>NC_057936.1:10416544-11815294 GCF_018555375.3 Anguilla rostrata
CGACACCGCCATCCGGTAACGGCTCACAGCTGATCACATCTTTTTTTTTTTCGTAGGCTAATTGCACGGCGCCGGGCAGGAATTTACCTTGCTTCCAAACCTCACCGGATCATTCATAAATGAAGCATATAATGGTCTCTCTCTTTCTCTCTTGTTACTCATCCTAAGTGAATAGAGCCATCGCTGCCTTTTTAACTGAGGTTTAATTATCGCTTGACGGTTATAAACTAAACTGCTAAAAATATAAAGAGGCAAATGAGTGGCAGCTATGAAAGAGGAGGCTTGTGTACACAGAGAAAAACAAAATCTAATTAAAAGGAAAATGGTGGATAAAGAGGAGCTAATTCAGCAGGGACATAAAAGATATGTGAAATGGTTTTGTGTGGTGATTTTCCGGTCCTCTCTCTGGGAGCTAATGTTCTGTTTGCCTGCTGTTTTATTCGCTGTCAAAAAGGATTTGACGCAAAAGCCATTTAAGCATGCGTACGACTCGTGGAGGGATTCATTTGACCTCATTATACCGCAATAAAGAAGAAATCCAGTTTGCTAAATATCACTGCGTCGCTCACACTTCACATCAGATCATGCAGGGGAGTGTGCTAAAATACGGTTCCGGAACAGTCTGCTGAAAAGAGAGAGAGAGAGAGAGAGAGAGAGAGAGAGAGAGAGAGAGAGAGAGAGAGAGAGAGAGAGAGAGAGAGAGAGAGAGAGAGAAGGAGAGAGAGAGAGAGAGAGAGAGAGAGGAGAGAGAGGAGAGAGAGAGAGAGAGAGAGAGAGAGAGAGAGAGAGAGAGAGAGAGAGAGAGAGAGAGAGAGAGAGAGAGAGAGAAAGAGAGAGAGCAGAGAAAGGGTTAATCCTAGCTAGCCATGAGGGGTTCTGACAAGCACAGGGGGGAAAAAAAAACAGATACACGAAGCCCTGTTTAAGAGCAGAGCAAGTGAAGAAAAAAAGATTTATGCTTTTAATTAATGGCAATTAAACCATGCCTGTTGGGCTGGCCTATGGCAATTGTTCCCTGCAAAAAGGAGGCCGAGCTGGTGACAAGCATTTGAATCCACTAAGTTCTATCATGGGAGCTGACTCTGCAGGCATCAAACCAAACTAAATCAATAAAAGAATTAAACTTTTATAAATTGCATTTTGACAAGTATCAGATAGCGTTAAGCTTTGATATTATGAATTCCTCGGAGGTGATGCAAACAAGAAGCGCCGCGGTTAGAGAACCAAACAATCAAAGAGGCTCGTTAACATGCGCTGTCAGATGCATCAGTGCTATTAATTACTACAAATTAATGTGACTCTCTCCCCCTCTGCTGATTGGAATGATAATCAGCCAGCCACCACGAGTAAGCACAGGGAACATATGCAACCCTGCCAAAAATAATAAGGAGAGAAACCAACAGACGCTCGCGAATCCTTATGTTTACAGGCCCGGGTAATGTGATTGCTGCTTTCTTTTTTCATCGCCCCTCCTCCTTTCTTCTGAACCCCCACCCAAATTTCTTTCTTTCGTAATTCGCTGCTAATGTACATAATGTCTTTTAGCTCAATTGCCCGGTGACCTCGAAGATCAGTTCAACCCGCGCATAATTGCCGCGGAGCTTCCAGCCTGTACGCATTTATTGGTGCTGCCTTCCATGTTTCTGCCACAGAGCCCCCCCCCCCCACAACCATACATACAGAGAGAGGGGGGGGAGAGAGAGAGAAAAAGAGAGAGAGAGATTTTAGACAAAAGACAGCTATTTAATTGAACTATATTCCTTCAGACAAGAACTGGTGTAATATTTTGTGGGGGGGGGGAGCGGGTATGGGGGTGGGGGGGGGGGGGGGGTGAGAGAGGCAGGAATGTAGTAAGACTAATGTTGCAGGCTGTCACTTCCATCGCTGCGCATATCCTTATATCATAAATAGACAAATGCAACAGACAGCAATATCAGGCTCCCGGATGCCAAAAGCCCTTCTAAATTAGGTTTAATGCTGTAATTACCGCCTCTGCTAAATTGTTTATTATGAGGCTGATCCAGCTTGCCAGCAGTGCTTGCTACCCAAATTTTTCATCCTTAATAGGAAAATCTTTTGTGGCATGCAAAGTATCACTTCAGAGAATAGCATCCAAATTAGTATTTACCCTAATCTGCCCCTTAATTCATTAATTATTCATTTGTTATTTATTCCTTGTTTGGGTATTTTAGTATGTGACATATTGTATATATTTGTGCAATTATATCATTATATGCATGTTATATTATGAAGTGGATCTTTCTATTATAAATTACGATATGCAACACTTTTGCATTAAACAAATTGCTATATGGAAAAAAATAACAACGATAAATCGTAGTTTTCTTTGCAAAAATAATATTCATTCATGTTTGTATTTTATTTAGGAGCACATGCACAGACGTCAGTACACATATCCCAGTACACCTCCCCAGAGAAACAAGAAAAGTAAAAAGAAAACCAGGAGACCAGCATAATGAATGGGTTGCTTTGGTGTTGCGCGAGCCTTTTTATTGTTAATGGCAGGTGAATGTTGTCTTTGCCATAGAGCACCAGCTGGCACAACTGCAGTACCCCTGTGACAACACTTAAAACTCTACATGATCTCGTTCCCTTGATAAATTTGTCCCAGACTCCACCTGGATTTGGTGACCTTCGACCCCCGGGGCACTGAAATCTCCGAGGACGCCGAGGTTGACCCTTCCGCGGCTCGGCGTACGAGGTCATCCGTGTCCGTTTGCGCTAAGTGTGCAACGCACAACGGTGCACGCGGGCGTGAGCGTGTGCGCGTGCGCGTGCTCGTGCAAGCGCCTGCACTGTTCACCGGTTCCCCACTCCCCAGGTTCCTGCTCATGCTTTAGGAGGCAAGAATTATGTGTGGAAGGTCGAGGTGCGTCTCTTTGCGGAGACTGCAGAGATTTCCTCCACAAAAGAACCCAGCGGTGATCTCAGTGCCTGAGAGTGCGCTCCCGTTCCACCGTGGCCTTTCTGTGATTTCCTGATCAAAAATCATTTAAGATCTGACGGAAGAGGAAGGAGGCGGGGAGGTAGCTCCTTTCAAACCACATCCAGTGCATTTCTGCTTCTCTGAAGTCAACTTAAAAGACAATTCAGATTCGGTCTTTAAAAGAATGCATTTGCCTTCTTGCAAAACATGATTAAAATTCCATTCCAGACTCTTGTATCTTTAATTTGGGCTTAGAATTTAAAATATCTTCTTATAAAGAAGTATGAAGGCATTGAGATTAGCTAGTAATAATTTCCATCATTATAAAATTTTTAAAGGCACAATAAGGCATATACTAGTTAAAGACATATGCGGGAATTTATGCATATACAAGGCACTGTATATAGAGCGTGTGCGTGCACACATATCTGTACTAGCATGACCATACCATAACAATTATAATGTATTCATGCATATTTTAAATATATTTTTGTTATGGCATTTGAATACATTTAATGCAACTTCAACCCTTGTTTTTAAATGCCTAACATTTAGATGCGTTTAGACTTCATTATGATAATGTTGAATTTTAGCTGAGTGGCTAAAGGCTAAATGCATGTTGCGGTCCCTGTTTTACAGCACTGCTGTAAGACCAGGAAAACAATGTATTTTATTTACTCGTATATATGCAAATATCCAGAGTTGTTTTTTCCTCACCCCCCCAAGTCATTATTCATCATGCATTTTTTTTCTGACAACTGTGCCAAAGCCATAAGCGGCTAGCTTTGTCCGGTAGCTTCCGCGTTAGCGGCCTGACGGGTGAAAATACGGAAGCCACGTCCTTCGCCGCTTTTTTCTCTCCTTTCCGTTCTACCCACCCCCCCACTCACCCCACCCCCAACCCCCAACCCCACCCCCCACCCACACCCTAAATGTCACATTTCACAGACGTAGTCATGGTTATCAGGCAAGGGGGAGGGAGGACAGGGGAATCGGAGGGGCAGATTAATGCTTTGCTGGTACTTCAGTGTATCAGGACAAGGATTACCGAGGCAACAGCTGCGCCACAGTCCCATGACTGAGAAGAATTACAAGTATTATCACCTAGATCATTAAAGCGGGTTCATAGATTGCAGAATGGCTTCAATCAATTCATCCCGGATAACATGCAGCCAGCTGGACCCCCTGCGTGAGAACTTGACTTAATTGGCCAATAAGTGGTAGGGAAAGGTGCATGCTATTTGATCAAATTACGGGCCCAGCCAGTGATCACAGTTCGGAGCGGTGCGGAGGGGACACTGCAGGTCAGGCGTATTGAAGGAGGCCCTCAGTCTGTCCGCGGCTAAGTACGGTGGTGAAAAATGTTGGCCCACTTGGCGCGGGGATCCGAAGGAGTATCCAGGTCATCCTTTAGCTCGGGGAGATGTACCCATTCATCATCCCCTTGGCCTCATTTCTGTCTTGGCGATACTTGTGCACTAACAACTCCTCATGGTTTATAGTTTTCTTCATTACACTACATATTGTTGGCATATCAAAAAAATATTTATGTAGCGCTTCATCCATCTTGCGTAGGGAGGAATGGGGGGAAGACTACTGGTGCTTTGGTGTCTTGTCCTATAAGATTTATTTAATGTTTTTTTTTTTTCCTCAGGAGTAGATATTGAGAAAAGGGATGACATGCTTTTTAAAGGACATTGTGTGTAATAATTATTTGATTTAGGTTACGTGCGATGCTTATGAAACAGAAGACATTGATTGCAGTGATAGCATTGTTGATAAACACTAATATTTTGTTTTCAATACAAATACATCCTTAAATGCCCCTCCCTCCCTCCAGGTAAGTTTTCTAATATTGCTTCTCTGGCACAGTAATTATTTTTTTGCACAAGTACAAGGGCTATAGAGCTGAGCACCAACCCCCCCCCCCCCCCCCAACCCCCTCCCCCCGGCCAGTTGCTTTGTCTTTGATAACCTTAATATCAAAACTACTTTCCTGAACAGCTTTTTAGCTATTAGGAATCTGAATTAGTTAAAAGGCCAAAGCTCCTTTGAAATCCCCCCCCACCCTCCCCCCCATACACACACACCCCGCAATATTCATGGCTAAAATAGCTTTGCTGAAAGGCATATTCATTACTATTATTTCTTAGCAGCCTGCTAATTTAGTCATCACAGCACTACTGGTTTGCACATTTTCTGAGGTGGGAATGAATTTGCTTCTAAAAGACTGTCAAGCTGTAAATAACATTTAGGGGACTAAGAAACAGTAAATTGTTTTTAATGAGTTTGCATGCATTCGGAGTTTACAAAATGGGTGCACGCGAGTGTGACTCTTCCTCGCCGAGCTCTGTGGATAATTCCCTGCTCGGAGAGCACGTTCTTCATCTCTGGTAAAAATGTGCCGCACATTAATTCTGATTATGTAGAGGAACCCACCTGCAAGGGAAGAGCTCTGCATCCGTAATGCTGGTAAAATGAGCAGTTCTCCAGGGGCTTGGCGTGCAAACTAGATACTGGACAGAATTAGAATCTTGCAGCTACGGCTATTCATAATGTCATTAACATAAAGGCAATTAAATGAGTTTTTAACCTCCAACCTTTTATTGTTATTAATGAACATTGGATGTACAAAAAACTCAGGAGATGAAGCTGGTAATTATCTCGGCATCAAGCTCTGAAATGGATTTAAATAGTAAAGCAAAACAAATGATTATTGCAAATGTTTTCAGCTGTAAGAACCCTGAGGGGCATCTCAGTCACATTTAATCACATGGCGCTGTACCAGGAGGGTTAATTAGATGGGTTTTTACCATTGTTGAGTATAGCTGTTATGGTGTGCACTGCTGGCGCCCTCGAAAGCAAATGTGGATTTTCCACCAGATTGTCGACCAGCTATGAGTGTCTCAAAGAGTGCAGCTTCTGTATGGGATGCGTTGAGGTGTCAATGGTTATTTTATCTGGAATAATTAATAAAGTGCGATGAGATAAGGAAGAACACCTTACTTGACGTTTATACGATTGGTCATTTCTGTTCACTTGAATTCTATCAGAGGCCATTGTTCTCCTTAGCAATTCCATATATTTTGCAATTCTCTCTGTGCAATGTGCAAACCTCGTGCATCTGTTCTTTTCCAATAACCAAGCTGCCTTTTGCCCAAAACACAAGATGGTTTGGGCAAAAGGCAGGAAACTCTCCGCATTCTTAAACGTTCGCGCAAACGCCATAACGAAAGAGTCCTTTCCCGCACGCACGGCCCACGCAGCGCCGCGTTTCACCGCGTCCTCAAAGGCAAATCGGCGCCATACAGCCTTCCGCTTTGGTTCGCTGCGGAGGTTCGCGATGAAGGGGCTTTAACCGTTTCCCCAAACGCGCGCGCCATCTGCAACTTCGGGAGCGGCAGACGTTAATCATCGCCATTACGGCAGAGCCCCGCGCCGCTCTTTCGCTCGTCGACGGAGCGGCGTTAACAAGGACGAGGTAACGGAGATCTGCGGCGGTTCTGCGCGGCGAACACTCGTGTGAAACCGCTAGCTGAGTAGCGCGCGGCGAGTAACAGACGCACGACATTTAGGGCGAGAAGGTACGAAAAGTAATTGGCAAGCTGTGGAGCGAGGCAAGCCCTTGAAGAATATCCCTGCGCCATGTAAAACTGCATCCTACCAGCACTTTCCATTCTTCCCTCTAAAGCTCCCCAGACGATATGGGCAGAGGTCGGAGGTCATTGTCACTGTGTACCCAGGGTCTACAAACACCTCATTAGTGAGCTGACAGCCTCACCAGAGACACTGCACATTAGAGGGGATCCAGTACCTGCTCACGCCTAGTTTGTTTAGGGGCCCTCTACAGGGACTCTTTCATTATACTGGTGTTATGTTACTACCTCATGTTTAATTAATAATTAACTTATGTCAACCGCTTGTTTATGCACATGGGAAGACAGAAACACTTCTGTGATGGGATTTTGTATTTTTTGGTAGGATGGCGCTGTCACCGCTGTACCTTGGTTATAACATTCTGTTATGCATCGGGGAGGGATTTTTTTTTTAAAAATGGATGATTATTCCTGAGCCAGTGATCTGAGGACTCTGAAATAATACACATCACTAAAGCTATTTTATCTGCGAAATGTCTTATTTTTGCAAATGAAAGTGATGAACAACTGCATAACTGAGCTACGGTGAAATTTTATGCCAGTGGAATTCTTTTCTAAAAAAAATATAACTCATGTTTTTTTGTTTTGTATTCCGAGACCACTTTCAGTTTAAATTCTGCCGTTTGCTTAGAAATTGAAAAACACATTCACCATTATGAAATGTGTGATATTTCACAACTATTGGTACTGCTAACTAAGCTGTCAAACAACAAAATCAGCTCTGGCTCTCCCACAACAATACGCAAATGAGCTGGGAGGATATTGCCGCCCTTTCTCTTGCAAATGGATTGGTTTTTTTAGAGTCCATTTTGATGAAGTGCAAAGCAAATTTAAACCATTGTCTCTGCATAACGCTCAGCTAAAGTATTGTGTTGAATGCAACAAAAGGTAATGAGTGCATAAAGATGAAGGCCGAATGTACAACCCTCTGTTCCAGCACTGGTTGACACTTAACATAAAGGGAAGATATTTATGCCAGAGTCCCTCAGGAAAGGAAGGAGGAATGAATAGACTGACAATGTATAGAACTGTCTGTGTCAAGGTCAACAAGCCTGGTGCCTCATAGGCCAACTTGATAAGAGAGAGAGAGAGAGATAGGGAGAGACCGCCATTTTCTGGCAATCAATTGAAGCAGGCCCAACTACATAAAAATTGCTGTTTGGCATTGTATTATATTTTAACATTCAACCAATGAAGTCTCACAGTCATAGTACTTACGAACTAAAATGGGAATTGGTTTATCATTAATCCTTGCACAGTGTTCACTTGTCATTTTGGGACATTATAGTCAGAAGTGTATTTACATATTTAAATTATTGTGATGTCTCTAATTTGGAAGAAACTCATCTGGTTCCAATGTTGCAGATTTTATTGCATTGTGACACCTTTACTGGTAAGAATCTTATGACTCTGGAGTCTTAATTGACTGTCTTTCTGTGATTAATGGTCACACGTTAGCATGCACATCTTGTACATTCTTCCACAGATGTAGAAGGTAATTCAGTGGAATGGCCATCTCTGGAGAAGCACTTATTTTACACTGTAGGCTCAGCATTTAGGACTACCCGGAGGAAGGGGAAGGAGGGGGTGGTCCTGCAGCTGAAAGACCCCAAAGCATATCCTACAGAATGGTTCATATTTACAATGTTTTCAGTATCAAGCTAACAAAATCATGTAAGGTTATCTTATACTGTATATCATCTAAATATGAGGTTACCTTTATATAATCCAAGAACATGGCATCGCTCTTCAGAAAATAGCAATGATAGGCCTGCAGGGGTCATAGTGTAAACCCATTGTTCAATGACAATGGCCTGGATTCAAAATGTGCACTTAAGTGAAAGCTGAAATGTACATGTCAGTGCCCTTTTTAAATTACTAACACAGTGAGTTAAGGTTTGATCATCTGTGAATTTACCTAACGGTGCTTACAAAAAAGTCTTGCATTTATTTACAATAACACTACTACTACTACTACAACAAAACAAACAATAATAAAGTAATAATAATAAGAAGAAGAAGAAGAAGAAGAAGAAGAAGAAGAAGAAGAAGAAGAAGAAGAAGAAGAAGAAGAAGAAGAAGAAGAAGAAGAAGATTTTTATGCCAAAACACTCACTATGCATCAGCTTTGATGAAGAGGAAGGAAATTATTGAGCCAGTTAACCTTGGGGATGACCAGGACCCCGAACTAAGAAAGGTCGTATGGGGACTTTGCCAGGACACTTATTTGTAAGCAAAAGTTAAGTCAATAACTATCTTTCAGTATGCAATGTGTTGCTATACATGTCAAAAACGATGCAGACTATATTGATCTATATAAAGGAGAACTCTCATGAGAAAGAATCTGCACCATGTTTGCATATTAATATGTTCAGTTTTTTAGAGCACAGCCCAATTACCTTTAAAGGTAAGAGAGAGAAAGAGAGATTTTACAATTTTAGACAAGACAGTTCTCGGTGGAGAGAGAGCTTTGTTGTAAAATTGGTTAGGGAAACTTTGTGATATAAAGTATACATTAGCAGACATTTTGTTTAAACGCCCTACTTTTTTATTCCTGGCTGCTAATTTTATGTGAATTGTTGTTTTTTATATTATGTAATTCTGCAATAAAACTTCACAATAAAGTTGTCATTTCCTTTTTTCTGTCAAATTAAAGCTGCTACAGAGTATTTATAAACATTCTGTCTTGATTATTACCTCTGCTATCCAAATCCATGTGTGTGTGTGTGTGTGTGTGTGTGTGTGCATGTGGGTTGTGTTTACATGTGTGTATAAAACATTTTCTATGGTAATAATGCATGAGAGTGCTTGGAATGCATTAATATTGGCCCATCTCCAGGTACAGCTTCTACATCCATCAAGATGTGCCAATATTTATAAAACACCATAATGCTCCGTGTCTGCTGCTTTTATGCACCAGATTAATGAACCAAAACAGTAATTCAAGTATTTTTGTTAAATATGTGAAATCCATCTTTCGAAACAAGGGTACAAAAATATATTCCATATATTAATGGAATAGATAATTATTCTGTAATTGGATAGTTAATACACTGTTTTTTCTGTTATTAAATTAGGTATATATATTAAAAACTTTTATTTTCCTAAAGTACAAAAGCGAGATAATAAAATGAGGTCCTGTGAAAGATTTTGGTCTCAGATTTTTTTTAGCCTGTTAGCAACCCTTATAATACTCTCCTATGTGTGATATTATGAGCAAGAAATATGGTTCCTTCTTTTGCAATGGAGTTAATATCTGAAAAACTCAACTGAAGAGGGGAGAGCACTTCCCCTCAAAAGACAAGAACTATTTCCCTTCCATTTTTAGGTTGGCCTGAAATACAATAAAAGAAACCCTCCCCAGATCCCCCAGGTTCCCATCAAGCACACAGCCAAAAATGTACAGAAAGCTTCACAGGCACCTCTGCCCCGAATTCCGCCCACCCCTGATCGAGTTACCCACCTCAGTTTAGCCAGTCTTTGAGCAGACGAGCCCCGCTACTAAACAGGGGTCTGCAGAGCTAACGGAAAAAAACACCGCAGCACCTGTGTGCTCAGTGTGTTCTACAAGCCAGGTCTCAGCGTGAGGGTGCCGGCCAGCATCAATCAGACGGCATCTGCGGCTTACACTAACCCCTACTGCCGACCACCAGGCCTGACCACGGACCAGATTGATGAGGAGGGTTCCCTCCGCATCATCAACGCCCCCCCCCCCCCACCCCACCACCACCCCTTCCTACCCACAGCCCCCCTCCCCCAAACTAACTCACAGGGCAGGCTGACCACGCACACGCCAAAAACCTAGCCCGCATTAAAATATGCCGTGCGAAGCCACGGTAGGGATCGGTCGGTGTGGCTGTGTGGGTGCTGAGTGTCGTGTGTGTGTGTGTGGTGTTTGATTCTTCTGTAAGGTGTGTGTGTGGTGTGTGATTGTTCTGTGTGTGTGTGTGTGCTCTGTGTGTGTGTGTTGTGTGTGTGTGTGTGTGTGTGCCTGTGTGTGTGTTGTGTGTGTGTGTGTGTGTGTGTTGTGTGTGTTTGTTTGGTGTGGTGTGTGTGTGTGTGTGTGGTGTGTGTGTGTTGTGTTGTGTGCTGTGTGTGTGTGTATGCGTGTGTGTGTGTGTGTGTGTGTGTGTGTGGGTAGGGATAAAAAGGAAAGGTCAATACTGCGCATAGGGCTGAGTTAATTCCAGTCAGCAGCCATGCTGTAACTGGGCAAGCCCTGGTTCTGCTGTCACTCTCTCTCCCTGGATAGTTCTTTCAGCCCCGGTCAGGGCTCTGCCACCAGCAGTCAGAGTGGAAACTGGCTCGGGTTGCACGCCATTGGCTGGACACGCAGTGTCAGGTCTGCAGATGCTGATGATATCATACAGAACGAGGGGCGTTGTGGCGTCACAGACACCACTGCGACGGAACACTGGAGCGTGGAGCGTCTGCACAAGGGCAGTCGGGGGTCTGGGGGGTGGGGGGTGGGGCCTCTCCGCGACCTCTACCCTACAGTCAAAGACCAAAGTCGGCCTACTACAGAGCTCTGCCGCCCTCTGGCCTGCCCGCGAGCCTCGTCACCAGCGCCTGTACCACGCTATCGTGCCAGCCCCAAATGCCGGGGGCACGGCACACTCCCCCCCCCCACCCCACCCCCCCAAACCAAACCACCTCCCCCTCCGCAGGAGCACTCACAAACAAGCCGCTAATTAGCTGAGAAGCTGACCGCCCAATTACACGCGGGGCAGTCAGGATGCGGAGGTTAAAGGACAGATCTGGCGCGGCCCCGCCCGCGGCCCGCGCGGGTCTCCGACGCGGGGCGCAGGAAGGGGCGGCGGGCGACCGCACTCGTCCAATGACAAGCAGCGTCAACCGTGACGTCAGTACGCGCGCGAGAGCGCTAGCAGCCCTTCGGTGGGGGCGCAGGCAGACGCCAGGCAAATTTGTATTCCGCACGCAGGGAGCTCATCATATGCCACCATCTGCATGGTTTTATTGCCTGTGATCACTGTGTACTTATGAGGGCTTGTCAGCAGGCTTTACAATGTTGTTAAGATCTGCTTGCCTGCCACATCACTCCCTCAGTCAGATAATAAATGGCAGATACATATAATGTTCCTTTCTCAGCCACCCTGTGCATATCTGTGTGAAAAATTTTGAGCACATTTCCTCAATATAAAATGCCCCAGGAGCAATTCAACACAGCATTTTTGCAAAGGAGATAAAAATTCTCGAAGTAAAGCTGCTTTCACACTCTCAAGCTCCATTTTTATCTGGTAGCCAAACAGATCGAATTTGGACCAAAATCAAAAGACGGGAATTAATTGTGTGTAACTGAAGTATACAATAATTTTGGTTTCTTTTCTCATGTAAAGAATGGTATTATAATCTACCGCATATGTTGTTTAAACGACCGTGATTAGCCTTTCTTAAAAGATGATTGGTCTGTAGCATGAAAACACTAACATTTGAAAGTCAAAAATATTAGCTCTCCATCAACCATACCATGTATAAGAGTAGAATTAGAATGTAAATGTTTGATGGAGAATTCGGAATACTGAAAGCATTCATGAGCCAATTGCAAAACTACGGTTGTGTACCATTCAGTGTACTGTTTAGTGCTGTTCACTGGGCTGTCCGTAAAAGGAGAATGCACAACAGCACTGCATAAAATGCATGTATAAAGAAATAGAAGGTTAGATAGCTGCAGTAGTTTAAGATTTTTGCTGTTAGATAGAGTTACTTAGAAGACTGTTTCGAGCTGTCTCAACTCACTCAAGGCAAGCTAGGTAGCTGCAGTTGCAGCTAGAGCTACGTACATACAATTAAGCTAATGTTTTGAACCATCCAATGAACACACTCTATATGTGAAAAATGGGCCAGCTTTTTTCCACCTATAAAAATATCTGTTCTACAAGAGATGCCCATCCTCCTTCATGCCCTGATTGGATTCTGATGGTATGGAAGCACAGTGGAAAGAACTGAAAGGAACCCTCCACCCAATTCAGAAAAAAATGTGTGTTTCAAGATAGTAAAAGCCATGTGCAATAGAACAAGCCTTGCTTGAACTGGAATTTTTAAAATCACAAATCAATATATAATTGTATAATTACTGTATATTTCTCAAGGAGTTAAAACAGACACGTGTGACTTCCACAGAACAAGGCATTTACGCTGAGACAACATTTTTCTGCCGAATCTCAGTTACATACACAGATACGAGACGAAACCAGAGGAAAAAATAAAGTCTTCTTTAAATAATGACTTTCCAAATGTATTCATCTAACACTACACTTCCTTCAAAAGAAACCCCCGGTGTATATGTTCTGCATATCGCCGTGAACAACATCCGTTGCAGGTCGTGGGGAGTACCTGGCAGTACCCCCTTTGGCGGTGTAAAGCATCTCTTTAGTGTACACCGTATTGCTTGCGGTGATCGCTTGGTGTTCTTTTTGGAATTTCCGCAGCGTTGCGATATTTGTGACAGGCTTCCGCGGCTGATGACGAAAGGTTCAGCCCGGCGCACGAACGCCTCGCTGGGGACGTCTATTGATTTCTAAAATGCTTTTAAAAGGTCCCAGGCTTAACTTCTGTAGGACGGAGGATCGCGAGGAATTTTGAACACCGTTCAAGCATGAGAGAAACGAGAGAGCGCGGAGAGCGATGTGGACTGAATTAAAAGGGCCTTAAGGAGACACAGGAGATCTTTCTCCACGGCTGTACAGGATGCTGTACACATTAGCCCATCCGGGACCTCCGTGGGCTGCTCTGACTAATGGATGGGAGTGCGTGTGTGTGTGTGTGTGTGTGTGTGTGTGTGTGCGCGCGTGTGTAGGGGGAAGGGAGGGGGGGATGTACAGCCCAATTTGCATGTAAAAAAATAACATGGGTGTTGATGGAGCACTCTGATTACAAAACAGGGGGATGGGTGGGTGGGGGAGTCCACAGCAGGGCCTAATAATATTGTAACTTACAGGAGGAAAACAGAAAAGGAAAATAAAATAGTTTGCCTACAGGTACAGGGCTAATTAACTGAGATTCAGCTACCCAAGGAATCCGGGGCAGAAGAGAATGCTTAAATTTGATATTCCCCAAAGATTGCCTTCAAAGCTAAAAGCCCTGGTTATTAAATGCATCAGAAATAATCATAATAATAATAAAGCATGTGGCACTGCTGTAGTGTTGCCTCACGGAGTAGGCCTACTGTGCCGAGCGTATCATCCCAACTGGGGAAGCAAAGGGAAAAAAAAGCCTAGCCTAAAATAGATTAACCTGATTATCATAATATTATAATTGGTATTACTATAATAATAATAATAGCGACATAGAAAACAATAACAACAGTGGAAATGTAAACAACAACCAGAAGAAGCCGCGGCAGCAGCCGCAAGAACGGCAATGACAGCAGCAAAAAAAAAAAAAACAAACCGCTATTTCTGCCATTTTCCTGCACACAATATAACCGTCCTAGTTTCTTCCGTTCTAATTATGCATCCCATAGATTCCTTCCTCCTGATTATGTGATATCGCTGCATTATGAACGCCAAGGCACAAATTAAAATCTCTGACAGATTGCTAACGAGCTGTTGTTGGAGTTGGGGAGCGTTCTGTTATCGTTTGTCCATTCACAGTTTTCTCCGCCGGCACATCTGCGCGCTCCGCCGCGCAGCGAGCAGGATGGGACATCTTCCCCATTTACACCCCGCGCCACGCCGGGCCTCCGGGACCACCCATTACTAATTAAACTTCTTAACAAACACTTTGTCAGCCCGGCAACGGCGGCGCCGCGTGACACCGTCTCCTTGACGAGGTGATTTACAGCGATGGCCGTTTTTAAGAATATATAGTCGGGGGGGGATGGGCTGGACGGGCAGATCCGTCTTGCGAGTAATTGCGTCGCCTTCCGCGCTTTCCGATTTATCACGAGCTGAGACGCCGCACACAGTATGTTAATGTGGGTCTGAAGGGCAAACTGACAGTAGTCCGCTACTAATGGCCGGGTAGTTTTTGGAAAAGGATCTTTCCAGGGAGAGTTCGAACATCATTGGTAATGCTAGGAAGTGGTTGGTTCTCAGAATGCAGAATTTTAGAGCCAGTTCTGCGGAAGGGACTGTGTATTCGAAGCAACATAAACAAAAGCTATGCCAGTAAATAATAAATTAAACATACAGGTGCATATATTCATAAATTACACGCAAAAAGACTCATTGTGGCTGTCAGTGTTTAGCAGCTGTTCCGCACCTCCAAATCCAGGCCTCGTTCTCAGACTGCGTGCTACTTACCAATGCAAATTTGAACAGAGGTTGCGATGAAACGGGCATTTCTGATGTGAGGACAATGAAGAGCAGAGGTCTTTTATATTTGACAGTTATCCGGCCAGTTTTAGGAGCTACATTTCTATTTGCATTTTGAAAGCATTTAAATGTACCATAATTAATATAGGTGCACTGATACCATTTCTCCTTGGCTGATACTGACATTCAGTGCTGGCTAATAGAATCAGCTGAAGTCAAGAATCAATACCAATACCAATGTGTTGTATTTTTTTATAGCTTTATTTGTGTGTGAAAAGGCACTATAGATTGTAGTCATAACCTCCTCCTCCCCCCCCCCCCCCATCATACCACCTCCCTTGCCTACTGCCAGCAATTCCTCATATCCTGCCACCCTCCCATAGGAAGCCATTGTGTTTCTATATGGCACCCCACTTTCCGCCATCCTCCAGCTCTCCGAGCGGATCAAATGTATACAAATGAATTATTTAAAACCTCTATATACCACCAGGGGGGAAACACAAAAATGGAAAATGGCGATTCTCAAACACGCGCCTGATACCTACAAGACATACACATAAACGCATTGTTCTTACAGAACCGAAACACGTCTACAGGAGATTCTATAGGAACCAGATGGTTTCAACTTTGATGGAAATGATAAAAAAGAAACCACAAAGAAATGCTTTCAAGTAACATTAGCTTATTGATAATGAAAAGTTTCCATTTTGTGTATAAATGTCAGAATGAATCATTCAAATGAAATAACTACAAATTAATGGGAATTAATTGGAGCGTTGTCTTTCACAGAATTAGCTCAAGCTCATTTAGCTAGCTAGTCATTCATCTGAATGCAAATTCAAAATGTACTCGAGATTGAAGTTTTCCTGCTCTGTTGTACATCGGCCTATTCCTCTATTCATCTGCAATACGCGAGGCTACACTTTGAGTCGGTCGCTCTCAACACCGCTATGATTTATAGTAAATACTATGCGTGTCATTGCACTTTGCAAATCACACTTAGTTGAACTGTTAATGCATCGTGGCCTCAGCATTACTGACATGAATTCTCAGATCCCAATACAAGTTAATGATACTGATACTTGCAAGCAGCACTGCTAGAACACTCACAATTGCATTTACAACGACAATGCAAATACCATATATATATATATATATATATATATATATAGTCTTGATTCTTGCACATAATCTATAAAAAATATGTTTTACCACATTCATTTAATTCCAACAGTAGTTCCATAGAGTGCAACATATACATAACCTACATCTTTACTCAGGTCTATGACACAGTTGGGATTAAGAACTGAAAAAGGAGAGAAACTGGAAAAAGCACAGAGAGGTATGTCCACGACGGCAAGAAAAGACGATATCAAATGTCTCAGCACAAGTATATTTTGACACCTTTTTGCTCTTGAGAAAATAAAATTGAATAAATGTGGAAATGCAATTCAGAACATGCTCACAAGTAATAAATCCACATGTGATGTAAATTCCACTTTGTCTCTCATGGTTTTCCTCACCAATTTTAAGTGCCTTGTTCCATTTTTGGGTTACTGCACCTCATTCTTCATCGCCACACAGCGCACTATGTCTTATGACTGTGGCTTGACAATAAGGGCATTCGCAATGAGTGGGGCATTCCTCAACACTTAGAACTATTAAAGGGGGACTCATATATATATATATATATATATATATATACAGGGAGCTCCATAATGTTTGGGACAAAAACATGCATTTTTTTTATTCTTGATTTGGTTCTGTACTCTGCAATTTTTTATTTGTAATTAAACAATTCACATGTGGTGAAATTGATTCTCAGATTTATTTAAGGGTATTTTTCCACATTTTCACTATGCAGAAATTGCAGCATATTTTATACGAAGGACAAATGACATCACAAGTGTGTCAGGTGTGTTTGTTCCTTCCATAGTGCAGGTATAAGCACTTTCGGCATCTAGTTTTGATAGTCTTTGGAATCTGTTATTGCATTTGTCAACATGAGGGCCAAAGTTGTGCCAATGTAAGTCAAAGAAGGCATTATGAGGCTGGAAAGTATAAAAAATGCAATCAGAGACATAGGCCAAACTTTACACTTACCAAAATCAACAGTTTGGAACATTTTTAAGAATAAAGAGCACTTGTCACAACAGGCTTGATAGGCCAAGGATGACTTCTACAGTGGATGACCAAAGAATTCTCACCATAATGAAGAAATTATTTCTTGGTTAGTACTTTAAGTTGCTGCTTGAAGTGGTGTCGTGGGCTAGTAAGGGGCGGTCCTCCTTCTGGTTCGATAATCCCCAGTGCAGTGATGGGGACACAGTGCTGAAGGAAATGCTGTCTTTTGGATGAGACATAAATCCAAGGTCCTGACTCACTGTGGTCGTTAAAGACCCCATAAAACTCTTTGCAAAGAATTGGGGGTTACCTGGTGTCCTGGCTTAATTCCCAACCTGGCTCTTTCAACCTACCACCTAATCACCCCTTTAATTGGCTAAAAAATTGTTCTCTCCCTCTCTACCTCAGCTGATGTGTGGTGAGCAGTCTGGCACAAAATGGCAGCCATGCATTACCTAAGTGGATGCAACACATTGGTGGATGTTGAGGCAGGTTTCCTCCTCATCACTGTAAAGCACTTTGAGTGTGGGAAATTAGCTATATAAATGCAATTAATTGCAGCAAATAACTGTGAACCTTCCTGTAGAAGTACTGCAACTAGTAGCCAGTAACTTGCTGTAAATTTACAGCCAAAATGTTTACAGTGTATATATATTCCTTACCTTTACTAAGACTGAACCGAGAACTGAAACCAGTATTACATAACTAATGTACATCAGGAAAGTGGCAATGCCTGTAGTGCATATTTAAAGATCCTTATATTATCTGGTTGGGCTGCAGATAATTTTTAAATCATGTTTGTGGTGAGTGTTTTCTAATGTTTCTGGAAGAATGTATGGTGCATTGCCTCAGGAGCACTGCTTGCACAAAATATGAGCAGAGTTGTCTGTATTTCCCCTTGGTCAGCTGAGACGCCAGAGTGCTTCATTTTAAGGTTGATATGCATACCGGTAGTGTCACCTGCCTGACGTTTTAGCCCTTTACCGCGCAGTCCTCCTTTCACTGTGTGGTCATCGTTTTTGGCAGAATTATTCCCCAGAGCTGCACTTACAGCATAATGCTACGTGCTAGCTGGGGGCAAGCGTGCTCTGTTGGTGTAAATGACAGTTTCAGCTGATAGCTTATTTCCTCACTGTGCCGACAGACCACCTAGAGCCTAAAAGAAAACACTGACCCCTACGGGGGACTTAATGAGTAGCTCTCTGAGTGGCATTACAATTTGTGAAATGTGGAGTGTAAATATATTCTTCATCAATATAAAAAATGTTGCTAATTTGGAATGTTTAGCAGCCATTCAAGGTCAAATGGCTACCCAGATAGTTGCAAGCATCTAAGAGAAGAGCCCACACTGCGTTTCATCTTCCTGGAGCGGTGTTTCAGGGATGGGCTTTTTTTCTATCCTCGTGTTTTTTGGTATTATGGGCTTGAAAGGTCCTTTCTGTTCTTGCACCACTGTAGCCTTGTTTCTACTCTTCGCTGCCAGCTTCACTTGCCGTCTTCTCGGCACAGATCAGCGCTTAGCGACCCTGATACATAACACGCTGGAAGACATGTTCCCGTTCAGCCAGCAACAAGGATACGCAGTCTTATCTTTCAGTGTCTGCAGCTTTTTTAAACTGTCGGCTCACATTTAATCCCAAACGTGCAACAGGACTCCAAGCTACGCTGCGGATCAGCTTCTATTAGAGTGCCGATTATCATCCGAAATCAGTAGCATTTTAGCATTTAAGTGTCCAAAGTTCATGCAAAAAACTCCAGCTCCGTGCCTCAAGGTATCAAAAAGCAGATCAGGCGCCACAGCCACAAAAAATGCTCTTCACGATTCCGTACTTCACAGCCTCGGCTTCATAATGCACCGCGTTTTCAAATTTAGTGACTGTTAGTGAAATTACAGTGGATTTCACAGGGCCAAAGTTGCACGTGATGAAATGCCAACTGAAAGTGCCTGGCACTTGCAATGAATGTTCACGATAAAAGCCTCTGCGCCGTGCAGGAAATGCTAAGCTAATAATCAGTCACTCTTGTCTTCCAGGCGACTTTTGAGCATTGTTATAATCGTATTTACCATTCTGTGGGCCCCCTGCACCCCTCTCCCCGGGGCAGTTCGTCTCTAATGAAAAAGAATGCAACACAGAAACAGTCAGGATCACGCACCATGATGTCTGCCCTATATAGTGTTTTACTTCTTCAGAAAAAAGGAATGTTACACTAGATGTCACAGACATTATTTAATGTAATTTCAGTTTTACCGAAATGAATGTCAAGGAATCGTAGAATTTCCGTAGGAAAATTAGGCCTTTGTGAACAGTTCCTACAACCACCCCCCACCACACACACACACACACACACACACACGCACAGATTATGTGTACACACATACTCGTTCTAACTGTAGCTCTAAACCTGAAACATTATCCTGTAATCCAAGCAGGCTGAAAATAAAGACTTGTTTGACGAAGGTTATGTCTGCACCTAAAATTGAGAAAACTCCATCAGTTTTCAGCTGTTATCTTCTGCACTAAGATGATTCATTTTTGAATATTAAGCTATAGTATTTCTGAATGTCCAGGACTGCGAATTGATAAGTCCTCCTACATTTTACTATTAGATTAATGAGGACAGGAGCACAGCTATCACTGGATGTATGTGCAGTACATTCTATACCTCCCTATAATTGATCTTCTTCCCATAAATAAAAACAGTGCATTCACATACTGTAAATTCATTTTCATTTCATATCACTCGTCACCTAGTCCTCATTTTTAACTCAAGTGACTGTTAAATTAGACTTGGTTTCATGAATAACAAAAATGGTGCCATGACATGAAAGGGTTTCATAAAAAAATCAAGAATAACATTCACAACTGCTGGTGCTATAGCACTCATTTTTACCCTTAACGGCATCCTCCATCTTATCCTATATGGTCATAGGTAAAGATGCACATGCGCATACACAAATGCGTATACACACGTACACAAATGCACACGCATACACATGCACGCACTCTCACACATCTAATTGATACTTTTGCACAAGGACACAGAAAGCCCGGAGCGAGCTTTTAATTGCACCCGCCATCATTAAGTGGAAAATCAACAATTTAAAAAATACACCCGAACACCTTTCATCTCCGCCGCGCTCTAATCGCGCCAGTAAGAGCCGTCTGGAAGGGAGCTCGATGTAGCCGAGCTAGCTAAACACCGCCGTCGGGATTTTCGCAATCGGCTCCGGCGAAACCGACGCCCGCGTAGACCACGGCGCACCAGGGCTCCGCCTGAAACCGCAGCCAAACTTTCGCCGAGGTTTTTCTCAAAGTGGAGCGCGCGGTCGGTTTCCCGGGGAACGCACCCGGAGCCGGGCTGACAAGGGGGGAGCGCGAATCCAGACGCCGAGGATCCCGCCGCCCTGTCAGCGGTGGCAGCGGCCCTTGTTTTTCGCGGCGCGGTGTTTGCCTTTGTCTTTCCCCTCCCTGCTTACTGTCCCTGTCTGTCTCGCCCGCCCCGCGCGCTCTCTCTCTCTCTCTCTCTCTCTCTCTCTCTCTCCCTTTGAGAGATGGGATAATGAGGATCGGTACGCCTCCGTTCCGTCTCATTTCAATTGTAAACGGCCCGCCGTCTCCGGCACTTTCGACCGGTGATGGCGGCATTATCCCCCCTCGCTCCGCGTGTGACAGTCGCGCTCGCGCGCGTCTCTCCCGCCGCACGTACCGCGAACGGACACTGACCCAGCCGAACCGGCCCAGCAAAACGCTGGCTCTTCTCGGCTGCCGCTTTTACCTGATGATCAAACTCACAAGAAGGGATTAGCTTGCCCTTTCAAGTGCCTTTATTATTGCTACAGTAACAAATAATAACTTGTTTTTTAATAAAATCTGAATTGACTGTGTATCATATGTAATGCCAATCTCTGGATTAGATGCACAGTTTTTCCACACACCTTTTAATATTCTCTGTAATTGATGTAAATTTCATCATAACGTGAATTCTAGCAAAAAAAAAATTTGTGCCTGTCCCCAATGTTGGATTAAGAATGACAATTGTCACAGTGATTTTGAGCAAATCATGAGCAAATTATTTTAAAATGGTCACTTACAGTGATAAGCATGACTGTTGTAACTGCTTCTCTACCGGCACCAAAACTACTGGTTTAGCTCGTTAGCATTTTAAACAGGAAAAGATTACACAAATAGCGGGGTCTGAAGTGTACTCTCCTTTGAGAAATTAGCATCGGCAGCAGAAGGAAATGCAGGTCGGGAGCGGTGACAAGGGGGGGTCGAAGGTCACATCACATTTGGGCGGCGACAATGCCCCGCTCCCAATTTAGCACGGCAGGCCCATTTATTAACCGTAATATTGACAAATGCATAACAGCAGTGTCAAGTGCTCATGGGTGATCTGCTTTTTGATACGGTCCCCCTTGAGTATCGCGCGGATAAACATATTCTCTTCAAACAATCCCAATGACAGCCAAATTGCCTGCTTGTCTCGTGTAAAAAAGCTTCTAATAATGTGTACCAAGGGAGCGCCCTGCCGGCTTGTAGCAGACGACTCCCCTGTGTACCGGGAGGAAAAAATAATAACATTCCGAAAATATTCCTCCGCGCGACTGCGACAGAAGCATCCCGACCAGCCCCTCAAACTTTGTCTTTTTTCTTTCTTCCTCTCGCTCTCTTCTTTTTCTCTCCTCATTTTTATGCAAAGTCAACATCCATTATAATAACCATTAAAGTGCAGTTTTCTAAAGATTTCCTTCTGCTGAAAAGACCTGAATATTTATAAGTGACAATTGGACATGATTGGTACTTGTAATATAAAAAAAAGAAAAAGAATTATAAAAAAAATCCTCCTTCCTGGTTCCACATCACTGAGGTTTTTTTCGATGCAAAAATTCCTCATATGCATTTTGGTCTCAGTACACAGCTCTGGCACTTGATTTTATAATTAGAACTGAGGCAATGTGAGCCGTGCACTAGGTGCACATGATTTAATGTATTCTTGTGGAGGCTGTGTTGATGAAAAAATGCAGAACGAAGAGGAAGGATTTCATATACATATCCTGCTAATGTGATGCTGCGTTAAACATTGCACTGCCTCCACGACCATCAGCACAATAAGACCCTAATTCACCAATTAAAGGCTGGTGGGAAAAGTAGGAACCTGCTGAATCTGCTTTTGCTACCAAGCTCACCACATTATTCTGTTGCCTTTTCATTTTCCGGAGGGGATGAGTCCGCCATTATTTAGTTATTTATATATTTATTTGGCTTTGTTTTCTTGTTGATTTTTTTCATAAACAATATTATTTTCAGGGAAATGCTCTATATTCTTTGTGGATTTTCATGTACACGTGTACATGTCTACTGTCAGTTGGTATATATATATATATATATATATATATATATATATATATATTCAATGTCGGTAGGACTCTCTTTTATCAATCTATTATCCTCCGTACTTCTAAAATGATAATTCCGGCGAGGTTGCATGGGAGTGAATGGGAACCTGAAAACCGAGAGGAACGGTGCTGCCGTTAACGGTCAACAGGGACAGCTGATGTTGCTTGTATTCACGCTACTCAAATACAATGGGGTGAGCTCCACATAATTACTTGTGTTATACCAAAGTGAAATATCCCCTTTAAGCAATATGCCCAGTGATGGGTACATGTTGTTTAAAGTACAGTAGACATATGCAGGGCTGTAGCAGTTCTGAAAGATCGGTGCTGACACACCTTGACGGAGAGCAGGCTGATGTTAGATCAATTTAATTTCCTGTCTTTTGAGGATTTTGGCACAGTGAAGTGCCGTCTCATGAGTTTCGAGGCATCTGTTTTGGATCTGAGCAGATAAGATGTTTCTGTACACTTCAGAGTTCACCCTCATGCTGCCATCAGCTGCCACATCATCAATAAAGACAAGTGAGCCAATTCCAGTGGCTGCTGTACATGCTCAAACCATAACACTACCTCCACCTTATTCCACAGTGGTATGTGGTATGCTTTGCACCATAAGCAGCTTCTTTCTTTCTCCAAATGTTCTTCTTTCCATCACTTTGGTACAGGTTAATACTCATCTGATCTGTTCATAAAACATTGTTCTCGAACTACAGTTTTTTAATGTACTTTTTACCTTCTGAGGTTACGCTGGTGAAGTTTTCTTTTCATGGCAGTCTTTGCCACATAAATGCTTATTTCCTAGTGAGTGTTCTTGATTTGTTGGACAGTTAAAATTGGTTTTTCTTCACAATTGAAAGCTCACCAGCGTGTTCCTGCAGTTGATTTTGACACACCCACTGTTTTGGCTATTTCTCTGATCGATTTATTCTGATTTGTCAGCCTCATGAAGGCCTCCATGATGGCTTTAGAGGCACTGACACCTCTTTGGTCCTCATGGCAATAGGTTCCAAATGCAAACTGCTCACCTAGAATCAACTCTAGACCTTTTGTTAGCTTTCTTGTGCATAGACTATTGCAGCAACACACAGTTGGACAAGAAACAGCTGAGGAGCTAACTGTCCAGTTACTTTAGTTCCACTGAAATGGGGGACTATGTGTAAAAAATTCCTACGCATGAATTGAATCCCTACACAGATCACCAAATAGGGATGCAAATTCGCTCAAATTAGAGCTGACAGTCTACACTTTGCCTTCATACTCATTGTTTCATTTGAATTCCAATGTGCTGGAATATAGAGCCAAAATAACCAATTTACAAATGGAGCACAGCACTCATTTCAATGCTCATGATAAGAATGTGATTTGTACTTTCTGTTACAGATCGATACAGTTTTTAAACGTTAAATGAGGGGACACTGACACATCCTGTGAAAGTGTAGGAGGCCTCAACGTCTTACTACAGAGACGGAGGGAGTGCTAACTGGGTCTGATTAGCTTCATTTATCTCTAATTAATTACCTTTACCTAATTAGACACCCTGTTTCGACTAGACAGGGAGTCAAGTAGACTAGATTATTAGTGTACTCATTGGGCCTTTACAAAATCCTGAAATTAATGAAACGTGCAAAAGAATCCGTGGTTTTAATTGCACAGGTGTTGCCTTATGGCGAAGCTTCATCATCTGCCTGCTCCCTGGGATTATTAGTGGCTTTTTATATAGAGGATGAGTCTGTGAAATGCACCTTGGCAACAGCTCATTAGTTAGGCTTGTTACTGTATTATTTATTACTTTTGGCCTTCCCCATTACCCAGTTTGATTCATGGGCTTTGGTATCTCTTGTTCTCGAACGGTTACGCCGCGGCTGGTTACCGTGCGTAGCCGCCGTTGCTAAGTCGACCGAGTCAACCCCGCCTCACCGTTCCAGGAGCCATCGTCTGGCCTCTCATCTCATTTGCATTCAGGGCGGGTCCGTCTTTGAGAACGGCAGAGCGCACCTTCGCTTTGGCACAGGTTGTATCATTCAGCCAAAGCCAATCCTCTCTTAGAATAAATAATATATACAATGAAATGAATTCATGGAACACCTCATTTGATCCTCAACAGGAGATCTGCAGTCAATGCTTGCAAATCGACAGTGTGATAAATGCGGAAACAGAATATCACTACACACCCTGTGTCTGATTAATATTAATGAAATAAGAAAAAGAGCACAAATATGTAAATTGTAGAGTCCTATGTAATATAGATTGGGCTTGGATACCGACTAAGACTTTGGCTACAAAGGAAACTTGCTAGGCTACTGATACACTTCAAACAAGCTCACTGGTTCGACACTACATTTTCTAAATCAGGATTAATATTTCAACACAAAGATGAACAAAGGGTATTATTCTATTACTATCATTGACTAAATTGAAGGCAATTCAAAACTGAGATGGGACTTAAGAAATTGTCAATTTAACGATAATTATTCTCAATGTAGTACATGACACAGAAGAATAGTAATTTGAAAGAATTTCACATTATTATTATTGACGTAATACAAAAAATAACTAATTATTATATTTTTAAAGGTAGTATACAGTAAACAATGCTGTAGACTTTATTCTACCTCATAACTCATACCACTAGTTTAGATGTAAAGCGAGTAGTCATTCATCTTTTTAGAGAGAATTTGAAAGAGTCACACTTCAGAAGATGCCATATATTTTGACAAAATGAAGAGCCTAACTGCACACTGACTGCAGCACTACATTCTGTCATTAATATAGAGAAAGGGAAAAAATGTATTGCCCTCTCTCCAATCTAAATTTGTTAAATAAAAAAAGCTTTGCTGTATGTATGTATGTATATATGTATGTGTTGAATAAGAATGCAAATAATAGTCTTCCTAAATGAGAGACTTGCAGTGCATCCTGGAACACATTTGGCATGCTTCTTTGGTTTGATGACTTCATTATGCTCCAGTCACAAATCTTTCCAAGTTGCACTTTGACCTCATCAACGGTACAAAGCCGAACGCTCCATGTTAAATCAGCTGTAACACAGCTAATATGAGCCCATCAGGGCTTAGATTTACTCTGTCAGAGTTAATTTAGCATATAACATTTTGCTGTGTGACTTAATAAAAAATACAGTACAAGTAACACCACAGGCACTGCTTGAGCAGTTTTCTTTCTTTCTTTTTTGTCGGTGTTGACAGTGAGCATTTAAATTTGCGGGTATAAATCCTGATCTTCTTGTGTGTGTGAGGATTTACACAAAATTCAGATAAAACAAATTCATATAAAAAAATTATCATTTTGGGGAAAACCAAAAGACCTTCAAATAAATGTAAATAACTGGAACTTGAATTTTTAGGTTCAAAGTTCAAGTCTGCATTCCATCTATTAGGACATCTCTCTACTGACAAATACGACAACAAACTTTGGTGAGGGGGGGGAGGGCAGGAGTGGGGGACAAGATAAAAATAAGACGCGTGGGTGACAAATATGTATTGACCTGCGTCAGACACAAAGAAGGATGCCCTTGACGAGAGCTGGTGTCAGCTGAAGGTAGAGTGTCTGCAGTGTTTTAAATTTGATTGCCAGGGTTGCTCCACTCATCAACCTTCGACTGCACCAGCTGTTTTTCTCTTCCACCAACCCCCCAACCCCACTCCATCCCCCCCCTTCTTCCAGCAGCCAACCACGCCTGACGGCTTGAGGAAGCCTGACATCCTGGAGTTTATATACTTACAACTCCGATGACAACGCGGTGAAGTGAAGATGGGAGAGACGCCTGAGGGAAACGCTGTGCTTAACATGCATATGGCCTTCTTGGCCAACTACTGCAACTCTCTTGTTCGCCACTTATAGCTCTGGCCAACCTATCCGATGGCACCACGGCCAATAAGTATGCGCAAGACAGATGTAACCAAGCATGCTCAAGACAACTGACCTGGAAATCTGGCCCCACCGTGAAAATAGATTCACTAGCCTCTGTCGAAGGTACGTGGCTGAGACTGCTCCTTCTCTTCACCCTTGGAGTCATTCGAACAATACGCTGGTATGGAATAAGTCTTCCATACCATTGTCCTGAAATGTGCTCACCATTCCAATTAATTTAACCTTGTGGGTAAATGCTAAAAAATCTGTTTAAAGCGGATGTGAAGTATGAGGTACAGTTTGTATATAGACATTTTTAGTTATTACAGCATATTAATGGAATCTGATATTTATGATATTTAAAGTATACTACAAGGGAACCATAAACTCTACTTTGTCTTCACCAAATTCAGGAATACATTTACCTTTTTGGAGAGCAATAGTTTTACAATTAGACATGGAGGTTGTAGAGGTATCAGGAGGATGGGATCCATAATATCTACCATTGTGATTATAATGTGAGGCTTCAAGACCCCATTATGGGTGGAGCTACAAGACGCTAAACATCATTCGATCATATGAACCAGTAAAAAAACAGTGCAGTTGTTTCAAATCAGTTTGGCTCTGATACATATCTGATCCTTTCCTTAAAGGCTATATAGCAAATAATCAAATGTAATCAGTTATTTTCAATTATGATTTGGACCACGTTCATATTTGGTCCTGCATCCTTTCCATATCCAAAACGTGGCCAATCGATTTGTGTCTGACCAGACAATTCAGACGTTTTTTTTTTGTCACTCCCCACACGACACGGTGTTGACTGACATCATCCTTTCATGGCAGAAATAAGAAACATGACTTGGCGGATGGGGTAGAGAGAAAAACAGCCGGTTGAGTCTAAACACAAGAATCCGGTCTGGCCACTTGGGAACAAAGCCCAGGTTGTAAGAGAGGGAGACTGACAGAAAGTGTTACTCCACAGTTTCAGAGCGCAATGCTATATGGTTTCCCATGTAAAAGTGCGTGGGAGGACAGCAACAAATAGAATTATTCAGACGTTCAGTAGCATCCATTAATAACCCACCCTATTGGACATCCTATACTTTTTTTCCCACCCGCAACCTCCAAAGTTTCATGTATCCACAAAGCAAATCTGTGCACTTGCATCAAACAATAAGCCTTGAGGTGTGGCATACTGGCTGATGTGCTTAGATTTGGAACCCTAAGGCTGCGGGTTTGATTTCTAGGAGAGGCATTACCACCGTACCCTTAAGCAGAGCGCCTAACCTGAACTGATTTTATAAACATTCGGGGGTATAAATGAGTAATGAGGAGGAAGGTAAGCTTTGTAAGTTGTCCTTGATAAGCGTGTCTGCTAAACAAAGCATTATGTCATTTACCAAGAAATGATTCTGCTGCTACTAATGATTAAATCAAAATAATCACTGCTGGAAAAATGTAGCAGCCTTTTTTTTTTTTTTTTTAAACAACAGCCTTTTTATCGAGAATGTTGCAAATTTGAAATGCAGTAATTTAGAAATGTGACATTAAATAAATTTGGCTTCATGCTGAATTGAAATAAATAGAGAAAACAAAATAATGTGTATTCATGATTTCTTTTCTTTTTTTCTTCTTTTTTCGAGTGCAAACTCTACCCACTTTTTTGAATATAGTAACTTATAAAATGTCACTGCACAAAGTGCAATGATTTGGTAAAAGTACCTTTTTTTACTTGTCATGGTGTGTATTAATGGGTCAAGACCTGCCTCAGTAGCAGTTTTCATTGGTGTGAAAGGCAGCTATTGTGCTGCAGTACACAGAAGCCAAACAGACAAGCTATGCCTTACAGTAGATGCAGTGAACAGCACCAATGTGGCAGCCAACTGCTATGGTTTGGCAGTGCCATGGTGGAGAATTGTCATCAAATTCATCACTGTGTGTACAGTATCGAGCTACATCGTCTCAGCACAATGTAGCTAAGAACATGATTGTCAAGGTACTATTTTCATTAATTAATTGAAACAAAGTCTAACTTCTGATGTTCTAACGTTTCCACTGATAAATTCTGACAAGTAGACTATTCTTATTCTTTCATCCATCATTGTCAGTCATCAGTTTACATCACGGTTGCATGGCATAAGCATACTTTAGCATCTCCTGTGCTTTCTTGTGCCATCAATCGCCACTCTTTATGCAGTCAGCAAAGAGATGGAGGTGCTGTAAGCAGAGGTTTCAGTTCAGAGAGAAAATCTTTAATCGACAAAGTTAATGTGAGATGGACACATAATCCCCAGTATATTCAAAATTAATTATTGGGTTTAATATGGTTGCAAATAATTGTGTTTGAAGTTTAACTGAACTCAAGTTTTAGAACCCAAATCAAATTTATCCCAAATAAATTAGCCGTTAGCCGCTGCCCTGAATTGGACGGTCTTGGCTAATGGCCACAACACCGAACAAAAATGCATCTACAAAGGAACAATAATCAAATAACAAAGGTTTCCTGGCGGGTCTATCTGACAGATATATCAAGATGGTGGAAAAATAGTATATACAATGTAGCGCAAGACCACTCAGTCAGTTGAGCTGACTAAAAATGTATGATTTCACAGTTCTATAATGTGATTTTTAGAGTAGGACAGTGGCATGTAGTAACAAGCAAAGGAAATTGCTTGCAGGTTGTAGCATTTTATAACTTCCTTCACAATAATCCTTGAAATAGCCCAAGAAATATTGTCACAGGACCAAGTAAAATTTCCAGGAAGTGAAACTTTTGTCATACAATTCAAGTTATTAATTTATTGTCATTACTGGTTTAGCGTATTAAATCTGTACCAACACTATCTAGATGCAATTTCTTTTTTATACTAATACTTTAGTTCATCATTTAAATGTAGTGTCACACAATGTAACAATTCATTCACAAGGTCCTTTGCAGATTTCAGAACACAATTTCTTCAGACGAGAAAATTCTGACTATACTTGTTAAATGTGACTGGAATGAGTAAAATTAATTAAATGATATGACATAACCTGTCATCAACTATTATATATCAATAGATTCCTCACCAAATGTGTGTATTCCCAATGGTATTATTCCTTTAAGGTACAGCAAGCAGTTCAATGTATAATGGGAGACTTAGATTTCATATTACAGTATGCTCAAGAAATGAAGGACACATGACTGAACAAATTAACTCAGAGTACTGTGAAATCAAGTGAAAAAAACTGAACATCAGTCCACCTTCTTCAAGATGGGAAAGTGGGTAAGCAGATGGCTTTGAACTGGCGCGTCCTACTGGTGTCACTTTTAAAAGGCGGCTAAGATTCATTCATGTGAGATTGAGAGTAGGACAGCTCATTTCAAACAATTAGTGATGAAAGCTGTGATGTCTGGTGATAAAGAATATATACTGACGTTTCACGTTCTGTCCAATGAAAAGGAAGACTACAGCAAAATGGAGTACTGCCTCCTAAAATGGGCAGTTTGACACCCCAATTAAAAACAGTGCAGAAGTGAACACTTCTGTTATAATCATGCGAAAATCACAATTGTTATTATAAATCTACAATAATTTCAAGAGTCATCATATTGGTTTACATGCAATATAAGACGTTTTGAATGTTTTTGTTTCTTGGAGGGCATTGGCAGTTCATGTTTGTAACAAATTTCTCAGTGAAAATGATTACGTTTCCGCAGGGGTTACACTGTTTCTCTATGCTAGGTAGCTATATAGCTGTATGCATTATACGACAATGTGTTCAAACCTTGCCTTGTTTTGTATGATGTTATGTCGCAAAGTGTCTTGGGTATTCTCACTGTGCAATCCATTCAAATGTCAAATTCCTCCAAAATGGGGCCCAGAGGAACAAACATTCTGCAGTCTGGTGAGTCGCCCTTGTGTCAGAACAAGCAATGGCGCCCATGCCGCCATTTGAAATGTCATGCTCTACCACACATCTACTGCTTGTATATTTAATGCCATGAAACAAACCAAGTCCTTTATATAATTTTGCGGAGTGCATACACATCAACATTCAACATGAATTCAACACACATAACCCTTCCTGATTCTAGGTGTTTAGCACTCTAGGTTTGTGCATAGCTATCTCTAAGAAACAACCAGTCGGCCACACAATGTACAGCTTTAGAAATCAAACAAAGAGAAAAAGAGAAGAAAAAAAAGAACAATTAAATAAAATGTTGTAGTGTAAGCCGCTCTGGATAACTGCGTCGGGTAAATGCCTGTAAAAGATAGAGCAGGCTACTAAATCTATCTACTAAAAGTTGCTCCGAGTCTTCGCACAGTGTAAGATACAACGCAATCGAGCAGCGAAAGGCTGATTATTCAAAGCAGGCGAGGAACAAGCAGAAGTCGCCCGCTGGTGTCACGTCAGGAGGGGAGATTCAGCGGCCGTTTCCTGCGAAACTCTGAAAGCCCACCGTTTCATACAATGCCTCAGTTAATGTTTCCCTTACAAGGGCATGCACCTTCACGGTGGCACTGCCTTGATTGTAGCTTTGCCTATCTCTAGCTCTAGTGGCGTTTGCACACCATGTTAAATGCACTTGTTGTCGTTAGTCACTTTGGGTAAGGGCATCTTGCCAAAAAAAAAAAACAAACGGTGCGTTCTGAGCCTGCTAGCCCCACGGCTCCGTCACGAGAGCTCGTCCGAACGGAAAAGCGGCCGGCGAACGGGCGGACGAGAAGGGCCTCGTCCATCCTGAAGGTCAACCAAAACTAAACGGAGAGCTGTCTCGCAGCCCCCCTCGCGCGTTCCCCTCTTACTTTCTCCTCCTTCTTCTTCTTCTTCTTCTTGCTTTTTCTCCCCGCGAAGTGAGAGCGGAGCCTCCCTCTGACACGCACCGGCAGCAGTGCTGTCCTCAGCATCTCGGCGGGGTGGTGACTAATTGCCCCCGTAAATCACCGCGCAGCCGCGCGCTCCTCCGTTTATTTTTCTGACAGTAATTTAGTGCTTGCTCTTTTACACACTTGTCATTGCGTGTTTTTCCTCACATTAGAAGTCTGTAGAAAAAGGACAGTAATTAACGGCGCGATACATACTCATGGTAGCTCTTTCATCATGGTGTGATAATTGTGTTCCGTGTCTGTCAGGGTAACCTCTCAGTTTCCCGGCCTTCTGCGCCGCTATTTGTCAACCCGGGGATGGCGGGATGCGCCACTGACTGCCGCGTGGCTGCTGGCGGCTAGTTTTCCTATTTGTCCAAAGAGTAGGTCATTTATATTTCCGGTGCAACTTGTCAAAAATATTAGCCTGATCCGCAACAACAAGAAAAGAGATTCATGGTAAACACACCTGGATTCTTGGTAACTAAGGGTTTTTTTTTTTTTTTTTCTCTTTTCCGAGGCGATACGGAGCACCCCATAATAAACAGCCAATGTATTCATAGTGCTGAAACGCAAAAGTCCGGGACAGGAAGGCTGTGCAGAACGACTGCGCCAATTCAGAGCCGCAGTTAATATATTTTCTGCCGAACAGTTTCCATTCTTCCATTGGAAGTAACTGTCAAATAATGTGCAACTAAATCAAACTGTACAGTACCCACCTTTCATACATACTTACTGCATATATAATGTGTACGCTATACTTGCACTATACACGCATGCTATATATATATATATTTCTTTTTTTTCCATTTTTAACAGGAGTAGGACAATGATTCATGCACTGCCTTGTTATTTTGCACTGCTCCGGACTGCGAATGTATCCATCACCACTAACCCGCACCCAAGAGGTTAAGTCATCAATAACTTTGCGGAGGAAAATATTGTGAGAGACTTCAGATTTGATTATGGTTCTTTGACTGCACTCCACTTCCCTCTTGTCGTGCCTCCCCTGGCCCCTCGGCCCCCCCACACCAACACCACCACCACCACCCCCCCCACCCCCCAACCCCCCCCGCCTTCCACCTCCACTCCCACTCCCCACGTTTCCTTGGATTTTTAATATCTTTATTCTCCTGTCACAGACAGGGGCTAATGGGATGTGTGGTCAAGATTTCAGGATCCATCACTGGCTTGGTGAGGAATTAGCATGGGCCCCATGCATCACCTGCCAGAGCTGACAGACCCGCCGTCCCGTGCGCTTCATTATACCCCCTTGCACAATGTTGCCTGTCTCTTCTCCGCGCTCCCCACTGCAGCCAGGAGCCACAGCTGACAAAAGGCCCTGCCACACCCCTCAATGTCATCCCGGGCCGCCAGCCAGTAAATTAGGAGACACTGTCGCACTTTTAAAAATTAAGGATGGGGGCCCCGGCATTCCCTGGCACGCCCCGGCTCCCCGACTCCTTTCCCGTTCCCCTGTTTTTTTTTTTTTTTTTTTGGGTGGGGGGGGGGGGGGGGGGGCGTGGGGGGTTGGGGATGCACGCGGGGGCGTTTGGTGGGAATTAGGCTGTTTAAAACCATTAGAATAATTAGGGCTCCTTTGCCCCCGCCGCTGTGGAGAGGAGTGAGCTTTGATTACGGGGCGTCCCCGCCATTGTTATCGGGGTCCGCCGGTCTCATTTACAGCGGCTGACCCCGCCGGTTCCCTCTGAGCCCGGTCCGGGCGCCCCGCGAGAGCATCTCTCCCTCTCTCTCTCTCTCTCTCTTTCCCCCTCTCCCTTCTCCCCGGCAGATTATATCAGTAACTGCTAAGAAGGTCACGGCAAAATGAAGAGACTAAAGCAGGGCTACAGCTGGGGACTCTGCCCCTTCCTCTCCCTCTTCCTCTTATTAGCAAATCAAAGCTGCCGGAAAGATTCACACTTTTCACCTGATTTTGTCCTTTTCCGCTAATCATGTAGCAATTTCGCCTTGACTGACAGTTTTCTTTATAATTGGCCATGATCTGGCAGGGTTCTAATAACCAGAAAATCCCCTCAGAGGGTCCACAGGCTCTGGCGACTTGTCTCTCCATATATCCCCACCCCCCACCCCCCCCTCCCCGACGCCCCCTCCCTTGCCCCCCCTCCTCCCTCCAGCACCATCTGCAGGGCTGCCGGCACGCCACGTTGTTTGTGCGCGCAGGCGAGCTAATCTTAATGTTCAATAATGGTGTGAATATTCGATGAGCGGCAGAGTTAAGGACTCGTGGTAGCAGACTCTAATTACTGTTCATTTGCCAGAGTATCAAAGCCTAATTACTGTTCATTTTATGCTCCCAAGGAAAAGAGAAAAGTCAAGGCAGGGTTTTTTGGAGACACCCCCGAGAGATCCAGCAGTCGGCCCTTTATCCGTCTCTCTCTCTCTCTCTCTGTTTAAATAGGTTCAGCGCTGGTGTGTTCCTCTCTATCCTGCAAGCAAACAAACAAAATTCTACAAACAAACACACTGATCAATCTGAAAAGATAGGAAGAGAGAGAGCGGCGGGGGGGGGAAACGTGAGAAAGCGAGGGCACGAGACGTAGAGAGACAAGGGGAGACGGGGGGAGGAGAGAGAGAGAGAGAGAAAAAGAGAGGGAGAGAGAGAACGTCCGTAATGCTGAGCTTATTGTTTCTTTTACTCCTTCTGCTTTGTCTTTTTAATGTGTTTTGGGTAAATATCAGACAAGGAGGGGGTTGGGGAAGAGGGGGGTGGAGGTGGGTTTGGGGAGGGTGGGGGGGGGCGGGGGGGCACTGCCATCATTTCTTTTTGCCTTCACCAGAAAAAAAAAGCCTTCTTCTCACCTAATCATGACAGAAGCCACCGCAATCGCTATCTGCCACCCATTTGACAGTTTCTGTCACCAATTAGCAGCTAAACCGGCATCACCCAAAACAAGAAAACGAAGCAATCTATATGTCTATTATTCGACGTGTGACTTGTGTGTGTCTGGGTTTCTTAAAAAAAAAATAAAATAAAAAAAATAAAAAAATTCCTCTCCCTCTTACATCAGGGTACACGGGATTGCCATCAATCCGACTCCACCGGCAAGCCCCGGATCAGCATGCCCGGATCCGCGCGAGGGGCCCTGATGGGTGGGATTAAATTGTCTGTTTTTCCTATCAGGAAGTTTGTCGGGTGAATTTCCACCCGCGCTCCTTGAATTTACAAGCCGCCGACAACAGCTTAATGAGGCAGCCAAGCTGTTCGCCGGGCCGCGGCTCCCCGGGACGGGATGGTAAATGAAAAGCCGCCGCGACACGCGCGGTTTGTTATCATTCAATCTGCTCGAAGCCGCAAACCGGTCATTATCCAGCCATTATTTTCGTTGATTTACAATCGCGGGCGGAGGAGGCGATTGCCGCGGCTTGTTCGGTTCCCCCAGCGGGCGGATGGGAACCAGCTTGTAATTTGCATTTACACGATCTGACTGAGCAGCTTATTAGATCTGGATATTTATTTTCCACTTAACCGATGTTTGATTACACTTTAATAAAGTACAAGAAAACTGTCGAGCCGCCTGTGTCTGATTGATCCTGCCTGGTGGTTTCTTTGGGATTTTTTTGTAATGAAACAAGAGAGACTGGGGATGAGGCAGCTTAGGCAAGTGATAAAAAAAAAAAAAAACACAGTTGAAAATTACTCACAGGGATGAGTGGGGAAAAAACGGGGAGGCAAAACAGAAGGTGACAAGAAGTCCTCTCTATTCCCGCTCCGGGACTCACATAGCAGGCTCAAATCCCTCAGTTCAGCACACTGCCAAAATAAATAAATAAATAAATAAATAAATAAATAAATAAATAAAGCACACCTGAGCATAACGGTATTCCTGACGAGGACGCGCTACGCGTCAGCAGGGTTGTGCTTTGTGTCCTTCCGGCTCGCTGTCCAGACGTCCGGAATTGGCAACCATCACCACCCTAAACCCCCCCACCCCCCACCCGCACCCCCACCCCCACCCCACCTCCTCCTCCCCACCACCACCACCACCACCGCTGTGAAAACACAGAGGGCGGTAATTAAACATTATTGACCAACTGGAAATTTCATTAACCGCTTTTGGTTCATAAAGGCTTTCCGCCCCAACGGATCAGGAAGGGCAGGGTGACTGGAAGCACAGAGGACGCCTCGCCGAAATGGTCTCGCCGTTCTCCCCGAAAAAAGCGCGTCTTCGACTGGTGCCCGATTTCATGCCGCCACCCTGATGCTGTTCGTAAGATCACATTATAAACGTAGTATTCTTCCCTCCAACGTGCAACCTCATATTCGGTAAAGCGAGGGTTCGTTTAATTCTTATCTATTTTTCAAAGAAACGTAACATGCTGTACTTCCCGATAAATCGCAGACAGCCTAGGCCCATTGATCCTTTAAAACAATGGCGCTATGGGAGGCACTTAATTCCTACCTCTATAAGTCAACCTCCTTCAGATTTGCAGCAAATGGCGTGATATGGATGGGTCTTTCAGAATAGCTCATCGATTATGGACAATCACTTTAAGGGGTATGATATTGCGCTGAAGTTAATCAATATTTGCCTTAAAAAGCCATTAATAACCGGAGTGACATTTGACGAATATCTGGCGATAGCAGCACGAGCCTCGTGCATCGCGTTTGTATGCGTTAAAATGCACAAGAGCCTCTTTCGAGCCATGAAAAATGACTCCATCAATACCTACAATCGCTTACACCCATTGTCATTTCTGCCCCACACAGCCGCCCCCTACACGTATGGAAAACGTGTATTTTCATTCAGACTGTTAGTGGACCAATACGTGCTGCTGTCTTTCTGCCAAACATAATCTGCCAAACATCATATTATGACCTCATCTTTTGTCCCAATAACATGAAACCAGTTTGAGTAAGGGTTAAGGGTTTCTTTGTTAATGGGAGTAACAATCACGTACTGTATCAGAGTCAATTCTACACACTCAAATGCAGCGCACTACAACTGCAGTGTATCATTTAGACATTAAAAGACTCAGAAGAAGCATTTTCTTTACTGTACATGTACGTAACACTTTTTCTCTAGCTACTCTTTGCTTTTTGTAATAGCTTAAAGCAATGCTCAGAATGACTCCATTTCGGTCAATATCATGTTTGTTCGATTAATGTATTGAGACCTACTGCTGCTTCAGTTGAGGACTTAATGCTTGACCTCCTCAGCACAGTCCTCTGTAGCATTGCCCTGCTCTGTATACCCTACAACAACACCATCTCCTCACAAACAGAGGAGAGGCCTACCTGGCTTTCCTAACGAAATACAAAAGGTGAGCCTTTGGCCTGAAGCACTGCTCATTTAAAACATAAAAGAAGTGCATCCTTCCCTTTTAACGCTGCCACACACCGGTCTGTCTCCTCCTCTCTCTCTCTCTCTCTCTCTCTCTCTCTCGCTACGTTCTCGCGAGTCTCCATCTCCCACTGTGCTCCATCGTCACCTAACCCCTGCCGTATGGCAAACAATCGCGCCTTCTCCTAAGCTGGCGGCCGAAACGCGACCGAGACGCGGCGCACGTAGCGCACGCCCCGCTCTCAGAGGCTACGAGCGAAACGCGCATCAATTACGGCCCCGGCGCACAGATTGAGACGTCAGCCGCGACCGTCCCCCGCGCGCGTGTCAGCGGGTTCGCCCCGGTTCAGAGTTCAGCGGTAAACGGCGACCTCCCTTTCAATTAGTTGAATGGGCAGCGCCGACAGCACAAAGGGGCGGTTTCAAATGATAGGGCCATTTCTCCGGACACTGAATAGGGCACTAAATCACTTCACTGCCCAAGTGTTGTCCATTCTTTTCTCTTTTTTTTGGGGGGGGGGTGGTTATTGTTGGGGGCGGGGCTTCTTTGAATCATTGAAACTCTCATTTTGTTTCTGTGGTCTCCTGTCATAGTTCTAACAGGGTCAGATATTGTTCATTCTCTGCTTTGTCCCTGTTTACCCAGTATAAAGCAGAGGCCCGATCTCCTAAACAACTCAACACAACAACAATTTAGACTCACTTGTTCATTTTGGGGGTATTTTCCATGTTAAATAAACGTGATGCTGCAATTTCCTACCTGCTTTGAGCTTCTCAGGGAGTCTTGCAAATGCAACCAGCACCATTTAACCTCAACAAGAACCTTTCTTCAGAAAGTGCCATGCTCCTGGGTTTTTTTTTTTTCTCACAAGATTAAAACCCATTATTTCTCTTCCTCAAATATCACAGATCTGTTCTGGGTCATACTGAGAACCAAGGCAAGCAATCTTGAGGCAGTCGGGTCAAATCTTTAAACAGTGCTCGGACCCCGAGGAAATAAATTGATTGGTGGGGATGGGGCGGGGGCTGGAATTAAACTGCTGACTGACAAATTCTGGCCCTGCAGGGGAAAACAAGGAGCACATTCCCTGACATCATTTCTGGATCGCTTTGTTTTTCAATCTCCTTTTGCTCATTGACAAACGCATGAGCAGCATGATCAATAACACAGAGGAGCAAGACCTTCTAACTTCTAGGCCTCTGTGGAAATGAAACTATTGCTTATTTTCTGACCCACAGTTACATCACGGTACCAAAGAAAGCGAGCACGCGCCTATTTTGAGACGCATCCCAACACAAATGATTGCATCGTGGAAAAATAATATAAATGCGCACGTGACCATGTGCATATGCGTGTGCGTACTCATGCATGCGTCTGTGTCTGTGTGCGTGTGTGCGCGCGTGCGTATACGTGCGAGACAGCGAGAGACCTAAAAAAAATCAATAAATGACTCTTCCCTTTAGTATAAAGTATTTAAAAATTGACCCCTGGGGTCTGCTTTGTCCGTGACTGCAGGCGTTATTATACCCTGGCTGTCACAAAGTAGCCCCTCAGGTCATTACTTCCACGCAGCCAGGACCCTTGGCAGGATAACAAAAGCAGAGTGCACTCCTACCCGGGCTGGAGTGAGCGGGGAGCACTGGCCGCAGATCTGAGGAATGAGATATGTGGAAGATGGCAGGCCTCGCGCGCGGCCCGGACCGGCCCCCCGGATCCAACGCGCTCCGTCTGATTGGCTAGCAAACGCTCGCCCCGTAAAGGAAATAATTGTGCGCTTTTCATGCCTTTTGCTCGATGCATATATTCTTTTTGTTGGAACGCCGACTGGACCTGGAAGGGCTCTCATTCCGAGAGGCCTGCCTCCTCGCGCCCGTTCGCTTCGCGGGGAGGAGCGGTTTTGGCGCATCCCGCCCCCAAAAGATCTTCTACGCCAGCCTCGGCGCCGAACTGCATCGACGCCCAGCGGCGAACGCGGATCGCCTCGCGATCTATCGCAATCGTGCCACCAGGCAGAATTTGTTGAGTTAAAATGCCTCTCTGGAACTACTGTGTGTGTGTGTGTGTGTGGGGGGGGCGGGGGGGGCAGGCAAGGGAACAGCATGCACAGTAAACAGAGTGGGCCTTTAAATGGGACAGTTAATGCGGAAAAGGGCAAGCCATCGGCACCACATGCTATTTAATGGGTTCCATGTGGAAGGCGGAGACCCCTCTGCCTTCCACAGGAGCACTCCGGCGTACTGCAGGACAGTCCCACAATGACAACACTGGGGACTAATTACACGTCTCCCCACTCGCCCCCTAGAATACTGCGGGACAAAATAAACATTACTACCTCAGCAAAGTCGAACCAGAGAGCGGAAAAAAGGGGGAAGCAAATTATACACCAGACCCCCCCCCACTGCCACCACCCCTCCCCATTACCGACCCCCTTCCCCCCACAGCCCAAGTCCCCTCCCACCTTTCTCCACCAGCAGTTTTGTTTTTCGAAACCACCCTCGGATGCGTGATTATTATGCAGGGGGAGGCCTGCTGGGAAGAGGGTTGTAAAGTATGGGGAAAGAGTGGCATCTGTTTGACCAGCGCACACTGCAAACCCCTTATTCCCAAGCATATGCACAGCGAGCAGACCCAGCTTCCTTTGAATGCGTGCAGTAACACTCACTTCAGGTGCCAGGGAATGCAGTCTACCAGGCCTGAATTTTGGATGGTCTCCTGCTCTGCTTCAATAAGCTAAAGATTTGGACCCACACCAACGAAGCGCCGTAAAACATCATCAACTGGCGCTTCAAGGCAAAACATAGTTTACCAATCAGATGAAACAAAGGTTACACAGCATATTTCAACAAGCAGTTTATGCGATTTTGTGGAGAATATTATTTCTTTGTTTTTTTTTTTCTGCGTGAAATATTACCACATTCTTGACGTGCGCTGAACCACAACTTTTCAACCCAGAGGACAAATGTGGAGAAAATTGAATGGGCACTGGAGGACCCATCCATACGAATCACGCACTCTCTTCGTAGTCGTTCAAACTTGATGGGGCTGTTTACACGAATAAAGTGGGATGAAAGAGTTTGGGCCCGCAGCTCTGGCTCTACCTACGCTGAACAGGTAGCCCTGCTATGTGGTCCACCCGCCCGAATTCTCTCTCAACCGCTCACAGCCGTCCCATTACTCCTTCGCCAGCGATGAGCAGCTGTCTGTCCCCTTTCATGTGTTCTCTTTTTGTTGTACTGCACTTTCCTTTCCCCACCACTGGCTTCCTGCACTGAGGCAGAAAGCAGCGAGAAGCGGAACAAAGTCGGGCGACGTGCAAAACCTGTCAAAGCGTTGAGAAGCACAAAATGAAACTGCACCGCAGCGGTGAGTTCAAATCTGTGGAGGGAACCCGGAAAGACAAAAGGAGGGGGCGGTCGGGGGAAAAAGGTTCACGACTCCCAAATGCGGCCGCAACCGAAGCAAAACTCTGAGATATACAGCGAGCGATGGCTAGCGTGAACAGTTTGGACCACAATTCAAATGCACTGCCATCCCAGCTAGCGTAAAATGTTATCCAAACTTTTTAGAATGCTGCAGCAAGGACTTGTGAATAACATTTACACAATGTTTCCTATCTATCAAGTCAAGTCAGTGACCAAGCATCTACTGAATAGCGAGATGAACTGTTGAGTAGATTTACCAACAGAAAAAGTAGCTATCGTGTGGTCAAAACTCCCAGAACTGTCCTTTCGTCAGCACATTCCCCGGTCAGCCAGAATTGTCCGCAGTCATAAAGTAGTGACCACAGAAAGCCAGCACAAGCTGCCAAGCTGGGAGTAATTGCACACCTTTCAAACGCTTACCTGTTTTACCTGTACCGATCCACCATAGAGTCCACCCAGCGGAGCAGAACTCTGCTTTTTTCTGCCTCTATCCGCTTAAGCGCCATGTGGCCATGCTCAACCCTGGACCGAGAGCCAATGTCATAAATCAAGCTGACGACATTCCCATTTTACAGTGAGGAGAAGAAAAAAAGAAACGGCTACGAAGCTTATAAATACATCAGAGAAGCTGAATTACTTGTGGGGTTATCTGTAAAATTTGACATCAAGGTTAGTACTTAGAGCATACTTGAGCATTTAGATACACTAATGCAATTTCTAATGCAGGACTGAAGTACCACTCGAGAACATGGAAAAACTGACTAACCGAACATCACATTGTTTCAATCTAGTGTTCAAACCAAAGGTAAGAGACTGTTGAATATGATTAACTGTCAACATAAAACATGGTTTATAAAAATAAAATAAAAAGTGGGATGAGGGAGAACAAAGTATTTCCTGTCAGAACTGCATTTTACTGTTGAATAATCTTCTTTTGCCAGGCCTACAAGGTTTCAGCGCACAGGAACGGACAATATTATTTGGTGCTACGTTATTTATTTATTTTTCGCTGCTGTATGCGAGACCACACACTGAGGCGAGTAGATTAGATAACGTGTATTACTTATATCTTTATCACCAATAATCACACTTCTCGATGTGTGCCGTTACATTCGGTCGAAATAATGAGAGCATGCATAAACTGATGGTTGAACAGAAAAGCTCACCATGCATGCGAACATCTTGGGAGCGTCGTGCTGGAGGTGAAGAAAATACTATTATCTACGTGCATTGTATGATTAACGTTTCCTCGTCGTAGAAGGGGTGTTGGAAGTGTTTTGTACAAGCATTTCAATTTCAAAATGCAGTTCTTAACTCGTGCGGCAAACTACAAATGTATGTGGCATCTGTTTTCTCTGTTAGATACTTGAATGTTAAACGTGTGATCAAGATTATAATACAATGCGTTGGGTAAAAGTTCATGAAGAGGCCTTCCTGTGATGCAGTGAAACCAGTGACCAGTGTTTACCTCTTTTTAAAGGTCATACAATATTTACTCCCCCTGCTGGAACGCCAACAAAATGCATTAAGAAATGGACAGATGACAGAGGCCTTGCTCAGCCGTGCACCTTGAAGGCGAACCGTAAGGACAGATTTTCTTTCAATAGCCAACACTTCAAATGCTACATTGAAATCCCAACTAAATCTCGTAAATATGGAATAACCATTACGTTGTCATCTCAAGTGATACAAATACCGTGGCCTTTTCTCAGAAAATATTAAACCTAAGGTATATCATTGCAGGGGCTTTTTAAGAAATACATTTTTATCAGACCAAAATGTCATATTTTCCCCACTGAAACGTGAATATATCGCCTACTTCTGTTTCAAACACCCACGCTGCGGAGAATAAACAATCATTTTGAAGAAAATGATCGTTTTAAAAACCTACTTGCCCCAAGGGCTGGAAAGTCCATTTTTACTTTATTAAAAGTTGGAGATTGCGTTGTTTGCTATTTCTGCATATCATGGTTGATTGGTGCTGGCTTAAAAACCTTTCACAAGGGTGAGTAATTGAGATAGAAAATATGGTAATTTGATACCCTGAGGTTTTGAGTAATAAAAACAGTAATCCTTGGAATAAAACAAGTAATAAATCCTAAAGATATTTTTATTATATTGCATTCCCGGAAAGAATAGTTTCATTCTAAAAACGAGCTTCATTATAAAGGTTTGCAAAGAGCTTATACCAAGAAGGGAGAATCTAAGAAAGGAAATGTGAAGAACAACGATACAATAGTAATCTGGAGAAAATAGTAGACTTGATACATATAATGTTTTCCCCCATATTTTCCTTTCGTTTATTTAACCAATGAGACTTGTTTGACTGTTTGGGGGGGAGGGGGGGTGGTACTATTGTGGAGAATCCATTTCTTATTGTGATACATTTACAACTTAAACAAATGGTCCAAACAGTGTGGCGCGCCCATGTAACATATGGAAAAGCTATGAACTCGCCCAATCACAATACGAAAATGTGAATCCTTTTTATGGAAAGTTATATATCACAAGTCTGTTGATCATTAACGATATGATTACCATTGGATAGTCTCACAAGGTGGCACATTTATTGGGAGGGCAGCAGATGGGGACGTACATTTTCCTTGCAAATACTTTTGAAATTGCTCTTTGGGTAGCAGTATAAAAATGATGTACTATACGGGCGCCATGCATTCGTAGCGCAAGGGCAAAGCGTCCAGATATGAACAATAAAAACATCACATCCTCATTGTCACCAGTGATTGATCTACACAATGCTACAGGAAACTTGTTGGCTTACTGGGGATGCGGTGCTAATAATTCATGGCAAAAATGCATGCAACCTATCGGTCTGCTGCTGCTTCCAGGATGGCAAGAACGTTTCCCCGGCGAAGATACATCATTTTCTATTGTGTGAGCAATATTCAATGTCAACGAAAAGATGTTGTTATAAAGAAGGGGAGGGGTGTTTGGGGGGCGGGGGGTGGGGGGGATACAACAACGGGAAAAGCCTTGACTTGCGCATAAGAGAAAGCATGCTTTCGTAATGACATATATACCTTCTTAAGCCCCGCAAACAGATATCCGAAACCAATTTTCATTATCATATTGATTGAAATAGTTCATCATAGTGTAATTTTAGGTTTAACGCCAACGGATTGGGAAAGAGAGCAAAGAATTATCTAACAAAAGAACAGCATTCTACCACGGGGACGTTTCCCTGTTCCAGTTCATTGATGGAGTTGATTAAGTTTAAATGAAGCAGACACTGGATAAAAGTAAGGGTATTGACCAGCGGGCACTGTGCTGCGCGCTTGAAAAAGCCTGATACATGCAGAAAAGCAAGATTTGCTAAATGCTCTAATCTTCAATCAAATCTTACATCAATACAGACAAAGTTTCGTAATGAGAGATTCAATGAAGCATGGAGGAGAAGGAATTAATCCTCTTGGTCTAAACTGGGTTCAACTTTGAAGCTTGCTCCTAAGGATAGACAGTTATCTAAATGCTAAATAAGAAACGTATTGTACTTTTCACGGCATGCTAATCTTTTGTCTATTTCATCTCCATTATTTGCACTCATAGATTCCTGTTGTTGATCTGGCGATTATATGAACCCTGTATGGCGGATAGAAGCAAGGAATCACATCGGAATACTTAACCGGCGTGTATATACCGCTAATTCAAAAAATAAGGCTGGCAATTAGGCACATTCATTCCAAACGGTAGGCAGTCTCCGTCTTGTCCTAGAGAGTCAGTAGGCTAATTTCTTAATATTGTCAGGGGCAAAACTACAGTAGCCTAGTAGTAAACCAAGGGTTTATTATTACAACCCTCGAAAGGCCTGGGCTACAAAATCAGCAATTTCATTTATTAATAGTTTATTTTTAAAATGTTTTGAACTGGCTTTTTTTACTTACGATATCACCACCGGTTTAATCGCCGGACCCAGTCTGAAAGCTATGTCCTTTTACTGTAGGTGTGTTTCGTGATTATACTGTAGATGTCAAATCAAGTTTACCCCGGAAGGCAAATTGAAAGTGCGGTTCTTTTAATGCCTTGCGCGACCTTCGGGGAGGATACCGAATTTCACAACATTCATAGAAAAACAGTTAAGTAATTCTGTCAGTTATAAAATTCGACAGGTTTTGGTTAAACGTGGCTCAAAACAATAAACATTTTCATTATGGATTAGGAGTTAATAGAGGCACACGCGCGCGTAGGCTACACATACACACACGCTTGCGTACGCACACACATGCACGCACGCACGCATACAAACACATACAAAACCAGAGAAACACATTTTTAATACAGAACAAAGGAGCCAAGTGCATTCGTACAATTAAGGGTATGGTAATTTAAACAGGTTACTGCAGGCCTATTTGATATTTTGATACTTTCATGAGGGTCGTATCAGGGACATATCGTTTTCTGAATTCGGTGTTTCACAGTAGCCTATCAGTCCGATTTATAACATGAATTTAAAGGGGGAAATTCTGAAGATTCTACTTTAGAACAGTGTCGCGAGTGGTTACGACTCTGGTAGAAGGTGAACAAGTGAAGAGAAGCTGTAAGCCTGCGGTGACAGGTAGTAAGTACCATATCTAACAGGTGACAAGTCCCAGGACGAGCAGCAAATTTTACACACGCGTTGTCAGCTTGGAGCCTTTCAAGAGGCGACATGGCCCGGAGAAATAGAAATCACTAAACTTCCAAATAAGACGAATTCTTCGGGTTCATTTACCTTTTATGCAACTTCGCTTGCCGTCGCTAATTATCTACTAAATTCAGTTGATAAAGAAAGCAAAAACCGCCATTACCTAGAATTAAATACGCATTCCGAACGCGAACTGAAAAATGGCCATACAAAATTTTATATAAGATCTTATTGTAGAACTACTGGTATATTTAAACATAAATAATGTCAATATATTACATGCAGCCTAATGGTTATTTTTATTTATTGCTTGGCTACGCTAGTCCTGTAACAACTTAGTTAGTCTACTTGGAGAGATTAATGACCGAGTAAAATCAACTCGTTTTTCGAGTATTATTTCAGTTCAAACGTTATGGCAATTTTTAATTCTGGATGAACAGGCCTACACTGAGGGCAACAGATAATGCTGAACGAGTGTAGCCTGTATGGTGTGGGTAGAATAGCCTATATTATTAGGACAAACGCGAAATATTGCTAGCAATGCAATGTCTGTGCATTGATTGTGTTATTATTGCTTCTCTAAGTCGTGAGGCTTAAAGCCTCTAAGTAAGGTATGCTGTCAAAATTCCAATCTGATCTTCATGTTTGTATCTTAAACAGAGTGTGTTATCTGATTCGTTTTCTTCTCTCAAATCGACAGGATATACAACCCAGGAGATCTGCAATAAAACAAACTGCGTTCTCAAAGGTATGTGTGACTTTAGCCGCGTTTCCACCGCAGGAACTATACCCCGGAACTAGGAACCTTTTGAGGAACTCAGTGCGTTTCCACCGCAGGAACTAGGGTCTAAATTTAGTTCTGGGGGCTTTGTTTTACCCCCCAAAACGTTCCTGCTCGGGGGGTAGTACTTTCCGAAAGTACAGGAACCTTTTGGGTGGAGCTTGCAGCGCTGAACATTTCTGATTGGTCGAGTACTCGTAGCATTTGTGTTGTATTTATTTTCCGCCATTACCCGCCATGTTTGAAAATATGCAGCGGCAAACCAATTTATTTTCATAATAACTTCAAATCAAACTTGTATGTTATGCGGCGCAGTAGCCTACTTTTGGTTATAGCCTGCCAACGTCTTGGAATTATAACGTGTGCTCTTCTGTTCTTTTCTTGCTTTAGTATTCGTTTTATAAAATGCTAAGCATTCGTGCTGGGACAGCATATTACGTAGGCTACCAAAACATTCAAACGGATTAATTCGGTTGCTGAATATTTTCTTCCGGATTTTCTTTGCTAGCCCGTTGTTGACTCAAAACGTTTGATACAGTTATGTGAGGTATGCGGTAGTTCTGCATAATTAACATTGGTGATACAGTACAAGCAAACTGGAAATCACCTTCCGCACTTTTTATCCGGGTAAAATAACAGGTTAATTCTAGTAATCTTCCCTTTAGCTTTTTCAGACTGCCGTAATTTTACTCAATTTTACTGCCATTTTTCGAAAAGACCAGGAAGACTATGGACTCATTTATGGTGCATGGTTCGCATCTGGAGGGCACACTTCGCTGCTCGGCTAGCAGTAACTTCGAAGGAAAGCAAACGGTGGCTGTACCACTACTAATTTACATTTTCACGCAAGTCCGAGTTTTCGTTCTATTCTTGTCATTTTGCGATTAGCCTGATATGGAATTGACGACGAGAAAGTAATAAAACAGCAAATTGTTTACAATGTGTGCATGTTTTCTGCTGTTAATGAATGTTTGAGAGGATATATGAAAATCAATAAATACAAAAGTAACCATATATAGTCATTGTTGGTAACCCGTTGTATATAAGTGGAATAAACCCCTCCGGGCTGTCCCGGTTATTAGAAAATAATGTAGGCTACTTCGGTGGTAGTATGGGGTTACAGAAGAAATCATATGACAGATGGACCGACGACAACGTCAGTGAGCTAATTTGCCTAATCTTCGCGGTACTTTAGACCCCGGTGGAAACGCAGACAACCATTGGCTGAAGGAACCTTTTAGTTCCTGGTAAAGTAGTTCCTGGGACTGAAAGTTCCTGGTAATTTTGGTGGAAACGCGGCTTAAGTTCTGATGCGTTTGCCTGTTAGTTGCACATTGACTGTCTTTTAATCTGTCAGTTATTTCCTTTCTGTTTTGTCATCTGCTCTATATATTCACTTGTGGCCTGACACTTTTTTCAACTCCCGTATACATTTGGGTCGCAATTAAATATACCAACAAAGCAAACGCATCCGCAGTCCGCTAAGCGACACACACGTAGAGAAACAATATTCCACGTTTAAGCTGCAGCGGAATTAAACCCACAGACACCAAAAAAATACACCATTTGACGTTTTCTTTGCAGGATTTTTTCTCGTGTTAAAGCAATAGGTAGAATACGTCACGGAAAACAATATGTGAACATGTAGCTTATGTATAAGGCTACTCATAGGCCTATTAAGTGCAAACTAATGGAATGCTTCAATATTGTATTTTTGTAAGATATAATCACTGTGCAGTTAGGCCTGTATATATCTATGAAATGCGTATCCAGTAGGCCAATACAATACAGTGTCTGTGTAAGGACAGTTTTTTATATCTTGTAAGGACAAGGCCTTCAGAATAATAAGAAACTGTGGTCTATGCCGTTTGCTATGTGCGTTTTTGATGTTAGTGAAACACCAGGAGGTTACATGCCCGTGCTGACAAGCAAGGTGCAAAAATAGGATGCGCTATCCGGCCTAATTTTAAATCATCTTAATTAATACAAAATGTTCTCAACGGAAACTCCCAGAGGTCTGCTACCACGAGGTCTCACAGCACACCAGACGTTTACTCTAGATTCTGGAGGTGGGCTTGTGACCTGGGGAATGGGAGACAGTAGGGGTGAAGCCAGGTTCAAATCATAAAACACTGGGATCTCGTTGTACTGTTAATAAAGATAACACAATGTTGGTTCAGTGTTAAGAATCGTATTGTTGGCTGCTGAAAAATGAAGCTGGCTGTTTTGGCCTGTGTTGAGGCTGAGGAAATGTTATGAAATAGAGCAATGCTTTTAAAATGCTCGATTTGAACATTGTTATTCTGTGCCACCTTGCCTGTCTATAGCCTAAGCTACGTGTAAACTGCATTGTTCTGTAGCGCAAATACAATTACGCACAGCTATTATATTGTTATGTAAAATAAATGACTCTTAAGACAGAATAGCAGTCGGTTGTGTCAACACCACAAATTAAAACCTAATGGATATTCTGGAAGGAAACATTAGCAGTCTACAGACGTAAAACGCAATTTTATGCATTTTGAATAAATTGCCGAATAAGCCAGTAATCTTTTTCAATTTGCACCGCTTTTTGTAGTTATGTTAACCATATGAGAGCGTGGTTCATTTGAAGTTCTGGTGCTTCTGAACTCATAGGATGTAAGCATACGATGGTGCAAACATTGTTGTAAACGCAGGGTCAAATTAAGTTCTATTGTACAATAAGTTAGGCGTTCTGTATATATATATTGCTGGAATGTAAGAACCACCTAAATAAAAAATCTCTCTCTCTCTCTCTCTCTCTCTCTCTCGCACTTTTCAGTGTCACTGTGGAAATTAGGTAGACTAATTCATATTATCTACATCATTTACACTCCATCATTCTTATGTTGGAGACAACACCGTTTAATTTTACGTACTTTTTTAGCCTAATGGAATGAAAATGGGAAAGTAAACAAACCTAAATTGAGTGGCCATATATAGAGCTTTTTTTAAACTTCATCACAATACAAATACCGGGCATCATTACGTTTGTCATTTTAACTCATGCCTATAACAGCATCATGAAAAAGTGCAGCTTCAATTGGTGCCCAGAAGTTCCTGTGTGCCCTCTTCAGATTACGATTTACAGTGCTCCCTAGCGGTAGTCTTTAGGCCTGCATATTTATTTATGAATAGACCAGCAAACCAAGGCTCTTTGGCTTGGATGGCAAACATTTAGAGGCACAAAGCCAACTGTAAAAAAAAACCCTCTTGACTGGTTATATCAATCTAAATTATACTTGGTTTTAAACGATCAATTAACACCACTGAGACGTAATGGGAAATAAAATAGCTCCTGCATTTAATATAATGGATGTATTGACATTGAGCGGTTGTTTGCAAAAGGTGTTTGGGGATCGGGAACATTTTCATATTTCATCGAAAAATATGTTACACTACATTTGATGAAGCTAGATTTTCTCTAATGTCTAAATTAACTGGGAATACTTGCATCCACCTAACATTCCAGTTTGATATATTAAAACAACGTTGTATCTTCTATTCTGTTGCTAAATAAAATATAATTATTTTTCGTGGAATTATCAGACCACACTGAAATTCTGAATACGTCTGTTTTAACGACTAGATAAAACATGTAAGCTACGTGACGTTTCATTTTAAAACTGCAATGTAATTTTGATGAAATGCAGTCCTATTAAAATAAACGATGATCCCAGGCATATTTTCTGTTTCTGTTTTACGCACGATCTATTTTAGTCTGTACTCGAGAGTAGAGATCCTGTCTGGCTCGTCATTTCGGGCTCATATTCTGTATTTCTTTTCTAATCCAAATCAAATCTTTTCATTTTGTGGTTTGACAAGCCTCCAGTTTATTGAAGTAAAAAAAGGAGGTCAGGTTGCGCCTGGAGGGATGAGGGGCAGCTGCTTACTGACCAGCTCTCTGTCACACCTACCTATATTTCTAAAGGCATTCTTTAGCGAGTAATTAATAGGAAATAATGGCGTTGCCAGAGGTGCCACATCAGTCTCGAATATGTCACAGCCTAAGCACGCATTTCACTACATTATTATTTTTATTATTTCAAATGACACATTAGTAGGCTAATAGAACGTGCTATAAGAATTGACATCAGCCACGTTTTCGTACTTCATAATAGACAGTCTGTTGACACTTCGCGAGAGTAAGACAGCAGAGCATTTATCATCAAATATATTTTTAATAGGCCTACGCTAAGGACTTTTGGGCGGGTGGAGATTTTGGGTATTTAGAGTATAAACAAACTTGCGCCTATTTTTGTACGGGTTATTTATTTATATATAGCACGAATGAAAATGGCACAAAACAAAGAGATTTTCTTTTTTCCCCGACGTGACGTTAAAAAACTGCAATGATCTGTTTTTACCAACGTAGTAGGCGCTATAAATACTTTAAATATCCATTTTACGACATAACCGATATACAAGACGAAATAATTACCATGCGAAGAAATCGCGGGAGCATTCAATCACATCTTCTGAATAATGGAAAACAAACACTTGCGCTAATACCTTGCCTTTAAAACAGGTCGGTCTAAAATTTTGTCCGGCCTGCCTGAAAATATATATTTTTGTTCTTCATATAATTATTATTTAATCGCGACATACCATTGTCTACTTGTCCGCCCAATTAGCCGAGAAAATTATTTAAAAATCTAGTCCTAATTATGTCTCAATTTAACGCGGGCAAACTAGTCTATAATTCAGTAATTAAAATCCTTGCTGCCCGCGTGCCTTAAGGGCACTTGATGATTAGGACCTGTCAGCGGCTGAACTGAACCGAACCAGTCAAGCGTGTTGTGCAACATGACCCGGTATTGTTAAGTCTTGTCAACATATTAACCTGAATTCCCCACAGTCATCATGTTCAGAATTGGTATATCAAGAAAAGAGGAAAGGGAAAAGGGGGAAAAATAAATTGAAAGCAGGTTGCCATTTTATTATCTGGAAAAGTGCATTAATTAATAGCCTTTAAAGGATGTCAGGAGATGCCCCTAGCTTTAAGTCTTGATAGGAAATGGCCAGTTAATGTAATTTAGAGAAAGGGGGTAAGCTTATTCCTAATTAACCTTTACTCTAAACTCTTAGTTATAACTAATGGTGGCAATGTGCTTCAACTGTTCAACTCTATTCCCATTTCATAAGTTAATGAAGTAGAAATAATATAATTATGTGGATACTTCCAAGAATTTCTGAATAGCTACAATAATCATAGGATAACTTGTAATAAACCCTATTATTATGATTATTATTCCTGTTGTTGCAAATAATATTGACAATAACAATGTGACTACTACTCTGCCAAATAAATGTAATGTACTACTACTACTGATAATAATAATAATAATAATAATCTTTGTCATCATCAATTGTATCAAATCCAACATACAATTCTTAAAACTAAATTAAACTTCAGTCTTTATTCCCTGAGCCTGTAACTGAAGGCATGTAATTTAATTCTGGATTCTGGTGAAGCAGTCCATATATAAAGACAATGGATGGATGGATGGATGAAAAGGTCGATATATAGATAGATACATACATACATACATACATTCATAGATACATTACATACATACATACAGACAGAGAGTCATACATACATATGTGTATGTGACCAATGTGCTGAATCCAAAGCCGTTTTAATCCTTGTCAAAACATATTGATTTACTGCTTTTGTGTCAAGGCTGATGCCTTTATTGGTGTAAAGCCACGGGTCAATCACTAAAACCACCCCCCACCCCCACCCCCCCCCCCCCCAATTGCCAAAAATGGCCAGAAACACATATGCTATGAATCATGTCATGTTCATGCGTCTCAATAGGGCTCTTTAAAGAGCAGATTTCAGAGGGATCAGAAACAGGCTAAAGTAGCAAAACAATCAGATCTGAGTTACTGTCTTTGGAATCACAATTAGTTATCCTTTACAACATTAAGCTTATCCATTCTCTATCTAAGTGTAAAGTGAGGAATGGTGATACAAGAGTTTAATGATCTTTTATTCTCTCTCAAGAAAGAATAATCGGGTCATTACTTTTTATCTAGGGGTGATATCAGGGCATTGAATTCGCGATTTGTACGCGAGTTTGTTATACATTTTGGAGATTCGTCATATAGCACACGTGCACACTGCACATACAGATCATCCACACATCTATGCAGGGATGTCCTTTAAGTGGGGCTGACGAAGAGGGAGGGGTTGTGTGAATGCGCGCGTGGAGGAGGTGATGAATTTCTCTGGGCCACAATCAGTGCACCTGGGTTTTTCTTTGGTGTATCCAGAGGTAAATAATTGATGCGAGGATAAAAGCGTGAGTGGTAGGGAGCGAGACAGGCAGCCGGGGCCAAGGCGGGCTGGCCGGGACCTCCCTCCCACTGAGCGTGCCCCGCGCCTTGTAAGTGGCCCCGCTCCCGGTCTCCTTGGACGGCCGCTTGAAGTGCAAATCCGTGTTCCGACGTGTTCCTGGTGGCTGTCAGCATGTTTTCCTCTTGTCAGCAGCGATTGACTGGCCAGTCTCACCCTTGTACTGCAACTCTAACGGGCTCATTGACAGGCCGGTGACACTGCCCAAACAGATAATGGAAACTTATTGATTTTCCCGTGGTCTCTGGCATTTTGGAATGACTGGCCGAAAAGGGCTTGATCAATTGCCTTGATCTCTTGATCGCTGCAGTCACACACGGGGGAAAAAGTAGAATGGAGGAGAGCGAAGTGGCATCAATCAATCTATCAGCAATTTCTATTATTGTGACTCGAAGATTCACCTCAAGTGCAAACTACGGAACTAAGATAGACAAAAAGCAAACAGTCTGCTTGAAGTGGCCATGTGTTTTCCTTTGTTACGTCTCCTTCCCTGAAATATTAAGGACACACTTAGGCACCAGAAGGGCTTTTTAATTACCACCTAAGGCCACAGTATTAATATGAAATTGCACGCCTAGTCACTCCTCTTTTGCTTATGGAGGTTCATACTTAACAAATAAAATACAGCAATTTAAGGCAAACACAATGCTATTTTCTCATTTTACAATGCCAACTCATTATCTTTCCTGATTCCAATTAAGCCAATGAATGTAGCCATCTTTTTTTTTTACATTTTTTTTTCATTGGAAGGGGATTAAGTTTATATACAGTTTTAATAAAGTAGGCTCCCACGGGGAGGGACTTTGATATAGTGCCTAATGAAAAGTGACTTAGCATGCATTGGTCTGTTACTGGTGGACCCCTTGGCAGATGGCTAGTGTGGACTCTCTCACAGCAACGTGTTTCTTTATGTCCCTTCTCTCTCATACATAATGCTACCACTGGCGGAAAAAAAACCTGGTCATGGTACTGCAATCTCATTAAAATCTTTTTTTTATATATTCAGCCCCTTGGGAGGCTGTCTGCCCACAACATGACTTCCAACCTCCATGGAGAACATCTTTTGATACAGCCATGGGGCCTAATGAAGTCACAGAATGGCACAATTATTCCCAAAGAAAAAGCATTAATGTACTCAAATTCCCTCCGGAGACAAATGATGGCAATTGGTTTGTACAGCTTTGATCACTGCTTTAAATACTACCCGAGATAAAATGCTAAACTGCGGGGTTAGCCCTTTGCCATTGATCTTTAGCAAACCTATGAAAAGCATTTATCAAACTACAGTTTTTTTATCAAATACTGCCTCCCCCGACACAAAGAACAAAACAAGTGCACGGAAATCACGCCTAATTATGTATTGCGCATTGCTAGATCAACTTTCCAGGTTGATGTTTTGTATTGTATTGTGATGGAGAGGGGAACACATTCAGCAATGGCCCAGATTAATATAATAAAAGAATAACGAATTAAAGAATAATATAATTCTGAAAGGATCCCATATTAGAGTATTTATCTCCACATTTAAAAATTCAGTAGCATTTCAAAATGTTTCACACAATGACTCCTGCCTAAAATTGATTTCCCCCGAAGCCCCCAATGCACCAGATTGAAATATATTGTTAGCATACATACTGGTTAAACTGAGGAGTGTCTCACAAGATACATAACTCATTCAACAGCAATCTCAAAAAACCCTGACAAAAGGACACAACTCTCTTAAATACAAATTCGTTGTGCTTGACAAATGTATCCAAATAAAAAAAGCCCTTATCTCTATGTATATTCACATCATATACAGTGTTTACTGTATACAAGGTCTTATGGTGCAGTAGTCCCTATATTGTTAAAAATATCTGACTCTAATGTGGTGTATGAGAAAATATTTACACCTTTGTAAAGTGTAACGGAACTCAACAGATTTGCTAACCCTTCTTCCACAGATGTACAGTATAAGTAAACAGAAAGTGAAAATTAATTCAGTTAAATGGATATTAAATAATTAAAGGGGTACATTAGGTTTTTCCCCAAATACAGCTAATGTGTTTTTTTTTTTTTTTTTACATTTTGATAAAGCTCATGGGCAGGGCAGAGAGACTTGTATTTGGGTATTACAGTTTTTGCATATTTTCAGGCCACTTGCTATCACCTACAGTATGTTTTCTCAATCATGTCAATAGAGGTACAGTCTTTTAAAAATGCAAGATCCTCAAAGTCAGGCGGAGTTGCCAGGACTAACAACAAACATTTATGGAAAAACGGATTCTACTTGCAGAATAAAATGGGAAATGGTGTTGCAGAGAGGGAATTCGGCTGCCAGCGATATGACATACACCAAGGTGGAGAAGAAAAAATATCACAATGTTAAAGAATGGGGAATAGAGAAATGTGCAAATTGATTTACCAACAATCTGAAGTCATTGGGGCTACTTCCAAACGGAATTTTGAAAACAACTGCATCACCTTTGTCTATTAGTGTCACATGTTTACAATACATTGGCCATTTAACTTTGACTCAGTTAAATGCTAGTGTTAGTTGGGCCTTAACTTTCTTCAAAAGCACAGTTTGGTGAGTTTGTTATCACCCAAGCGAATGTGCCCAACCATATAGGCGATGAGAAAGAAACACTTGCTTTTATTTTACAATGCTGATTGAATCCAGGAAATTGTCAGTGAATGGTGTAAATGGACTGCATTTATATAGCGCTTTTATCCAAAGCGCTTTACAATTGATGCCTCTCATTCGCCAGAGCAGTTAGGGGTTAGGTGTCTTGCTCAAGGACACTTAAACACGCCCAGGACGGGGTTTGAACCGGCAACCCTCCGACTGCCAGACAATCGGTCTTACCTCCTGAGCTATGTAGATGCATCAAAAATGTATCAACATGCATCACATGACATTTAAGTTTGAATATCACACGCATTCAATTGGCACTGTTCTGTTAGCATTCGCAGTTGCACGGTGTTATTTATAAATATACTGTGATTATGGTAACTGTTTAAATGAACACCTAATCATGTTAGTGCTACTTGAATTCATAGTTTGTATATTCTAACGCAATTTGTACAATGTGTTTTTAATCACCCTGTAATATTTCATTCCTGGTAAACCGAAACTTTGGTAAATAAGTACAGAAAGAGTCTGACACACTAAAGCTGTGACTGTGAAACTGTATGAATATGTATTCAGAGGACATAAAGACATTTAAATGGATTCTCGCAAAGGTTTATTCTTCCAATATTTCATGTTGTCTGGATAATTTCACCATGAGGGATGAACCAAGCTGCCTTTCTTGCAAATAGATAAAAACATATGCAGTCAAATAAAAAGAAGAGTATATTCCTTATTTTATTTTACCATAAGTTGCTATATCTACAGCAAGAATCTGAAATTATATCTTGTATACAATACATCGAAAACTCAAATATAGATGCCTGCCTAGATTTTGTGGCATTTTGTGCAAAGAAACATACATTTTAACCAGGATTAGTAAAACAGATCCTTCCAGGACACCAAGGGAGTTTTGGTTGAAGTATTCATTTTACAATTATATAGTTTTAACAAACATAGCTTTTGCGAGTGGAGAAATATATATACTGAGTGTCCTGGAAAAGGTATATTTTTGCAAATGAACCCCATAAGAAAGGGTTAAGATATACCATGGACATACAAAAAAGATGCCCGTTACAAAATCTGACTTATGCAAGATTGGTAGATCCAACAAATCAATTTCAAAGCACCTCCCTTGGAGCCCTTTCAGACATTTACGAGTCATACCATATATAAGTTTTCAGCACCATATCCATATGGTTTACACTAAAATGAGCAATTAAAACACCTTGCTGAATGTTAAATCTGGTTCTATACGTTTTTCATTATGAGTCAGTTACTGCAGTAGTTACAGAATTAAACATAAATACTACATATTTATGAGCTTCAATAAGTAATAAATACTACAGAAATACATGTAAGTCATAAACTTTATATTGCGTGATATTGAGAGGCTACTGGTAAGAGTTAGAAATGGCTGTTCCATTGGCAAATGTTCACTGCACTTTTATTCAAGTAATTTGTATAGAAAATGAAATTGATGCTTATCGGCATGGTGATTCTGGTTACAAAGATGAATATTTCTGTGTAATTAATTAATGATAAAAAGTGAGTTTGTGAGCTTAATCTTGATAAGCATAATTAAAAAGCCTACCAGGCAAAAGTGTACATTGCCTGACAATAAATAAGTTAGCCAGGACGTTCACTGTTGAACTGTACAACTGTAGACTCTATGGATGGAATCTAATTAGCGTAGCTGCCATACACCACTCTTGACCTAATGGACAAAGTATCTGACACATTCTGAGGTATGAGGGTTGCATTTTGTGGTAGTGGGTTGGCATTGGCAACGGAAACAAATAAAATTACCTATATCGGAATCATAAAATGGACCCCAGTAAGATATATATAATATATCTTACTATATATCCTATATATTGCAACACTGCATTTCAAATGCTACACACAGATATGTAGACCATCTGGTGTATGTGTCATTGTCTTTGATGCACCATCAATGAGTTTTAACTACAGTCAATCACACAGTTTGCACTTTTTAGAGGGCAGCGATATAAAAAATGGGGAAGGGGAGCCATGTATACACAATAAGAAAATGATCTCTCTATATATTTATATGCATTTATGTTTACATATGTACAGTTGACTTAAAGTGAAATAGTGAGTCAATGAACTAAAGTGCGTTCCTTGGCTTAGGATGCTGCCTGTGGCACCAGCGGGGGCGCTGTCTCCTCGGGCGTGGAGGGGGGTTCCGCAGGCAGGGCGGTCACCTCCACCATGCCCGCCCCCGTGCACGGGACACTGGCGTTCATGATGTGCCGCTGTAAGTGCTTGATCCAGTCCTCCTGCACGGACAGGGGACCCTGGAAGACTAGGTCGCAGAACCTATGGGAAAAGGGAGGGGAAAGGGATTAAACAATAACAACAACAAAGCGCCCTAGCCCCCCCCCCCACCCCCGTCCCCCCCCACCCCCGTCCCCGCCTAAGAACGACGGCAAACGGCGACGAGAAAAAAACGCCCGCTTACGGCAAAAGGGCCGTTAACTACGAGGGGAAACTACGCGCGCCCGCCGAGCTGTCTGAGTCCCGCTGACTGGCAGACGATAACAAAGCCGGTCTAATGATGTCGGGGGACCTTTGGTAAAAGGTCACTTGCTTTCCTCTGAGCCGGTTTGGACCGGCACGGTTCCGACGGCGCCGCTGTTCTTATTTATTATTTCGCGCGCGGCATCCGGCAAAGCAAACAAAGGGCTCAGCGCATAAAACCGCCAGACAGGGAGAGCGCGGTACCTGCAGGTGAGCCTGTAGATCTCGTCGGCCGAGTGCGGCAGTGCAAATATCTTTTTCTTAGGCCCGGGCCTCGATCTCGGCTTCTTCTGTTTACAGTCATAACCTAAAAAAGAATAATATAAAAAAAGAATAATCCTCACCCCCCCGCCCCCCCCACCCAAGACACGCGTGCTTCGGATGCTTCCGCTCCGTGAGATGTCTCCCTTTATAAATTAATATAATCATTCGCAGAATCAGGCTTTAACGGACAGACTCCCCAAGAGCTAGCGTACGTCGCAGAATTAGCATGCACATATATTATCTTCCCCACATTTCATTTCTGGTGCTTCAGTGAAATTGGGAAAGAGGGTGTTTGATCCGCAGTAAGTTTATGTTCTGTTGTTGCAGCCCCAATAGGCTACTTGGTACCTTAAGGTGCACCTTGCTTACTTAATGAAACAACAACACAGACCAAAAAACTGAAAACTGGAACATATCTAAAGCCATTGAAGTGTGTACTTATACCATTACGTTTCATTTGCTGCAAATTTCAGTAAACAGACCAGACAATGAACCTGCTGAAGTGCTGTACATTGATCATGTTATTGGGAATGATAATGATTAGCGTTTGTCTTCACAGATATAGCCATATAGCATTTCTCATCAAAATCTCGCTGTTCGACTGCTGGGTGGCCCAACCTGTTAAAGCACTGTTCTAGGTGCTCATGACAGCAGAATTGTTGGCTTCTGATGCAGACTAAAGACCCATCTCTATAGACATTTTGGTTCCCCTCCCATCTTCACCCCCTTAGCACTTCCACCATTTGTACTACTTAATGACATTTTTATTGTTACCTTTTTATAGTTTTATGTTTCTGTTCTTAGAGCTTGTTATGGAAATTATACGCATTCAGAATTTTCATTTTGGATTTTTATTTGGTTAGCGATAGTTAACTTGCACAAGTGCTTTAGTGATGTTCTGTCTATACTTGAAGCTCTGGCACTATTGTTCATGTTAATCAAAAGATACACTTCTGTTTATCCTACGCAGTCAGAGTATCTGCTAAATTATTGTAATGTAAACGTAATGGGCGGGTTTCAGCTAGCGACCCCAGTTAATAGGGTGAAGCGTCTTCCTCCGACTCATGTCTGTGCGAGCCCGACTTGTAGACTGCAGTGTGATAAGAAGCGGTGGATGACATCACAGCGCTCTCAAACTGACAGTGGAGGTTGCAGCTATGAGCACTATGATGACGAATATGATTGGGTATTCCACCTTGGGAGAAAAGGGTGAAAAACGTTCAAAAAAAATGTTTGTTTAAAAAAATAATCTCCTTGTTTTGTTTTTCAAAAAATACAGCTCGTTAAACCACGGACACCCACGGTGAAATGGAAGACAAGGTTTGGCAGTGACACTCTTACTCGTTCCTTCCAGCAAGGCCGCCCTCTTCCGCCGTGCGTACGCTCGCAGGTGATTGGACAGGCTGACTGCGCTCGGGAAGGTCGCGTTACAGTGCAGGCACACTTTCTTGGTTATTTCACTTTTCTCTGGAAGAAAATAGCAATGGGAGAAAGAAAACATTTGCGCTTTAAACGCAGACTGAGGAAAAATTTTAAAACACATTATAAAACTTCAAATCTGTTGTTGCTCCAACAGCTCATTAAAAGTAGCTTTCTACAGTAGAACATCTTCAAATGTGTCAAAAAGAAACAGATCTACAGAATGCCCCAAAGCCCCTGGATTAGCATACTGGGCCTGTTTTTTGACTTCATTAACACTTATCTCAATTATAGCGGTTTGTTTGGATGCTACACACGTTGTCTGACTTCAGAATGAATAACTTAGTACTAAGTCATTGTTACCATGTTCCAGGGGTTTTTTTAAAAGCACTTTGAAAATCTTCAGTTTGATTGTGCGTTTGATGCAAAGATGGCAATTGGAGGAATCAAACACTGCCGAGAGCACAGAGATTAACAAGTTAAACTGCTATTCCCTATCTGCCCTCAACTCTTCAACCATCTGTTTTTATATTTCAAAAGATCAGGTTTGCACTCCACATTTTAAGAAGTGCTGTTGAAGGCAACGTTTATCGCAATTTAATGTCTCCATATGTCAGTCTGACAATTTGTGCATATGAAACAAATTTCTATATGTATAGAAACCGTGACTCTATAAACTTTCACAAAAGATCTGAAGAGAAAGATATTACTCTGAGCACGGACATGTTTATTATTGCAACTTACAAAAAATATTTTGTGACAGTATGAATGATGAAACAATCCATTAATGTCCTCTTCTTATTCAACACAGGCTAGTACAGTACTTGATTGTTTGACAAGACAGTATCACGTTGTATCCAGCCTGTCCTTTAAAAAAAAATATGTGAAGAAAGCTACTGGTAATGGCGTGAATATCACAATGTGACAGCTACCCATTCATTTCACACCTAATAAAAAAAACATCTGTTACTAAGAGATCTGTTGTTTCCGTGACAAGTTACTAAAGGTTATTCAAATTACCTGTGAATTGTTTTACTGACAATTATATGACACAAATGAACCTTCCTGTTAGTTAATTATCAAAATCTTTACAACCCTAAAGCCAAAAGACTTTTTTGTAGCCTACATCATGTTTTAGAGTAAAGGCACACCAAAAATCCTCTCAATTAAGTGGTGGCAGACAGACAGTGTAAGCCAATTCTGGGCGAAAAAACAAAAGCTTACCCCTCAACGCTTAAATACAGTTTGTGACAGGTAGTTGCATTCATATTTACTCCATTAAAGGTTTCAGCATTCAGCCCTCCACTGTATAAATTATAATCAGTGTCTGTGAAGTGTGTGCCAACATTTTCAGGCAAACACAGGCCAGTAATTATACTTGTACAGGATTCACAACAGACTTGGTTATTATACAAGTGGAACATCGTCAGATTATTGTAATAGATGAAACTTAGCAGTATGGCTCAGTAACCTGATTTTAAATCGTCTTTTACGTCTTTCCGCGGATACGACTGAAACTCTTATTTGGACAGACATTAAACAAAGGTGTGTAAACACAGCTGATGTGTTCCCAGCTCAACATCAAAGAACTCAGCAGAGATTCATTTGAATATCAAAGGAGCGCAGTGACATTTATTCTTTTTGTACATGTTACAATAATTGAATTGATCACAAACTTTTTGTTTCGCTCCATTTTGCGAGATGCCGCACGCCCCGCAGGACTTCAGGGTTGCTCAGGGAAAGAGCAGAGCCCAAAATATGAAGCTGCTTTCATAAATATTTAAAACAATTCCATATGTTTCAAACTGCACAGTTGAGCGCGCATTTTGCTGTTGATAATAAACATGGAGGTGTTCACAAATCTACAAACGGCTGAGATGGAAGACACAATTTAGTACACCAGTTCTGACTGGAGTGCCGCTGCTATGCAGATGACTTTGGGGAAGAATTTCCTTCCGTCCCTCGTGTCGTAACAACAAACAAAACCACAAATGACGGTGGAGTAACTTCGCTTTGGTATGTTGTTCCTGGAAGACTGCAATGAACGTATTCTGCAGCACGACGTAGAAACAGAAACATTCATTTTCACTGTCTAATAAAGGTCACAATTCACACCGCTGAATTTACATCCCAGCTCAACTTATTCCCCGTCAAGAGTACCGTGTTGTGTTTTTTATACCTTGTGTATATAACGTGAAACAGCAGTGCTTTTTGTTACTTAAAGAAGTACTGTCACAAGTGTAAAGACATAAATCAGTATTGTGTTGGGTGTGCATAACAGTGCAACTATATTGCAAGATCCAGAATATGTGGATTTACTTTTTATGAACAGGTCAGACCAAAAGGGCAATTCTGCTCTTTTCCTGAAAGCCTGTCTTTGTATACAAAACTTTGGACTCAGCTGCAGCCTTTGTGAATCTGCTTTTTGGGATTCTCTAGGAAACTGTGGCTGAAACGTGTAGTCATTCGTTTCATCATAGGACGGCCTTTCAAAATCGCTTGCGTACAGCTGCCGGTGTGCGAGCTCGACGTGCTTCACCAGAGTGCTTTCGCTTTGAGCGCTGAAAGGGCACACTCTGCAGGAGAAGAAGATGGGAACGCGCGCCTCGTTCTTCTCGAACGGGAGCGTCCCCCTCCCCGGCGCGCACCCGGGCGCGCACGCGACGCGGTGGGCGGCGCGCGGGTGAGTCTCCGGCTCGCGCTCGGTTGCGGCCACGTGGCGCCTTTTGTCCTTCTCGTGCGTCTTGGCGTGCTGGACGAACGTCTTGGGGCAGCTGGTTCCGAAAACGCACTGGGGGCACTGCAGCCCCGCGGCCCGGCCTTCGTCCTGAAGCTCGCTCAGCCCCTTGATCTCCTCCATGAGCTTCTCGCGTCTCTCCTGGTGGATGGTCATGTGCTTCAGGAGGGAGCCGCGGTCGCGGAACGAGCGCCCGCACTCCTTGCAGATGAAGGGCTGCGGAGCGTTTACGTGGCGAGCCTGATTATGCCCGTCTAAATGATACGTCATGTGCCTATGCAAATGCCTTTTCTCCTCAAAATTAACGTTGCACTTTGTGCACGGGAAAAAGGAGGGCTCTTCTTCTGAGCCCGAGCCTGTCGACGACTCGGTTTTCGGCTGCATAAATTTTCCGCCCGCCAAGGAGAAGCCGTCCGCCTGGCTGAAGCCGTTGCCGTCGAAGTTCTTTTTTGCTGGGGCGCGTGCGATGAGCTGCTTGATGGCCACTACAGTTTCGCTCGAATCCATGGAGGACTGCAAGCCAGGCTTTCTCCTGAAGGAAAGCACTCCGTTATTGGATGAGGGGCACTCATTGGACTGCAAGGTTTTGGAGGCGGGACTCAGGCCCGGCACTTCTGCCGTGTCCACCTTGCGTTTCCTCCACCTTTGGCTGACGGACGGAGGCACGGTTTCGGCCTTTTTCGCAGAACCCTCCTCCTCCTCATCTCCCTCCCTGCGGCAGTCAATCCACAGGCGCCGCGCGAATCTCTTCCGGGGGCCCCAGCCCGGACCACAATCATCCGAGGAGTTCTCCGAAGACTCCGTTTGGAAGTCCCACATCGTCCGGCCGCTAGTCACGCACCCCGCCCCCGTCTGGCCGGTTGGCGCTTCGTTCCCGCTCTTCCCGGACGGCGGTCCACCCCTAAGCGCTTCGGATCCGTTGCCGTTGGCGCCGGGCCGCCCCGGCGGCGTATCCGGGAAGGGCCCCGCCGCGTTTTTCAGAGCGTCTGGCCGGAGCGCGCCGGGCGGGTCCGGCGCCCGGGGGCTGGAGAGCCTCCCGGCGCTCTCGGCGGGCGGGGCCTTGCGCGGCGAAACGCCGCCTTTGTTCGGGGCGCTGGGCTCATCTGAGGTGGGGTGTGAAGCAGGTCCATTAACAAGTGCTCCTGTAGGCAATGCGTCGCCTGCGCGGGGAACCGCGGGGATGCCGGTGTGTACAAATGGAGTCGGCTGGGCTCCGCTCGCGGCTTCCTCGCGGCTGTCCGAGGACAGCTGCGCCGGCAGACTTGAAGTATTGTTCTTCGGAGAGCACGTCTGATTCTTTAATGATTCCTGAGTGATGTCCGGCCTGTCAGCCTTTGAGTCCATATTAGTCTCCTCTTTCACATACTGTTTCAAATCAGCCATTTCTGCAGGTTATTCTGAAAGACAGAAACCGCCATATTAGCTCCACGGACTCAAACGCCAAACAACAGATATGTGGAAGTTGCATACGAGAGAGTTTCGTGACAGCTACTGTTTAACATGCAGCATTATATTTAAACGACGGCATCAAAAAGCATATCCATTTCAAAACCTCTTTTAAAATTCTGATATTCAAATGTAGTCATTCACAATGCACGTTTTCTTCGATACGAAGCCCTTTGAAAAAGAACTTCCCTGCTCCTCAAAATGAGATGGGCATTAATCTGTGTCGCATTATGATTTTCCGACACCCGCTTTTTTTTTCCACTTCTGTTCACAACAAACCCCGCTGTTAGCCCTGAATACTCTGGTGAGGACTCTAATTATGTGAGCACACCTCTGAGTTACAACCCTCCTGCTTCTCCCTTTTCAAATCCTCAGCCGCTGCTAAAATTGATCAATTTCCATGGGAACAAAGTACACCTCCAATGAGATCATATTCCATTTTACCACTCTCAAATGGTGCCAACACAGATCCCAGCACGAGACTCTGTTGTTTCTCAAATCCCCATAAACTGGTACACACAAACAGCGACGATAAAGCCAGACAGATTGACGGATTGAAAAAAAAAAAGATCTGACAAGGGTTGGGGGGGGGGAGGGGCATCATACAAAACAAGGCCACTCTGTTGCACTCCTGCAAATCTTTGAGGAAAAAAGTATTTCACAAATAAATTAAAGCTAATCACTTTTGTCGCCCCAGTAGCATCACTTGAAACGAACTACGAGACGTGAGGTGACATTTTGTCTGTTTTAACGTCCAGAGCGGTTATAGTCCTACAGCTAGACAAATGTGTGCTCAGAGGATTTGACATCCTATACTTGCTGCTCTCAACAGGAAGCCACGTTGCTAACGAAGTGGTAAATTCAGTGTTAATGAGTGGCTTCAGTGTTACCACCTCAGAGGTAAAACCTTCCGTGCTCCATATTCTCCCCATCTGTTGTAGTGTTAGGGGTTGGGAGAGAGAACAGACGCTCCGCATTTAAAGCAAACTTCACTGTTACCCTCCTAACAGCAGGGTGGCAAGCCATAGGAACATTATGTGGGCTCTAAAATTACAGGCCTCATTAACAGCCTTGCTATTCAGAACCTAACATCCTGACTCTATACACAGCAACTGGGTCTCTGAAAGGCACGCCTAGAAAAATGTTGCTTCAGTATATTTCAAAAGATTAAAGTAAAAGGCAGGCTTAGATTCAAAACTTTTTTGTCATTTTACAGTTTTGTTATTTGTATATAGCGATTTGTATTTTTTTATGTATTCTTTAAAAAAAAAAAAAAAAGACTGAAAAGCTGCTTAAAAATAATTTCCTATTTCACATCACTTTATATACTTTCTAAAAAGTCCCACCAAATTGTGCAGTGTATCTTAAGCTACACAAGGAAAAGATCACTAAACACTAGTCAGATGGAGACAATTTCTCCAAAGTCTGAAGGCTTTCTTCCTTTAGTTCCCGGGTTCTTTCTTGTCGAACTATCAGCACTTGCAGCAACACCCGTATTGCACTTCATCTTGAGGTTACTGCTGAAAAAAGCAATGTGATAATTGCATATTATCATAATTATTCTGAACTCCCTGTAGATGAAGCTTCCTGGGATATTTAATAATCAGAAGCAAGGTATGAACTACCAGTCACTGAGTTCCCACTGACCTTTTCATATTTAAACTTTTGCCGTGGTCTTGTTTTTCACAAAAACACACAGACATTTTTTAACTATTGTTTTGTTTTGTTTTTAATGACAGCCATATGATGTTTTGGGGAGTGGCTGAGAGAGGTGGTTCTGATTGGCAGAGGCAAATGGCGAGGGAGGTGTACGACATGCATGTATCAATGTGCACAATGTCTCCCACTATCCTTCTTGTAAACACCAGAAACAGGATAACTTGGCGAAACAAAACAAAATTTAACAATAACAATTGCCTTGAGTAACAATGCAAGGTGGGCCAATATGCAAAAAGATACAAAAAAAGGTTATAAAAAAATGAAATGGCGGGACACCAAACAATAACAATGAATTTACAGCGCCGTAAAATTTACAATTTAAATAGATCATGCTCTACTGAGATTTGAGCTTTTCTATTCAAGGATTAAATTACCATTAAGGAGGGAGCAACATTGCCTGATCCATATGGTCTGCACGTTCACAATATACACCGAAACTATTTGCTTTGTAAATTAGCCTGTCAATCTCTTTGCCAATAGAACAATGCCGCGTTAGAGCATTTGTTTCTAAAATGGGCCCCGGTCAATGTCAAAGACCTGAAAACATCACAACACTCGCTGAATGCCGGGGGAGGCCCATCTGTGCATACGGACTCTCAGGTAGGCTTTCTACTGTCCTACCAGGAAGAGAGATGGGCTTGGTGCTGAGGCCTGAGCTGATTGAGTCTGTCAGAATGAATGGGAACACGCCAGCGCACAAACAGAGAATCCATCCATCCCTTCTACGGACTTTTTCCGCCCAGACTGGCAGCTCCGTGGATAAAGTTGGGGGGGGACCAACTGGGACCAGTCAGAGCCCGGCCCCTCCGACTGTCAGAGCTGTCTGCGAGGATCAACGCCGGTGATAACTGCCCCCACCCACCCCCAAACAACACACACACACACGCCAGCCTCCCCACCGAAGCCCCCTCTGAAGGAACATCTAAACAAAAGGGCAGCGGTTCCTCAAGTGCTGTTCTACACAACTTCCTTGGATAATGGGAGCTATTGATTATTTGACACAATGTGAATTTATGGAGCTGCCTCTCAAGAGTGAGAGTATCAAAGCGCGGCTCAAAACAAACAGGGCAGCATTCAGCCCGACACTTCTGTTCCCGAGGAGAGAGCGTTCTTTCAGTGGCACTGCGGAAAAAAAGGGGGCTCTTCTCCATTCATCGACGCAGGCTAAAGCGGGCCGCAAAAATCTAGACCAGCCTAAGCGAAGACAAGAAAATCAAATACCGACTGATATCTGAAAGTAGCCTCTATCTGAAAGTTTTCTTCCGCCAGCACTTAGAACTACACATAGGAGCAGACAGCGATAATTCAGCCCTCCTGTAATTTCCAATGCTTACATTTACTTCAAAGAATAACTAAGCAGCCAATTACTGGCCTGAATATGGCCATCCGATAATGCTGCCAAGCCCTAAAAAAAGACATTTCTCCACAAAAAGGTCATAAAAGATGTTTCCATAATGGTGCCAACGCTTTCGTCCAAATGAGATTTTGTACTTGATTGCGCCCATGTCAGGATCACGGGGAGAGGCGCTATTTCTGTCATCCGAGATGGAACAGACGTTAATCGTCCCAAGCCGCCGCCGCCGCTAACCAAAATGTCTTCCTCGCCCCCAAAAATAATCACAAAGATAAGTCAAGGCGTCTGCTGACAACAAAATAACAGCAATTCGTGAGGCTATTAGGAAACCTGAGAATGCCATACAGTGCGATGCGGCTACTTACTACACACGGTAAACTTGCGCTACCATGCTAGGCAGTCGCACTCCGAAAGCTGGACTTTTCTGTTTAATTCTGCTCACCTTATCTAAAGGAGAGAGAAAACACACAGAACCCCGAGGTTGCCGAATCAATAGAAATACATCTCACTCATGTCCCCAGCGAGGTTTTGAACTGTTTCACTAGAGAAATGAAGGGTGTAAATCACCGCGATAAATTGGGACACTGACTGCAGGAGAAAAATGGGATAAATGAAAAAGAGAGAGGTAAGAGTCAAGGACATAAAATACCTCAGAAATAAAGGAAAGGAAAAAAAAGTTAGCGGCAATTTAAGAGTATAAAGCAGGGGTCCACCGACTAATATCAGTATTTAGAATATGTAGAACAATAAGCATAGAACAGGGACCCTACAGGCCAAGTATGTAGGCTATATAGAGCAAATTCGCTTTAAACATGATCCTATTTAAACATGATCTTCTCAAAATATGTAATAAATTGCATCTGAACATGCATCGATATCCTCAGGGGTCCCCATGGCATTAGCACAATAACCCGACTAGTCGTAAAGTTAGTGGTTATTTGTGATCCTCATAAAAGCAATGAATTTTCCTAACACGTGTAGAGGAAGGACAGCGAAGACGTACAGTCTAGTCGACACTGGCATGGTGCAGATTCGATCCCAGACCGTGGGGCTCATCTACGCACTACGGCTTGCTGCCTTCACCAAATGAGCCACCCAACAGCCCAACCAGTAAATTTTGAAGTGCACAGGAAAACCCCAAATTGTGTGCACTTAGCCAATCAATTTCCATGTTGATAAACTCATAGGAGTCATTTGTAAAGCACTGTCCAAGCAGAACGCTGCACAACATAGCATGACAAAGGAGCACTAGCTTCAGACCCTACCGATAACACTCCCACCTGAGCCAGAGATGGGGCAGTCGGTATTCTGCCGTGCCATACATTACCCAAAGGTGCAAAGCCTTGTTCAAGAGTTTAGGGCCATTTTAAATTTACATTTTAGGCATTTAGCTGAGGCTTTTATCCAGAGCGACTTACAATTAGTGGAAACAAGGAAAAGACCTAGATTAATAAATCACCAACAACCCGAGCAGCAATTAATGAGAAGTACAATGGTTGGGCCGTAACACCTCGGCAATACAGTATGCAATCCTTTGTCGCTAGAATTATAATGTGGAAGGGGAGGGTAGAGAAGGAATTTTTTTTTTACTTGGGGGGTAGGGGAATATATGGTAGTTATGAGAAGGTGGGGAGGATGTGGGGAATGGAACGGGAATCAGGGTGGAGAAGGGGGGATGTAGCTCACGTTAATTGAAGTACATGGCAAAGGCTTCATTGAAGGGATCCGCTAGTTTGAAGAGTACACATTTGAACGCACGGCACATACAATCATGTTATAGATTGAAGAACTCAAAAATGAATACCAAACACTGGTTCAGCAGATGCACAGCACAGTCAAAACAATAAACAGCCAATGTGTCAATGTCCATTGATGCAGAAGGATGGGTCTGTTCATATGGACAGGTTTGCCATAAGCATCATCAAGCAATGAAAGAGGATACTGTTAAAACATTGATCACTATTAAATTCATCCACAAAGTTTAAACTTTACATTTTTTAACTAAATTTCAGTTTGTCTGTTCGAATCAATTTTATTTTTATTTTTTAAACAGCCTTCTGTCTATTATTTTTTTGTGAATGTGATGCAACCACACTCTTTATGTGTGCAGGCAGCTTCCAGGATAAAAATAAACAACATAGCGCAGCACGATAGAAACCCGATACTGCCACATGTCTGTCGTTCCAATAACCACGCCGAAAGTAGCATGTGACAGTGTGGGAACACTGCTGTCAATCATCGTTAAGTGGCAATTGACTTATCAATGTGGATGACTGGGGAGGTGTAATGTGATAATTGTCTAACACCTGCGATCAAAGAAGGCTCTACTGACCTCATGCTGAGGGATGACTGAAATGCAGCTGAGAAAGCTGTTTTGGAAGAGAAAAAAAAAATGGTGACCCTAGCGCTAATTTCTTAATTGGGCAAACAGTTTCAGAAAAATACAGAACATTCACAGTTGGCACAATCGATAGCATTCGTACATACATTGGATATTTTTCTGAAAATAACATTTTCAGATAAATATTAAATATAAGATTATATTTAAGATGTATGAGTGATCAGGAAAGGATATAAATATGGAGTTGAGAACAGGAAACTGAATGAAATCTCAAAACAATGGCACCGTAGTACAATTCTCTTTCTGTGGAGACAGTATTTACCAGAAGAAAGTTTCTGGTCTTTATTTGAAACAAGTCCAGACTTGCAGAAGCCCATTGCCTTGTAAAATGCTGGAGTGAAGCCAGAGGCTCAGAGGATCGCTGCTTTATTTTACTACCAGGAGGCAGAGTTACAGCTGATTGATTGAAAATTCCAGTTTTAGACCTCAGGCCCAGGCTGGCTAGTATTGTTTGAAGAGAGGCTTCAATAGCAGAATACGAGATGACAGGCGAAATGCTGCAGTAGCAATTGTTTTTGTGAAAATAAATTTAGAGCAATAAGAGAATATCACTGCTGCAAGTCTAACTGTTTCGAGTTGAGACAAGAGTTTTCAACGGTACACCTCACAAAAACCTGCAACAGATCTGACTCTGAATACGTACGGATATGTAAGTTTGCGCCCTACACTGACTTCAGGTAAGGCTGCAAACAAGCCATGGTCACTCTGGTGGGGGGGGGCTCATCTAAAATAAATTATAACCACGCCCCACCAAACTGAAGCTCAGAACCTTGATTTACCATAAAAACACAAAAAAAGTTCATAAATAAAATACCTCTGCACAGTGATAGTAGACTTACTGATGAGAAAAGGGTAGCAGGTACATTCTGTGTGATAAAAGGGGACAGGGAACAAGTGACAGTCGGGTTAAGGCAGAAGTCATGTTCGCAAGCAGGTAGGAACATCAAACGGCAAGTTCACAGGAAACCTATGCAGCCTTGTCTTGAAGGAGGATTTCTGGTGTGTGGAGTAGATTATATCTGCTCAAGCTTCTGACATGGCCTCATTTGCTGCATGTAGTGTTAGGGAGGATTAAACGATATAAACTTTGAAGCTTTAAACAATACCTTTCAAAATTAAGCGGATTAAGGGGGGATGTCTGATGAGGATTTCCCCGGGCTTTGTCAGTTAAAACTTCTTTAAAAACCGAGCGGTCTCAAATTTCTCATGCATGTGGCCGTTCTAATGAGGTTTCTCTCAAAATCGAGAGGGCAACGGGCACGGGGACCATCCCATGAGGACAGATTTGGTACACAGTTGTGGTTTTTTAAGGCTTCTTGGACAGAAGTCCATAAAAGAAGAAGGACACTGTCGAGTTAGATCTGCTTTCCACCTGAGCTGTTCTCTCTGTTCATTCATTTTTGACAATGTGGCTAGAAAACCATTTAGGCATTTTTAACATGAATGTGGGGCTCTTGGCAGGCTTAGGTGGTAAAGGCGTCTGACACAAACGTGGGCCAGACCCTATAACCCAGGGGTGGCCAATCTTACCCAGAAAGGGCCGGTGTGGCTGCAGGTTTTTGTTTCAGTCCAGCATTGCGACACCAGATTCATCAAATTAACTGATCACGGTCTTCAATCAAGAAGACAAAGATAAGCTGAATCATGTGACTTAGTGCTGGGTTAAAACAATAGCCTGCTCCCACACTGGCCCGTTTTGGATAAGGCTGGACACCCCCGCTACAGTCCAAACAGTGCTGGTTGAATCCTGGGCTATGCCATTAGCTGACTATGACCGGGGGATAGCAGCAGTAGGACATGTTTGGCTCTGTGCTGCCGTGAGTTCGGCAGGTTAAGCCAGGCTCTACGGACCACGGCTTACGTGCAGGTAAGGGCATCAAAGGGAGTAAACACACATCACCCTGCTGTGGTCCTTGCATGGGTTCATGTGACATCCTAGCGACTTCAGATCAAAGACCAAATTGATGATTCCAAATAGGAGAGGGGAGGAGTGTGGAGATCTTAAATACACTTAAATGGTTAATTTCGATTAATTACATTTTGATTAGTTACATTAAGGGAATGTTAATGTGTTTGTGTCTCTTACTCCATTTAATACAGTGGCAGAAGAATAAACCGCATGCATAGTGTTCTCCAAAATTATCAGCACCCTTGATGAGCAAGGGTGTAAATCATTTTGGAAGACACTGCATATGCTTAAAACAACGAGTGCTTTTCTGAGACATGGCGCAGAGCCTTCCGATGGCACACGGCACAAAATGCTTAAGCAGAATCGGTCACGTTTGTTCAAGACAACAAACACGTTTTTTTTTAAAAAAGGGGCTGCGTTAATGGCCGCCATTTTGGCTCCGCTGTCCCTATCTTTTCACAGACCCAATCTATCGTACGTGTAGATTATCCTACCCAGCGCTGGCTTGTCCCCAAACAGACGACGTCACGGTCCCCTGTCGTCGGAGGGGCGACGAGCCGGAATCTTCCGCCGGCTGGCCCGCGCCTGGGACTGCCGCTTCCCGAGGTCCGCTTATGTTAAACAGATATACGGCGGCAGATAATTATTTTGGGGCTCGCCTGTCAATCATACCTACTCAGCCAAGATCAAGAGCAGGCCCTGGCTGGGGCCTGCGCGGGGACCGTTCATTAACATTTGAGTACCGCTCTATCAGTCAGAGCAACAAATAAATCAAAGGAGCACCGCAAACAGGGGTAATATTTCCTCAATAACCCAAAAGAGGATCTGTGGGGAGATGCAAATTGCCTCCCACGAGACCCAGGGGGGGAAGTGAAGGAGAATCTTGCTGGGAGGCAATGGGAAGCTAATGAGTATAATGGTAAATGTATACAAAGGAACAATAAGAAAAGCTCTCTCTTCAAACCAATTTATATAATCTTATCAACACTGCATCTTCACAGCGAACGTAAGCCGACCCCTAACCCAGCACGTGCTTTGTGCTGCTCCACAGAGGCCAAGCGTAGCCAACCTTGCGCAGAGGAAGCAGAGAAAGCAAGACTTAACCGCACTCCAATGCTGATTACAATAAAAAGGAAGCATACATGTACCTTACTGGGGCACATATTTGCACAGATTTTTGTAAAATGTCAGTATAATAAACTTTAAGCACCCTATTAATGAGTTCAACTGCACTGTAGACCTTCTTGAAAGAACTTTTTAAATTTTCAGTGCCACATCAATGTATCCACAACAAGGTTGACTCACTAAATAAAATAGCAGAGATTCAGTTTGCTCAGTTCTGTAGGATGTGTGATAACATTTGCTGGCACGCTTCAAGTATGAGTGTCTGAGAAGGGAAAAAAACCCAGTTTTTCTCCCCCCCCCCTCCCCACCAGCTGCAAATAACCAGTCGTTTCTTGTTAGCTGTGACTCAATACTCATTAGAGTTGTTAACAAGTTCTTTCTGATGCTTAATGCAGTTTCACTGGCTGGCAGTGAGGCGTTTCAGTTAGAATTTCCGTGACACATACTTTTTTTTCACACTCACAACGCATGGGTGCCTTTACAAACTATTTTCATCAACAAATTTGGGTTTGCTCACAATAAACACTTAATTTCAGCCTATCATCACAATCTTTAAGCTATTGATTTCACTAGCTTACGGCTGTAAAATACTATCAATTAAATACGCATATTTATTAGAGATAATACTTCCAACTGTTTCTTTCCATCAGTCTGTGCTAAAGGATCTGTGCGACAACTAATTGCAATTGAGATTATCCTTATTTTTGCATTGTGTCACATATACTGCCTACAACCCAACTGCAGCATTGCACAAAGTGCACGATTATTACTTAAACAAGAAATGTTCCGGGACATAGGACATAAAATTAGCAAGCTACATTTTCCTTCCCTAAAGTCACCGCAATATCAGTCATCACCAGCAGATAGCTTGCTGGTCAGAAATTCAAAAAAGTATATTGAAGCCACAGGATCTCCTCCATCTGTCATGAATGGTTACTGGACAATTCTCAGGGAAACATATGTAATTATAAAAATAAGGAAGGCTTTGCCAATAAACTATTGATTGGCTGTCTCCTCCTGAGCACATTCAAACACATATTTGCACTTCAAAAGCTACCCAGGCATTTATTCGGTCCCTGTTCATCAAAGGCTCCATGCCCAGGTCTGCAATTACACCGAGAGAAAAGGAGTGGTGTTAAATAAAATAGATTTGCAACTTGACAATTTGCTCTGAGATGTCTTCACTCTCATTTTCTGTGTTTAAATACTGCTTAGGTGCTGAAAACGAGAGACTAAAGTTTTTTTTTTTTTTTTTATTCACACACCTTTATCTGATAATTTGTCATCACTACAGTTTGCCACTGACAACACTTTATCCAGTAAAATGCAAAAGTCTTTAGAGATGATGAACATAGCATGATATTAAAAGTTTTCAGTTCAAGGTTTTCCATCATGACAGGAATAATGTTCCTTACAATAAATGTCTCCATAAGGTGAGGCAGTTTTAAAAGGAGCTTTCAAAAAATGTCATCAGGAATCCACAGAAAATCAAGGTTAACAACAGTTTTACTTTCTGTGCCTATAATACTCATCTCTGAATGCCAAGTTTCACTCAGCCCAGCTGGTTCATCCAGTGTACTAAAGTAATTGCATCTAACCTATACACCCCTAAAGCAAGTTTCTGAAATATCACTTCAAAATTGGGGAATAAATGATTGCTTTGTGAAAAATTAATGAGGAAAATGCTATCTGACCACAACTTTGACAGAAAATGCCAAAGGTTTATGTGCTTTGCTACCAATTTAGAGGCAAACTTTTGCCCTTACCCTTTCAATCAATAAGAGGCACTGAATTTAAATTTTGGTTAATTGGTGCTCAATGTGCGAAAACCTACATCTATAGAACATTCTAGCAGCCTTGGTAGTATCGATTCCGGAATCTCTCGCAGCTGCTTATCAGCATGTCTTCTCAATATGCCTGATCCGCGGCAGTGGAGCACAAATCCTCCGCGGTCATGTTTTGGTCAGGATTTGATTGGGAAGTGTGAGTAGGAGCTTCCCAGCGAGTACAAAACAAAACAATTACAGGATGCGGTAATCAATGCCCTGGAATAACATCTGCAGCACTGCAGCATTAATTATATGACTATTCGTCTAAAATTCAATCGCTTTGGAATGATGAGCATATTTACCACATTTAAGCAGTTTAATATAATGTTTACAAACACAAAAAGGCGAGTAATTCAAAGTGATATTTTAGTCACTACGTTTATTTATCAATAATCACCCTGGAATACACAAATTATGTTGAGGCATCATCAATCAAGTGCACCTGCCAAGGAACATAATCTTTTAAACAACAGGCTGTAATGCATATTTGTCACAAGAATATCCATAATTAATGCTTATTAATAGAGAGAAGGAAAATGATGACTTAAAATGCCAGTACCCATCTCATTAAAACATAGGACATAATTGAGAATTTTGTAAATACTGCCAGGAGATAAGATGCCAAAGGATAAGTGGTCATATTCTGCCACCAAGTGGTGGCACTGTTTTTTAACATAAAGAACAAGTGTGAAGTTAACAGCAAGCATGGTTTCTGTGTTGAAGACAACACATCTAACACCACTCAAGCCTTAGGAAGTAACATCTGTGAACTTGGTAAGAAGCCTTTTAATACAATGTCAGCTACGCAACACAGATTCCCAGTCTATTGTCACTGCATTTAAATGATCAGATTATTACCAACATTGCTGGTGAAAGTAAGTTGTCTCATCTTCTGCTCAGAGCACCCTTCAATTGAAGAAGGAACGTTTCTTAGGAAAACAACCTTGGGTTTGACAAACAAATGGTATTGAGCTACCTATATATATATATATGTGTATGTATATATATATGTATATATATATATATATATATATATACAGTGAGTTCCATAATGTTTGGGACAAAGACATTTTTTCTTGATTTGGCTCTGCACTCCACAGTATTAGATTTGCAATTAAACAATTCATAAGTAGTTAAAGCATACAGCTTTTATTTAAGGGTGTTTTATTCATTTTGATTTCACCATGTAGAAATTACAGCACTTTTTGTATATAGTCCCCCCATTTCAGGGCATCACAATGTTTGGGACAAATGGCATCACAGGAGTTTCTGAATAGACAGGTGTGTTCAACAGCTTCCTTAGTGAAGGTATAAGAGAGCTTTCAGTATCTAGTTTTGATTCTAGGCTTTTGATTGCCTTTGGAGACTGTTATTGGCATTTGTCAACATAAGGACCAGAGTTGCACCAGTGAAAGTCAAGAAAGCCATTATGAGGCTGCTGAGAAAAGAGGAAAAAACTGTCAGAAACACAGGCCAGACCTTGCCCAACTGTTTGGAAAACCATGAAGACAGAGAGCACTGGTGAGCTCAGAAATCACAAAGGGCCAGGTAGGCCAAGGAAGACCTCTACATAATGAAGAAAAACCGGCAAACATCAGAAACACTCTTCAGGAGGCAGGCATGAATGTGTCAGGGACTACTGTCCGCAGAAGACTTCACAAACAGAATTACAGAGGCTCACTGCAAGATGCTAACCCCTAAAGGAGGGCATGGTGACAGTATGCTAAGAAGCAGCTAAATCGGGCCTACAGAGTTCTGGAAAAAGGTCTTGCGGACAGATAAGACCACCCCCACCCCCATGAAACATGGTGGAGGGGGTGTTATGGTTTGGGCATGTATGGCTGCCACAGATACTGGCTCACCTGTCTTCATTGATGATGTAATTGCTGATAGCAGCAGCAGAATGAATTCTGAAGTGTACAGAAGCATCTTATCTGATAAGGTTCAACCAAATTCAATCCAAATTTATTGGATGGCGCTTCATCCTACAGCAAGACAATGATCCTAAACATGCTGCTAAAGCAAGAAAAGAGATTTTCCAAGAGATATGAGTGTTTCATATGCTTAAGTGAAAACATAAGGCAACTAGCCCGCCAGCAAAGGTACTCAACACCTGGTGGTGTCTATGGGTCATAGACTTGAAGCAGTCATTGCATGCAAAGGACATGTGATAAAGTACTAACATGACTAATTTTATTTACTTAACATGTCCCAAACATTATGATGCCCTGAAATAGGGGATTATTAAAAACTTTTGTCATTTCTACTTGGTGAAACCAAAATGTATAAAAATACTGTTAAATTAAAGTAAAGAATGTGCAGTTTTACCTCATGCGAATTGTTTGATTAGAAATCTAAAATTGTGGAGTAGAGCCAAACCAATAAAAAAAAATATGTCTTTGTCCCAAACATTATATACACACACACTATAAAAGCTGAGAATAAAAAAGATTCCCTGTTTAAGATGAAATGAGTTTATGAGTTTAAGGGTTATGAATAGTTATGTCATTAATGTAGCACTTCACTTGAAGCTGGCTGTTGGGTTAGCACTGTTAGAATTATGCGCCCAAACTCCACAAGGCAAATAAGTGATATTTTTGTTCCCAAGTTAATTTCCCCAGCATGGGTTTTTTTGGCAAGCGCTCATTTTATTACAGGAAAATTAGAAATTTCCTCTGCAAAACATGTGTTTGTGCATTCACACATACGCTCCTGTGTGGTTCCTTGGAAACATAATGACGTTCCAGCGTGACTGCCAGGGAAAATCCTCTGGAATTTTACCATCTGTATCGTTTGTTTTTACAACCATTTATTGATGCACTTTGACAGCATTATTATGCATTATTACTATATAAATGCATAGATCTCAGTGAGCTTATGTAATGACATTCTGAAAGTCACACATCACACATTATTAATAGCCCTTTATGATAATTTCACATGGCTTTGAGTGATTTTATTTTTTGAATTTTTGAATGAGGCTGCTATTTTGTTACACAACACAAATAAACTACATTAGTAAACTACTATGTCAGTGGTCTTGAATATAGTAGGCAAAATTAATTGTTTTAAAATAATAGTTTAAAGGTACATTTCCATATAGAAATATTACATTTCTATATGGAAATTTTGTGTCATTCACATTTTAGTATTACACACTGATTTTCTCCACTCCCTCTGAAACTGAATGTCTGGTTATGTCTGTCAGAAATGAAATGAAACATGGTGGCTTAACATCAAGTGAATGATAAGCAATTCACAGTTTAGATGTATCCAGACAACACTTCTTCAGTCCAATTCCATAAATGATGTCAATATAAAATGTATTATAATAATGATAAAATAAAATATTATTATAACGATAAAATATTATATTCATGATTTTTTGTTCTATTAATAGACAAAAGGTGACATTCTACTGGATCAAAAGTGTGTGTTTCATTTGAAAACAATGGCTCCCGATTGTTCATCGTGCCGATGAAACGATGTTTCACAGATTTGGCGGAAAGTAGGCTTGGTACGGTTTTTGGAGGGGAAATGTGCACGCAGAGCTGTCTCCGTTAACAATCTGCCAAGTCTGAGGAAGCACTGACGCGCGTAACTGGCAGCTCCGCTTTTTTTTTTTTTTTTTTCAATTTGCCAGGACTGGAGATCACACCCAGCGGCAGTCTCGGAGCACTTTACATAACTGTGTCACAGTTCGAACTGCAAATACGCCAAATACGCAATTACGCAGACACGTCGCCGCACATCTGGATCACGGCACACAGCAGCGCACAGCAGCATTTCTGCCGTCACCCCCCCACCCCCTCCCCTCCCCACCACCACCCCCACCCCCCAGAAGCGGTGTTAATCATCGGTTGATTATTAATGAGGCCACTCTCTTAGGATTCATAAATGAATGCTTAAACAGATACTGGAAAAGGTAGAAATTAAACATTAAGACAAAAAAAAAGTCCTCCGCTCTCCCTTAATTAGCTTTCCCCTCTTGCAATTCATAAAACAGCACTGTTTATTCTGTCATTTAGAAACAGAAAAGCCGCCAATGTCATTGGGAGGGCAAGCACAAGCACTGAACCTCACACAACAATGACTACTTCTGTTACCTGTGTGCGGTGCAACTACCTAGTCGGCTATGCACTTACAGTAGACAGTGCAGGCTCTGCCAGTACAGTAGAGGATGGCGAACTGTACTTTATTTTAACTTTCAGAACCATCGCTGGCCTTAGCCAAACAAACTCACCACACACACTCATCTTTTGTCAGAATATAAGATAACTTGAATGCGCAAAAGAAGTATGAAATTCATATTTCAGTTCTGCAGTACAGCAGAGATGATGATTCATCCAATTGATGATTATCTTCCCCATGTTACACAGACTCAATATGAATAAAGTTTTCCAGCTAGCTGAAATAATAAATAAACGAGGCACTGCTTGGTGCAAGCTCCTTTAGTTTATAAGCCAGTCTTAGCATGCAAGTTACTATGTAGCTATGTTAAAATAAATAGTAAAAATATTCATTATTTAATAGAAAGAACAAAATAATTACTAGTATTTGCATGTGTAGCACGTAAATTACCCAATAAGATTGTAGCATGTAGCCAGTAAAACCTGCAACATTACATTTGTACTTGATATCACACCTAGCCAACTAGGAAGATCTGTAGGCAACTTGTCAGATTGATGTGTGGCTCCTGCCATGGGGTCCACAGTGGCATTGCAGGGGATCCATGTCAATGATCCATGAAAATCTAGGGAGCAATAAATGCCTCTGAAGGTCATTTTTCTTTGTTCTCCCTTATTCCTATACTGTATACATCCATTCCATAATTTAAATGCGATGCTGTTGACAAACTGAACCATCACTGCTAAAGATATACGTGTCTGAAGCAGTGAACTGAACATTAACATGATTAAACAATATTAAGATGATGTGCAACATCCAGATGGACACAGACAAAGGCAGCTCGTATGGTTTGAACATTCCTCAATGGCATTGCCAATATAATTGTGAATGTAGCATCTGCACCCTTGGCCTGCTGTTGATATCAACACAATAACAGGACTATTGTGACAAGGTTTAGTCTGTTTTGGGTGGCTAAACCACGCCAATGGAAACGGCAAGTCTGAATGTACAGATGCAAAGCAAGTGCAGCCCCAATTAAGAAGTGATCAATGTGGTATAGCATTATTCCCAGTTTCAGTTCAAAATATTATGATACAAAATATAGAGATGAAGAGGGAGACTAGTAAAAAGGCAATAACAATGAGTTATGAGTAATATAGTTATATATAATAAGTTATACAGTTATGATGCCCACTAACTATAATGAATTGGTCACCAAGATACTGTGATAGATACATTTCATTGATTTAAAAAAATTTGTGAAAAGTTTCCATTTTTTTTAAACTTTCCCCACCAAATTAAATTTCTTGAGATTGGGAAATCCATTTCAGAAAATTGTACTGAGTAGAAAAATCCAAAAATAAAATGAAAAAGGAAGGGTGCAATAGGCACAATTTCTGTCCTCTGTCACTCGTCACCACGTTAAGAATCTGGCAAACACAAGCTACCCAGATGCAAAAAAAAATGAAGCTATGAAATATGCATTCTTGGAAAAAAAATTTATCTACAATCAAAACAATGGCAAAGAAACCCAACTGAATTTAATAGTGCAAGTAACTATTCTGTTACAACGCTGAGGCCGCAGAAAAGCAAACAGCTTAATTCAATGTTTAGCAACAAGGCAGGCCCACGGGTTTCCTCTTATTTTAAAAATGAGCCATTTAAAACATGTTTATTTCATACATACAAACGGTTCTAGTATTCTTACTTCCGTTGTTTTTTTGTCATTTGTGTAATTTTTCTCTCTCTCTGTCTCTCTCTCTCTCTCAAAGTACTCATATGTATATTTCACTGACCTTTTCATACTGAGACCTAACCCTATTAAAGTTCAACAATATATTTTCTGCTTTCCATGCATCCCAAAGGACCACATACCATAAGAAATAAAGTTCAACTCAATATGTGAGAGGAAATGGAAATTGACATACTTCCATAGTTTAATTTTCATATATTGTTTTGCTTATTTATAGCTTTTCATGTTTATTTCTCATGCTCCATACCTTTCAAAAGTAGACTCAAAACTAGTACAACATCAGAGGGTTGGACAAGGCCCCACCCCACAGGCTATTACCCCTGTGGAATATGACGTACATATCTTAATAACAATCCAATTGCTTGCTTTCTGCGAAATCGGTTAATCCGGCCGAGACTACTGACATATGTTAAACAAAAGTGATCAGTTTTAAATAAGCACAAAACAGCCAAATGACTATATAATTAATATAGGCCATGTGGATGTTTTAGTGTAAAGCATTTTGTTTTTGCATAGTAAAGAAGTATACCATTTCATTAACATTTACAGTGGTGCAAAACTAGCCACGGTCAAATTGCATGTTTTGTTGAATCTCTAAGTGAAAAGAAGTTAACACAACCTCTGCTGGGTGTAAATTTAAACATGACATATTTATGCAAATTTGAATGCATTAATTAATTTTTCAATGAAAGCACTATTTTATAATCAATTTAGCAAATGAGTGAACTCAACAAAAAAAAAACTCACTTGCATTCAATTGTAGTTTAAGTTGGAGCTGTATGTTATATGAATCCAGAAAATTCACCATCTTGTAATATCCAGTGCAAAAGAAGTCATTTCCCCCAAGAACCTCTTCACAGTACTTCCATGACTATACGCCCCATATCTACACATATGTATGTGAGCATTTATAAATGGGGCATAGTCCAGTAGGAGTAGCACAGTAATCTAATGTAGTTTTCAATCAGTTTATTGCTCTAACAAGCATGGAAGCGTCCAGAACCACGGCGCAACTCACTTCCGCAGACACATTTTATCTGGCACCACCTGCGCATGCGTCCTACTAAACGTAGCACCACCTGCGCATGTGTCCCACAAAACGTCCCTCAAAGGTCGTCCGTGAGTGAGTGAGTGAGTTCAATATTCCACGAGTACGTTCACAACATCTCTACTCCAAGCTTTGGCATTAGAAGCATATCCATGAAAAAAACGGCGTTTCCATAAGACAGATTTGGTACGTATCCATACAAAAGTGGCAATAAGCAATGCTAGAATGCTACAATCCACATATTCAAAAATATTTTCTTAATCCTCATCAGGATCTGACCCCAACACACATGCACACACACACTGCAATCCAAATAAATAAATAAATACTCACATTTTAGAGCTACTAAATAACTATGGAGAGACATGAAATTTTGAAAATTTTGTAAGATGTGACCTAAGGTTTGTACATCAAAAGCAACATTTTAGAACCTGCATCCCCTAGGACGGTGCTGAAGTTGGAAAATAACTCATAAATTCACCCTTGTCGAGCAACTTCCCAGAAATGATTTACGGGTTCCAGGCACAGTTTCCTTGAAAGTTATATTTATTACTAGTCAAATACAGAACTACCAATGGTTGAAGCCAGTCTAAGCTCAGGAAGATTTGTCTTGTCAAAATCCCTTTCTCACTTTTGGCTGGCCATTGAGAAGTCACAGTTCAAAAAATATGAGCTTACCGGAAAATCCGCAGGTGCAATTTTATTGGAAAATTCCGAGAGGGTTGGGCAAAATTTCCATTTCTGGTAGAGCTATAACCTACAAGCAGTCCTGTTGATTTATAAATAAAAAATTTATTTTTACATTTAATTAATCTTTTTTTTTACAAATTTTAAACAAAGTAAATATTTAACTGAAACTATTTTCAAAACTTTATGACAGCTGGCTGCCAACGATGCAGTCAAGGCTTCCACTCAGCATGCCCCAGTCAGAAGTGGGCCTTCAACCATGCTGAGCGAGCATGATTTTGGCATGGCCAGCTGTGCCAGAGATAAGTGGACACACACACATGCTGAGGGCTGCCACATATAGCCGTGGATGGACTCTGCCTAATGGAGACAGGCTGTCATTTCCCTCCCTCCACAGCTTCCTCATTCTATTCTAAGATGTTTCTAAGCACATACTACAAAGTGCGCCTAACTAGTTAATGACATAGGTTAAAATGGTGGCACGCACCTGCCTGCAATCAATGTACAGCGTTTTACAAATTATTGTCATATTTACTAAAGACTGACATGAGCTCAGCTGCCATGGTTGTAACTGAAAAAGCAACAATAATACTCAAATCGCAATATCCATATAAAGCAGTATTATCACAATACTAAAATTCTATACCCGAGATATAATATGAGAATAAGCACCATAATTCTATTACCATGATTTGTCAGAAAACATTTGACTAAATATTCTTTTTTATATATATAGTTAAAATTAGTCCTGTTCTCAATAAAAGAGAAGTATAAGTCATGAAATAGCAATACAGCAAAATATGCATACATACCTGAAAAACCATAAACTAACTGGTATTTTTATTGTAACAAGAAAAATGTATTAAACAAAACAGGATTAATCAATCATTTCTGGTAATATTGTTCCCAGAGACCTTCCGTTTAAAAATACGTTATGTTATTTTCGTTATACAAATTTCCAACAATAGCTTTTTTAAAACTGACTATTTCAACCAAGTTACTGGCGTTTTAAAACAAATATCTTTTCGCTCAGCTTCTGTCATCATTTGAATGGCCTTACATGCTGTTTATTTCAAAGATAGTTAATCTGAACTATTTTTGGACAATTATCATATGCATAGTAGGTATAGTCTTTCTTCTCCTTTCTCTAGGAGAAAACGAACTGCCCCACCACCAACAAAACCTGAACCTAATTCACACAAAAAAACACAAAGATTTTGTGTTTGCCCTTTCTACAGTTCATATACAATTCTGTGTTTTAGAAAACAAACATTAAACGTCTAAGTATGTCATTGCTTTAGGGAAAGGCAAAGGAGGCCACATTCGCTCTGAGGAACATGTAAAATCTTTATTATTTTAAAAACAAGCTTTAAGAAATTCAACATGCTCCTAGAAAGAAAAACGGGTACAAATGATTTTAAATAAGAATGGGCAGTTAAAACATTTTAGCACAGGTCAAAACACATTCAAACATATAACATAAGCCTATAAAACATAACATACACTCAAAAAATAAATGGTTTAACAGCAGTTACACACAATATTTGGCTATTGAGAATATGTGAATTGCATTATATAATAATATAGTATATAATAATAGTAAATAATATTGTGTTAAACCACTGCCTATAATTAAATATTAAGTAAATCCAACGATTTATTTATTTTATCAAGGCAATGATTTATTTTTTTGAGTGATTAGTACCGTTCTGTGCAACCAGTCCAACAATTTCTTTTTTGTTTTTTTGAGTGTATATCACATTGCTACCATTTTTATAAAATGAAATGATTTAAACTTAATGCACATGGAAAACTTTGTTTCAGTTACGTAAATGGCCATAAGGTTGCTTTTGACCAAAAAAAAAAAACCTGTAGGGCATGAAAATGTGGCAGTGCATACTGACGAAACAAGAAAGCATTAGCCTTGTGGGGGTTTCTGTTATACACACCTGTGGACTCACAGCATGTTCACCACATGAACAAAAACCAGGAAAAATTACAACAGAGTTAACATTAGGCTGTATGTCTTGCTTCAACTTCTTATAAGAACACAGACAGTGCAGTAATTGTCTGGTAGCTGCCGAGGGTGAAAAGGGCAATGATCTGATTGGTTTTAATAATACCAATAATAGTTTTTTAAGAGCATAACAGCATTTAAAATGGGGGGGGGGGGTTGAAAGTACCTTTGCTGAACATACAAACCCAGTTTAAAGCATTACAATTTTGCACATTATCCAAACAGAAAAAGGAAGGATTCGTTACAAAATAGACCATTCCTGCATAAAAAATTATTGATGCAATGTCCTTCAAATACCTCTCACCAACATGCGGACAATATTAAGCATATAGAAAGCACAAATATAAAGTCATGATTGTAAAGTTTAAAAAAACAAAAGTTTTATTCACTTTTACAAAGGCAGAATATTTAAAATATAATACTCAATTAATTCGGTGCCGTTTAGAAATATGGGAGAAGCACAATTCAAGGGAAGCTCAGAGTGTTCAAGGGAATTCAGAGGCTGTGCATAGTTTTACAGTGTCTGAATAGTGCGTGTGTGTGTGCCTGAGTATAGGGACAGAGGAAAATAACATGTTACAAATTTAAGGTATGCAGTCATGGGCAAGGGAGTTACATAATCCAGACTGGATTTATTTTTTACTAGACTACTAGTGGATACATATAGTTACATGCATATAAGATTATAGAAAATACAACAAAAAATATATTTTGTTATGTTAAGGGGGGTGGGGTGGGGTTAGGGTATGTTTTTTAAGAATTTTGGATTCATGGTAAGAAGCACTACTGTGATCACAAAAATTCCAACTGATGGACATGTCTTACCAGCCTGCACCAAAAATTCATCTGCATCTCCCAATGCTTTCCTGAAACCCACCTATGGAAAAGAAAGCACAGTAAGATTCCCTCATACACTCTTTAGCACATTTCAGCTTGGAAAAATAGGACATAGCTGTGTAAGTGAACAGCAAAAAACAACTGTAAAAAACAAATTATTATTATTACATGTAACAAATATTAAAGGTATACTATCGGACTTTTTGGCATATTTTATTACTGGAATCAAATGTGTATATGATTATAGAAAATGCAACAAAAAAAACATATTTTGTTGTATCAGGGGGGTTAGAGGCAAGTTTTTTAAGAATTTAAAGTCCCAAAATCATCTAATGTTAAACAGCATTTACTGCTTGTCCACGTTTGAAAATGTTGGGACCTATTGAGTAACTCAGTCAAATTGTTTTCATTCACCACCTTGTGTTACTTCGCCCTTGTGTTACTTGTTGTGTTGTCCAGGAAGTGCATTTGCGCATCATCATTGTGTGCTTATCTTTCTGAAGACGCATCTTGATGCAGGTCAAAAGACACAAGTAATGGCAGATAGCAGTAGTATCGGAGATGCAGATGCCCCTGGCAAAACAAAAGAAATTAAAGGAAAGCTGGATTATTAAGAGTTTGTGGATAAACTTGGAAGTTTTACCCCCCAGGGTAGAGGAAATCTAAACTAGATCTGAACTTCCAAATTGACAATAGTTTGCATGTCTGTTGTTGTCAAGTGAAACTGTGACTTACAAGCATCAGGCTAACTAGCCAGCAAGTGTTTGATAAAAAGAAATTGAAAATGTAGTTAATCAATTAAAATGTATGCTGGCAATTTTTATACAGTAGCAAATACTAATATATATATATATATATATATATATATATATATATATATACACCTTTCAGCCTTTGTTTGACTGGGTTCTTATTCTAATATTATTTATATTACAAAAGAATAAACTGTGCATAAATTCATGGTTATATTTTGGTATCCAATATTGTATTTTGACGGTGTACACAAATTTTGTTTTCTCACAATCTCTGCTTCATATATGCAGCAATAAGGGCAAAAAGTCATATAGTATACCTTTAAGAAAAAATGGTAGACGGGTTTCATCTATCTGGTTGAATTTGAAGGCATCCTCTCTAAAGGCAGAGCTACAATACAACTACAATACAACAGTTTAGCAAAGATTTTACAAGCAAGACATATTAACTTTTCCAAAGTAAATGACAAATGATCTATTATTTATAAAAATCAATGTTTTATTTATTGTAGGTTCATTATTTTATACGTAATTAAGATTTACATAAACCAAATATGTCAAATGTGATCATTTATTTAAACACAGCATCAAATCTTTTGAGTGACAAAACAGGAGAACTTCAAATATTTGAATATATGAGACAATCGATCCATAACCCAAAGCACAATGGAAGGCCTGGAGAACTCAAATTCCATCCAACAATCCTTTGTTATGCAAAACAACTGTAATTATCACTGGACAATCACCAAAATGCTCAATAATAAGGACCTCAATTTTCAAGAGCAGACTGTACCGAGCACAAATTAACAGATGAACTTAGAAACCAAATGTAAATGCAGTGGTATTGCATACAATAGAATATTTCAAAAGTAATTTGTGAAACCATTAAAGAATTTTTCAAAAGCGTCTGTGCTTCATCAACCTGGATATTAACACTGTTCAGTTCACAAAACACAAGAGCCACAAAACACAAGAGCCAACAAGAATACAAACATAAATGGCTTTTTTTTGTACAGTTTTTGGAATTTGTGAGGTTATTGGCTGAAATGCAGGAAAGGGTGTTTCTTTTGGAGTTAAATGATACTGATTGGGGGTAATTGGGCATAATGGGGCTCCTGAAATAACTCTACATTTTTTACACTAAAAGACTTATGTAGGCCTCAACGCTCTCGGTAGATCCTGCAGATTACAAAAATATCTTGTCTCAGCAGCTGTTCTGCAGCTCAGCTGCTAATTCAGGATGGTGTGTTCCCATTAGAGCCCTCCCCAGAGTCTCAATTTGCAGCCATAGGAGCAAGGAATTTTTATTAAAATATTGTGTTATGAAAATTACATCAAGGGGGATTTGTAAAAAAAAAATGGCGACAGATCTACTGTAGTTGGAGAGCAGCAGATGCCTTCAATATTATCACCACTGGTTCACACATGTCATTTCACACCCAGACAGTGAAAGCAATAAACAGATTCCATTACGCTGGTTTCACGTGATAATAACCGGGAGCAGAGGTTAAAGTTTGTTTATTCCTTACGGGGATGACACGCTCAAGGTTGACACAAGGTAAGGGGATGGCCCACAGTTAAATCTACAGCCAAATGCGACATTCTCTGCAGACCGGACTACCCAGGAACTGTTCAGTGCATGCCTCAAACCACTTTAAATCACTGGTCTCGTTTCAATTGAGCATCTTTTTTTATATAAGTGAGATCTTAAACACCCAAGGAAGTGAGCTTAGGTTATTTCTAATTTGTCAGGACAGATCTATTGATAAAACATCAAAGCAATCCCAATGTTATATTTCCATCTGGCCGGTCATGTGAGGACTTACAGCACACAATGTGCTTATCCACGGGGAAACAACAAATGTCCCGTCGCAAAGAAAGCTGAAAACACAGAGCATTAAATGATATGGAAAGAAAAATACATGACAAAACAGATACAAACTTAAAATGAACAAGAGAACCATTCTTTTTATTTCAGCAACAATCTGTACATTCAAATAAAAATATACATATATGCTATTTCAGCGTAAATATCTCATAAGGATGCAGATCCTACAACATTTGGCTGCATTAGATTAACAGATGAACAGTGTAAAAGCGTACTTTTCCACATCAATCAGCCTCCCGTTTGCCAGGTTGCTCTATGAGAAATATGCTGCACACATTTCCTTCTCTGTCACTGCAGGAAAGACCATTTAAGGGGGTGGGCATTCAAGCAGAAAGACAGAGCCAGAGGAGGCACTTAAGGTGACAGATTCCCTGAACTGATTTGACCCCATGCAAGGATAACGGCTTTTGCCTTTATATTTGGCATGCTGTAAGCGAGTGCATCAGTCCTACCGGAACAACGCAATTGCGCAATATACAGTATGTACATACATAACTACTAATAGGTCACAGCATACTCCTAATGTTTAAACTCAGTTCCAGCCAGAGACACTCCAAATTTTTGTTACAGTGTGTTTATATCACAGTAAATATTACTGAGAATAGTAAAAAGGCTTTAACGTTGAGTTCAATCCTTCTTGAAAAATAAAATATTTACAATGTTTACAGCACACTAAACAGTGTGTAAAACACCAGTTTGTCATTTCCTCCAAATGGCAACAGCTGTAACACGACTGCGACATTTTCAACATCAAGAATATCTCAAAAATTTAACTAGGTCAAGTGCTTGCCAAGTACACCATGCAAGGCACTTTCACATCAACCCCAAATCCTTCTGACCTCCAGGAAAACTAGGCTAAACTCAAAAGATATGAACATAATTTCACCAATGTACAAATGCATGCACAACTTCAACAGCTGGATTTTCTGATCATTTCCTAAGGATTATATAGCTTGCATTCAAATTAACGTGGCCAAATCATTCAATACTATTGGACTGTAAAGTTTCAAATGCCATTATTGTTCAGAGCCCAAACATTATCTTATCCAGCAAACACTTTCCAAGTGAAGGCCTAGACTGATTAAATAATAATGGAATCCATATCTGTAGCACTTAATCTTTACAAATTTGACTGCAGCAGTTTAGTCGAACCTTGGTTTTTGTGAAGCCAAAGAAAAATAACATTTTAAAATGGCCTATACCTGTGGGAGTTTGTTGCCGACAATTATCTGATTACATAATACTCATATTCTGGGAAATGCGGGTGCCTTGACTGGTCACAAGGATCCACATTTTGAATAGGGTTAAGCTGGAAAACAGAAGAAAAAGCACATTGAAAAACCATGCATCTACCCTTTAAGCAGTGGTGTGCTCCACAGCCTAATATTATTGTAAATTATTTATAATGCTGCTCCTGTCAAAAGGTGAGGTATGAAAACCTTTTCAAAGAGGACGCAACTCAAAACATACTGGCTGCAAAGGTGCATGTATACAGTATGCGCCATTCCCGACCTTGATGGTCTGAAGAAAGCAAATGTTGGTCACACGTTTACGTGTTTGAAGTGTCGAATCGCATACCGGGTGCAACTGCGACAATCATAGTACAAAAAAAAATACTGATGCACTCCTGGCACGCGAAATGGTTTACCACATCTCGGGATTGTCAGTGCTATGGACAAACTCTGACAACAGCCGCGTAAAAGAAGGCAAAGGCTAAAACGTCAAGTTTTTTAACAGATAGCTAACTAGCTAGCCAGGACAATTGCAGAGTTTTTTAAAAAGATTTCTAACTTTTGTTGAGTTGTATGTACATTTGCAAAAGTGTGGAGTGTAAATGCAATGCAGCATTTATTTCCAGGTTATGACAGCATGCGTAAATTTAAATGACATTTCGTCCATCCACGCTATTGCTGCACCAGATAGCCTACCTCTAGTCTGGTTTTTTCCCTTGCCATCTCATTCTGTTAGTGTATGCCGTGTCCATTATGTTCCATACCCAGCAAGAAGTGAACCAACTGTACTCGCCATGTGACAACTCTGAACACGGTTCGATAACATACGGAAATGGTTAAGGGAATGTATTATAACTGAAAACTTACCTCTCCAATGTCGAGAACGTAGAAATAAGCAAGTTAGTTGTTACAGTAGATTATTGTTCGCTTTCGTCCTCCATCCATTTCACAGCCGCCATTTTGCCAGTTTTCTGCAGCTTAAACTAGATACACCTCCGAGAGGGATGTTAGTGAGAGCAGGTGTAGCATTTATGATTTGCACTGATATATTTTTTCGACAAATTTGCAAGACACAGTATAACACGAAGGTTGTATCAAATGTTTTGACATCGAATGCTTTTTATTTGAATTTGCTTATACGTATCATATTCGTCCGAAATGACACGGATCCCCTATCAAAAAAATTGGATTATTCCAGTTAGAATGTAGAAAAATTCTTCAAAGTGTCTGTTGGTTTGATTGGAAAAATGGTGGCGCAAGTAGGACCTTGAACGACTTCACATGTAATGTCATTTACGATGTCTAACAGTTTCTAATTTATTTTTCAACGAAATACATTATTCATTTTTTATGTATAGGCTACAATATTGGTTACAAGTGCATGAACATTTTATTTACGATTGTAACTCAGATGTTTGGCCATAGTAGGCTAATGCACTTTTGTAATTATGAAAATGAACATTCATTAGCCTGCTATTTAAAAAGGTGTGACATTAAATTATAAGATGTTACAGTCATCTAACAATTTCTTGTATCCAGAATGACTTAGAGAAGTGGGCAACATTGTGTTTGCAAAAGTGCAATATCACTAAGGCAATAAAGGCCCATTTATAACCAAATAAGCATACATTTAGCCTAATGCACCAGCAATTAATATTGTAAATCCCTTAACACAGCGCCATTAGACAAAATTCATAAAGAGAACGAGTAAATGGGGTCTGGTGTGCCACGGTGGCATCTGAAAAGGTGGGTCCTTGAAGATTGGTGGGGTGGGGGAGGGGGGGTGCGCTCATGAGATTGCAGTGAGGTCTGGGTGGTGCATAGGGTCTAATACATTTTTGAAACTGTAACAGAGAAGTCTTTTAATTACCCTCCAGATAGGCTAGCACAAAGGTTTTGAAATTGATCCACGCCAATATCAGTTGGAGGGAAATAAGAAGAGAAGTGACTTAGCTGATTCTGGTGGAGGCAGGAGTGAGTTTCAGTAGTCCAGGCCGGAGAACTGGCGTTCCTGAGAGTTGAAGAGGTCAATATTGTAGTTGCTTTGCGGGAAGCACACCATAGATAGCATCACTAGTTTTAGAATTGTTGAGCTTTAGGCAACCATTCCCACTTAAGATGTTTTGTTGTTAAGCGTAGATCATTCTCAGAAGGAGGGGAGGAATTAATTGTGTCATCAGTGCAGCAGTGATATGACAGACTTTGGGAGAAAATGGCAGAACCAAGAGACTTGGTCTACAGGAGAGAGGACCGAGGACCAAACCCTGGGGGACACCTGTAGAGTGCAGGTATGCACAGACAAAATCTGTATCCCTATCAATTCAACCAATAAAATTTTTTTTTCATCTTATCCAAAAAGGGCCAATGTGGGTGTTTTTATTTTAGCCAACACTATGACACCTGATTCAACAAAACTGCCCATGGTTTACAATCAGGCGTCTTAGTGCTGGATTGAAACAAAATCCTGTACCCACAGGGTATTCAGACACCCCTGTCTAGTCCTTAGAGGCATCAGGAATAACTGGAGACAGCCATGTCATGCATCATCAATGGATTTCAATGAGAAGACCTGAATAGCACATGGCATGGTGTAACTGCAGTCTGCCATCTTGCCTGACTTGGAAACATAATAGTATTCAAAATGAGAGATCACTGATCAAACAAAGTGGTTAACATTAGCAAGGGCATTGTGAGAGTACAGTGCTCATATTGAATTGTGATGCCTAGGTAGCTGCAATACAGAAGACAATAGCCTGTTATCAGCCGTATGAACAGGCAGACACATTCATTCAAGTAAACTGAATGTAAGCAAGCAGCTCCGCTTTTACAAGAGGGCATAATAGTAGCACATAAAGTGTTGTTTTATGAAGAGCCAATCATGTTTTTGTGAAACTGAAAACTCCCTCCTGGCCAGGCTCCAACAGCACTCTCTCCAGCCCCTTCAGCTCACCCTAAGTGCACGCACCAACATACCATTGCTCTGAGTGTTTTTTTTTTTTTTAAATATCTGTGGAAAGAATTTTTAGAGCCTAAATAAGTTGTCTAAAATAGTCGTATATTATCAACAATCCCTGGATCCTTGCTCTAGCCACACCAGACACTGCAAGCTCTGAACGGGCAGCTCTGTCAAATCTCTGCCAAACTTGACTTTCAGTTTCTGAGTACATTGCTAACAGTCCATAAAAAAACAATATTGGGCTGTTGCTCAGTTGCTACCAGTTGGTATGCTAATCATGTAAACAAGAAAGCTAGCTACTAGCCTACTAGTAGTCACTTTGAGTGATATTATGTGAAGAAAAAAGTATATTTTGATATTCACTAGATTCCAGACAATAAATAATCCCTCATAAGAATTTTGCTTAGTTGGTGTGTATTCGTTTATTATTTTTGTGATGAAAGGCCATTTCCACTTCATTGTAGCTCTCTGTTATTAGACGCGGGCACTGATCTTCATTCCTGGTCATGGTGGGCCTCAGGGTCTGCTTGTTTTTGCTGTAGTCAGTTTTTTTTTTGTTTTTTTCCTCTTAATGTCAGTAACCAATGCAGACCCAAGAAACCAGGTGAGGTGCATTAACTGTGTAATCGACTGCTTTAATTGATCAATTAAGTGCCGAGTAACCACCAAACCCTGCAGCCCAACAGAGCCAGGAATGAAGATCACTGGACTAGGGGCAAATTTAATACAAGAACACCGGGCCCATCCACAGACTAGTATTGTGCATTTACAGGATGATCCACCCAACAGGAATGAATTACTGCCACATTACTTTTTGCATATGTGGTTTATACATCAGCAAAGTAATGCTAACAACGCCAGAGCTTCTCAATGAATGATGTATTTTACATTATAATGGCTGTGTTACATGCATGATTTGTTTGGCAAAAATAACTTAAATAATACCTACTGCCGATTGTGATGAGAAGGCCAATGAAAATAATAAATATAATATTGCTAAAGAGAAGTACACCTGTATTGCATTAATAAATATGCAGAATTCCAGTGGCTAGAATGTACAGACAGCTGGATAAAATTAATAAATGGTATTTGTACACATATAGAAAATGGGCCATTGAAATGCAGAGAAGATTTTGCAATATAGCACACCTAGCTTTAAGAATGCACATGATAACTATTGTGGAAAGCATTAATGTTGGGGGACAGTAAAACCACACATGTAAATGGAGGGAGGGGATGTCAATTTAGATTGCATTATATAGCCGGTTACTATATGGCAATATCTGTCATAAGAAACACAGTCATACATATTTAACACTTCAATTGTAGACAAATGAAAAAGGACAAATATGTAATTAAAATTTAAATGTTATGCTAGGTTGTTCCAAAGACCAAATCCCCGACTTTGAACACGGAGTGATAGTCTGTGTTGTTAGTCTTAAATTGCCATTGTCTTTGCTGCATGGACAAGTAGAACTTGAGTTTCTCTTTTATATAAATTTAAATGAATACAGCATTAAATGGATTATAAATTTGGACCTGGATTTCTAGATCTATTTTAACCTGTGTGAATGAAGAAGAACAGGATAAAACAGCAATTTTCTTGGTATTACCTGTGTAATTGTTCATGGCAGAAACTGTAATAGGCCTTGTTTAACCATAATTGAGGCTCTGTCAGCAATATCATTGGGGGAAAACATAAACCAGTAAACCCTGCCTCCACAGCAGAAAAGAAAATGAGAGAAATGTTAAGAGACTAAGACATTACTACCAAGACATTTGTGTTGTGTTCTAACTACATGATGAAGTGTAGTCTGACTCTATGCTATGTAGTATAGAAACCTCATAAACATAAATAACATACAGTAAGTATATTAACTTGGTTGATTACCTGACTTTAACATACACTATGTCATTTATTTTATCAAATGTAATTGTACTGAAGAATAAGCTTTTAAATGCAGTAAAAGAAGACCAGGAACCGGACCCTGGGGCATAGCCTTGCAGACAGGTGCATATTTGAAGCGAGGCCATTAAATTTGGTGCACTGAGTCTGTTCGAGAGGTACTTTACAAACCACCCAATAGCATGGTCTGAAAGCCCTATGTTCAGCAGTCTGTCTCAGACTGTGTCAAATGCTTGAGAAAGACCTATAAAAAGTGAGGCACAATGCTGTTTATTATCAAGGTGCATTCGTAAGATCATTAACAACTTTCTTGGCTACTGTAATTGTACTATGATTTTTTTCTGAAGCCTGATTGGCACATAGAGAAAATATCATTTGCATAATAAATGCTCCTTTAGCTGCTCACTAACAAGACCTTCAAGTGCTTTAGCTAGCGGAGAAAGCATCACAATTGGTCTGTAATTATTTAAAGCAGTTGGACCTCCCACCTTTAGCAGTGGACGAACATATGCAGACTTCCATATCCTTGGAATTTAATTACATTCAAGGGTAAGATTAAAAACCTCTGTCAGAGAGTGCATGTGCCTCCAACATCTGCTGGACTGTCTCTGTCTGTTTTGAAACCCATCAATTTCTTTATGTATTATTGTTTTATGTATTTTGCACAATGAAATGATGTGATAATTTCTGTGCATTTAACAATGTATTTGCCAGGAAAATACAAATCGTTATAACATCATTGTATAACAAGCACCATTACAGTATAAATATCACAAACAAGGGGTGTGACTGATTGCAGTAACAACATAAAAGCACCAACACATTACTAGTAAAAGCAATTTCCTTGGCTAGATTTAATGCAGAACCTCTTTATCATATCTGGCAAATGATGGATTCTGACTGCCTGTGTGGTGTTCTTAGAGTGAGTGAGTCTCATCTTATGCAGAGGATTCTTGCGCAACATGCGTAGAACGGGCCAGATCGCATTTCAAAACAAATACTCCATCCCGAATCCCAATACCAACATGACGTACTGACTTGCTTTAGCAGCAGCAGATCGTAAATCATTTAGCGGTTGCTAGCTAATTCCTGCAGGAGCGATGTCGTTATTTCATGCGATTTGCTGAGGAGACGCGGCGAAGCGCAAACAGGGCCCGTGCTCGTTCGGCACTTCGCAGTCTTCTGGTTTCATCAAAGGGCAGCCGGGATGTCAGGAGGCCGACGTCCTTCCCCCGACTCCTCTCAGCCACCGTAACGCGGCAGATACGACGGGGCTGAGCGCTGTGTGTATTCCAAAAGGAGCGCAAACATCGGTAGTTAGTGCACTTGAAGAGCGCGTCGTCTTTTTTTGCGAGAAATCAGAAGTGACACGGGGCCTCTGTTTTCGGAGCATGAAATAATTCTTTTAATGGCCTGCCAAGCGTGTGTACCAAAGTTTGATTTCGGTCTCCTGAAAGTGTACGAGGTCTCCGAGAATTTATTATGCTGTTTGAGTCTCCTGCTTCTAGTTATCATCTGCAATTTATTTCATACCTTGGGGTCCTGCGGGCCATTTTCCCCACTTTCGGCTGCTCACGTTTTTTCTCTGATCCTCTATGCCGAAAACTAAGCTGCCGCCTGGAGCCATAGTTGCTGTAACTTCACAGAAGACTACATCATTATACTGCAGCCAGTTAGCAAAGCAAGAGGCAGAGGACCAGTTTAAATCGCGGGGCACGAGGAAAAACACAAAAGATTACAGAGTTCAAGATTTCACCCAAGGAGATTTGCCATTACAGCGATACGAGTGAGACGTTTCGTGTTCTGCTCCCCCCATCTTTCACGGGCAATATTGAGCCACGGTAAAAACTCTTTTATTTCACAGTGTTCGTATAAATTCAAGGTCACCCGTTCCGGCACTGCGTCCCAAGGAGGTTCGAAAAATCTGAATGTGCGACAAAATCACATATGCGCCATATATTTTTTTATTTATGAATGCGCTCTTTAACATTGATGTAACTTGGTTTGATTAGCGGTTGAGGGACATTCTAAATGCTTTCTGCCTCCACTGAAGGCATGTAGCAGATGCTTTGAATTTCAGCCATCTTTCAACTTGAGATCTGTCATAGCGTACGCTCTGCTCGCCCTACTTTTTACATTACCCTTTTCCAGCCCCCTCATCTTTTCGTTTTTTTTTTTGTCTGCCATTTTCAGCAGCAGGTTTCCTGTTTGAACACGGAACATAAACAGGTTCATACCAGATTCTGAATGAGAGCAGTTAGCAATCTGATATGTGAATTGCCCTCTAAGCTGTGTAACAGTGCTGTACATTATGATGATAGCTACAGTAACACACAAGCTGAATCACAGATGATGTATCAGTACACTTCACTGTGCTATGCCACGAGCAAGGTTATTAACAGTGGTAAGGAAATGTTTCCTGTGCAACAGAGATGAATCTGCATGACTTGGAATGATTGGTTAAGGATTGAACATGTTTCTGTGTGTAGTTTTGGCACCAACCCTGCAGAAACACAGGTATATGAGAAATGGAAAGAAACTTTAAAGAAGGTTAATGCTTACTGCTTACCTATGTAGGTTTCACTGTGGATGCCATTAGGGATGGGCAGCTTTGTCCTGATAGAGCAGTGAGCATCAAGACCACCAGGTGGCGGCCAGGAGCTACTGATTTGTGTGTAGTAGGCAACGATAACCATTAACTACCCATATATTACACCTAATAAAACTTGAATATGTAAAATGGTGTTTAAAATGTATATTCTCTGCTCTTTTAATTCTTAATACCAAAAAACATGGCATATTAAATGCATTAATATTCTTAAGAGATTAGTAACCACAACTTTCCTGTATGCATATGCAAAGATTCAGCATCATCAAATATTAAATCTCTTAAATTTGCTCTTTTAAGAACATTTTCTTTGATGTTAATACATTTTGGTGCAGCAGAGACAGGGACATCATTTATGGACGGCTTTCATATTCATTTTCGTTAAATTAGGCTCTAAAATACTCAGAAGTTCAGTTTTAGAAATTCATATCTTTTCATGCATGTGCGTAATTGTGCTCATTATTACTATTAAGCAAATTCAGAGATTTAAAATAAAACATTTCCTCTTCTCTGTATTCTTGGACACCTTAAGGTTCGCTCTCATCTTCCTTTGTGCTTCGCCGATTCTTTATGTACAATGAGTTTTATAGAGCCTGCTCATGCATTTTTAAAGAGAATGATATTATTTGTAAGATGGAAAGTGACATTTTGGTGGGACACCCTATTATCTTATGGGTAATGGCTTTTCTTCCCTATAGAGAGTGCCAGAGGGCTCTTGTGATAACAAAGCAAAGACCGCATTTCCCAGCGGCACAGCTACACTGTGCCTCGTTCGCATTCTTACCTGTGTCGCTGCCATTATTCATAGGGGAGCACAAATCCCCCCGGAGGTTTCATGCGAGCTTCATCTTACGCATTTACCTTCTGGACTCACCAATATATTAAAAGCAGTCGCTCAGTCCTGCTCCATGGATCTGATAAATTTGAATCACTACATATGAGATAATTTCATTTAGAGTGTTGTTTTTGTTTTGTCATTTGTTTTTTCTTTCCTTTAAGTATGACTCTAACGATTAATATATGACGAAATAGCTTAATACAAAAAAAAAAATTGAAGCATGAATATTCAACCCACTGAAGGTTATTCATAGCTGTCTTACTTCCCTGGAAATGTTATGTCTGTAAAAAATCTCTCAATAAAAAAGTATCTTAGGTATCAAATGACTTTGGTATACTGCTAACTGCTTGATTGTCTCTTCCAATTCCAGTAATCTGGCAAAATATTGAAACTGTGCAGTGTGAGCTTATGCATTCTCATGAAGGCCTGTTCAAAATGGAAGATGTGTGCTAGTCATTTGCTCTGCTGCAGGATTAAATGCCCAGTATCTGTCTTAAAATGCCTGTTTATTTGTTTATTTATATACGTCAGGTCAAACGATAACCTTTTCGAATGTAAAATCTATTAAAACGCAGTTTTCAGAGAGATAAACAATTCCACCTTGAAAGACTTCAGAAGTTTCACAATTTTCAAAGCTGCGGCTCATTGTCTAGTGAATCCGTGCTCTATGAAACATTTTCCGCGCTCAGACTCTCGCACGAGGAATAGCTTGACATAAAAGATTGTCCCTTCCTTAACGTTCCTTTCGTGGCACCAATTAAAGCTCCACGCAGTCAGCGCTGTGAAGGCTGGAAGCAGAGATTTGGGCCTTTAGGGTTGCACCGTGGGAAGCTGACAGAAGATGAAGGAATGGATGACTTCTTTTGAGATTTGTGACATTCATCTCATCAAGACTTCGGTAAGTGGCACTTTGAATCCAGTACTAGACTAGCGCATGTCCTGGAGGCAAAACAGCCATAGGATGACACAAACTAACTGTTATGTGCACAGTGAACATGTGGTTCCGTTCCTCTTTCTCAGACTGGATTAATCTAAGTAAAATAGATTGAGACACTGTTCCGCTACCTGGTCCATTTATTTCTCATTAACGTTTGAGTACACAATAATTACAGGGACTACAGCTGTATTTAAAAAAAACAACCAAATATACTATGGCCTGGAGTGAGTTATTGCTTTTATGAAACAGTTACCTATGATAATGTGGATATTATAGACACAACCCAATTAAAATAGTTTTTATTCATTTCATTACAAGAATACTTTACAATAAAGTAGTTCCCGGCTGCCCACACATAATGCATAGTGGTTACTACGCAACATTAGTAAACTCTCTTTTGTTTCACCTAACTAGCTAGCAAGCAAGCTAGTGTTGGTGAGCTAACAAGAGTTTATGCCTTATTGACGTTTAAAAACTTTTTTAAAAAATTTTTTATTTTGACTTGAATGACTGCTTAGCCACAGAGTGATAATTGAAATAAAACTGCAATGAAGCATTAGACATCATAGACATGATGTACGGTTATTGTGCCACGGCTATTAACCAATCAGATTGCGAGATTTGCCCTACCCATTTTAGCATCAGAATTATAAAACAATCCTGGATGCTGATTGGCCAATACAGCTCCAGCTGTGTGCAATACACAATATAGTAACAGCTATAACGCGATACACTTGTTCCACAATATCACTGTGCACCTTAAATAAGAGATTGGACTATTGACGGTAGCTAAAGTTATTAGCCTGACAACTTCTAACATTAGAGTAAGCTACATTTGACAAAACCTGCAATAAAAACTGCAACTGCAATAGCAACGCCCTTTAGCCATGACTATATTCACAATATAGTCTCTCGTAGCCTTATTGCTTAATTAACCTTGCAAAGTTTACCTGCCATTTCATAATCAACTGATTGAATGCCATGGATACCATCAACTTTCTTTAACCTTGATGTACTATTAATTGTAAATATGCATTATTATTTTTTTCTCATGAGCACAATTTGACAAGTTCAGCAACCATGAAAACCAGCACACCAAATGGAGTTTCAGAAGAAAAGGTGTGGCACTTACAGTTTCTTGCGAGTCGAAGTTACAGGCCATGCCGTCCTTTTACGTTTCTGAAAAACTCTGTCTGTATAAAATCCAAACATTGTGATTGTGGTGGGTATTTCAAGTGTTCAGAATACTATTAAAATCGTAAAGTATTGCAGTCATGTTTTTTTATTTATTTATTTATGTGAATGTGTGAAGCTCAGCCTGCTGTTATTTGAAAAGCCAGGGTTACTCTTCTCTGCTGGTTTGTTCCAGTTTAGGCCGAGTCTTATATACACAACACTGGAGGGAGACGTCGTGTTTCTCTTTGATCACAATCATTAAATTAGCAATGCAACAGCTCTACATGTGTTTAGCAGTTGCACATTCTGATTCGCGTTGTTTTGCCCACAATAAAGCCTACGTATGCATGCCTGATTTATTATTAGTACTGAACATTAAACAATGTCCATCTGTGCTTTTTTCTTTTGTCTGTCTCTTTATAGTATGGTTGTGAACTGCTCCTTGATCTGCCATTCTGGCATAAACTTGGGGGATAATCATTCTGCCACGTTGACCCGTTTTCCTTTTTATTGTTTTTGAATAATCAATGACTACTTTATGAACAAAGCAGCGTAAACACCTGCCTGCAGTTAAATTGGTTAAACCAAGTCATTCCTCCAGTCCAAAATTCATAATCCTTATTGGGCAGTGGCCATTGTACACAATTCATCAGGGTGATGAAGTTGAACTCCATTCATGACTGAAAGCTTGACTTCAAAATGGCGTGTTTGTAGAGGCTCTGAGTGCGTGTGTACGTAGTGACAATTCTGTCACCATTTGTTGTTTTGTACCATTAAGACATTATCATAAAACAAGCTTCTGCATGGCTTACCCGGTTAAGACAATGTTCCAGTTTATTGATTCCTGCTATCATATCCAGTGTGTCGACAGTGGTATACACTTGGCATGGCCATAATCACTTTCTGAGTGAGCCACAGAGTCATTTTCAGAGTGATACATATGGTAGCTCTGCTCACCACAGTCAGCACAGTGGATACATATTGGAATAGCATTACCCGGGCAGTGACAGTTACAGGTGGGAGGTCTGTCCTAATTAGATCACATGAAGCAACTCAGCCAATCAGGAAATCAGTCTGATTGCCACAGCTGCGCGGTAGGAGTAAATTCACTATGTAGCTCAAGCAAAGAACATCAAAGAAATGACTGACAGAACATGGTGTGGAGCGCTGAACTAAGTATGCCCCTAGCTTTTCATTGTAGTTTAAAGATTGGGGCAAAATTTTTCATTTAAATCGGTTTCAGAAAATGGTGACTGATAATGTTTCCAAATCTTCTTGGTAAATTTTGATGAATAACTGGACCTTACAATCAGATAGTTTTACAAATACTAACTCAGTTGTGTTTGTTTTAAGCCGTAATATGATCCACTTACAGTAAGTTGTTTAGCAATAGTAGTGGATGGACTTGATCATACATTATTTAAAGTACACTTAAGAGGTTTGTAATAGGATTAAACACACCACATTGCCCCTGGAGGAATACGTAAAATTAAACACCATTATATGTTGCTGTAGTAATCCATTAGGCTCTGGACAACATTTAAGTACAAACAATGTCTGTACTGTTTTGCGTTCCTATTATTTAGTCAATAATTTATATACTGAACTCAATAACTGTATATTCTGCTTAAAGAAACTAGATTCAATCGCATCAGATTCCACCACAGATATGTTTTTTGTTTGTTTGTTTTTTTTTTTTGTAGATAATGTGTAACATTTTCAACAGTAAAATATTCCTTTAGATGTCTTTAGAAATAACAATATCGTTTCCTTAATTTCTCAGAAAATTCGGTGCAATCCCTGTTCTTTTCAAAGCAACTGAAAAAACAGGTTCATAGCCAACAATATTCCAAACCATCCAAAACAGTGTTTTTCAACTTTGATGTCAGTTTAAAAGTAATTTTTTAATGTTCAGTTTCACTGTATATGCTTTTATGGCACTTGAGTATATTGGAAGACTTCATTGAGTGGAAGTCAGTGGTTTGCATTGTCATGCTCCAATAATGAATGCAAGCCGCATATGTTTGAATCTTACCATAAAACATCTTTTTATGTGTTTGAGATGCATCTGGACATGGAGAAATAGGCCAAAAGAAAGATTCTCCATCTGTCAACCAGGCTGCCCATTTTCCATCACCAGAAAAATGGCACACACTGTTAAACAGCTTATTACTTGTACAATTGGAAGTCAAAACAGTCATTGGCAAGAGTGGCTGGCCAACAACTATAAATAATCAACTAACCCTAAGAATACACTTGTTAGAAAACCATTTTTAGATGACACTAAAAGGCTGTTGTAAACATAGACTTTCAATAATGTGGACAGAACCGTGGTCAGGCCTCCTTCGAGACCGGTTACAAAATAACATAATAAGACCATAAAAGTCCCCTAAACATTCTTCAGAATCTCTCTCCGGAAATGAAGGGGCTATTAGAGAGGCATTGCTTATGTCCTCTGTTCTGCCAGTGGTGTGCTCACAGAGCAATTAGCATGTCTACTGCCTTCTAGCATATTATAGTAGGCCTGCCAAAGACTGATATGACCTACAAATATTGTTATTATGTGTGACTGTCACTGCACACGTGCACATACACACACGCACGTACACACACACCCACATGCACACACCATACATTATTTAAAGGTGTGCAGAAAATAGGGTATATAGTTGGCAATTAAGAGGGTTACCACAGGTAGTGTGACACATGTGAAATTTGTATCTGGGAGCAGTGTCATCCAATATGTTGTGCAAAAACTGCTGTAGCAAAGGCAGATTGGTAGGAGGCCACGGTTTAACACTCCTAGGGCTCCATTTTGAGGATATTAAAAGCTCCCGGCAAACACAGGTGCAGCTGTTGCAGGCGCAAATTGATGTTCTGGTGGAAAGAAACACAACATTTGTGCTGAAGGTGGTGTTTTTGTATTTATTTATTTATTTATTTATTTATTTATTTATTTATTTAATTGTTCTGAGTAAATGTATTCAATGCCCCTTAACCAACAGTTAAAACTATCTAAATCATTTTTGGTACATTAATGTTTCTTCTTGTGGTACCATTCACAGAATAGAAATGGCTCAGTCCTGACCCAGGACCAAGAATTTTTTTCAAAATTGGATTCTTTAAATCCCTCATTTTATAATCCTGTATAATCTCATTTGGGATGATTTTCGTCTGCTTTTTCAAAAAACACAGTCGTGCCAGAAAGGGAGATGAGGAGCTGTCCACCAGGGGGCAGCGCCGGCCCGACTCACAGGTAGAGCAGCAGCTGTGGCCAGCTGTAATCAACACAGCTGCTGCTCATTACCTAATCATTGGGCTTTATAAAAGGCCTTACTCCCTGGCACAAACCTACAGCAGTCATGACAAAAATGGTGTCTTCTTCAGGCCAGGGAGTAAGAGTTCTTTTTGTTTGTTTTAAAAAATATATATATATGGTTTTGTTTTGTTTTTAAATTATTATTAAAATCCAAACCGTAGGCTTGGGTTTTATTCCACATTTTGGGGGACACACTGCTGGAGCTCGTAGTCTCATGCAGTGAAACATGTCATTTATATGAAAATTCTGGGGGTGACATGCCTCTCTGTCTCTCTCCAAACTTGCATATGGTCCAATTGCATATTTTTTTAATTTTAATAAAACATTTCAACACATTTTTAAAACCATCATAACAGCCATCTTTTTATGTTTATTTAAACTTTATTTAACAGGCTATGTCAACCAAAAACTCAGTTCTCAGTTTTCTTTGAATGTATGAGGAATCAAAATAGGTAGGGAATGCAAATCCTAACCAAAGAAACTGCAATCATTGAATTCCAATCAAATGAAATGTGATCAGACACAAATATATCCATGAAGATGTCAGTTATCCAAAAACGTATCTACTTCTAGAAACATGTTCTAAAATGTATGTAGCGGAAGCTGGAAAGCCAGGGAGATTGCTGATCTGGAGGACCGCTCTCCAGAGGACTGTTTGTCTCTTGGGCTCCCCAAGCGTGTTAGATGCACAGATCCTGTGGGGGGTGCAAGGGAAGCAGTCACGGAGTGATTCCCCTCGGTGGCATGGTGATACGTGGAGAGCAAGAGAGGTCAATCCATATGCAGAGACTGAGGATTGCAAAAAAAAAAAAACCCTCGTGCTTTTCATTTCTCCTTCTCTTTCACTTTGTTTTGTGTGAGGCTCTTTTGCCGTAAAACCATTCGCTTGGTCCCCGTCCACGCTTAGTGATCGCTACTTCACGAAGAAAGCGAGCGTTTTCATTTTGAGCGCAGTCAGAAAAAATGCAGGCAGAATTCTCCCGTATCCTGTGCCATTCTCAGTTGTGATGCGAAGCGACAGCTTTTCACCTCCGTTCAGGAAGTGGAGGCGTTTCTCTCTCCCTGTGACCTCCGTTTCACCGCGTCTCATGTCCCTGTAATACCACATTACTGGCAGCTCACGCAGACTGAAGAATATACTGCCAAAAATGTACTGACACATTAAGAGCCGTTTCATTGTGGAACTGCTGCACTCAGACATTTGGGTTGTTTGCCGACTCACAGACCTGCACATTTTGTTGGTAATAACCGTGTGCTTTAAGCTGATAACACTTTAAAGATATTGTCGCTGTCAATATTTGTCATTTCCAAACCACATTTCAACACGAACAAGGCAGGAATTTTGGAAAGTATTGTGCTGATTTCTGCCCATGTCTTTGTGCTTTCAAGCACTATTCTGATGGAAAACAGCATCGTTGGGCTTCTAGTTGTGGTTCCGACCATTTCTTTTCATGCTGTGTGTTTGATTCAGGATAGGACTGGAGGGTCAACTGGAGTCTTTTTTTCGAGCTCTATCGATCCCCAGTGGGTTTTTGTTCTTGCTTTGGTGCAACCTGATTTTTGGATTGTTTTCTTTTTATTTTATTTTATTATTATTCACAAAAAGATCCCAGGGACATAGGAGAGAGGTGCTTTTTTAAATACAGTACAAAAAAACATTTATTCAAGATAATGTTTGTAAAAGGTTTTTTAAGATAGAAGAAGAATTAAGGCGTAGATCATAACATAGGAATGAGTGCGTTTGGATGAAATTTCAACTGAGAATATAAAGTAAGCTACAAAAATAAATATTATGAATTTTCTTGTAAAATCCTTGTTTTGTTCCTGTTACATTTATCCACCCTTTCCTTTTACTTACCAGTAATCTAGTACCAGTCTTAATGGAATTGGCTTAAAAAGCACTTTATCCTGATGTACAGATTGGTTCACAGACATCATCTTTGTCAGAGGAGAAGCCATTTCATATATAAATGTAATACAGATTTTACTGAATAAATGCAACATGTGCAATATGTTTATTGCACATCCGGATTTAAGGAAGACCACAATGGCTTGTTTTTTTCAGCAAATTAATTAGAATGATGTTCACGCAAGAAGTTAACTGGACTAAGCCATTTGCAGCTATCGGTAATCATGCCAGTATCCAATCTGTGGACCGTTTACTTCCCCTCTACCAATAGGCTCATTGAGAGGTGCATTTAAAAGCTTTCCCCACTTGTTTGCTGTGCTTCCATTATGCCTCTCTTTTCCCCTGGCTCCACCAGCGCACTGGCCTTGCCTAAGGGGTGAAAATACAGCACAGTACTTATTCCTGACCTCGCTTGCCGTTGGGCAAATGTACTTGCTGTTGGTGAATTTCGCCTGGGCGAAGGCTGGGGCCAGTTACCTTCCGGAATGTTCCGTTTGCTACTGTTTCTGCCTCGCTGCTTACTTCGACCTCTGATGTCCGTATTTTCAGCTGCCCAATAAAATTGTGAATATGTATGGTAAGAGCTGTGGGACAGTGGGAGGACTGGGGCAGATGCAGAGAGGGCTGCTCCTCATCTTTTGACAGTCGTCAGAGCTTCTCGTCGTCTCCAAAGACCTGGGGCGATCTTCAAGGCTGTAGACAGTTTGGGTCTCACCTACGGGCATTTACACCCGAGGTTGATCAGTAATAGCCCACTCTGGTGCAGTATATACAGTAACATTGGTTCCCAATCCTGTTCCTGGAGATCTACCATCCTGTAGCTTTTCATTTCAACTAATTTGGCACACGCAATTCTATTAATTAGCAGATCAATGAGATCTCTAGCTGTTGAATGGTGTGCTTTATTAGGGTTGGAGTGAAACCCAACAAAAGCTCAAACAATCTGTATAGTGTTAAAAATACTGACTCATTTTACTACTCTTCCCATGCACTCACCCACATGCTGGCGACTACTTTTCCCATTACATTGCTGGTATCCTATCTAGAGCAACTTATACAAATTAACGTTTTATTTATTATTTCCATTTCTATTTATTTTATTCATATCAATGGATTTAAATTGAAGCAACTCAGGTTGACAAGTACCCTGCTGTGCCAGCACCACCTTAGCAGGGAAGCAAACTTACAAGCCGAGGTCCCAAAATGTTGTATCATGATGCCGCCACCACACCGCTCACCACTGGCCATTTGACTACCGGAAAGGAATAATCAATTGCCAAATAGGCATATCGCTCACTGATGACGGCTTCTGATTGTCTCGACTCGTCGTTGTGAAGCACTAATACAGTGGTAACTACAGGAATTCAAGAATAGTGGGGCAAATCCAGTGGTGTCCTGCTGCGGAATCACAGTCACCGCAGGTTAACAACATGGCCAAGGCTTAAGCTTGTGTCTTAAGTGGTTTCCAAGCTATTTCAGTACTGAAGCACTATAAGCTGCTGTTATCTAACAAAGCTGATGGTGATTTTCAACTCAGAATGTGCTGTGATGAAATGATGGCATGTCTCATAACCCCATAAGTAGTGTATCTTTAAGATAGAAGCGTCTGTATTGTAGGCTTTCAAATGGACCAGGCATAAAGAACCAAGGGGGGTAGTGGATATTCAAGTCTAAAACAAATCTAAAATAAAGTACAATTGTTCGTTTAAAGAAAACAGTGTTGTTATGTGAAATAACAACCCGGGACTACAGAATATGGGCCTTTTTGATGATATTTTTCATGATTCCATATTTCAGTTATTTGCTTTGTTATGGTTCTTAGCATGATTATGGAGGATAAAGCGTCTTAGAATCAGCAGGACACCACAAAGACACAGTCACATCACACCATGGGGTACAAATGTAAACGAATAAAATAAACATTTCTGATATTTCCCTACCCTACCACCTAAATTGCTTTGGAAGCAATTCAGCTGGCACAATGATCAATGTTTTTGTTTTCATATCTCTTACTGTGGCTGGTGTCCAGTATCAGTGAGGGGAAAACGTTCAACATTACCTTTCCAAAGTAAATCTTATTTGGATTAACTTGGCACAAATTGTAACTGGGTGTTATCAGATGCTTCTGCGGTACCTTGTGACCATGGAATAGGAATTATGTTAACAAAGAGATCTTGTATGCATGTCAGATCTCGTGTACAGTGGCTCCTACGCCAGGCTGTAATGTAAAGTTCACATTTTGTTGGCTATGGTACGACTATGTTACGGATCCGGCCAATGCACAATTCTTAAACAACATGGTTTGCATTCCAGTTTTTTTTAAATTAACGTTTGTGAGGCCTATAGATCATCTACTGACATATATTAGTAGGTCTACCCTGTACAATTCCAATATACCCTACATTTCCAAAAGTATGAGGACACCCCTTCTATTTAGTGGTTTCGGCTATTTCAGCCACACCTATTACTAACAGGTGCATAAAATCAAGCATACAGCCATGCAATCTCCATTGACAAACATTGGCAGTAGAATGGGTCATACCGAAGAGATCAGTGACTTTCAATGTGGTACTGTCATAGGATGCCACATTTCCAACACGTCAGTTTGTCAAATTTCTGCCCTGATAGAGCTGGCCCAATCAACTGTAAGTGCTGTTATTGTGAAGTGGAATCGTAAAGGAGCAACAACAGCTCAGTCTCGAAGCAGTAGTCCACACAACCTCACAGAATGGGACTGCTGAGTGCTGAAGCATGTAGCGCGTAAAAAGCATCTGCCCTCAGTTGCAGCACTCCCTACAGAGCTCCAAACAACCTCTGGAAACAGTGCCAGCACTTCAAGAGCATTCAAGAAGAGCTTCATGAAATAGGCTTCCATGGCTGAGCAACCATACACAAGCCTAATATCACCATGTGCAATGCCAAGTGTCGCCTGGAGTGGGGTAAACGCTCACCGATATTGGACTCTGGAGCAGTGACAAGTCATTCTCTGGTGTGACGAATCACAATTCACTATCTGGCAGTCTGATGGACAAATCTGGGTTTGGCGGAATGTACAGTATAGTGCCAATTGTATTGGCTCTAATAGTGCCAACTGTAACATTGGGTGGAGGAGGAATAATGGTCTGGGGCTGTTTTTCATGGTTTGGGCTAGGCCCCTTAGATCCCCTTAGTTAGTGAAGAGAAATCTTAATTTTACAGCATACGTTCATATAGAAAATGGCTAGCCACCGAAATTCTTAGCTACCACGATTCTAGCTGCATCATGACCCTTTGACCATGCACCTTACATGAGTGACGCAGGGCATAGTTCTATGAAATAATTTACAGTAGGAAACATTGAGAAGCATTGCTTTGGAATAGAGCTTGTTTAATTTGTGCAAGCTAAAATAGCCAATATTGTTTTGTTGTAACTGTAAGGCCTCATTTTTGATAAGAATACTTTTAACGGCAGGCCTAGATTTAGCTAGTTTTAATTAAAGACTTATAAACAGCGCTTTGTATGTGAAAATTTGAATTTTTATACGTTGAAAACATTTTTTGTTGAGATTCCATACACAGAATGATGCCTTGCATAAAGCTGTCTAATAAATAATTAAATAAGAATGCACGTGCTTTGACATGCAGTTACTTTAGCTGCTCAGACAATGTACATACAGATATGGTTGGGTATTTTTATTTGTTTATGTATTTTCTGGATGAGCCCCAATTATATCAGACCTTATGTGTCTCAGTGTTCAGTACAGATCTTTTAGATTCCAATTAATGAGCCATCATGCTTGAAGTGATGCTTAGATGAAGCGCCTTATGTAACAGTAGTGTTGTCTGTAACATGTAGCCATACCTTTTCATTTGTGAAAACCAGAAATATTGCATTTAGAGTGGATACATTTCCATACTCTCAAACGAGCAGGGCCACACTGTTGTCAGTATTGGGGTAAATAATTATAGAATTTGTGTGAATTTGTGTTTTTTTTTTTTTTTCTTTTTTTTTTTCTTGAAATGTAACCACGCCTAAAATAGCAACTTGCCTTGTCCTTGGAGAAACTAAAAAAGAAGAATTGACAAGTTTTACATTTTAATCAAAAGCTAGAATTTCAGAATATTTTTAGCTGTGCTTGACTCCTTTCTCCAGAACCAGTAATAACTTTTCTTATTGGCATTAAAACTTGAATGTAACCGTTATTTTATCTTATGTTATTTCATGTAGCTGCAGTAAACAACACATAAACAGGATAGTTTTTTTAATAAATATATGATAAATGTAGTAGTATTGGTAAATTTGCCATTAGTGATTGTTAAAAAATGTTAATATTAGGTACCATCTGAGAGCAAACTTTAGATTGTAATATCAGTAGTGCAGGACAAATACTGCACTCTAGATTGCTATGCAGTGAACATGGTATGTTATGATTACAAAATACCATAAACAATATTATACTCATTTCCCAGTGATGCCTGGTGTTATTTCTCCTGTCCGCTCACCATTTTAGGTAGCAATTCGTAAATTACACCAGATCATTGTAAATGAACGTGGTGCTACTGATGGACTGCTTATTTTAAATAATCACATGGAATCACAACTTATTCTAATATTCTCTATCTGGTTACTATTTTAGGGTGGCACAGTGGTGCAGTGTCGCCTCACAGCAAGAATGTCCTAGATTCTTATAGATAATGGACGGATGGACAGATTGGTTACTGTTTTACCAATAACATAAAGTTATTGACAAACCCTTTGTTTGCAGATGGACTGCTTCTTAATAATCATGATATCACAACTTAGTCTGCAGCTTCAGATAATCTTTATTAAACACAACACTGATCTATGGAACATTTTTAGCAATTACTTTATGAATTTGGTGAAAGCTAGGCATGATGTCTCATTTTAAAAAGAAGTCATGGCTCAGTTGTCTTTACACTCGCTCCAAAACATTTTATTTAAAAAAATAATTCCTGAAGATTTGTCTGTGTGACAAGTTCTTGATATCAAAATGATGCCAAGTTGCTACATTTTCTCTCAGGAAGAAAACAAGTACTTTTCCAAAGCAATTCTTTGGGTTTCCTGTTACAATTATTTCTCAAGTACAGTCCTCCTTTGTTGAATGGCTAGTCTTTAAGATGTTTCTATAAATGTGCATAAACTAGCCCCTCAGAGCTCGAGAACTGAAATGTTGGAATTTGCCAGAAGCATTTCTCTCCTTGAAGTTTAGCTGAAAATTAGTACAGTTGAATACAAAAACATGCATTTCCCATGCATTGTTTATTAAATATTAGGGAAGCATTTATGGCAAAACAAAGTTTATGGTTATTGTACCAGTTGAATTATTGATGGTAAATGTGGTAATGATGTTGTCCTGTGAAATTTAGAATTGATCTTACTTTAAACAAGTCAAAACATGTGGACTTGAAGTACATTTCAGAGATGAAACCATTTCTCTGTGTTGTGTTCTTTCTTTTATGAGTTTGGCTTGTGGGCTGAGTAATGTTCATCAGAAATGGAAAGACCTTGGGCAAACAGCAGAGGCTGATTAGTCTCGTACACTTGAGACGGCAGCCTCCTTGGAAGTCTGCGATAATGTTAGATTTCTTTTGGTTGTGCATCTGAAGAAAAAGATTTTGTATTAAATATCACCAATTCATTTGTTCTGTTCAAAGGAGCTGTGATTCTTTTTGAATTACATGTTGGGTGGACAGGCTCATTATTTCAGTAAATCCGTTTCTGCTCGCGTACACACGCTCTATAAAGAGAATTGTGTATGATCCTCCGCTGTTTTCCTCGTAATGTATTATTACAAAAGAATAATAGATGCTGGTGGGACGGCACTGCCAGTCCCTTTGTTAATGAGAGCTTGTGTTGGTATTGATCATGGGGTCAGTCAGACAATAGGCAAATTATTTTTAATGTGTAATGATATAGTCTTGGGCGTACTTTACATTAAAGAACGCTATTATTATTTGTATTATTATTATTATTATTATCTCCGCCAGGCGGGAGCCTGGAGGGGATTATGCGTTGGGTCGCGTGTGTGCGTGTGTTTGTGCTTTTGTTTGTGTATCTGTCCGCAGCTAATCTCGCATACTACTGGGCCGATCAGCCTCATGCTTGTTGTGCATGCTGGCAGCAGGCCAAGGAACTGAATTTTCAAATATTTTGTAAATCGGTCAACGAAAAGTATTTTATTTTAATTAATTTCCATCATTGTCCATTGAAATACATTGAGTTCTAACTCCTCACTCCTCCTAACCGGCCGGTAGGGGCCGCAAGTGATCAACAACTGCTTCCGTTTGGAATGAAAGACCAGCGATGTAAAATGTCAATTTCAATGTTAAAATGCCAACAAAATAATCCGCCAACTAACGGGGTACGTTAATGTTTGAATCTGTGGCAATTGGCATTTTCACGTTGAAATTGATATTTTACATCGCTGTTCTTTTGGAATTGTTCCCCTCCAGATTGTTGCTGTCTGGATTTGAAACCAAAGTCCCAGACTATAATGTCAACGTTAGCTCTGTCTAACACATCGTGGCTGATATGAATGAAATTAGCTAACTTGTCACCACCTTTACCGTTACTTCACTGAATCTGTGTTTTTGGGATTTTCAGTGGCACATGGTAAAAACTTGTAATATTGTATATGTCTGGTTGCATTGATTGTGTAGCCTCTATTGTTGCATCAGAAAAGCTAACACACCTGGCGGAGATCTACACTCTACTGAGTGCACTCTTCTAGTTGTTATTGTTGTTGTTTTTGTTAGGTGGTTCATGTTGTATGTATTGGATTCAAGCAACACCATCTGGTGCTATTTGCTCATTTTCAAGTCTTTTACTGTGGGGAAACCCAGAGTCCAAAGCTGTAGACATTTCTAGTCAGTGAGGTTCATGATAACTGGCTAAGCTTTACGCCAATCATCACCTTTGCATCACTGTCACTAAATGTCGGTGCACTTTAATTGGTCACTTCATTTATGCTGTTTAAGCATTCATTGGGTGATGGGAATGTTCCAAATCCACAGAAAAGCCGGTGGCATTCTGACAGATTGGGAAAACTGTGACCTTGTCACAGTGAGATTTGAATCACATTTTTTTAAAGCGCTTTATTACTTCAGTAACAAAGCAGCTCACAGTGACACAAAAGCTCACAGTTATGTGGCGGTGACAGTGACATAAAAGCTCATAATAATATGGGAGTGACAGTGGCATAAGCTCACAGTAACATATCGTAAGAGTCACACAATAGAGGGATCGATGTGACTGCATCCATGAAAAATTATGATTGGGCAACTTCCTCTCTGTGCATATTTGATTGTAGGTCAGATGATGTTGAAATGCTTCAGGGTTTTTATAAACACACACACACACACACAGAAAAGAAAGTGCACCCTCTTTTAATGCAGGGGTTGGGATATAACTAACCCTCATGCAGTCTTAAACGGTAGATAAGTATAACCTCATATAACACACATATTTTACTTGGTCATTATTCATTCAACCAAAAGTAAGCCGTGTAATATGTAGAACTCCCTTTAGCAGCAATATCCTGAATTTTAAATTAAATCCTGCTGTGATTTAAATCTCTACTGTAAATCTGTAGCAGGACCTTTTAGCGAGAAAAAAGTATACTTCCAGCATCCTACAAGTCCAGAATATCCACTTCATTGGAATCCTCAACTGTGATTTCAAGAGAGGCAAATTCCAAAATGGCTTGCCAGCTGAAGAAATAAATTCATAACTATAATAATGCTACAAACATGAAACAAGCATCAGCTTATAAATGCAGTCTGTGTTTTCCCCTGCAGACCCCCCTTACTCTGTATGTATGTTTATACAACTTACTGACCATGATAATATTATCAAATGATAATTGTGGCATTTAACCCATTTAAGCCCACGAGAAACTAAAGTAGCTGAAGTTTCTAGCACTCCTTTTCCATCTTTGAATATTTTTTGGATGACTACAGATACTTATGTAAGAAATCTCTGGGAGAAATCTGGACATTAATGAGTTAACGGAATACACACAGAAAAACTGTACCGAGGCTTCTGAATCTCTCAAATTCATAATTGTTCTCGCTAACTTTTCAGGTCACAGTAAAGTGTAAAGTGAAATTTCAGCTTCTTGGCCAGGGCTCCCTTGAAAAAGAAAATTATATCTCAGTGGGGCTCATCAAGCAAAATAAAGGAGAAATGAAAGAGAATTGCATCTGTATGTTTGGTGGAGTGTGCTTTTGCTTGTAGAGCTCCAGTTTGTATGAGTGAACTTTTTACTAGTATAAACCAATTGAAACAAATTAATTGTTAAAAAAACCTTATAGCCATACACCCACATCTTTGAACATGCATGTAACTGAAGTGGACAAATAAGGCAGCATGTGTCTCTCTCCCACTATTGCAGGTAAGGTTTATTATTTTGGCCCGAAGCAAGGCAGCCCTGTTGGAGACATACCTACGACCTCCTGAAGGGACCAGGTAGTGCATAAGACCGTACAAAGACGACCTCCTGAAGGGACCAGGTAGTGCATAAGACCATACAAAGACCCCAATGAGCCATTGCGGCAGAAAGCCACCTGTTACGAGACCCCGGTCACTTGCACAGACTAAACATTCCATGGTTCTGCTTCAGGTTGTCTCTTCAGTTCAAAGAGCATAACAGGGTTCCATATGGTGAAAAAAAGAAAAAAAGGGGAAGCATTGTAAAGGTAGCCTACCATCCAGGTTGTATGAGTTAACAGACTACAGTAAAATCTAATCGAATCATGAAAAAAATCGTGTTTTATTTTAATTGTCATAAAGGAAGGCTCCCTATATTTCCTTGTGCAAGTTACTGCACCAGGTCCTGCAAAAACTGCTTTCATGGCCTCCCCATTTATACTGTATTCTGGTAATTGTCATTTCAGAAAAATAAATTCTGTTGAACACTATAATTGTTTTACATGACAAGTAATGAATATACATCTTTAAAATATACTTTCTCTTCTAAATAAACTTTTGTCCTGAGGGTCAGTTTTTCTCTGCATTATTCAATTGTTACCACAAGGGGGAGGTGCTGATGAAGTTTCAATATGCGATCCCTCGTAAGAGTGGAATAAGCGGTCAGACAAAGGCGCACAAGGGGTTCCTCACGTTTTCCTGTCCCCAATTTGGGGTCCTGCTTTCACAAGGAGGGCTGCGCTCACTAAGGATGTTTATAACTGTGTCTAGACTTGGCTCTGGGCTGATACGCTGGGGACAAAGGTGCTGGGCAGAGATTTACAAGCGACCTCACTCCCCCGTGCAAGCCCACACAGAAACGCATAAGGCGCAAGCGCATATCGTAAATTTAAAATTGTGATTTCTAACTGTGAATTTAACAGTGTTGTCATGGCAGTTGGGTCAACTTTTAGGGTAAATGAAAACTGAGCAGGCTCAACGGAAATAAGGGTGCTGCCACTACCAAGGGAATGATGTAGCAACCTCTTGTGTTCTAATGCTCGCTGTTTTCGTAGCTTAGCATATTCTTCCATTTGAAATCCATGAAAATAAAATTTGTGCAATTGAGGGGTCAATAAGTGACTCCACTATTTTGATATCTGTAATGCATACATTAATGCATGAATAATCGCACAAGTAGAGCTTGTAAGATTAACATTACAGTTTTAACATGCAGAAATCATGAAAAGGTTTCACAGGGTCAATGCCACCATTAAAAATGTAAAATGAACAGCTCCACGAGCCACTAGCTTCACAACGAGCAAACCTGCCAACGCAACATGAAACACGAGAATCTAGCAAGATGGCTGGGCGTTGGCATTAGCATGGCGCTACATTTGCAGTGCCCAGTACATGCACTGCCTGGAGAGGGTGCCGAGGGCTGAGGTGTCTGGATGAAGCCCGGGCTGTCGGGCAGCCAAGCTCCCGCGGCGTAATCGGGGGTGTTATATTGGTCTCAACACCTCCCTCGCTCCGGGGAGGGGAGTGAGGCTGCAGCGCATTATCTCCCCACACAATGGGCCCCCCTGGGGGTCCTGTGAATGGACACGCCACCAACAGCCCCGCCGCCCCCAACCCCCAACCCCCCCAAGAGCACAGTCATCTCTGGCTCTCTGTTTTAGAAGTGGGTGTGCGTGCGTGCATGTGTGTGTGTGTGCGTGCATGTGTGTGTGTATGGGGATGGACAGAAATACGGCCCGGTGGAAAGGAAACCAGACACTTCAAGACCAGGACCAGCATTGCACCGTGTTGCCCGCAACATTTCACTCTAAAACATTATTTAGAACAGCATGACTGCTTTTACATTGTATTTTAAATTGTATCAAGTGTCCTGTTTGCTTGAGCAATTAGCTGGAAATATCTGTAAGGATGAATATACCATAAGCAATCAGACTAGCAACAACTGAATAAGCCTTTGTGTGAACCATTGTGGGTGGAGCTGCAATGATCTGTTAAAACGTTTGTGCTCTACCTGGAAAAACACAATGATTGGTTCAAATCTGTGTCACTAAAGGCTAATGGTAGCTTTGCCTGTACTTTTGGGTTTTGTGAAGCATCATTCTCCCATTGTTTAATCATAACTGATTATATAGTCAGGGGCCACAACTCCCCACAGCTGTATGTGCCCAACTACTTCTGGCTGCCATGGTTACAGTTTTAGCCACCATCTTGCTAAAGATTTATTCCACCTTCAGCAATATCCTTCGCTAACTTATAGAAGTCTAAAAGGTCATCCATGTTCAAAGATGGGAAAAGACAGAATGTATTCGCCAACTGGACAATTAAATCAATGACCTTTTCAGACATTACACAAAAAGGTATGATGTCATAGAGGAAAGCCTAAAATAACTGCAGAACAGACAGCACATTAGGATCCGTTCTTCACTGTTCATAAGTCATGGTGACCTCAAATGACTTATGTTTGTGGGGAAATGCACCTTTTTTTAAAGCAGACAGTTGGACACATCTCAAGCTGTAGATATCCATTAAAGGCCCACGGGGGTTCCAAACTTAGACAGAACGTGATGACACATGTGCTGTTTAAACATACAAGCAAGTATAAATTATTCCCTCCGGTTGGACCCGCTGCAGGTCCGTCAGGTGCTGCCAAAGGTTCCTTCCTGAGGGAGTCTCTTCCCCCCTCGCACCGCGTTGTCTGCAGCACACGCTAGCGCTGCTTTGTTAGCGTTTCTCCCCCGCGAAGTGCGTCGGCAGCCAGAACGCCTCTTCGTGGGCGTACGGCGCGTGCTCTCTCTCTCCCCCTGCGGCGACGGGGCAGGTGGGACTCGGAGCAGGTACGCGCGGGTTTCCGAGTTCCCGAAAGCCCCGCCTCGATCGAGGAGCAGACAGCGCGACCCCAGGGGAACTGACACTCCCCCTGAATACCTGCAGTCCTCCATCTGTTCCTAACAGCAAACCAGGGAAATTCAGCAGGTTTTCACAGGAGCCTATAAATGCTCGCTGACTCTCCTGTTAGAGTACCTGTTTTTATCTCATCTCTTGGTTCGGCAGTCCGTCGTGAGTCACGCGAAGTAGGTTAACGAGGCAGCGGGTAAAGAGAAGCGTCTGAAGGCGTGATGGAAAAGGAAGAACCCGCATCAAGTGACTCCGTCTTAGCTGCCTGAAACATGTGGAATTCATTTGGCAGGGAGTTCTGACACCATTAAGCAATTTCCTGTTTTGTTCAATGAATGAGGCACATATGATTGCCACCCTGTTTTCCCTTTCCTTGCCTCTAACGGGTCTCCTCATTTTCTACTGGTCTGATGCGTTCAAATGAACTGTAAGGAAAGGATAGGCCTGGATGCCTATGATAGTGCAAATCTATGTAACTGACGCAACAGTTTCACGGGGACGAGGGTAAAAAAAAACGATGACGCGCATGCTCTGGTGAAGACAAAAGGCCATGAATCTCTCATATTGTCATTTAGTCACGAAGGTGTAGAACTCAGAACTGCTTTGGTGTGTGGTTTTCTTAGCAAATGGATGCATGCACTAACAAGAGAGAGGTTTTCTGGGTAGATTCTCTGGAGTGGCAGGCTGCTGAACCGGGTCTGCGCATGCATCTTGGCCAGAATCTCTGTGCTGCGCAGAGGGGGGAAGCATGAATCTCAACCGCCTATCCCATGAGTGAGCTCCTCTCCCCCCAGACATGGCACACAGACAGACTGACAGGACCGAACTTGCCATGCCACAGGAGCCGAATTCACGGGCATGCACACACACACACACACACACACACACACAAACACACAAACTCACGCATGCAAATACGCGCATGCACACTCACACACACACACGCATGCATGCACACATGCAAACACGCACATCCACACTCACATGCACGCACACACAAGCACGCACATGCAGACATGCACATCAAAACAAAACTTTCAAGAAAGGACAATCACTTAATTGTACACAGATTTGCCTTAGCACACAGTGCCGTCTAAACAATGTTTGTTGGACAATATCAGGGCTGTTGTGTTCATGGGAATTTTAAACAAATGGAGAAGACAGCCCTTTCTCACGTATCTTTGTGATCATGGAGAGTGTAAATTGTGTGCGCGGCAATTCAAAATGAATTTTTTATTGATGGCTTTTTGGAACAGTCAAAAGGTTTGTTATGCAGTTACTCATCCGCTAATTAAATGCTAATAGAAAACACTTTTTGTGGTGGGTGTAATAGACACAATATGGTTCATAAAAGCAATGCAGCCATTTTTGTGCAGGCAAATAGCCTGGTCCCCTGCCAAAGGCATGAAACTATCAATGGCTGCCTGCATAATTATTTTTGTGTGTGGGATTGAGGATTTGGATGAACATGCGTACCGTGACGCTATGTTCCATTCCATATGGTTTCCATGTAAGGGAGATCCTTTCCTGGCATTAGATTTCCACATAAATAGGAGAGTAAAATAGTTTTTGCTTCCATACTTGAGATTGATTTACCCACTCAGTGTTGAATATTGCTTGCTTGGATTCACCAATGCTGAATTTTGGTTCTTGACAGTCATAATGTATGGTTTTCATTCCAATTTCAATCAATGGTCAGAAGCCCCAGAGGAAAACAGAGTTTTAATTTTGAGTAAATACTCAAGCTGGAGCTCAAAACCTTTGATTAAACATCAAAAGCTCCGTTATTTCAAGCCAGAGCTGGCCATTGCTGAAATTATATTTTGTATAAATATTTTCATTTTTCCCATTGCTTCAGAAACCCAATGATTTAGTCTATTTTGCAAAGGCAAATACTCTTCCGTGAAGCTGTTTGGATTGCAAACCATTGTATGAAAAGCGCTATACAAATAAATGTATTATTATTATTATTATTATTATTATTATTATTATATTAATAGATATAGAAAAACAGGCATGAGCTGATTAATACTTACTACATATGCAGGCAGTGGCCAAACATCATTATGGAATCATTATGAAGACAATTAACAGTGTTTAAGATTATGTGTCAGTTTAAAATTGTGTCACCAGAACAACTTGATTCTGCCATAGAATAGAATCTACCAGCGTCTGAAATTCTGTAGAGGAGATCTGACACTGTTCTTTCACGAGAAAGTCAATCAGACCGTGTCTTGTTGATGGAGAAGGGGACTTCACTCCCAGACATTGCAAAATCTCCCATAAATGCTTGATTGATTTCAGATGTGATTACTTAAAAGACAACGGCATAGGGATCATGCTAAATCAGACCACACGCCCTGTGGATAGGGGCAATGTCATCTTGGAAAACATCCCTCCAGACAGGAAAGAAATTATCTGGTCTTCTGAAGAAATGAGAGCACACAAAACAAGCCAGGAAAATACAATCCTTTTCCAATATGGAATTGCAGGAACACTTCACTGTTGGAACCAAGCACTCACTACCTTCATTAGCTGTGGGCAACGTCCATTTTCCAAGAACATGATTTATCTCACAATACCACATTTCAACAGGCCATAAGTTATATTTTATGCTCAAAAAACATGTTCTTTCATCTAAATAAAGCATTTTTTTAAAGTAACAATTTTACTTCCCAAAAAATACATGGTGTATATTGTTACTTATTGTATTATTGGTGTTATTGTTACAAATTAAGTTCCCCAAGATGACTAATTACTGCAGTTCCAAAATAGAAAGCAAGGATCCAGTTAGACATGAGTGAGTGTGAGAGGGTGAAAGGTGAGTGGGTTGGAAATTGCTGCAGTAAGAACACATTCGCTCAGTCCAAATTAAGTTTTCTAAAAATGATATCACTGCTCTCTTCATTTGAGGATGTCAGAATAGTGCAGTTAAATAGGCCCTAACCCCTAAACCCTGCTCAGTGAATGGCCCTGGATGTGAAGTCAACAGCTTTTTTTTTTTTTTAAGGGAGAGAAGGCCTCCTGGAAATCACGATTTAAACAGTGCATTCAGCCTAATCCAAGTACTGACTGACTGCTAGTACTTTAACAGTGGAACATCAGAGTTGCAGGACAAAAATGACTCTGGTTCTAAGCACTGTTTACTGTACCGATACCGTACTCAATGGTTAGATGGGAATTTGACTGCGATGATAATGCTGGGTTTCTCTCCTGAACATCAGAGAATGCCATTTGGGACAATTAGCTTGCTTTATCTTCACCAGTATATTTTTAAACCTTGCCCTTTCCCCCCCTTATGCCCAGAACGTGTAGGCAATTTTATGATAGGAGTGTCTTTCATTACGGTACCCTGAAGTACAAACTTGTGAGCTGCTCCCATTCTTGCCAATGCATCAAGGCACATGTCAGGAAAAAAGGAGGCTATTTCACTCATCATTCTTTTATTTTATTTTTGCGCTGTTTCTTTACAGTTCAACCTAGACTGCAATCAGCTACCATTTGTTTTTTATCACTGATTTAATTGGCTTGCTATACATAAAACTGTTCAGTGTTAATTCAACTTTGAATTAAGTCCAAAGGGAATCATATGTGTTCACTCTCAGAGTAAAATCAACTACCAGGGCTGATTAAACGCTGAACATTGTACTGTTTGTCTGGTTCTGATTAAATTTAATTTGCTTTCTAATCTTCTGTGATGTCAGCCACAATTTGGTTGCTCACACCTCAGAATACGATCTCAATTTTGGAAAACAGGCCCGAATGCCACCTGTGAGTAGCCTCCCAAAACCGGATGATGTCATGGGCTGGGAAGGCTCTCAAAAATGCCAGAAGAGGGTGAAATGAGAGTGAAGCTATGTCCTCATCGTGGCATTGCGGTCACAGGGTCACATATCAGCGTGTAATTCATGGGAGAAGTGAATAATTAAAATGCCAAATGTATCAGTTTGCTTGGAAACTGCAAACAACAGATGTGAAGATGTAATGGAAGTAAACCAGCTGCAGTTATTTTCTTCAGCTAGAGTGATATAAAAATATTCATCAACATGAACCCATCCTCAGGAAAAATATATACTGGAAGACTATGACTTGTTGTTAGTTTTTTTATTGAAAGGAAAAAGAATGAAGGAATAAAAAAATAAAGGTAGATCCTAACCATGAACAATAGTATCTATGAATAAGAAATATTTACAATGAGGTTTTATCAACAGTGCACATCTAGATCCTTTTTTAAAGGTCAACAGTGGGTATCGTCCTTCAGTACAAACAGAGTAACATTCATCATGTTTAGTTGTGGTCACTTCGGTTATGTGCATTTTCCTGAAAACAAATGAAAATTATGTCACATCTCCTGTAGAAAGGGTCAGACCGAGTGGTAGAGATGTCATTTTGATGTTCAAAATCAAAAAGAACATCACTGGCTCACAGTGGTGTGAACATACAGTAGAAGAAAATAAAGCATGTTCAGCGTTTTTAGTTCCCCCCGAAACTATAATCACACAGGCTTTGGAATATAAAGTAACGGGTGCTCCCAACAAAGAGTGTCTATGGCAGGGCCCTTGAGAGGAGAGACGGGAGCAGGGAAGTAGAGGAGTTGGCCACGGAGTGGAGCATCTTGGCAAGAAGACTGTTTGATGCCAGTGATAAAAGAGGGAGTAAGGGTTCTACTGTAGCAGTGATGTAGAGCTCCATCAAAGCAATGGTGGAGAGCACCAGACTCCAGATGAAGGGAGAAAAAGACTTTCAAGGCTTCTCTACCCAAAGCCCAGTCCGTCGTGTCCCTCAGCAGTGAAATCCCAGAGGAATCTCGGCCATTGCCTGGCAGGCAAAATCTTTGCTCCTCAAACAGATTCCCACTCTTGAAATGTCTGATTTGAATTAACAGGTACTACTTAGCTTCAGACAGGCCACAGTGTTACGCAGGAATAACGCCTCTAGGTTCAAAAGGAACTCTTTACAAAGTATGGTTTCACATTTCTAATTGTTTTTAATTACACTCCATCTTGGCTTTGTTTAGCTGATACAAAGGAATTCATTTTTGGGTTTGAATATGAGTCTGAGCAGTGCGCATATTGAAACAATCATGACAGCCAGTTTAAGGCCAGTTCAATCACAATTTCCACTCTTGCACAACCTGACTCCCACCCTGTGAGTGTAGCTGGTGGAAGCGTGGCAGGGAATGGTGTCCACAGTAATTTGAGAAAGGTGACTGGAGATGTATTGCAGCCGAAAGTGAGAGGTTTTTAAGTGCTTGTATAAAGACCACAGGTGAATGACAAAGAAAGATCATCCTGGGAAAATGGGTACTCTAGGAGAAATAAGCATCCTACCACTGTCTATATGGGATTTCCACGTCACTTGTTGTTTTTAGAAATTAATCCATCTGCAGGTGCAATGCCCACTGTTTATCTTCCCCCAGAACCCCCCCCCCCCCCCAAAGAAGTGCAGCTGAAGTGTACAGCTGCAGAAGAGATTACCCAATCAAAGCAGGCCATCTGCAGTCCCACAGAATCTGGTGCTGGCCGCTAGCATAGGCACTCCCTGGCAGATCCCCACACCTGATTTATACCCGGAGGTGTTAGTGGGCCAATAAAGTTTATGCCATTTTGGGAGTGTGCCACCAAACGAGGTGCATCTGTTTTTTGATTAAATTGAACTTTTCACAACATGGTCAAATGAAACATCTGCATTAAGGGTCCTTGGGAGAAATGTGAATTTCCCATGGTATTTCCTGTTTTGTAATCCTATTTAATGGCATTTTCAGCATTCATAAATATTTTAATTATTATTTTTTTTGCTTTCTTGAGAAGCTATAGGGGCATAGAGGGCCATAGTTATTAAATGTTATTAATGCAGCCTGTAATTGCCATCATGGGGCATTCTTATACTCTGGAGGTTCACTTAATATTTTCCCGTGTTATGAATTATAGGTGTAAAATGGGGCGCGTGGTCTAGCCGCACAGGCGAAGAAACACTGTGTCCCCCGTAAAGCCCTAAAAAAAATGCGAAAGAGGTTAACGTAAACAAGAGCCACTTCAAATAAATTTTCCCAGGTCGTAACCCATAGTGTTTTTACTGCGCTGCCCTTATAAGGCGAACAATCCTTCTTGGGTAACAGAACTGAGCGACGAAAACCAAGCTGGGGATAAGCTGTTTATTTTTAAGGTTATCAAGCCAATATGATTTTTTTAAATCATCATTTTATTTTTTTTTCTTCAGACAACATTAATTTCCCAGTGTTCTGGCATGGCGGGCTGTTGAGAAATGCTAGCAGATGTCTTGTCATTAATTGTGCAGAATCTGAAGATGTAAGAAGCCAAAAGCACCATGTCCTACGTACTGCCAGTTTTGACTGTTTATGTACAGTAATTTAAGCTGAGCATGTCTCTCAAAATATATCGATTTCATATTATCCAAACCAAAAGGGCAGTGCTTACTTTTGTACTGATATAGGGATTTCTTTGTGGCATTTTCCAGACCATCTTGAATTGAACAGAGATTAGATTAACCACTAATATTGTGTTTTTTTGCAGTATTTTATAAATATATCGACAGTGCTTGCATGCTGTACTTGATCACGGACAAAGACAGCAATGTCTGTGCTCAGGATTCTCAGAAAAATCAGTTCAACTGCCATTTTCCCAGTGCTTGCTTTGAACTTAATTCAGTGCCATGCACAAAATAATGAATTCAAGTGAAATATTACACAACAATAAAGATACTAGAGCAAAAACAATAAAATTGGTTGAGTAATCTAGTTTCCAATATGACATTAATTTTTGTTGAAAATGTTTTGGCTGGTTACTGTTATGTAGGAGAGGAAAGCAATCAGGAGACAATGTTGCAAAACAGTCAAACCTCAGGGACGCAAAGACGGATGCAAAGTTTCACAACTCTGAAACGTTCCTACCTTTGAAGGTGAATTTAAATTTTTGCTGAAATGGGGGGGAAAACGTCATTATTTCCACCCCGCAAAAAACAGGCCTGGCTGCCGGGTAGCTCACACGGTAAAAGCTCTGCTTGCAGTATGATTGTGTGTGATTGAGCACAAACCTTCCACAAATAAAAACTAAATTAAAATGGATTTTTAAACATTTTTTATATTGATTGTGCATATGTGTGATCCCTGAATACACCGGGCAATGTATCAAGATCAGTGTCTGAAAGGCCCTGATTGTGCTTCTGTGTCCTTAGTCAAGTGACAGCCCAGCACCTCAGCATCCACCCAATTTATGTCCCAGAGCAGTCTGGATGATACATCACCTATTTACAAGGCTGGACCTAGACTCGCATAACAAGACCAGAAAAGAAGTGGAAAGCAGACATGGTAGCCTGAGCCAGGACTGACCAGACTCAGACTGAGTTGCGAGGAAGAGACTGCTAGGATGAACATAAAGACTCATCTGGGAGGCAAAATGAGTTAACGAAAATGAAGAATTCAGCAGCTGTTGGCTAATGGTGAGATACTTCATCACTATCTGATTCAATGTACACAAATTTTCTTATGTTATGAATCATTTCAGGATGAAACTGGACTGGGATCTTGGAAATAGATGCATACGTTTCTTTGACATTTTGTAGAAATAAACATATAAATAAAGGAGAAATGTTCAAATGTTTATTCTCGGTATGCCCGTCAAAATGAAACGGTGAATTTCCAGGACTCTTTCAGCACCCACTGTATCAGCTTTGAGAGGAACAAGTTAATGACTGAAGCTAATTAGAACCACCTGAATCACATCTGATTCCTTCATTGGGGATCATCATTCCTACAGGTTTGTTTATGAAGAGTGCCCCCGCAGAGGAACCTGATGAATTGAGTCATGGAGCAGTGAGCGTAAGTGATGCTTCACACAACCTTCTCGGTACATGGCTAGTCTACAGGCAGGCCTGCTGCCAGTACATGGCTAGCTCTGCAGCAATGTGCTCGTGCTGCAGTACTGGCTAGCTCTGTACCATGCCATGCCAGGCGTAGCTCTGTACAGGCCAATGTGCTGCGTGTGCAGTGGCTAGCTCGTACGGCATTCCATGCTGCCGTCAGGTAGCTCTGTACAGCCAATGTGCGGCCCGGTACATGGCTAGCTCTGTACAGGCCAATGTGCTGCGTTGCTGCAGTACATGGCTAGCTCTGTACAGGCCAATGTGCCATGCTGCCACGGTACATGGCTAGCTCTGCACATTCAGGCCGTTCAGTGGGATCTTCTCAGTGGATTGCATCAGCAGCCGGGGGACAAAGAAGGCTATTGTAGAGCTTAAATGCTGGTGCCGGAGCATCAGGCGGAAGTATTGCTCACGAGAACGTTAAAACAGACAACAGGATGAACCATTACCTCGCACGCAGCCGCGAAGCCTTTTGATGAAGTTCAGTGCTTATCAACAAAGCCACCCTTCTTCTCGAGAGCATCAATCACGCAGTGCGTTTGAGACGCTGAGTGGCATGTATGGGCGAGGCAGCCCGCCCACATGGCACATTCATGATGCCCTCGACACTTGCACATTTTTCAGATTTTTACCTTTGAACTGTTTACTTCCCAGGTCTCTCGGGTAGCTTTGTAAATACACAGAATGTCTGACCCCATCCACCCATCTGCAACGTTTCACATCTCCAAGCGTGGAATAGCCTTAGAGTGTCAGGATATACCTTCATGTTAATCTTGCAAAAAAAAAAAAAAAAATTGAGATATGGTTTATGGTTTAGTTCAATTGTAGAGGGATGTCCTGTTAATTTTCCAATTGTTCTGTTTCAGTTTTGAAAAAGAAGAAACTATTCAAGACGCAATAATAACGTTCTGTGAGTATTGATTAAGTGCAGAAGAAAAACGAATTGTTATTTTATAATAGTTATGGCATGTGGTTTATGCGTTGTACAGATGAACTAATTTATTCTCCTTATATCGAGTGCATGTAAATAAAAATAATTCAATTTTATTTGTTCATGTTTTCCCTTATGTGTAATGTTTTTAGTGGTTGGTCATGTTGTACAACTGTGGGGGGGTTGAGAATCCCTGCTTAAATAATTATTTGTCCATCTGTTATACTGAAGCTGAGCTCACACCGTGAATGAGCCATGTTAAAAAGCCAACATCATGCAGTTGAACATCGTGACTTTGATATGCAGTAGCATTCTTAAAGTATGTAGAAAGCAAAAAATGGTGTTTCTTGAAGAGAATTGTACATTGTTAATAACAATGCAACTATGTTGGCAATTCATGCCTTTCAGTTACGTAATGTTTCATGCCATTTTTGAGGTCAAATCGGACGCCCTTGTCCATCGCCCTCAGAGGAGATGGATGGCCACAGAGAAGACTGCCCAGCTCAGGGAAAACAATGGCATTTGAAAAATAATAAAATGACAGGTTGTGGCCCATGTCTAGTTCCAACTGAGTTCTTGACACCACTGAAATTTTTAAAAATCACAGAAACATTTTCTGAATCCACTGGGTTGGGTTGCAGCAGCTACGGTGTACATCAGATGGAAGGAATTGATGATGACATTTTAAATTATTATTAAATAATGCGATTATACTCTCCCTGTATGATGTCATTCTTCAAGCTTTATTTACTGAGCATTGAGTACGTACCAATGCTTAATTAGAAATGTGTACTTAAAATAGCTTTAAAAATGTTAATGTAGTTTGTATCTTGAAATTTCAGGAAAAGGCATTTCAACTTTCAAAAAATTCAATAAATCCTGGTAAAATATTAGCTTTAATGGGACATCCCCTCCCTCTGTCCAATCACTGTTCACTTCATCCCCTTTCGTTTTGTAATCTAATTCGCTTATCCACTTGTCATGTAATCTATTATTACCCATTCAGAAACGAGGCAGTCTCACAACATTTGTACTTGTCAGATATGATACGATGGGTTGCTCACATGATTCCCTGAAATAAGAATAGACTGGCAGGAGGTTGGGACATCACATGTGGAATGACTGGATTGGTTAATTAACTGTCTATCAAATTTGGCGTAGGCCTGGGCCCATGTCTTATGCTGGTGTGAGCTTTATCCAGGGCCTACTTATTCAGCCTCTTTTCCAGGTAGGATCCCTGAGGGGAGTTGAGAAACGAGGCTGCCTAGCTGTCCTTTTTCCTCCCTCAGGGAGCTATGGTTACGTGAGTAACCCATCATTCCCTCTCATTTCACAGAGGACTGCCTGGGGGTTTGGAACGCATACCCAAGCTGTTGCACAGGACGTCCCAAGGGACACAGCCCTATAACAGTGACATTACCGAGACTGGGGTGCACAGCATGGAATAAAACCTCTGTGCTCTGTGAGACCCATGGAGAGACGAGCACAACGTTTTTTATTTTGAATGCTACAATTATCGGAAATGTTGACGTGAATCACAAAGCAAATGGATCAGCTATAACATGTGGCTGGCAGGATATTAAGAGAAATCTTGCATCACAATACTGACTGAACCACAGAATTTGGGCTTGAAATGTCAAGACTGTACATTCCGACAAATGTGAGTAGTGGCGCCCATGTAGCCGCTAAGCAAATGTCTGCATCTCCCTCCATAGTTCCCAGGAGGTGGCCACATAGCTTTGGTGGAGTGCACAGTGGGAAAGAGGCAACTAGTACTTCTATATGCCAAGAACATGACATCTACAAGACTATAAGACAGACTCCACAACATATAAACAGCTGGTAAATGTTTCTGAATAAAAGTTTGAGCCACGTATTGATTTTATTACAGGGAACCTTTAGACATTTTGGTTTGGTTTGGTTTGAATTTACAGCACATTTTATACATTTCAGGGCACCATAATGTTTGGGACAAATGGTTCGCAGGTGTTTCTGATTAGGAGCCAGGTGTGTTCAATCGCCTTTGGAGTCTGTTATTGGCGTTTGTCAACTTGAGGACCATAGTTGTGCCAATGAAAGTCAAGGGAGTCATTCTGAGGCTGAGAAATATGAAAAGGCCAAACCTTAGGTTTACCTAAAATCAATTGTTTGGAACATCATTAAGAAGAAAGAGAGAACTGGTGAGCTCAGTAATTGCAATGGGTATGGTAGGCTAGGGAAGCCCTCTACAGTTGATGACTGAAGAATTCCCATCATAATTAAGAAAAGAAAAAAAACAAACAGCCGCCCGACAGATCAGAAACACTCTTCAGCAGGCAGGCATGGTTGTGTCAGTGCAGAAGACTTCACAAACAGAATTACAGAGGCTACACTCCAAGATCCAAACCACTAGTTAGCCACGAAAACAGGACAGGTTACAGTTTGTTAAGAAGTACCTAAAAGAGCCTGCAGAGTTCTCGAAAAAGGTGGAAAGATGAGACCATGATTTGCTTGTATCAGAGTGATGGCAAGAGCAAAGTGTGGAGGCCAAAAGGAATTACCCAAGATCCAAAGCACCCTCTCTCAACTCATTGGACGGCGCTTCATCCTACAGCAAGACAATGATCCCAAAGATACTACTACAGCAACAAATTCAGCGCCGAAGCCAAGTCATTCACCTGATCTGAATCAAATTTAACATGCGTTCCATATGGTGAAGAAAACACTTTAGGCTACTAGCCCCCCGAAACAAGCACCAGCTGAAGATGGCTGCAGTTCAGGCCTTGCGATCACCAGAGAAGATACTCAGCACCTGGTGATGTGTATGGGTCACAGACTTCAAGCAGTCATCGCATGCAAAGAGAGTACTAAACATGACTTTGATTTCCATAACATTAATATGTTCTAAAAATTATGGTGCACTGAAGTGGTGGGGTGCTGTAATTTCTGCATGGTGAAACCAAAGTACATAAGAATATACTTTAAATAAAAGCTGAAAATGTGCACTTTAATCAAATTGTTTGATTACAAATCTATAATTTAGCAGTAGAGAGCCAAATCCAGAAAAAATATGTCTATGAATCTTTTCTGCTCACACACTGAATCTTTTTAAGTGTATGTGCATTTGTGTGTGTGTGTGTGTGTGTGTGTGCTTGCATGTGTGTGTGAATACATGCATGCACACATACTCCTTACAGAATTGCAAGTACAATAGGTTGTATGGGGTATAAAAGGAGCCTATGTGAACAATGGTCACGAAAAAAACTTGAAAATTAATGTTTCCATTTTTATAATAGCAAGAAAAACACCACACTCTAAACTAGATAATGGTTTGCTATTACTGCAAAACATACAGTCCTCATTGCAATGATTAATATCTATCTCAACCAAAACTGGAAGACAATGTAGCAAAATAATTGTGCAATTTTACTAACTGCCAAATATAGCCCGGGGTGTCTGGCAGTTGTCATTTTGAGAGATTTTCAATATTTTTGTGGGTTTATTGCCATTATAATGTCAGTAGTGCCTCAGGCTGAAAAAGGAGTTCCCGCATTTCATGTATGGCTTTAACATGTGTTTTTATCACCTATTAAAGTGATGGACTGGAGATCCACATCTACAAACTTGGAGGGGGGGAGGGGGGGAGCATTAAATCCGATTATAAGCTCAGAACGCAACATCTGGTTGCGTTTAGGATGGTTAAATGGCGCTGTGGTTTTCGGAGGTTCGTTTCGGTGTGGTACTTGGCAGGATCCCTTTCCAAGTTGTGCCTCATTCAGAGGAATAACTAATTTTAATTACATCTGCTTTCCTGGAAAGTCTACACTGTGTTTCTGGCTGAAAGGAGGGGTAGGAAGCAGGGCTGGTTTCCTCCAGAAAATATGTACATGCTGTTTTTAAAGTTAAACCCTAAATATTTAACAATTTAAATTCACTTGGATATTATGAACAGAAGAGATACGAACACAATTTGGTTTAAAATGGTTGTAAAGAGGTTGTTTCATTCCTCTCCAAGGCACTGCCGTGATATTCCGTTATTACTAAAGTAGGATTTGATGAAGTGAGGTGAAAGTAATCTGTAGTGTCTCTGCGGTCTACAATGACTTTTTTCTGCAGTTTTCTGCAGCGGGAAGAAGTTATTATGAAGACAAATAACAGAGAGAAGAATAACTTGTGATGACTTTGTTGAAAAAGAGAGAAGGTGCTCCGCCAGCTAACGTAGCCTCCATTTCGGATTCTTCAACCAAATAGATAAGCCTGTTTACTTTGGTGCGTTGCCAAGTAATCAGGGCAGCAGGACAGACGGTAAAACAAAATGTCAGGCGTCCTTTGCACTGTCAGAATGTTTATCTTACCCAAGCGTTCTCCAGTCCACAAGTAAAGAAAACAATGAAAGCCCTCTTCGATGATTACAGTGTTCCCCCAGGTTATAAATATTATGTAAAGAACATTATGACTTGTATGCACTTACGGACAAGCCCTTCAAGTCACGTTCGTAGCACCAGACGTTAGCGCTGTGTTGGGCTGTCAACATTTGGCTTTTATTTAAGTTAGGAGTTCGTTCCAGCGCTGGTTCTGATGTCAAAAGGCACAGGCTGATCTGCTGGCGATTCGTCCTTCCTCCCAGTGCTGGCTCCTCAGCCATTGTTTAGCGAATTAATAAACTCAGAACAAATGTGACGCACCACTTCTGAGCTCCCCCACAAGAGCCCTGGCCTCGGCACCCTGATATGACACGATAAGCATAGTCATAAACACCATTTAAAGATAACGCACATTTCCTAAATAGGATTACTAGGAGTCTGCTTCATGCACGTTACTAACGAGGAAAAATGGAGGTTGCTTTTGCTATGAATCGCATGTCGCTTTGAGCTCCATTTGTCTTTACTGGAAAACCTGTGAATGCTTGCGACTGCTGCCTTTTCGTCAGTTGTGCACAGCTCTTCCACTCGTGGCTTCTGGTTGCAATTACATTTCTCCGCTGGATGCGCGCCAGTGTGTTCAGCAGTGAAGTGAAGCCCTCAACTCACCATTTACATTATGTATACAGCACCACCATCATATGAAATCCATTGTTAAAATGCACAAGGGATGTATGTACAATCACACTAGTGGGTTGTAAGTTCTTGAACTTAACAACCTGGACCAAAAAGACAGACGGTTAGAAAGGCCTTTTCCAGTTAATCTCATAAAATGGTATGCATTCATCCAATGAACCGCTCATAGATGCCACATCTTAGGAGTGACTCAACATTAGGCACCAGGTACTGTTAAAAACCCAACCAGGTACTACTGCAATGTGACCACTGTGAGATAATTATGAGGTATGTTTTAGTGACCTTGCAAGCTGAACAGAGCAAATGTCCACCAGCTGCTTAGACTCTCAAATAATCAGTTCATTGCAAACCCATCACACAGGCTACAGCATGGCCACAGCCTACATCGAACAAAATGTAAGAGGTAAGGACACAACAGTAAGCTAAGGTGACGACCAACTGCTCTGTCTCTTATACCTCAAAAGAAGGTGCACCTTGGGTGCCCCTTCATAAAGCCTAGAAAGGCCCAGCCCCCATCCACTGGCCGCCAACCAATAAAATGCCCCAAATCAAACATAGGACATTCGAGTGGTTGGCAGCCCACAAATGAGTGGCAGGTTGGACCACTGAAAAAATTGCCCCCCTAACAGGGCTGAACAAGGAGAATTGCATTGAATGAAACTTTAGCGACACATTATTAGCATCCCCCATTTATGTATATGGGGTCACTACTATATATGTAGTATAAATCGTACATAGAGTTCATGTGTTTGATTAATAAATCAATGTTTTTGACTCAGTATGTAGTAGCAGAGATCTTTAATATAACTCCACGTTTTCCTGTCCCTGTAAAAGTCTTCTAAAAATATATCCAGAAAATTTATTTCAGATTTCCTTACCAAAATGGTCTGTTCAAAACCATGTCCAGCAAATTCATTTCAGATTTCCTTACCAAAATGGTCTGCCCAAAAACATGTCTAGCAAATTCATTTCAGATTTCCTTACCAAAATGGTCTGCCCAAAAACATGTCCAGCAAATTCATCTCAGATATCCACAGCTGAGATTTGATTGATGAACTGTTTGCTTCTAACTGAACTAAGATCAGGACCTCAGAGGGACGCTCCATTTGAAAAGATGCAGTACATCAAAAGAGACATATCTATGCCCAAAGCTCATTACCCTCACTGAGAAACTTTTTTTTTTGATGCAATTTAATTTTAATTGCCTTCCAGTTTGTACAGTTTCAGGTTGCGCAACCAACACACACACACACTTATATTACCAGCAGTGTAGTCTTGAGGGAGGTGGTCTGGACATGCACATTTGTGTGGTGAGGGAAGGCAGTGGGAGAATGCCAGTGAGCTGGAAATATGAGGAGAAGATTAGGAACGACGATGCGATCCAATCCAGCTGCTCTAAAGCGACGAGGTTCTTGTGGTGGTGTACAAGTCGTGCTTTCAGAGGCCTCAAATGGAGTCGTTTGGCCCTTCCTCGGGACACTGGAGAGCCTGCCCCCAATCCCACTCAGAAACTTTAAAGTCAGGCTAATATGAAGACATGCATTTCGTCTCTCTTTGCGAGTCTGTTTCTTCAAATGAATGAAAGAGGAAGCTTTGAGTTTGTAAGTCTCTCAGATAGTCTGGAAGGCAGCCTTGCAGCCCCTCCAGGATGGGTTTCGGTTAACGAGAGGGAGAGAGCACTGTGATGTCCGCAGCCTGAGGATCAGACCAAAGGTAGTGCCCACTGTTCAGAGGAACTGGTTGCCGCTTAGTACTTGGATCTCTTTCGCTTTCTTTTGCATGAGCTTCTCCCAGGACAGGGGTCCCGGTTAGAACCTTTCAGATCTGCTTAAACAGTCTTGACAGTGTAATGAAATCAATAAATCCAATTACGAGCCCAGCAATACCCAAGACCGGCGGCTCGCCAAATGAGGGCCTCAATCCTCTCGCATGTACTTGGAGGAGGGTGATAGTTCTGAAAGGCCAGGGCAACATCTGGTGCCCCGGAGAGGTCCCCTCAAAACACAGCGCTTCAAAACAGCTGCCCTTTCCGCGGATGCCGAAAACCTCGTTGATGTTTTATTCAGGGTGAGGCTCAAGCAAGAGAAAAGAACTCATTTTACAAATCATCAAATCCAGCAATAAAGAATGAATCACACATTAAGGGGGGGAAAATCTTAATTGTTTAACCTCACAGCATAACCTCACGCTCTAAGTACGAGTTCTTCTAGACCGCGAGGAGATTAAAAAAATAAACAGACCACTAACTGCGCAAGGGAGCTGCCATTGCATATTATGCCACAGCAAAGTTATTATTCTTAATTCTAATCATTGACTTTATCTGGGGTCAATGTGTTTTTCTTTCATGTGGTGTATTTCATTCTGCCCTGCCCATCCCCCCGACGAGACTGAATAATATCAACAGTCATCTGTCAGGGCCCCACTGAACCTCCTTGCTCTGTGGTAATGGGCCAAGGCAGGGGGAAGCCGGAGGGAGAGTCACGGATCATCAGACTCTGGGCTGTGGTCACCAAAGCCTGCCCCTCAGGAATGCCGAACTTGCTCAGGAGATCTCCTCATCAAAATGGCCTCATCTGCTGAGCAGGCCGCTCCCTCTTCGCATCACGCACCATTCACAGTGTAGCCAAGCAGAGCCGACTCATCGCTAGCATTAGCATTGACCGCCGCGATGCTGCTGAAGTGGATCAAGTTGTGGGAGTTTCACACAAAAGGTCAGAGAAAACCATTCATGACATGGCAGACATGAGCCACGAGCTGACATTCCACTTGTATTCTGTGAGGAAATACGGGGGGAAAGAATGAACACTTGAACTCAGTCGCTGGAAACATCCAACAAAGTCACAGAAGTGACAGAGCACTTGATGCAAGCCTTGTCAGGGCCTGGATACTCTGATCTGACCACTTCCTCTCCACACACGAGTACATACGAGAACTTTATGAAAACAAGGTTTATGTCACAGCTGTTGTTTCACTGACTTAACATATAAAGAATTCGATGTGTGGTATGGCAAACTGCTGACATGATTATTTTCAACACTTGCATAATTATGAAACAATAGGGTATATGGTATAGTGACAGGACAAGGCATAGCCTACAAGTTCACTCATTCAAATTTACGCTTAGAATAACACAATAATTCAATTTTATTTTGTGCACTTTTAGAAAACAAGAGGCCTTAGAGAAATCCATTACGCCCATTGACGAAGAGGACCTCTCTTTAATATTTAAGGTCAGATTTAGAACTCAGCCAAATCGCAAATTACATTTATATTTCTACCTGCCTTGTTAATTGGTTTATATCTTAATCATTTATATATAAGTAATTGATAATTGTTGATTACTCAATAAAACATATATTGTGATGCAGAAATTTCACAGAAAAATTGAAAATTCAGAAATCCCAATGACATTTCACGCATTGTGTGACATTGTTCATTTGTTTTGTGAAATGCAGTAGTGTTTTGTACTTCCTGTAACAGGTCTGTTTTCAAAATTAAACTTCATACATGTAAAAATTGTGAGGGAACACAACCTATATTATATGCGTACATTGAATGTAGGCCTACAGAAAATAATACTTAAGTACATTCAGTGTTTTAGTATCAGCTAAGACTGTTAATAGTACAGAACTATTTAACTTGCACCACATAGAATAACCATATGAATGAAAAAGAAAGACATCGTAAGATTATTTTTAACGATTACAAGAATTTATTTTGCATATAAAAAGCATACAAATATCATGCATATTTACAGCAAATATTCTTTACAACATCTTAGCATATTGTCAAAACCAACAACAAAAAGCTCTTAATGCTGGGGCATTCAAACTGGCCACCTCTGCGTGGATCCTGCTTCAACGAATATTCCACTGTAACTCAATGCGAATTTATGCTTCCGTTGGTAGCCATATTATTTATTAATGTCATTTTCCCTCCTTTTTGGTTAATGGAAAACAACTGAAAAAATAAAACACTTATGGGAAAAGGGTTGAGATGACGTGGACCCTCTCATTTCAGACACACACAATCCTGGTGCTCATTTGTGAATGAACATTCTTTTTTTTTCTTTATCTACCTTTCACAAAAGGACAAACCAACTGACCGTGAAGCACGAGAAGACCACCCCCCCTCCCAAAAAAATTTAAAAAATGAGGTAGAATTGAAATGGACAAATAGTATAAACAATAAATGTACAATCTGCATTTCAGAGGGGGTGAATTTGCTGAGCTTGACTCAAAGGTTTCAAAGGCGCAGCCATAAGGGTAGGTAACTCAGTACGACTCCCTCCTTGTTGGGGAAGGTGAAGCCAATGCTTTCACGGCTTTGATTCCTTTCCTCACACTTCCCATGACTTCACTGTTTATTCTCAGTGAGGAACCTCCGCACATTTGACCATGGCAGGAGACCAGCACATTGTTACTGGGACTGATGACTAATATCCCAACAGGCAACCCAAGACCACTCCCCTCCCACCTCCCGCAACAGGGATCCGAATTTGGCAAAGCTCACGTCTGTTGACAGGGCGCCAAGTAAGACTTTGACAAGCCCTTATCCAACAGCATTTTGTCAATATAAATTCCAAGGAAGGTAGTCCTACCCTTCCATGGTAACTGCACTTTACGGGTAGTTTGATTAGCAAGGAAAATCAGACCCACTGTTCCACAGCCTAAAGCCTGTTGCTTGTCCTACAGTGTGTAAGCACCTTATAACATACCAGACATCCCAGCAACCCCTTGAGAACTCAGTGGTATATGAGATGAATGGGAAGGAACTTACAATGCTGTTGTACCGACCAGTGCTGATAAAGGAGGCTTCTAAGGTACAGGAATGCAGTAAAAATAAACTGACAACAAATGGCTTCAGATGATTGGTTGTTTGCGATACACACTTCCCCTCAGAACACGACATTCATAAGTTCTCAATAAAAAGTCTACACATTCAATTGAAAAAAGGTTTACAGGTTTGTTTTTGTAGTTTATGAATGGCAATGAAATAACATCAGTGACATCATAAAGGATATTACCATTATATATATATATATATATATATATATATATATATATATATATATATATGGCTATGAATATGAATAACAGCTGCAACTGTGACTAATCGCCCTCATAAAAAGTAAAATATTGCCATCTATTCAAAAAGTATATTTGATATACAGGTTTAAAATATATTTAAAATATGTTGTGTTACACATATATTGTTCTTCAACATAAAACAACATTTACCATATTTTAAGTATATAACATTTCATGTTACTTTTTTGCAATGGCACATAATCCTATTCATGAGAGAACCGTTTTCACATTTTAAAAAAGTCTTCAATTAAAAACAGACCCTAACTGTGTAAATTTAGGTTGGACACACTTTGAAATGAACAAACCTGCACAACTATAATTTCACTCGCATAGACTACTTTTAAAGCGCATTTACAAAGACAAATCAAGTTTGCAACAGAAAGAGACACAAAGAAAGGTATTTACAATATCGTTTAAAAAAAGTAAAATGGCACACAGCTTCACAGTTACACAAAATAATAGGTTGGCTCTAAGTAAACACATTCAAACAAATAGAACTATACACACTTTCCACAAAAAATAAAAAATATAGCTGTTACTACAATACTCTGTTGTCTTCTCTGAAGACATCTATACGTGTTTATATACAACTGTTACTCAAAAGCTTTGATATAAAATACATTCTGTAAGTAAAGTCTGCAGCAAGCAACATTAAAACAATTAGGTCTATATTAAACAATGAATAGCCTAAATATCGATGTATATCTTCCACTTCAAAATATATACATTGTGTATTTCATACAAGAAACCAAATCTTTCCCTTTTTCCTGTGTTTAAATTAATTCTAATTCCTGCTTGATTCCTCTTAAGCTCCAAAAAATACACAAATTTCTCAGCCAAGGCACATAAATATTATTACATTTTTGACATTCATATGATTTTAGTGACGGTGGGATTACACTGTTAACTCTATTTTCAGGGCAAATATCCAATGAAACAGTCCAAATGAAAGGCATAGAGAGGACTGTGTAAGCATGCATGGATGGATGTACAGTATACTGTAGCCAAGGGCACATACATCTGAATGTTAAACATTCAAACAGCGTCAGCATAGTCTAGACCAGAAAGAAGTTCACATTGGGAAAGATAAATGTATTCAATCAGGTGTATGATGATGTCAGTGTTAAAAGGAATGTACACGCATGTATAAAAGTTATATTTAAATTTTTAAGCATATTTCTCTTGTGGATCTGTGTTTGTGGATGAACGTATGAAAGACAGTGGTTTAAGACCTAACAAAAACCTTTTTTTTTTGTTTTATATGTAATGCCCAGTCCCTTGATAGTGTGTTCAAGTAGGCTTGATCCATCCATGATCTTTAACAACAGGTACATATTTCACTTATCTTACAGTGGATTAAAGACATTAAGCATAAAACCAAGACAAATACATTTGACATAAAAATAAATCATTTATATTTCTATATAATCGGTAGTACTGGCAGGCTGTCAGTTTCATCAAAATTTGCTTTTCTGCACTAGACTTCATTAGAGAACCCAAGAACACCGTCAGGATGCCACGCTTATTTACAAATATTCACACAAAAAATATATTTTAATTTACAAATATATGCTCTCTTTCATCTCGGGGAGCTATATGATAAATTCACTGATTAGCATCCAAACGCTTAAGATTTACAGGCTGTACAAGACTGGATTGACAACAAAGGGTTTCTCTCTGTGAGTGAGGGAGAAAAGCAGCATTTTGGGAAGGAGAAGATAAACCTGGCTGACGCTTCCCTACTGTCTAGTGTGTCTTAGCTAAGGTTTTGTCTTGGTTCTGCACGCAGCCACTTCAACAATACTTAGCACAGAAGTCTTGGATAGAAGTTCCGTTGCACAATTTAAAAGCTTTTTTGGATGGAGCAGAAAAGGGAATTAACTCTATTTGGGGGACATAAGGTTATTGCAACTCCTTTCTGGATTTTTGTGTCGCAAAGCCTCAAAAAATTTGACCCATCTCTGAATTCAATAAAGCAGCCCAGAGTAATTCCTCTGTGCCCCAGTAACATGGACGTGGACAGTCCGTGGGGCCCCAGGGGCCCCCCCACCCTGCGTTCCCGGGCCCCCGCTAAGCGGTGCTGCTGCTGGAGCAGGGCGTGCTCTGCGTGCTGCCGATGCTGTGGGCCGCGCTGCTGTTCTCCGAGGCCGGCGGGGACTGGGGGACACGCCGACGCTTCGCTGCGTCGCCTGCACGGGGGAGAGAGAGACGCGACAAACGTCACGGGGGAGAGAGACACGACAAACGTCACGGGGGAGAGAGACACGACAAACGTCACGGGGGAGAGAGACATGAATGGCAAATGGACTGCATTTATGTAGCGCTTTTATCCAAAGCGCTTTACAATTGATGCCTCTCATTCACCCATTCACACACACACACTCACACACCAACGGTGAAAGGCTGCTTGCTTGCTAGGTGTCTTGCTCAGGGACACTTCGACACACCCAGGGCGGGTGATCGAACCGGCCACCCTCCGTTACGGGAGTCGAGCGCTCTCTGCTTCGTCGTCTGGCCTGGCGGCGGCGGGGCCGCAAAAAAACCGTTTCCCGAAAACGCGATCTGAACACAGCGCCGCGCCATCGCGCCATCGGGCCGTTGCGTAACTTTGGCGTTATCCGTTCCCTGCTCGCGAGCGCTTCCGAGCAGGCGCTTTTAAGCAAAGCTGACAACCTCTAGCTTGTGAGTCACGCCGCGGGCGACCGAAGGGAAAATAACAAACAGATTGACCGCGGTGGCCCGCTCTTTAAACACAGCGGGTCCAGCCAGCTGACCGTGGCCTTTGGATGCAGAGACTCCAAAAGACAGCGAATGTCGATGGAAAGACCCAGGCTCCTTTTTCCACTTCTCTCCCCCCCCCCCCCCCCTTTATCGGCACGCCTGTTTCCACCACTTCAGCCCCGTCGGCAGAGCAAACGTCGGACGGGCCATTCTCCCTGTCGAACGAGTCCTTTATTCCTCTCTTTCACAAACACGCGCTCCTGTTTATCCGAAGCTCCGAATCAGAAAGCAAAGTTGAAACATCTGTTTGTTTTACACATTTGACAGGATGATTTTCGTTAAAAAAAACAACTGTCGACTAGCTTGTGAATGTCCTCCTTGCCTGTATGGCTGTGTGAGGAAAAGCAGATGACCCCACCTACGTGAGACTTGGCCTTTCGTACCCAACGATGTAAGAAAGAGGCAATAACACGTTTCCTGACCCCTCTGCCCCCTGGTGCGAGCGACAGATACGAAGGCCCCCTCCGATCCCCTCTTTCAGGCCCCTTCGCTAATCTCTGCCCGAAGAGAGCTGCCAAAAACTCGAGCTAAAAACAGAACATCTCCTCACACGCTGCTCCCCAACCGAGCATTGCCTTTTAGGTACTGGGATCGTATGAAGCGCGGAGTAAGCTTCAAGCAGAGGCCTCCCGCTGGCCTTTCTCTGAACAAACCCTCGCTCCCAGCTAAAACATCGCGGCCCTGTAACCGGATGCGGGGGGAAGGGGTGGGGGGGGGGAGGCCGGTCGACGGCCGCCCGCCCGCCGACCTGCTTCGCCAGCGGTTTTTCAGTTCGGCCGGCGCGTTCGGCGAACGGCACCGCGATGAGGAATGGAACTGAAAACCTTCGACCTCTGATGGGGATTTGTGCAGAGATCACCACACTTCATTAGCGGGGGCATCCTGCGCATTCCAGCCTCGACGCATCCTAAAATAGAAACCCGCAGAAACCTCTGCATTCCATGTCAAGGACTTTAATGCGATGGCTTCCTAATTATGAAACTAATCTGACGGCAAAAAACTAAATTTATTTTAGAGAGCTGCATGTACCTGCTATTAGATATGGAGGCGTTAGAAAAGTCGTTACCAAGAGTCTCCCATTCAAGACTGAAATGAGAGGGAGTAACTGCACGCGGAACCACTCATATTCCCCGCAGTGAGTTTTAAAGGGATAGTTCACTTCAGATATTTAGAGAAGTTTCCGATGACCGATCAAATTTAAAGTGGCTTGTATAGGCAGTCAGGGTCTGTGGTCTAAAGCAAGAAAATACACTTCAATTAACTCCCAAACAGCTTGCACGGTTTATGTTTCCAAAGCTGTATACATGAACAGATAATTTATTATAACATTTACTCAAAATTACAGACATAAATATCAGTTTTTATTTCATGTCGGTACTTGTTTCCTTGAGCTCAGCAGTCTGAGGCTACATGCTCTTAAGGAAATAGTTCCAACCAGAAATAAATTTAAAAGTAACCCTGTGAAGAATAAATAGTCAATATACCTACGCCCAACATCTGGAGGCATGATGTTAATTATGTAAATGTTGCTTTGGAGTAGCCAGAAGCATATATTCTTGCTTAGGATCACAAACCATAAAATGCCCCTATGCCAGCCATTTTAAAGCTAGCAGATCATCAGAAACTCATCTAAATATCTACAATATTTTTTTGCATCCAAAAACTATGTGGGCTAATCGAAAATATACACTATGTGGGAACATGCTCTCTCCATCATGTCTTCTCAGTTCAGCTGGTAATGGTCCCACAACTTGTAAGCTGGGGCTGACTGTTCTGCCAGCCAAGGGGAGGGGTGTGTGCTCTCTGAATGGTCTTAGCCCCCTCCCCTCCTACCTCACTTCCTGCCAGACTCCAAGAGAGTCTGTCATCTCGAACTCCCTCCTGCATTCCCCTGTCAGCACCCGTTATGTTTGCCACCTCAACTGAAACCCAAAAAGCTTTTCACTCCTGGAAAGGTGGCTTCAAGTTCTGACACAAAACCCAGGAGGAATGGGGTGGCTGAAATAAACAGACCACGGGCACATTCTGTCACACCAGAGAGAGGCGCTTGCACCATCCAACTGTTCTCCCATCGACTTCCTGTGAGCGGCGCTGCCAGTCCAAAGACAGACCTGCGCGGGCCACCAGACCAGCCCAAGATAGCACACTTCAGAAGCTAACCGGGTCCAGCAGCCAAATCACCACACACATTTAAGGGAGCTTACAGGTCTTGCAGTACTCTTACAGTGATTTCCAGGTAGCGCAGTATCACCACAGGAGCTCACTGTGTCGTCATATTAGACAGGGAAAAGCATTAGATGGGGAAATGCAGAGGCGGTGGTGGTATCTGCAGGAACTGGAGCAAACCACCTTCCCACTCCTCACTGATCTTTGGGCCCACAGGAGAAATGCGGCTAAAGCACTTCTATAGACTTACAAGTTTGCAAACCGAGCACTGGGGAGCGGATGAAATGAAAATAAACAACAACCACAAAAGCTTTTGAAATATGTAGACCCCTTTAAAAGGCCACACCTCATTTTTCTCTGATGACATTATTTATACCTATGGCCCAGGAAGGACATTTTTTGACCATTAGCGTCTGGAGGAAAAAAATGGCTTAAATTTATCCACCTGTCTAACTGCCTGATTTTTCTAAGAAATGGTAATAAAATAAAGATTTTTTTTACAAACACATGCCAGTACAAATAGCAGGATACTGATATGGCCATTCTTTCTCATTTTTCAACTCACCAGCTTTCTGCAAGAAGTATCAACCATTAACAAATCAATCCTGGAGCACACTGAAACGTACCTCTTCACATGACAATACACCATCCAGCCACTGATGACCGTACCAAGTTTCAGGTTTCAAGTCACAATTCTGCCAGATGAGGCCTCCTCTGGCTGGCACTTCTCTTTATACCACACAGACTTTGCCATGCATCATTACATAGAGAAAATATCTGTTCTGCATTCAAGCGGGGCATTGCAGAGTATAAACTAGCTGTGAATTTTCCTACGACCCTTCATTCTGTTTCATGACAGGCTTTCTTGTAGGACAGAAACAGGGATCAATCGAGGTCGGCTTAACGGATGTGTGGATCAACGGCAGGGGTCGGAGGTCACAAGGAACCCGGAATATCTATTGCGTAAGCTCAGCTGGGCCAGGAGACGGCAACCTTGCCCGCGAACCCGCTGTTCCTCCCAAGGGTCAGAGGTCGATCTGGAGATGGTGAGGGAGGTCTTGGTGTCCAGCAGCAGGATTGTGTTTCTTCCTGTGCGACCAGCCTAGAGGGTCCAGGAACCCTTCAAAAAGCCCAGGGGGGGGCGGATCGGGAATTCCGGCCTCTCTGTGACCATTGTGCCGAAAAGACCACTGACCGCTCCAAAGGCAGCAAACATTCCAAAGAGACAAAGAAAAAAAGACTTGCGGCTGCTGACTAACATGATACATTCTCAGTGAAGGAGTAGCCCTCTTAGATCATTATCTGCAATGGAAGACAGCCCACTGCTGTAAAGCGCGGCGGTCCTTTCCGTCAAGTGAAAACTAAATTTAGCAGAGTCCCGCTCGTATATGTTTATTGCAGTGTCTGCTCAGAAGCTTCCGGTTAAAGAGGCAAACTGCAAAGCTCCCTTTCAAAACACAACTAGCCTGCCCAGTGACACAGGACAGACAGACCAGAAAAAGAAATATGAACTTACCTGTGTGTGAGTAAATAAACCACAAGGCCCCCGTCAAGAGAGCCCCGATCACAAACGCGGTGAAGGCGATTCCGACTACCGTGGGAGTGTCAAGGACGTACATTATACCTGCAAAACAGAGATAATTAGTAACAATTAAATAGGAATTCATTGCTATTCTGATGTAGGTTATTTCTTTGTGTTTTAACATTCACGTGCCATTCCCCCAAAACTCCTTTCACCCCCACACACCCCTTTTTTTTGATTTATCTAAACCACCACAATATGGGACTTACTTTTCTGGCCATTTTCTGGAGTCTGCGGAATGGTCCGGATAGTTGGAACTGAAATGACAAGGTAAAAGCTGTCAACTGAAAAGCTACACAAACTGAGTTATGCATCTCCTATACTGACATAGCAGAGACAATTAAATTACATAAGTCTGTAGCTGTCTGAAATTCAAAAATAACTGAGGGCCAGCTCATTAATGATAAGGATTTGCTTCTGATAAAGAAAGAGTGAAGTTCGATATTGACAGAGCAATATTACACCTGGCAACCTCTAAGTGTGCAGTGCATTGTCCATCTGTCAAGTGGTCATGCTGGCGTATTTTTGATCAGCTGCAGTAATGTATACACCAACACATCTCACTGAAACCTCTGCTTGCATTTGCATGTTGTGTTACCTAAGTTACTACAAGCTAATTCAATTTCTTGAGAAAATACTGCTAAAATTAACCTATTCACTTCGAGCTTCAGTTCCTGTTTTACCGGAAAATAAAATCTCTAGGATGATGTTGCGTGATTATGGATATACTCTGTTTACAGACAAATGTCTGTGCAATGGCCGTTTTGTAACGCTCGGCGTGAGAGTTTGGTTTGGGTCCAGGATAACCGCACAACGGCAGCTATTCTCGGAAAGAACACCGAAGGACTTTTATTCCTCAGACGGCCGATGACAGACCCTAACAAGAGCTTTCGGCCCTGCTGGGGGCGACCTCCAGATTGCGGCACCCTCTTATCGGTCTCAAATGTGCTTGTTATGTGGACCTGCGCAAAGCAGGGCCGTCAACACTGCCAGCCGCGCAAGGATTTTGTGGGCTGGGGGAAGAAAAAAATTCAGGGTGAGGGACGGGACGCAGGGTTTGAACCGGAGCCAGAGAAATGAGCCTGGGACCGTCCTTGGAGCAGAATACCATTACAGGAAAAACAAGTAGAGACGAGGGGGATAAATACATATGGATCGAGCTGCTTTGTGAGCTAAGTTGTAATAATAAACCCGCTGGGAACTGGCTGAATGGGATGCAGTGTCCATGATGTCCTGGAGGAGTAAGAGGAGAGCCCTGCTCTGGGACGACAAGCTGCCCTGCTCTGGGATGACAAGCCACCCCGCTACGTCCTCACTCCTCACTCACCTACGAAGGTCGCGGCTCATTCTTGTCTCAACTTGTGAAATTGTTTCCTCCTAGCCCCCAACCCCCCACCCTCTCGACTATACAGCACGTCCGTTCAGGCAGCCATTGTTCTTTTTTTTTTTTTTTACCATTCCCTCTTTCCCACATGCCCCATCTTCAGGAAAGAGGAAAAAGGCAAGGCTACATAAAAATTCATGAGTCATCGCAAACAGAGATGATGCACTGGGTCCATGGAGCCAACCTCGTTCCCAAGCCAATGGTCAGCGGTTGGAAGGGTTGAACAGCACATTATTATGTGCCTCGTATGTAGCTTTAATCCTGCTTTTTTTTTTTACAACTCCCATAATCCTAGATATTACTCATCCAAAAATGTAATCGTATTTCTCTGCCCTTAGCCAGGTTAGTTAGTGTGGACTACAATTCCTTCCATGGGGACACAACATTGTTATTTTGCTTTATTATTTTTGAAGGTACTCTGGGTGGAGTTTCACTTGCCGTTGGAGGTACACTATTTTCACTTTTGGTTTCAGAATACCAACTAATCGTCTGAAGCTCAGCGTTCAAAGTCGCCCTGTGCCCAGTACCCTTCGAAGACTAGCCAGGTTTAAGTCAGATTTGGACAGGCAGATAAGGACCGGAGTTACTGGTCGGTTTGCAGTACGGTCAGTTTCCCTTACCCAGTCCCCACTCTCTTTCCCTTATCATTCATCCTGTTACAGTCTGACCCCAGACCAGGTCAGACAAGGTCTGAGTCTGTTGCCTACTTTAAGGTGAAAACAAAAAACCAGTAGAATCTCCGGCTCTCCAAAACCAGAACTCAAGGTCCCCGGTTCACCACAAAAGTCGTGTTACAATTGAAAGTAATATCTAATTTGCACAGATGCAGTTGTACCCCTAGTTAACATTAGGTGGATGTCAATGCCCTGTATGGCTACTCCTTTCAACAGCTTTAAATTTGGTAAAGTAAAAACGGCAATTCAATTTGGAGTTGTGTACAGCTGCAGACGGAAAAATAAGATTTATTGCCATGGCAGCATAATAAAACAGCTCATACAGCAGTGCTTCATACTCTTCCCTGCACCAAATGCCCACAAACGGCAGTCTTTCATTTGCAGATCAAAATGAACTGAGTGGAATCGTGTCCAGGGCGGGACTTTGAGACCATGAAAGGCTGCCTGTTTTCTTTGCCATTTCAGCATAAGAGATCCCTTTGTATAATAAACACGCTTTGAGCCCGAGGCCTTTTTCATTGCGTTTATGCCATATCTGTGTTTACTTAATTGGTACCAGGGAAAACAAACTCGGAAAACTGGCATCAGTCAGTGCACACTCTGTGTATTGGACAACTCTACCCAGATCTTTAAAAATGCTTTATCTTGTCATGTAATCATTTACCACAGATGATTGGAGGCACACAGAATAAATAGACCATAGAATGCCTCCTTGTTTAGTGTTGTCCCATATCACCACGCAAATTTTGGCTGAAAACAACAAACAAACCAAACAAACCCACTCGAGACATCACAGCCAGAAGGGTCAGGGACCAGAGGAGGATGTTATTGGGCAGTATTGCTGACAGTGTTTGTGATACCCCATGTGACCTACAGCACTCATAAAGCACTTTGCGATTAACATGGAAAAACACATTCAAGCGCAAATACTGACTCGCACCACCCACTGCTCCCAGTACTCCAACACCACCCTCTCATTGCCAACGGCTGCTGGACTGCAATAGCGCCTGCATGATACACTACATGGCCAAAAACATGTGGACACCTGACATTCAACATGTCATCCAAAATTGTGGCCATTAATATGGAGTTGGTCCACCCTTTACTGCTACTTTACTTCCCTCCTGTCTTCTGGGAAGGTGTTATACTAGATGCTGGAGCTTTGCTGCAAGGATCTGCTTCCATTCAGCCAGAAGAGCATTAGTGAGGTTGGGCACTAATTGGGCAATTAGGCCTGGTTCGCAATTGGCTTTCCAGTTGAGCCCAAAGGTGTTGGATGGGGTTGAGATCAAGGCTTTGTGAAGGCCAGTCAAGTTCTTCCACACTGTTCATATGACAAAACCATTTTTATATGGACCCCGTTGTGTGCCTGGGGCATTGTTGTGCTGAAACTGGAAAGGGCCTTCCCCAAACTGTTGTGGAAGCACAGAATGCTGTAGCATTAAGATTTGCCTTCACTGGAAGTACGGGGCCAAGCCCAAACCATGAAAAACAACCCCAGACCAAGGGGTGTCCAAATATGTTTGGTCATATAGAGTATCACCAGGCCTCTGATTACAAGTTAATGAGGCAGGCCGTTGGTTAGCTGCAGTTCACCCAGGATGGCCAGGCCCCACAGAACAGGGGAGAGGCAGGACGGGTAAGTGGAAACAACTGCAGCTCCTTGCTGTATTTCTCCTCTGTCCCCTCACTGTCCCTACACACCGACAGGCAGAGTGGTGGGACTCAGCTTCTCAGGCTTCCTGCCAAACCTCCTGCACTGGCCCTCTCTGTATCTCCAGCTCCCCCATGCTAACCAGCTCCAGCTAGAGTGCAAGCTTCACTCTCGATAGGGACGATGCGGTCCACCACCCCCCTTCCCCAATGACATTTTTGGCTTCTTTTTTCTTGCCTCTCAGAACTTCCAGAAAGTCAGGCCCGTTCAGATAAAGCAGGGTTATTAACCTATCTAAGTGGCTTGCTCTTAGCTCACCTGGTGGCTCTGGAGGCTTGTGGTCAGACACCACCACCAGTGGCTTGGTGGAGGTCTTGGTGTTCATCGCCATGGCCAAGATGAGATCCACGTTGACGGAGATGCAGGCCTCATCTGGCTGTATGCACTGCACAGACACCAGTATCACATCAGAATCTTAATCATCACCAATGTCAATCAATTGGAAACGTGGCCACCATCTTTCTCAAAATATAGCCTGTCGTCCTGAGATTATATTCAAAAGCAGTCTTCCACTCTAATCTTATCTGGAAAAGACCTATGTGTGTGAAGGTATTTGTTTAAGCCCAGCACAATGACACCTGATTCTAAAAGAAAAACCTGCACACACAACTGTCTTTTTCAGATAAGACCAGACACCCCTGCTCTAAGCAATTAAACCATGTGACACAAAATAATTGAAACTTACTGACTTGAAACATCATTTCCCAGCCCATTATCTAGTTCACGGCTGCCCAACCCAGTTACTAGAGATCTACTGTAGGTTTTCACTCCAATCCTAACAAATCACACCTCATTCAATAGCTAGAGAGCGTGTTGAGCTGATAAATAGTTTAATAGAGAGTGGCAAATTAGGGTTGAAAGAAATGAAAAGCTACTGGATGGGAGATCTCCAGGAAGAGCATTGGGCAGCCAGGCTCTAGCTGAGTTCTACAATTAGTAAATTAGATTTGTTTTCATCTGTTAGAAACTGGGTCATTTTCGGTCAAGATGTAAAGCCCTTTCAGAATACAGAGCAAACACTGTCCCATTATTGTGATGTCGTTGATTTGATTTGTGGACACTAGTAACACCGTGCAAAGCAAAGGAAGGCTCCTTAGGCTTACTGTACTGTACTGTCTCACTGTATTGAAGAACTGTCTGTTTCAAATAAACAGTTCCAGGAAATTTCAGTCTAAATGGTACTTTGCACAGCATTGGCTCTTCAGGGCAGCCATTCAAGTGATTCGCACTTCAAAGCGTCACAACATGGTGTTGACAGTTTAAAAGCCATTTTTCATAGTGAGCTGACACATAGTTGGACACATGCTATGAGCAGTAAGAAGTATGCTGTTTCATAACGAAGAGATAAAATTATGCAAGTTAGCATGAAGGGAAACCACAGCATCATGTTTAAACTGAAAAACAAAGTTATTTTATACTCTATTATGTTGAAGGTAAAACTTAACTTACTTATTCACATTTCAAATTATTTTATTTTTAAAAATCCTGTCATCATACCACAAAATGACAATAAATGCCTTTCCAACTAATCTGTTTCAAATTCACCTTAATCTAATTTAAATGCATTACATATGACCACAGACCACACATATAATAGCGTAGAAACATCTCTCTTATTTTGGTCCAAAACGTACACATTTGTAAATGTTAAACAGGATCTGGGACTCTCTTCAAGACTTCATCCAAAGGCCACCACTACCTGATCTCCTAGCCTTAGTCATACCACTGACAAATAGAGGTTCTTATCGTAAAATATGCTCTGCAAGACAAACAGCACCACAATGAGTAAGAATGTCAGGGATGTCAAATGTTAACATGTGTAATGGCTTATCCGCTGGAGGGAAAAGCAAAACTTGAAAAAAAAATTTCTCCAAAGTATTGTTTTTTTTTTTTTCTTCAGGTGCTTACTTAGGAAACCTGAAGAGATTTATGCTTCCTGCTCAGTTTCGAAGACAGATTGAAACTGGCATACAAATCATGTGAAACAGTGCCAACGGCGGGAACTAAAACACATGCCTTTAGAGCCAGCAGGCCTGTCAGGGACCTTCGGCCTTCAAAAGGCAGGCGTTTGCGTAAATGTGTGAGCGAGAAGGACGGTGGGTAAGGAGGGGCAGGGCGCGAAGCTCACCTTAGGTAGACCTCGGTCATCTGCGTGTCTCTTGGTGCAGGGGGACATCTCGCAGTGCAGGAAGAGCAGGGACACGTTGAACTTTGACCTGAAAGTGAAGCTGAACCTCTTCCTGTCCATCTGCGCGTGCAAGACGGAGAAGTCGCCCCGCTGGGGGTAGTACTTGATTGAGTCATCCGTGGGGCAGATGTTCTCGATGAGGGTGTAGTCGGAGGCAATGGTGGGGTCGGAATTGGGTGAGACAAAGCAAGTCTGGATCATAAACCCGAGGTCTTGATCAGCTTTAGTCACTGAAACCTACAGAAAATAAGATGAGAGAAAACGAATGAGAGATAATTATTTTTTATACCAAGATAACAGGAAAGAAATGTGATTTGAATGGAAAGGTAATCACTGCTCTCCTAAACATAATATCAAACTAAGTAAAATGTCAGTGCTTCAACAGGAAAGCACATTTCTAAGCTTACACAAATGGGTTCAGTGACCATGGGACATATAAACATGCTAAAAAAATATGAAGAATATTTCTATGTGTATGTTGTGCATGCTGTTAAAACATCACTCTTTCTGATTTGACTGTCCTATAGGCAACACAAAAATTGCATTGGTATTAAGTTTAATAGCCAGCACCTAGCTAGCTGGTCTGGTCTTGGTACTCTATATAGTAACAAGAGTGGAATACCTTTAGCCAATTGTGTAGCCTATAGTTTCCTAAACTGCTTGCTTGCAATGGCCAGAAAGTAAGAAAATGAAAGTGCTAGACACACCTGGAAATGGGTATGCAAAAGGCAGCCAAGGGTGGCAGTCATTCACACGAGCAAACGCAAGTCACTGGAGGACTGAACAATTTTTTTTTCATGGAAAACACAAGCCAAAGGAACAGTCACAGAGGTCAGCGCTCCAAGACTCACAATTGAGATTTAAGTCCCTTCAAATGTTTTAAGAGGATCTTTATATCCGCTAACCACAAGGCATTTCCTCTACTTACAACCCCTGTATTTTTTTTTTTTTTTGGTCCTTTTTCTGAAAAGCTACACGTTTTTGCTAACGGCAGCGAGGAACTGCCAGTGCTGTCAAGGCGCTTGCTCACTCACTTGGCTTCTGCTGCGAGTCGCGATTACAGCACAGCCCGGGTTACGAAACGCCGCGTTGCGTATCGGGGACCTCTGACACGACGCAGCGGGCGGTAAATCCCGCGCCTGGACGAGATATTTAGCGTTTGCGCTCCCACCAGTAAGGGCACAAGAAGCCAGGAACCTCCAATAAATTTTGTCTTGTCTCAATGTGCAGCAGTTTGAAATCTCCCCACAGCGCAGGGCTGAGACACGTGACACGTAAGGAACGGTGGGAAACGGCTCTCTCTGTGACCTCTGGGCCTGCGTCCACGCTGTCACGTGACCGTCGACCTCTGAGTCCTCCGTGTATCGCGCGCTCAAAGACGTCCGTGGGAGGGAACCTGCGTTTTCTCATTTGGCTCCCTGATTGTTTTCACAGGAGCGTCGGCGGCATCTTCTTCTAAAGCCGCGGAGAGGCAAAAATGCTAGACTCTCCCTGGAATCCTGACATTCCTTTTGCACTGGAGTGGTCTCAAAGGTTAAGGAGAGGGAGATAGGGGTGCTGGCTTTGAAATGCTGGAAACTGCATCTGACCGAACGGGCTTTGATTTTGCAGGAGCAAAAGTTTGTGAACCAGACTTAACATTTGGTCGTCTGTACATTTTGACTGATGTGCTGTACAGACTAACTGTGGGATACACACATGCACACTCAGACCATTATATAACTGCTACTCTGCAACTAACCTCCAATTCATTCCAAGCCGTGACTATGCTTACTACAGCTCCCTGTCATGTGGCTATTATTTCCGAAGGCACTAACAACATATATAGTGGGCTTACATATTTTAATATGAAACACACTCTTGTGTGTTTAATGCATCGTCTGAACTCTACCTCAACAAAGACAGGCTTGTTTTCGGAGGTGGTCACAAAGGTCGCGGGGTAGCGGAAGAGGTTGGTGTTGTAGAGCTCCATGCTGAATGTCACGTTGTCCACCGGGTCCTTTCCGGGGCCAACCCGGGGAAATGGCCCCGGGGGGTTCTGGTTCTTTCTGTATGTGCAGTTAAACTGTGGAGACAGTCAGGGCAGTTATCAGAACAGCAAGGCAGCACACGTCCCAAAGTCATTCACCCCACCCACACCTATCCCTGCTGAGAAACCTTCACCTTGCATTGTGTAGAGGGATCACTAAACCCAATAAAGAGGTGCTGCGTGTCAGAGCCAATAGGGAACAAGTGAGGGGAATGGAGGATGGGGGGAGGAGAGAATGCAATTTTGGATTAATGTCTGGGAGGACAGAGTGGAAGGTTTCCAACACTGGGTCGGGCTAAGTTCAGAAGGTAGACAAAACACAAAGGCTCGGACAGCTGACCCCTTTGTTATGGAGAAGAAACTACTATAAGAAACTTGTCTGCCACTGAGGGAAACTAGAGGACAGAGGGTAAGACCCCTTGGCATCTGGGCAGTGTGTATGCCAATTACCAGACCTCACACTTTTCACTAAAAAGCCATATCAATGCAACCCTTTGGTTTATATTGCAACTGTTAATACATTTCTCCACTATGTTCACCCCACCAAACAGAGCAAATAAATGTATAAAAATATGTTAGTCTGCAGGAGTATGACTGAGACTGAGGAAAAAATAAAGTTAGAGTTCACCATTTTGGGAACATTTAGGCAAACTAATGCAATTTTGTCCAAAGAACACACTCCAATTCTTGACTCAGCTTTTAAAAAATACATACTGAGAGGGGAAGTGCCTACCAGGATTGAAGGCCTAGAACCCATGGGTTCAAAGAATGCTCTCTCCATGCCCTCAGTGTCCACCGGGAAGCCAACGTCTCCAGACTCCATGTCATCATAATCCACGGGCCAACCACTCCCATCCTCAGATTCGGATGGGTTGATGAAGACCTGCCAATGATAACGAGACCAAGGCAGAGCGTTAACATTTACTTGGACGGGAGAAATTTCCCAGTAATAACCTCCGATTTCATCACATTTTGCTCTTGAATGAGGCTATTTCTCTGTGGAAATCTGGAGTGGCTGCGAGACAAGGAGACACAAATCTGTGGATGAACGTCATACGGATTACATGATTCCTTGAGATAACTGGCAAGCCATTCGGAAACAGATGAGCTGGAATTAATACATGGGAACATCTAGCAATTTCGACACCAAAATTCCCAAGGCAATTCCTTGTTACATACTTTTTGATTTCTCATTTAGAAACAAACACACACACACACACACACAGTTCAGCAGAGAGATCATAGGTTTTTGAGAAAACAGGACAACTGTAATGGAGCACGATGAAGGGCGTGTTGTGCTCTTTCATTCCAGTTGGCCACGACTTCCTCTTTTAGACCCTTCCAGAATTGCATTCATTCACATAAAGTCAGTATCACAGGAATTGGACCACAGCTGCAAAAATGTGGCGATGGCAGCAGCTTAGCCTCAGTCTCAAAAATGAACATTCCTCCCTGGCCTTAAATTTTCTATGTCAATGTTGACTTTGAGCCCAGTGAATAGAGGAAAAAAAAGGGGTTGATGCAGATACTGCCTCAGCTTGTTAATCAAAACAAAATGGTTCGGCCTGTGATGTCCCATATTAACGACTCACAAGATCACTGGAAGTCGGAGGGCATGCGTGCCTTGCGGATTGATCATACCCAGAAACCTAACCTCATGAATGACATTTGAACAATGGGGTGAAAAGAAGAATAAGAGGTGATCCGAGCAGGGGTCAATTCCATTTCAATTCAGTTAGTTCATGAAATGAATTTGAATTAGAATGTCAACTCACTAAGCAACATCATATACACTGTAGAGCCACAAGTTTGTCTCTGTTTGTTTTTTTTCTGTGTGCTTCAGTTCTCTACCAGAAAGAGGTGGATTGACTGTTCTGTCAAACAGTTACCCAAATTACTCGACTCCAATCATCCAGGTTGATAATATGATTGATTACCAGTAATTAAGCAAAGAAAGAGTATTAATGATAATAAAAACATTTGTAGAAAGGGTATATTAAAATTACAAATGAAATGAAAGTGATGAATATCAGATAAACAATTCAAAGGAAAATTCACGGATCTAAACTCCGTGGTTAATTATGATCATGATCAGCTGTTCAACAGCCTCTTCTGTCTGATTCATTATGTTCAGTGAAAACATGTCAACATGTAGAGATATCATAGGGACTAGGTAGGGAACTGGGCTTGTAGTACTTAAACTGAATTGCACGGTGAAGTTGTGTAAATTGCTGTGGGTAAGTTGTCTAAATAGCTCTGGATTAGAGCATTTGCTCAATGGTAGTTATGTAAAGCAACACCTTTTGGCAGCTGGTTACAACAGACTTGTACAAATAATTTGTAACTGTACAAATAATCTAATTTCCCAGCTCAGATCTACACCTTTTCTGTCAAAACCTGGACATGAGTCTAGTGGGAGGGTTGACTCGTTGAGCCTGCACAACGAAGACGCTGAGTCTTGGTCTTGATCTTAGGATCAAGACTCCTGACAACCGCACAAAGACATTGTGAACTTGTTGAGAGGATCGTGGGTTGCAATAAATTACAGGTAATTAATGTCAATACAGTGCATTGTATCAGCAGGAGGGAAAACAAATAAATCAATTGTGATGTATTTTACTTGAAGAAAAAAAAAAGAAATTGTAAAGCATCACTGTCTATCCCATCTGTTGAAGTCATCAGTTAAATTTTGAATAACATCCATTTGCTGCTCAATGCTGTCTTATCCCCTGCTGACAGATGATTCACCATTGGCGTTGACCTTAAACCTCAATTGATGTTATCTTCTTTGCGTGATTTATTGCTAAATCGCATTTTGAGCGAAATAAATGGACTCCATCTGTGTGCAGCATGCTACGCACATACTGCTGGACTTGTTTTCATCACCCGTTTTGCATTTGATATTCCAACCAAATTCGCCTTCCCTCCTTTCTCTCCACCGGCGTTAGGTCAACTAATTGTTTTCATAAATGTCACAATTAGCCACTCAGCTCAACAATTAGTTACTTGACTGTGAGGTCTGGGTGCCTACAAAGACCTCTGAAGGGCAACAATCAAAAAAGGAAGTTTTAATCCCTGCGGTTCACGTGACCGAGACAAACTGGTGGCCCTCCGCAGTAATTAATTTCCTGAATAGACCGAATATAAATAAAGTCAGATCCCCTTATTACGCTACAGAGACAATCCCCCTCCAGTTCACCCGCATCGACAGTTCACTCACCGAGTTGATGTAGATGACCACGGGACTGGGAAGGAAAGGGTATTTAGCAGTTTGGCAGCCAGTCAGCGGGGTTTCCAGGATGTAGTGGGTGGCGTTGGACGTAGCTGTGCATGCAGGGTCTTGCAGGGTGAGGTTGGCTCCTCCGTACCCACTTGCCTGTTGAGACGGACGAATGCTCGCTAAAATAAAACTGTGCACGTTACCAAACTAGGTTTCACTGCCAGCAAAGAAATGCAAGCCAACGATTTTACGTGCAGTCGTGCCTCACAGTCGTTATGCAACTTTTCTTTCCCTCATAAAGTGATTGCACCCGCTGATTTAAATATAACCGTAGGGTCACAACATTAAAAATAATCGTCTGAAGTAAGTCAACCACCGATCGCTTTGCCTCAGTTGATCATCGGTGATGTCAATGTGGAGGTTCCTTGGTCCCTGCAAACCGAGCCCATGAAATGCCCACAGTGTTTCCCGAGACGAGCCTCCTAAAACGAGCCCTCACAGAGCGTTTCTGTGTGAAACTGCGTTCGGTTGCAGCGAAGGGAAATGTCGGCGGTCTGCGAGGCTGTCCAGAGCTGCCTGAGAACAATTTTCATCACGCCGTGAGGGTTTGGCCAAACTGTGATGTGGTCTCCTTCGTTCACTCTCATTTTTGGTGCCCGCTGCAGGCAAGGCTACGCATACCCTTGGGAGACATCGCGGTCAGGAGACGAACAGTCCAATCACTGTTCAAAGAGGGGACCTCACACCCCTCTTTCATGTTAATAGAAAAGCCACACAAATACTAGTCATATTTTATTCATACAACATCATTTGTATGATTGAGATTTTTTAAATGGTCGTCCCTTTAGTAAAGTGCCATTTGCTTAATCAAATGTGGAAAAAGGCATTACTAGGACAAGGGGAAGGGGTATTGCCCACAATCCAAAATTTTGTCAAAACCACAATCAAATGTTGTGATCTCCTTGATTTAATGTTGAACATTTTGCACTACATATGGCTTTTCACGTCACGGGATGTTAAGGATCTGGTTATTAAACCAGCCGCAATTAATCACTGATAATTTGGTGAGTAGTGCAACATATACGCTTCATGGCCAAAAGTATGTGGACACCTGATATCCATCATCTTAACCAAAATTATGGGTATTAATATGGAGTTGGTCCACCCTTTGCTGCGATAACAACCTGCACTCTTCTGGCACATCCATGCCTGCCTCCCGGAAAGTGTTTCTGATCTGTTGGACAGGTGTTCGAGTTTTTTCTTCATTATGGTGAGAATCCTTCAATCATGAACGATGAGGTCTTCCAAGGCCTACCAGACCCTTTTACGATTGCTGAGCTCACCAGTGCTCTCATTCTTCTTAATGAGATTCCAAGCAGTTGATTTTGGTAGGTCAATGGTTTGGCTTATGACTCTGACTGTTTTTTCTTATTTCCCAACCTCATAATAGCTTCCTTGACTTCATTGGCACGACTCTGGTCCTCATGTTGAGAAATGCCAATAACAAACTCCAAAAGCAACCAAAAGAATCAAGACTTAATACTGAAATCTCTTTTGTACCTGCACTAAGAAAGCCATTGAACACAACAGACTAATCAAAATCACCTTTGAAGCCATTTGTACCAAACATAATAGTACCCTGAAATGGGAGGTGCTATGAATAAGCAGTCCAGTAATTTCTACATGGTGAATCTAAAATGTATTTAAATACCTGCTATATTAATAAAAGCTAAGACTCTGCACTTAATCCACAAGTGAATTGTTTGATTGCAAATGTAAAATTGCAGAGTACAGAGCCAAATCAAAAAAAAAAAGGTATGTCTCTGTCCAAAACATTGAGCTCACTGTATTAGCTAAATGCGAGTGGATGTGAACCTTTCCTACCTGGAGGCTCTCCTTGTCCACGCTCACCACCATCCTGTCCTCCTCACACTGCACACTCAGGCCCACGTTCAGGGAGCCCTGCTGCTCCTCGGGCTCAGCGCCGAGCCTGGGCCGGCCGTCCGTGGAGGTGGGAAGAGACAAGTAGGGAAGGCCCTGCTCGGGGGGACCGCCCATCCGGGGGAAGGGGAAGGGCGGACCTGGGCGTGGGGCGAAGTTCCCCGGGTCCGGGTGGGGATGTAAGTTGTGCAAGATGGCCAGCTCCGGGGGGAAAATGCTGTCCATGACATCCACTTCATCTGGAAACCAAAAGCAACTGTTAGAATCGTGAATGGTTTTAATGGCACAGGACTTTTTATATCATTATTACAGATATAAACCCAACATTCAAATGTGGTCACCCTGTTCAAATACAAGGGGCATAATTTAAGTACGTGATCTTTAAATATCGTAAAATACACCCTTCTCTCAAATTTGGAATGGCCAATCATGAAACACATAATCTGCTTCAACAGGAAGTCACTCCGCTTTGAATGACAGGGAGAAGAGCCAATCACACCTGGCTCCCTCAGACGCAGGTTGAAGTGGTTGGCCACATGGGTGCTGGTGAAAGAGGTGACCGGGCTGTAGCCTTGCTCCTCCGCCCACTGGATAAGGGCCTGGGAGCCAGACGGCAGGTGGGACTTAGACATCTTGGACACCTGCATCAGCCTCTCAGTATCCGAACTCAGGCTCACGCTGTCCGCGGTCTGAGGTACAGGGGACGGAAGAGAAAACACCAGACAGCCATCAATACACAGTTCACTACACCAATTGGTACTTTCCTTTCTGACTGAAAGAAAAAAATAGTTCTACACAATAATGTATCTAAACAAACTTATGAACAATGTGCTTGTTTGCAGTAGCTCTACCAGCCGATTAATTTGATGTGGTTCTGTCACCAACTTAAAGCAAAACTTTTATGGGGGATTTTTGACATGTGATCGTCGATGCTGACTCAAAACCCTAAAGGCAAACAGATAAGTCTTCAAATATCACAAAAATGCGAGTACACCCAAAACCTGGCAAGAGAGGCCACACACTCATTCACTCCCCCCGTCCACCAATGCATCTGGCCTAAGCCCACCACCAAGTACGAGATGACCTAATGGCACCAGTGAGTAAACACCAGTGATCATCTAAAACAGATTCCTACAGAACATGAATGATGTGTATTTTAGGACAAAAATCATTGTATTATCCATTCATCTCACCATAAATATATGTGGTTGAAATTGTTATCTTTCACTGAAGTGCTCTCCCTGGCTCCTTCTAAATTCTTGCAGTGCTCAAACTGAAACTTTACAACACTATTCACATAAAAAAATGTTCAACATTATTAATACAAGAAAGTCTTTTTCCAATTTTACAACAGATGGAGAGAGAGCATGGGCTACAAGCATGCATATCACACCCCCACATGAAATGTGTTGCTTCTTGTTCATTGTCAGTTGGCTCCACAATAAACATAGTGTAAATTGGTCCTGTTATTTCTACCTATTCAACCAACTTTTGACAGGAATGAACTATTCCGCCTTTTTTAAATTTCCTCACCACAGGTTGTTATACCGGTTAGTAAGTCAAATACAAAAAAAGAGAACCGATCACTTGTAAACAGTGCATTCAATTGCCATCGTGTCCGGGTCTGACAAATATTTTTTTCTGTCCTCTCCATGGCAACCAACGTCCAATAAAGTACAGGTAGAAGAAGATAATTCAAACCTTTGTTTGCCAGACTGAGTGTACTTCTCTTGATCAATGGCAGAGGACAAATGCATGGGATTAACAGTACGCCGTGCTTGGTCCCCACTCGCCCAGTTGTTAATGCGCGTGAATGCTAATTCTTTCCCACAGCCACCTCCCACCCAACTGCACTGTGGGCAATCTTACAACAGTAGTGAGTGTTTGATTTTACGAGGCTATCATATCACACGCATAGCTGAAATTCTCTAATACGGACCCACAGAGACTTGTTAACTCGCACTCTCACAGGAATAAGCAGACACAGACGCACATACATTCAATGATACACAGACGCACATAGACACATAAACATAAAGACACCCCACTTGCGCAATGCACACAAAGACCAGACACACTCTCCGTGATGCAGACTACCACTTCCATCTAAAGCCAGTAATCTCAAAAATGCCAGTAATCTACAGTAGCAGCTGCAGAGAGGGATTTATTTCCCCCGTAAAAGCAAACGCCTCCTTTTCCATTCCCCGCAAAGTGATGGCAAGTGCATAAAAAGTTCAGCCAAAGCAGCCTGTAACCATGCTGTCGGAAGCAGCGCTTTTCAAAAACCAGAGTAACTTTTTGAAAAGCCCTTTGCCACTTCCTAATCGTGCATTTGGATTCAAGAGCTTGCTCTGGTTGCATCAGGGGCCTGGAGCTTGATACCGGGGACCAAGCCACTTAGTTCTGGCTAGCATTACCGGTCAATACGACCCTTTTGCAATTTATTTTGTGCAGTGATATGGCAGATGAGCAAATCGTGCACACTGGCTAGCCAGCTGCATTGACGGGCACCACCTCTGATTGGAGAGCTCGGCGCGCCCTGCCCATAGCTGGGGAGAGAGAGAGAGAGCAGGGTCTGCTCACTGTCTCCGGAGAGGGTGGAGTTGGCTCGGCTGGAGAGAATCACATAGGGAGGTGGGCACGGGGCGTGCTAATCCTTTCAGACTAAACCTCTGAGCGCACGCAAGTGGCAGCCCTGAACTTAATGGACCGTAAACAATTAACCTTTCCTGAGGCACAGTATGAACAATTAGCTCCCTGTTGCTTCTAGCTGGATCCTGACATGTTAAGGAAGGTGTCTGAGCACTTCATTTCTGGGGTTCTGCCTTTTCAATGTGACCTGGCACTCACACATGCATCTGTGATATTTTAACCCTTCAAGGTGTGCGATTACATATATGTGATTTGAAGGTTCTTGACTGAGCACTCTAATGCTGATGTAACAATCAGTACGGGTAATTGAAAAAAATGGAGTTCTGGACCACTGACTTAGAATTGTGAAAAAACCATTCCAAAAACTTATTCTCCATAGTGTTAATTGCATTTTCACCAACCATTATGCCAAGAGACAGAGTACAGTAAAAACAAAAAGGCTAAGATGGACAAACACAAAATGCAAGATCTCATACATCAGGTACTATAAATTTCTAGAAAGTCATGTTTTTTATTTTACCAAATGTAAATATTACAGGCAATAAAATAGTAACCAACAACAATATTTTTTGTATATCATTATTCTGTTCCATGCTTTATGTGCAGCATGAACACTGGTAAATGTACAATGCCAAAAATGAAAACTGCATCAAAAGTCTGCACTGATTATCTTCATTACTCAGACAAGCAATGAGAACTTTTTGGCATTGACAAATTTCTATTAAAATCCTTCTTAATTTATTGGCAGCAGAACCTGACTTTAAAAATGGCTTCCTGTGGAAAAATGAGAGGCAAAGCTAAACAAAATAAAGTGTTTCTTCGTGCACTAAAAGAGTTGTGAACCCTGCAGCACGCTAGGCCGGTGCCTGAAACCCAGGACGGAGAGCGGTCGTAGCCAGTAGAGCTCATAATTCACGGTTTGATGGATGACGAATGAGTTTGGCTGACTGCACAAGGAAAACAATCTGGTCGACCTGGCCTGTGCACAAGTCTGGAGGCCCCCCCCCCACCCCCCACCCAAGTAACACCACACCCACTTGTACACCATGATGAAAACTGATATGTTGCTAAGGAAGCAATTTCACATTGCCCAATTTCTCACCACAGCCAGACGTCAGGTGTCTTCGCACGTATCATGAGACCAATTCATAAGTGGCTGCTGTGTTGTGGGTGGTATATTTCCAGTATATTTCCACCTGTCTGTCTTTCTGTCTGTCTGTCCTTGTCCACAGTTTTAGTGTCATGTTAATGTATACTGGCTGGGACCAAGGAGAAGCAGTGAATAACACAGGTGCCGGTGTTTTTGTTTGGGATTTAAACAAGCTCCCAACACTGTGAGGTCGTCCAAAGTGCTAGCGCCGCTACGTACCAGCACGTCCAGCTTGCCCAGGATGCGGTGGGCCTGGATCACCCATTGGACGTACTTCTCGCACTTGAGCACCAGCACCAGGTCGCGGTGGAGGGGAGGCCCGTCCGTCTCCAGGGGCCTGATGTCCACAATCGCGTCCACCTGGAAGACACTGTTTTTCAGAGAGAGAGAGAGAGAGAGAGAGAGGGGGGGGGGGGAGAGAGAGGGGGAGAGCGAGTGAGAGAGAGACAGGGGGAGAGAGAGAGAAGGAGGGAGAGGGAGCGATGAAGAAACAACCGTTAAAAAAAAAAAAAAACATTGGCTTGCGCAGTGAATTTATCAAACTTCTTCCACATTATAACGTCTCCTCTGTCTGGCCAACTCATTAAAAACTTGGATGCCGCCCCGGAATGGGACATGTGCACAGCAGACCACTCACTACGGCAGCCTAAACAGGCACATTTTTACACAAACCGGCCATCCCTCCCATTCCTCTGTGCCAACGTTCACGGGGCATGTCTTTGGAGCTGAGCTTCCTCCGGGAATTCACAGGCAATTAGAGTCTCCAGCGAAAGTGTGAGAAAGAGGCGGTACAGGATGATTCGGGGACAAATTAGGAATCAGCTGTGTCCACATTTTAAAAATTGTTTTCCCAAACGTAATTCCAAGATTTCTCAAAGGATCTGACAGAGATGTATGCTTTTCTCTGCGGTCACACATTGTTGAATTACGAGTTTAGGGATTAAACCAGAGAGCACACCCAAAAGACTTTACAAAAAGTACATTGTTTTAAATCAAGTCTAATGAGAAGTATGAAATATGCAAACTGTCATACACACTCACACATGCATAAATGCGCACTTATATTCATGCTGATACACACATGCATACATGCACGCACACACACACAAATATGTACAGAGCTTGCACAGCCCCATCACTTCAATTAGTCCCAGAATGTTTTCTGGATGAACTGTAAACCAGGAGCAGGATCTTTCTGGACTCATATGCAAGGTGGTCAGAGAGTTACAAGAGTGGCCAAAGAGTTTATAGAGTGGCAGCAGCATCATTTTTCTCTCCGAAAATTATAATAATTTTCCACGACTGAGGTTGTGTCAAAGAAATACCTATACCTGTCCAGAAAAGGCTTTTCTCAAAATAAGGCTGTAAAACCTTAAAAATTCAAACGTTGACAAACTTTGGGGGTTAGTTAAGATGACTGGGCCTCATTCACCATTATCTTCCTAAGTTTTTTCTTAAATTTGTTCTTAAGAAAGATCCAAAGAAAAGTCTACCTCAGATTCACGAAGTGTTCTTAAAATGAACTGTTCACACATGTGTTCTTAAAATGACGAATCCCATTGTCCTCGTAAATGTAATGCGCATGTCAGTTGTTCCTAATTAGCATATGTAAACGCCCCGGCAATCCCCATAAAAGGGAATGAGACTGCAGGGCCGTGTGCACACACAGAAATCAAAAGAAAAGTTGAGAGTGAACGAAGTCAATAATGCCCAAACGAAAATCTAAAGACGGTGGAGCACCGGACTCCAAACGTAAGAAAAACTTCAGTAGTTCTGAAGTGGAGATATTGCTGCGAGAAGTGAACAGCAAACGACCTGTCATATTTAGTAGCGTCAGTAGTGGATATAAAATAACACAAAAAAGATGCATGGGATGCTATTACTAGTCCAGTGAACGCTGTATCCGGAGAAGAGCGCACAACTGATGAAGTAAAAAAAAAGATGGTTTGATGTCAAATCTGAGACAAAAAAAAAAATGCTGGTGGGCGTGGGCGCAAGCAATGCTATGCATTCAAACGACAACGCGCTTCTCATCATATTAATACCGCTAATTAAATCAACTAGCATTAAACTGCAAAGGAGTAAACCCGTCGCTGCACAAAACACTGCACAAAAAATGTATTGCCAGTCATTTTGGTGTCACCCCCCTAGTGATGACTCTGAATAAGTGTTCTCTTCTGCAACATTCCCATGTGTTTAAAAAGTGTTACCTAAGTGCTTAGTTTGTATTCAAAATTTAAACATTTGCTTTTTTAGTATAGACCAAACATTGCATAATTAAAACCCCAAAAAATTTAAGGTCACTACAATGGTTTGATTTTTATCATTTATTTACAGATGAACTCCCGCAGAGGCAACCACCCTCTGAGGCAGAACCTGGCACCTTAATGCTTTGTAAAATAATGAAAATAATTATTAAAAAATATTATAAATGATAAAATATTATTGTAATTTAAATCCTATAATATTATACAACTGTAGAATTGAAGAAAACACAATAACCAATTATTTTGCACAAACATGTCTTCTGTTCTTACTTAAGAACAAATCCCAAATAAGAAAACATTGGTGAATGTCAGAATCTTCGTGAAAACTGCGTAAGTGGGTTTTAAGAAGAAACTTCTTCTTAAGAACGGTTGGTGAACGAGGCCTACATGTCTCCTAAGAGCCTCAGAGTTTGAACAGTGGAACGGGGGAAGTTTGGCTCTGGTGGTGAACAGACCTGACCGTCCCGGGGCTGGGGGCTTGCAGCTCAATGATGTGGACCTCCCGATCTTGATCCGGGCCGGACAGCACACACCCTCTCGACGGCTGTGGCTGCACGTAGCTTGCCAGGTAGTTCAGGGACAAGAACTTGGTGTCAATCTTGCACGTGGTAGAAAAAACTGGATCTGAAAGAATTCAGGTGTCTGTGTTAATTTTTTGGTACAGTGAATCCCTTATCCGGATTGCAGCATTCGAGAAAATTCATTTTTTGGAATTCATTTCAAGAGCATTATTTTTTAAATGATCAAATCTTATGTAATATACCTTGCTAGAGCCCCAATTCCAAAACCTTTACTCTACTAGAGACAACCCTGGGTGTCATGAGGAGAAAAGAAAGCCATATATTTGAGGCTCAGTTCTGAACTGCATCCAAGACAGCAATATATTCTGAAGTTAAATACACCTAATTGCATACATTTCCCATGATGTAGATAATGTTATATGATTTCACTGAAAATCTGCAGGGCCCAGAAACAATGACATACATAGTTGTAGAGTAGAGTCATTGTCTTCCGGAACTCAATTATTATGTTTGTTTAAAAGCCTTGGAGTATTTAATATTTATGTAAAACACCAACCCAGAGGGTGGTGATTTATATAAATACATCATCTGCTTAGAGAAGACAGGTGCTTCCTTATTTGGTTCATCTGGTCTTGGACACAGAGCAAAATGCTATGTACAGTATGCACTGCAGTTGGCATCTTTCCTCGTAGACCTCCTGGGTGATTTGATGGACTCAGATCAGGCAAAGATCTCTACATTATGCTCCCAAAGCACAAAAGCAAGGCCAGTCCTGTCTTAACAGTAGATGCAACGCAGGGTTTTGACAAAGACCTTCTTGTGAGAAAATATCGACCAGTCAAAACCAAGCCACGGCCACCATGGAATGATAGTGCCAGATACTAATCGAACAAGCACTGTGTTTGAAATCTCAAGAGATTATAGAGCAGATCTGATAATAATACATCCACAGCTCTACTTCATGTACTAGTTTTAGTATGCGCACTTGAATGCATTGAATCATTCGATAATTAATTGCATATATATATGTATATATACTGTATAAATATTATATACATATATATGTATATATAGATATATATGTCTAGGTGTGTGTGTGTGTGTGTATATATATATATATATATATATATAATGTTGCATATATAGTAGCACCATTCCTACAGTATACATCCATCGAGAGGGCAGATATTTGCAGCCTGGCTATTGCTGGAGAGGGAGAAGATCAGCGTAACTTCCCCCTTCATGAGTCATGTTTGCAGATCGTTGCTTCTCCTCCCAGAGTACAGCGCTGCTACACCTCTTTCTTCACTTCAAACAACCTCTCTGCCCTCTCCCTGCTGTCAGAGTTGAGGACAGCGAGAGCTCTGTCTGCTTCATCTCACTCCTGACGCGACACATCCTCTCAGCCCCTATCTAGGAAAAGCTTACGTGTGCCGAACCCATTAGAACATCTCAAAAGTTTACAACAAGCTCCACACGATAGCAGCTTCGAGAGGGCAGGGCCCCCTCCGGTCCACTTCATGACACATGGACTGCAAGGGATGAGAGGTTCTCCAAGCCAGACAAGCCTCATCCTCCCTTGGTTAATATCATTCAGCAAATGATAAAAACTTAATTAGGCAGTTGTGTGCATTCATGAGTGTCTCATATTTATTTTATTTTTTTTACTTTATTACTTTATCACTAAGAAGAAGAAGAAAAATAGATCATTATATATGGGGGGGGGGGGGGTAACAGGGCTGCGTGACCTTTAAATGGTAATTGGTCGTGTCTGTATTTGTAGTAATATTGGATTGCTTGCCTTTAATTTTTTGTCTGTTGAACATGCGTGTATACACTACCATGCAGGAGGAAGTGCACCACTCTCATTGGCAAATTGGCAAATTCTACAATAGCAAATCAGTTTGTTCTGTTATATTGGCAAGGCTTCAAAAAATCATTTCAATTTGATTCATGATTTGGTTGACCTTAATTTGAGCAGTGCTGGCTGAAGATGATTATCACTGGTGCTGTTATTGGTTTGTGGATTATTTTCAAGGTTCAAGACCAGCTCAATGAGGATACCTTTACTTAAACTTAGCTTCTGGGATAGAAAGGCCTTTTACTGGTTCATTTTTAGGATGAATTCCGGATTTTTCCATTTTCACAAGTAAAAATGCGTAATTCTGTCCATCATGCAATGTATGGTGTGAATCAATTAATCCAATGTATGTAGTCATAGAATTCAGCATACAGAGTGCCAACAGGGCTTTTGTTCCACTTTAAATAACTTTGCCAGCTAAGTAGGCCCCATATCTCACTTCCATACAGCACAACGAGCTGTAAAATACTGTCAGGTATTTTAAACAATACTCTTACAGAGATTTTCATATCTGTTCCAACTCTGGAAACAGTAAGTCGAGTTTTATTTAAACTGCATCTTTGTCCCTCTATGGCACTGAGTGAAGAACAGTGTTTTTTATTGTGAATTTCTGCAATCACTTGAAAGCACAATGCTTGAATACACAATGCAATCATTTTCATACAAATTTTCAATCAAAGGAGTTGTCTCTCTTTTTTTCATTTGTCAATGTATTTGTTTGTACATGACAGTTATCTCTTTAAAGTCTCATAAGCATTCTTTTTGAGACCAATTTTGTATTGTTAAATAATTCACGACATTCATGACATTCTTTGAGAAGATGATCACATCAAAAATAACTGTAATACATAGCACCAGAGCTTGCCAAATAAGCAAATGGAAAATGGGGGAATGGGTAGATAGTTACCAAGATAATTATAAGGTAATTATTCCACTCAACTTCAAACTGCCAAAATCCAAAGGGACTGGGATGTCACTGGAGGAGTGCGTCAGACAAAGTTCAGTAGGCCCTGTCCCAGGCTTCAATTGCAGATGCACTAGCTTTATTACTGACTAATATGAAGTGTTCAATTTGGATAAAATCTCTAAAGTGCACAAGCCACGTGTGCATGGAAAGATAAATTTGATAAGCATTCTAAGGGAATAGCAGTTACAGCACTAGGTTTCAAACAGATTCACTTCTTACAAAAATGTGTAGATCATAGATCAACAAAATATACCACAAAAACCATTTGTCAGCTTGTGTGTTTGCAGTGAAAAACAACACAACCGATCGTTTGCAGTATACATTTCATCCCACAGTTCCCTATTTAAAGCGTAATGCAATAATGTATATTGCTGTGCTGCTACTTACAAACTTTTAGCCTGTTAATCGGGTACATATGAAACCTAGAAGGCTGTGGATTTCATCCATGTTAGAGCCAGCGGAACCTAGTGGCTGAGCTCAGGCTGTAGGTGCAGGACTGTGGCAACAGTGTTGGGCCTCCTTCTCTGTCTCTCTCTCTCTCTTAGCTCTAAGCCTGGTGACTTAACACTCAGAGGAGCTATTCACCACCGAGTGCAAAACCTTCATACAGAAAGTAGGTTATATAATCCATCGATCAGTCAGCCGTCCATAAGTCCAGTGCTTCTTGGAACCTTGTCAAAAAGCGACACTAAAAAGCGAGCTATTAAAAAATAATAATAATAATCGTAATCCCAAAAGGCAAATCCTGTGTTTTTCTTGTTATGGATTTGAAGAACTGCCAGCAGAACTGGTAGAAAAAGTGTACCCCCATAGATCACATTGATTTTGCTCCAATGCTTTAGTGGGAGACTGTCTATGGTCTCCATGGGGAATTAATTATTGAATGTGGATCAGCCATTCAGAAATAAGGTCTGCCATGCGCTGCATAAATACAAATTCTGTAGAATGTGTGCAAAAATTCTCCCCTGGGGTCTCCATGGCCACATGGGGGCGAGCCTCCCAGCAAACCCCCCGGTCCTCCAGCCCCGGCCCACATACCTTCGCCCACTTTGATGTAGACCTCCTCGGCGGCCTTCAGCTCTAAGAAGGAGGTGACAGCTTTGTACTTCTCCTGGCCCCAGGTCAGGAGGTGTTCGTTGCCGTGGGGAAGGGTCTCCGCCAGGACCTCGCAAGAGCGGGAGAAATTTCCCGGCTCAAAATGGACCCGCGAGCCTTCGGATACCTGGCCAGGAAAGGGGGGGGGGAGAGAAGAGTCATAAATTACCCCCAAAAAGGAAAAATCCATTTTGGTTTTTGACTGCTAAAGGCAGCTTGAGGGAGGCATTAATTACAGCTTTTGGTGCCTCCCAAAAGGTAGTTTTCCAGTAGCCCGAGGGCACACAGCACTGACCACTCTTGACGGCTCTGGGGACCTGTTGGCCCATGCACTACTTCCATGTCCCAGATGTGATGTATGGACCCTACAGGCATCGGTGCAGACCTTGGCCATTATGGAAACGCTCTGTGTTTTGCTGTATAACAATATATTTTTTTGCCATGACTGAAAATACGGAGTGAAATGCTCAGGCACGGTTACCTGGCCCAAATTGATTTTCATTTATTAGCTTTCCCCGAGCGAGAAAAGAGAAGAACAGTCTGAGATTTAAGAGCACGTTTCAAAACATGAGGGAGTCGACACATGTTCACAGAACTCAGAACAGGAAGGACATGCTTCAGAAAGCTTGCTGGTTTAAGTTTAGTGTTAGGGTTACATATGGAATGGTCCAAATCCTAAGGGTAAGGGCTCTTTTTGGGGGGAAAAAGGGCGTGAGAATGGCAGGCATTTTGAACAAATGCACCTGCAAATAAAATCCACAGGTTTTTAAAAATCAGTACCAATTCTAGAGACAGCTCCAACAGTTCCAATTATAATAAATTGAGAAACACATTTATATAAACATGGTGGCAGAATTGTATCAATATGCTCCTCTTAGATTACAAGCATAGATATATGAACCAGTGAAATTTATAAACACTAATCTAAAATGGAACAATATGGCCATATCTCCCACATTAATATTTCACTTTTGATCTTCTATTTTCCCACTCTGTCTTCTTACACAAAGTGTAAAGTTACCACTGTTTATACAACATTATATGAAGTGTCACCAGAAACTCTAGCTGGGTAACTCAAAATGGCTGACACTGGACTGTTCTGTGTTTACGGACAGCACGCCCACAGACCCTTAGTATCCGTCTGGTATAAGCGATAAAACACTCACAGCGCAGAGGCTGCAATGTCCCAAAGGACATACCCTAAAAACAACACTGCCTCAGATCTGTCTCACCTCAATGTGAAGGGTTAGCCCACACATGTCTGTTCTGCTTTCACCCAATAACTGAACAATTAAGGGCATGTATGTGTCTGTGAGTGTGTATCTATGTGTGGGAGCATGTGTGTGTGTGCATGTGTGTTTGAGTAGCGTGTGTGAGGGTGTGTTTGAGCATGTATGTAAACTGTACAGATGTGCATGAACATACTGTATGGAATGGGACGGTAATATCAACAGATATTCATGGTTTTTGCCCACAAGCTCAATGGATATGTAAATTATGCTATTTTTTAAATGCCAGATGACAAACTGAAAGATTTAATGTCCAGGCCTGATAAAAATAGGGGTGTAATTGAAAATATGAGTTTAAAAAAATGCCAGGGCTTAATAAAACAGCTGCAAGATGCCAAATAAATTGGGGGATGGGGGATGGGGGGGGCTTAACATATGTGCAGAACTCTTGATGAAGTGCTGATTTGCTTTTCTGGCAGCGCGACTTGGCTGAGGTGACCGTTCCAAACTCAGACCACCCCTCAGGCTCTTAATGGAGCTCAACGCATATGCTTCACTTCAGAGAGATAAACATTCGCATGTGTTGAGAAACCCACTGTACACTGCACGGTCCCAGTACAGGGTCTAGACAGGCTACCTCATTATATTTCCAAGATTGTTTTGCTGTTTTTCTCCAACAGCTTACCATATCTAAAAAATGTCGGGCGCAGTGGACACAGTCCTGGCATGTCCAATTAGGAGAATCTTTATCATCCCATTAAACTGATAGGGAGTTCAGTCACCTCGGTCAAATCAATTCAATTACACAACCCATCACCCCACTGCTTATACACCGCTCCGCTGCCCTATCTTGAGTACAGTGTGCATGCAGGACCTAAGAGAAAATTCCAGAGCACCAACAGGAGAAGCAACCCACGCCCTCGCTCTGAAGTCTCACGCCTCACGTCTGAACCCACTCTCCGACACATCTGTCTCGGTGCGGAACATCTGCCTGACCTTTGGCTGATCCCGTCTCTGCTGCTGGCACGCTCATCAACGACAATAAAAAACAGAGATAACAAAATGGCTTCAGACGGACCTTTATTTAGAACTATCGCTGAGGGGTGGTGGGGTGGTGGGGGTTGGCTGAGAGACAGATAGCACAACACACTTTACTGCCGAGAAGTGTCTGGAAAACTGCAGCACGTTTGGCACTAGACGAGTTGGTCGTGTTTCTGCAGGAATCCCAAGCCAAAACGCAAGAAATTTTTGTATTTTGCTTAATTGCAGGGATACAGTAAGACTTCAATTAGTTTCAAAGAATTACACAGAAAGGCCTGAAAAACATCATTAAATTGGGGCCTTGTTTTTCATATGAAACCGCAAATATTTTTCAAATAAGAATATAAGGGGGGGGGGGGGGGGGGGCCAGACAGGGGTTCCATGGCATTGAGAAAAGGCCTGTTTGCTTACTCAGTGTGGGGCTGATTTTTTTTTTTTTTGCGCCGTTTGAATCGTTCAGTGAAACAGATGGATCACTATTATATAACAGTATTAATTACCATACAATTCAGAGTGTCATGCCTACAAAAAGAATTGAAAGTGCACAGATATGCACAATTCCCATACAGTTTAACTACAACATTGTAACGGCTCATATAAAATAAAATCATTTATACATAACCCCCAAACAAAACTTCAGGTTCAAAATGTTTCATTCCCAAATTGCACTACAGAGCTATCAATGGCATTTCAAAAAGATGTCGTACAGCTGTGTAGATGTAAGACAGCGATGTAACACTCTGAGTAAACACCCTTGTTACTGTCCTAGTTAATCCATTACGTAACACAGGTCCACATTTGCAAATTTGAGGCTTGATGCCATGAAACATAAAGAAAAGAAAGTACCTGATTGGTCATGCCAAGAACTGATGAATCAGCTGTCTAAATGGAATTTTACCCTGTGCCTGCAAAGCACATTCTACCACTTTCCCTGAGGTTCATTTAGTCACACTTCTTAAAAATAAAATTACAATTAGGCCTAAATTACATTTACTATTCCAAGGAAGCTTAAAATTACATTTAGGTCCTAGTAACATACCAATGGCAAGAGTACAGCGACTTGACTGACATCTTTCAGAGAAATTCCCCTGAAACTTTAAATGGTGATTCTGAGGTAAGGCTGCAGTTCAGGAGTCTGCTGGCGAGCGGCCACGAGGTCTCTTACCTCAGGGTCGCCTGCTCCTCGTACCGCCGCGCTGAGGAGGAGCCCCGCCTCAACTTTATGGACCACGGGAGGAGCTTTTGTTTATGGACCGTCAAACGATCGCCCTGGACCGCCAAACCAACACAAGACATGTTGTGATGGTTGTCCTCCGCAGAGTTTAAGACTGGAAAGTAACGTGCCAATGGACTGGCTCATCTGAGAACACATGTTACAGCGCGATGTGAAACTCCATCCTAACTTTAATGACCGTCTCTATAGGAACTGCACAAATCCGACATACTGCATAGGCTACTGGTGTATAATATGTGCAGTAAACATGCTCTCATTTTTTCTTTCAGTTGTAATGGAAATGGAGGGAGAGGGTCAATGCACTAGAGTGAACTTTCTTAGCACTAGGCTGTCCCCAGATAAATAAATTATTGCGCTTTATCTGCGCTCTGGCAACAAACAACTCCAGACAGCGACTAGTTTTTGGCTTGTTTATGAACTAATATTCAACAAAATGAAATGGGGCCACCGACAGGTTAGGATGAAGTGAAATCCAAGTCAAAATCAACACATAGCTGGATGCTTTTTTTAAAAGGGAATTCCACTTAATGTTCATAATTCAACACAGTGTTACCTACAAACACATGTTAATTCTCAGTATCTTTTCTAAAAATCTTAATCAATGCCTGTGCAGGGAGTGATGATGTCACCAAGTGAAAAGGCCAGCTCTGGATGAGTACATTTACACAGATATTTAATTCCGAGTGGATTTTAAAATACGGTTAAAAGGAAGCAATAAGACCACAAACAGCACATCAAGTTATTATTTTTCAGCAGTTCCCCCTAATAACTACAATATATTTGCAGTTTGGTTAGGGAGTATCTAGAGACGTGCATGCGGGGGGATTTAGAATTCCAGGCCACCCAACACAACATAGTTTTAACACAGGGAATAAGTCAGTCCTGCCATAAAGCCATCAGCACATTCAGCACCTGGCCTAACCCGCTGAGCTCCATGCTCTACACATGGAGTATCAAGGCAATATTGCTCCCAAAGCTCTGCAAGATTTCCTGCCACCAGTTACCAGGAAAAACCAGAGCAGGCAGAACAACGTCTAAAAAAGGTTCAACTTTCCCTTCTTTCTGCTTGGACTCCTTTTTTCTTCAGAAACAACAGTTGCATGCTGCCCAGCTCCCAACGCCGCACTAGGCTTTTAAAAAAAGTGCAATTTAATGTGGTTTCCTGTAGTTTTTTACCACATGGGAATCAACATATTAATGCCATATCCACATATTGCAGAGAGCTGCCAAATATCAATTACCAGAGTGCGGCAATCTTCAGCATGCCAATGATGCATCTTGCCTAAAAATACAAACATTTTGCTAATTATAATATACACAGAGTAATTGGATTCTTGGTTGATAAAAGCGCGTTCTGAAGAAGTGAACGCAATAAGCGGCTGACAACCATGTTGAACGGCTCAAGCCAGGACGGCCCTGGCAGCAAATGCGCCTGCGCATGTGTGTACTGGCAAAGAGATGTTATGAGAAAACAACACCATCTGCTAACCCACCACAGCAGATTGCTTCTGCAGACGTGCGTCCACTGAAAACCAATATTGGCCGGCGATGGTTTCAATTACCAATCAGAAAGACTTTCACTGTTCGTTCTAGAGCAATAAAAACAGCAGCTTGGCAAACACCGAAAGAGCAACACATTCCAGCATCCAAACTTTATTTACAGCCCATTATACATTTTCAAAAAGCTTCTTCGGAACAGGATCACAGTACCAAAAGAACAAAGGCACAATAAACACATTTCATAAGTCTAGTACAAATTCAAGGACTGACTGCAAAGACTGGAAAAGTGTCTGCCCCAGCATTTTAATTTGCCGAAATGAAATTACGTCTGACCCACACACTGTAAAATGTCCTCCCTCGCGATATTCATTACGTTGGCGTGCAGACTACCCGATTGGCGCAGAATGCTCCCAAGTGTGTTTTACAGAGAGGGCGTCTGGACGGATCATTTTTAAAGGTGAGCGCGTAGACGGCCAACACCAACAGTCCGCTCGTGAGCCTTAAACCTGATACGAACCCCGGCTCATGGCGAGGGTCCACAGGAAATAAGGTCTGGCAGGACTGTTTAAGGACCAATTTGCCACAGGAAATTTTCTGATGAGCGCGATGGCCTCTGGGAGGTGACTTCACGGTCCCTGGGCACAGTGTTAAGGTCCCATAAGTACGCTGTCCAGTTTAAACGGCTACCAACACCGCACAGCCTACAGCCGACCTGTTTGCTTTAAACTCCATTCAGTTTGATGCCAGCGTGTTACTTCGTCCGAACTGTCCATTCAGTGTCATTGTTGCATTTTTTGCAGGAAGAACTGACTACAGTCTTCCTCAAACTTGTAGCTTTGGGAAAATACTGTGAATAGAAGAAGCAGATTTGCTCGTAACTGCCACAGAGTTCCTTCCAGTTAGCCATTCTGAAAGCAGAGCGCTCCCCATGATGGAAAAGACGCGGTGAGTGGGTCAGCTGAGGAGAGGACAGCCCTGACAAAAGAGGATATTGAGTGTCCTCTCCTATGCTAAACCGTCTCTTTATTCTGCAATGGGGCTCCACACTGGCACACTAATGAGGTGTCCCAGTGGACCAACCTGACGTGAGCGATTCAGGGGACAGAGGCAGAGGCCCAGCTCCGGTTACAAACTCTGCACAAAAACGGGCGGGCCTGTGAGGATTCTAAGGGCACGGAGAGGGCTTTTCAGCTGCCACTCAAACGCGTGGCTTGCGACTTAACTTACAGCCAGGCAACATTCGATGACATAACAATCGCTTCATGACATTTTGGTGATGTTTCCAGTAGAGCTTTGAAATCCACAGAGAATTATTAGCTTAGCAGGATCTTCCAATGATATGTACCCATAATGTCAACTGTGAGGCAACGCTGTTGTAGTTTACATCTACCCCATCTATTATATGGCAGATGTACAAGACAGTTTTTTTTATGGATTCTATAAGGAATAATGGTAAAGCTGTCCCTAAATAATGTTCTGGCTTTGCTTGGCGCACTGTAAAATATCCGCCAGACGTAGCGTCCCCTATGTCGTATTGCATGCCTAACAGTGTTAGATACACAACATTAGCTCTGCGTGCAGTCTTCATGCTTTCTGTTATTGCTGTTTTATGTCTGCCACCACAGAAAATTGAGGATATGTGAAAACACTACTGACCAACCAAGAATCATACTCTGTCCACACAACCAGCCCATTAAAATGTAGTTTTTAAAAACATGCATGGCCACAAGAACTTTTGTGTTCTTTAAACCATATCCAGTTTTGAACAGGAAATAGCTCATTTAAAAAGAGAATATCAGCAAGCATATGCATTTTTGCATGTTTTTCTTCCCCCACGCACGCTCACGGGGGTGTCTGAGATGTCAGCGGGTGAAACCAACATATTCTGTGGTACAGTGTCTGCCCCAAGAAAAAGTTTTCCCCTGTTCGGGGCCTTAATGAAGGTAAGTGAGTGTTAGCATGCCTGCTTCATATAACTACAGCAATTCCTTTCAGGAAGAAGTAGACTACTGAGAAACACATCTTCCAGGAATGAAAGGCCCAATCTCTTCTCAGGCACGAGGAGATTTCACTTTAGAACAGCAGAAAGGTTTAGATAACTATTATTCTTCCAAATGTCAAATGAAGCAGACAAACAGTAGATGACTTGTACAGATGGGGATGTAGGAGTATAAGCGTGTGTTCTGTTTTACTGTGGTCAAAGGTCAGGATAGGGAAGGAATGAGTCTGAGTCATCTTGTGCACTACTGGTGTGTGTGTGTGTGTGTGTATGAAAATAACAGTAACAGAGAGTGTGTGTGCGTGAGAGACAGAGAGAGAGAGAGAGAGCCCTTATGATCCACAATGATAATGGAACAGCCACTGTCTGGCAAACCAATCAATTCAATAACTCACACCAAACGCATATTTTCAACCATTTCTTCCAGCTATAGCCATTTTATGGATTCTGTGGGCCTTTTTATCAGAGCAATGAAAGTACCTGTGGACACAAATGTCCGCAAATGTTTTTCACAATATCTCTCCTCTCCAAGCTGTTTGCCTCAGAGTGTTGCTTCTGGCCTGGGGGAACTGACCCGTCAGCGATCTACGTGTGCCTCTTCACCCCAAATTACACATAAAGAGGCACAACTCCACCCGGCATTCGCAGGCCACAGCTCTTCAAACGTCCTCCATGACGCGACGGGAATACACTGCGGCCTGCAAAACCATTCACTCTTTCCCTTACGCCTCAGGGAGAGCCCTTCACCTGTTTTCGCTAAGCTCCACTGCTGTCTCTCGCCATGTTCGATGTGTAATGCCGCTGAGGACGTACGGCGAGAACCACCCCCCTCCCCCTCCCCCGTGTCGCCCCTGTGTCGGAAAGCAGCGAAAGCAAGCCGACGGCGTTGTTCGCCGACGTTATATCAGCAGGTCGTGTTCACTCTTAGCAGCCAGCACCTCTTTTTCCCATAAATGTTCCAAGTTCACACAACCTTCAGCCTACATGTCAGGGTCGAGCATACGCAGGTGGACACAATACATCGACATATGGAGGTAATAACACGGACTCCCACAAAAATGCATCGAAAGGCCACTGTTAATATACACTGAAAAACCCCTGAGGCTACATGAAGGTATGTACAGTGGATGTAGGAAGGTAGAAGCATATATCCCAGCTTACAGATGGTCATTGCCGTGATCAAGCTAATCCGGGCTGGCCTCTTCGTCTTGATCTCCCAGTGATTTTCGCATTTGGCAAGGCGGTTTAAGCTAAAAGATCCAGGCCAGTCCATTTTAGTTTTCTCATTAAGTCTTGCAGAAGGGCCCCCTGGGTTCCCACTAAATATGGCCAGTGAACCAGGAGGCCCAAAGCCCACTCCCCCTACAATGCTCTTTTCCCAAGCATCATCACGCAGGTTTTCACTGGGCAACAGAGCCCATGATCACCGTGGATCATCTCCTACCATACCCTCCCATCTACAGGCAGCAATAAGCCTCGAAACCTATCCCACATTTGAAAAACCATGTCAGGAAAATAATGATATCAGAGAGCACAGAGCTAGCAATGCTGATCTTGGTATTCCAGTTTATCAACCGTATAAATCCTATTTTATTTATCTCCAGCATTAGTTCAATGAATTTCCAGGGAAAACAACATAGCCACATAACAACAACATACAGTCTATAATTATGCCCTCAGCAATGTTTGTCAGAGGAAAGAAAAAAAAACTACAGAGCACACTGACTACAGGCATATAAACAACCAAGTGTCACATGATCATGATTAGAGCATGAGCCACTCTTAAAAAAAAAAAAAGAAAACATGGCTGATCTCAGCAATGTTTTCCAGTGGGTGAGTAAACCATCCTCAGAGATTACTGGGGTTTCCTGCAAAGGAAATGGAAAGTGTAGTGGAAGGGGGGTGTGGGGGGGGGGTGTGTGTGTGCATGGAGGGTGCTACTCAGCTGGAAAATTCAGCACCGCAATCCCCACACTCCTCAAACACTGACATCAATTACTGTTCAGAAGAAATTAGAGCCTCACGCTATTCATGAAGCACAAATTGCGGCCACACACTGTAGCTCCTGCAATAGAGACAACCAAGATTGACATGCAATATTAAGTAGGACTCAAGCTGTCATTTTTATTTTTTAAACGCTCCTAAAAACTGTCCTTTTCCTTTCACAGCAGGATGGTAACATGCTAGGCACCTCAAGACCACAGGAGCTGATATGAATGCATGGTATTCCAACATACATATGGATATTTCACTTCTGAGGACAGAAATTTAGACAGTTACTGTAAATACTTTTCACATTTGGAATGCCAAGCAGTGGCTTTTAGTAAATATTCACTGCGACGGCTAAGAAGGCAGCTGCTTCTCTGAGTGGAGGCTTCAATGGTCAAATTCAGCAACAGGAAATGTGCCTCCATGCCCTGTTCTCACTACTGTGCCAATAGTAACTACAGCCTAGCCCTTAATTTACATACAGACTGGTTTTAATGTGTATGAGAAGAATAATAGGCTAAAGAAAGTGGAAACATACATGTGGTAAAGGCCAGATGTACAGCAGTGCTTGCCATTTCAGTTCTTTTATATGACCTGAGTCATTACATTGAGAGCACTATAAAGATTCCTACAATGCTGTGTTCACTGATTCATTTAGTACTACTTCTGGATAGTCTTTAGTCTGCAGTAAACTAAAAAAAAAAAACCTTAGGCGACTTGAATTTGTTTAGCACAAATTCATTCAGTGATTCCTCACAAATGCCGGTGCCACATGTCAATTTTAAAAAATTCGAATTAGTTTTCATTTATTTTTCATAAGCCTGACTTTGATAGCATATTGTGGACAGCTACTGTAACTTAAATCCCTTGGGAAAACACTTTATTTTCTCTATTGTCCTATATGTATAACAGTATTTTATTTATATTGGATTATTTTTCATTTAATTCCAAAGAACACAATATTTGACATTATCAGGAAAGTTGAGGCTGAATAAATATGAATAAATATATCAATACGGAATCATAACTACATCGTAAAAAATAATTTAAATATGTAAGTGAAACATATTTTGTCAGTTTCACCTGCGATTTGAAAGATTTTATATTGATTTAAATGTTGCCAAGTTCTATTGATAAACTTAGGTGGGGGTATCCTATTGACTTATTGTGCATTTATACAATGTGCAGTTCACCAATGAAAAGACAAGAAGGCTACTGAGCAAGGAGACTGCCTCTCTTGAAGAAACTTGAGGAGTTTATTCTGTTTTTAGTTTATCCACTGATTCATTCAGGAATGACCTCGCCAGTTTCTTTAGTTCAGAACTGAATACATGATTCACTCACTGACTATCATTCCTGAAGGGTGCGTGTTTACATTCAGCAAGTCTCAATTAGATTTTCAAGAAACAAAACCTGCCCCATTGAAAGTTATTTCTCTTTCTCTTAACTGTTTTTGAACAATTAAGAAACATATTGTGAACATATTAGAAATCTTCAAACAGAATCTCCCTACTTGAAATCATGGAAGAGTAGAGTATAAGAACTAAATTAACAAATGTAAATTTGTGTTCATGTAAAAAAAAAAAAAAAATTAGTCCGAAAAGAGGTAATGTTTGAGATGATGAACGACCCACCATGAATGTATAGGAAGAGGCAGCAGGGGTCAGCGGGGTATTTGTATGATGACATGGAAGGTACTGTATTGTTTAGGACTCACGTAGAAGGTGCGATTGATGAAGGGAGCCAGCCTCACTGTCTTCAGCTTCCAGAGTACAGGCTCTGGGGAGTTGAGCACGAAGACGAGCGGTTTCTCGTGCACCCGCCAGGGCTGAATGGGCCTGACGTGTAGGACCACCTTCAAAGAGCAGAAACGCGACGTCAGGCGGGAAAACAAAATATGCTACACACACACAGACACACACCAGCGCAAACACAGCATGCGGTTACTGTCATTTGTCTTAGAGAAACCCCGCACACCCAGGCTGTTTGCTTTCTGCGTTTTCAAAAAAAAAAAAAGAATTCAGGCCATTCTGTTCTCTTTGAGTTTTCCTGAGTAATTACCGAGCCTTTATTGATGGAGCCATTTTGTTGCTCTTTATCAGTGTTTTTGTTTTCGCGTTCCGCGTCACTGATGATATCGCAGCTGAAAGCTTTTTACTTCCCTGGGAGGCATCTCCCAGCCCTGATTCAGTGCCCCCCCCCCAAATCAGTAGGCTCACAGTCCATAACCTTGCGTGGTTCCAGTTTTCCCTCACTCTGGCTTGTGCATGCACATACTGTAAGGGAAAAAAAGTATGTCTCAATCCACATATCTGAACACAGAGGTCTCCACTGGATCAGACTGTAACTAAAATACATTTCTACTTTCTGTTACTGACAGCAGGAGTGCAGCTCCCTCTTGGGGGACCTCTTTTGGGGACCCTCAGTGCAAGCTGCCCTCGCTGGAACTGCCCAACGGACCGAATTTAGCAGCGTGATTTAAGGACTTCACGCACACGGGAACCGAACTGTGCACAAGACACATTTTGATTTAGACCCCGTCAGAGGCTTGACTAATGGGCACACTTAATCACAATTTCAGTTTTTCCAACCCAGGTCTCCAGTTGTTCTGGAGGGCCAATGTTGCATGGCTTAAGTGGCACATGCAGTACAGTAATGTAATGAACATTGCGGGGAAAGAAAAAAGCTCCAGTGACACATAGCCGCTGTGTCTATGCCCTCCTATTCTCTCTCAGCACACAGTGGTGGTGCAGGGCAATTCCCAGGCTAATCGCATTAGCCACTGAGCAGCCTAACCTGATTCACTTTAATTACCATAACTCCATCAGTGCTGCTTTGAACCCTTGGCAAAAAGAAGGTTGTGAAGATGGTGCTGATGATCACAATGATGATGAAGATCATCACATGTAATCATTACATGGAAATCTTCATTTACATGCAAACTGCATCGAGTGTTGGACTTTCCGCATGCTGTTTTAATAAATTATAAATAATAAATTCTGTTCACAAAAAAAGGTGGAATGAGTCTGGAATGATCAGAAGAATGAGCGGCACTGCTTATGTTTGGAAGAACCGACCTCTTTGAAGTACGACATGAATGCCTCAATGACAAGCCGCATACGTTGGGTTGCACAACACATCACACACTCTCACTCGGCTGCACGGCACACACAAATAGCTGTTTTGTTGACAGCTCTGCATGTTGACGACTTCAGATCCTTATCTTCTGAAGAGAACCTCCTGTTTTGGCCCAACCATAAATTAATAACAACAAACAAGTTCTTGTTATGATAATGATAAAAAAAATACCACTAACTGAAGCTTACATAAATACAGACAAGTTTTTCTTACAACACTTTAGGAAGTTGTAGCTCTCAGTTACCATAAAATATCTAGGGTGTGAAACCTCTCATAGGCTCTGTAGACACTGTTTATCTGAGTAACTCAACACAATCCCTCATGTTTATATGGGGACCATGAGCCTGTTACAGACAGTCCTGAAAAATAACCCACAACTCTTCCACGATGCTTTGTAGGACTGCATTTAATCTGTTAAATTGCCATCACAGAGCAAAGCCAGACAAACTCAGGTTTCAGGCTGAGCTGAACACAGGCTAGACTGGGGCCACTCTCAGAAAGATAGCCACCAAAGTTCCAGCCTTCTCACATTTCTTCTTTCCTTAACCTGTCTGATGACCAGCATCCAAAAGCAATGGTCTGGCAGCACTTCACTCTGCCCCAAACACGCACACTCACGCTTTCATCTCATGAACACCCAACTCCCAACACAAAAACCTCCATCATCCACTACGCAAAATGCCATTTCGGGGTACACAAAGGAGCGCTCTGTGGAGAGCACTGGTGAGAGAAAAGCAACACGTTTTCATGCTGGCTGTAACTAACAGTTGGTGTTCAGGGCCGAGGCTGTGATGATTTGGAGAAGCCCAGAGGCTACAAGAGCGCGGTTTGAAAGCCATAATCACAAGATCCGAAGGGAGGGGGTGTAAATGAAGGCGTTTAGCAGTGCGCCCAATAGAAGGGCAGCAGCAGTCATCAAAAAAAAAAGGGAATGGAAGAAATTACTAAATGCTTATCTCTGAAAGCCTTGGCAGTCACTCTACAAACACAGGCATGCGAACGAGAGGCCGCGAGCGTCGCTCTGTGGTTTCCTTTGTTTTTTTTTTCTCCCCCTTTTTTTTTTTGTTTGTCTGTGTGGAAAGTTTCGATGAGCTTCTAATCTATTTGAGCTTTCTCCATTGTCTGGCCCATGGAAAAAAAAAAAAAATCTGTATTCCTCTTCAGAGAATAAAAGAAACTAGTATGCGATCATACCTGCTAATATTTCCTTGGCCTAAGACTCCAGCAAATGTTTCCAGAAACATCCATAAAAAGAGAGAGGCAGAGAAAACGTGAGCAAGTCGAGGTTGTAAAACTCATGGAATTTTACTATCAAGTACAAATAATTCCAAAAGGAATAAGTAATCCCAGACAGCATCAACATGTGTTGCCAAAAGAAAGTGTAGAAAAAATGACAAAAAAGAAATACTGAGCAAAGTCTGGTCAAATTAAGACTGGTACGGTTATGCACTATAGTGGAAGCCATGTTTAAACAGGGCTGAATGACTCCTGGGTAAGAACCTCTCCTCATTTCAATAGTGTGAATTAAACTGGCAGTAAATTCAATTACAAGTCCCTTGTAAAGCACATCAGTCCACCAGAGGGCCCTTAGATTATATTGACTACAAAACAAAGATGACATAGGGAGCATTCCTAACCTGAAGTGGGATTTGTTCAACAATTTCCAGGTGTCAGGGTGGACACTTAACACAAGGCCCGAGCCAATACTTCAGCATTTGTATCCTTGCTTGAAGAGATAAACTCCAGCACTAAGTCACCCTCCTACCCCCTTCCAACAAGTCGGAAGACCACCAACAGCTGCGCGGGCTCCTGGTTCTCAGAGGAGGACGTCTTCTTGGAGGCCTGAGAATCTCCACAGCAACCAGGCTACGAAAACAGGGCCGAGGCCAGAAGCTCCGGCCTCTGCTAATGTGATTTAGACCGTGTCACATGGCCAGGGCATGAAAACGACCCCAGAAAACAATAGGGATCAAAGCCCGAGACGCAGAGCCCAGCGAGGAGGATCCAGCAGCGAGCGTCGAACCCAAAACACCCGCGGTCACAAGCGCCCTGGAAACGGCCCGGCGGAATTAAGCCAAGCTAGACAAACGCACCGCGAGAACAGGGAAGGGAGGCTGATTAACACCGCGGGCCAATGGCGCGGGATTCTGGGGCCCGGAGCCCCCGTTACACCGGAAGCCCGCGATCGCGGCCGGGGCGTGCGGGAGCAGCGGCGGAGACTCGCCCGGCCATATTGCGTTACGGCGAAACGAAAGCCCCGCCCACGGAGACAGCTGCTGGTGCCGCGGCGACGCCATCGCTCAGACTGCATTCCTTTGGACGGCCATCACTGGCCGCGGAGCCGCGGAGGCGTGGATGAGCGCATTCCACAGGGGGACAGGGCAGGGGTGCGCCTCGAGAAACACACATCTTTAAGGTACGCCAGCACTCAGATCTTTTCCCAAGCAGTTTACCATCAAAGAAAGGCCCCATAATGGTAAGCAATTCATACTGTACGAGCCGGCCTTCCCTGCAAATATGCAGGCATACACTGAGGTATTCACGCAATGAATGTAACTTGATCAGTAACACAATTTAAGGAATTCATAAGGAAAGCCAAAACAGGGTTGATTGACAGGCGCTAATCTGACATCTTCCGGAGGAAAACAAACACTAAAAAAAAACGGGTGCAATGAACCCAAAATCCTGAGGAAAATAAACCCAAAAATCATGGAAGCACATGAGTGTATGTTCACATTTAAGTGCAATTACTGGCTAGCAAAAAGCCAATGAACACAGGGGAGCCTCCTGAACCACGCACTGGAAGCTCTGAGACAAATGAGCAACAAATAAGCCCGAAAAAAACAAAATGGCTTCCACCATTTATTTGACCATCTGGAAATGTGAATGTGTAAATACAAGAGTGGAAAGACAAGACACCATGGCACTGTTCAGTGTCATTCACTGCCCCGTTATCCCTGCCCTTCCTGCATACTGTATGATGTACACCCAGAGGCTGTGACTCCCTGCTCCAATGGTCTCTTACATTTCAAAGGCGTTATCTAACTCTCAACGGGCTTGCCTCCACATGCCCCCAAAACAGGAATTGCGGCCTTTCACCCACGGCTTTGCAAAGAGGTGATGGCAGTTAATGCCTTTAGAAGTAAACACCTTTCACATAACGGGGGTGGGGGGGGGCATCCCTTTCAGTAATCAGGGAGCCTGCTTGTCTTGTGTGATGTCACATAAACAGCCTGGCCTCTTAAATCTGGAGCACAAGCAGTTCCTCTTGCAACGGTCACGGCAACGTGCTGGCAGTTCAAAGCACTGAAATTCACATTAGTACACCTGCAAACTGTCAAGCTAATTGAACTGAATTAGCCACTTTAGGCAGTAATAATAGTGATAGAATGAAATGACAAGAGCTGTCTTATTTTGGAATTTCATCACATGCAGTTTCACTTGGCATGGAACCACATAGGTTGAGCATTCATTCGCACGTGTATGCAGTTGCGCTGCATCTATAAGCATGTGTGCTCCATTAAGCCTATTCATAACAAATATGTAAAATGAGTTTTTTTTCCCACAGCTTTGGGAGAAGGGTCGGAAAACTGTGTGGGATGATTTTATCAGTCGCATACTGTAAAATAAATCACTGAAATACGTTCTGTAATGCACCATGGACCGTCTGCACTATATGCATCTGCGTGTGTGGCATGTGTGTGTGTGTGTGTGTGTGTGTGTGTGTGAAGGCATGGATCTTGGTCTTTTTTGGATCACAACTGACAAAGAGAGGTCATACTGATGAAAGGGGGGAAAAAACATTCAGAGAAAGGGACCAATCACAAGAGCAGAACGTGATGACTGCTTTCTTTATCGCAGGCCGCTGATCCGGCCCTCGTACCTGGAGCCACTCCGCCGCAGCCCGATGGCAATCAGTCTGCCTCCAGCCAGTGCGAGAACATAAAAGAGCACGCAGATAAGGGAACTGCACAGGGATGCAGAGGTACAGGGGCCATGGCTCCAGCAATACAGGCCCCAGTGATGTGGTCAGAGATTACAGCCAACCACTTATGAGCGTCTTCATCTTACAAAATACATCAGAATTGTGTCTACATTTAGAGTCCATTTCAAAACAATAACAAAACAGAAAAAAGAGCCATAGAAATTCTTTCTTTTTTTTTTTGTTTCAAACAGCTATTTTGTTTCAGCACATCAGTTTTTAAAGAACTTGTGGAACGGAACCAACCCATAAAAATAAACCAAACTGCACCACTAGGATACCATTTCCAACTGGATATTGTGTTACTTTACCTGAAGTGCTTATATCTTTAAAACTATGACCTCACTCATCTCTCAGTCTCTTCTACATTTAATTACCAGAGAAGCTGGTCGGCCCCTCTGCGTCAGACGAAAGGAAATTGAAATCAACATTTCAATAAGACAGCGATAAAATACATTAAGCCAGTCATCTTCCTGCAATAAATATGTAAGCACAGCAACATGTAAAAACAATTAGTTCTTGTCTGGCACAGCCTTTGCGATTCCAGGTAGCAGAAGCCCTTGGTTTTGGGCCGGGTTAACGAGTTGCAGATGTGGAGCACGACGTCAGCGCGATGCGTTGTTTCCAGCAGCACGAAGAACCGCGACTTCCCGGTAAACGCGACGCACCTGGATCGACGACAGAGCGGCGAAAACGTTTTTTTCTCCGGGGGGCCAGAAGGCGCAGGCTTTGATTTCGCGGCTCTTCTGCCAGGCTCTTTCGCTCCGCCGGAGCCGTTCCGACTTACATCCTCGCCCACAGACGAGAGTTTATGAAAAAAAAAAAGAACAAAACGAGTGCCGAGCTCTGGCAGAAAAGGGGAGCTTTGTGATCTTCGCGCCTCCAGAATCGTGCGGTGTCTACAGTAAAGCTATCTAAGAGAATCGCCTGATAAAGCAATCATCTACTGCAGCGCCTTCTGATTCCCAACCAAAGGCACCCATTCAATGATCCAGTGAACAAAGTTGATTAGACAAAGACCGTCTGCGCAAGAGATTAGTCAGTCCACGCCGCCTGTCCCTGTCTCTCGTGTTTATTTCCGTAATTCATCTTAGCGCAGTGAGGGACAGCACAGGCAGTCATTACCTAATGGAGGCGTTTTTAGGCTTTTCTGATCTAGGGACCCCACATCCAGGCTCAAAGTCGTTCAGACCAGGTGACCCCCATCATAAAGGCTGTGTTTTAAAAAAAAGGTTCTATATAGTATATATATATATATATATATATATATATATATATATATAGTCATAGCACATCAAGTCTGGCCAGAGATCCCCTGTTGAAAACCCAGGACTTAATGTTCTCATCTATAAAGACTTCTTTTTTTTAAGTTAAGAGAGCTGTCGAGCCAGTAGTTTATATCATCCCACCCTTCATAAGCATGCCGGACGTACAAGTGCTTATTTCCGCGCCGCAGATTGCAAACACGTGCCCCCTCTGTGAAAGACCTCATCTGCATTAATGGGCTGTGGTGGTTTTTTGGGTTTTTTTTAGAGGGGTGACGAAAGTGTGCTGTCTGAGCCGCGGCTAAAGCTAATTAAGCTCACACTGAGGGATCCAGGACACGCACGATCACACAAAAAACGTGCAGAACTCCCAAAAGGCAAACTCTGAACCGAACGCTAAAGTCTGAGAAGCGAAATGGTGGGAAGGGGCTGCGTTCTGAGGAGTCTGCTACTTTGGTCATATTCGGTGTCGACTTCGCCGTGCGCTTTCGTCTCTTCAGTGTGACGACTGAACCGCCGCACCCAGGTCAGACTTGTAAGTTCTGACTTTAACCTCTTCTCTACTTTTAATTATTGTTACACCTCTGTCTCATTCCACATTTGATGTTTGTACGTTTTGTTAGGTGTAAGTCTTGTTGGGCAACTTTGTGTTTCATGTCAGGTCCCCCTTGCAAAAGAGATTTCAATCTCAATGGGGTTTTCCTGGTTAAATAACGGTTAAATAAAAAAATAAATAAAAAAAGGTGAGAAACGAGCCCGGTTGTAATGTTATCCTTCTCTACCGGCTGGCAGTTTAATTAACGTAGCGCACCACTCATCTGATCTTGTGAAAGTGCGCCCTGAAACGATTCTGCGACGTATTTGAACGCGCCATTAACCGCCCGCGCGTTTTTTTTAGGCCGCCCGGCGCTCAAACGGTTTATCTGGAATCAGACGGCACACAAAAGGCCTCTTTGTTCATCTAATCTGGGCGATTGCCTTTCGCTTTCCGGGCCGCTCCGAACCTTACATAGTCGCTCTGGCATACGTGGGGGCGGTGCCAATGGAGCTCTGGCGCTTTGATCGCTCCTGGTTCCAAACGGCTGATGAAGTCACTGCTGCTCTCAGTCCATTGAAACAGAGACCTTGTTAACCCGGGACCGAGAGATCACTTTACGACGAGCGCCCGTCAAATTAAAAAGGCATTCTGCAGTCTGCGAAACCGATGAAGATGGTCGAAACGACATTTTGGGTGTGCAGGAGAAGGCTGGTGCTGGTGTAAGACATGCGTAAGACATGGTTTCAGTTTTTTTCTCCTAGTGTGCAGAACAGTGTACGAGTGAAGGTTTACTACTCATTTACGTCAGATTTGACGTTCTGGCCTAAAGCACAAATATAATGTTTTACAGTTTTACAGAGGGATCTTTCTGAAATCTCTTCTTTGCTGCCCTTTCAAATGAAAGGGCGGCACAGGGAAAGTACCGTGGCTATACTCCAATAACAATGCAAACTGCTACAAGGATCCCAGCTCCATTTTCCAAGACGCTTCCCATTGAACTCCTACATTCATGTCAAACAAAACGAACACTGTAAAAGCGTGTCATTTTTTAATTCTGATGTCGTTGGTATTTTCCATGACCGAAATGGAAAACTGGAACAGACATGTCACTGAGGAGCAGTCTTCCAGTGTTCCTTTGTGAACGGGAGCGCTCACAATGGCCTGCTTCATGAGCAACAATTCTGTGGAGCGGGCTTTGCGAGCGTGAGTGAGGACGTTCCCCCCCTCGGATCCGCATGCGCTGCTAATACGAAGGTGTTCGCTTTCACTTAATTACCCAATTTAATCATCGAAACGGGGATCGGAAACAAGTAGCGCATTGTGAAGTTAGCGCAGCTGTGCCCTTCTTTCTGTTAGCGAAGGGCTAACACGGTCCAGGTCCTCCAGGTTATTCCCAGTATGAATGAGTTCATCGCAAGCACGCAGGAAGCAATTCATTTCTCCTCACCTCTTTTTTTTCCGTCTTCTTCTGAGAACCACTGGGAATCCAAGCGCACGCTCGGGGTTTCACACGAGGACGTTAACTTTAAAGCCAAGACGCAGGCCAGGGGTAGAGTCTGGCCCCTAGCAGCTGGTCCGTGTATGTCACAGCTCTTTGGGCTGGAGGCCCCAGTGCGTTCCCCCTGGACGTCTGGTTGGGGCCGCTTGGTTCCACCGCAGCCTAGCTTAGCGTAACGCTTACAGCGGGCACCCAATGGGAAAGGCCCACAGGTCTGAGTAAAGCAATGATGTCAGTTCCAGCGCATCTGTGCCATATCACGGCAAGGACTTCACTGCCCAGCCAGGTGTGAGAGGGCAGTGGAGCTTTAGCCATGCATAATGGAGTGTGTGTTCTGGTAGATCCCTCTGCTGCACCAGGAGAATGACTGGCTAGCGTTAGCCATCAATCAAAAGACCTTACCACGCAGTGTAATGTTAGACGGGGCAGACAGATCCACGGCAGCAGCCCCCGCTTTTTTCTCATGCAATTCCAATTCCAATCTTCCCTTTAAAATTTTCAGCCCAAGTTCAACACCAGTAATTGTAATACAGTTGCCTCATAAAGCAGACATGATTAGTCTGGGTGTAGAGTTAGGGAAAAGAGAGAGAAAAGCCAAAGAGCCTCATTGCCACAACCAAGGATGCAATGTTAAGGGGAAGATACCTTCCTAAGATAAAAAGTTACACATTTCTTGCTGCTACCATTTAATGTCCTTGGTTTTGAGAAATGCAAAGAAGATATCATAATACTTTTCTGGTTCACACGTTTATAATATTAATAATAATAGAAAATAATCTATTTAGCACTTTTCGAAAAGTTCAGTGCCTTGCAATGTGCTTTACAGAAAAAGAGACAGAAGTAAAAAAACAGACAAAAGGAAAAAAATTAAAACCGTACTTTATATAAAATAACAGCAATAGTTAGCCTTGAGATGAAATTCAAGTTTTAAATTCGTATTGCATTACACAATGAGCATTAGTTCTGATTGGACGAAAGTTGCTAAATGAAAATTTGTCTGACTCTCTACAAACAAAAATGTGCATTTGCAGCCAGCGAGGAAAAGAAAATGATAAATACAAACACTGCAGCTTGCTCAGTGGGGAAATCAAACCCAAATCCACAAGTTCGATTCGATCCAATAAGTCCTCCTACACGAAACCGCTCACGCGACGGAAAATGAAGTCATCGGGAAGCGTGCTGTTCTGGACCGAGCTGCGAGGAGTCGTTTCCTGGCCCCGCAGTCTGACGTGAGGCACACGGCCCGCAGTCAAGCTGCAGAATGAGCCAATCAGGGCCCACGTGACCGCAGTCGCTGAGCCTCGTCCAGTCAGCCTTTTCATCCGCTCGGCCTTTCTCGGCCGGTTCTGTTACATGGGGGGAAGATTCGGGGGGGGGGGGAAGGCCCCTTGGCTGGAAGCTCAGGGTAGTCCGCACCTATGCAGGCAGGGGACAGATGGGCTGAGGAACAGGGTTCTGAGCTCCTCCCACAGTGCCCGACAGTGCCCCACAGTGCCCCACAGTAACCCACAGTGCCCCATAGTGCCCCACAGTGCCCCCACAATGCTGCACAGTGTAGCACTTCTCACTTCTAGGCCTTCTCCCTCTCCGGCACACCCAGATGCATTTAAATTACAGGCCAAGGACAGCATGCGTGCTGGCCGATGGAACAATGTCCACCTTGGATTGGTTTACGAAGAAAAAGCTCTGTAGAAACAACTGAAAGTTTGGAGGAATGGCAAGTCAAAATTGCTGCCTGAATACTCCACCCATGGCAAGAGTAAGGCCTGAACAGGTTCAAGTCTTTTTTTTTTTCTAACCATGCGAATAGATTTTTTTTTTCCAAGTGATCCGCAGGTAGCCTCACTCCCAGCCAATCAGGGGAATTTGCACTCTGGCACAGCTGTGGACTTCCTGTTTTCCTTCCTGGCCGCTTTCCCATAAGGACAACATTGTCACCTTTGGAACAAGATGACATCTCTCTGAAGGTTCCTTAACTCAGGGATGCAGTGGAATAACCAGAGAGATTAAGTTTTACAATATCCTGTAATGTTTCGCCAGGAAAAAAAAAAAAACTGTCAGCAGGGGCAGTACAAATGAAAACTTATTTAAACTCTGTCAAAAAGATTATGATTCAACGATGCAGTGCAATGATCTCTGTACCACACGCATCTCTTAAAATTGAAAAGGAGAAATTAAAATGCGACCACAGCCTCGTTTTAATTATAGAGCAAGAGGTAAGGAAATGAAATGCTAACAAAGAACTTCAATGAAAGAATGTAAATGTGCCCAGCCCACAAGAATACTGATCGATCAAGCACCATGGCTTTCTTAGTACACTTCATGGGAACACAATGGAGGCAAGGATGATCTGCTGTATGGACAGATTTTTCAGTACAGAAAACATAATAAACCCTCTTCCAGAAGTGATGAAATAAACAAAACAAAAAAAAAATGAATTAATTCAAAGAATTATAACTCTACAAAGGGATATTTGTTGACAAACTAAACCATGGTGTTGAAAATCCACACAAGTGCTTAAGAACAATGTTCTCAATGTTCAGGATGAGTCTGCTTGGGACTAATGAGGGCAATTTCCAGTTGCATGCCTGAAAGCAAATTGTGGAGCTGCATTCACCGCAGAAAATTGCAAGTTCCACATAAACTGCCTTCCGCACTCTCGCTAAAAACCACAAACCTCAGGTTGTGCGTCAGCCTCCTCTCATAAACCAGAATGAATAACCGACTCTGGCCAGCATGGCCTCTGCAATCGTGCTGGGTCGTATTTGAGATGTGAAGAAGTAAAAGCTTAAAAACTATCTCCTCAAAATCAGTGACCGGCCTCGTTTTTTGCTGACTCTGCAAACAAGCGTCTAAGCTTTGTCTCCAAAGCAAACAGGAACGAAGCCACATAAAACAAGGCGAGGCGAATTGGTATCAAGCTCCTTCAAGGGCGTGCTTGTTTCAATGCCTGGGAGAGACCAGCGCGTGTTTGTTAAAACAGGCCAGCATGCCGCTCCACAGAAGTCCACACGACACTGAGGCCTCAAAGATTTCAACACGCACATCGGCTGCCAGAAGAACCAACAAGCTTGTGTTGTGTCAATGAGCTGTAAGACACCAACAGGCACAGGTGGTCCTAACACATAAAATATATGCCAACCCATATCAGTCACAGTTTACTTCAGAGTTTGCGGTGGTTGGCACCTTTCACAAGCTTAAATTAACTCAGAGTAAGACACATGATACCTGAACAGTCAATCCTGCCAGTCATCTACTGCCAAAGCCTAGCACCACTTGAACAAAACAATAACCATCGATGGAACACACACTGATGAAGTGCCCAGATGGCAAATTTGGATTTGGGCCCTTCTATTACTAGTTTGCCTCATGTACATGCATGGGATCCATCTTGCTATGCGTTCTGATGCACAGTAGACACTTTAGCCCATCTGAGAGCTGTGAGCGGCAACGCTACAGCCCTTTTTGCCTTTCACCATTGAGTTTTGGCTCATACAGTAGTAGCAGTAAATCACGTACCCGGTGAATTGTTTATGTCGAAGATGATCCTCCACCTGCCACTGAAGGTCAGGGTGGCTTTAGCGCATGAAACTCGACCGTAGGCCTTGTTCCCCTGGTACCGCAAGAGGGGCAAATAAGGGCTGAAGGACGGGACCGGGCCCGGAGTCTGGAGTGGGCGGCCCGGGCCTTACAGCTGGACGCATCTGTGCCCACGTCTCAGGTGCTGCGGGGGCTCGTAAATGTCAAGGATCACGTCGCCGGGCATCGGCAGCTGTCACCGCTTATCCCTTAATACAGCGCCTGTGTTTACAGACAAACTGTAGCGGAGCTCATTAATCTCCACCCCCGCACCACGCCGCCTCTCCGCCAGCCGCTGGCCTGTCACAGCGGCCCCAACCCGAGGTCATGGCAAAAACCTTGTCTCACCCCCCCCCCCAACGCTATCTCCTGCATGACACGGGGACCACGCAGGCAGATGACACTGCCAAACACTGGACAACCCGGGCCTTAAGACAGAGTCACATTTCACAAGCACCTCAGCACTTGGTGAGCAGAAACAGTTGGTTCCTTTTATTTTTCCTTTTACAAGAAGTAACCCTGCGTCTAGTTATATACAGCAGCCTGGGTGGGTAACCGGTCAACAAGGGAGTGCAATAAGCAAGAAGGAACACATATCAGCTGGAGAGGACCCAAAGAGCGCCGTTGACCACATGCTTCAAGTGATAGCGGTGCCAGTACGTGCAATCTATGAAAGCACGGCTAAGATGAGTCAGCACTTGGGGAAAAGGCCACTCACTGAGATGTTTTTTTCTTTTTTTAATGGCTAACTGTCAAGTTTATTGCCAAGTTAAGGACTGACTCAGCAGAGCAAGTATCATATGGGTATAAAGGCACCGTGCAACAAGTAGTTATAAGAGAAATGAATGACTGTCGGGAATTCCTGAGTATAGGCCCTCTGAGGTGGGGTACTCCAGTCTTCCAATGCAACAGTCATCGGTACTTCTATACTTCTTAGTCCTTAATTGATTACTTGAAGTTGCTATTGGCCTTTTTCCAATGTATACCAAATCTTCTGTCTCAACGGTAATAAAAAATTCAAGATGTCTACACAGCAGCAGAAGATACTCATTCTTGTCACTGGCCACCAAGCCATATTTTTCTCATAATCAGGTAGATTTTGGAATGGCTGGAGGAGGGGCCTGCAGGAAGCTGTAATGATGTCACTTGTGTGGGACATGGGCTGAGTTCTCAGACATTGGCCTTTGAATGCTCTTCTCCTAACAGATCCATAAAGCTAATAGTCCTTCATCTGGGCCACACACTTCAGAAAACCATCGGCTTACTGTACATGAGACCTTGAGTTTCCTCGGCGTCTCAAACAGCAGTTTGGCTTTCAGGTCTGAATGATCCCTGATGAGGATGTGTGGATGTTAAAGGTCTTCATGTCCTTTTGTTCTGCATTTCAAATCTCCTCTCTTATCAGCAGCATGTAATAATTGGGCTCGAGATATCATTCTGAGGAATACTTTGAGCTTAAAATGTGGTAAACAATGTTATCTGTAAGCCACCAGGCAAAAGTTTCCGCACTTCTAGCTTTACCATCATAACCCACTCTGACGCAAATATACCAGCTGTGCTTAGTGTCCAGTAAACTGCTTTGTTCTAATTAGCTGATTTATTGCAGGATAACAGCAATTCAGCATGATCCACATTGCTTTTGAATTTTGATTCAGATATGGAATGTCTAGTTTTGAAAACTCACAAGTTGTTGCCACTGGATTGCCACTACATTCTAAAAAAAAACAGAACTTTTGAAGGAATCTGCAATGTTCAGTAAAGTTCACTAAAACTGGCATAGATCTTAAACATACTTCGTGTTCATATATTTTATAAATAGTACTGAATCAAACAATCTATTCAAGTTGACACTTGACTCACTACTTAAAAATGCCAACCAATACCAATGTAATTAAATCCAAATGTGACCAAGCATTTATTAAATGATCTCCTAGCAAGAGCCATAAGTGAACCCAAGGACCTTGTCAGCAGTACTCAGAAGCAATAAGCTATATTCCAAACAAGTCTCTGTAAGTTCAGATAATATTTGCAGTGCGCCTTTCCAAGGTCTATTAACTGCATGACTAAGCACGCACAGTATATACACGCACAACCCTGGATATAAGCCAACTTTAATTTAATCACTTGCAGAGTAAAAGTACATTTCCTTCAGTAGAACTCAACCAGGTGGTTGTATGAACTCGCTATTCTGCATTGTGGACAATAATTAGCTCTGCCACCAGTAGGTAAAACAGGAGTTATGTGATCACACCTGTGTCAATAGCTGTATGTGAACAGGGCAATTGAAATGTTTATGGATAAAAATAAAGGAATTATGTCCAATGTTTGAGGGCAAAGATAAAAATGAGATTTGTAAGTCTGCTACAGTTAAAGATGGTGAAAGTCTGTTCTCTGGTTAATAACTTGAGAACATATCATTGGAACTTACTTAAATACAAAACTAATCTGGACATTCAATCATACAGTGTTGTAGTACCGTATTTTCACCGACTAAAAATAGTGAGTATTTTTTCAATTACATAATGTTGAATCCTAGGAAAATGTCGCCTTCGCAAGTAACTAAACACAGTAAAGTACAGAAATGACCCCCACACTTGAATTCTATTCACATTTTACAGCCTCCAATAAAACTCTTAACACATAAACAGGGTTGAAAGATCCACTGTCGGTGTAGTTATTCCCTGTGACATTTTATTTTAATAGTGTTTTTTTTCCAGGTGTTTATAACTGTTTATTTATGAATACAAACGTGTGCACCTTGAAGCTGGAGAGCAAAAAATCATAAAATTAAAAGTATAAATTGTTTTTCAGTGGCCTGTGAACCCAGCAGGAAGTGACATCATGCACTTCACAGCTGTGCCTTGGGCCCAGTGAAAACAGTTACAGAAAAATCAGCCCCCAAAAAGACAAATTAGTTCTATAATATTTTGCTCTTTTGCTAATTAATAAAACATAACCTGTTTGGCAAATAAAAAAATATCCCACTTTTGACTTGTCTGGAGCCTGAGGCATCAGTACTAGGGAATGGCTTCAAAAATCTCCATGACAAGCCCAGACGTTGAAGGGTTTCGCACATCCAAGTCTAAAGAAGCAAGAATACTTAAATACTGACAACCCACATCCACAGGCAAGGAAGTCTGCATGGGGCCAATGAATCGTAGCACAGCTAATATAAACAGCATGAACCGTGCCATTTGAGAATGCAGAGCCAGCCTTCCCTGAGAGACTGACATCGTGCTCAGTAATCTCAAGCCGCTTCTTGCTGTTGTGAGTGAGAGCTGCTACAGATCAAGAATCCAAGCCTGGGCACAAACTCACACAAGCCAATCAGAAGGATCCAGCCAATGAGGAACTCATGAGGAACTCATCTCCACTAGGGAGATGCAAGGTAATGGCAATGGCCTATTTCAGGGATGGATTGGCAAACCCAAAACACTTACCAGCTGAACCCCCATCCATTTTCCTCTTACATTCAATTACACTCATTATAATAATTATAATGATGTGCATGTAGTGTTTTCATACATGGTATTTCATACAAGTACTTCATAAAAATGATAAAATAAATGTTTTAAATCTTTACTTTTGTCTGTGAAAGTATGTATAAATGTTTAGCAGGCAACAGTTTGCCATACGATACACAGATAATGAGGCTCATTCCTTAGCTTGGGGGGGTGAGGGGCAAAAGGGCACAGCGGGTTGGTTTTGTGAGGTGATAAGGACGATAACATTTTTTTTCTGTTTTTGTTTCACACTGCAGTGGCTTGAACGCTAATCTGATCTTCCGCGGATGTTTACGATCTTCTGCTCCTTTGCTTTGGCCGGCAGGCCTTTCTTCAGCTTCCTGTCCGCAACGGGCGGAGGAACCGCCGCCATTTCCACGGCCCCTGATTACAAGGGGCGGGGGGGGGGGGCAAAAAGGGCAGACAATGGATGGCGAGATTGGGCATCCGAGGAGCAGAACTGCGACACGAGGGGTGGCAGTGCAGAGAGCACAGTGACAGAGGAGAGCTCTCCTTGTAGCAGCTCTGGATGACTTACGCAGAGCTTTAGCTTCGCTCGTGGGCGTGACGAAGCGCAACTGGCGAAGAATGCAGCGTAACTGGACGATACGTTTCAACATGACCTAAGCTCAGGATCTGCACCCGGGCGAACAAAATGGCACCCCCAACCCCCCACCACTGAGCCCAGCTATCTTGGCTGCTCTCACGAACGAAAGGGGGCTAAAATCATCCCCAAAGCCAACAGGCCCCCTACAAAGAAGCCTGCTGTTGTTATTTTTGGGATGTGTGCAAAATGAAACTTTATGGAAGTTTCTCTCTCTCTCTCTCTCTCTCTCTCTCTCTCTCGCTAACTCTCTCTCTCTCCTACCACCCCCGCCGACCCCCCGCCCCCCCTGCGCCCTCCCCCCGCCCCCGCTGCATCCTCCCCAACTCCGGCTAACAAGGTTCAGATTGCCTTTTAATCTCCAGGACATTAAACCTGAGAAGCTCCACTCTCTGGGCTTCACGTTCTCTCAGAGCAGGGGGCTCCCGTTCGAAGCTCGCAGAGCGCTAGTAAAATAAACAAGAAATTATGCGCTGCTCCAAAGCTGCTTGAGTCAGCAGTCCTTGTGGCCAGAAGCCTCCCAGCAATTACTGCATCAATTAATTTGCTACGGCTGCGATAAGCCAATCCCTGTGCTTTTTTTTCCCTCCCACAGTTCAGGAGCATGCTACAACGCTAATCACCAAACGATGTGCACAAGTAAAAGCGCTGTCTGCAGATAAACTGCCACTTTTATGGTTCCAGCCAATGTCAATACAAAAGCCATTTTATGGTGGCTTGACAGCATTTTCAAAGCCCCAGTCCTTCTAACCCAATAAGTAGAGGTTTGCACAGCCATTAGTGTACTCCAAAAGCTCCCTTTATAATTTGTTGCACAGTTGTTTCTGAACATCTGCATCCACCAGGTGTAGCTCTGTCATTAAAGTGCACCCAGCTGATTTTTCAAGTCAAAAAGCATTCACTTGTGAAGTAATTTACCTGGACTTTAAATATTTCTGAACGTCGACTTCAATATGAATGAGCTTCACAGTTATGGTCAGCATGACTCAGCTATGCTCTAAGCCACATGTGTGCTGTATGTCACAGTTCTGGGTTGTATGTCACAGGTTTGGGTTGAATGTCACATGCCTGTGTTGTGTGTCACAGGCGTGGGTTGCATGTTACAGGCCTCAGCTGTAGGTCACATGTGTGCTGTAAGTCACAAGTGTGTGCTGAATGTCACAGGTCTGGATTGTGTGTGTCACATGTGGGTTCTACGTCACAGATTTGGGTTCTATGTCACAGGCCTGGGTTGTAAAGCACATGTGTAAGCTGCAGGTTACTGGTGTAGGCTGTTTTGCTCAAGTAGCATACCTCAGTGGGCTTCTCCCCAGGCCCCTCGGGACCTCTGCTCCTCATGTTGATGATGTGCACCTCCTGAGGGAAATCTGCGGTGCCCCTGCTGGCACAGCCGGACAATGCAGTGAAGCTCTTTAGCATGGCCTGTACGGGGTGCCCCTCTCCCACCGGCAGCAGCTCACATGGGCTTCGTGACAAAGGACCTGAGAACACAATACAGGACACCCAACATGGCATCACCACACGTGCAACACACAGCATGGCAGTCACTATAAAATGCAGGGCACACACACAGGGCACAAAAAAGCAAGGCATTGACTGCAACATCACTACAACAGTACAGGGCACTCTCTATTAATACACAGTGCACACACTAAAAAAAAAAAAAACAAGGCATTGACTATAATATCACAATAACAGTAAGGGGCACTCACTATAAAAATGCAGGGCACACACTACAGGGTTCTCACTACAACAGCACAGGGGGGTCACTGCAGCTGTACAGGGCACTCATAGCAACAAAGATACATGAGTTTAAATCAGTCCAGAACAGCATGGAACACTGTTCTAGAACTTAAGGATGGTTGAGTAATTAAGTTATTACTCTCAAACTCCCTTTTGTGCTGTCCTCCTGCAGCACAGCAATACGTGTTTTTTTCCTGTGTGTTGAATGGGCCTGGAGTGCCTGGGTGTATTGTCAACTTTTCCATTCACTGAAAAGCTACTATTGTGTTGCAAGCTAGAGATTCTTTCCTGTAGCTTTTCATTCACCGAGAAGCTACTATTGTGTTGAGAGCTAGAGATTCTTTCATATTTTATGTGGGTAACTCATTATTTTTTCTTTGTTAAGAAGTAACTTTTTAAGTGAACTTATTTAAAGAATATTTTGTTCTTTTACAACTTTTTGTTCCATCAACCTAAATATTTGGTCATTTGCATAGTTTAGCCACAGAGTTGAGTATTATTTATTTGTATTGCAAGCTAATGTTAGCTAGCCAGCTACTGCAGCTAGTATTGTGGTAGGCTAGCTAGCTTGGTCCTCTCTAGCTAGAACGGTTCAAGCTAATGAAAATAAATCTTGGTAGCTCATTAACAATAATTAGGCAACCAGTTAAAACTAGATTGCCATTCCTATCAACTCCTACTACATTCTTTTATGGATGATGTCAGTCAAAGACAATAAAAAATAGGAAGTGACCAACAAATTACTTCCAAGGCTATTTTTAGGGCAGTATACCACATATAATCTAAGCTTATATAACCTCTTCTTAAAACAAAGTCATTTATGCTAATATGTGCAAATGGTGCACTAGATATGTATATTTAATATCGTAAATAAATTCAATTGCAAACACTACAACACCATAACAGAGCCCATATCAACACAAGGCACAAGAGTGCACTCTGTTCATAAAGTGTACAACATCAAAATAATAACACAGGCCTGGGCCTCCTTGTGAACACTTAAAAACATTTGATCTTATCATAAAATTAGTTTTTCCACATCAACATGGGTTCACACACAACATAAAAACATGCTCAATAGGCCCTGCAAACTGACAGCTTGGGAAACAGATGTGCAGATAAATACAAAGTACACAAACATTGCGATCGGTGCGGTTCTCACAACGCAGCTCATGAAGCATCACATGAAATTCCTCCTAGGTAAATTATGCATAACATCATATATAAGATGCCACTGCATAACACTGGCATTGAAAGTGCTATTATCAGGAATCCGGTGCCGGCTCCCCTGAGTGTGCATTGTCTGTCGGTGCCGGGCCCACCGCAGCTGCTATGCATGCCTGGTGTGTGGAGCCGTCGTCACGGATGCCACATTGTGTAGCTGACAGAGGAAATTCACTGGTTCAAAGAGGTAGGTCTGAACAGGACCGCCCAATGAGCTTCTGCCGTGGGACCTTCCACTGTCTGCCAGGCTGCCTTGTACCTCAGCGGGCAGCCCCCTGATCCCTCCCCAATTCTCTGCTCCAAACAGAAGCCGGAATTACCGGGGTTGGCTGGACACTGTCTAGCACCGGGGCCAGTCTGGGGCAAGTGGCCCAAAATGGCGGCAAGGGGTCAGAGACGAGGGAAATACGGTCATCGCAGTCCCCGGTAGGCACGGGCAGTGAAGCATTCAAATTTGGCTCTGCACTCAAGAAACCTCGAAAGGTTCAGCTTCACTGTTCATATCACAACTGCACGGCCATTGCGATCTCAGCTCAGAAAGTTCTTTTGATTCGCTCTGACGGGAACGAATCCGTTTGCCCATCCGCAGTCTGTCACCGAACGGGATGAACCCACGTGGCCTCCTATCGCTTTTATCGCCTCCTTAAATGGCCTTAACGCGGGCCGTCTAACAACCTAAGGAAGACGGATGAGACTTAGCGGGTTAGCGAACCCTGCTTTGGAAATCCCGCAATTAGCAGCTAACCGCGGTCATCAAAGGGCCAGCAGGAGGAGACGGGGCAGGGCCCGTGAAGATCTAACGCAGGAGCCTGTCAGCACGCCTTGCCCCAGCTCTCGTTTCGCCTTTGAATGGGGGCAGGCATCTGAGACGTGCGGCCTTGGAGGAGGACGCGAGCGGTTAAAATAACGAGCACTCAGGAACAAAGCGCCATGGGTGAGACTCGTGCCTCCTCCATTAGGCTACAATTACATGATGAAAACCCGAGCACTTTCTCCAGACTGCTCCTTTTCAAGTCCCATATACAATGATCAGTCTCAGGCTGAGTGCAGCGGAGTACGGTGCCATACTTTTGTCCTTTTCATTTTTCAGCAGCATTAGTTTGCTTACGGCTGTGGTTAAAAGTGCTGCGCCTCTCATTCAGCAAGTACGTTTAAAACCTGCCTGGTCGCAAGGTATGATCTCTTGCATTATAAACACCCTTAGCTACAGATGCCGAGAAAGAGCACCTCATATCGAGACAAGAGGCACTCCAGTCTAAAAGCTAGCTGGCTAGTTGTTTGACAACGGAAGAATTCAATCAGTCCCCGGCTTGGTCCTTCACTTCACGTCTACTACCTGGCTGCTTTGGATGCCAGTTCTGAGCGAGAAGCCCCTCCACTGCAGAGTTTCCACATGCGCATGTCCCAGGAGGGGGCGAGAGCGACCATATTTTCCTACGGGTCAGTCTCAATGCCTTTCTCCTCAAAGGCAGGCCAGAGGAGGCCTTCTCAAATGACGAAACATCTCACGATAATCTCTAAAGGCAGACGATAGCGATCAGGGGACTGTTTGGAAATCGCTTAAGGGAAACTGAAACGCTGGAAGAAATTAACATTACGTTCCCAGACCTTGCAGAAATGCAGTAGCTGGATGTGGGTTTTTTTTTTTTTGTAAAAACAATATTCACGCGTTTGGGACCGTGAATGCGTGCCGCATCAGTTTTCGTCCGCCCCACAATGCAGCGGGCCTGACCAAACATTACATTACATTACAGGATAGCAGACGCTATCCAAGCGATACCACTTTTCAAGATTTTATGTTCCATTTAACAGCGATACACGATCAATGGAGACGTAGGTCTGTCAGGAAAGCAGTGTCCTTACCGATGCTAGACTTCGGTACAAGCCAGCCTACCACTGTCCCGCGCAACCCTTTCAAAACTTTTTTCATGAAAGGAACGGTCAGCTGTCTCTTCAGGGTCTTTAGGTAATCCACGCTGGTCTGAGCAGATTATTAAAATCCTTAATTTTTGCCACCATCCGCCGGTCGCTGGGCTGCTGCGAATTCATCCAGCGGACAGAAGTGAAAGTTTTGCCCTTTGACCCTGAGTGCCGGGGCGAGACGGCTGTTTTTAAAAAAAGCACCGCGACGGCATCGGCACACGAAACGGACAGGGCTGGACGGGCTTCGATCGCGAAAACCTCGCCGCCGGGCGTCCGTGAGCCCCATCCCGTTCCCCGGGGGAAGCGACCCTCTCCCTCTTGCTCTGAGTCATAACGGCTTCAGCCCCGTCACCTACGGCTGAGACTTCTCAAACTCAGTTTTTTTCCCCCCCACTGAATAAATTGTGCAATAACAGCCACTAGCCAGACAGCAGAAAAGAGCCCTTCCTGGAAGACGGCCAAAAGATTACAGCGCTCATTGGGCAGTGATTTTGTTTCTTTATTTAACCGTCGAAGTAAAAGGCAGTAGATAAAAGAGTCCACTGGAAAAAGGGTACACGAGACTTGGACAATAATGGTAGGAAGCCGCGCATTTGTTTTATAGGCCTCAAACAAAAGTGGATTCGATGTTGGGGGCAATAAACAAGAGCTTTTTCCCATGCCGCGCGGGACTGTGGTTTTTCAAACAGGCGGAATCCATTCAAATCCACACTACAAACTGAACAGCTGCAACCAAGCTCTTATTTTCAGCACCTACAATCAACACACTGAATTTTATTGCCAAGACATTATATCACTATAGATATAGCTACAGATAAATATTTAATATCTGCCTCAAGGAAAACACTGATATTTACTGTCAATTAAACTTTTTTGTTTATAAATGATAAAAAGTGACAACAGGGGATTAATATTGCGGCTCAGCAGCGATGGGATATTCATCATTAAGATAAGTAGCTGTAATGATAACAACAGTGTTCTGTAGCAGCAGTAATACTAACACTATTATTATTATTATTATTATTATTATTATTATTAACAATTATTATCCACATCATATTTTCTCCATATTCTGGGGTGGAAAAACAAATGTAATACAAATTGGGCAAACATCTGGAATTTCCATTAAAGCCCAGTTGAAGCTCCCGAAAGAGAAGAAAAAAAGGTGGAAGAAAATGCTTTATGTGTCCAGCGTCCCTAGCCATCACTTAATCTCCCTGCTCACCTTCCCTCCCGGCCTCCGCGCGTCCAGGGGCCGAGCACAGAGACGCTCTGTCCACCGACCGCGCAGCGCTCGCACCGGCGAGGCACACCGCCCACCGGGGCAGGAATGAGAGAGGCTGTTGTCCGCCGGGCCAGAAAAACAACCCCAGCGCGGGCCCTTTGGACTGCCCACGGGCTCAGCTGCGGACACCTCTGCACGTCTCAAAAAAAAAAAAAAAAAAATACCGCCGGGCCTTCGCGGGAAGCTAGCCGCTTCGTACCCCGCCGTGCGAGAGCAAGCCCCTTTCATCTGCGCTCTCTGCAAAGAATGACTTTCTGTACTCTAAAGCCCGCTCGGATTTCCTCACTTCGCTTGTCATCTATTCTTTGCGGGTTTTGGTAGGAAATGTCAACGCGCAGACCTGTCGCAGCGTGCAAATGCTCAGATGCAGAAACGTAACGACGAGGTTCCGCGCGATTCCCGTAGCGGCGAATGGGAAATCTCCGTCCTCCGTTCCGGCTGCCGCTGGGATACGTCGCAGTGCACGGGGGGGGCGTGGCGCGGAGCCGCGGGAAACGACGCAAGGAAAGCGCGCGAGCGGCGAGTTCGCCGACGCCCCACAGCGGTGACAAATCCTGCAGGAGGAGCACCCCCCCTCATTCCCGCTGGATTTCTATTTCCTGTCTGGAACCCGGGCGGTGGAGACGGAGGCCAAAAGGCCCTCCTGCTGATGGAGAGCGCTCCCAACCAGTGCCAATCTCCCTGCCCGTCCACATAAAAAAAAAAAAAAAAATGGAAAAAAAGACACACAATCAAAAGGAAAACACTGGAGCCCCAGCGGGGCCGTTTTTTCACGAGCTCAGTGTAGTCGCGTGGTTCCAGAAGCATCACAGAACGCGGGCGGCCTCGGCTCTGTTACAGTCTGAGTGGCACGTAGCGCCCCGGTCACTGGGGCACCGAAGGCACGCCACGCCAGGAGAAATGAGCTCACCGACCGCTCACCCGCTGGACACGGCTGGAACTGCGCGGCGGGTATCGCCTTTCAGCCCTCTAGCGTTAAAACAGCAGGGTCTGTTGCCGTAAGGCCACGCTCTCGCCAGGCAGGAAGTTCAGTTTGCTTGCGCTGCCACGCTAATTTGGGTCTTGATTACATAATTGCACTAACAGCCTCGAGCCACAGAGAGAACTGTTGACGATGACGTTCGGCGAAAAGTGTGCCGCAGTAGTAATGGCACTGAACTTGTGACAGAGGACCTAATCTCGAGGGGGGGGGGGGGGGTTGTTTGCTATAAGCTTGAACTCTGTAGGCCAACTTAATGACTGGCTGGCTAGCTCCACTCCTCTTGGAACTGTAAGTTGCTCTGGATAAGAGCGTCTGCAAAATGAATGCAATGTGATGTAAATGTACATAATGTACAGCTCTGGTATATGGCAGCCAGCTGCTTGTGGAATAACTACACTACTGTGCAACCAGGAAAACGTAGAATGGAACACTGCTACATACTGTGACTGGTGTATGTCCTCGATATAAGTGAATGGAACATTTAAATCCACTTATGCAACAGAGGTTTTAATCATCCTTAAATGTTATTTTTTATCAGAGACCATGAGGCACAGTCTGTCCCTTATTTGAGTCCCCGAGGGATCCCTACTCCACCATTGCGCTTTCTGTACTGCGATCCCATTTCTATCTGTGACCCTCTCCCCTTTCCTCCTTCCTAAATAAAGTGGAAAAAATACACAAGAATAACACTTCGATAACATTTTGAGTTGTTTTTCTATCTCTGCAGAGAGGTTTAATTAAAAAATGTATTTAGTCTATTCCATTTTCAAATAAACAGCACAAGGCTTAATTAAATGAGCTGTCACTTAGCGTAAGGTAGTCAGTGGAGAAAACGAGGAGTTAAAACAGAACACAGCTGTGTTTTCAACAGCCATGACATGAAAGAGAACTCAGTGAAACCCAGAGGGATGACTAAAGAAGGCAGAGCCGTGACTTTGTTAAATGATTGCATGTACAGGACTGTATTTAAACTCTAATACCGAGAACAGCCATTTGCCCAAATAAGCAGCACTGGAGGCTTTTGGAAGTATGTTGATAATAATCACTTTTATGGCAATGATATAAATTATCATAAGTACTATAGACCTAACTTGACTGAAATTTGTTTGTTTTTGTAATAATATCTCTAAGTAGTCAAGCCTTGCAGGTTTTTATATTTTTTTAAATACATTTTGTAAATGATTTCCACAACTGACAAACTCATTTTGTAAATTAAACAGTGTGCCACTTTGGACAGCCATGATTAAAGACAAAGCACATAACAGTTTGAAATTTTAAACTGAGCGATACACTGAGCGAAGTTTTGAGGCAGTCGATGTGGCTTCATCAATCACGGGCGTACGAAAACAGGTGTGTAACAGTACACCCATTTATACAGAAATGCCATGCAGAAAGGCACCTGTTTCATATCATGCCCCTTCTTTGAAGGAAGGTGGGAGAGAGGAAAACCACCCACCCAATCACATAGTGAATCCTAATTAAAAAGTGCCTGAGAAGGCTAAACACTGCAGATGGATGGTACTCTGGTTTACTAAGCTATGTCCCCCTATGTTGACTATAGATCAATTACATTTCAATTCAGTCAATTAAGGAAATTAATTTAAAGTGAATTCTTTTTTTTTCTTTTTTTTTTTAATCCTCATGGAACATTCTTTTAAAATTCTTTTTTAAATTTTTTAAATTCATGAATTCAATTTCAGTTCAATTTCCTGAATTGACTGAACTGAAATGGAATTGCCACTTACCCTGTTGAGGAACAGTGATTTGTGTCACAACAGGTGACATGACAGGAACTACTGCATGAGAAAATGACATCTATTTCCAATGTGACACTCTCGGGCTGTGAGAGAAAGTGAGAAATGAAACACTTTCCGGGCAGAAAGTGTGGTACTCCAGTGCAGACGCGAGATCTCTGTATGACTCTGTAAACTGCACCTGCCGGGGGACTCAGGTCTGGTCCACTAATTCAGTGTTCATTCTATTTTAAAGGCAATTTCAAATTTACACATGCTTAGAGAATATGTTTTTCTTGTCTGTAGTCATAGTTGTATTATGTATCTGTAACATGGAACATTTTTTATGATGGGTGACAGAGAACTGAGCTCTTCTCTTGAATATTTATACATTGAAGCTCATTTGCACGAGCAGATAAACACATTGAAAGGTGACGAAAATATAGAATAAATCTAAAGCCACTGGAGAGCAGCCATTTTTAACAGCTGGCTAGGCAAAGGAATGGGTGGATAATACAGGAAATGTGCGCGCAAATTCAAAACAATTCAATTTAATGACATAAGACTCCAAATCTAGAAGCATATTTTCTCAGCAGACCTCTTCTAAGAGCCTTGAAAAACATTTACACTGCTAAGTGGCATGCCTGGCAAGTGGATAATGCCTAGGGATAGAGGGTTGTGTTATTCCAATTTGACAGTTCAGAATAAAGCTTGCTAATATTTCCCCCAACAAACCTCCCTGATGAAAAAAAACACTCCATGCTCCCGACTGCTTCTATGCCTTGTTCCCCATGGTGCTAAACATGCAGGTTTCCAATTGATGATTTAATGAAAACCTTAATCAAAAACATCCTGTGCTCAGTAGATAGAACAGCATAAACTTCAACCCAATACACAGCATTCATATTCAAGTATCTTGCTAAAAGTAATCCTTCAGATGTGTGCTTCTGATTAAACTGCACTGTATCCATTGTAAAGCAGGATTGGAGTCAACAAGTCAAAGGGGGAGTAGGCTTCACAGAGCTACAACTATAGAGCTCTCTGTTTTATCCACTTAAACCAAAGGAAACATTTTTTTTTTCAGTTCCCACATGAAACCAGTCATTGAATCCTCATATCTTTTCTTCTCCGTACTGAAATTCCCATGGTCCTGGGATTGCATAAAAAGCCTTTAATGAATATGATATCCCACTTTATTGTGCTCTCTCTATGCTTACTGCATGCAGCCATTTCAGCCGTACTGCTTACGCCACGCTAAATCGCTCACAACTAAATCAGGGCTACAAACACAGGAAATGAATGAACTATTTCACAAGGACAGTCTGAGTTCAGCTCATTTGCTTACATTCGAAATATGTGTTTTCGTTATTCAGCAGTCTGGAGCTATTGATGTGGAGTCTCGAGGGGAGGGCACTGGATAGGACAAAGTCGGGGGTGTGGGGGGGGGTTTGGGGTCCCTTGACTAGGCGGGCTCGGCAAAGAAGCAAACTTTCCCATCAAAGCAGGAGGCCCGACTCAAAAGCAATCCCATAAAAAAACCAGGCAAAGATCTGACGTCACCCAGCGTACCTGCCCACCAGCAGAACTCCTTTGAATGCGTACGGCTATTTGATATTTACCTTGTAAACGTTCAGCAGGGATGCCAGGATTTCGCCAGACCCCCTTGTAGGCCCTTGATAAGTTTCGCTTGATCACATGAAAAGGAGACCAGAGCGCTCGCGAGACGCGGCGTAAAAACACGCGGGCCGGCTCCGTTTCATCTCCGCGCATTGCTGGGGTAGCCGCGACGTCAGTCCCGCTCGCGTGGTGGGAGTCGGGGACGGTAGCCGAAGAAACCGGGAGACGAAAAGCGACACCCCGCAGACGGAGACGACGCGTCTTTAAATGCGACAAAGGCGCCTCGAGAGAGAGAGAAGGTCAGGACAAAAAACCGCCAGAATCCTCGCTGGAGATGTGAGCTCAGAAGAACAAGGGAGCGGCGGGAAGAGGAGGGAGGGAGCCTCAGAAGAGCGAGTAATGCATTCGCAGGCCTCTGAGTCCTTTGGAGACGAATCCGCTGACAGGTTCCACAGGAAGGGAACCTGAGGGGGGAACCGGAGGGACAGCCGCCGGCGCGAGAGCGTCGGGGTCGCGGTGAGAGGGTAGGGCTCGGGGGGCGCGTTTATCACTTCGCCCGCGGGGCCTGAAGCGGGAGCCTTTTGGGGCCGAGGTTCAGAATCACTGAGACTGAAGCAGAACTGACTCTGCCGAAAAGATCCAACTGGATCTCAAATAGTATAATGCGTAAGGGCCTTGTAACCTAAAGGCTACAGGTTTGATTCCAGAGTAGGACACTGCCATTGTACCCTTGAGCAAGGTACTTAACCTGCATTGCTTCAGTATATGTCCAGCAGTATAAATGGATGCAGTATGAATGCAATGAAAAAAGTTGCGCAAGTCGCTCTGGATAGGAGAGTCTGCTAAATGTCTGTAATGCAGACGTTACCAGCTCACGTTACGTGTCCTCAACTCAAATGCAGAGCTCCATCCAAAACAGCTGTTTAGCCAGCTGCCCATTCTTCTCTGTCTGCAGTGCACTGAGCTGCACAGCTGTCGGACTGGAGGCCAGCGTACGCTGCGGCCAGAACAGGTAGGCCGCATGCGCTTGATTGGCCAGAGGTATGGCACAGAGTCGGCCCTCTTGTGTTCAGAATTTGGTTCCAGTCAGTGGGTTGCACCGCATGTAGTTTTTTATTTTATTTTTTTTAAGCATTAATAGAAGTACAGTAATTCACTGTATTTGCATTTACTGCATGCTTGCCTGCTTCTCACTGACTACTGACTGCTATTCTAAGCAGCCTGTAGTCATTGTGTTACTTCTCCTTTTCCACCTCTGCTGAAATAAATATATCCCACTCAAAAATGCAGAGGCGTATATGCAATATGCAAGGCTATTTCACCTTTACCCAACTACATTCTGTTCCATCTTTGTATAATTCATTGTATTAAAAGACGGCAGACGGCGACGGACAACTGAAAGCCAAGTTTGCCATTTGCATTAAGACCATGAAAATGACTTCAGTCTGCCTCAGTGGCTGGATGTCTTTTTCGAGCCCTGAATACAGATTGTAAATCACGGCCCTTTGATGTGATGGATGACATCGGCTCATTCCCCCAGGAGTGCGAGAACTCCTAAATAACAGATGTCTCAGTCAAGCAGCTGCCACTCCCTCAGTGAGTCGTACGCGTTGGGCAGGCGAGGGGAACGGGTAAACACACACCCCGCTGTTTTACTCCCTCCACTGGACCGGTCGTTCCTACAGGACACGGGGAAGGGGGTGGGGGGGAGCTGATGTGACTCACAGCAAAGTGTTGCCATCACAACTAACACACATACTGGGACAAAACAAATGAAGAGAAGTTAATTTACTTAGCTTTGCTATCTTATAAACGCAATCTAACCCCTGGTTTAACAATGAAAGTAACAATAGCTGGCTTGGCAGTTGAAAGGTACAACATTTATTGTGCCTCCATTCACAAGTTTCAAAGTAAACACTGGTGCACAATTTCTACCAAGCCAAAGGTGAAAATGCAAGGCCTTTCTTCAAACCATCCCATGATTAGCTCTATAATGCTCCGCCCCCACACCCGCCCCTTTGTGTGTTGTGTCCAGTGGATTGGAGGAACTGTGCCACCTGTCACGGTCACGTTTAACATGTTTAGGAAGTACTCTGCATTCTAGCCTGCCCTTCTTGCAAACAGGTTTAGGTATGGTTTTTTTAAGAGCTGCATTGGCAATCCTTTGAGACGGACCGGACCTTCAAGCACGCTACACGCTGTTAGCAGCCCTTTCCAAAGCATACTTTACACTGAGAGCGAACACAATGACGAGATGTCTTTCTTAACACTTTAAAGTTAAAGCCCATGATGTTTTTAGATCCTGCCCCCTTTTCTTTTTCACAGTGGAGCCCGTACAAGCTAATAGAAAAGGTCTTATGTACTCTGAGGTGCTTGTTTTCTAAATCCAGCAAAATCAACAGGTTGTCCAGGCTATAAGCACAGTGCCCTGGATTGTGGCAGAATGACAGCAGTTGGTCTTGCCTTTCATAATGGCATATCAGCACACAGACACCTCTGCAGCTCTGTCTGCACTGCCTGTCTGCAATAATATCCACAGACACTAAAACTCATCCTGTAGGTGTGCGATCGTGTGTGGTAGAGTTGCCAGATTTAGAACTTTTCGAAACCGGACATCATGCACGTGCATGTAGGCGAGGTTTCGGTTCACTGACCTGGGGGGTAGCTTGAAGCTTATTCATAAAGCGGCTGGGAGAGGAGGGGTGGTGGGCTGTCAGAACCTATCATGGATTGGGGTGATGGGGCCCAATGTGAGATCTTTTTATGGGGCCCAAAATCCTTGGTGGTGCGCCTGGCAGGCACACTTCCATGTATGATAACTGTGCCCGCGTTTTCAACAGCTTCACCTCATGAATGTGAATCTGCTTGTATTAGAACGGCATTCATTCTGAAAGGTTGTTTTTTTTTTGGGTTGCACCCCACCAGTGAGTCCATTTCATTAAAAAACAACCGAGAGCAGCGCCTTTGAGCCGAGACACACGGACACAAAGACGTTCTCACCCGAACGGCTCCGCCTCGCATAATGGATCAATCGCTCCCTGAGAGCACCTGACATTTTAATTGATGGCGCTGGGGGGAGTGGAAGTCGGCAGCCCGCCAGCTCGGTGAAACAAGCAACAATGGGGCATCTCTGCGTGAGGGGGGGGCATTCAAAAGTGAGAAAGGGCAACGCGGACGCGGTGCTTCTGCACAATGAGAGTCGGGAGGCATTCAACGAGCCCCGCGGAGAATCGAGGAGGGCGGAACGACAAGAATGCCATGTCAAATGTCAGACCGCCGCGCACAATAGCGCACACACAAAGGACCCTGGGAAGGCCAAGACTCCTACAAGACAAAAAAAATCACGTAGCGAAGGAACAACAGCCCCCCGTGTAAGCCGGAATCTGTTTCAGCGGGGGGTCCGAAGCCCGCCGCCGCGTTCGGACGCTGGGAACGGAGTCTCGCCACCCGCGAACGCGAGGCCGCTCGGAAGCGCCGCGGAGCAACGGCGCATTACCGCGGCCGCATCGACCGCCGCTTACCTAACCGCGCAAGTATGAGAGTGGGAAGAAAATAGGCCACATCCAGCAAGTGTAGTAAAAACTTTCTGTGTTACTCATCGGACCCAGAAGACCGCTGTGCTCTACTGTGCCAGCTGTCGGCCTGCCAGCGTTTCGGAAACCTGCGCTGCGGCCGTCTGCTACCAGCAGGGCCGTTCACTGGATATTCTGCGGATTTTCACCACCGTTGCCTCACCTCGGTGTGGGGAGACCGCCGTAGGGCCCGTTCCCAAAGTGCTGGCGGACGGACAGCTGTGTCGACGGCGGGCCGCTAACGGGCTAACGAGCGGGCGCTGTGTTTTTTTCCGATCGCCAGAGAAGTCGGGCTACGAAAATGCATCCCAGCACGTCACACTCAATGGGAGGTGCCCATAGCTAATGCGCTGGCCTCAGTGCATTACTGGCTAAACAACAGCATGCACTGACTGTTGACTGACAGGCCACAAACCCAATTGCTGTGGCAACTGTCAGCATTCACCCTTGCAGAATCAGTGTTTAGGACTGAAACTAAGACTACATGCACAGCAATACGAGTCAGATGAATATTTTCATGCCAGATCAGGTGCGGTGAAAGCCACTGCTTGTAGGTTGGCAGCTCATGTCCTGGGTGTGTCCCAAGGGACGGGGGGGGGGGGGGGGTTAATGGGGTTGTTTTGTCTTTCCAATGCCTGCCAAACCAGGGAGAAACCTCAAGACAGGCAATAAGCAAATCAGCAACTGTCCAAAAACGTGACACAACTCTAACAGTAACTGACGTCAACATCGTTATAATCAGCCTTCCCAAAAGTGCAGTCTCTGGCATGATCAAGAACTAAGCAACAGCAGTGGCATACTGGAAAAATGTTTGGAAAATTCACAGCTTGATGAAGAAAAAAAAAGTCTAGCGGGTGCACCAGACATGTTTTCATAGAATGGGTCCGTTACTGGGAAAGGAACGGGGCGAGCTGCAGACAGTTCCTGTTTACTTCAGCTGAGGCACGCTCCAGACCTATCGCTAACTCCAGCTCTCCAGGGCTGAACGCCACAGAACACAATGGAAAAAGCAGGTTCATCCCAGCTGTCTCACATTAGACTGTTGACTGGAAAATTATTTACATGTCTGCTTACTGGCAATGTGCGGAAACCAAAACGACGCAGACATTAATTAACACACACACACGCGCACACACAAACACAAATGCACAGAAGCGCACACGCACGCATATGCAGACAAGCACACACTCACACACACACGTGCAGACACAAACACACATGCACACAACCACACACATGTGTATGCAGACGAGCACACACTCACACACACAAAACACACACACAAACACACATGCACACAAGCGCACACCTACGCATATGCAGACGCGCACTCTCACACACACACACACACATATGCCCACAAGCGCACACTCATATGCAGACACGCGCACACTCATACACACACACACACAAACACATATGCACACAAGCGCACACGCACGCATATGGACACACGCACACACTCGAATCCCTTCATATAATTTCGCTGAACTGCAGAGGGAGTTCTGTATGTACACGTGTTCAACACAAACTTTAATTTGAAAGCCAGAGATAAAGCTACTAAAAAGATTTTCTAAAAAAAAAACTACTGCACTCAGAAACCACATTATGGTTCTAAATGAAAATAAGTCAAATGCCTGTTAAAGGCTTTCCTACTCTGTAATTATTATACTAGATCACTCTGGCGTGAATGCATTTACAATATGTATAAAATTCTCAGAAGTTATTTTCCAAGAAAAAAAAACTACAAATCCATAGACAATCTAGGCCCACTGAAAAAAGGGGATGTTCATTTCAGACTGAGACTAAGCAATGAATGCGTAACCAGTGCCTTATGGCATCAACAGAATACCGCCGTGCTCTTATTCAGCACTGTAAAAACTTTTGTTATTGTGTTCCTATAATGTCTGGAATTGCATTCAGAATTTTAGCGCAGCCAGGTGAATATTAATTTTGTTCCTGTTCACTCCTGCGCGGATTTTCTTTTGTATTTCCACTGCAAAGCGTCTTTGTGACAGTGTCACTGTAAAAAAAAAAAAAAAAAGCGCTATACAAATGAAACGGAATTCAAAGTTGAATGGAATAGGTGGAGTCAGACAGCCAGTGGCAGGGTCCTGCGCTCAGCCTGCTGAGTGAAACACCTCAGCAGTGAGCGGCAGCAGAGCTGGATCAGGTAAAGCCGTTAGCCCAGTTCCCCGGACTGGCAGCCAGCTGAGCGTCACCCGCGTCCCCTCATAGCTCCAGACCCGCCGGTCCCCCGCGTCCGTGGGGTGCCCAGGGCGGCAGGAGGAAACGGGAGTACGCGTGCCCGGGCCCGCCTTGCGGTTAGGGACACGCGGCAGGAGGAGGCGGAGGGGCCCTTAATAAGGGCCTTTGCGGACCGCGCTGGCTTCAGGGGTTGCCAGGCGAACGTACCGGAACAGGACGCGCGCGGCCCTGCGGTCGCCGCGGAAACCACGAGACCGTCCGGGCAGCCGGCGCCTGTGTGCGAGCGCATCGCGCGCTGACATCTGGTTTCAGGGGCCGAGAGGGCCTCCGAGGTAAGTGCTGCGAGGGGCGCTCCGATTGGCCGAGCCGGATGACCCCGGCCCGCCTCCCGCCTCCCACCTCCCTCCTCCAGACAGACGTCTCACACTCTGTCCCTCTCCGATTACAACGGTTGCACAACCTCTTTTGGCCTCCTTCACCCAGGGCTTGAAAAACAATCGTGGATATAGATTGTGATTGAAAGTCTAAGCTTTTCTACAACTGGAAAGAAAAGTCACCAGAGGGCAAAAACAGGCTTTCCTGGAAGGGGGGAAAAGCTGTCTGATATCAAAGCTGATGTAAAAAAGGTACAAAAGACAGGTTTAGTCAATATTTGGAAAAGGCCCCACTAACCTCCAGTACAGGAGGGGGTGGGCTGATTGCAATCAAGTACTGATTGTTTTTTTTCTCTGCACGGTGGCTACCTACAGATTTTGCATCAGAAACTTTCTAATTTGTTGCAGTTGTGCAGAAATGCATCACACATTGCACTTGTATTTTCTAAAGTAATCTCATTATTTAGTGACCACATTGAATTACAAGGCACACTGATGGACACAAATGTCAACAAGGTCCATCATTTACAATACTTTTTTGGTATAATACTGCTGGATATTGATTGAGAGGATTAAGATAAAATACACTTCTAACATACAAAATGGCAAGTGGTCAATCTGGTTCCCAAAACACAAGCACCAGACATTAACCATTTTATTGCAACTCCTGACAACCACCCATAACCCTGCCACACACAACATTCTCTACAGTGCCACATGACTACTCTATACTGTCACACATAAACACAACTCCACACTTCCACTTGCAACCGTTACTCTGCACATAGCCACTGTTCCAAAGGGCCACACATAACCAGTACTCCCCACTGATGCACAGAAAATCTATTAATGTGTTTTTTGTCTTTTGTTTTTTTATATCCTTTATTGTAACTAATACAGAGATACAAACTGCGATGCACAGCAAATTCTGTGAACAACAGGAAATAAAGATCTATCCACTACCTACTATCACCCACAACCAGATCTCCACATCACACCTAGTACAAATATACTATATCCGGAATACACTTTCAAATGCGTAATTCACAAATACACCGTGCCTGAACATTTGGAATTGCATTTGGAATGGCACTGCTTCGCAGCGCCCATAGGCACTACTCAATTACTCCTTCACACAGCCAACCATAATCACTCCGATAAGCTTTAATACAAACAAAGGAAGGTGTGTAAAAGTGACAAAGTGGGAGATCCCGGCCGCTCCAAACGTAAGCCCAATCTCTGCCGCTTATCGTGGGCGGACCCCGGTGGGCGTTTTCGAAAGGCCCAGCAGCGGTTCGGCCGCGCCCGCCTCGCCGCCGGCGTCCTGCAGGAGCTGATTTTGGCAAGCGTGCAAATGAATTTCTGGCCCGGTTCCCACTGCACTTTACTCGTGATGAAATTAAAAGCTCCGCATCGAAATACGGATATCCTTCAGAGGAGACGGATTTTGGCAACTGCGGCCCAGACGGAGGGAGATCTAAGGGCGCACGAGAGGCGCATACGGTCCCAGGACGGGGGGGGGGGCAATGAGGGCATAGCTCACACTTTTCTGAAGTCAGTTACCTAGTTTGGGCTAAAGTACTGGATTAGGGCCTATACCCCGGATAACACTGCGATGAGAAGCAATACATCACGGCCAAATTTAAACATTACGTAAGCACGCTCCTGACAGGTTTAGGACTCAAACGTGACTGTTTATACAGACGTGGAGGCCAGGCCAAATAACAGCTCCCCCCTCTGTCCCTATTTACTTTAGCAAAAAGATTTATTCTCATCTGCGTTCTCATCTACCATCTCCTCGTTGACAGTGCTCCTAGCTTCTTTTACACAGACTTTAGCCCGACTTCGACTCTATTGGCTTTGTGAAGCGCTGAAACGTTGAAGGTTCTCCATCAAGTCTGAGGAAGGACCCGTGCACTCAAAATGTCACTCATTTTGGTGCATTAAATTATTGAATGGGAGCCAGTGTGTAGATTGTTGTTGGACTTAAACTTGCTGTAACTTTTGTTGTGGTGATATATCCAGCACCTGCCCTAATTAAGGACTATGGATGTGGGTGTCACTGTCACTCTTGTTCTCCATGAAACAGTGCATTTTGCTACATGCTATTTTACTTACTTCCAGATGAGTTTGACAACACAACTAAGCCATGTGAAAAACTATGTTTGCGAAACCACTGGTGTTGCTTTGGAGTCAACTAAAGCCAAGCCACCAGTGTAGAAAAGTTTGAAACTGCTCATCTGCAATTATTCACAGGTGAAATATTGATCTTATCTATTATTAATGTCATCAATCATTACACAGACTTGCTTAGGGTCACAAAGTTAGAAGATGAAATTAACTTAGATAATTAACTTTAGTTTCAGCAGTCTTTTAACTGAGCATTCGGGAATGTAGGTTACCAATTAACATATGAAGTTGATGTATAATCCAGGCCTCGAAGCTCTCTCTATAATTGACTACAAACCTGTGGACTGTGACACCTTCTGGTAAAACTTTTCCAATAGAAATGGATCAGGCTTTAGAGGTTATCGTTAATGAACTGCAGCTGCTTTATATATCTCCATTTTAAAAATATAAGTACCGTTTATTCGGGGAAAAAAACTTTGTTATTATAGAAACCTGTGCCGAATTCATAAATCAGCTGCTCACGACTCAAAAAGTGGAAGTCGTTTAACACACCCGTTTCACAGCTTATGGAATGCTTTCCTTAGATGCTTCCTCTGCCTTATCATTGGAATTCATCATATATACCCATGATAACCCCCTTCCAATGTGAGTCTTATCTAATCTGCTGTCACCGATCATACAAGCTACATGCAGTCAATTATATTAGATAATATACACATATGCTTGTGTAAACTGGTTGGAAAAACATATTAAATATATTGCTAAAATGCAAACATACAAACGTGTTTGCATACATCATGTACATACATGTAATATAAAGGCATCAAACCTGCAAGCCCAATAGTCAAGCCAGAAGAGCCTGCATCATGTTTACCTGCAAGGTTTATTTATTTCTTGATTATTTTTTTTGCAATTAACAGCTTTTCTTAAAAATAAACTACAGAATTAAGAGTCCCAGAATGATATGCTGCAATCTATCCACAAGCTAAAAGCTCACCCCTCACACAACCAAAACACAAATTATAAATCAAAACAGACACAATGGCATCAGACTGCCAGCATAATGTTAATAATCTGCCCAGTGAGACTTCCCGGTCTGCCAGAGGAACTTCCCATATCTGATCCCTAGTACCTTTGCCATATGAGTGCTTTCAAGTAAATGAAGAGAGATCAGTCAGACAAGTAAAGACGCCCTTTGGTGAATTAGCCGACTGCCTTTGGAAGTTTATTCATGCCGTTTCAACGCCTATACTTTGATGAGAATGATGCAGACGATTATGAAGACGACGATAATTGCACAACGGTATTCAAAATGTTGCAGACATGTAAAAAAAGTGTGCGTCTGCGCTCGGCGATGGCTGCGATTCTGAAGGCTTTATGATGACTGATAAAAAGCGATGCCCCGGGGACGGTGTTGCTCAATCTTTTGAAAAATATCCACGGCCACATCAAAACATGCTCGAGCACAGCACAGTCCGCATTAAGCAAGAGTCATCGCTGTGTTCAGTCAAAGCTCAGCATTACGGTAACGATCTGCAGATCTGCGTTTATCTCGGCACCCGGGCTGCTTTTTGATGGGGGAGGAAATTGTGCAATTGTGTTCCTCGCTGGAGAGGGACCGATTTGGACCCCGCGATGGAAACTGAAAAGGGAGGCACTTCTGCTTGACATTTTAGGAGGACGCCCGCGGACGGTCGGCTCACCGGAGAACAGCACACCAGCTTCATCGGTCCCGTTCTCCACATTCGCGGGACTTAGAAGAGCACCAGGATGTGTGAAAGCGCTTGTCAACATTTTCCCTCCCTTTAATTCCAATCTCTTAAGAGCCCTGTGGCAGACAGGGCCCGAGTCCTACACTTTTTCTAGATCCAAAGGTGCAGCGTCACCGTCTTTCCTGGATTTCGCAGCATCCAAATCCTGCGCTTAAAAAACGTTCACCCTGATTTTGTCCATGTGAGGCCTGCGGTACGTCAACCCGAGTTGCTTCTCTGCAGTTTACATTTATTGAATTACTTCACAGGAAAGCACGGGGGCAAAACAACAATGCTGGCAGAGGTCCACTGGAACAACCTGCTGGAAAAGCTAGCATATGACCTCACCATCTCTGTGCCGTGGGGAGCAGAAGACATTATTAGCTTCATTCGCAACAGATGCTCCCCTCTGAGCCTGTTTTTTTTTTTTGCCTGATGCTCAGAATCATCCTAATGTTATACACAACCTCTCAGAAGCCACCACACAGGGCATATCTGAGAGAGCAAAGGTTCTCCGTCTGGTCCCGGTGTCTCCTCGTTTTTGTTTTTTTCTTTAACTCAACAACAATTTCAGTCTCTAGAAACCAGGTGAGGTAAGTTGTCCTGAGTAATGTACTGTGTAATCAACCTCCTTAATTGATCAATTCAGTCCAAAGTAGCAGTGAAATACCCTGTGGTTGTCCAGGACCTTATGTGATTAATTTAAATAAGGATAACCACTTCAGTATTTTGTCATTACATTACAAAGCATTCACGCTAATATTTCAACTTACGTAAGGATGAGCTGAATATACTAAGTATATCTACTAGAGTGGCACCAGGAAAAATACATTTCCACATGGGAACTATTACCTTCACCCTGAATGTGCATTCTAAATCTTCCAAGGGTAACCAAGCTACAAACCAGCTTCACATGCAAGAACCTCACTCCACCAACACTGATTCATTGTCTATTGTCTGTTTAAAGGCTATCTACCCTGCCTAACAACTCACACAGCTTTACAGAAATCACATTCCGATCGATCAAGTATTTACATGTGGGAGCAAGGCAAGGGCTAAAGAAACCGTGGAGAATGAACCTGTCAGCATATTCTCATCTGCTTCAGCATTCTATAAGCACACCATGAGAGGGCAAGTTGAGAAATACCGAGAAGGAGCAAAGTGTCTCAGAGAGCAAAGGTTCTCCTTCAGGTCCCGGTGTCTGCTCGATTTTGTTTTCATCTCAAACTCAACAACAATTCAGACCGCAGAAACCAGGTGAGGTGAGTTGTCCTGAGAACTGTGTAATCAACCTCCTTAATAGACAAATACGAAGAAGGAGCAAAGCTTTGCAGTCGCCAAAAAAAAAAATAGGCCACGGCAGGCTTGTTCCAACAAGGCTTTCTGGATGTAAAGGGCACTCAGCCTAACTGGCAAAAAAGCTCCCAGCTACAAGGGCTATGCAGCACTGAGAAACACGTGCGCACACTTGAGTTAGAGCCTCCCCCAAGAATGACGCCTGAAGCATCGCTTTAAGCTACTGTCACTGAAATTATCCACTATCATCAGCATCTCCAAGGGGGAAACAGAAACGAGTGCCGCTACATCCTGACCTGACTCTGCTCTGTGGTGCACCGCGAGCCGTTTGCATCCAAGCCACTGCCTTCCATTATCCAAGTTAGCACCCTCACTCCCCCCCCCCCCAATCCCACAAGGCTTACCTGCAGAGGCGGAGAAGCAGAGAGTGAGGAGCAGGAAGGCGACGTCTCTCCCTGCCATTCCGTTGGCTTGGGGGTCCCGGTCGCGGAAATGAGGGAAGCTCCTGGCTCCTGAACGGACGGCAGTGGTCTTTCGCGGAGGAAGAGCTCAAATCCCCCTCTGGAAGGAAGGAATGGAGAGGTCAGGGCGGTCGGGGCAGTCAGGGCCTGCTCCGTATGTGACACAGCAGGGAGTTACAGTCCGGCTCATTTCCCCCAGGGGGCTGATGAGAGCAGACAGGGAAGTCAATGGGCTGCCCGACGAAGGGTTAATCCCGGGAGTTAATTAGCCGTCATGTGAGGCAGCAAGCTGTACAGTATGCTAACGCTGGTGTGTGTATGTGTGTGTGTGTGTGTGTCACTCAACTAGCCTAGAGCAGCAATATGTTCCTGCCATGCATGGCATTGATTGGCACAACTTACGGATCTCCACACCCATAATGCACAGACATACACACGCAAAAACACACACACGTACACATGCACGCACACACGCACACATGTACACACGCACACACGTGCACACGACACTCTGCAGGTCCTTTGCACACCTAAATTTAGCCCATCAGAATGCATCAGTCTGTCCAGTCTGATTAAGCAGCTTAAGAATTGTAAGGCCCCATTGTAATCATTTCGATTAGAGCTAAACTTTAATAACTAGATCAGTCTGAACCCACACACATAAAGCAGTCTGCTAGCTTAACGCAAATAAAGATCTCATCTCCATTGCTTCATTACATTTTTGCATATTTAGCATAATTAACAACCACCACACACTAAATGCTATTTAGAACACATTATGAGAAATCATGAAAGCCCAGGAAAATGTTTTGAGATGCTAGCATTAGGTCCTTCTGCATTCATCTGTCCTCCAGGCAATTCATCTCTGGCCTGCTGAAAGGTTTTACTGAAATGGTAATTGTATCAAGTGCAAAAGGAAGTCCAGACATGCAGTCATAGTGCAATTGTACTGTACTAAAATCTGCATATTTGAATCATTCGTAAGTAAAATACCAGAAGGTTTTGATAAAGAAAGGGAAAATAACCAATACCATTTGTAATGGTAGAAATGTTACACTGAGAGATTCCTGTGATGAAAGATTTAAAGCAACCTTAAAACACCAGACAGCTTGAAGGATTACAGCTACTGGGTGAAATAGCCAGAACACCTGCACGATTGGACAGGCTGACCTTTCAGTTTTTATTGAGCTGTAAGGATTATCATGTGAACGCCTCTTCGGAGAAGAAAAATCATGACAATATCCCACAAACATCTCAAGCTCTCTTGTTCTCTTACATATACAGTATACATGCATACACACATAATATCCATATAGTCCATCTCTTATCTCTCTCTCTCTCAATCACACACACACACACACACACACACACAAACACAATGAGGAACACATAGATGCACAGACAGGTGGATTCAACACAATTTAACAAACACCCTCATTCAGATTCTACATAGAAATTTTAACTGACACATTTTTCATTACATCTACATTAAGGCATTTGGCTGATGTTTTTCTCCAGAACAACTTATACACGTGCATACAGTCTTCAGATCTGCTCTCTCTGCGTTGTGAACGCATATTAATTATCCTCCACCTCAACATAAATGATAAATCTAGGGTAGGGTACTGGGGATAGGAAACATTCCAGCTACGGTGGCACCACAGAACTGCACAGCTGGGGGACGTTAGAGGCCTTAGCATAAATAAGCTGAGGAAATTATCAATAAACAGTCCCGACATCAAGAGGGTCCAGCCTGGGAAAAGGAACAGCTCCAGCCTAGCCGAAGAGAAAAAACACCAGGCCCCTCTCCTTCCACCTTAGAAATGCAAGTGCGTGATTCTGTTATCTCTGCGCAAACCTCGCTGGCAAAACGTACACGCGCGCGTATCGGACACCGCGCCAGCAATGCTGAACAGTCGGCGAGCCTGTCGCGTCAAAAGGCCCGTCGGGCGATAAGGCGAGCGGTCTTAGCCAAACAGCGCAGGGCAGTCAGAGAGAGAGGACCGAGCGCCGTACCGCTCCACAGGCGGACAGTCGCGGTTGTTGGGAGAAAAAAAAAAAGTGTGACGACACAGAGCAAGACGCGGCAGCGTCGCCAGATAGGCGCTAGGCTGGCGCGCACGCTCACCTCAGCAAAGGCTCCTTCAGTCGCCTGCAGCGGTGGGAGAAGGAGCTGTAGTTTTTCAATTTCTTGACAAATATGGCGCTTCCAGCATAGGGAGAGAGACAGCTTCCAGCATAGAGAGTGAGAGAGAGACAGTTACAACTCAGTGGGAGTGAACGGTGCTCCGTTCTTCCCCCTGGTCATGACGACCGAGTGAAGGGCCGAGACAAGTGCCATTCAGCAACTTCTCCACAGAGACGGGAAACAGCCCCTGTGGCTCCAGAGGAGAACACTTGAGCACTAGGCATGCTGGGAGAGGTCTCGAGTGGCTGTCGTTTCTTTGTTGTCGAGAGGCAGGGGGACAAGCGGTCGACAATACAATCGAAAGCTGGATTTTTGACCCCCTTGATGACCCTTAATTTCACCATTTCCTTTTGTTCCCAACGCTCCTCAGAAAGCACGAAGGGTCCACCTCGGGACTGCTTACAGTGAAAAGAGCGAGAGGTCAAAGGTCAGAGCGGTTTCCTAGTTCAGGTGCGATGGTAAAATGTTTTTGTTGCCCAAGCTAACTGCTCAGCCTCAATGCTGCAGGCTAACTAGCCAGAATCAGTGGCGATGTTAAGCAGAATTATTTTAAAGGGATTAAGCAGAGGGATCACCTTGTGTGACTTCTCTGGCATACTGACCATACGTCGTCCTGCTGAGCTCCAATTTCGTTCTGTGCCGGTCTGGAATTCCCATTAAAAACACAGTAGCCCCCAGACTGCACGCAAGTAGCTATTAAGTACTCCGCACTACTGGAGCATACAAAGGCCTGTAAATATCATATGGTTTCAAAATGTATCCAGTACATTGAGACCACAGCCGTGCTTTCAAAAGGATCATTGCTGAGATTGGCATATGGAGGAGTATATGGGCATTTCCGAGGTAAAGCATTGCGTAATTTACTCTTACACAGAAATGGAAGAATGGCTCTGTAAAAAATATAACCTAAGACCACCTATTAAAATTCCAACATCAAGACAATTCCAGCTGGATTTTAACATCCTTCTCCCGTTTGCGGTGTTGTCTTTAAAACGACAGGCATCGCTCCTCTCTGGTCTCCAGCTTTTTTTAACGATGGCTCGTGAAAAAAACACACTGCCAAGTCAAGGACTTCCCTGACGCACTCCACCAGCAGGTGTGGCGGTCGACGGACTCACTAATCTCCCCAATGTAATGGATGGGCTCTGATAAGGGCCAACCCTGACCGCACACAGTCCCGTCCTTCAAAAGCGCCACACCGCAACAGGGCATATCACCACCCACAACGATCAGGACACAAAGAGAAAAGGCTATCACGGCATGATAAACAGTCATGAGAGAGCCTGGCCAGCAGAAAGCCGTTATGACTCAACGCTGAGTATCTGGATACATTGAACTGCGGTCATCTGCTGGGGGAACTAAGCCGAAACAAAGGCGAACTTCGCCATGGTGTAAGCACGCAGCAATGCAGGGCTGTAATGTGTTTATAAAAGAAGATCCGCTCCTTTGCTTAATGCTCAGTCTGATCAAGCTCCCTCAATCCGGATGCACAGTTGTGGGCTTAAAGGGGAGCTTCGGGCAAAGCTCGTGGCTCACCACCGGTGACAAACCCTCCGGCTTTTCTAAGTGACCACTGTCCAACTATAATTGACTCCACTTAACGGTCTACTTTCAATACCCCAGCATGAGTCATCCACGGTGTGCACACCCACCAACACACAAGTATACAGACAGCCACTTACACAACAGGAGAATCTGTGCTCTGTGAAGCCCCATGACTCACCCCCCACCCACACACACACACACACACACACATACATATTTGTTTACACATGCAGATACACAGACATATACACACATCATTGCATTCAGAAACTGTCTGTTAAATTTGCAAAATGAAAAAATAAATATATATCGAGCAAGATAGACACCTCAAAATAAAGGAAATTTAATTTAAGTTGACACGAGGCAAAACCACCCTATATTTCTCCAAAAGATTAAGAAAGTACAATAAAACACTGTCCTACAGTTTATAAAGTTTTTTTTTTTAAGACTAACCAAAACAATCACATCATTCTTCTCAAAACACTGTTTTTACATGTCCTAAAGTGTGCCTTCTTACAAGCCACTGACAAGTAATACTTTGGCTCTGAATCATCTAGAACAAACAATCAATAAAGATAGGACCAGTTAGCCACGAGACTTCACACAAGGCATGCAACTCCTCAGTTGCACCTCTCTCTTGTTACCTCTCTTATCTCACTGACTGCAGGCACCAGAGCACCAGAGCAGCAGAACACCATCGCACATTTCACAGGACACAAGCTCTCCACTGTCCGGGAACTGCCTCGGACACTTCCACCAGACCTCTACGTTCACACGCGTTCTCAAAGTGCCCCACTACCCTTCCCCCCAGAGAGTCCAGTGATAATCTGAGGACTGCAAGAGGAGCAATTTACTAATCTGGACAGCAGCCACTACAGCCAGAGAGCACAAAAAAGGCTTGCCTCGTACTTTTTAATCAACTGACCTGCGAGGTGTGAGTCGCAACTCGCTCGCACTCGCCTTGGCCCACTCAACGGGCGCTGCCTCCCCCTTCCTCTACTCTGCTGCACCCCCCTCTCAATGCACACACTCACGGACAAGCGCCTACGCACAATCTCCTTCTTAACATTTCCTCAGAAAAACTACACTTTTTCAGAGTAGACCACGTGTAAAATGTAGCACACATATCATTTTTTTAAAGAGTCTCCTTTAGAACTGACCGTGAGATTTGACCCAGGACAGAGCTGGTCACATCTCAGCTCATGGTCTGGACCAACTTTTAAAAAAATTTGACTCACGGAAAATCAAATTCTGTTGCAATCGATTAAATATTTGACCTGAAAATGCTGAAAAGAAAAGAAATATCTTCCATTAGTATTAGTAGCAGGTGGACTACGTAGATACATCTTTTTATAAGAGCCCAGTAGAAACCTAGCCAGCTGATATAACACTGCCTATGTCCACATAAGCAAAGTGAAATTATTTAAGTACATACAACTGTGACATATATATGTGTAAAAGATGAGCAATCACCTTAAGTCTGCGGCTGCAGAGTAAAACACAGCAATGGCATTCGATGTCATGATGAATTACACTGTTTCAGCACTGACTATATGTCAGACCCCTGCTAAGCGCTAATTCCCTCAAAAAACAAATAAGGTTCTTTGCCGTTAAGGTGTCATCAATAACCAGCATTTATTCACTTTTTATGTATTGCATTCGTTCATACATGTGGAATACTGGGCAATTAGGGAACTGTTCTATCATTTTGCTGATATGTAAAAAAAACACAACCATTCCTTGAGAAAAAGATGCAAGAATAGCCACAGCATGTGGGGGGTGTTCTGCATTATCATTCAGGCAAATCTATATTAGAAGTTAATGAGGGTAAGCTATAATAAAAGTCTCTTGTTATTACTGCTATTAATGTATCACCAATCTTTACCTATAAACGTGAAATACAATATATAACTACAGCATATTCATTAACCCACGTGCATCCTCCGGAGCCTTTCTAAATGAATGTATTGTATGGTCATTGGTCATTGTTGAATGATGGCTTGGAATAGATCCAGCGTTTTGACGAATCGGTATGTGGTATTTTGACAGCATTTCTCTTTGCGCGACTTCAAACACTGGAGCGGCAATTTATGCCTCACGAGAAGCGCCTCTTTTGCGACATTAGGATACGAACGCGAAGGAAAATCATACAGGCTGCTCATTATGAGCATTTCATGGCATGTGACAGTCCCCGGCCAAACATCAATTCCAAAGATCGGTGCGCTGCGTTGGTACCTACATTAGACTGTCTTCAGTAATTTAGGTCTGCTTATTAGTTAATTTTACATTTAAGTCCACACGACAAAACAGCCAATATCAATGAACGTTTGGGCAACTGCTTAGAGAGCAGTGTGACTTCTGCCGATCTTTAGCGTTGTTTATCCACAAAGTACAAATTTGTGTATTCTGGAAGAACATTATGCGCAGGACATTATGAGATGAACAACTTTGAATTATAAAAGCAAACAAAAAAGTCACAGCGTTTCACTAAATAGTCTATTTACGAGTTCGCCTACTTTAATCGAGCACTGTATTTTAGTTTTTTAATTATAATAAACACGTCGTGCCATTTCTGATCCGTGCAATATAAAGTCATAGAAAGCATGCCGAATATTTCTTTACCCAAGAGATTACCATCGGCTACGCCAATGCGAGGTAAACATGCTGGCATTAATAAACGTCACTTTTTCTGTACAACATAATTTATTAGCTTAATTTGTTTTTCGTCGGGCATTTGGTGGATTTATAATAGTAAGAATCATTTTATTAACTGTTCCATTTAAAAATAATACACTTAAACGTACCATAGAGGATCTTCAGAGTTGTCAAAAGTGGAGAAAAACTTTCGTGAACGAACAGCTGCAGTACAGATGAATGTAAAGCGTGTTGTTGTTGTTGTTTTCTTTCTATATACATATATTGCAGTAGCGGAACTTCTATGCTTGCACGGTAAATAGATAAACAATGGAGCTGGTGGTCTGTAAATGTTAATATTCCAAACTATGCGGTCTCTGCTTTCGAGAAAGTTTTAAATCTAAATGATACCCATCTCAGCTTTCACTGAGAAGACTTTTGGAGGTGGAGCTAGTAGGAGGAGGCAGAAAACTACATCAATCAAGCCAAATTTTGGGCTTTCATTGGTGAAGATTACAACAAGGTGGGATCTGCATATTATCCGGAGATTTTATGAAGGAAAACGCATTATTTCATGTAGTAAGTTAGATTTTCTGATCGAACCGATATAGTTCAACTTTGCAATAAATTATCTTTTCATTTTAAAATTAAAGAACAGTGCTATATATATATATATATATATATATATATATATATTATGAAACTGCATATGGAGTAATCTAATGTATAGCATTCATTTAATTATTAGATATTTGTTTCTTCCTGAACAGATGACACATTTTGAAACCCCAAACAGTTCCACACATTTGGACAGAGAGCATTCTTTTTTCATTTCTCATAGGGCAGTATGCTTAATTTATGCTTAATAGAATGTTTAATCAAATCTAACATCAGTTTCATCAAAAGTATGAGTATTTATGTATGATTGAAGTGTATGAGTGATACAGAGTATCTCTTTTGGGAGAGAGACATTATTTTATTATATCAATTGTTTCATTATATGAATACTGACCAAATGTTTCTGATGACTACCAATTTAGTAAGCTGACTTTGTTAACAAATCTTGAAACTCGTGTAAAAAAATAACATAAACCCTACTTCCAGCAATACACTACAGAAACACCTTTCAAATGGTAATAATGAAAGTTCCTTCTCTTTGCTCTCAAAATACAGAAAATCTTTTAAATGAAATTCACCATATGGAAATGGAAAGCATAGTTTATACTTTAAAAAGGAAAGAATAGTTGCCATGGTACTGGACAAGACTTATCTGTGGCGCAAGATTGCTGATATGAATGTAATCATCTTTTCATTGCCAACTGCTCGGCATCAAGGCTATGGGTCACGGGTTGAGCACATGTGCGCAAACCTTGTAGATCTCTCTCCAGCTTAAAAGAGACTTTTGCTTTTTATCAGTCAAAGCCATCAAATCCTGGCTTGTTTTCAATACTGTGGTCTGATGGCAGCATGGTTTTGCCCTCAAGGTTGCCACTCTAGAGATGAACCCAGTAGTTGTGACGTGCTCTTCTATGTAGGTTAGCTTTGTATCCTTGACTGTTCCTCGACTGCTAAGATTTTTTTTTTTTTTTAGTTTTTTCTTCTTGTTTTTTTTTTCTCAAAATAAAGACTACTTTCACTAGGAAAAACTTATTTCATTGTCACCACTGAATGGGTGAATGTTGCTTGTATATTTTAGGCTATGTGACAATGGTAACATTTAGAGAAATCCTTTTTTCAAGAATTACTTAAAGCTTAAAGACTGCTTTAAAGTTGAGAAATAAAGCTAGCAAATGTGTGTTCAACTGAAGATTGAATACACTGGGTTCAGGTCATCCTCCACGTTGATTCCTGATTATTAACTAAAAAACTAACCCAACAAATGTGCCTTTATGAAATTTACTGTCTCTTGTTTCTACAGTATGTAGCAGATGAAGAAGTAAAAACTAATAGTGTGTTAAATTGCAGCTTAAACTTCAGCTTTCAATCTCTGTGTCGGAAAGGCTGAAGAATTAGATGAAATGCCATTTCTGTAGGCCTATTCAGAATTATGAAAAGACTGTCAACCTGGTCTGCTATTGTTACTTTGTTATGAGATTGTAGTTGTTTTATATCAGACTGGCCTTCTCTGTTTATTAGCAATGCAACCTCAGACACGTTATCAAAGGGTTATGGGTTATGCTGCAAGCCAGGGATACTCAAATCTGGCTCTTAGGCATGCACATTGATTTGTGCATTTGTACGTACAAGTTACTGGTACGTTAGCTAACTTAGTAGCCTCATATGTAGTTCTATTAGCTATGAAGGTAGCTGACAAGGCTCTGTAGCTGGTTTTATCATCTGTTGAATTCAATTAAATTCCTATCACGGAAATGTCACACTTAGCTGTAGCTAAACAATATTTTCCTTGCTAACTAGCTTAATAGATAGTCGAACAGCTATTAAAATGCTAGGCTATAGATAATGTCTGTTGTCACAGTAAATTGCCGTTTCCAATCAAACCTTAGTTATAACCTGTAAGTGCATTGCTACACTGCCAGTTTCATCTTTGGGCTAGGCTAACCATACTGGCCTCAGTTCACTTACTTCAGCTAACTACTTAGCTTTCAGTGCTTTAGCCATCAGGCTAATAATGGACAAGAATGTCCAATGCATGTACTATGTGAATAAGCACGTACATACCCATGCTTACCATTCTATCCAATGTGTCGACTGGAACTGGAAGGAGCAGCGTGCATTGGGCGAGAGGCAGGAATACACTCTGGACAGGTCGCCAATCTATCGCAGGGCACACACACTATTCACTCACACACTCTTACTCTTAGTCTCCAATTGGCCTAACCTGCCTTTGGACTGTGGGAGGAAACCAGAGTACACGGGGGAAACCCACTCGGACACGGGGAGAACATGCAAGCTCCACACAGAAAGGCTAAGGGATTCAAACCCAGGACCTTCTTGCCATGAGGCGACAGTGCTACCCACTACACCACTGTGCATTGTGTTTATAATACATTTATAATACATGTAATTTTGAATAATCACAGGACCCCCTGGAGGTCGTGGGGCCCAAAGCAGCCGCTTATGTCACTCATTGTGTCGGCTCTGGTAGCCTACTATCGCCCATCTATTTCTAACGCACACTCGGTGATTTAGTTCTGGTACCCGGCCTTCCCCTCTGTGCCAGTAATACTGCTGATTCTCATTCCCCTTGTCTAATCAGGGATTGATTTAAACCTGACGCACCAGCTAGGTGAAATCTCTGGCTAATCAGTTGGATTCTGGCCATTATTGGACTATGGGCAGAATCAGGCAGAAGAGAAAACCTGCAGCACCACTGACTTTGGGGGCCATATTTGAGTATCTCTGCCATAAGGCATCAGGCAGTTAAGTGGCTACCAGATGAATAAGCATTATGTCCCATATATGGAATTTGGCCATACTGGTCATATATCAGCATAAAAAGATTTCATATTTATATGAAAATTATAATTTTCCGTAGTACAAATATTTTAAACATTCTGCCTAAAACAATATTGTTGCAGCAATTTACCAGCAGCCAGTATTAAAAAATATAACCAACAGTTTCAGAATTTATATTTATTTAAATCAAATTCACAATAAAATATTAGCATGGATTATGAATAAATAATGCAATATATAATGTCAATACAAATACTATTCAAAAAAGTTCACATATACAGATCTATATATTGTGCAATTTTTATAGAACCTCAGTCTACCTTACCATTACCTTTATCCGGGAAGCACCATTGCAGGTTGAATTGTCTGTTTGGTTACTCATTTTAAATGGTATTTCAAGACATGTTTAGCTGTAATTACTGAATTTTCTTGGAACTGAAACACTGTTTAGATTAATGATGTGACATGCACTTTCACTGAAAAAACAAAGAATATCTTCTCTCAAAATGAAAAATGTTGACTTAACATTCAAAATCGCTAGCAAAACACAGCTGGCAAGTAGCAGTACTAAGCAGAGTTCTACAGTCTGCCCAGGTACTGTGCAGCAGTACTGCAAATAACAGTAAAGGGAGAAAAAACGTCAAACGTTTGCATTTATGAGCCTATCAAGCTCATAATAGTCAGCTCCATTTCACTCATTACATAACCCTTATTTTTCTCAGTGGGAATATGAAAATTGAACTGCTCTATGCACAACCCTTGGGGTCTTACTTACGGGAAAAAATTATTTTGCATTCAGGAACTTTCAGGGTGATCAACAGAAAGACACCCAGTTATTGGTTTCACAGGCTGTTGGACAACACACATGGAGTTATTTCAGCCTATAGCATATGCCAAGTCAACACAATCAGCCCCTACAGTCAAAACCCTTGAAGACCGTATGCAATCACCTGTTTTTTTTTGTTTTGTTTTGTTTTTTTTTTGTTGCAATTCAGCAATGTTTAGCTACAGCATAAAGATACAGGTACTTTTTTAATCTACAGTGTTCATTCTGTATGGATATTATTGGCAGCTTATTAAATTGTCACATAGTTAATTGGTTAAAATAGAAATGCCATATAAATTATACTCATAGTTTACTCATACTATAAGCATAGTTTACAAATTACTAGGTCAAAGCCCTCCTGTAGTAGGAATTATAGGGTTGCTTTGAGAATTTAAAAAAACAAATGTAAAAATCTCAGCCGAAAAATATCTGTTTTCTCTGCTTGTTTATGTGTTCTATTACTATTAAAATGTGATATGTATTGCATGTTTATTGCATTGCATTTATTGTACGTGTTGTTAATACAGTTTTACTGTAAATGCCGGAGTTTAATTAATTACAGCCAAGGGTATCAGAGAGTGCATGGTTCTACCTCAGAGCAATATGTGAGACTTGGGGTGCGTAGGCCAGAATGTGGTCATTTAGGATTTGGGCATTTAGAGTAATTGGGGCACAAGTGTTAGACAACAAGGGCAGAAGAGAGGTATATGGCAGTTGGACTGTAGTGTGTAGTAATACCTGGTTTATAACAGATAGTTTTTGGTGCTAGAGGGAGGGGCCAAGTGAAACGTGGAATGAGCTAGAAGGGGCAGTTGTGCTAAAAGACTGGTGAAGAACAGGACATTAGAAGAGGATGCAGGTTAACGTACTAGAGTAGTATAATTGGATGGGCAACTGAAGGAAACTGTATTGTCAGTAAAATGAATTGTGTGTGTGTGCGCGCACGTGTGTGCGTGTGCGACACTGGCATTATTGCGTGTTTCGCTGTATGTTTGTTTTCTGTATAAAGTGTTCTTTCCCTTAGACTGTGATTTCTGTCCTTACAATTCCACATCCTGTAAAACTACACAAACATCTTTGACACAGGCATGTCTCTGCGAACAAACATCTTTTCTGTGTCACTCTGCCAAAATATTCCAGTTCCTGTAGAATCTGTAGAAAGGAAATTCTTTTCAGCTGGGAACGGGCATAAATGTCTGAGCGGTGATTTTCCTCTAATGAGACTGCATCTTTGAAATGGGAATCGAAAATTTGTTTTGGAACACCTTGATGCGTCGCGAAAATGTTGATTTACATCGAGCGGGCTTTGAGCGTCAACAAGTGCGCATTCAAAGGGTTCAAATCATTGCTGAGCCTCATACATATGTATGTCTCAGAGCAAGGCATGTGTATGGTATTTGTTTGTTTGCTTGCTTTTAGGGCTGGTGGTACAACTCATGCTGACAACTTACACGAAGGAAAGAGATGAAAAGGGATCAGCTCTGCAAAGCCATTGCTTTCATTCATTGTTGCACCCGATTTTTATGTACGCTTGTGCTTAAAACCTCAAACGATCAGCACATTGCATCCAGATTTTTGATGGACAAAGTGTTTGTTCCTGGCCAGAATGAATACATAAGAAAGACTTGGTTTATTTAATCATGAGATGAAGGATTCAGATCAAAATCTGAAATAGATCTAAAATAGAAACAGTGTTGATCAGTCGAACAATGATGTGCACCACCCCCTCCCCCACCCCCTCCCTTCACTGTCTATTTCGCAGTCCAAAAATACACTTCAGCCCTTAAATATTACTACACAGACTAAAGCCCTGATTTGTGCTCTGTAAAATGTAATGTTTTGGTTAGGAGAATGGTTAATTCCAGAATGAAAAAAAAGAATAGTGCCAAACAAGCACCATGTAGGCTTAGCTAGAATATAATTTTAAGAAAAAATATATCTTTGTTTAACTTTCCAAGTTTATACAAAGATGGTAACACCACATCTTAACTGGTTTTGAGTTTATCCCAGTTAAAACCTCACCAGTATTCAGCAGAACTTAAATTACAATTCTCATTTACTTACAATACAGTTGTTTTTGTTTGACTTTAATTACCAAATGTGTATGTTCCTTTCTAAATTTTATCATGGAATTTGGTTTGTTTTTCAAGGCACTTAATTTATAAACATGACGAGAACTGCAATTACATACACTGTTGTTCCCTTTTAGCTTCACTTTACATTTCATCATAAATTGTGCTAGTGATTTTTTTTTTTTTATTCAGTGAGAATTCAATTTGAATTTAATTGTAGTAAATAGTGAGAGCTATGCAAAGGCTGCTGCTGGCATGAACACTCTGTGTAGTCATTTAAGGCCACAATTGTTTTGTTTTTTTTGTTGTTGTTTTTATGTAAGACATTTTAGTTCTACAGTATTTTTATTTATGTGCCCATGGCGATTGGTTGCCCGGTCAGTAATAGGTTCCAAACATTCTTTTTTTTTGGGCTGGAGCCGGCTCTGGAACTATGCTTATTATCGTACCATACAATCTTCAATATTCTTTACCAATATCCATAACCTAATTGAGAACAGAACTGTATGGGTGCAAACAGCAAAGGTGGGAAGTAAACAGCTATATGGCATTTACTGTGTGAAGATATCGTAACTACTGACAGCTCCTGTAATTGGCTGAAAATTTGATCAGATGATTGATAACAGAATCTCAAGGGGAAAAAAAGAACTGTTCTCCCTTGCCTCAGCCACTGAACCAGGGGTCCTCCAGAATGTGTGAGCCTTTTATTGATCCCTGAACTATAAAATCTTTAGTCCTAGTGAGCGACTGCCAGGAGCTAAGCTTTAACTTTTAGCCTCTATGGCATTTATCTTGCACCTCAGTTGGCCCTGCCAGGTCTTTGTTCCCGCAACAAACTAGTATCCCCTTTCTCTGTTTCTGTTTGGGCATTCGCACACGCCTCTTATAGTGTAAGGGAGAAGGGTCTGACAAAGCTGTCTTTGCACCTAATTTAGCAACAGATTGTTTTTCAATGTAAGTATTTTTGACTTCAGAATATGTTGTATATATTGTATTTATATGCACATTTTTAATCAGACCTTGCATGTTTTCCTGTCTTGAGGCAGAGCGATCCTCGAGAATAGCAAAAGTTCACCTTGACTTCTCCACATAATTCAGATCAATTAGGATCACTGTATATAAGTCCCTCTGAAAACGTCACACAGCAGGAAGGGAGAACATGATGTGTCTTACTATTTGTCCGTTTGGTCTTTCACACTCAGAACCACGAGATATAAGTTCTCTCGTTTAACAGCAAATAAACAGACTGCATATATTACGTAGTTATAGAGGTAAAAATGGACCCATGAATAAATATGGGATATTTTTAACACAAATACATTCACCGCGGTTGAGTATAGTTCTTAAAAAGCACATTTGATAAAAGATAAGAAAAGCACTGTGCATTTTATGAGAATGATTGGGAGTGCTCACATGTTTCCTGACTGGCAGTATGTTAATCATAAAAAAAAACTTATCTCTACAGCTGAAACAGTTAGACAACTTTTACATCAAGTGTTGAAAATGAATGAGTACAACTATTTTCACAATATCGAAAGATCCTCAGTGGGAGTGATTCAGTGAGACAAGGCAATCAGCCAAAAGAAAGCAAATTCTCCATATATTAAGCTTATGCTAAATATATAAGCTAAATATATTCATACATTTCGTGGCCGTCAATAACAGTGCGTCAAGAAGTACATGTCACATTTGGTTATGTTTCCAATGCAAACACTGATGTATTGATGTATAATAAATACATGAAACATTAAAATCATTAAAGCCTTTTTTCAAATGAAGGGACAATACCTTTTCCACAACAAACTGATTTTTTTGATCGGCAAAATTAATTATTTGATCTCTTTAAGAAAGCAATGAAATAATATTATTAATGTTTCATAGAAAAAATAAAATCACCAAAAAGCCTTCAGACTGTTTCGTAACTCTGACCTGTTTTGTGAGTACTAGCGTCCCCTTCTGGATACACTTCATATAGCACTCAATATTATGATGAATTTTCTCTCCACTTTCTCTTTCTCTGGCCAAATTTCTTCTTGGCCTCCATTAATGGGCCAGGTGCAGAGCAGTCTTCTTGAATCAGTGTAAAGAAAAGCCACTTTATTTTGTTACAAAAATATATTTGCCGTGTTGTCCTCAAGATAAAAAATAACCAGATCCAACCAGATCAGATGAAAACCCTCGAAATTAAACTTTTTCAGCATGAAATCTGATGACTTCCCTTTGAGTGATCCTATCATTAGAAAGAGTTAAACATTGCCCGTTTTTATATTTTTATTAAAGCGGTACACCAGCAGGCTACAGAGATTGATTATGGCTTCTGATTTCATAACGGCAGGATTAGAAAGACTCATAAGACAAAGTTAAGTGCCACACGTCTATTCAAGCAAAATAAAATCAACTATGAATTGTGTTTTGCAGCAAGAACGAGTTGTGCAGACTGAAGAAATACTGCCTCTCTGGACAGTGGAAGTTGGAAAACAATTATTCATTAATTTATTGATTAGTGACAAGTTTCTGCATGAAAACTATTGATTTAGGGTTTAAAATCCAAAGAAGAGGCTTTATCACAGGGGGTCATTTTGATCCTGTGGACACGGGGTGCATGCATAATATGAAGACAACAGGAGGGTTAAGCTCAGTTCATACCAGTCTCAAAATTGCTTGGACAATACTTTTTCACCACATTTGTGGCTTTGTAACTGTGAGAATACAGGAAACACTTGAGTAAATGAGGGATCTGAAGTATATTGAAAGCAGGTGCTTCCACACAGGCGTGGTTCCTGAGTTAATTAAGCAATTACCGGGAGCTTCTGTGAAGACGACTGTTGAACTTGTTAATGTTTCATGGCGGACAGTGGATAAGGTGATGTCGGAATCGAAGTCTGAGAAAGACATCAGCTAGGGGTAACTGCGGTCGAAAGGGCGTACAACTCGATCATGATGACCATGTATTGGTTTGAGATGCAAGGCAAAACAGATAAGCCACTCTGTATCTGTTGACTGCAAATACCAATCTAGGGCATGAGCAGACTGTTCCATCAAGAACAGTCCATTGAGAACTTTACAGAGAGGGACACAATGGTTACTATTTTGTTTATCTTGGCAGTTCCTTGTAGATTTAGGCATAAAAATTTTGTTTAAAAATTAACAAATATAATTTGTTCACATATAACTTTATTTTAAGTTTTCATTCTTTTAACCCCTATCCCAACCCTAAAGCATTTGTTGGAGCATCATTACCTTCAAGAAATGGAGTGATGCACATGCTAGATGTATGATTTTACATTCCAGGCACCTGGCACTCAATGCCGATATATGTTGTATTAAGTTCTGAGCACACAGGTTATGGCTGAGGTATCTTAACCTGGGATTTTCATCGTGAATGAGAATGTGACATAGTTTAGCCATGTATTTAATTTTGATTTTCTTTGACTTTTATTTAAACCATGTGCCTGTGTACATGTTTGTTACAAATATTTAACAAACATGGGGAAACAAGCAAAAGATTGGGGGGGGGGGGAAATGGGGGGCACAGACTACAATTAAACTACACATAAGCACTGGTGGTGAATAAAGACCAGAATTACAACTTGGAAGCATTTCTTGCTCTATGAAACCTTTCCTGAGTTCTACCCAGCCTTTCAGGGTTGTTTTCTTTTTCCAGGATGCCAAGCCGATTGAAATAATTTAGCATTTCATGCTAAAAAAAATTTTTTTTTAAAAAGGAGCAGCACTGGACACGTGGACGCATCCTCAAAACAAGAAATAGCTACACTACCCACTACATCCCCAGCACTAACTTCCAAAAAGACATTGTTACAGGCCATTCCAGTGTGTGGATGTGCCCTAAGGTGTGTTATTGAATCCACAGCATTGCCCAGGGACAGAGCATTTCAGTCAGTAGGCTTGTCTGTGTCACATCTCACGTCAGTTTACTCCACAGGTCAGTCAGGTCCCTGCGGCCTGTCTGTAAGCTGCTCTTGAAGGGTATTCTCCTCCAGGTTTGGAATTACGCATTACACTGGCTTTTTAGGGGGGGGAGGGGGGTGTCTGTGAGATTGAGGACCGGGGGGACCTTTTTCAGGGGAGCTTGTGTCTCTTTCAGGAGAGACTGAGCTCCCCCTGGCACCTCTGTAATTCCAAACCGGTTCTCCCTGCACAATTACTGCACCACTCAGCCAGTGGACCAGAAAGAGAAAAGAGCAGCACTTTGGAGGAGAACACATGCTTGTCTGGCCTCTCACAGACTTGCAGCAAAGGGACAACTGAACAAACAAAAAGACAAACTAGAGGTTGCCTTGCAAATGTACATGATGTTCCCAGTACAAGTTCTATCTTCAGAAATGTACAATTCCAAGAATTGATAAACAGCATATGAGGTAATTTAAGCGATTTCAGTAGGATGCAATAAGGAAACAACAAAATAAGGAAAAAGATTATCACATAGTTTCATAATTGTACTCCAAATCCTGACACTAGGGCATTGGCCACATAGTTGTGATCATATTAGATCTGACTCATGCAAATGTGGATATAATAAAACAAACTTTGATTTATACATTTTGGTGATTTGGAAGATTCCAAAGATTTTAACCAAAGCAACTTACAATAGTGAATTTAACATGGCAAGCAAACACCACAGTCAAAGAAGTTATAGTCAAATAAGTGCCAACATCAAGGTGCATACCACATGACTTGTCAAATAAAGTGAGGGAAAGACTTAGGGCCAGGTTTACTAAAGGATTTCTGAAGCAAAAGCAGTTGCTACAAGGTTGCAATATCTACATCATATTTAGCAGTTTTGATTGGTTGTGCATGCTATGCTGTCTTGTAGTTAATGCCTTTTATGTTGTAAGCACACACCACAGTGATTTGCAGAAAGGTGTGCAGAGTACTCCACAGGCATTGAGACTTGTGCTTTTGCTAGCCCAAGATTGCTGCCTTAAGCTATTTTAACTTCAAAATTGCTATACTCCTCAAGTTCAACTATGTGAGCAAACAACAGTAAAATAAACGTACAACACATTAGGAAAGCAATTGGTATAGGGAGCATGCCTACTGTAATTTAAAGTTGAGAGTAATGCACCATAACAAAGACAAATGTCTCTTACATTACTGGTTTTCCATCTTCTTTCTTACTTATTTTTAATCATTAATTACTCTGAAACATTCCAACCTGGGATGCGTAACGTGTTCATTCCTTCAATTTCATCTATCTGCGTTCCAAACACCATTATTGCGTGCACACAGGTTGACTTACACGGTCACGATTTCTTTCAGAAAATGTACACGGTAAGAGTTTGGGCACCACCAAGTGGTGCAGAAAGAAAAATGCACGCAGTATAAAATGAGTTTATGCCTAGAAACCAATTTATTTTGAAACAATTTTCTGTTACCTATGCAGGGAATGTTGAATCATCCGCCTCCCCCTCCATTAGTCTTGCCTTTCTTGTTCAGTAGGTCAAGTATGTTCAATAGTATTTGTTTCAAATTCTATCTGAACTATATAAACAAAAGTGTGTCATTACAGTACCTACTGAGAGGGGGAAAAAATTGAAAGGTTAACCGTAGGATTAAATAATAGTCTGATAATCACCCTTCAGAGCTTGCTGTCACAAAAGCACTTATAACAAATATGGAATGGTGAAGTGTTTCCTCTCAATAAAGTGGATATTTGTGTAGCTCATCTCTAGGTAGTCATCCATGAGTTACTGCATTTTAGGAATGTGTTTTACAGCATTAATCTGAAAAGGAATTTACTCCCAGTTGCACCCAAGACCTGACGAGGACATGAGACAATTTCCACTCAATCCCTCTTGTATTCCCTCGAGAGGGCCACCTTCAGCACATATTTTCAATGCACTTCCAAAACAACAATTTACAGAGTTTTCCAGGCAAAGACATCAAAAAAATAGGTGAATTGACCAATGAAGACCAAGGCCAGGTCCTCAAGTGCCTCCAGAAATTTCTACGTGTCATTTGTTATCAAATAGCTAGCTCTGCTGTTTCTGCAAAAAGAATGAGAGTATGCGTTGCCATTAAGAATGTATGTTAAGAATCCACTGGAGAATATACTGAATGATTCTATACAATATTTTCCCATTTCTGGGGGGCACGTGCCAGCGCAGCCACCCCACCCTCCTGGACATGCACGGTCGTGGGCACACTATACAGTTATTGTGGCCACAAGATTAGATCTCGTGGGAACGAGTTTGTATCGTATGGCCATATGATGGTTATATAGAGACCACGCAACCGCGACGACTTCTCTTAAAGTGTGGCCACAAGTAAAGTATGTTGTGCGCACACTATGCTATGGCCACAGTGATATGTTGAGCGCACACTAGCCTATCTAACTTGTTGCCATGAATTTGTATTTATACGGGACGAGATAACCGTATTCCTGAAAAACAAAGAACGTGACTGGTGTTATTTCATCGAGTATTTTAGAACTGGAGAGACATATAAAGGCACCAATTGTACAGTCATTAACTTTAAGGCATGGGTATGTAGCCATATAAGCATGTGCCACTTAAAACGCATTATCAAAGGGCTATCCGTGCAAATTTCGCAGAATTGGAGACAGTTTCACTCTTAGCCAACTGGCTTGTCCAGGTCGTCTTCACGCCTATCGTGAATGCACACGAAATGCATGGAGAATGGGATTCGAGCTAAAAAACACGACGTGCATCAATTTCTCTTCATTCTGAAGGCAAAAAACCCAATGAACTACATAAGAACCACTGAACTGTATAAGAACGCCTCGACGTGGCCATAGGGGTATGACGCACATACGAATCTAACGATTCACCCAATCGAAAAGAAGAAAACAGGCATGCGCATTTTTGAGCTACCAATACGACGATTTCTCCGGCTCTTTTTGTTCGCTCTCTCTAGAGTGTGTCATCAAACGCTGGAATAAGCGTTGCCATAGCCATTAGAATGACTGCTCTGAGAAGTTATCTTCAGTTCTGAGCAAACATAGAAAACAAAACTCTGTGGACAAGAACGGGAAGCAACGAAGACGGGAGCTTTCCCATCTATGGAAGGTTCTCGAACGATCACGTGACGTCTCTAGACCAGTTACATTACACTTTTGAAAAATACTCTGACGTAGTTACATGTTCTTGTTTTTTTCCAGAGGAGAACGACGGCTTTGTCCAGTCAATGACATATTAGTTCGACGAAGAGATCACTCAGGCTGAGTGAGAAAGGAGAAAAGAAACTTGGAGAAGTATAAGTGTTATTTAAAGAGGAATTGTTACGGTTTTGGGGGTTTTCAGTTGAGAAAATGTTATTTGTTGGAGAAAAACAGGGAATGGCATAGCACGTGGAAAAATTTGACCAATCGCAGTACGCGCTCCCGACAGAAGTGTATAAATACTGGTCGATCGCTGTAGGAGCTGTCCGCCATCGAAGACTAAATAAGTGGGAAGGAGACCGCGCAAGCGTTGTGTATTTTTAAGTAAACGTGTATTTAAATAAAAACAGTAACTGTAAAATCGCGTTACACGTCGACGAGAATCATCGTTGTTCCTCCCTCCGGCAGATCATCTTCGGCACAGAGCATCTGTCTCAATTCGGCAGTTAAAACAATCTTGTTGTGCCAGAGACGGAAAGGTAATTTCTGAAAAAAGATGAGTTGTTCTGAACAAAATTCGGCACGGTGTACTTATCCTTTTCTATCATTTATGTATGTAAAATACGTTGGGACTGAAGGTTGTGGTCTCAGTTGGGTTTGGGTGGAGGGGGTGGTTTAAAAACCGCAATGTTTGTTAGCTTGCTAGGTAACGTTACACAGGTTTCGCTTCCTGTCGCCATTTTGTTGTTGCTGAGTTGTGCTGGCAACCTTAATCGCGGAATGAGATCATGGACGGCGTGTCGGTGCTAAGCTAGCTAGGTAGAAGAGATATGTTAGTGTAATGTTGTTATACGCTTAGGTGTGTAAAGTGTATCGCACTGATACACTGGTCAAGCATCTACTGACGATTTACGGGTTCACAGTTGGCTAATTTATTTAATCTCCCTGGCTACGTCATTCGTAGAGGAAACGAAGTAGCGAGCCATTTTATCCCTCGCTGATTGCATCATGCAGGCATGAGTCATGCAGCTTTACATAACGTTTCCGCAGCCCTACCGTAGCTAGCAAAATCGAATCAAATATTTACTTTTTAACCTTTGTATAATTAAACCTTCTACCGTCCAATAAACTGCGCACATTGTAACTGCCATTTTACAAATCTTGCTGTTTGTTAGTGGTAGCTAGGATTTAATTTGTTCATCTGTTACATTATCTGTTTATGCCTGGGTGGGTGTGTTTGGAATTCCTCGGAAATTGTAGCAATGGGCATCGCGGCCAATCGACCTTGGCTTGCGGTTGCCCACAGCAACCAACGTCATCTGTAATATCCCCTTCTACAAAACTGTAAATGTAAATTGTAAAATACTAGTCAATAAAATTTGAATTCTTACATTTGTTTTTCCTTTTTTCTTTGAAACTCTCAGTGGACAGCGGACCTTAGTTTCCAACTAAGGGCTCTGTATGTCCGACTTCTAAGTTTAGTAGTGTGTGCAACTGGTAACAGGTACGACTTACTGAAATTATGGGACAAAACTTAATAAAGGGCAAAATTCCAAGTGGATTAAATTTTCTTCAACGCTTGTAGTGTTCTTATTTAATACTTTGAATTTATAAATTCCGCTGGGCAACTGTTGGTGCATCTGTAAAATTCAATGTACCCTTTGATAATAAACTGCATAGAAAGTTCAACCCTATTTTCTAATGGTATTTAACTGGGGATGAGTAAAGTCCAGTTTCAGTGAAGATGACATTGAAGATTCAAATACTGTTGATGTGGTAAGTGGTGTATGTTTGTGTACCAATTAAACAATTGCCTAAAGTGCTCCTACCTGGAAATGATAACTCTTTGGGGAGCAGGCTTTCTGTCCAGTTGAGGCAGCCCCTTCAACCATGTGCATATGTGACGTTTAACCTATATAAAAATCTTTCATTCAGAATCTGATCATTGCTTTTATTCTGCACTACAAATGAGAAGAATGGTGCATTAGAAAGCAGTACCCCCCCTCCCCCCCTTAACAGCCTGATTCTTTGGGTAATTTCATGTGTTGGTTAAGTGTCCTCTACCATAATTGATTTTTATTTATTTTTAAATCGTGGATTTTCCAGGGATGTTTGCCATTTTAATAAAATGCATATGTGAAGATAACTAAACGATGTTCAGTATTATGGGTTTATTTTTATTTTTTTTGAAGGATGTACAGTGGGAAAACATTGCATTAATGTGCATTAATAGGAATTGTTGGTGAATAAATGCTACAAGTCTGTTCTGTATCATTAAATTTGGAAATACGCATTGAGAAATGAGACTAGGTGCAGTTATTCTGACATCGCTTTGACAGTCTTGCACTGATTAGGATATTTGACCTTTGCTGATGGCCTTCCTGAAAGTTCTAAACTAAACCTTTAGTGGTGGAGACCTGAATTAAGTTTCTTGAAATGCCTTGAACTGCTTTTTTCCAAAATTGTTATATTGACCAATATATATCAGTCTTAATAAATCAATCTTTGATTGCAGAATCGTATGCAACGTGCAGTTATAATTTTCTTGGAGAATTTGAGAACTTTGCACTTTTATATGAATACCACGTGCATATGAATAATTGTACCCACAATTTACAGTTGGTCAAAATTTTCGGTTTGAATTTATTTTTTAAATTTTTCAATGACAAGTGTGAAACCACCCTGCACATTCCGAAATACCGTAAATGCACTTCTGTACTTTGTTAATTTTGTTTTAAACGTGTCTGCTAACTTCTGAGTACTTAAATGAAAACCGAAGGTAAGCTCCCTGAAGTAACTACATGATTTTAATATTGCTGGGTGTGGGGCTGATCGTTAAAATTAGCAGCGAGGTTTACTGAAATGTTCCGTTACAAAATAGTGCAAGCTCATTCCGGAATGAATCTGTTAAGCATCTCTAGGTGGCAGTGTTGGATTCAGAAATTATGCATTTGTCAGTACTCGTGTTTACCTGCTTCAATGCAGCCCTTGCTTATTCTCACCAAAAGTTCAGAAGTGCAAGTGATCAAGGTTGAAGACTGGCAATATTTTGTCTTAAGCACTCTGTCCTTGCAAGAATGGTAAGCCTATGATAGATGATTTGTAGTCTAATGATAATTGACCCTTAAACCTTTAAATGGTCTATGTTAAACACCCCTTACATTATTTGGCACCATGGCATGGTACCTTAAGTTTCATGTTCTCATTTCGTTAAAGCCTTCCCGAAGCTCACTTGGTCACCAAAGTGCAGTTTACACTGTTGTGATGAGCTGGTGAACCAAGTACTTCTGAAAGGCAACTCTGCACTCAAGGCAATTTTTTAAAATATTAAATGTACAATATCTGAAAAGTTCCTAACTATCCCTTTGACCCATATGGCAATCATTAAACCATCTTGGATTGCATTGTCAGTTTATGATGTTTCGTGTTAAACAATTAGCTGTATCTGAATGGATGTATTCATAAATGTGAAACATTCATTAGCTTTTTTTTTTTTTTTGGTAGTTGACATGAGATTCTTAACTATCCGACTTTCCGAGAAGCTATGAATAGTGTAAATAATTTTTATTAAAAGTTTTTAAAGTTGTAGATAAGACTGATACGATTTCAAATATCTGGTATATCTGATATAATATTGGAAACTTGTCATCGATTCCCCTCATTTCCCTGCATAACTTGAAAGGACAGTAAACAACTGTATTACATGTAGCCGTTTAACTTTTCTGATGCACTTCTTTCATAATTTTTTAATTGCACTGTGGCATAGAACCTAAAGTAAATATTGCCACAATGTTATGCATAGTATTGAGCTTGTCTTGGTTCTTTCACGGCTCTGGATTTAATCTAAGTTTTCAGGTGCTATCTGTAGGCATTCTGTTTGTTGTGAAGGGATATAATGAAATGGCTTGATCTCACTTTTGAGCAGCTGTTCTGGTGTTGATTCCAGCCTTATTTATATAATCAAGTACAGATTTATTTCAGCTACCTGGTTTTTCTATGAATCCATTTTGTTTTATTGTGCGGAAACTGAAGCTAGGCTGAACGGTAATATCAATAAGGTATGATTTCAATTAAGCAGCATGATTGACAAACTAAAAATAATAGGTAATTCTCAAATGCCAGATTATATATGCTAACAAGACAATCCTCTTGGGATGTATAGAACTCCGAAGTCACTCAGAAGTGATGTCATAATGTATTGATCATATTATCTTTATTGTAAAGTTTTAGCTTTGAAAATTTTGTAGTTTAACAATACTTCTCATTTAACTTTCCATTTAATGACACGTTTTAGTGCAAGAGCTTTTAATGTAATGTGTAGAAAGGTATAATTCTCTTGTGAATTAAAAATATTGGTGTGAATCCACTTCCTGGCTAAAGCAACTGGCAACCATACACTAGCATATGTAAATATACTGGCATAAAATGTCTTCACTTTGTACTCTGTTATTAGTGTTAACCCCAGATTTTGTTTTGAGAAAAATATATTAAATGTGCTCACAGCACGTTATATTTCACTCAAGTCCTGAGCTTTGCTTTATTTGTTCTCTTCCTGAATTTCTTTAATAGTTCTGGCGGAAGATGTGTGATGACAACTGAAGCACGGCGAAGGATCGTTGCGAACAAGCGAGCCCCCGCTGAAGAGCCCGAACCGTAACCATGTCGGACGTGAAAGGACCCCACAAGGCGGCCACGTGCGGAAACCCCCCACCCCCCCAGTACAAGAACCCCAAGACGCCCGGGCGGCTGACCAATCAGCTGCAGTATCTGCAGAAAGTTGTGGTCAAGGCATTGTGGAGACACCATTTCGCTTGGCCCTTTCGGCAGCCTGTGGATGCCATGAGGCTGAACCTTCCCGTAAGTTCAGGTGGTGCGGTGGTGCGGTGCATAGTTTCATTTAGTTGGCCTGTACCAATATCGAAGGGTAAATCATGGCTCACGGAATGTAATATTTGAGTGAGGTGTGTCATGGACAGTGTTTCATACCATAAAGTACATGCTGTATATTCACCATAGTACATTTTTGGTGGAGTTGGAGAAATTGTGCTGTGTTTCTGTCTAAATTAATGAAATCGGTTCTGTCTGCCGCTAGAATTTGTATCTTTATTACCCTCAATGTTTTCCCTAATCACTGGTCCCTTGTTACTGTTTAATCTACAGGACTACTACACAATCATTAAGACGCCAATGGACTTGAGCACCATAAAGAAGCGTCTTGAGAACAATTATTACTGGAAAGCAATGGAATGCATTGAAGACTTTAACACAATGTTCACGAACTGCTACGTGTATAACAGGGTATGTGGGAGACCATAAAAACTGCTGCTTGCTGTGTAATTTCCGTCTGGTGGTAGCTGTAATGCTAGGTACTGCATGTGAGAATGCAATGCTTGACTAACCGAAGTCTGATTTGTTTTTGTGTTCTGCTCTCAGCCAGAAGATGACATCGTGCTGATGGCGCAGGCCTTGGAGAAGCTCTTCCTGCAGAAGGTGGCTCAGATGCCCCAGGAGGAAGTGGAAGTTTCCACGATCACAGCAAAGGCACCTGGGAAGGGGAGGAAGCCCACCTCAGGTAATCCCGTCAGGCTCGCGCCGCACAGGAGCCGGTGTTTGGCGGGGGCGGGGGGGAAGGCCTCGCTCTGAACCGGCTCTCTCTCTCTCTCTTTAAAGTTGCGGTGAAGTCGAAGCCCCAGTCCCCCGTGTCCGAGGTCGTGTTCCAGCAGACCGTGACCGTGATCCCCCCCGAGATGCTCCACTCGATCCCGCCCGCGCCGCTCTCGGCGCAGATCGCCGCCAAAGTAAGTCCCGCCCCCCGCCTGCTCCGGTGGCCTTCCGTTCTCTCTGGAGAACGAGGCTCAGCACGCATTCAGCAGGAACTCCCCGGCTGTTTACCTGGAAATGTCAGATCCTCTTTAGAGCAGAAATCTGCACCCTGTGTATTGTATTTATAGGGAGTGAGTGAGATCGGTTTGTTGATTTCACCCTCTGGTTTATTTCTGATCAAAATTGATTACTGTAATGACATGCTCATGCACTATTTATTTTTTTCTTTCCCCAGATCAAGAAGGGCATTAAAAGGAAAGCGGACACCACCACCCCGACCGCCGCCGCCGCCGTCGTCGTGACGAGCAGCGAGTCGTCGCCGTGCACCGAGGCGAAGGCCTGCAAGCTGATGTCCAGGCGGGGCAGCGGGAGGCCCATCAAGCCCCCCAGGAAGGACCTGCCCGACTCGCAGCAGCAGCACCAGGTGGGCAAGAAGGTCAAGCTCTCGGAGCAGCTCAAGCACTGCAACGCCATCCTGAAGGAGATGTTCACCAAGAAGCACGCCGCCTACGCCTGGCCCTTCTACAAGCCCGTCGACGCCGATCGGCTGGGCCTGCACGATTACCACGACATCATCAAGCAGCCCATGGACCTCAGCACCATCAGAGTAAGCGCCCCGGTAGAGCTTGTGGGTTCCTGGTATTTAACGACGGAGAGTTTATTGCTGAAGGCTTTAAACGGAGGCTGTGTTCTATTGCGGTTCAGTTGTCGTTTATTTCACGCCGCGGAACACAAGGGCGATGCACGAGTACGATGTTCTGAGCCCCCAAGTTGTAACCGTGATGACTCGTGGAAATTCAATGATTGTCGAGGATTTAATATATTTTATTCGCAAGAGGGTTGAATTAAGAGCACAGGCTTGTGACCCAATCTTTCCTATGAGCAACAATGGAGATGTAGGTTTCAGTTTCAAATACAATACTGCTGCACGGTTGATGGGTAATTGCAAAAACATTAAATGTATATTTTTTTATTATGCTTGTAAATGCAGCACTTTGTGATCGTTTTGGACATTGCTATCGGCTTACTGGCGTGCTGTACTTTTTGCTTTAACAGAAGAAGATGGAGGCCAGAGAATACAAAGATGTCCAGGAGTTTGCTTCAGATTTTAGATTAATGTTCTTCAACTGCTACAAGTACAATCCACCAACTCACGAGGTGGTGCTCATGGCAAACAAGCTTCAGGTATGTCAGTACATGCAGCAAAACCCCAGAACTTTTGTCCCCTTTTGCTGGGGGGGGGGAATCGCACTTTAAAGGTAGTTTTGTTTCTGTCAGTGCGGTATACGGTATAAGGGACGGTCGAGTTCGGTAGAGCGTTCTGGAAGGGAACGGTATGTGACCAGTTGACCGCCGGGGTCCCGCAGGACGTGTTCGAGATGCGCTTCGCCAAGATGCCGGACGAGGCGGCGGAGGCGGAGCAGCCGGAGCAGCCCTGCGAGCACCGGGCCAAGGCCGAGAGGAAGGACAAGAGGAGCCGGGTGGAGAGCTCGTCCAGCTCGGAGAGCAGCAGCGACAGCTCCTCGGAATCCGAAAGCTCCTCGGACACGGAGGAGGAGAGGGCCCAGCGGCTGGCCAACCTACAGGAGCAGGTCCGTCCGTCCGTCCGTCCGTCCGCCCGCCCGCCGCGCCCCCGGCACCCCTCGCTAGCTCAGACACCGGGTCCCAGCTTTCTCGCGTCGGGAGGATTTGCCCCCCCCCCCCCTTCTCGACTAATGTTCTGTTATGTTCCTTCCAGCTGCAAGCCGTGCGCGAACAGCTGCAGATACTGACCCAGACGCCATTGCTGAAACCAAAAAAGAAGGAGAAATCGCAGAAGGACAAGAGGAAAAAAGACCGGAAGGAGCCGCCGAGGCTAAAGTGCGAGGAGGAGAGGAAGCCGAAGCCGAAAGTGAAGAAGAGGTCCGGCAAGGGCCCGTCGGCACTGTGAGTGAGCCGCTGGCCTCGCCTCAGACTTGACCCGCTCCCCGGTGGGGTGGGGCGGCGTGGGGCGGCGGTCGCCCTCACGGTGTGCTTTCTGCTCTGCCCCTCAGTCACGGCAAGAAGAGCAAGCTGGCGTACGACTCTGAGGACGACGAGCCCTTGGCCCCCATGGCGTACGACGAGAAGCGGCAGCTGAGCCTGGACATCAACAAGCTGCCGGGCGACAAGCTGGGCAAGGTGGTGAGCATCATCCAGTCCAGGGAGCCGGCGCTGAGGGACACCAACCCCGAGGAGATCGAGATCGACTTCGAAACCCTGAAGCCGTCCACGCTGAGAGCCCTGGAGCGATACGTCATGACCTGTCTGAGGAAGCGGCCCAAGAAGCCCAGCCGTGAGTGTGCTAGCCTGCCGCGCCTCTTTAGGGGGGGAGGCGCAGCTCAAAACTGCTGCTGCTGCTAAAGCGAAACTGAAGTTAAATCCTCTATCGCACTAGCTGTCTGCACCAGTTATAAATCCAGTAGGTTCATTCTGCGTTCACTAGTTGAAACCTGGACCGGCGCTGTCGATTTTGAATGTCAAAATTGAGCAGTCTATTTAGTTGAAGGAAAATAAGAAGCTGTGCAGCAGTTCTACCCTTATCTATTTTTCTGTCAATCCAGAGAGGGATTACAGTGAACTGTGCAATATTGTTGGCAGTTGAACACTTTCTCAACATTCCTGAAAACAGCTAAAAGGGCTAAGCACTGGGGGAATCTATATGAAGCAGTGCATCGATTAACGACCATAAGAAGCGGAAGCTGTATACAGAGACACGAAAGGTCAGACTTGACGAGGGGTAAATTTTGTCCCGCAGAGAAAAAGCCGGCCAAGCCCAAAGCGCAGCGGGGCGAGAAGAAGCGGGACCCGGAGAAGCGCTTGCCTGACGCCGGCGAGCCGCCCAGCTCGGCCAAGAAGGCGAAAAGGAAGGGTGAGCGCGGCTTCCTCCCGGGCGGCGTGCTCTCTTTCGCGCCTGCCTGGGCCATCATGTCCACCCCCCCCACCCCCCCTCGGGTCTCACGTTTGGTTTCTCCCTCTCCCCACAGGCGGGATGGCGGGCGGGACTAAAGGTCTGGGGGGCCCCTCCAGACTCAGCGACAGCAGCACCTCCTCGAGCTCTGACAGCAGTAGTAGTGATTCTAGCACTTCAGATAACAGTGACTCTGAATCAGGTTAGCTGTCCTCCTCAGCACTACTTTCCCCCCCCCCCAACCCCCCCTTCCCCACCCTTCAGTGGCAGGACACTCCCATTCTCTACCTTGTATGCAACCATTACAATAAGTCGCTTTTAGACTTGCGAGAATTCAGTACTTGGAAACCATTAGCATTTGTTGTTCTTTGTATGTACGCCTCACCGTGAACAGTAAGCATCCTGTCCATACTGCAGAAATAAGCTACATTTTCAATTACGTGTCAGATTTAAACCTTTTTTCCTTTTGGGTGGCAGATTTGATTTGTGTTTCTGTTTTATCACTCGACTGTTAACATTTTTTCGTTGCTATTATTTTATTGATTTTGGATCCCATCGTTTCGGAACGTGCCGAGTTTGAAATGAGGCCAGGCTGTCTGCTGCACAGGAAATGTAACCCCCCCACCCCCCTCCAAAGCAAATCTCTAGGCTGCGTCCAGATTTTGACTTGCATTAGGCTCTCGTGTCAAATCTTCTCACGATTGGTTAAGACGACCGATCGGAGTTACCTCTTCAGTTCTTGTTTTACTCAAAACCATTTAGGCTGAACGCGAAGCACTGAATTCCAGTATTTGGGGTGGAGGAACTTTCCTTTCCTCGCGAAGCACCTTTTCTGAACGCACTGCACTCTTCTCCCGAGCGTCGAACGCACTCAGCACCTTCCCCCCCGTCCCTGCAGCCTTGGCTCCGCTGGCCCTCACTTTAAACTGAAGCACTTCACCGTTCTCCGTTTTCACCCATTTTAATTGTAATCTTAAATTTTGTTTTTAAATTGTGTTCTAAGCGTTTGTAATGTTTCTATATGTAAATGCTGAGGATTTGTCGTAGGATACTTGATATTGTTTATACATTTTTTATTTTTCTTTTTGTATTTGAGGCATTTGCCAGATTGTAAACTGAATGCAGGGTTTGAAGGCGTTGGACCAAACGGTACTGTCATACATGACAGTACTTGTCCAGCTGAACAACTGCATTCTGTAGGTAGTTACACGTGTGAGTTTCTTTTCCCTTTTGTTTTTTCTTTTTACCTTATAAGGTAAAGTTTCATTCTTGACCTTGGTGTTCAACACCCAAAGTTCGATATTCAAATAAACATGTTTTCATAGACAAACGTTGTTGTACATTTTAAGATTAGTGGTGTTTTTCTTGCATTCAAGAGTTAACACACAATTACACCCACAATCCATGGTCCTTTAATTGAAGAATACAAGTGCACTCCACAAGTGTATTATGTGAAGTCAAGGGATTATGGGAAATCCTTATTAGCAACAAGCTAATGAGAACTGTGGGCGGGGTCATTATCTTTGCCACCTGCACAGAGTAGTGCAACCCTTAGAACAAGGATGTAAAAATGTATTTGGTTCTGAGGTAAGTGTCTTTTTATGAGGGTTTTGGCATTGTTTGCTTTGTCATGTTTTTAATACATGTGCATGCTTTTGCTGCGATTTTACTTTTGACCTTGTGCCTTTCCTATAAAAAGCATGAGAATTCCCTTTTCCGAAAACCGCAATCCTTCGATCCTGCGGTTTAATTCTGCAGTAAGATTCTCTAACAAAGCATTCAGAAAAGTTGACTGATTGTCTCCGTAAGCATAATGCGCTGTGTCACAGTCCCAAGTGAAATGGTCACAATTTGTACCTCTGTCTTGCAGAACGAAAAACAAAGCAGAAGCTAAGCAAAGGTGCCAGCGATGGCAAACTAAAAATGAAGGTAAAGACCCCCGTTCATCTTCTGCTCTATTTGAATTGGTCCCTTAAGTGGTCATTCTATGCAAAGTCGGAATGCTGGAGTACTGTGTTATTTCTCATTTGCGTTAAGTCCGGCCGAAGGGTTAGCAGAGAAACGGATCGTGCGTTTGCCCAACAGGAAGTGAAGCAGACCGCCTCCCAGCGAGGCTCCCTGGGAAAGGCGCTGGATGACTCCGCGCCCCTGGCCAGCCTGCTGCCCCTCGCTCAGAACCCCCACCTGCAGGACCCCAGCCAGGCCCTGGTCGTTCCGCAGGAGACGCCCGATCCTCCTGAAGACACCCTTACGTCACCTCCAGGTAAAGGACCTTTACCAGCCCTGCCAGCGTTTGTGTTTCAGTGCTACAGTGAAGCAAAAAAACAGCCAGTATAGCCCCATTGGAACTGTGTTTATTGTGTAATCTTTTAATTATTGTTCATTTACTATTCTCATAAAAAGTTTAGATGGTTATGGTTAAAATATGCCTTCTCATTTGTACTGAACTTGAATTCTGGGATTCCAGCAACACTTCTTCCCCCCTTCTTTTTAAAAAAAATGTTCTCCTCTTCAGTAGTCAACAAATGTCAGCAAGTGGGACTGTGGTCTGTGCAGTGCCTAGAAGAAGGTCATTAGTTCTGACTGCTGACAGGTCCTCAGCTAGACGGCTGCACGAAAGCAGAAGCAGACGTGCCCATTAGGTTGAGAACTGTCTCCCGCCGACGCGGGAGAAGCCGTCCAGAACGCCAGCGTTCCGCAGGCGGGCGCGGTCGCGTCGTCTCACCGTTTTTTTTTTTTTTTCTTTCTTCTCTCGAATCTTCCCTTCCAGCCTTACACAGCCGTCTGCCGCCGCAGCCGTCGAGACCTAGCGCCAAAGCAGCACCTCTACCTCGCAAAAGCAGGGCCGCGTCCCTGCAGCTCGACGCCCCGACCCCCCCTCGCCCCCCCGCCGAGCTCCCTCTGAGCCCCGAGCCGGTCGGCTCGCGGGCCCCCGCCTCCAGCCCCCGCGTTTCGACACCCCCCCCGCCCCCGCAGCAGCAGCAGCAGCAGCCCCTGTCCTCCCTGCCTTGTGCGCAGGAGGCCCAATCCGACGCTCAGCCTCTCGGTCCTCCGAGCCGCGCGTCGGAGAATCCTCCTGATAGGGCGGACTCGGAAGGTAAGCGGTTGCCCCGACCGCGTCGCCGCGGCGACCCTCCCGAGCTTTGGCCCGCATCGCGGCCTTTTTTCCGTTGCGTAGCTTCCCCCGCCGTCTGCTGCTTTGAGTCCGGCGCCCTCCCCCCCCCCTGGGCCCGTCCCAGCTGGCTCCTCTAACGTCTGTGTCTCCCCAGTTCCCCGCGTGACTCATCATCATTCCTTTAGCATGACCTGCTCAAGGTGCCCCCGGTGCATGCCGCCGCTTCCCTCCGTTAGTGCCCCGCCTTGCCCGTCTGCAGCATGCCGCTCCGCCCCCGCTGCCGGCCCGCGCCCGGACTCACGTCTGTCTGTGCCTCCCGCAGGAGTCTCCGCCCTGCTGTCTCCGCTGAGCTCCCCGCCCGCCGCACTGTTCTCCAGCTGCGGAGCCTCGCTTCCTGCACTGCCACACCCTGCTGAGGTCAGGATGGAGGTAAGGCCCCGCCCACTCACTTTAATCTTCATGCTGATTGGCTGATCGCTAAGAATGTTAAGAATTATTCCATTTTATTTTAGTTTTTTTTTTAAGCCATTATCACTAATTTTCTTAAATTTAGAAATGATTCTCAGACTGTAAAAACATCTGAACAAGTGTGCTATTTTTGTAATGAGACTTAAAACTGTATTTCTCAAGTTGAAAATAATTGGCTTGTTTTAAGTTACTGTTTGCTTGACAAGTTTCTTACCTCATTCACTGGTCATGTTGATGCAGGATTCTGTTAATTCTGTTAATATTGGCCTGTGTGGCAAAGATTTGTTTAGATCAGAACGTCAAAACATTGTATCTTATTTCATCCTGCTGATCCCGATTCATCCTTCTGTTATTAAAATTATGAATGATATACATTAATTCAGTTAATTTGACTGAATTTGCTTTCTGTGATTCATTGCCTGCTTTTGTAACTACCCTTTCATTAATAATTTTAGTTGTTAAAAACAGGGCTATTGTCAGCAGTTCAATAATGAATTGTCAATGTATTGTTATTAATGAAAATGACATCTGTTTGGGTCATGAAAAACATGGATTGCTATCTTTGGGTCATAACAAAGTTTATGCACCCCTGTTTTACAGTATGTAGATTAGCATGGAAGCACTTTTCTTTGAAATGATGAAATGGCCTTTTCCTTCGGCTTGGTCTCATGGGGCATGTACGGTGTGGAAATGCTTTTGCGCTCATTTAAGACTGGGCGGCCTGTTACAGCGCGTGTGCATTTGTCTTTACAGCGCCTGCTGTTATCCCCTCTTCAGGATAGCCCACTGCACTCTGGGAAGGATGAGAGAAAGCACCCAGAGTCCCAGGGTGAGCCCAGATCCAGCACGCTGTAGAATTTACACAGTCAGCAAAAGCTCGCGTCCAGCGGGCTCACATTCAGTTTTAATCGCCTGGGAGGAGTCGGTAAATCTCTGCAGCTGGCCCCCGTGGCGTGGATCTGGCAACCCCAGTTGCTTTTTAATTGCCTTGAAATATCTACCCGTCAGCTATTTAACTGAACGACTTTTTGTTTTTTCGCGTTCGATCTAGATACCGGTCAGTGCGAAGGTGGAGAGCAGGACTCCTGCGAATCTACCCCGACGCCTGGAGCAGCGCACGGCGGCGCCGCTAACAAAGTCAACAAGGAGACGAAACCCTCGCTCCCGAGAACGGTACGTTTCCCATGATTCTCGCGTTTCCTTTTCCTGTTACGCCCCGCACCTCCTGCAGACAAGTCATGTCAGTCCAGCAGTCGCACTTAGCCAGAGCTGTGTGTTGCACAAGAATGTGAAATGGATGCATTCTGGGAAAAGTAAAAGGGAACTGAGGGCTGTGAATTGCCTCTGCGTTGCATTTTCTTCAGAGGAGCCACAGGGCAGTTAGGAACGGTCACGGGTGAGAATTGTTCCGTTTATGGCGCTGTCGTGGCCGCTGTCGTCAGCTGCTGCGTGTATCGCGTCCCTCTCGCCTCGGGCGACGCGCGTCACTACCGTTCTCACGGGTCCGTGGTTTTCCCGCGTGGTCGTTAGCGCACGGTAGCGGATATTCAGCGAAGGAGACCGATCGCCTAGCGCGCCGCGAACCCTTAGCTCGACGGCGAGGAAGACGAGGGTTACGGTCCGAGCAGCGTGAACATGGAAATGCCTGTTCTCCCCCTCGCAGGATATCGTGCTGAAGAACGCCGACTCCTGGGCCAGTTTAGGGAAGATGGCCACCTTCACCCCCTCCACCATCAAGTCTTCGAAGGAGAGCTTCCAGCAGTTCCGCAAGGCGGCCATGGAGAAGGAGGAGCGGGAGAGAGCTCTTAAGAGGCTACAGATGGAGGTGAGCCGGGAGAAGAGGCCGGTCCCAGAAAAACCCAGGTACGTCATCCAAGGTCCTAGAACTGCTGGTTTTCCACCCTCCCTTTACCGGGGAGTCCGGTGTGAAGGCAGTCTGGTCAATCAGTCGGCACTAATTATTTAGTTGATTACCTAGGGGGGAAGAGAACCAGGGCCGGATCTGGATTTGAGGTCCAGATTTGAGTATCCGTGCCTTAAATGTAATTTTATTTATCCAGCCCAGCAAGTACGTTCACAGCCCCCCGAGCTCGGAGGCACAGAGTTTGGGTTTCCTCTGTGTTCTCCTCAGCGCAGTTAAATGCTTGTAACGGGGCTGACCGTGACCGTCCTGCTTTCAGGGAGGAGCCGGAGGTCGCCGAGAGCGCGCCGGCAGCAACCGCCCCCGCCCCCGCCCCCGCCATCGAGGCGCTCAAGCCAGCGGAACCGGCCAAACCGGAGCCTGCAGCAGGGCCGCCACTGTCGCCGCCGCCACCGCCAGCCGCGCAGGGCCCACAGCTAACGGCGCAGTCCTCGCTGGACCGGGACCGAGAGCTGGCCCGAAAGAGAGAGCAGGAGCGCCGGCGGCGGGAAGCTGTAAGTCCCGCTCGCGAAATGAGGAGGGGGGGGGAAACAGAATGGCGGAAATGGAGCTGGGATATTTATTTGGGGGGTCAAGCCTACACAGTTCCCACCAGCTTTTGGAAGACACACTGTGGCTTTGAGATTTCTAAAAATGCAGGGTATTGGTATCATTGGCGTCTGTTTCATTCATCATTGTGGGGAACTGTGGCTACGTTCTGCCGATTTGATTGACAGTATTTTTTTTTCAATTATATTACAATACAAAATTGTAATTGTCCATAATTTTTAACAGGGATTTAGCTTCTTTTTTCCAGTTATTTCTAATGGTACCTTTTTGAAAAGAAATGTCGTAACGCGGCCTGTTGTGCATGAGCGTTTTGCAGTTTTCTGAAAGTCTTGACCTCCTTTGTCCTCCAGATGTCGGCCATCATTGATATGACGATGCAAAGCGACATCATGGCGACGTTTGAGAAGAACCTGGACTAACTGAGCTTCCAGCTCCCCGAGGCATTTGACAGATTCCTTGTATTACAAAATATGGTACATATCGCTGTTCCTATGAACAGTACAGACTTCCCCCTCCCTCCCTCCAATATTGGATGTCTGAGCCAATCATTTTGGTGAAGGAAACGGGTCATTGTTAAAGAAGAAACTTGCTGCATGGCAACTTCACTTAGCATTTTATTATAGTTGTAAGATACTGTATAGTGTAAAAAATATTGTGTTTTTTTTTGTTTGTTTGTTTTTTTTTTTTTGGTGTGTCCAGACACTCTAAAAAGGACCATATCGTTCTGAAATGTGTGCACTGAGGGTTCTGTCTGTCACTTAGCTAGTAGATATTGGGTAAGGGTAGAAAATGAAGTATTGTTGTAAACCTGAAAATCATACACTGCTTGTAGTTGAACCTCACACCCATACCCACACGTTAGAAGCCTATGTTTGCAAGTTTTTTTTGTAGCAAAGTCTTTTGTTGACCACAGTACATTAAGCCTTTTAAAGCCAGGTTTACATGTTCAGACTACATTCCACTGCATTTATTTTTGATAGTTTCTTTCTTTTCTGTGTATAATCCCTGTTGTGTTTTTGTACCGGTGGTAACTTTGAATGGCATTACTGTAATGAATAATAACTGTGTATGATTTCCTCCTCTGGTCCATTTCATAGTACTAATTCAGCAACTAATGCAGAAAATATCTGTGCTTTGATGTTTTCAGTTGGAATAGTCTTACTGATCTGTATATAAGTGAAGGAATGTCCTCTGCAATGTTTTCTGTAATATCAGAATATATATGGAAAATGTTTATTTGTAATAAAATAATACTTAGCATTTTGTTACCTGGAAGTAGCAGTTAACTTTTTGCCAAATGTTGGTATTCAAACGTGGGACATATTTTTTAGGCTACTGTTTGCTTCAATTGTTTAAGTTTCGACTTGAAAGTGCAGTGCCATAAAGTGGTGTGCTTATTGCAAATTTTAGGCAATACGTGCCTAATTTGATAATCCTGTTAATAAAATGAAAAAAAAGAAGAAAAATTAGATGCAGAACTTAAGTATTCCTGTCTATTGGACTCATTTTACTTTTCATTGTAGAAACCTGGAAGACGTGGAGTGCGGTATTTTGTTGATCCTGTGATTTTCAGGCAATTTTACAGTGCTTTCCCCACTTTGGCTGTACTTGATACAGTAGCACTTTATCCTTTTCTGTATCCGTTGAAGTATGAGAGCATGACTTTACTATATATAGAGAACTAATATATAATTTTGAAGAAATCACATTCTAAAGTCAAATCATTAAAATATTTTCAGTAAAAACAGTTGTCTGTTGTGTATGTACATTCACTTATTACAGTTGTCCTTTAATCTGCTTCCCTGGTTTGTTGATGGTGAAAGAACACTGATACTGAATTGTAACAGCAACTGACTAGTACCTACACAGAAAGGACTTGTACAGTGATGTGAGAACATACAACGCCTTTCATTTCCGTTGTTTTACAAATTAGGACATAACTAACCCTCATCTAGTCCTCAGGTTGTAACTGTACATGCATCTAACCTGCTGACAAAATGCGTGACAAATTTTACTTTGTCATTTATTTAACAAGAAAGCCAATAGGCAGAGCCCTAAGTGCATTATTCAGTAGCTTGTAGAAGCCTGTTTTGCAGCAATTACCTTAATTGTTTTCTATTAGAGAGATAGTCTCTTACATTGCAGGAATTCTGACCCACTCCTTAGGGATCTTCAGCTCATTAATGTTTGAGGGCATTCCTTTATGTGCAGCTCTCTTAATGTTCTGCCACAACATCTCAATGGGGTTGAGGTCTGGACTTTGACTTGGCCATTCCAAAACCACAATTTTCTTTTAGCCATTTGGTCATAGATATACTATGGTGCTTAGAATCATCGTCTTGTTGCATGATCCACTTTTGGCCAAGCTTTAACTGTTGGACAGATAGTCTTGTGTTTTCTTCTGGAATATGCCAGATTGAAGAACTCACGGTGGACTCTCAATTCTGAGGTGTTCAGGTCCTGCAGCTGGAAAACGGCCCCAAATCATCACCCTTTCACCATCATGCTTAATGGTTTGCATGAGCTTTTTGCTGTGATCTGCAGGGTTTGGTTTTTGCCATACATGGCTATCTACACCACAGCAAATCGACTCCACTTTGGTCTCCAGAGAACAGCGTTCCAGAAGTCTTAAGGTTCATTCAGGTGCAGTTTTGCAACCTTAAGCCCTGCTGCAATGTTCATTTTGGAGAGAACAGTTTTTCTCCTTGCTGCCCTTTGATGAACGCCATACTTGTTCAGGCTTTTCCTAATGGTGGTGTGATGAACCATAACATTTATGTTGCCGGGGGTTGTAGATCTCTGGGTGTAGCTTTGGGGTTCTGTCATTTGTCATTCTTTGTCCATTTTTTGTTGTATTATACTGTCTGATCTGGGGGTGATTTTGCTGGGGTGCCCACATCTGGGTAGATCTGTTTTGAATGTTCTCCATTTGTCAATTATCTTTTTCACCATGGAATGAGGGACTTCATATTTGGAAATGGCTGTATAACCTTTTCAGACTGATGTACCCCAATAATTACTTCACTGAGATCATCAAATATCCTCGGCATGCTGTGTTAACACAAATCTGGGTGTCCCAGACCAAAGCTTTTGCTTTTATATAAGATTGTAGCACTTCCTGATGATCAACAATTGTGTTGGTGATCAATTTCTTAATTGATATGGAAGCAGAACTTTTTCACGCATGGTTTCTGCATGTTGGCTTATTTTTTGTTAAGTATATAATCACTAAGTAAAATTAGTGTTATTTGTCACCTGAGGTTATATTTATCTACTGTTAGCACTTGGTGGGACTAGATGAGGGTTTATGTTTATGTTCTAATATGTAAAACCATAGAAGTAAAATATGTACTCTTTCACATCACTGTACACATATACAGACAGGTGACAAATTAAAGGAAAACCCTAAATAAATGAGTGGAGAAACAAATGCATATGCTTCCATACAGGTAGACTGCATGACACAATTAAACAATTAACATTGTATCATACTCTGTGGCATGTATAAAAATGCTGAACAGGCCCAGTCAACCTTGATTTTGGATCAAGATGGCAAGAGGAAAAGATCTAAGTGACTTTGAAAGATGTTCATTATTGGGGTACAGGAAAAGCTTCAGTCATAAAGACTACTCAGCTGGTTAGTGTTACAATAGGAACAGCAACTAAAGTGACATCTACGTCTAGATTTATGGGAAAGACATCAGTAAATAGGGTTGGAAATTGTGGTCGAAATCACACATTCAATGACTGTGATGCTTTTGCATTACTGATATGTAAAGAAAAACAGAAGAGCAACTCTGCCTCCGGTGACTGAGAATGTCAATGCAGGTCGTGATCAGACGCAGCAAGAACAGTCCATCGACAACTACATAGTGAGGGATATTATAGTAGAGTTGCAGTGCATAAACCCCTCATCACAAAGACAAATAAAAAACCATAGGCACTGGTCCGAGATGTGGAAAAAAGTGATATGGTCAGATGAGTTATTCTTAACAAGTGGGCAAGTGCATGTGTGGCATAGAGAACAGTACAGGCCTGAATGCTTGACCCTTACAGTGAGGGGGTCCGGTGACCTTGTTATGCTGTGGGGGGCATTCTTCTGGCATGGTTTGGGTCCACTTGTCCCCTTAGAGGGAAGCGTCACTGCAAATCAATACAAAGTTATTCACTTTCTCTCAAAATATAAGAATAATCTCAGTAAAGTGATTAATTTTTTCCTCTACCACGAATCTGCTTTATGGAAATCATCTAGGTTTTTACATTGCACTTAAATCTAAACCTGAATTGGTGAACTGGCTACTGATTAGCATCTCTGTTCCCTCTTCCATACATTTCAGTCATTGTAGACATCAAACCAGAGGTGGAAAATCCAAATTCAGTGAGGAAAAGCCCTCCCCAGTATTTTGTTCCAATCTTCCAGATTTCCTAATTGGCAAAATTCTTCAGCCAGGTGCTCAAACTAATGTGCAAAGTCAGCTGAGTTCATGCGTGGAAGAAACACATGACAGAAGTTTTCTTTTCTAACCCCTGGACTTTCCACCTGTTCTTGGTACTCTCCCTCAGTGGTTCCCAAACTTTCTCCCGGGGTACCACTGTGTATGTTGGTTTTCATTCCAACAACAATTGCAATCCCAGAATTTTACCAAGCTATGTTTTTTTCTTAACAGGTGCTTTTCTTGTTTAGAAGGATTACCTTCACAAACCACATTACATCAGAAATAGCTATGCGTGCCATGAAGAATAAAATTCCTATATTCAGATTATGCTTAATGTGCAAAATTGCAAAGAACCGCATGAAATGAGGTAAATTATTTTTAATTGACCAAATTAAAGATTGAGGTGAATCAGTACACTCCGAGTCCTAATTGGTGAAAGTGCAGACACCTGGTCAGTAAAACTGATCACCTGGAAGATAATGAAGATTTCAAAGCAAATGATAACGAGCCACATCCGCATTGTGTTAATAATTATTAAAGAAATAAAACTCCTGTTCAATTACCTAAATAGGAACCTACTGATTAACCTCAGTCTTCCATCCAACCATTATCTATAACCCCTTATCCTGGGCAGGGTCGCGGGGGGGTGGTGGTGCACTGCAGCCTATCCCAGCATGCATTGGCCGAGAGGACAGGCCGCCTATCTATCGCAGGGCACACACACCATTCACTCATACACTTATACCTATGGGCAATTTAGAGTCTCCAATTAGCCTACCTGCATGTCTTTGGATTGTGGGAGGAAGCCGGAGTACCTGGAGGAAACCCACACAGACACATGCAAACTCCACAAAGAAAGGTCCCAAACCGAGATTAGGACCTTCTTGATGTGAGGCGACAGTGCTACCCATTCCGTGCCGCCCTAACCTCAGTCTTTAATTGGATAAAAAGTTACCTCTTTCTATGCAATTGTTCACTATGTAGCACAACATAACCTGGAAATTTTATTCTTCATGGTATGCAAAGCTATTTCTGGCATAATATGTATTAAGAGGGTAAATAATCCCTCTAAACATGAAAAGCACCTAATAAAATTTTTTTTACAGTTTGTTAAAGTTATGGGATTGCAATTGTGGTTGGAACAAAAATCAGCATTCCCATTAATGGTAACCCAGGACCAAGTCAGAGAACCACTGCTCTACAGTACATATTACTTTGAATTAGTTTTTTATATTCCAGGAATGTTCTATACTACCAGTGAAACAGATGTGCACATACACCATACTTCTACAGGTAAATGCCAATCAATGCCAAAATGTAACCCTTTACCACGTGCAGTAATCACCAAGATAAATATCTGAGCTTCCTCCAGGATTTGCGCAATCGGGTATTTCTGTGGGGTCAACGTTCATTCGGTCATGGGCTGCTGTTTGAAAATGCCTCTATATGATTAGGCCTACGAGTTAGTATTTTAGCGAAAGTAGCCTACTTTTTGTTTTGGTTTCAGGAAATGTATTTTTTCGGCACAAAAAATAGTTGGCTCGCCGCATGCTTTTTTACAAAGGGTTGCATTGATTTTGTACGTATGATTAGAGGGGAAGTTGTAGTTTCACTATAACGCTGAATTGGCTTCTCCAAAAGAAAATTACAAACGGCATAGTTGAAGAAGAATACAAAAATGCATTGTGTTGACATGTTTGGACTACCTTGAAAATTTAAAACGACAACTGTTTCTGTCGGGCGAGCACGTGGAAGCCTAGCTGGTTAAAAAATAAGCCGTCTTCCAAATAAGCCAATTACCCGCATTCCGAAATCTTGGAGCATAGCAGTTTAAGCTTTGGGCAGTGGTGTAAAAAAAAAAAAAAAAAAAAACACCTACTTCGCAATACAACCCTCCTGTCACACGCAAGCGTGAATCCTGACGTTCAGATCTTGTGTGCATTTCATTGAGTTCACATTCAGGGATCCTCCCCGGCGGACAAGTAGACAGACGAATGCGCTTTTTACGGAGCAGAAGGATTACTCCCGTGTTTGTTATTTAAGGAATATCAGCCAATTAACAGCACATCAATTGGTAACGTGATATATATCGGTTTTCCCGCTGTAATGTAAAAATGGCGAGGCTGCTTCGCAACTTGCTGTTGTTTACAGTTCGACTTACGCTAAAGATCCGAGTTTTTGGCTTTTGGTCTTTGATATACAGCTATTGTGCTCTCTGCACTTGCATTGCGCTGTTGAAACTTTGGTGGAACATAATTTTAAGGCCGTCAAAAACCTTTCAATGGGGAATACGCGAAACTCCCCCAGCTTGCCTGAATGACACGTCCTTGGGAACCCACTGCTACGTTAGAATAAAGGTAAGGTATGCACTGCATCTCACGTTTAATAGCAAGGTAAGACGCGTTATTTTTTTGCCATGGATGCACCACAAATGCATAGCTAATTCTTCATGTAGCTAGCTGCGTACCATTGACAGAGAATAAATCGATTGAAACAGGCCTGTGTATATAATTGAAAACATTGATCGTAATGCAGTTATATATTTTCGAAGCAATTTAAGTTATGTAACATGCAGTATTAATATTTCCCATAAAGCCTCGCATAAAATTCGTATTTTATATACTGCTTGGCTTCTTTCTCACCAAACGGTGCTGAAGACAGCTCCGAATGTAGCTTGTACCTTGTTTTCATGGTCAGCACGGACTGAAACACCCTGTGTTTACAAATGACAATATTGTTTCTAAGTCCGTTTTCGTTTGGCCATTCGTACTTTTTAAACTTTCAATTTGTAGATTCGTTGTTGATTTATTCAAAGAAGACGGTGCTGTCACTGGACTGATCCCTGTACGTCACGTTACTTAGGTCACCTTTGTGGAACGTTTTTAGAATGTCAATTATAGTTGGATTTACAATAGCTGTGAAGATCTCAAACTGTGTGTCATGATCGAGTGCATGGATGCGCATAGGCTATACATTTTCCTTTGTATGTGCATTGCAAAAGAATTGTCGATAGCTCGCCACAGATTACCTACATTTAAATAAATATCGGAATTTTAAATTGTTGTATTGTAGAAATCTGACGCTAATGCAGTCCTTGTAACTGTCTTTGTCAGTATCCCGCTATTAGTTCACTCCGTAGTGTTAAACACATTGCATAGTTAACTTTCTATCAGTAATTAGAATTTAACAAAGCTCCAGTGGCTCGTTGTCTGGGGATAGAGGCTGGGCTAGCAAAAATCTCTCATTAGACTGGCTAGACCTGAAAAAGGGTGTTTTTATTTGTCAATATCTTAACAAACATTGGTCTGAAATGGTGAAATCACAGATTTTATTTTGCTATTGATGTTTAGCTGAAACTAATATGAACAGAGCGTCTAAACTACAGTAGACTGCAATAAATTACTTTAACTGAAGAATTAAAATGAGCCACATAAAATACTGGACGATGGCATAAATGTGTAGGCATTAATAAACTCAGTTTGAAATTTTGAATGAGCTAGGTTTACGACATGGCCACAGCCCACTGTTTTGTTTTACTGCCCCATAAAGCCCAGGGCAATATTGAAAAGGAGACTTTTTTTCATCACACGAGAAAGTAGCAGCCAGCGTGATTAAGGGGACGCCAGCATTGGCATCGTAGAAGCTGTCTTCAGTGAATGATGGTTGCCCTGTTTCTGTTCCCAGGAGTCTGGTCTGAGATTCCACTATGTGGTTGCGGGAGAAAGGGGGAAACCCCTAATGCTGTTTCTCCATGGTTTCCCAGAGTTCTGGTAAGACATGCCTACGCATGCAGGTAAACACCACAGGCTGCTATAATACTACAATTTTGTAGTCTTGTGAATGTATACAGCCTTTCGAGAGAACACACGTTGCTACTCTAGTCAAGACATGAGGACATTAATTTACAATGGTTACAATGTCTGGACATTTACACTTAAATTTTTTTTGGGCCCTTTACATTCTCATGACATGCTTTGGAGGCAGTCCTCTACATAACACCAATAGCTTACCTCATAACTTTCTTTTTTACATGCGTGTCTTGTTTGATCCTGAAGTAACTCTTGAGCCTCATGAAGAAAGGTATTTGAAAATGAATCACTGTTTGAAGAAAAAAAAAGAAAAAAAAGTGTATGTATATATCTACCAAGTATGCATCAAGCCACTTGGCCCTACGTAACTGATTTGCAATTCCTTACATACACTTTCTCTGTGCTTTATGCTCTCATACCGTGTAATAACTGTGGGTACTAACTGTAGGCACAAACTGTGGGCAACAGCACCCAATCTCGCTTATAGCTCAGCATAATGGTTGGAAATGTCAGGCCATGAATCTGAGAGCTAGTTGACGTGCTCTGCAGTGAAGGAATTTTTGAAAGGAAGAAATCTCCCCAAACATTTTAAACGAACGAGTCGCATGTGGCCACAGATTGGCAGCACACGACTTATGCCTTTCATAATGGCGGCTACTGATTTTCAGTTACGAAAATGTGAAGCCAAATGGGCTCAAATAGGAGGGGCATGAAGCCCCCTCTGTTTCATGGTATTATACCATTTAACTGCCTTGTGTAAGGAGAGTTGTCTCAGTGTTTTCCTTCTAATTTACGGCCATTCGCGTAAGGACTCTGTGTCTGGGCTGGAATGAGGTGAAGTTCCAGCAGTAAGCCAGTCCGTATCTCAGGCCAACTCACGGGCCTATCGGAAAGAAGACGGTGCTTAATTATTGCTGTGGAAGGTCCGCCTCGCTTCGTTGCGCATCTCCTGTGCGAAAGACAGAAACTGAAGATTAACTGTCTGTGTAGGGGATTCTGGGAGAGATTCCGGTCTCGCAGATTCTCCAATATTGCGTAACTCATGCCAAAAAAGTGCATCGTAGCCATTTTCCACTCATTTGGGCACAGCAGTGTGAGACTTTCTTTTAAACTACTTCCTCTTCCTAAAATATGGGGTTTTGGTCTTTTAGTGCTCATCCTGACTCGTACATTTCTGTCACGCCTCTACCCGATTCACCACTGCAGTGTCTTTCAGAGGAAGGCTTTCACCTCCAAAGGACTCTGCTTTTAAGAGCAGATAAGATCTTCAGTCATTGGGATTTTTGAGCCCAGTCAGTGTCAGTGATGATTACAATAAAAGTCACTGATTTTTTCCTAAATGAGTGATGTCCTTCAATTATTGGTGAAGGAGATCAGGGTATTGATCCTATGTACAATTCAGGAAGTATCATCTTCTTGCATATATTTGGCAAAACAAGACACTAAAGCTATTTATTTATTAAAGAATACCTTTTTATATATTATTCTCATACCGAGCAGTCTGAAAGTATTTGGACAGTGACACATTTCTTGTTGTTTTGGATCTGTACTCGAGAACATTCAATTTTAATTGAAACACTGAATATGAGTTAAAGTGCATACTGTCAGATTTAATATAAGGGTATTTACAACAGTATCCAGTGATTCATGCAGGAATGAATGCCCTTGTATACATAGTCCCCCCATTCTAGTTGACCAAAAGTAATTGGACAAATTAACAATCTATATAAATTCATCATATTTAATACTTGGTTGTAAACCCTTTGAATCTGATGACTGCCTGAGGTCTGTGAATCATAGATATCACCAGATGATGGGCATCATCCCTGGTAATGCTCTGCCTGGCCTGTGCTGCAGCCATCTTCAATTTCTTTTTGTTTTGGAGGATTTTTGTCTTCAGTCTTGTCTTCAGCAAGTGAAATGTTGCTGCTCAAATACTTGGACTGCACTGTAATTACCTACAGTGAAGTTTGCTGGTCTACTCAAATCGACAAAAATGAAAGTAGCTGCATTGGATTGTCATACACAGTCAGGTTGTTTGCACCATTGTAAGCAATTCTGAGCAGACACAGCCCAGAGTGTGAGGTAAAATGACTGCCTCATTTCCTTATTGTTTGCCTCAGGTTCTCCTGGCGCCACCAGCTGCGTGAGTTCAAGAGCGAGTTTCGGGTGGCAGCGGTGGACATGCGTGGGTACGGGGAGTCGGACGTGCCAGCATCCACCGACAGCTACCGACTGGATTACATGCTCACTGATGTTAAAGACATCGTGGAGTACTTGGGTAAGAGCCCTTATTCCTTAATAGTATCATCTGGGAAACCTGTAGAATTCATGTTTATCTGTTGAAGTACAAGAAGGAAGGTTATTATTCAAATGTAATCTTTGTACACCAGTTAGCTCCCCCAATGTCTTCTGTTATAACAATCTAAGGCTATGCAAATGTTGTTGAGAAAAATGCACCCGTGCACAGTTTCTTTTTTTTGTGTAGTATTTGCTAAAAGTAATTGTGTAAATGATTGCACTGGAAAATATACAGTGAGCTACATACCGATGCTCTTATCCAAGTGAAGATGTGATGTTCCCGTGTGGTGGAAAAACATGCACAGTTATAATAGGTTCCACACAAATGGATAACATGCAAACTTCTGCTTTTTCATTGCGAAGGCGCTTTATTTAGTAAACAGGACATATAGAAATGCAATTTATCCATGTGATGAAATTTTTGTGCATTCGACCCCCACCACCCAAAAAAAAACAAAAACATGCTTTTTGGTCTGGCCCTTGCTGTGTGTAGCAACGGGAGATCATACGAGCGCACACAAATATAATGACACTTGAGGTGTGATGTGTGTCCCATCTGTCGAAGCTCTTGGACGTGATGACTAAGGTGACGGGGCGACTGCAGAGCATCATGCCCAGAGGCCAGATATCTGGGCTCAGTGGCCCTGACTCATCTCAAATGGTGCAAGACTGATTTCTGCGGTATTTATTTTGGTCATGTGACAGCGATCACTTAACAGCACTTTTCACGCTCTGCTCTGGAGAACAAGTGACAATCTACAACTGACATCTTCTGCCTGAGCTGGCCTCTGATACCTTACACTACGACTGCCATTGGGCATGTGATGTGGATAGGGGGCTCTGACCATAACCATAAGGCTGCAGGTTCTGATGTCAGGTTAGGTTTTGCCTTGCAAAACTACAATGTATTAACATGTTTACAGACCAAAATCTCACCATGTCCCTATTTGTTACTGACTGGGTCACTTTGCTATCATGATAAAAATCTCTTTAATGACACCGAGAAGGAGTTTGACAGTTCAGTGTTCTTGGTCACACTTTCACCAGTCTGCAGGTGCACTTCATTACAATGGGTCTAAATGAGTCGATCCTGTTCCCAGGCTTCCACTGGGGTTAAACAGATGTCTGTTCATCACCTAGGGGTCACCTGCCTATATCGCTTTAACCTCGCCTTTTTGTCAGGCCAAAATGTTCACCAATATTGACAAAATATGAACTATTTTATTAAAACAGAATTGTTTTGGATGAATAAAGCTTGAGTGAACCCTGTTGGCCATTTGGGTATCTTTGGCTTGCTCTCTGTGCACGTGTATGATTGGGTCTCCTCCCCCTCCACTCTGTGTGGCTTTTGGCTGTGGTGTGGAAAAAGAAGCAGTTGACTGGCACCACATGTTTTTGAGGACAACTATGAGCTGTCTTCACTCTCCCGAGCCAGCAGCTGGGGGCCCATATGGGAACACTTGTACATAGTTTGCGTATTGGACATTCCAAATTCAGGTGGGATTGGAAATGCCAAATTTAAAAAACCAGAAAGAAATTGATAGGTTGTCAAAGATTCATGCTCAGTAGGGTCTGTATAGCCTATACACCCCCCCCCCCTTTAATCTCAACCCTACTCTGATCTCCAGGCTTCCTGTCGACATTCCTGCTGTTGTGTCCGACTCGCGAGCATAAAAAGTTCTACGAGATTGTCAGTGTTACTGCACTGGCACTGCAGCATTATGAGAATGTTATGTGATAGCTTGGCAACAGCCACCTCACACAGAAGGGTCTGGGCAAGTCAGTCCACTGAGCACTCTCAGAATGGGGCTGGACAAGAAATTATTCTGCAGAGGGATAATTCGATCAGAAGATCTCTGAAGGAAGTCTTGACCTCGGTTTCCGTCTAAGCCGACTGCTTAAACACAGCAAATGAGATTGGCACTCATTTTCTGAAGGCTCAGTAGTGCTTTGGACATGCATCTCAAGAAACGGCTAATGAAGACAAGCCTTCTCAACTGAATGAGTTACGAATGTTTTTTGCTCCAGTGAATATAACGTGCCTGCCTCCACCCCCAGGTTATAACAGATGTTTCCTCGTTGGCCACGATTGGGGTGGGGTCATCGCATGGCTGTTTGCCATCCATTACCCAGAGATGGTGACGAAGCTCATCGTCCTAAGCTGTCCCCATCCTTGTGTGTTTACAGGTAAGCCCTGTTGTCTGTAGTCCAGTCATTTAAACAGTTCACAAAAATAGAGGTGGGTGCAGTGCCAGGTGTTAATGTGACTATGATATGCCACACATGATCTGGTATCGGCATGCATATAAAGGTCAAAGAAATACCAGCTTCAGGAAGTAGTTTCAGGAATACCATTTTCAGGAAGTATGTTTCTTAAATGTTATGCTAAACCTAGCAGTTGTGACCTACAGTCTTTTGAATATCTTGTGGGACAGTTAAAGGGTTAATGTGTAGTTGGTAACAACAGAATTGTTATCATCTGCCATCATTACGTATTATGTTTTATACCTTGACCATTTACCACGTATTCATCTTGTCGGCAAGGTTTCATCATTATCCTTAGGGGATAATACACTTGCTTCTGAGCCTGAACAGAAGTGGCAAATTAGTTTGCTGTTATTTATCTTTATGGATATCACATTCTAATTCAGCTTTTTATGTTGTTTTCTGATGGATGGATATAGAGGGGAGGCTCAGCCCTATACCAGCCAGCATAGGATGGGCTCCCTTTTAAAATCCAGGTTTCTCCAACACCCCCCCCCCCCCCCTTTTATTTTTCTCTTCTCACTGCACAGAATTTTTCAAATTCTGAATTGCTGAGTTTGTCCTCAGTCTTGCCTGATTATTCCTGTTGTCTGTTTCTGAAAACTGTCTTTGTGGCTGTCCACTATGCAAATAAAACTGGACTGAATTGAAGACCCTTCTGGGTTTTTTTTTCTTCTTCTGTGTTTTCAGATTATATTCTTCACAATCCCAGCCAGCTGCTCAAGTCTGGCTACATATTCTTCTTCCAGCTGCCTCGCTTCCCAGAGTTAATGCTGTCCATCAACGACTTCAAGGTGAGGCCCGCCTCCCACTTAGCTTTCATGGAGTGGGAGGGTCAGGGGCAGATTCTAAAGTCAGTTGGGCTTTCGAAGTAAGCTTCATCAATACAGAGGCACATGCTTTGTGGAACTGAATGGCTCTGCTGAATTTAATCAAGGGTTCATTTTCATTTGTGTTGAGAGCACGGTGGTATAAGACATTAGTTACACACTCACAAAGGCATTTGTGATTGCCCATGTGCCTTCCTATTGTAAGTGCGTATTTTACTTTTCTGAATAATTGAATCTTTGGGAATTGTATGCATTTGAACAGTAACGTTGAGACATAAGCACTATTATGATGATTTGGACTCTAATGCATTTAATATATTTATAATATATATACTACTGACTATAATGCAGCAATGAACAGATTACTACAGCAAAGGGAACGTCTTTCTCAATAGCCAGTAAGCACAGCTTGTGCGCGCGTGTGTGTGTGTGTGTGTGTGTGTGACCAGACTTTCAGATGGCCAGTTATCAGATTGGCACTGAAGTCTTTATCTTGTGTCATTTGAAATCATGCAGCTGTACATTGTAGCACAGAAAAGAAGTGCTTCATGTCTGTGAGAGGCCCCACTCCAAATCCAGGCTCATCTGCACAGGAGTCAACAACTAGGCCGCTGCAGCTTAACCCTACAGCCGTCCATTTCTCAGACCCAGATCTGTTAGCTTAGGCCTTGAGAGGTAGCCCAGCTAAAGCATTCCAGAACATTCCTGGAATGTCAGGGTGAACAATCCTAACCAAATCTTCCCTCAGTGTCTTTTGAAAGTTAACATTAAGTCTAAGGAAAGGTATTGGAACATTATTCAGATAATTTGATTTGTGGATGGTCAAATGTCCCCCCCCCAACAAAGTGATATTCAAAGAGTCAGGCATTTAAGACTCTGCATTTTTCTTAATGATATCCATCAGAAGATTGTATTTGGACGTGGCATGCCTGGAACATTTTTGTGACTGACGGAACTTGTTTGGAGGTATCCAGAGAGTGTCAGAATACTTTCATCATAAAGGTATCTTAAATCTTAACCAAAATATTTTCCTGTGTTTTTTGTTATGTTTAATCGGTTACATTGACCCAAATTACTAAGGACAAACTGAAATTGTCTTCACTGTGGTAGAATTACACCCTAGAATTTTATTTCAGAGTGGCATGACTGCCTGCTTGTGCTAAACAGTGGTTTGATTTGGTTAACATTTGGATACACATCTTAGGGAATCCAGTTGCATGCTAGGATCTGTATTAGTTTGCCAGCTGGGGGCCCTCTCTCTAAAGCAATTTAAGAATTAACACGATTGTGAAATCTGTGGGGCCACTTCTGTATGAAATTGTTTCTCAGATGAAATGATACAGTAAACAAAGCTCCTGATTCAGTCACTTGTGATCCCATGGCAAATATTGCAAAGTTTGGCTGGTCTGCTGGTATCCTGCCGAAATTCCCAATCTGGTTTTCTGAAACGGTCTATATAATCACCCCAAGTTTAATACACCAAGTAAAAATTTCCACCCCACCTCTACTGTATGGTGAACGTCCTAACTTATGGCCCAGGTAGATGCCATCTAGTGGTGTTGAGGTGACACCATCCTCCCTCTCCCCCCACCTCTCCTCTGTGCCAGTGCTTTGCAATCTTTAAGAAGGTCTATGAAAGCTGTGCCTCATTCGAGCTTTCTCATTAAAAACACAGATATCCTGTTTAGGTGTGACAGAGAATTTAATTACTCATTTGGTTCGGTCAATACTTCATTTTTATCGGGAGTTTTTTTTTTTTTTTTTTTTTTTTCTCGCCCCAGATTTGAGCAAAATTGAATAGTTGGATTAATCAATGCAACCAAATGACCCAGTGGGAAAATGGAAGATTAAGTTTAACTTGCAAAATAAAACCGTGTACCCACCGAGCATACGTCAGCAATTTCCAATTCTGCTAATTTTAATATATTGGTATGATTTGTGGATGGGATAATCTGGATTTGCACAATTCTTTCTGCAGGTTGTATCTGACCGCGCTGTCCTCTGACTCCTGCTCTTTTTTCCCCACCATGTTGTGTCGTCTCCTCGCGTGTTCCCTACAGGCTTTGAAAGGTCTGTTCACGAGCCGAAGCACGGGGATTGGACGGAAAGGCTGCTGGCTCACCTCCGAGGACATGGAGGCCTACCTGTACGCCTTCTCCCAGCCTGGGGCCCTCACAGGCGCCATAAATTACTACAGAAACTTATTCAGGTGAGAGTGCGAAGTGAGATGTATGCAGTTGTTTCACCGGAGTGATTGTTACTTGGTCGGTTGAACGTCATGAATCACTAGCGCCCTCTAGTGTCAACGTTAACATTAATACTGATATGCCCTCGGCCAAATTTATCAAATAAACAATGCAGAGATTGCCAGAGACTGAAAAGCCATGTGCTCCAATTTTATAATCTCTCCATATGAATTATCCAAACTATTCTGAGAGTTTGGATGAAAGGATCCCTTCTCTTGCCAAGAGAATGCAAAATTTCAAGAACATTTCAAATTTGTTGATAATCTCCCCATAAAAACCAAATTATTTGTAAGCCTAGAAAATCTCACTCATTTCAAGAAAGTGCACTGATGCATTTTGTGCAGTCAAGAACCTATTTTCCAACAACTTGCTGATTTTTTTCCTCTAAAGCATATTTTCAACTGAAAACCACAAAAAGGCCATGTTAATTATTCTGGGAATGACTCAATGTTGTAAAAAGGACCTTTGTTTCTTGATAAGTGTGGCTTTGGAATAGGCGTGAAAAGATCCACAATGGAGCTCTTGTGCCAGTGTGGATCAGGAAAACAGGAATGCATGTGGGTCAAAGTGTAGAGATAACACTGTACCCAGCAACCAGGACACTGTCCGCTTCAGCCCGCTATCCCACCACTGTCCAGATCGCACATTATTGTTCTTGGTGTGCTTTAAACAAAGAGCGTCCACTTCATATTTAGTGACAGTTGAGTTCGGTTCATGGCAGTTTGGAATTGACTTTGATTGAAGAGTAAGTATGCTTTAGATTAACGTTGGTTATTTTCCCAGTCCCATATATTGTTCAAAATACATATTTTTTAAAAATTGATATGTTGATGCAATGTTTTGTAACAGGATCTACAGATTGAGATTTAGCTAGATGTTGATAACTTAATCCTTGTAATAGTCCAATTTGCACTCAATGAATGAAGATGTGTCAAGGTTCCTGTGCTGAATTATATTGTCATCCATGAAAAAGGGCTGCTAGGTGACAAAAACAAATTCACAAAATGTAAAAGGTTTCATTTTTTAAAAAAAAGCAAAGGTGTAAAATGTGTTTGTCCGTGCATGGAGGGGATTAAGGGAGTACGATAACTACAATTTGCTATGCAGCAATACAAAAGCAGAAGGAAAAGCAAGCACTTCTGACAGTAGCTATGTAAGTAATATTCGAGACCTTGAAGGAAGGGTGCAGCGAAGATCTTTGTGTGGACCCACCACCGGGTACTGCAGTCAGACGTATCCTTTGGGATGTTCAATTCCCTGCCTTATGCTTTTGGGTGTGATGACACTTCTGTAACATGGCAGATGCCAATGTGGATCCTGCTTGTCTGGTCTGCACAAGACGAGGAGAGGAGACGATCATAATCACTTGCCAGCCCAAAGAAAATTTCAACCCCGTTTGCCTAGCGAACATGTTCATTAGCATGCTCTGGATTTTTATCCGCAAAGCCAGGAAATCCACCTGACCGTTGGGTTATTTTAACCGCGGTAAAACGGATAAACTATCCGTGAAACCGCAGTGACGCTCGAGCGTTTGATCCACGCCCCGCCCCCTAGTCAGCCGGAGCCCTGGCCGTGACCACGTCTTTCTCTGCCGCTGAAAATGAAACTCGTGATTTTTTTTTTTTTTTTTCGCCCGCAGCTTCCTCCCCCTGAGGCAGCAAGACGTGAAGTCCCCCGTGCTCCTGCTGTGGGGCGAGAGGGACGCCTTCCTCGAGCAGGACATGGCGGACGCCTGCCGCCTCTACATCAAGAACCACTTCCGGCTCAACATCATCTCCGGGGCCAGCCACTGGCTGCAGCAGGACCAGCCCGACATCGTCAACACCTTGATATGGACCTTTCTCAAAGAGGGCGAGGGGCGCAAAACCTACAGAAACTGAACTGCTTGCCTCTTAGGAGGGCTGGAAATTGCCTGTGAAAACCAACCAACATAATAATGCAATCATCCTTTGAATTTTACACATTTCAGATATATTTCAAGATGTCAAACAGAGTAAGGGGGGGGGGGGGGAAGAAAAGCACACTTTACAGGATCGGACACAGATTAGAGCATTTGATCATCTTAAGATTTTTGCACATGACATCTGCCTTAAAGTTTGTAAATGACACATTTACAGATGTGCGGCAAATCTCCTTGTGAGTTGTATTGTGGTGGTGCCTTTGACTTATTTATTAATGTGACGACTAAAAGTTGTGCCATTTTTTGAGATTTCCTGGGCTATGGTGTGGTCTGCTATAATATACTTTTCACCAGATTGCTCCTTTCTTTTTCTACACAAATGCCCCCAGGATATTCCCCTCTCGCCTTCTCTATCAGGTGGTGTTGTCTTAATGAAAATGTTGTTCTTCATATTTGTATTTTTGACAATTTGCTCAGATATTTGAGAATGTTGTTATCTTGATCTTCCTGTAAAAAGTGATGGTTAAATATTGTAAACTTTTTGTATCTCTTCCTACACGTTGCATTTACTATTCCACTGAGCTAGTCCTGCACCATTTTAATTTTCTAAGCAAATAAATAATAGAGGTAAAATGTGTGCTTACCCTTGTGAATCTTTCTTATTTAATATCATCCCTTCCCCTTGTGTTTCCTTATTAAATACCTATGGTTATTGTCACAAAGAGCGATGGTATGTTGGTGTAGGTACCATATGGGAGTTTGATCCGTTGGATCTCAAACTGGAAGCATACGAAGCCTATTTCAATCCCGAATAGCCCTGCATAGTCAAAATAAACATTTGTAATAGTTATGTATAAAAATCAAAAGATTTTATCCTCCCAAGAACAATACTTTTATACTTCTAGTTTGACATGACTATACTTCCCCTGCTGATTGGTTACATTTTAACCAAGCAGCAGTGTGACTTCACTAGGCTGTTAATCAGAAACAAGCAAATGGTAATGTGTGACTGTTTGTAATCATGGCTTCATCGCCACCTGGTGTCGAACTCATTACTCACATTATTTCCTGGTTCATAAATATTGAAAAAAGTGAATGTAGATCTTTATCTTATGGCATAATGAATACTTTAGATGCAAGAAATGAAGCCATTGCATGGGGCATTTAAGGATTAACGTGCAGCATTAAATAGAAGAGGTTCTTTCATGACCCAGTGGAAGCACTGTATCTGTGTGTCTTCTAGGCTCAAAGACATGCTGGATTATCATTCCCCTTCAAACCAGCATAACCTTTTCCTTCTTCCCCATGTGCTCCGGAGTAAGTGAGCTATGATTTCATTCACTCCCCATTGCTGAGCTGCCTGAGGTGCCTGCTTTCCTTTGTGATGTAAATCTGAGGTTGTTTAGGACCACAGCTAGAGGTCTGCCATGACAGTGTTCTTCTGCAAGCAACATTCAGTGTTTCCTTTGAAAATGCTACTGCAAAATAAAGTTTTCTTAAAGTCCCCCTGGGAAAAAATAAAGCTGTTCTATACAAAAACGTTCAATCTTACAGTAGTTCATAAGTAAGAGAACACATTTTAGTTGTCATAGGCTTGCTGTGAAACGTTGCAAGATAACCGTACAGTAATCCTGAACAAGTGTCCTCTGTCACTATTACCTCCGTAACTCAGGAGAAATGTTTTAGGATGTCAGGCTGAGAGCGTATCGATTCTGATCCCCTGAAAATAACTTGCATTTTAATTGTGGCAAAACATTGCAGGAGCCACGCAGCCAGTCAGTGCAGAAAAGACCCATCTGTGTCTTCAGCTGCTGCTTCCAGTCAAAACGTAATCAAAGTAAACAAAGTGTAAGTAGTCCAAAATGGGGGAAATATTGTCAGTAATAAACATTTTCTAACAATATTTTTCTTAAGAGATTACAGTATCAATATAATCCGACACAAATATTTTAATTTGTAATCCCAAACCATAGATATTTGGTTTCTCTTGGATGTGATCTTCTATTTCTACATTTCTTCAGATGAAAAAAGTGCCATCCAAGTATGTCGAAGCTAGATGGAATACTATAGTGTGTTAAATATACACCCGTCACAAACAATGCATGTTTTCTTGAGTATTACTTAATTAGTTGACATAGTAGAATTCCCAATCCACACTCCGAGAGAGTCTAAGAAAACTTTAAATAAATCTTAAAAACACAATGTGAAAAAGAATGACATTCATGCATGATTTGCCAGTCTTCCAGGTCATACGTGGATATTTAATAGACTCTAGTTTAATCGATTTAAATTGTGAGACTGCCTTTTTCTTACGTTATTTTGATAGTAGCCTATAGCCACTCAACTTTAAATTCTTGATGCTTTAATGCAGTGATTTAAGATGAAGGATTTAATTTATTCAGCATTTATTTATCCGTTTCGTCGCCCCCACATAAATTTCTATTATGACCAGTGACAGACCATAAACACGCCTGTGTGTTTCCCAGTATGCCTTGCGTACCATATGAAAATGGCCAGCCGTAGTATTTCATGAATGCGTGCATATCATTTTACAATTACAGTTGCAATTAACATTTATTGTAATATATATTTTAAATGTATTTATTTACAATATAATAAACTGGCATGCTTATATTATTGACAAGATATGCTACAGAAAAATAATGTTACGTGCGTGCACACATAATGACCGTATGCGCTAATTCACAATATTCAACGGTAGGTCTCACATTCAGTGGAAGTCAATCATCACTAAGGTAAACTGTAGGTAGTGTGCATGTGTTGAGTCGTAGCAGCCTATTCGGATACAAGTATACCTTTATTGTGAATTTAAATATAAATACATTGTGTTGTATCAACCGGGTTCTGTAGAACAGTGAATTTATTTTATTAAAAGCACAGCATCCAGTCATTAGCATGTTAGCTAACTTGCTTTGTCACTAATGATAGACTAGTTATGCTTGGGTGTAGTTTTACGTAGCCAGCTAATGCTATCAAATGCTAAACACTCCTGTTTTAGTAGGTGGATGTTTTTATTAGGAGAGTTGTTGGCTTGCAAGCTAGCTTTCACAGACGTTTTTATCTGAGACGTATGTGAGGTCGTATGACTAGAAAACTGTGGACTGTACGGACAGTATTTGTTTTCTAATTTGTAGCTATAGGCTAGTCTACTTCGTCATTCTGAAGTCATGATGTGAAATGCAATGTTTGCTAGTTGGCTAGCTACTTGGCTAGCCAATTCAGAGCAGTGCATTTTGTGTTGACGCATGCAACATCGTAGTAATCGCATGGATACAATGCTGACGGTAACTGGATACTAGTGAATGCATTAAAATAGGGTTTGCAGCCCGGTTGTCTTCACCAGGTCGTGCTTGCGTTTTTTGTTTTTCCTAGCTTGCGGACTAATCGAGACGGGATAGTCCATGTAGTGAACTGAATAAGCAGAAATAGCTAGCTAGCAGTTAATTTCAATTTAGAGGATCATTTGACACATGGCTCGGGGATCATGAGAAGAATATCTCGAGGCTGCGTCTCACTACAGTGTACCATCAATCCTGCTCAGCAGGAACGATTATCCAGGTACCTTTAATTGCTGACGATGCTTTGCTTTGGGGAAATACGTTAACATTGGATTTATGATAAGGAATGGTCTGACCTGATCGGAAAAATTGGTTTTGCAAAACAACTTTAACTTGGCTATTTACACGGAAAGATGAACGTCCGGTAGCATTTGCACCTGTCTTTACCCACTATTAAAAACCCTCATTGAATAAAAAACCGCCTTTGTATAATGTGTTAACGTCCCTTACAACTTTTAATTTACGTATAATGACAAAATGTAAATTTATCTTGCACAAAAGGGTAGTTTGTATCCCCTGGAACTCCCCTGGAACTCCCCTGGAACGGCTTTGTGTCACAGGATCTGTCCACAAAATCTGTGTCCTGGAGTTGCTAATTTCTAGAAATTTTAATGCTTTTTATTTTTTAATAACTAAATAACTAAAACTACTTTAAAACTAATAAAGGGAAAGGAGCCTTTTAACTGATTTTTAAAAGTAGTCTTAATTGCAACTAGTGTTACATTTTTATTCACAAGGTTGCGAGAGTTTTCATGATTTGAAATAAAAGTGTAATCCATCCATCCAAATAAAAAATTATCGGACTCAGTTTACAGATTAAAAGGGTGGATAACATGAGTATCTGAATAAAATTAAAAACGCATTTTTAAGAATGGGGAAGGTGGCAGTGGCACCATAAATTGTATTACATTTACAGCCAGTATGTGAGCATGCCGTATGAAGCAGACATGTTATCTGTGCATCTGACCTGAGTGTTGCTAACTCTCTATCTCGTACTCTGTTCCCAGGAAGCCATTGTGGTGCTGCTAATGTGTGGAATTTTTGGCACGCGTGATAACGATGCCATTGTGTGGAAATACCATGCACACCACAGAAGTCACGCGAGAATTTCAGGGGAAAGAAAGAAAATCAAGATCTAATCTGAAGAAATGTCTGGCATCTGCTTTGGCAAAGGATCTAAACAGGTAAATGGATGAAGTAGTTCAAAAAGCACATAAAATAAGTTATTATGGAATTATTATTTGTTAGCTTGCAAATTTAATAGCATTCATTGTTTATGTTCTTAGTTTGGATTTGAGTAGTTTAGACTCTTCTTCATCAAGACCATTTTTATGATTTATTTTCCAAAAACAAAATAGGCAAAGAGTTTTTCATGGGCTAGTTCTTTGGGCTAGGCCTCTTAGTTCCACTGAAGGGAAATCTTAATGCCACAGCATACAATCACATTCTAGACGATTCTGTGCTTCCCCAACAGTTTGGGGAAGGTCCGTCCCGGTTTCAACATGACAATGCCCGTGGGGCATAGTGAGGTTCATATAGAAATGGTTTTGTTGAGAACGGTGTGGAAGAATTTGACTGGCCAGCACAGAGCACTGACCTCCACCCTATTCAGCATCTTTGGGATCAATTTAAGAGCCACCTGCAAACCAGGCCTAATTGCCCAGTCAGTGCCCAATCTCTCTAATGCACTTTTTTCCCTGATTGGAAGCAAATCCCTGCAGCAATGCTCCAACATCTAGTATAAAGCCTTCCCAGAGAAGTGGAGGTTGCTATAGCAGCAAAGGGTGGACCAACTCCATATTAATGCTCATACTTTTGGATGAGATTTTGGATGTCAGGTGTCCACATACTTTTAGCCATGTAGTGTATGTACACACTTCTTAATTAATTAATTACATCTATCTTGTATTTATTCCTACATTTTTTGTAAGTCAAAAGCATTTTATTCTTTTTAGAGAAGTTTTGGATAGGTTTTTAGACTCCTACATATCCACCCCCCTATACTGATGAAAAGATAGTAAGTCCCATTTGACAAGGATGCAGAAGTGAGTTTCACTAATCAAAACAGTTAACTTTCAGTGAAATATATGAGTATAATTTACAACAATGCACATTTAGCCATCTTGGATAGATTTGGTGACACTATAGGACACCAGAGTACACAGGTTATATTTTGCTTCATAGATCTTTAGTAGTTCTGCATATCACCCTCAGATTGTGCACATATGTGGTCATAGAGCTGCTGATCCAGGAAATATGTAGTTTCACCTGTTTTATATTTGTGACTCTCAGTATTTCTTTGCAAACTACATTACATTACATTACATTACAGGCATTTGGCAGACGCTCTTATCCAGAGCGACATACAACAAAGTGTATAACCATAACCAGGAACAAGTATGACGAAACCCCTAGAAGTACCGGTCAAAGTGCAGGGAACAACCGCATAGTTCAACTTGGACCCTGAAGGTTAAACTGATTAACACTAACACAACGAGAACGGCAACAACGCAATCTATGGAAAAAATACAAGCAGTAGTTAAGACAGTTAATGCACCTAAGTCACCTATGAAACAGCTGCCTAGTTACAACCCTAAGCTTACAGTCATTTACAGGGGGGTAGGGAGGGATGGGGAGAGGTGCAGCCTGAAGAGGTGAGTCTTCAGTCGTCGTTTGAAATGGGTCAGTGTCTCAGCTGTTCTGACCTCCACAGGGAGGTCATTCCACCATCGTGGGGCCAGAACAGACAGGAGACGTGTTCTGGAAGTGCAGGTGCGAAGAGGGGGAGGTGCTAGGCGTCCTGAGGTAGCAGAACGGAGGGATCTGGCTGGCATGTAGGGTTTGAATATCTTGTGGAGGTATGCTGGGGCTGATCCCTTGACTGCCTGGTATGCTAGGACCAATGTTTTAAATTTGATGCGAGCTGCAACAGGCAGCCAGTGGAGGGTAGTGAGCAGGGGAATGACGTGGGAGTGTCTGGGGAGGTTGAAGACCAGACGAGCCGCAGCATTCTGAATGAGTTGCAGGGGTCTGGTGGCAGATGCCGGTAGTCCAGCCAGAAGAGAGTTGCAGTAGTCCAGGCGGGATAGAACCATTGCTTGGACCAGGAGCTGGGTTGAGTAGGTGGTGAGAAAGGGGCGGATTCTGCGGATGTTATATAGGAAAAATCTGCATGCCCGGCTTACTGCTGCGATGTTCTTGGAGAGGGGCAGCCTGTTGTCCATCACCACTCCGAGATTCTTGGCACAGGGTGATGATGTCACTAAGGTGTCCCCTAGGGAAATGGAAAAGTCGAGGAGGGGAGAGGATAGAGCAGGAATAAAGATTAGCTCCGTCTTTCCCGGGTTGAGCTTCAGGTGGTGATTGTCCATCCAGCTCTGTATGTCCCTCGGAGATGCGGGCAGGGACCTGTGTGTCCGATGGGGAGAAGGAGAGAAAGAGTTGCGTGTCGTCGGCATAAGAGTGATAGGACAAGCCATGGGCAGATATTACAGGGCCAAGGGATCTGGTGTACAACTAAAGGAGAGCAACTTCATTTTTGCATTTCTGACTATATTTCTAGGTATTTGGGGCACTTAATATGTACATGAAATATGAGCATAAATTAATCCAAGTTAGTATTTTAAATGGTACAATTGTCTTGTTTCATTTAAGCCATTTTCCAAGTGTATGTGCTGCTCACATTTGGAGTTATAATGTCTCAAATGGAACACGCCCTAAATGGGCGAGGATTGGCCAGATTTAGCATTTGCGTGAAGGGGGTAATGAGGTTACATCTCACTGCTGAGTTATGTGAATGGGTACTTGATTTTAGTCATCCTGCAAGTTCACATTTTTGTGATCTTGAAGTTCATGCTTCATCATTGCTGCTCTCTGGCTTTGGTCTACAGCATAAGTTGTACAATTGAACAGGCTAGATATAGAGTTACCAAAAGAAGTTATTTTTTGCTTCTTTTATTATTTTCATTACATTACATTACAGGCATTTAGCAGACGCTCTTATCCAGAGCGACTTACACAACTTTTTACATAGCACTTTACATAGTATCCATTTATACAGCTGGATATATACTGAAGCAATGCAGGTTAAGTACCTTGCTCAAGGGTACAACGGCAGTGTCCTTACCCGGGAATCGAACCTGTGACCTTTCAGTGTTTCTTTCTGGTTAAGTGAAGGTTAAAAGCAACAAAAAGGATAAAAGGTAGCCAGATGATGTTTCTGAATAAGATGAGGGTGATTCTATTGATTCACACAACTGGGATGCCTCCCACTGAGTGACCAGCAGTGCCTTGCTGAGTGTTTTTTATAATGCATTTTGTAATGCAGAACAGGGCATTTCCCAAACTTGACGTTTGTAGCAGTGGGCACTCCCATTTTGCACTACAGAAATGCATTATTTTCCTTTGATCTGACTGCCTTTTCAGGAGAACCTGAAAACGAGCATTTCTGCATATGTAAATACGTACAATTTCAAACACGAAAACAAGAACTATCTTTCCTAACAAACAGTGAAAAAATTTTCTAAATCAATCAGACATTCCAGTGCTGAGTAAATCACCAGAAAGCAAACTCCCACTTGGAAAAATCAATCCTCTCTATGATCAATTCATCGTGACACAAGCCCTTGCTGGAAACCCCATTGTAGGTTGCAGTCACCTGACTGGTCTGTATTCTTTGAGATCATTCCTGCAGCTTTCAATATTAGTTAACGGCTTCCTTCTAACAGAAATAATCGCTGAGATATTCTGTTGCGTAACTAGCAACTTGCTGGAGGACAGTTTTTTAGAACACACAGTTCGCTTTCAAAGTATCGCTTTCTGCACGCACCATCTATTTTTTATAACGTATTTATACATCAACGTGTGCTTGCAAAAGCCAAATCATGCCAAGCAAGCATATATGTCCTATAATACGTGATGGTCACACGATAAATTTACCAGTGTGTTACATATTACATATTACATACTAACAGATTACTTATGCTCCACCACTGTCTAATGATTTCACAGCCAATGAGCTTTAAGGGTTTAATCTGCACCAGAATGTATTCTGGGATGGGGCTTGGTCTAAGCATCCTCCAGATTTGGAAGCGGAAAATAGCTTGTCTGTGTTGGGTATTTGGATCACTAACATTACCTCTTAATGTTTAGTGTAACAAGGGATCGTAGCCAAGCAACCATTTTTTTTTTCAAACACATACTCTTAACTGTGGCAGTGTATACTCCCAGGCCCAGCAGTACTTGTAACTAAGGATACCCACTGCGCTTTTGAAAAGCCATAATGCTGGCACATAGTGACTTCGGTGAGCCTTCGTACTGGTGCACTGTTGCTAAAACTGCCCTCAGCTTCTCTGCTGCAGAAGTCACTTCCACTGCTCACCTCACCCAGTTCGAAAAAAATCAGCCTTAATTTCCGCTCGGTCTCCCCCTGACCCAATTCCCCGTTACTGCATTTCCAGGAGTCAGTGCTTGGGGAAAATAGCATTCCCTGGGGGGGGTGGGGGGGTTGTAATTTCTGGGTCACCCACTTTAAGCACCATTCACTGTGACAGGATATAATGGGAGTGAATTGAAGGAGAAAGAGAGCTGTCTCTTCCTAGCTGGAGCCGTACAAAACCAAACATGGTCGCTTTTGGAATCTATGTGCAACATCACTATAATATGAATGAACTTGCTTTTTAACTTGGCATTGTTCAATATCTCCACCCATGTTATGATAAAACCCAGTGGGAAGCCATTTAAATTTTTTTTGTCTTAACGTGTCCTGGTCACGACCCTCGTTAAGCCTATTTCCCTGCTTTATGTGAAACCCCTGCTTTAATTCAAAGTTTTAAGTCATTACGTGGGCTCAGAAAATGCATTTTTTAATCTTTTTTTATTCAGTGTTTCATTAATAAATGGGCAGACTACATGCCTTGATAGGTAAATGAAGTGTGAAGTACTGTTTTTGATTTATTTGCTTGCTGTGCCATAATGCGGAAGTATATTTCTGAATTTTGGGTTTGGCTTCTTAGTGATAGTGCTGGGGGCATCGCAGAGAGTGGCATTTTATTTTGGTTGCTTAATTTCCAGTTGTAGCATTTTCTGTGTGACAACATTAAATAGCCAGCAGATATTTGGAACACACCTCCATAAAAATATGGGTATTCCATATGGAAATTTGTGATAATGTAAATATTTCTAAACTCTGGGTAATAGGCTATTTGTGCTATTTTTGATATTCCTAATAAGTGCACAAAAAGGCTGCACTGGTTATAGAAGTTATGTCATAGCATCTGCAGTGGACAGAGTTATTCTGTATAGCCAAAATATGACTGAAGCTATTCTGAAACAGAGGGGCCACCTTAAATAAACCAACATTCCATAGATGTTCTTGAACGGCAAAAGATTATATGATAACAGTTATTTAGCATTCTAGTCTCTAGCTTAGTTTAGATGTTGTTAATCTTGTTTTTTTCCTCTAGCAGCAAGTCAGTGTTTTGCTGAAGTCTCATTATTTTTAAGATTGATGTTTCTTTGGGCAAATTACATTTCCAATTATTGCCACCCAGTGCCACCCAGAGGGAAATGAAATTAACGGTGCGGTTAATATCGGGGCATATACTATGACTGAAATTGTGTAAATGGATAATGACTTCAGGAAAGCTGTTCAGTTCCCTTAAATTTACAGCAATTTCCAAACCTCACCAGTGACATCTAAGCCCTTGATTATGCAAACATGATTATTGCAAAGCATGGAATCAGATACCACCTTGGCTGGTTGAATGCTGTCATTCTAATGAATAAATAGTTAAAGAAATATTGATTTTATTTGTGTAAAAAAATGTTTGAACTTTTGAAGTCACAAATATTGACACAGCTTTTTATTGTATTGTTAAATACGAAGTCTGGCCAAGTAAAATAAATTCTGTCACTGGCCATGTTTAAGTTTAACTGGCACTTGCAGCAATAGCTGAAGTTGAAGGGAAACAAGCTCACTGAACAGTTTAAGGTTTGTTGAGACATTGCAATGTACTGTTAGTGGTCTTGTGCTGACGTAGGTTTGAATAACATACGGTATATTTCTCATTTTTGAACGTTTTTCCTGTGATGGGTGTGTCCATCCGTCTCAGGGTCCCCTTGTGAGTGAGGGGAAAGACCAACAGAGAGGGCTGCTCCTGTCTGACAGCTTCTAATGTTTCCAGCAGTTATTTAAATAAGGCAGACTGTGACATATCCACGTACCAAACAGGAAATAGTCCTGCCCTGTTAACAAATAGAACTGGTTATTTTGAGTGTAGATATTCCAGTCTTTTTTTTTTTTTGGATCAATATTTCTTATAGTCTTTCTTAACCCCATTTATTTGCTCTACTTTATATCGAAGCGTGGGAGACCTTCAGGACCACGGACAGCGATGGCCTCGTGTAGAGGCTCGTGCAGCCCATGTTGGAAGGTGATTAGCGTAGCTGTTGCTGGCACCGGGCCTGCTTAAAGAAGGCACGGTTTGCTGGAGGAGGGAGAACCTTGATGAAGCCACTGCTTTCTGTTTCACTACTCCGCGGCTAACCAAAGCCCTGTCCTCCTAATCTCCGTGGGAATAGCTCTCCCTTAGGCCCATTTGAGATGTTTTCTGTTGTTATCCCCGTATTTAATCTTTTAAAAAAAAATGTTTATTCCCTTGGAAGGGAAATGAAATGACCAGAAGCCCCATTGCGCCCTTCATCTCGAGTGTTGTCCTGCTCAGTCACATCCCTGGAGGGGAGCTTTACTTGACACAGTGCTAAAGGGCCTGTTCATTTCTGCCAAGGCTGTGATGTTGCAGTTCTGATTCATTAAACAGCTATGTCTTTGGACATGAACGTGACATTTTCTGTAGCTCATATGAGTAATGTGTTGGTATTGACGTTAGTTCAAACTCAAACTGGATTGTTCTGTTGTTCATATTTGCATGGTTTTTCATATGTCATATGACTGTTTTTATTTCTGGCATTAATGAATTAAAGTTTGTTCTTTTCTTTATGCTTGCTCTAAGCTGTCATGCGGATAGTCACGTCATTGCTGATACCCTTTTATTTACCTGACAGGCTGCTCCTCGAAGAGATCGAGGCTGATGTCACTCTCCGCGTCGGTTCCAGCACCTTCCGGGCCCACAGGGCAGTTCTGCTAGCCCGGGCCTCACACCTCCTTGAGGATGCGTCTGCGGACTCGGACTTAATCCACGTGAAGAACCTCAAGCCCGCGGAGCTGAAGGACTGTTTACTGTGAGTTCTTAAATCGCCCGCAGTTCATATCACTGTAGTCAGCTGGTGCTCAACTGCATGTTATTAGCCTGCTCTCAAAGGCTGGCTGAATTCATGTTGTCTGAAACATTTGTAATACAGTTAGTGATACTACAGTACAAATAAATAATAGCACTACTTTAAATTAATATAATCCATGACTTTATGCATTCCTATAAGAAATCTGAGCAACAGACGCCCCATTTGACTGTCCCACTTGTTATTTTCCTCAAATCCTGTGTTATGTCATTTGTAAATGGAATTCAAAAATAAACTAGTGGTTCAGACTCAGTTAAAAATGTAATAGCTTTTAGTATTTAGTTTCATTCTGCACAAGAGAACAAATGAGCAAAAATATCTGAGTTTTTTTCATTGTGCCTTTGTAGCAAAGTAGAGCTGCGTAGCTTAAAAGAACTTTAAAAACACCTGAGACACCTGTGATCTCAGATAGTTTTGAACGCGCCGCTGTGGACTTTGGTCTTTCCCTCTGTACACTGAAGAACACTCCGGCTCAAATCTTTGTGCTCAGTAAAATCTAAAGTTATAAAATGTATATTTGAGTGTGAATCACTAGAATTATTACCAGGGTTAACATACTGAGACAACCGGTCACACTTAAAGTTGGATGAGAGCAAGGGTTAATCTTTATGACAATTCGTGATTCTGACAGGTTATTGTAAATGATTGTAAAGCGAAGCTCCGAAATGGGTGATTATTCCGATGCAAAATGCACGTTGGTTAGTTGGCCAAAGGCGAGCTCGTCCTTAACGTTTTACAAAGTCATTCTTTTCCGATTGATGTGGAAAGGGTGACTAATGTCACCCTTTATGGAACGGCCCTAAAGTGCTGTTTCAGGGACAGACTGAAGCTGACGTAACATCAGTCACTTCTGGAGGCAACGACCAAATTTATTGATGTGACTGAGGATGAGGCCAGAGCAGATAAGAATTCAGCATGCATGTGTCCGTGTGCATTTCCCTTTTCATTCCCAATACGCCAGTATTTCTTTTTTTGCCATGCCGTGGTCATTCCTTTGCATATATGACCCATGTTTGCGTGAAACCAACGTATAAATGTGCACACGAACATTTTCTTGAATGTGTGTGGATGTGTGTGTATTTGTATTGGTGGTGTATTCGTGCGTGTGTCTGTATTTGCGTGTGCGTGTGTGTCTGTGCATGTGTATGTATTTGCGTGTGTGTGTGTTTGTATGTGTGGTGTATTCGTGCCTGTGTGTGTGTGTGTTTACATGTGTGCGGGCGCGCTAGTGTACGCGTTCGTGCGGCAGCCCCAGGTCTCCTCTGATTTAGGGCCCCATGCATCAGCGCCTCTCTTGGCGTGCGGCTCTGCCGGGGCTGGGGCCAGGACTGCATTATTTTGCTGTGATTGAATTTGACCTTATCGCACTATTCTCAAATTTATGCTCTCCTTCACGCTCCTTAATGGAACGGTCTTAGCAATTACTGGCTTTTCTCCAAAGCTACACTGTTCTGGCATTGTTCCCACACCCAAGTATCTAATGTATATTTTTCAGAAATAAGCGCATTTCTTGAAGGTTGTTTTCTCATTGAATGAATGTATAACCAATGAAAATGTCAGTGTTCAGGTGAAATAATTGGTTTCATCAGTATGCATTTTTTAAAATAATATGTATTTTTATTCCCTAAGCTTGTCTGGACTGAAAAAGCAGTACCACCACTTTACTTACAGGGGGAGCTGTAATGACTTGTTTGGCTAAGAGAAACAGAAGGTCCATTTATAGAATGTGTGGCGAGACCTGCCCTACGCGAAGGACGATAAGGGATTCAGAGCAGTTCTGCTGCAGTATGGCAAACTCATGTTATCAGTTTACTATACAGTAATACCTGCTGTTACTAAGGAGTATGTACAGATTATATACTGTTTCTGAATTCGTTCTTTTTGAATAGATTTTTAGAAACAGTGGATATCTATTTCCTTATCATATAATTACTTACTTGCTTTTTTCTTTTTCTATATTTTATGACTATATCCAGGTTTCTATACGTCACATGAACTTGATTGTCCGTCTCACTGGTGAATTCAGTGTTAGTAACCTATATGTATGAGACAGTTGTTACGTTAAAGCCCTGAAGAAGGCAGCTTGCTGTCGAAACGTTGGCTATTAAATACTGCGTCCGAGAAAAAAAGAGTGTGCGACCTTTCTTCTTTTTCAGTTTTAATACTGAGGCTTATTAAGCAGGAAAACCCCCTGAGCTCCTCCGAGTTATAATGAAGTGATTGTAAGGGAACCTTTCGGTTTGTGAAGCAGCTTTGTACGTCGAAGGTACGTATTTAAGAACGGGTCGAATTTAACCCGGGGGCGCGGCGCGTATCCGTGACGACCTGGCGCGGTCCCTCGTCTCCCACAGCCACCCGCCAAGCCGGAAATAAAGTACGCGCAGAGACCTTAAGGAACATTCCGGCTTGTTTTATCTGATGCAGATTCAATACAGACTCGAGGAGGAGAACGAAAACTGAAACGTCCATAGTTTATTTCACAGTTTTGGCGCCACTACCGTGTTTAAACATCAAACATCACTTGCGAGCTGTGTTGCTACCTATACAGCCAAATAGCAGTCAAACATGTGAATTCAGGGTTGGAATAATGAACAGTGTCAGTCTTGGGCTCATGTCTTACCATTTTCCTTTGGATTTTTTGAAAAACCTCTTAGGTGTATTGACAGGATTGTAGATGGGGAGAAAAGTTATGATAAAGCAGATCATATTTCACAGGACATTACTCCCCTTGTGGCTCAAGCATTCATTATTTCCCATTCGAGTCATTTAGAAGTTGCTTTTGCACCCTTACACCCATTACACTTATGACAAAATCAATGGAACTGTTCACTTACTGGGGAAGTACCTCTTTTAACCTTTAATTACTGGTGTCTGGCTGAAGTCCTCTGTCTTACGACCCTCCATTAGACCCTAACTGTCACATCAGCGAATTATTGACTAGCAGGAAAAAAAATTGCTATATAGTGGTGTGCTGCTGAACATGTACTCCTCTGCATGCAAATTAGCAGGTTACCCTCATACAGATTTCTGTGTGGAGGTCCAGATGGTCACATGACCTCACAAAGACAGTAGAACATCATTATGTTAGTGTGGCATTACTGGCAACTTTCCACAAATCAGGCAGCCACGTTGCCAGCAGCCAAATAAACAAATAAAGGAAGAAAGTAAAAGATCCACTATGGTTATTACCTTGAATAAACTTGCTGTAATTTTTTGTTCTTGGATATTAGAATCATCATGTGGTTGTGAACCATAGCCTTCTTTTTGTAAAATGTAATTTCACAAAGCACATTTACTTTTTCAGTTCCTTAAAAAAGTATGTTTGTGTTAGAGAGTATTCATACAAATACAAAAAATTGAAAGTGCATTTCTGAGTACATTTCACAGAAAATGTGCTTACGGGTGTGGTAATAGCATCAGCATATTTCTACACAATCACATATGTGTATATTACAACCCAAAATGGGTGAAAACATAGTGTAACCTTGTTTACTTTCACTTTGAGGTACATTTTATACATAATTTTATCTGGAATAATACTAATATACTAAGACGGGAAGAAATGGACTAAATGCAGGCCTGAGTGCATGAACAGGTGTGTAGAGAGTGGAATCTAAATGGGGTTGGTAGAAAAATGTAGGCCGGGGGTCTACATTCCTTCTGTGTTGTCATTAGTTTGATGCGTCTCTTTCAGCTCCTCTGTAAATGGCCTTTTCCAGAAGCTCTGAAGTACAGTGGGATTATTATTTTGTTTTTTTGCTCCCTCTCGTAATAAGAGCGCCTTAGCCAGTAAAACAGTTGGGCTCGCCACTGATGTCATTTAGCAGGCCCCAGGCATAACTGCAGGCTCTCCCTCCCTTTTCTTCTTGTACCTCTCTCTCTCTTCCCTCCTTCTTTCGTGCTTGATTCTTCCCTGTTCCCTCCTACCTTGTTCCCCTTTCCTTCTCCTCCATGTCTGGCTTTCCCTTTATCTCTCCAGTTCTTTCCCTGCTCTTTTTACCCCTCAATTTCTCCCAAACCAGTATTTCAGTCTGGTCTCCTTATCAGGAGCGTGTGACATCAACATCATCAGCTGTCCACTGTTGGCACTGGGTGCAAGAACACAGCTAATCTCACAATGATGCTGTGTCCATGAAAACCAAAGTAACTCACCTGTTCCTTGGTTTACGTTCATAGATACGCTTGTGTTTAACCCTTTAGGTGCCAAATTTCTATTGAGTTTTGTCTGGTGCTAATTCTCTATGACCCATTGAAGCAAACCATCTGCAGTTGCTTTTGGCTGAGTCACTTGGTGCCTGATGGATTCTTTTGTTTCTTCAAGGACTTCTTCAAGGATGTGAAGGGCTTCCAGTGAAAAGCAGCGTTAATTGACTTAATTAATCTGCTCCATTTGCACAAAGTCTGCAGATACTTAGACTGACTGATAAATGTGCAGTGATTATCTAGCCAATCCAATTACAGATAAAGGACCTATAGGGGTATTGCAGTCAAGTAAAGGTCATGTGTGTATTGTCAACATTGATAATTGGAGGGTTTTCGAGTGATAGTAATGTATGATGAGTCAAAATGTAAATAAATGGCAGGCTTGCTACCTGGAGTGATTATGCGATTGGACATTAATGTTACATTATAGAATGCACATTAAACAGAGGAGAAAATGCCTCTCAAAATGAGGGTGACTAAAAGAAAAGTAACACAAGACCAGCTAGTTGTAAGACATTCAGGACATGACATTCAGGCACACAGCTATATACTACTTAGGGGACAAGGCAAGACAATTTTAAAAATAGGGTAATATCATGAAGTGAATGAGCTCTACGTTTGAATGAAGTTTTTTAGTGCTATCTGATAAACAGCTACAATTTTTCATCTTCCAGCTGTCCACTATATATATAGTAATCAGATTTTGCAGATTGTCATCATTAGCTTTTTTATACTAAATATTGGATTGTTAAATGGTGCAAAAAGGACTGTGATTGTTTGTATGTTAGTTAAATGTTGAATCAGCTTGAAATGGAAGGCGGAGTGTAGGTAGTTAAATTGCCGCTTGACTGGGAGGGTTAAGTTAGGCTGCTGTGCTGACTTGGTTAAAGACACTGACATTTTGTAAGTCAAAAGGGAACCTTCATTCTCACGCTCCACCTTCCTGTGTCCTCAGACGGGCATACACCGCTGAGGAGAGGATGGGAAGGGCCCAGAGTTCTATGGCGGGATTCCAGGAGCCAGTCAGGGAGGGAGAAGGCACTATATCGCCGTTACCCGCGGAAACCTCAGAGGAGCGAAACTCAGGTGAGCATCCCGGCTATGGGATCACCCCGTCAGTGGGCCGGTTCGCCAGAGGTTTCGCAACCGAAGGGATCGGACACACAGGTGACCCCGCATAAGCTGCTTACGCGGCTAATCCCGCTGAGTTCTCATGTCACACCGCTTGTTTACCCACCGCTCCCAAGAAAATGGACAGGACCCGGAGAGCTTTAAGAATCAGCCTCTTAACTGCATTAGTGACCCCGTGCTCACTTCACACGTTTTTGTTAACGCGTTCACACGTTCCTCCCACCTCTGCGCACAGAATCCCCGGCCCTGGAGACAGCCTCTGGGCTGGGAGCGGACCTGCTGGACCTGTACCAGACGGGCCGTGCTTCTGACATCAGCATTCAAGTTGGGGCCCGGGTCTTCCAGGCTCACAGGTACTGCGTTTTTCGGTCCGTCTTCCTGCCTGCTGGAATCTGCCCCGCCCACTGTCTGTTACCCGCGCAACTCCAGCCGCTCTGACATTTATTCTGTTTGCCAGCAGGGGTGATGGAAGAGGGACAGAAAACAGACAGAGTATGTTGGTAACAATAACGAATGGAACAACGACAGTCGTAATTGGTGGATACCTTCTGTCTACCAATCACGGTTGCCGTTGTTCTGTTTCTTAATGCCAGCATTCATTGGCTTTTGTGTGCGGTTCACATATCACCTGTTATTACATAGAAGACATTGGCCTGGATTCAGTCAACATTTGTCCGTAACTCACATTTTAATATAACGATGCATTTTTTGGCCAGGTTTGGTCATCTCCAAAAATAGCAGGCCCAAGTGAGGTTGGGAAGAGTGTTTCACTAGCGTTTATTCGTTAAGTCAAAGCTAAGGGCAAATCCAGGCATCAGTGGCTTTTATCTGATGTCATTGTGACAGATAAAGGCTGCTACCTCTGTCATTCAAGCCCCATTGTTGTGCCATGCTAGTGGATCAGTGTAATTAAGCGTGTGGACGATGCTGTAATTAACGCTCATTGTAAGCCGCCCTTGTAAGAAGCAGGACAGGGCTCACTGTGGCCGGGTTTGAGAGAACCAATGATCGAGACGAATCGAATGGCGAAATGGAGGTCAGTAGAACAGGTTCCTGCTCCAGAAATCAGAGTGAACCGTAATCAGATGAACCGCTCAAGCTCAAAATCTGCTTCAGAATGGACCGCAGGGGTAGGTCAGACTATAAAGAATGCTGACCGTGCAAACCACCTGTCCATGGCTGTAGTGGGAAAACGTGAACTGGTTTTGGATACATAGTGCTAGACTGATTTTAAAGAAACATTTTTATATGCGTCTGGGTTCATGTTTTCTATTAGTCTGGGTACACCTTGAAATTAATACTAATTTTAGTGATGTGACAATTCTAACTTCGGTATTTCAGTCCAGTCGCTAATCCAGTCAGTTTTTTTCTTCCGACAGATGATGCTCAGGTGCTCGTATGAGTCAGTGGTGTTGTGATGATTAGCATGTGTGGGTCGGTTGAATATCTGATTGGTATAAGGTCGCTACACCAAAAGCCCAGGCCAAGCCAAACATTTGCATGCTAAAGCAGCTAAGCAGAATGCGTAGCTGTGCTGCACTGAAGAGTCAAAGGAGAAGCTCGATGCACTTTCTTCGTCAAATTGACTGCGAAGCACCACGTGAGAAATGTGAAACCTTAGACCTTCCAAGGAAGCAGACTGCACGGAGACTCCCAGGAGAAACGCGTACAGCTCGGGCGCTGGTTCAAAATGCTAAAATAAGACAGTCTGACCAGAGCATTGTTGCATTACATTTATGTTACAGACATTTAGCAGATGCTCTCATCCAGAGCAACTGAAGCAGTTTTTGTTCTTTACATGCAGTTCATTTATACAGCTGGATGTTTGCCGAGTACATCAGGAGCATTTTTTAAATTATTTTTATAACCGTCTTGTAAAGCAAGGCATTGCACATATCATGTTTGAATTATTGTGTAAACACAGTAAAAATGCTGTCTTTTTGCTTTCGGGCAAATTATTTATTTTAAATAGGTGTCGGCTTTTTTTGTTCCCCGCCTGTGGAGCCATTTGCTCCAATAGAATAGTTGTCCATTTTTTAAGTCATAGGCCAGCATTCTCTGAAAGTGTAACTATTTCTTTCTCTCATCCCTGTTATGGAACATATGCTCTTCCAAGCAAAAAATCAACTCTCCCGGTTCCCCCAGTGGGGTTTTATAGATGGAAATGCATTACTGTGGATAGTAAAACTGCCTGCGACATCCAAATTGGGTTAAAGATATGCTTTATGTATACATGTCATTTCATTTACAGTAGATATAGCTGAAGCATTTTGTTGGCCCAGTTTTAGTACATAAAAAATAAACGTGACGGCAGTTGCAGTCAGAGTAAAAGGTTTGTATTCATTAGAGTGTGCGTCTGGATGCTGGTGGAGATTAAAGCCCTGCGATGAGTCTTGATCCTGTCCAGGAGCCGTGCCTCCCATATCAGATTACAGCGCTAATCTCAGTTCAGCCCCTCGTGTCACATTTGAAGGGGGGGGGGATAGGGGATGGTCTCGTGCGCCGCATCTCCGGCAGGGGCGCGAAGATCGGCGGCTGCGGCGGATGAGGTGGCGCGCCTGTCGGTTTCTCTTCAGAAACGGCGGCGTCGAGACGCCAGGCGGGCAGCCCGTGGTCCCTTTCTCCCAGGTCCCTTCCCCGCACCTGACAGCCGTCTAGAACATTCTGCACATTCAGCCCGTCTATTGATCGCCCTGCGGTGTGCTCAAAGCGAGATCAATATGCCATCTCACAGAGCGTCGGCAGCCATTTTCCGTAGACTGCCGCATGTTCCTTTAATTAATTCCACGGAACTTAGCGAGCGTTTAACGCATCCGTCCCCCTCCTTCCAAACCACTTGTGATTAAACATTCAGTCTAGTTTGCAGAGAATGAATTAATTATACTCTGTGTTAGCCATCTGTTTTTTTATTTCGACTGTAATAATCCCTAGGGTTTTATAATGGCCTTTAAGTATGTGTAAAAATGGGTGTTGCTGAACTCAGCATGAATGATTTTGAAGCATGTATTCTCATTGGAGCCTTTGAGGAATATATTTATATTCCGTGATCTTGGATTACGCAGCTGCGCGTTTAATGGAACAGTTGCATAATTGCTGTGTTTACAGCAATTTCCGACTTGTTTATTCCAAGGACTTAATGATAGCTCTTGTCAATTAAACTTGAGTTGATTGGTTATCCTGTTGGTCTCAACTCAGGATTCTGTGTCAGTAATCTGGCCTAAAACAGGCTTGAACCCCAGTCAAAATTCTGCAATGAGTGGTAATTCCTTGTGGATTTAGGAGGGAGAGTGTAGCAGCGCAGTGCTGGGCCAGTGTTCAGTTTGATGTGGAGGGCTCACTCAAGTTGAGGTTTGTTCTGTAGGCCTGCTATGGATGTTCTCTATTTAACATTTAACAAACAACGGTATGTTTATCTAGAACTCAGCATGCCAGTGCTCGTTTCAGCTACACAAATAGCTCTCTGAATCCATTGCCTCCTCTCACCTGTGACTAATTTTAACTGCAATGTGATAGGTAGAAAATTCTATCACATTGGCAGATGAGAGTTCACGCTAGAAATCCGTGTTTAATATACCGATTAGATTATTAAAAAGCAAACACAGGGTCATTATTTCAATATCTCCATTTACTTTCTGGACCAGAATGCTGTTAAGCCTTAGCTTTTGATGTATGATGTCTGTGTGGCTTGGTATTTGCTATTAGGTGCTGTCATTATTTGAAGTTCAAAGGTTAAATGGACATGGGTGCTTCTGTGGTTAATGGCTGCTTCGGTTTTCATTCATTAATCATTCTATTTAGGTGTCAGTTCCAGTGTGAAATTGTGAATCTTAATGTGTGAATACATGTACAAACAATCCAATTCAATCATTCATTGTCAAAGTTCCTGATGACAGGCATTTGTCTTTATCTTTAAACTTTATCAACATGAATCTTGTAAGCTAAATAATGCAAAGCAGGGAGCAGGCTTGCCACATTCCTACATTTTCAACTGAATGTTGAGTTGTATTAAAAAGGCTGTATGTTGCCTAGAACAATGAGCTGTTTAATACTATTAATATTATGCACATTGTCATGTCAAGTCAAAGAAATGAATGATTTGTTGTTCACTCCTGTAAATTGTGGCTTTATAATTGTCTTTAGTCTCTTTTCTTGCTTTAAAAAGCTGTCTTTTTTTGTGTTGGCCTGGTTTATTCATCCCTTATTGAACACTCCGGGGTGCTAAAGTATCATTTCCTATGCGGACCCCCTAGGAATAACTGACTCACAGAGAAGGATCTTACTCAGAAAACTGGAATTGATATACATGTTAAATGAATGAAGCTTGTGTAAAAGCACTGTCAAACTTTAGCTGTGTTGCACAGGGGCTGGACAGCCTCACAGTTTCTCTTTATGTTAGCCTTACCCCTCAGTGCTTTTCTTAAAGCAAACTCCTCGCCTTGCTGTTTTTATATCTCTGGTCTTTTCTCCTCTTTGTCCCTGGCTGATCACAGAGAACTTGCCCCTGTTCCTGTGGGGAGGTGCTTCAGTGGCCTTACAGTGTGTGAGGCGATGTTCCCTTGCAGATATCCGTGATCCCGTGTCAGATTAACTCAAAGCAACGGAGGGGAGATCTGGTTCACGAGAGCTGCATGTATGTGATGCTATTGTGGGCCCCCGGTCCAGGGGAGAACGTTACTCCTCTAATGGGCACACAGAGTCCCAGAAGCCCCTGCAAAGCCGGAGGGCTCCGGGTGATCCACGAAACCCGATGTCCGGAGCTGACAGTCGGGCGTGTGTTTCCTGTTCCTCCAGGCCCATCCTGTGCGCGCGCTCCCAGTACTTCAGCGCCATGTTGAGCGGGAGATGGATGGAGAGCTCCAGACAGTGCATCACTCTGCAGGGGTAGGTACTGCAGGGGGTGGGATGGGGGCTTTCTCTGTGTTGGAGGGTCACTGTATGGGTAGGGATCTGTGTTAGGGCATTAACTGCAGATGCAAGGACGGTGAGGCACATAGAAGAGCTAGAGGAGGACGAGAGAAGAAAGGAGGGAGAGTGGAGAAGAGGGAAGGGGAGGTCGTGGGTAGGGAGGGAGGGTGGAGTGGGTGTGGGTGCAGACCGGTGGCGACTGCTGACTGGTCGGCTTGCCTTCAGTTGTTGTATCAAATGTCAAATGGAATTAGCGGAGTCTGGAGAGTCTGGAGTCAAGCCTGACAGCACAGATGTGCAATAACCAGCACAGAACCTCACTTTATAGCACAAAGATCTGGTTGCAGAACCCTACTTTATAGCACAAAGATCTTGTTGCAGGCAGTTAAGTCTCTTATGAATGTTGATACTTGTCTGCTTACTTGAGCATACCGCAGCTCTCTTTGAAGAGCCTGTTTTTACAATTCCTATTTTTGGTCACGTGGTCATCCAAATAAATTGTGGGGGGAAATGGTTTCTCTACGGGTACTGACTGCAATCGTCATTCTTTTTTTTGCCCCATCTTCTTTCATTTTCCTGGCTAGAGTTAACATAGAGCGCTCGTGCTGTGCCAATTTATGTTCCTTTATATGGAGCTAATAAATTGTGCTCGGACTTCCTGTATAATTAAATTCCATATTTCTATGTTTAATTTACCTGCGCTGGACAGAAATCTTCTCAGTGGCCAGGCACCTCGATTAAAACAGTAAAAAATAGCCTTTGCTGAGCTAGTTAATTTTCCTCTGATTTTCCTGGCTTCGTGACGAATGCCAAGTTGTCCGCGCGTTCCAGAGCGCATTACTAATTCATGTCGGGGTCCGTGTGAATAAATCATGAGGCGAGCGGGGCTGTCCCAGAGTGAGGTTTCGCTATCATTGCCGTGAGGCCTTCCACGCCAGCGGGCGTGTTCGCCGCTGAGAGGCGGCTCTCCGCTCGCTCGCTCTACGCCGACTGCTCGCCGAGCTGCTGGGAGATAACTGATACGCTTCCTCGCCTCGTCTTTCACTTCATTAAAATCACCCGATGGTCCATGGCTTTTATTTTGATGTATCCTTTCCACCCTTTTCCATTCGCCGTCGAATAACTGGGATCCTCCGATTGCACTCTTGAGATCTTTATACCCCATAAATGAGTGAATCCAATCAAAAGTTGTTCCAACGGCTTGATGTTCCTCACAGTACATTTGCATTGGCTATATAGGGTCAAAGACTAGTAAGTTTCTTTAGCTGTACCTAGGATTCAGTCAAAGCTAGACCTTAACTTTGACTTATAATTTATGTGTTTAATTTCTTTCATAATTTCTTTTTAAAAATAACAGTTTGGCACAGCCACGGATCACAAAAATGAATTCAGTGAATTGCATTCACTTTAAAAAAAAGTGAATCAATTTTGCTAGTTACAACTTTGCTAATTGTAAGTCAAAGTTGAAGCCCAGAAATTGAACCCAGGTCCGTATCTGCAGTCGGACCCTTTCTGCCCGCAATGGTCCCACAAAGACCCCAAGCTTTGCCACTCTGGGCTAACAAACCCCGCCCGTGTGGCTGCTTCACTTGGGCCCTCAAGCCTTCGTTGGCCGTTGCCCAAGCGGTCCCAACCTGAACATCTCCGCTCGGTAGAAAAGGTTGAGGTCCGTTCAGTATGCAGGCTGAGGATTCTCACCAGCAGGATCGGCAGGCAGAAAGCTGTGTGTTCCTGGACATAATGCTGCGTCTCTACTGTTCCAGCCTGGGCCCCGAGGAGATGGAGATCCTCCTGCAGTTCATGTACGGGGCCACTCTGGACCTGCCCCTGGGAGCCAATCTATGGTATTGTGAGCTCCCCTCATCTTTCCCCACACCCTCTAGAACCCTTAGGTCCTCACAAATCACCTCTTATCCTCTTCTGTGTTAGAGTTCAAAGTGGAATAATCCCATTAGTACCAATTATAATAATCATAATATTCCTAAAAAAACCATGATTTATTTAGAGCCTTTGTTGTTAGTGGGCAAAAGACACATTTTAAAGTTGAGTTGAAGGATAAGTTAAAATGGATGTTGTCATTATAAAAAGGGCCCAAGAGACACTGTTAATGACTGATAGTAAAAGCACAATGATGAAAGGTTGACTGCAGTGAAAGAACAATTAGGAAACTGTTAAAATTAGTTTATAAAAGGGTTTCTTTTTAAGATTTTGAAATAATTTTATTACAAGCTTGTGGGGCATGTGGGGCTCCTTAAATAAAAAAAATATTGGATGATGCATTTAAAAAAAATATTTAGACCAACTAGACCGAACAATTTTGGTCTTTGTTCGAACTGCACGTTTCAGCAGACAGTTTCCCAAGATTTATCAATCAGCCCTGCAGAAATAACCCTTTAATGAGCTTGGTGCATGCTGAAATATGAAACCCTGGCTTAAGCGTATGGAGAACGTACATCATCTCCATTCGTCTGTGACTAAGTGATTCTTTTCCATTCGAAACTATACGCCTAATGAGTGACAGAAGCCAACCATTATAACCTGCCGTAGGTGAAGTGAACGAGCTGTTGTCGTAACGACGTTAAGTCCGGCTTTGGACAGCGCGTGTACTGATAGAGAAATCCCGCCCCTCTCCCAGTCAGGTGGTCTACGCCGCGGACATGCTGGGCCTGGACGGGCTGAAGGACGTGGCCGAGGTGGTGCTGACGCGGGACTACTGCCGATTCTTCCCCAAGGTGGGCGTGCCCCGAACCTCGAACCCCAAACCCCAAGCGCCGTCCTCCACCACTCTGCGGCTAACACAAATACTGCGTCTAGCTATTACTCCGTCTGGCTTTAATGGAGCTAGAACCAGGCGCATGAACGATGCTGGAGGCGAACGAACGTCAAGCTGTAGAGAAGGCGAGTGAGGAAGCACAACTTCCAGGGAAGGTGTGCCACGAGTCTTTGTAGCTCCTGTGATTATTGTAGTTGTTCTAAAACATGTTGATTAATTAGGTTCCCATAGAAAGCAATTTGGAAGAATTGACTTTCAGGATGCCTCGTGAAATCTTGTGCTTGTCCTCGGGGTGAAGGCTGCTTTGCAACTGAAATTGAGGAGAAAAGTTGAAGTGAATCGTGATCTACGACAAACAAAGTGCAACAAACACCAAAGCCCAAAACTGTTCTGTTGCAGTGGAGGGAGAGGATCATGGTTGCCATTGTGGGTTATCACTGGCTGTGGGTTTAAGAAGGTTTTATGTTTTAAAGCATAGCGAATAGGCTCGAATGGCTAGTGGGCAGACTAATTATATGAAGGCAGATTCATTGCTTCACAAGATGTCCTGATCAAGATGGAGGAAGAAGCTGTTCCTTGCTGTTTATGGTTTTTCTGTGGCCCCATGTATCAACATTGCATGCACAAATTCCATCTTAAGGGGTGTAGGATCATTTCTGCAGTAAATCATTTTGTGGGGATGTTCTACTTTCATACAGATATACAACTAATCAAAAACCACCACCTGCTTCACTACTTTGTGTGTGTGTGTACGCGCACACTTTCAATTTCTATGCTAACAGTAACATTTTTCCCCGTTTTTGCTTTGGTTGAGCCATTTTGCTTTTACGATGCAGCGCGCATCTTGGTTTTGGGAACAGCACATCTGTCATTCAAAGGTCACAGCTCCTCCCTGTCATTTCTCTAAATGTCCTCATGTCTTTTGGCTTCGCGGGAAGCAGCCGTCACCCAGCTGGAACAGATGATGGGAACATGGCGTACACATCAAAAACATGGCTGTATTTCCTCATTTTCTGCAGAGTAATTCCATCTTCCCCTCCCCTTCTTTGGAATTAGGATAAATGTGCATCATGAACACACTGGCTTTCTGTAGTGTTTGAGAGCTTCCGGAGGCTTGTCTTTATCTATGTGGAAACAGAGTCATGGGTTTATTTTGGGAGGGAAAAAAAAGTCTGCAAGAAATTATAATGGGATTCGCTCCACACTCCTCGGAGGGAACTTTTAATTGAATCCTTGCAGCAAATACCAAGAATCCAACCATCCTAAAGTAGTAATTGTCTTCATGGCACACCCCTTTGCCTTATATGAGAAAATAGATTCCCCAAAAACACTGGCTTGAATCCCCATTAACATTTCCACTTGGTCAACATTGACTTACAATTAAACACAAACATTTGGCTTTTTCTTTACAAACTCTGTTCAGTGAGTTGTTTCTCTGATTGCTGAACTTACCAATCTGTGGTGAAGAAAAAATACAAATAGTTCTTGCATTTAACATTCGAAGTTAGAGACACATGTTGATTGAATCCCAGCCATCCAGTTCCAAAATCACAGCTTGTGTACAAATGTCCATCAGAGAATGTATTCTCTTACACATGCTAAATAATTAAAATCTTTTTGTCAGCAACCGTATAACGTATCTTCATAAAAATCACAGTCCATTGTTTGAACACAAATTATATTAAGAATCTGTAGAACATCAGTTGCCATATGACTGTTATTTTTTAACTGACATTGTGCATTACGGTATCTGAAGCATTTGGCAGCCTTGTAAGGCCCTAAGTAATGAGGCAGTCTTCACTGAAGCACCTGTATCTTGTATGTATATGTAATATCACTGCTTAGTTTGATAGGGTGCATATTATTATGCATAATAATAACATACAGCACGGCTGGATATAAACCTCTTGTGCAGTTTTTGACAACAGACAGTCTAGACAGCTAATCAGTTGACAAGCTCATGAAAAAAAAACAAACGGTAACGTGATGTTACTTGGGGAGACAACATGAACCAGTGCAGTCTTGGGGGTGTGTGTGTGTCGGGGTGGGGTGGGGTGGTGGGGGGGGGGGGTTTACAAAAGAAGTGTGTTAATGTGTAGGATGGAAAATTGTTCAATGTTATGTGAAACTGAATGAACTGTCCTTGACTTTTCCTCCTCAGCCAGTGGATGGGGTTCAGAAGTCCATTCTTGAGTGCCTTTCAATATCTCATTCCCTGGGCCTGGAGCGCCTGTATGGTTTTTGTGTAAGGTGAGTGAAGTGTCCTTGAACGTGTTGTGCGTCTCATGTAATTTATGAGGCATTGTTGAGGCATTGAAGCAGCAGTAAGCATCTTTCTGAAAATCCCTTAATATCTGCAACATATTAGACAGGATTTGTTGCCTCAGGCTGGTACCATATTTAGGTCACTTTGACATGCCTGTCTAAAAGATTTACAAAAATTGGACTTAATTTGATTTAATTGAGTTAATGAACAAAGAATAATCACCACAGGAAGCATTCGGAAATAACCTCAACCTTGTTCTGGGTAGAACTTGGTCATTTGTTATGAACTAGACCCTCTCTCAATTGCAGTGGACGGTTAATGTAGTAAATATTACATTAATGGAAATATTTCAGTTTAATTACTGCCATAAGGCACTGCCACCATAAAGTATCGACAAAGCTCTTGTCACACGCAATGAGCAAGCCATTGGGAGACTGCTGTTCTGCTCATACTATACTGCAGGGGATTCAGTTATGCTCTGATCCAGCCAATATGAATCAGTGGACTATCTTAGCCTATATGAGTGCCAAATCAAGATACTTGTATCAGTTGTTTGTTACCATAGAGAAATACATTTTCCCAGTGTGGTGGAAAGCTACTCTCTCAGTGGGTGGAGCTGTCATAGTCATGCTCTCTGTGTAATGTGTAGGAGTCTGCTTTGTCTTTTTTTTTTGTCCTGTGCGATTCTCCTCGCTCATTGGACGCTTCCCCGGGGCATTATTCTCACTGATTGGTCTCTTTCAGGGGACGTTATTCTTCAGCTAAACATCAGCATCAGGGCCCACACACAGATGTAAACGAGAAGCAGGGAGAAGTATGTCAGAGGGAAGGGGAATATCCAGTACGTTTGTGGGTGTTTTTGAAGTGAGAAAATTTTTCAACATTCCTAATGTGAAACATCTTGTTTGTGCCACGCTGAGCATTAGAGAAGCTAAAACTCTGACGGAACAGTGGTCTTGACGTAGAGCTCGTTTCCAACCAGCTCAGAGCTTTTGGTTTCATAGTGCAGCATACATTCATAGTTTGCAACGTCTATCCAGAGCACTTCCAATTCTCTTCATGTTTTTGACCATACTTAAAGGGTTTATGAGATTGTTAGTACCTTGTCAGGGTACCAGGTCTTACGGAGACTACTGTCAGCCGTCCATGTGTCCTCAGTGAAGATGGGCCAGGGTTTGGGTCAGATCGGTAGCTCTGGAGTAACCCTGAATGAGATATTTAATCCACACGTAAAATGCAATAACCTCAGTCAGAATAGCCCGTCGGTGACGGAGGCTAGCTGTCGAAGGGCTCGGGGAAGATGAAGGGCGTGGGCGGGCGCAATGGCTCATTCTGGCGGGGGTGTTCCTCCTCAGGTGGGTGGCGGAACACTTTGTGAAGTGCTGGGCTGAGAGGAGTTTCGCCCTCCTGCCGACAGGGCTTCAGAGGCACTGCCTCACAACTGTGACCGAGGCAACGGTAGGTTTTTCCATGACATCACCTCCCGAGGGGTCACATGACCCCCCCCCCCCCCAACGCACACACACACACACAAACACGCATACTCAACCCAGCCCAATCCCTCTCACACACACACAAACATCCTCTTCCCATTTTCCCACAGGCCTGCTGTGTTCCATATGGTACTTGGGAAAAGGCGAGACCCAAATGATCAAATGAACAAATGACATCAGCCCACCTCATTCAATATCCTGAGTGAAAGAGGCTACACTGTTTGAAAGAACAATGCGGGCATTGACAGGCGCAGTGATCAGCACTCCTAATTGAGCACGTCTGTTTTCTTTCTGCTCTGACACTCCACAGAGGAGGAGCAGAAAGAGATCAGCGAAGCTAAGACCGCACGAATTCCGGACTGCATTCTCAATGTCCTCTGTGTGCAGCTGCCTGGGCCTGCTGCCCCAACACATCCTGTTTTGTTGCTTTCATCAGGGGCTTCTGTTCCACCCCCACTCCTTTTTTTAGATTACTAGGTTTTTTTTGGGTGGGGTGGGGGGGGTGGGGGGGGGGGCTGGTTATTATTTACACTTTGTTAAATCTACATCATTTCTTGCAGTAGCTGCACCAGCATTCTCTGAGAGAAAAGGGGTATTACATAGTTCCTGGTCATAACTCCACACCTTGACTAACAATTAAATAGCTGTCATTGTGGCCTGGATATTTTGAAATAATCTGTTTTAAAATGTCAGCAAATTTGTTTAAATAAAAAAATTGTTTTTTAGATTAAATGTATTGCATGTCTGTCTTCAGACGGTGAAGAACGTGGTGTCCGTGCTCTGCAGCAGTGAGCAGCTGATTGGCAGCTTGCCTGAGGTGAAGTGGGCCAAGCAGGCCCTGGCCTTGGCCAATGAGCTGCAGGAGGCGTGTCTACGCACCATCGTGACCCACCTCCCCGAGGTCACCCACACCGTCGCCTTCCACACCCTCCGAAGGGTAAGATCTACACAGTTGTTTACTAAGCGTTTAATGCGCGTGTGAAATTCATTATGTATACTCCATTATGCATTCATGTAGTCAACATGCCTGAGCCATGTACACACGTCTATTATTAATGTGTCCGATATTATAATGTTCTGTCATTGATGCTTTATAAATACTGTGACATGAATAATGAATGTATTTTTACAGTTTTTAATCTAACATTTATTTTTATACATTTAATTTTTGTTTTATTTTGGTGTCAAAAAGGGAACAACAATGTTACAATCTATAAAACAAGACATGTTCAGTACTATACATAATCTACAACATTTAGAACACCTTCACACACACACACACACTCACACCAGACAGGGAATGAACATTCTCTTGGAGAGGGGGAAAAGGTCCTCAATCGAGCCAGACAAAAAGCTGGAAAGCGCGGAATAAAATGCCTCTGTGCCACGGCTGAGCCCAGCTTTGAGGCAGCGGCGGGCCGCCGGGCTTTGGTGCCGAACGGCCTCTCGGCGGCCGCGTTGCTCTTGGACTCGAGAGCGGCGCCTGTCCACTGACCCTGAAAACGAGAACATTGAGTTAGGCTGCGTTACCAGTCAGCTATAACAGCGGATGCGTGTGATGAGGAAGCGCCACCGCAAGGAGGCGGGGACGACGGTGCTCGAGCTCATCCAGGGGAGCTGGGAGTCTGAAAAATACATTTGTCAAATTAATTATATAATTTTTCTGTTACCCTAAATTGCAGTTGAGTTGGACAATCGATAATAATTGATAATCAATAGAAATATTTTTAATGTATTTTTCATTAGTTTCAATATATTGAATTTTCATTTGTTTGTGCCTTGAACAGTATGAGGATGTATGTTAGGGTTATAGAGTCTGTTATACTGTATTTGTATTTGCTTTTGTTACGGCACTCTGTGCTCCATTAAATAGCAGTTGTACCTGACGTATTGGAGCACATCGATCGCGTGCGCGCGTCGCACTGACCGGCTATCGGATTCCGCGGCCGCTAGCGCGCCGCGTAGCCTCCGCGCTCAGAGCCTCACGTGCCGTTGCAGGCGGAGGAGTTCAGCCTGGAGCCCCGCACGCTGAAGAAGATATGCGCGGCGGTCAGGGACGGCGTCACCGTGGACAACTGCTGCGGCCTCTTCGCCGCCGTGGACGCCTTGGCCGGCGACGAGGAGGAAGGGGAGGGGCTTCCGGAGGAGGACGGCGCCGCCCAGGGAGGTCAGGAGGTAAAGAACGGACATGATTCTAGCCCTGCCAACAACAAAAAAAACCTCCATGGCAGCAAAGGTTTCTTGGGTAATCTATCATTTTAAATAGAAATGGGTTGTGCTTTTTAATTCATTTCCTTGGGTTTACTGCCACACGAGTTCAGTGCGTGTTAGTTGCCTGCCCGACAGGTTGGCTCTCATAGGTAGCTAGTTCCCCTGCTAATTCGTTTGCACCCATGGGGCGATACGATTCGGCTACGTAAGACCGCCATCAGCACAACATCATTTCACGTCATTTAACTTTTGAATATTTTTAGCCTCATCTTAACTGAATATTTTTCCGAGTGTAAGTTTTACAAAAACCACTTTTGTCTTTCGGTTTCGGCCTGCTGTGAAACCACAGTTTTATAACAGGCACTGTCCCGCGCTGCACTCGACTTGTTCTCTCATTGCTGCGTTCGCCCGCGCTGCCACGCTCCCATTTCCCTGCAAATTGAATCGGTTCTGCTTGACCTGCGGTGGGGAGTTTGAGTCTCCCCGAGTGTGACGCGCTCATCCGGGCCCTCTCGCGTACGAGCGAGGGAAACCCGTCGAGAGCGTGTGGCTCTCCGCACCTTTCTGCAGCGCGCTTCACTCTCGTTGGGGTGTAAGCTTCTTAGCGCGCCGGTCCGGTGCATTTAGAGCATCAGCCGTTTTGCCTGTTGCATCACAACTCCTGGTGCATCTGATTGTACTGGGCAGCAGAGCAGTGAAAAGGTTAGGCAACTGGGCTCGTTGCCTAAAAAGGTTGCAAGTTCAACTCCCAAGTAGGACACTGCCGTCGTACCCCTGAACAAGGGGATATTTAAAACAAACTTCTGCCTGAATGCCTGAAGTTTTTCTAAACAGGAAGTCTGTTTGGTGATGCTCGCTGATTTCTCTTGGTGTTAGGTGTTGCGTACCTGCATGCGTGATTGACGCAGTTCAAACTGCTACCTGGTTGCCGACAAACTTGTTTTTTTTTTTTCCAGCTGCCTGAGCCTCATATGAGATGAAGGAGGAAAAATAATTAAAAACCATGACTTTACCAAGCGCTTCATTCCTCAGATACCTCTTTAATCATTTTGCGAGACAGTTTTCACGGAGCATTCAGAACCAAGCAGAAAGATCATGGCCACAAATCCTTTCAGTGGAGTTCAACTTTCTAATTAATCATGTTTCAGAACTGTGCAGAAAATTGGCATTTTCGTAAAGGATCTGTGAAAAGTTTCAAAAAATATTTCTGTAAAGCGTAACGAGACAGTCTGGCCGTTAGGAAGGCCATGTTGCGTGGTTTGGAGGGGGGTCAGACCCAACCTAGCTAGTGCAATTTGGAATGGACCCAACTGTGCAATTGATCACCGATAATATATACAGTAGTGCGTGAAACTCTTAAGTGTAGATGTCTCAATTTTGGGGTGAATTGGCATCTCAGGTGTTCCCACGTGCCTGTGCCCTTTCTCAACAATAGGACGGTTCCTTCTAAAAGTTAGCATATGGAGTAAGCACCACACGCTCCTGTTTTAACTGCTCTCTCTATCTATCTATGTATCTATCTGTCTGTCTGCCTGTCTGTTCACCTATCTACCTATGCTGTATATATCTCTGCTTCTCTCTCTCTCCCCTTCTGTCACACACCGTCAATCTCAGTTTTACTGCCGCCCTCTGAGGTGGTGGTTAAGCTGACCCGCCTGTAAGGTTGGCTTAATTGGTGACCTTGGTGTGATGGGGCACGTGTACCGCGATCAGGCCCCGGCCCCGGGGGGAGCCGGGAGCGCCGTGGGGCAGGGGGGCGGGGAGGGGGGCGGCTCTAATCCGGACCCCGCGCCGCTCTTTATGGACGTGCAGCGAGCAGAGGGGCGGGAGCAGAGGCGAGCCTCCAGCCCCTTCAGCCGGTGACATCAACGATTTAGCTCGGGCAGATCAAGTAGACTCGGCGAGGAATAATGATCGGTTGCCATGGCGACGGGGCTCTGAGCAGCTGCTGATTCGTTCTCGCGCTTGCCTTCCACCACCCCCCACTCACTCTCTCTCTCTCTCTCTGTCTCTCTCTCTCTCTCTCTCTCACACACACACACACACGCTCTCTCCCACTCTCTCCCACTCCCTCTCTCCCAGTCTTTCAGGCAGGAGGTGCGGGCTCTGCGCGCGAGGCTCTGGACCTTCCTGCTGCAGTCCTTCTACGCCGTTCGCCACACGCAGGGATGGCGCAGCCTGTCCCTCAAGCACAGGGAGCGAATACAAGCAGGTAGGAGAGGACATTTTATAATCCGGGCTTTAGCAGGGAGAGGCAATCCACCCCCACCCCCCCCCCACCCCCCGCGCCGAGTTCAGCGAGGATACTCGCGGTAGTTGTGCTGCAGATTACCGTACGCGTTAGCGCAGCGACGTAGCCCTCCGGCTTCATTATTACGAAGTGTCCCTCTGCCCTGAGGCGTGGACCTCTGACCGATAAGCAAGGGTAGCCCACTGCCCCTCTGTTACGGCGGCTGAGCGCGTCCGTCCGTTGTGCGCCCGGTGCGCTCTCGGTGCTCCGCTAGCCCGATCTCACCCCGTTTAGCGCGTGGGGGGACCTTGCCGGGGATGCAGGAAACGCGCTAGCCTGTGTTTTGTTCTCCGCAGAAGGGCTGTGAAAGGCCAAGTCCTCAATGGCTTTCCTCCGCAGAACCGAAAACAACAAACAGGAAATGACTAATGCGCTCTGTTTGTATGCTGCTCTGCAACGTGAGACGCAGGAATGCAACGCATGAATTATTCACCCGACAGGGTTCTGATTTCTCTTTGATGTTCCTTTCTGCTGGAACCACCCCCACCCCCCTTCCTTATAACACAGTAACAAGCACACGCTGGTGGACTGGTCTTCCTCACACCGACTTGGTTCGGTTCTGATGATGCAGCCTTCTTAGGAGAAGAGAGGTGCTTTGAAAGGAGCTTTTTTTATTTTTTTAAAACCAGCTCTCCAGATGCTGCTCGGTGGCGGCTTTTGAGGAAATATTAAAGCATCCCCAGATTCCTGCTCTCCCGTGTTATCCCCCCCCCACCACCCCCCTTCCCCCGATAATGAGAATCCAAAGGGTCTCGCTTCGTTGGAAATTCTCCGCCTCCAGACCTGCTCCGTCTTTGATGTCGCGGCTGTGATTTGAACCCAGCGCAGATTAAAGGGAGGGAATTCTGACTGTCCAACCCAACCCAACCCAAAGGTGCACCGGACATCTGTGAGAATCTCTCCCGGTCTCGGCCCGTTTGAAGCAGGCGCCTTTTAGAATTTGGGATGTTGGGGCGTCGCGCGGAGAAAAAAAACATTCGAGGAAAATCTGGAATGCCACCTGAAGAACGCTCCTCTCTGGTGGGGTAGCCCTGCTTTCTCCTCGCAGCGCTTGTTCCATTTTTAATGACGGTGTGGTTTGTCTCTTCCCCGTAGCTGCTCTTGACAAAGGGGACGGTAGGAGACTTGGGAAGAAACCCATATTCACCAGCTCGCAGGTAAGGTGTGAAGTAAACATTGTATAATTTATGCCGTGTGCTTTTGAGCGAGGCTTTTTCTCTCTTTCGGTAGCACAGTGAATTCAGTAACGGAATTGTCCTGGTTAGACGTGCTGTAATGCTGAATGCCTGTTTGTTGTGTTGCAGTTTACTAACACGCATTTGTTGCAATGTGTCTTTCTGTTTTGGATGTACATGTTTGCATTCATTGTGCTGCCTATTGGCTAGATCTCCCTTGCAAAATAGACAGTGTATTTCAGTGGGATCCTCCTGCTAAGACAGAAGTTAAATCACTGCAATGAGAACTATGTTAAATCCCTTCCCTTGGAGATTAATGGGAAGCTGGCTGTTGTATCAGAGGCAGTTTTTGCAGTAGCATTTGTAATGTCATTCAGTGTGTGCGTTTTTGCTGGGGCTGTCCCAGAAGTTCTCTGTGAATGCACTTTTGAAGCCTGTGATAGGGAGGCGGAGAGTTGTCTGTTCTCTGCGCCTCCCCTCCGTTGCAGACCGCTGATTAGTGTCCTTCCTTCTCTGGTACAAAAGCCACTTTCCCTTCAGTTCCAGCTCCTTAAATACAATGGAACTTGTGCCCTAGCTCATTGTGTGTAATTGCATGCCACTAGCGCTTGAGTAGCTGGTGTTTGTGGAGGTAAATGTTGAGCGCGTAGCATGGAGGCTGTTGGGTGCGTGCTGTACTCACGACGCTGGGCTGTGTCTCTCAGCAACAGAAACGCGTGAAATGCCCCGCGTCCCCCCCGGCCCCCTCTGAGAGCCCCCGCCTGCCCAGGCCTCAGGACCCCCCCCAGAGCCAGCACCGCGCCGGGAGCGCCACCCCAACCGCAGCAGGGAGGATGAAGTCGGAAGGCTCGGGGCAGGGCGCCGCCGGGAGGGGGGCAGGCAGCGAGGCCCCCAAGGGCAAGAACGCCAGGGCCAAGGCCCCCCCCGAGGACAGGAGCGCCGCCGCCAAGGCCAAAGCGCCGGGCAGGGCCAAACCGGAGCTCAACGGCGCCGCCAAAGCGGAGGACAGGGCCCGGCGGGAGAACTCGGCCCCCGTCGCCAACGGGCCCCGAGGCTCCCCTGTGGGGAGAGGGGGCAGAGAGCCGGAGAAGAAGGCCAATCCGGGAGCAAGGCCCAAAACCGGCCCCGCCTCCTCCGCCGCGACCGCCCAACCCAGGGCCGGCAAGCCGCAGAGGCCCGCCTCAGGGATGGACTCGCCCCGGGGTCCGGACGGCGCCGGCCCCGCCCCCGGCCCCGCCCCTGCCACCAGTGCCTCCGCTTCCAGCAGCGCCTCCCCAGAGAACGGCTCCAACAGCCCCCGAAGCTCCACCCCAGGTCTGAATGCCCCGCCCAAACACACACGTTCTAATTAACTTACACCTGTCATTCACTTGCTAAAGTGAGAATCATGGTAAAATAGCTATAAATATGCTTCCTAAAAAGGAATCGAGTATAGTATAGTATGGTAATACAGTATAGTATAGTATAGTATAGTATAGTATAGTACAGTACAGTATAATAGAATATAGTGTCATATAGTATAGTACAGTATAGTGTAGTATTGTATAGTATGGTATAGTATAGTAGAGTAGAATAATGCTCATACTGTGCCTGCATGGATATCATGTAGGCATAAAACACACCCCCCTTTGTTCTTAGTGCAGTCATTTGTTTTCTTCCCGATTTGGTGGCGGGTTCCGAAGGAAAACCGGAGCCGCGGCATTAAATGTCAAATCCCAGAGCCCCTCGCGCACCGAAGCGTGACCGATCGCCTCTCCCTCTGCCAGAGGGCGGGAACGGCGCCGCCACGGCGACCCTAGAGCGTCTGCTCAAGGCCGATAACGCCCGCTCCCCCCACGACACCCTGGCTGCCCGCCGCACGAGCCACCTCATTACACGCCCATTAGCCACGGCCGCGCCGCGCGGAAAACCCCGCGGACCAGCCGCGTGGACTCCCCTCCCCCTGACAGCGCCATAGTCATTACCGCTAATGCACAGCCTTGTCACCTCACTGCTTCCACATAATTGCCTGCCCCCATTACTTGACAGTTACTTGTCAGCGATGTATGGATGCCCACCATTGCGTACCGAAGGGGAAAATAACGCACAAGATTTTCAAGAAAACTTCCGTTTCCCTGTGCCCTAGAAACACGAGCTGAGAGGACGCAGGACCGTCCCGGCACAGATATGCCTGTGTTTACTGGCGGTAAATTGGTAAATAAGCGTGGGCGGTTCACCCTTCTGCGAACGGTTTTTCTGGACCGCAGATTTTTTCTGCCTCGTTGACGTACTGAGCTAGTGCCTCTGCTTTCTGCTTCTCGGCGGCTGATAATGAGACTCCTGGCGTAAACGCATCCTGGTTAATTTGGGAATGAGGAAGTTTTGTCCTTCGGTTTAATGCAGTTAATGATGCTGCTGTTTCCCTTGTGGGTCATTTCCTCTTTGTCCGGAATATAATTGTAGGATAATCTTCATTAGCGTCTGGTGCCTCTCAGCTGTGTAGGAAACCATTTTAATTAGCTATAAAAATCTGCTGCTTGTGTTAAAATGTAGAAGCTTTATAATAATAATAATGGGTTGTAATTATTGGGCACTTTTCACAAACATTAGTGTACAGACAAGTTTGGCAAATGAAACTGAGTCATTTTAGTAAAAGCCATCATAGAAAGATTTCAGTCATTTCTGGTTACCTAAAAGGTTAAAAAGTATAGCGAGCAGCTGTCTCCTAGCCAAAATATATAAACTGTTCAATGTGATGGGAGCAGGTCCAAAGTCAGAACAGCCAGCTTCAATCCTGTTGTGATCTTTTCTTTGGTGCAGGTCACAAGCCGAAGAGCACTACCCAGATTACAACCAGGTCATCGCTGACCAAGACCGGTCAGAAACCGGAGCCTGGAAAGGCTAACAGGTAAGGCCCAAACTCTCCCCTTTCTCCACCCAGCTGGAGGCTCTGCTGCCCCCAAGTGGCAATATTTGATACTGCAACATTCACAGCGCCAGTGGCATCGCTGGTCAAGAGCTTAGGGAAGTCCAGCTTCTGCTGTGTAAAACAAAGTTATGTATGTTAATGTTCTCCGTACACGCTAACTAACAAAACTATTTTTGTGAAGAAAAAAAATCTTGCTTTTAATTTGTTAAGTTGATTTAATTTAATTTAATAAAAGTAGAAAATGATCATTTAATCCAGGCCTGTGAGATTTCCATACTGGACCCATGTCATATTTCACCTTTCACATTAGCTCAGTGGAATTTTCATGTAAAAGCCGTACCTATACTTGCCAGAAATGAATGTCTAACGATTAAATGACACGACTAAAGCCCAAAACACCAGGCTTTGTTGACTCATTAAACGACTGCTCTTGTGATCGAGCCCTTCCGAGTTTTCCGATAATCCATTTCGAGCTCGGCTTCTTGTCGGCGCGTTAGCATTGATCCGTTACTCGCTTTCATCGACCGCCGTAGCGCGGCGGGCAGGGCGTCTGCGAGAGAGGCAGCCGGCAAGGCCAAGCCCCCCCCGTCGGGCAGGGCCGCGGCAGCTCCACCCCCGCCTGGGCCCAGGGCAGAGCCGAAAGGGAGGAGCGCACCCTCGGGTCTGGAGGAGAACCACGGTGAGCAGCCCCACCCCACCCATACACCTCTGTTGTATGCAGCCTCCGTTGCCTTCTATTGGCCAGTCGCCTCTTTCTGCTTCCTATTCTGAAACCAGGAAATCTTTGTATGTTTCTCTTGTATGTGTGTTGTAATGTCTTTTATTTCTGTTTTTAACCTGAGCTCCACTAACTTTGCGTTGGCAATAAAGTATTGAATTGGAAATTGTATGCAGTACCATAAATGTTGCATTGAGATAAGTCTTAAGTATATATTTTAGTCTTGTATTTACACTTAAAATTGTATTTCTATTACTTATTTTTCTGAACTAAGACAAAACAATTGTCAATGAGGTGACTCATTTCAAGATTTGCCAATGGGGTAAGATAATTTTACTTATCAAGCAAAAAGTTAAGGCAAATAAAATGAGAAGTCTCATTGCAGGACTAAAACACTTAAGACAGAGTTTGTTTGTGGAATGGTGACGCGTTTCTGTGTCTCTGTTTAGGCTCCAGGCCCGCTTCGGCCGCGAGCGAGCGGAAGACCGCCTCTCCCCGAAAAGAGGAGGGCAAGGGGAGCCCCCGATTGGCCGCAGCGGGGGAGAGAGGGGCCGGCGAAGCGGCCAAAAGGAAGGGCGTGAAGACCACGCCCGCTGCCGGACCGGAGGCCAAACCCAACGCCAAATCGACAAAGCCTGGCCCCGCCCCCTCCAGACAGAGCCCCCTCCCTCCGAACAGAAGCGGGCCGAAGCAGAAGGGCTCCTCGGAATCACCCGCGGGGAAGCCGGCCCCCAGGCATGCGGGGCCGGTAAAGCAGCCCCCTTCCAGGGCCAAGAAGCAGGCGGCCAATGAGAAGGAGGCCTCCCCTCGCGAAAGCCTGGACTCCAAAGAAGCTGAGACGGGTACTGGTGCTACCGGGGCCTTCCTGGGAGCGGGGGCGGAGTCGGAGGCGGAGCTTTCCCAGCAGGGAGGGGCCGAGGCGGGGGCGTTGCCGCAGCTCCTCGACATCACCGCGTTACCGCTCGGCTCTCGCGGCACAGGAGGCGGTTTGACCCCCCAGCCCGTGGCTGCGGGTCCTGATGAGCCGCGCGTTCCCGGCGAAAGGCCAGATCAGTGGGCGGAGCCAGAACCTGGGGCCGCAGCGGACGGAGCGCAGTCAGACCGGCCCCCGGCCCCGGAACCCGCACGAGGCAGACTCGCGGAGGGAGAGGAGAGTGCGGGGAAACAGGCGGCCGGCCCACCCGTCCCCTCCCGCCTCTACGCTGGGCATGGACGCGGGCTGGGCCCCCCGGACCCCCCCACGGGCAGCCCCGGCGGTTCGGAGACCCCCCCTGAGGAGCCGTGGGGCGGCCCGCGCCACCAGGCCAGCCCCGAGTCGGAGACCGGCAGCGCCACCACCTCGTCGGACGACATCAAGCCGCGGTCGGAGGACTACGACGCGGGCGGCTCGCAGGACGACGACTGCCCCAACGAGCGCGGCGCCTCCAAGTGCGGCACCATGCGCTGCCCCGACTTCCTGGGCCGCAGCAGCAGCGACACCAGCACCCCCGAGGAGCTGAAGGCCTGCGACGGCGGGGCGGGGCTCCGCGTGGAGGTCCGCCTGCGGGGGCGGGACTGCGCCGACCCCTTCCACGCCCACTCCACCAGCGAGGAGGAGGCGGCCCGGAGGAGGCCCCGGTCCTGGCTGCCGCGGGGGGACGACGCCCCCGGGGGGGACGAGCCGGCTCAGGACGAGGAGCCCGCCGGCGCCAAGGGCGCCCCCGACCTCGGGCTCTTCTCCGACGAGGGAGAGGACGAGGAAGAGGGAGGGGCGACGGGGGACGAGAGGTCGGAGGTGGAGGTCGCCCGCGGGGAGGCCCCGCCCCCGCCCGCTGACCCCGCCCCTCCGTTCCGGGGCATCGTTAACCCCGCCTTCGAGGACGCGGGCGAGCCGGCGAACGAGCTTCCCGACTACCAGCCGGCGCCCGGCTTCCGCCGCTCGGTGCTGCTCTCCGTGGACGAGTGCGACGAGCTGGCGTCCGAGGAGGGCGTGGCGCAGAGCCCCCCGCGCCGGCCGGGAGGCCCCCTCGTGCCCTGCGACGTGTTCGAGAGCGACCCCCGCGACCCCCGTCCCGACTCTCGCTCCGCTTCGAGACGCCCGAGAAGCACGCCCAAAGACCCTCCCGCTCCAGAGAGCGCGGGGGAACGAGACGCCGTGACGACCATGTTGCTCGCGGAGACCCTTGGGAAAGAGCGTGAGGGCCCCCCCGGGGCGGGAGGCTTCAAAGCCGGCCCCCCGCTCGCAGACCCCGACGCCCGGGACCTCCAGCCCCAGGAGAGGCCCTGCCGCTTGGACCTCCGGAACGCCGAGCGCTACGGCGACGGGAACCCCCCGGCCGAGCCCGCGGACGCCAAGAAGGCGGACTTGCGCCTGGACTTGCGTGAACCACAACTGACAATGAGCGATCCCACACACACTGCCACTTCCCCAGCAGGTAACGTATGATCTCAGGACCTCTTAGGTCACATCCAAAACCCAGCCATTACCCAGAAGTCTGCCCACCCGTACAAAGTGCCCTCAGCGTCATAAAGTAAGCTGTGGGCCAGCTGCTCAGACACACCCAGACACCTCTCTGAACCTCACTGCCTACACTGAGGTAACTACACTTAACTTTCTCAAGGAACACAATGCCTGCTCCTCAAAGAATATTCTAGAATCCGTGTTAATGCTAATTCTTCCTCTGCTCATCTCATATAAGCTCAGATCAAATGATTAGTCATAACAGTGTGCCCAAGTGGTCTGATAACATGTTCAATCTAATTACTTTTTTGACATACATTTTATTTGTATCAAAATAAATTTCTACGACTGAGGGCAATATTAGAGTGGAGGGTTGGGTAGGTCCAAAAATCAACGATGAGTCATCACGCTATAATCATTTTTGACAACTAAACTACCTTTGTTCTGAGGCACAATGCCCTTAAGCTCAGTTTACAAACTAAAAGGGTAAAATCGACGTTTATTTTCAAAATTGTCTGCGTGTTGCACGACACGCTGGTTAAAACCTGCCTTGTGACAAGGCTGTACTACACTTCCTACAATGCACTTTGATGTACATAACAATTCAATTGTTTACCTAGTTGTTTCTTTAAATAAGTCTTTGAAACCCTTGTCAGTTTTATTTAATTTGAAATTCTGAATGTTTGTGCTAATGAAAAGCACCCTGTGACTTTGCATCACATGTGATGTGTGTGTAACAATGGTACAGCAGCAGCAAGGTGCGAAATTGATTTTATTGGTCCATTCGAATGGAACCTACATGGAAAGGTCCGTACTGTGTGGACCGCGCTCAACAGCTGTCATAAGGACCATTTTTCTTTTGAGCAAGGTGTATGTCTGTGCTAGGATCAATGTGTGGTTTGCGTGTCCGATCCTCTTAAGTCTGTATTTGCCTCTGTCTGCTGAGCTAGAAAATCTTGCATGCTGGTATTGCATTTCTGTTCTCTGTTCTACGAGCCCTGCCAACGTCTGTGTTTCCTGGCGTAGTTCATTTCTGTGTGTATTAATTTTTTTTTTTATTATTCATTCATTTTCTTTTATTTCATCTGCTAGAATGTGGTGTTTCTAGTCAGTAGATGACCATTTAGGTGATGCAACTGTGGCTTTCACTGTTGCTGACGGTAGTCTGTTGTTCTTTCGGTATACTGTTGTAGTGCCGCCAGTTTTATCTGTACTTGATGTTTTTGGTAGATGTTCCACAATTCTGTTATGTCTCTCTTTTTCACACTCATGATACACCAGTTGGCTGTCATATTAGAAGCTTGATAACCTGCTGCTCTTGCAATAATCAGTCCCTCCATCTGCTGACAGTGATATCTTCTCTTTATATTAATTTGCCTACATGAGTTCTTTCTCCCTGCTCAGCAACCACTGTTAAAGTTGACAAGACCTGTCTGTATGTATCAACTGTATGTTGAACTGAAGTAAGATTAGCAATATTCCATGCCCATATGCTTTTATTATACGAGCCTGTGAGGCAGATTTTCAGGGCATGCTGGGTGTTTAACAGAAAAGTACCAAAAATCAAACTACATGTAATGTTAAGCACATTTCTATTCCTTACTGTTTAATTAGTTTTGTATATCTACAATATATAAATATCACTTCACATGTAAAAGGAAATAACTAGTGCCTGAACAAGCAACACTCAACGGTTTATTGAACTGCCATCACTGTATCATGATTTGCTGTGCTTGGAAGAAAGCAGTTGATAAAAGAGACACATTCAGAAAAGCATCCCTTACCTTTACAGCAGCTGTTCTCTCACATCCCAAAACTACAGTGAAGTACCTGATGTAGAGATCCTGGAGACATTGGCGTTATGTTAACTGCCAGAACTTGCTGACCCTAACCAGTTGGCTGTTTACATGCATTTATAGTGGCAGTTCTAAAATGACTTGCCGTTTTATTTACAGACAATGCTAGCAATGTTGCAGCAACTTCAGGGAAGTTTCTGTGACCTTGACTGTGTGTCAAATAGAAATAAGAGGGTGCAGTTGCTTTAAGGGTGAAACCTCCTGTGACCTGTTTTCCAAATGACCGCTACATCTGCTGAATTGTCAGTGTAATGATTTTTTTTAAATACATAACAATGAAACCATTTTGACATTGTGTAGTATTGTCAATTGTTTCTAGGGGACTTAGATGATTGTGACAGACTGGATCAAACCTGCACATATGACCGCCGCCCATCCAAAACCCTCTCCCCCATTTATGAGATGGATGTGGGAGAAGCCTTTGAGCAGAGCTCGGACCTGGACAGGTACACTGTGGGGCAGCCGGAGCAGCCACGCAAGGAGGAGGAGGACAAGGTGGAGGAGGAGGGGGAGAACAGAGAGTTTGCACAGCGGGACTGGACTCTGCTTCGCCAGCTGCTCTCAGACCAGGACTCCAGCCTGGGCATCATAAACTCGGTCCCGGAGGACCTCAACCTGGCCCAGTACCTGATCAAGCAGACGCTGGCGCTGTCGCGGGACTGCCTGAAGACGCAGGCCATGCTGCCCCACGAAAAGGAGACCTTCAAGAGGTGGGCGGAGCTCATTTCGCCCCTGGAAGACTCCACCGCCAGCATCACCGTCACCAGCTTCTCCCCGGAGGACGCCGCTTCCCCACAGGGCGAGTGGACCATTGTGGAACTGGAAACGCATCATTGACGGCAGGAAGGGGGCAGGGCCTAAATGCCACCACTTTGTAAACATTACATTTCTAACCAGACCGTTTTTTTCTGCCTGTCTGGAATAAGGATTTTTTTTTTTTTTTTTGCTTTTCCTCCTGTTGGTTTGTTTGCTTTTTGATGAACCTTCAGTATTTGGAGTTTCTTGCTTCTTCTGCTGTTTTTCACTTTTCATATACCTTTTGAAGTACTAAAAAACTATTTGTGTAACAGACATTTGGACAGAAATTAGCAGTTTTGCATGTGAACATTTTGTATGTTTAACTGTTTATGTGATATTGATGCGACCTTTGTAAAAAAAGAAACAAAAGGCGTATGTCTTTCGCATAGCTCTATCTTGAAATGATAATGCGTTGGACAGTGGTGTCTCCCCCGAAAATTGAAAATGTGTCAAGATTTTATCAACACGCATTGTAGTATAAGATAAAATAAAGCATTTGTGGTTAGAAAAGCACAGCTGCAGAAAAAAAGCTGATGTTCAGAATAAGTTGATGTACAGAGAACACATGATTCCACAAACAAGCCTTTATATCAAATGTTTTTCAAGATGCTTATCAAGACATTGGTAAAACAAAAAGTTTTGAACCTGTTGATCAACATTCGTTGTTTTATTTAAGATAAAATAAAACATTTGTGGTTATAAAAGCTGCAGAATAATTCTTAAAACCTATGATTGTGAAGCCAGCAAAGACACTATGACATATTGGGGTCTCAGAAAAATACAATACAGAGACTCTTCTACATGCCAGCAGTAGTTACAGTATGAAACATTTATTTAAAAATAGAACAATTAAAACGGTTCACTAATAAGTAATTGGCCATTATTGACCTCCTAGTTATTCCCTGAAAGATGTGCCGTACGTCACGTGATCAGGGAAGCCAAGCTTCAACATATAAAGATAATTCCAAAACTCTCCATCCAGATAAATATGGATACTGCAAGGGTATGATATATTATTTGACAAAAATGGCAACAAACAGCAGGTCCAACTGTGAATCGTGACCGCATGGTTGTTTCACACAAGCTATGGAGAGCTGATCAATGAAATACTGGCCGTCGCGAGCAAATCTTTCGAGCGCGCGGTTTTAAAGATGCTTGTCAAGACATCAGGAAACCGAAAACAAAATTTGCATTAATACGTTGAATATTTCTTCAACTACGAGTAACTCTGGCTTTCTTGTATGATTTAAATTGGCAAAAACTCCCAAAGGTAAACTTACGTACTAGACGTTCGGCCATGGCAACAAACGGAAACGACAGGACAACGCCGTTGAGAGCAACAATTATTATTAGCACTTCGTTGCAGGTGATGTTATCACATTGTTTGGCTAGCACGTACCGACAAATGCATCAAAAATAGACAGGCTCAATTTCGTTGATACCGGTCAAATGAAATCAATAACTAGCAATTTACGGGCTCGAACACATAACGTTATCTAACACTACGCGCTTGCTGACGTTACATTTCAAGTGCCACTGGCTAGTGGCTAGCTGGCTAATTCCATCGGACACATTAGGTTTATTTTTATTTTTTTGCTGCATTGTGAGCCTGTTAGCCTGCTAGTAGCACCGTTGCAAATGTTCAACAAAACCTCAGCACATATGATAATGCAAATCTGAACAAAATAATACCGCTTTCATACCCTTAACATTGTTACCCTTTCTAGTAACGCGCTACGGGATATATTATAATTCTGTTAAATGCTAGTTTTTTGTTTGTTTTGTGCACACCAGGTTAAAAAAAGTAAAACAAAATTAGAGAGAGTGCAGGGGATGTTAAAAAAACCCAAGGGACTACCTCCCGATAGGGATCTTAGTTAAGCTGTAAATCACAACTTATAACTTAATATTCGTTATTAGGGGAAATTTACAGAAAACAACAAACCATAGCGTGCATATGGGTATTCCCAAATAATTGAAGTTGGGCGTATGTTTTTCTTCACAGAACCACGATGCTGCGCGAATATTACAAGCACAACAACATCGGATTCGATACTCAGACTTTGTAGAATCCGGAACCTTCATTTTCCCCCAGTCAGGTATTGGGCGAATCACTGAAATCACTGCCTCGATTCGCATATTTAAACACACTGCTAAGGATGATATCCGTAAGAAACTGGACGGACTGTATTCTGCATCTTAATGGGTTGCTGTGTGAAAGAGGGGGATAGAGGTTTCTTCCGTTTCGACAGGTTTTTCCTTGATGCTATTAAAACTGGAAACTAGAGCATCGTGTGTCGTTGCTCAACCATCACGCCAGCGTCACAGGCTCCAGCCTGTTGAAAAGGGGGCCATACTACAGTTTACACCTATTTTATACGGTCTATGGTTTACACACATTTAATTTCCATTACATGGCATTCCATTTCTGATGTATTTTAAATATTGGGTAGTTTCCTTGATTATCTGCATGATCATGGAGATGCTCTAAAATAATGGGCCTATTATTTTTCACTGTTATGTGAATATTTAGGGCCCTCTACACTGAAAGTGCAAATACATTTTTTAATTTCTGTAGTCAAGGTAAAATATGTATACATCAGTAGATGCCACAGCTGTATTAGGAAATATGTGTCAATAAAAAAAATGTAAACCCTTGTTTTTCACTTTCTTATGCTCTTGTTCTAGGATCAATTGTATTGGTAAAATTTTAATGTGCAAACCTTGTCTGGTAAATTAGTGTCCAGGTAAGCTATATGTTGGTATCCTAAAATGACTGTTTTTGTAATTTATGATGTGTCTTAACTTCTCAGCCTTTATGTTATGTTTTAAACGATCCCCAAGTAGACTTGTATTTCATTTTTTTATACAGGTATAGCATTTATGCTTGTTGCTGCACAAGAATTCCCTGAGAATCCAGAGGAAGCAGGTCTCTTTGAAAGGATTAAGACGTTTCTACAGATTCACAGAAATAGCTTTATTCTGTTGCTAGCCTCACTCCATAGGAAGAAAGAGTGGGAGATACTTTCCACAGTTCAGCAAAGGTACACCATAAACAGAACAAAGTATCATATTTTGTCTTTTGAGACTGACCTCTTTGATTCAACCCACTTTAAGCCATTCCTAGAAATGTCAGCGTATCAACCTTTTATATGTGTATATATTGAACATGTAAGTTTCCTTAATGAAAATGGCATACAATGAAAATATAATAAAATAAAATGTACTATCAAGATATTGTAACACTTCATAATATACAGGGAAACAATTATTGCTGTTTTCAAATCACTTATCACTTATATTACTACACTGCAGTGAAATATATGTTTTCAGTAAATGTCCACATATTTACTGTATACAGTATCACAGTTCAATTTCATATTCAATTTATTTAAGGGATAATGTCCAAATGACAGAAATTAGATGTTGTTTACTATCCTGTTTCAATGCGACATTTTTGTCTTTATATTCTAAAAATGCTATTTGTTTTGTCTGAATATTCCAAAGAATGTTTACTATTTCAGGTTTTTTGGCGGCAATCTCCGGATCCTTCCAGTGCATAATAATGCTGAGATGGTAAAGGGCATGCTTACCATTGCCAAGGTAGGGTTATGTGTATTAAGATTGAAGTCTTGCATTTTATTTCTTATGTAATCATCATTTGTGCAGCGACGTCTTACTGTGACCAAGGTCTCTTTTACAGAGGAGCCCTGCCACAGACAAGCAAACTTTGGAAGATTTGGTCCAATTGCAATGTTCCCCCTGTATTTTATCATGGCGATCGTTTCTGTAGCTTGATCCAAAACGGTTCCCTCTCCGTGTTATTTCAATTGCTGCGCCAGTTTTTAACTTTTTTGAATAAAGAGCCAGAACTTTTATGAGAGATTTGAAAGGTTATATATAATCTCTCAAGTGAGTTGAAATGTGAATAAATATTAATTCAAATGGTCATTGCGCCGTTTCCCTGGCAGTGTAATCCTGCATTTATGACCTTGTACATGCATTACATGTGTCTGTGTGTTGTGCCATTCACATATTTGCCTCTGAAGAGATTTTGATGTGCGGTGATATCTGTGGGGCTTTTGTCTGCTCTTATCGCCAGGCTACCAGCAAGCCCCATGTGGTGACCGTGCGGGATCGGATGTCCCTGGCGCGGGCCCACGTCATCGAGCGCAGCCCTGTGTGGGAGATGCTGCGAGATATGTAGGTGGGATGAGCGACCCGGCACTGAGACGTTTCTGAAACACACCCGTTAGCCCAGAGCCGATGTTTATCCAGAGCTGACAGCGTGGTTTCAGCGATAATTTCTTTAAAGGGATGGTGAGGTGCTGAAATCTACATGAATTTTTACAGCCTTAAAAGGAACGTGGCAGTGTGTGCCTACAGTAGGTGTTGAAAGATGCTATCTGTTAAAATTGATTTCTCACGGTGTTGAGATCTCTTTAAACCTTTCAAAAAAACTTGTATTGAAAGCCTTTAGGTTTAAATAAACTGAGCAAATCTTTGGTTGGAAAAGTATGTTTTCTTAAAAACACTAATATTTCATGTTTTTTAACACATTTCTGTAGATGAAGGTATGTGTTTTGATGGTATTAAATTAGACACCGGTTCACCACGATGGCTTGTGCCCATCCACTTGTTTGACAGTAAACGTTGCGGATAGCCATTAGTCACTAGCCTTTTCATTAATATTATTTAATGACTCTCATAATCACAATCATCTGTACAAGGATCCCACAGAAGAAGGATTTGAAGTGGGAAGTATAGGCTGGGCAGCACGACTGTGAGCAGTGGCCCAGTTTTCCTCGTAGTTAGAATACTCTTTCATTTGGATGACCTCAATTTAGTACCCTGACACTCTCCATCAAGTCAAACATTGAATGGAGGAGGGTAGTAACTGCAGTGTAATGGAGGGCAATTGCTGATCTTGGTCCTGCATGATCGAGCTGGAGACAGTAATAACCACTAATTTCCCATGATTTTGTACTCAGTAAAATTAGGAAACTAGTAATTAGTAAACACATTACTGCATTCAGCCTCTCGCAGCACTGCTTCTGAGCTTACCTTAAAAATACCTTTTTAGGTGTCATAGCAACCCAGTTTCTGTCAGTTCTTGTCCTCTTACCTTGTTCAATAAACCATTAGCAGTTTCATTTCAATATTTCCAATACTTTCTGAAGTGATCGTCTGGCTACTTTCACTATGGAGGCAACAGAGACCCCTTGTGGTATGTTATGGTGGCAGAACAAGGCCCTCTTCATTCACATAGACCAGGGGTAACCAACCCTGTTCCTGTGGAGATCTACCATATTGTAGGTTTTCATTTAAACCCTAATTTTCTCACCGGACTAATTATCAGCTCAACAAGATCTTTAACTGTTGAATGAGGTGATTTTTTAGGGTTGGTGTGAAAACCTACAGGGTGGTATCTCCAGGAACAGTGTTGGTACGCACTGGCATAGACAGACTTAAGATAAGAGGGCCAGAAACAGAATACTTGCTAAGCATAGTTACAAACTGTCTCTCTAATTGAAGGTCAATCTTATGGTTTTCTGAATAGACGTATGGCTGAATCACTGACTCCATTGTCACTGAACCTGCTGTCATCTGTAATTTGTTCAAAGATCTATTGAAATACCTCATTGGAAATATTCATATAAAATTGCATGAGGTAAAAATGCACAATGCAAAGGCATCCTGTGCATCCTGTGCCCATTGTTTGTGAACAATTTAAAAGTGGTTTGAAGTTTCTAGGTCCTTTTCTCTAGGAGCTATTGAACTTAAAAGAATTAGTCATCAGTAATTTGTTCAAAAATCTATTGAAATACCTCATTGGAAATACTCACTTTCTGAGATCCTGACATGCACAGCATGTTCAGTTCACCAAGCTTTAACTACACAAAATAGACAAATGTTTGCCCAAATAAATAAAAAAAGACACACAGCGAGTGTATAACGTGAGTTTAAATAGTTCTGGAGTCACTGTGTACAAAATCCTGCTCCTCAGGATTTACGGTGAACTTTTCAGTGACGAAAAGCGCCAGTCATACAATTGGACATCTCAAATCGGGGGGAGGGGGGATCAGAGGTGAAGACTCAGAAATCTATTCTAAATACGCTAAAACACTGGAGTGAAATGAAAATGATTGTTTTTAATCCTGCAGTATTCCTTAATGTATTCTTAGCTTGAAGGACCTGTTCCATATATTGCGTTATATTAAGTAATTTACAGTTAAGAAAATGCAAAAGCACATCTAAATGTAGCCCTGCTGTTTTCAGCAGTTTGAGGGGACACAGTGTTCAGGCCTCCAGTGTGGTGAAGGACACTGCTGTTCAAAATAACCTCACAGCCCTCTTGAGCACAGACCACTTTCCACAAGGGTTTTTTTTTTTTATTTAAAAAGAAAAAAAAAAAGAAAACAGTTTTTAAGCTAACTGCAAGTCAGTTAACACTCAAACTAACTGAGGCCCTCAAAGGGTTTCCGTTTGAAACCACAAGACAGCTCCCTTCCCCTCAGCCAAGTACATATGCTGGGCAGAACATATGACATTTATATCACTCTACCTGAGAATAGTACAGCAGTGTGCCCGCAGAGAGTGAAGACAGACTGTTACAGGCAGGTGCTGAAACTAACCCCTTGCATGTGATCTGAGTCTCTCTCTCTCTACCTGTGCTCCACCTTAACGAGTGGCTTGTTGCCAGATTGGCTTCACCTGCTGGGTGGCACTACAAAAGGCCTGCTGCAGCTACGAGGGAGAAAGGCTTTTATGGAGCGGTTTGTGGCTGGATCCTGCACAATGTTGTAGACGTTGTGATTTTTTGTTTTGGTTATTTCTTTGTCGTTTTATGTGGTGTTGGACAGTGAATGTTCTTTTTCTTTTAGTTGCATGTTTTTGTTTTTAGTTTTTAGTTTTTAGGTCAGAGTAGGAAACCTTCAGAAGACTCACCATTTCTTGTTTTCATGACTTCTTTCATGAAAGATGACTTTGTTGCAGACTAGGGTTAATAGTTCTCTGTAGGGCCTGCTTTGGTGTGACCGGTTTTTTCCAGCACCTACAACGGTTCTAGATTATAGTTTTGGGTTTCAACGGCAATCAAAATCTTTGGACATCGACCTGTCTTCAGTGACACCTATGTCTATATACGCATGGCCAAAAGTATATGGACACTTGACATCCAATATCTCATCCAAAATGATGGCCATTGTAGTGAAGTCGGTCCACCCTTTGCTGCCATAACAACCTCCACCTTTCTGGGAAAGCTTTACACTAGATGTTCAGGCATTGCTGCGGGAATTTGCTTCCATTCAGGCGGAAGAGCATTACTGAGGTCGGGCACTGATTAGGCCTGGCTCACAGTTTGCTTTCCAATTCATCTTAAAGGTGTTGGATGGGGCCGAGGTCAGGGCTCTGTGCAGGCAAGACAGGTTGTTCCACAACGATCTCCAAAGAACTGTTTTATATGGACCTCGCTATGTGCCTGGGGGCAATGTCATGCTGAAACTAAATAAAGCCTTCTCCAAAATGTCGGAGAAGCACTGAATTGTCTAGAATGTGATTGTATGCTGTAGCATTAAGATTTGCCTTCACTGGAACGAAGGGGCCTAGCCCAAACCATGAAAACAGCCCCAGACCAAGGGGTGTCCAGATACATTTGGTCATATAGTGTATCATGAAAATGATAATCTTGCAAATGTATGTGTAAATTAGATTATTGAAGGTTCACAGAGATCACGAGGATCCCTTTTCATCATCATTACAGCAACTTTTTTCACTCATTCACTTTACTTAGTAATGATAATGGAAGTTCAGAAACAGGTGATGTTTTACTCAGCATTCATTCCGAAAATGTTAAATCCGACCAGGACATCAATTATCTGATGTGACCACTCTTGTTATACAGTACCTAGATAATAATAGTTTGATTGCTTTCCGTTTTATCTGTACTGTAATTTGTATTATTGCTTACAACACCAAACTTTTAAGGTGAGGGCTCTGTTCAGATAATTTTTGCAAGGACACAATAGCAGTATCATATGTTGTAATCCTGGATCAGTTGATTTTAAATAAAGTTGTTTGGGGTAGGTAAGAGGACCCTGCATGAGTTGCTGAAAGTGCCAAAAACAATCTACAGTGGAAAGTGAGCAGGATGTAGTACCATTAAGGAACAGCAGGGAGAGCTAAAACTCTCTTTAGCAGATAGTGGTCTTACCGATGTTAAGTGAAGAAGAAAATTATAAATTCTTTGAGGCGTTTCCAATGGATTCAGAAGACAAAATAGTCGAGGCAGCAGCTGTAGGGCCTGGTGCATCTAAAGTTAGCACTAGTGCTGTTCAGAAAGAGACTGTATTAGAAAGTGTTGTATATGGCTAATTTAGAACATCTGGAGGTTAGTGTTCATTGTAAATTTCAGCTTTAAAAAGGAATGCTCTGTTGTTACACTTCATGATTGATTATGTGTCAGTGATTAATCGCTAGTTCAAGGCGCAACAATTGCGATGTCGATGTACATCAGATTAGAAAAGTGGCATTTTCTCTCATTTGGATAATGTTCAGTTTTAGCCATTGCAGACAGCACAGTGCTGAGTTTCACGGGTAGTGTAAGTGTAAAGCGTAAGTGTAGGTACAGAGACAAAAGAAACTGGGAAGTGAGGGGCCCACCTGGGACAGTTAGAACTGTTACTCAGAGAGCTCCCAGTGGAGTGAACAAAAAAATCTTTGTCACTCTCCATTGGCTGCATGACCGCACTTCAGGGCCTCCTGTCAGAGATACACCACAAATTATCTGTATAGACTAAGACTTGAGCAGAGCAGTGCCTTTTTGCCAAATAGCGTCTTAGCGGGGTGGCGTGAGTCAATATCTCTGGAAGTAGTAACATGGGTGCAATATAAACTGTCCTTCCCCTGTGTTTCAGAGCGGTCATTTTAGTGTTCATAGTGCTGCACATACCAGACCTCAGTTATCCAGACCTCTGGCAACCATCTTATTATTCTCTTAGGGAAGAATGACAAATTATGTGGGTATACTGCTATAATATCTGTTGATGCTTATGTCGATGTTAACCCCATCATGTTTTCCTAAGCTTTGAAGATTGCTGGCAGCTGTTCAGTACTACCATTCTGAAGCCATACCCAGTGGTCTCTGAAGATGGCAGTCCTCTGGCTGAAAAATGTTGTCCTGGACAGCCTACTGTAATTGGCTGCAAGAGGTGTCAATCGTTTTAATTTCCCTTGATTTATAATGACCGTTGTTGTGTTGTGTGTTGTTGTTGTCTTTTGTTGTGTGTTCAGCCTCTCCCACTAGAAATGCTGTCTGTTCCCTATATCTTAGACATACTGTTGTATGGGCTATGCCCTACATATGTCACTAGCTGAGAGTAATCATGAGGCAACGAAAGCAGGACACAGTTTGTCTAATGTGTTGTGTTGCATTTCCTCAGCGGTCTCTACTGTCCTCCTTTGGCTGATGGTAAAATATTGGAAAAGAACATTGTGCAGAATTTCATTTGATAAACATTGTACTGCATTAGACTGCAACTATAGAGAGCAACACATTTAAGGATGATCTCAATGTGAAGCAGCTCAGAAAGATGACGCAAGGCAGTTCTGGTGCAGAGAACTTAGCGCTGAGGCAGGAATCGCGTCTCACATCGGTCTGCCACCTCTGGCCTGGTGGTTTCTCGCACGGAATTGCGTCTCAGAGCGACCAGCCTCTGTGGTTTGGAATATTAACGATAACGAGAAAAAAAAAGAGCCCTCCGATTGCGAAGGGTCGGGTTTCCACCGGGCGTTGCGTCACAAAGCCATGAAAAGGCGCTCCCGCCTCCCGACGTCTCTTCCATGCCCGTGTAACATGACACCAGCGCAATCATCCACTTCCTGCCCGGCCTCGCTCTATAGACGAGCCCTGGCCCTGATTTGCTCGGTGAATGGGGGGCACGAGCGTGTTTGAACGGTGCGATTTTGCCCGGCAGCTGCCAGCGAGGCCTCCGTGTATAGCGGCGTGACGACAGCCCTCGGCAAAGCCGCTGAGCAAACACGCCATTGAGCGCGATGGCTCCGTGTTTGCCTCTGCTCTGTCACCCTTAATTGGAGACTGGTGATTTGTTGTTTTGACAGTTTGTCTGTTCTAACTGAAGAACAGGGCACTTAAAGAGAAGAGCGGGTGTGGCGGTGGGTGAATGGGATGCTGGGATTGGATTAAAATGATGCTTGAGGTGATTTAGAATTTCTGTTGCCATTTTTGATCCATTATTGCAAGGGGGAAATTATTGTTATATTTGAAGATTATATTCTAAAATGAAGCCATTGATGCGCATTGTATGGTGATCCAAAGGAACATATCTTGTATCACATGCAACAGTGCTGGCTCAATGTCATTGATTCCTTATTTCTTACACTTATATTTCAAAGAATAAGGAAAACAGCAAGAATATGGGGTATCTATCAGTCTATCAATCGCCTATTGTGAAAGCTATGTAACACCTTCACAAGCAGTACACAGGCTCTTCATATGCACTGTCTAAACAAATAGGCATATTGCATGTTAGGTCATATAGCTCTTTTGAAGGACCTATAGAAAGTGTTGTCCAAATGTCTTACAGACAGGGAACAGCCCCAGTGGTTGGGAGCAAGTTGGGGTGCAGTCAGTGATTAGTCTTTTGTTTGCACTGGGTTGGCAGTAACCTTTTTCCCTTTGTGTGAGGTGTGGCAAAACAGAGAGGGTTGTGAAGCTTGATGACCAGCCCATTAACAAGTTTCAGATCAGTAATCTCACACCCACCCACCCGAGGTCCTCCTGAAACTGATTCATTCATCCGGAGCTTGTTGCACACAGGATGTAGGCTTTGGCTCCTTATAGAAGCAGTCACCATAATGGAGAGTCCCAGGCCTATGGACACTGAAGCGAGCAGACGGAAACAGAGACAGAAACAGAGAAAGGGAACTTTGCAGACTGGGCTGTGTGCTTCTGGAGGAGGTGAAATAGGACATGAGAATTGACACTAGTGACAGAAGTGATGAATCGGCCTACGTCCCCCCTTCACAGTAACAACACTGAGAATGAGAAAAGCGCCCTGAGAATTGAGCAAAGAAATCAGATTCATAAATCATGTGTACCCTGTTAAACATTGCTTGAAACTCCTGCTTGAAAAATAATTGTTGAACATGCCCCCAAAATTAGTCCACACACACATAATTGCCAAAGCCTACTAAGACTTTGAAGGTAAATAAGAGAAAATGGAAATATCAGAGAGAAATAATAAGTCATTTTCCTTCTTCTTCTCTCACTTCTGTAACAACAACAATAACAATAATAACAATTATAATAATGATAAATCCTGTCATGTTTTATCAAAGTAGAAAGTTCTATCAAGTTCAAGAGCAAGTGTACACAAGGGCTGTGCCTACCAAACCATGCACACATGAAGCCCATGCACTGATAATTATATTTGAGAAAGACCCTTTTAGCTACTCTCCCTTTACTTCAGTTGTGATATATTTGGATAAACATAATTTTTCTGCGTGTGGTGGTCAGAATACAATGAAATAAAATTGTAACTTAAATGGAGTCCCACTCCATCAGTCTGTGTGCCACCTTTGGGTGTGCATCCTCTATAAACAGTTTTATTGAGCTCATCTTGAGCAGAGGGAACTGGAACTGAGAGACACAGTGGTCTAAAAGAGAGACACGGACTGATAAAACTGAACAGAGACAGCTTGTTTAGATAGATTAGGTTAGCATGAGTGACACCGACACCTCTCTCTCTCACTCTCTCTCCTCTCTCTGTTCTCTCTTTTAAGTGATATGAAGTGATATATGTTGCTTTTTGGCTACACAATACTTACATTTTTCATTGGAAATAATCATCTTTTTGGAACCAATATAAATGTATTACGAATTGAGTAACTGATTAACTCAAGGCTATTGATCTTCCCCTGAAAGCTTTGTGTATATATTTTAACTTTCAGCAGTATTACCAGAATACATGTACACTGGGGATTCATTGTTCCTTTCCCATGTGACTGAGCACTTTGAATATTCCCTGTGGGACATTCTAGAAGACTGAGAGAGATCAGTGTCGGGGTGGATATCACAATGGCAGTTACCTGAAACCGCTTGTACCATCCTCTCTGCTTACAGTCAGAACTACTCTGAGCAAACCTGTGGCCTACAGTCCTGCAGTCCCCACCGGTCCTGTTAATGCATCTATCTGAAGATGATGAGAAAACTGATGTGTTTTCAGAAAATAAGCTTCCTATTCAGGCTTCTGTGGAGTAGCAATGTGTAGCAGTGCTTGCGAAAATTGGGCTTTCAGGCAGAACACTCCAAGTTCAAATTCTGCAAAGTCCTGGACACTACCTATTTGAGCTTGATACTTGACCTGAACTGCTTTGTAAAATACCCTGCAGCAATGATTATGCAATATACAAAATGTATGAGTTGTTATTTGCTCTGGATAAATGTGTCGGCTCATTGATTTTATAACCATCTCCTTAAAACAGTGACTTAATATGCCATTGCACACATAAAGTACAATATCTATACAGTTTCCAAATGTAATTCCTTTTTTTCCATGCTGCAATAAAAAATTCAGTATGGAGTGGCCTTTGAGACTCTTATAATCATTGCATACTATGGCAACTGAATCTCATTAGGCTGCTATAATAATGGTTCGTTTTGAACGTTTTATAGTGAAGCGTTAGTATTCTGAATTATTTTTGGATTTGGAATGATTGATTTTTGTCTTGATGACTTTTTTCTAGCCTGAGGTTTACTAATGTAAATTGCATTAATATGACATGGGCGAACTGTTTGTGCTGGTTTGTTGTACCATAATGCGGGTGGTAAAGACCTTGCCCTCTCACTGGTGAACTCTTGTTGCCCAGGACTCGATCCAAAAGCTCATTGTTGTGGAAAAGCTCAACAGAAGGTATGTGGGGTGTAGCGGCGCTTGAAGAAGGATGTCTCAGGTCACTGCTATCACATGTCCATGCATATTTAATAGGGGCCTAGCCACAAGAAAACAACTGTGTAAGTTGACCAGCTGATGTATTCCCTGCTCCTTGGGGTTAGATTTTTGGAAAACACTTTATGAAGACCTTGTGCCACTGTTATTCATTAACCAAGTAACAAAAATAATGATCATGATGATAATGATGATTCACATTGACATCGCAGTCCTTCAAGATCTCAGAATTACAGTGAAGGGGGTGAGCTTACGTCATATCACCAATGTGTAGCATGGCAGCCAATTTATGCCAGAAAGCTCACCACACATCAGCTGTGGTGGCTGGGGATGGATAATAGCTTGATTGTGATCAATAGATCAACAGAGATATATTTATTAGTCCAGACAAATGACACATTAATATGTTGAGGTATTGCATGGGCTACTGCTGACATGCCTGTGCTAACTTTAGTTAAGGAGTTAAACTCCTGTATAAATTAATAAAAAATGCAGTATGGGACCCCAGGGAGAAACAACTGAAGGTCACCCAGTAGATATAACTCGTAGGCTAATCTTAGCCGACAGCCTTTCTTTCCTTTTTGTAATGTGCATCCAGGGCCAAGAAAATATACTGGTAGTCCCCCTTGATATGTCATGGTGGCTTTGGCATCAGGACTAGCAATTTGTCTATGTTTGTAGTATCCCATGAATCACAGATGAAGCCCAACCCTGCATTGTTTCATCCATCTGGCAGGAGATGGCGTAATGTCACTAGCCTTGTATGACATCACCACCATCTTCCAGAAATGATCAGTCCTATATGGTGTTTTAGACACTGGCATTACTTCACCCCCTATATAGGTTTCCTCTGTAAAGATAAATATAGCTCTTTAAATAGAGTTCAGTTTACCGTTACAAGAAGAGTACCTTGTGATTGGCTTATGGCAAATTTATTTGTTTTAGCCAAATATTCCATGGGGAAAAAATTGACAACTACATCATAATTGATTTACAGTATCACCATGACAAGGTGACAAGAAATGGTAAAATGCAGCTTTTAGAAGAGCAGTGCGGCATAGACACAGACAAGGGAATTTGGACAAGGATGAGCATTATAGGTAATGGGCAGTGGCCCCAGGGTGTTATGTGGGCAGGCTGTGTTGGAGGGTTGGGCCAGGTTTAAGTGGGTTCAAGCTGAGATACAGACAGCAAACAGCCTCCCACCGTCCCTTCTTCCTGCCTCCCTTTTCTCCTTCATTGGCCTTTAAGAGAACTCATTTAGCGGAGCGTTTACCCAGCCTGCCTCCCCTCCGTCACTCCACGGAAAAGTGGGCTGCGGAACCCCCGGAGACCCACCCTGGTTCTGCTCCAGCCTGCCCGGAATCCTCCCCAAATACCTCCGTTCTTGTCAAGAAAACAGCAGTGTTTAGTGGGCTTCCCTTGAGGCCCTATATCCATCCATGGCAGAGACTGTTGGGTTTGATTTTAAATGTAGCCACTTGGTTGTAGCTCAGATTTACCTTGTTAGGATTTGGTTTGAGTGGGTCTCCCCTACTGTATAATCTTTTGAGGTACAACAGATACATACTCTTACTTAAATACTTGCATACATTACTTCTTTTGACAAGAAAATGCTCCTCAATTATAGTAAACCGGTCAGAGGCCATGTTATCTGGGGCTTTGAGATTACAGGAAGTGTGGGTAGGAGTTGATGTATGTGTGAGCATCTGCTACTTCCTGCTTTGTAAGGATCTGCAAAGGTCAGGTCCTCTTAGATAAAATGGAGAAAGGGGCATAGCTGTGGACTCCTGTCGGATATGGTGTGGTACAGCAGTGCCGCTCAGGTAGGCTGAGAATTAATGGAGCCTCTGGCCTCGCCAGGGGAAATCTTGGCCCTGTCTGCTTTTGTGAAAGCTTTGCACTCCAGACCCTGCCGTTATAGGGGAGAAGGAGCGAGGTAGGGGTGTGTGTGTCCCTAAATAACCCTTACCTGCAGCGGCTTTTTTGCGCGCGCTTTACAGACGGCGCAGTGGGAGGTTCGAGCTCCCTGGCGAGAGGCCAGCAGAGAGGCTTCAGGCCTTCTTAAACGCCAACGCCTGCCCGACTGCGGGAGCCACTTGGGGTAAGCGCTTCAATGGATCCACACCTCCTGCGCCGGAGCAGCTATCACCACAGCCCACTTGCCCCGTGTCCCTTTTGTAAATCGCCATTTTGATGGCAGTTAACCTGTGTCTGGTTGTTCTCGATCAATACTTACAGAGCAGGGGCCTTAATTGACATGGATAACCACCTCCTGCTTCCCAGGGATGTAGGCAGGGAGAGACACCTTCTGTCTGGCACTGATCAATATCGGCTGTGTTTCGGGCCGGGGCTCTGAGGTGCTGCTGATGGAGCTTCCAACTGGTGTAGGCCTGGGTTTCCCCCAGCAATGAAGAGCTGGGGATGTTGCATGCGAGCTGCCTGTCAAAGTGATTTCATCAGCCGTCTCTTACAAGCGCTCGCCGCTGTAGCTGTGACACGAACGCAGGGGGGTGGGGGTGGCACACTGTGTTTTGGGTTCCGGCGTCTTGTTTGAAGTGATGCAGCCTTTTAGCCATTTCTTTTATCTGCTGAAGTGCTTGCTTGAGTGCTCAAATTCCTGTTTCACCTGCCAAAGATGTCTCCCCTCAAGCCCATGTCACCTCAAGCCCATGGAATATCTTTACTCTCATGTAAGCCTGACAGTGTTTATTTTAACTTCTAATGAATGCCAATATTTTCTTGGTATAGGGATTTACTAAAGAACTAAAATAGAATCAATTGTAATTGCATGTTGGTAGAGATATGTTTAAACTGAATCCTTAATCTGTGATGTATATTTTGTGCACAAATAATAGAGGAAATCCAAATAGGCATTCAACACACAGCTGTTTCTGTAAAATGGTAAAACATACAGTATATGCATGTAAATACCATGAAACTGTACTTTTATCTCACATTCATCTTTTGATCTAAATCCAAATACCTGATTTACATAGCAAAAATAACTTATTTTTCCATACTTTTGGAGGGCTCTGTATGTAACATAAATAGTAACAGTTTGCTATCAAGCAGGGATATAATATGTTATAGACTTTTGTCTTATAGTTTGTCACAGGAATGATTTATATGACATTATGACGGCTGTTATAAGCATAATATGTGTTTCTTTACATTTACAAATATTTTGTGTCACATGTTTTATTACATAATTTAATTTGGTAACCAAGAAATATTTTTTCACAATGCCTATCGCAGTCACCAGGCTTGAATAAAATTAATATGAAAGTTTTATCATGTAGGATCAGGCATGGAAATATATTTAGTTTAAAATGTTTTTTTAATCATGTTAGACATTACATTCAGTAGGAAGACTGCATCATAACACATTGCATAACAGTATGTCAGTATGTCAGAATGTCTGCCTCATGCTTATCCTAAGTAACAGACAATGCTTTTGCAATACATCTTCACTGTTAAGCAACAACCATACAATGTTACATTGTGATAATGTCCTTTGTTATCTGTGATGCAAGCTGGGATGCAACTATGTGGCTGGAACCTGGTCTTCCCATTATCATGAATGTTTTAAACCCAGCCAGCAGTTTGAAAGGGCTACATTGAATAACCACAAAAGATATCAACCCAGAGTGACTTCCTCCCATCATTGTCTTAAAGAGGAAGAACACCCTTTTCCCTTGTTTGCCCGATGAAGTACACCAATGCAATACCAATATAGGTGGTGTGATTCTGGTATTAAAAATCATATCCATGTGTTGCATGATGAAATATAGTGTTATGTAGGGGTAGGGGTTTATATATAATATAGGGGTTTTTCTATACTTATATAAAAAGAACCAGTCTTCACAGCAGGGGTGTCAAACTGATTCCCAAGGATGTGGCAGTGTCTGTGGGTTCTTGTGGTTTTCTTTCAAACAACTGCTAATTAAGGCCATGAGAACAAGGTTTGTGGCTTCTAGGGAGATGCCACTGTTTGTATATGTCTCTGTACTTGTTTAACCAACAAAATTATTTGTATTCATATTTGTATTCGAATAAAAACCAGAAGTGGGCGTCGTGTAAAACCAGAAACTGGTGGAAGCTGTATAAAATGCCAAAAAAAACAATTCTCTCAGGGATGACTAATTTGTTATCAATCCTTTGTTCTTAAAAAATCCTTTGTTCTTAAAAGCACCCCTGAGAGGATCAAATACAATAACCACAATAGCAACAACAACAGCTGAATTAATGCTCTTCCCATAATCTCTCATTGTGAACTGAAATCTGGTAAACTGTTAAGGCCCATCAGGCAATGCACATTTCAGTGGCTTTCAGGATTTTGTGAATCTCATTTCAGGGTTTTTTTTTTATTTTTTATTTTACCTGCACCCCACAGGCCCAGTCGGGTCACCTCTGGGGTGAGCGATGCACTTTCAGGAATGGAACCCCCCCCACCCCCCGCCCCAAACCCCGCAGGGTCCAGCGGGTTTTGGCTCACACCACAGCGCTTTGATCCTACTGCAGTCTGACACATGGCCATACTGTGGCCGTCCCAGCTGCGCGAGCGGCCATTAGCGCAGGCTTCAGCGAGCGCTACATCTCTTTCTCTCGGCCCCCGCGATGCCCCCGCGCAGCTCAAATCATTCATTAAATCAGAACACAAAAAGTAACTTTACTTGAATGCCTCGGCATGAATTTTTTATCATCGCCGCAAATAAATCTTTTGTCATTTCGCCCCCCCCCCCATCTCCTCTCCGTCCAATTTGGATACGGCTGCACGCTCGGCTGGATAATTGGTGAAATAGATCTTATGAATTTTTCAGAAAGATTCATAGCTGCTATATAACTGCTATCAGGCCGGGGCTAAGTGGGAGACTGTATCACAGCTCATCATTGTCATGCTTTCTCAAAATCGCGCCATTTACAGAGACAAGATTTTAAATTTGGGAAAAGGATGGAGGTCGGTGCAGTATTAAGCAGGTCATTCTGATTACAGACCTGATGCCTGATTCACATTTATGATAAAACCAAAATTGGGTCCTGAACTCTGACACCATTTCATTTTGTAGCCCTGTTAGTGTTTCGGTATTTCTTGCTGATAATACATTGATGAGGGTATAGATGTTATTAGCAACAGCAGATGTATGATTAACAAGTCCAGGCACTCTTACATAGAAGATTTTAAAGGTTCACATCCTGTCTCGTGAATGTTTTATGCATTGCTTGTCATAGCTCATCATTCTTGAAAGAATCCTTTGTTATTGGACCTTTTAACAAAGTAAATCCTTTTAGCGCTGTATTTAAGATTCATGATCTTTACAAGGAAGGGGGAATATAGGCAATCTGACGTAGAGAGATGTTTTGACTGTTGACAGGGTAAAAGGATTTTTTTTTCTCAGTGTTCTACAATGTCGCTATTTCTGTCTCACATTCTAAAACGGATCACATCGCAATTACAAACAGCGCAGGTAGACTATATGACAGTATCCGGCATATAATTTTAGGCTGTGTATTTCTTAAATGCGTGAGATGCTCATGTTCCTCAGCGGGCAGCTAGGGAGGCTGAGAGAGCCGTCCAGCAAGCCCTCTTTTCCAAGTGACGGCCCGCATCCAAACAGCGAAGTGATATGCGATGCTAAATGAAGCGGGTAAACATGTCTTTAAATCAGCAGGCGACCTCACACAGTCCCTCGTCCGTTAAGCTCGTCGTGGGCTTTCAGCCGGGCGCGTGCTGCCTGTGCCCGTATACCCTCGACGCGGGGCTAATGGAAAGCTTTCAAGGCGTGCCTGAGGAGAACGCCGGCTTTCGTCTGGCCTCTCCGTGCAGGCCGGTGCCACCGGCTTGCGGTCACGTCCTCCAGGCGAAGCTCGCTTGCAAATAGCTCCCCCGTCTCCAAAACGCCAGTCAGTCCCTTTGGAGTGTTAGTGGAAGCGTGTGTGGGGCACCCGGGGACCTGCCATGTTAAACAGGCCTGAAAACAACACGGGGCTCGGAACAAAAGCGCACGACGCGTGCGACAGTAAAGACGAACTGGCTGGGCTGAGTAAGGATGTCCCCAAGGGCATGCGGCTGGCGTGGCGCAGGGCAGTGAAGGGGTACATATTGGACCTAACATGTCACGTCACTTTAGGAGGAAGTGTAGGAGAGTGTATATTGACTGCTGCTTGTGGTGAAGAAGAAGAAGGACATTTTCTTAAAAAGAGCTGAACTGTTGATACAATCTAACCAAGTATCTCATTTATTTCTGGTATTTTCACTTACTTACCTTTAAGTCCTTGTAATGGCTTCAATACTCATGTGCTTGTGGGCTTATTTTGGGGGTATGTCCAACAATTATTGTTCAAGCAGGAGTTTCAAGCAAGGTTTAACATGGTACAAATGATTTATGAATCTGCTGTCTTTGCTCAATCCTGCTCAAATTTTCTGTTTCTTTTTTTTCTCACACTTTTCCTTATATATGGTTAAATCAAGTTAGCATCCATACATCCAATATGATTTAAAATGAGATTCATATATATTGGTCTACTTTTGTGTTTCAATTCCAGTTCACAAGGTAAAGGTTGATGAAATAATATACATCATTCACACTGCAGTGTGTGTTGCAATCACATTTATTAATAATACATGAATTGATGGCATTCTGATTTAAATGGTATTTAGTGATTGTATATTTTGTGCTCTAATAAATTCATGTACTGAATGAGTATCACATAAAATTGTCCAATATATGTTTAAGGAGGTGTTCAGAGAAATATGGGATTTTATTCAACTGGAACAGGTGAGATTAATTTGGTTTGTCACACAAATGTATTATTTACACTGTAGGTAGTCAGCTTGACATGAGATATTGCTAGTTATGAGTTGTTTGTTTTGTTCATCTTTATCATATAAAAATCGTTATTGTTGCGTCAGGTTTGAAGTGAAAGCTGGCCACTGCTCATGATTGGGGTGCATGTGGCTTTCTCAGCTGGGTGAGTGGGAGAATGCAGCAGACGGATTCTGGATAAACTCAGACATGTGCTCCATTGAACCAGTCGAGGAACAGGACTGAGGAAATCTGCTGGCTGAGCTTTTCCTATTGGTCCACCCACTGTGCAAACTCATTAGCCATGGAAGATTTATTACTGGCCCAGCATAAATATTTGTTTTCTTCTTCTTTGGTGTCCAGCCCCTGGGATTCCCTGCTTTAGTGATAACCTCATTTCAACGAGAGCTGCATTTTCCCACATTAAAATCAAATATTGCTGGTATTTAGATTCAGAACATTGAATAAACGAGACGTGGCAGTTGGATGAATTACAACAGGTTGGCAGCAAGCTCTGTTTTTGGTAACTGATGTAATGAATCAGGCAAGGGCAGATGACATCTCCAACACTGTTATGTGGAGGGTGCACCTTGAATCTGATTATATCAACAGAATTATCATTGTAATGTATTTCTTGGTACTATATTACATACGTGTTTACAGGGTATTATAAACTGTATGTTGTTTTTTTAACCAAGGTCAATTATTTAGATGCCCTGTCTCTGTCATCTCTTGGCCATTTTCCTGTACAGAAGAACATTCAGTCCCCCGTTTCAATGCTCAGAAAGCTGCTAACCCTTGTCTATTCACTGAGATTGCAAACCAGGTCTTTCACAGATGACAACTGCTGCAAGGAGACAATAAGCCTCTGTGTTCGTGGCCATGACAGATGAACAGCCAGTAACAAGGGAGGTCAGAGACAACAAACAGGAAGCTCTCAGTCACAAGAACCAACAGGGCGGGGCTGACGGAAGCATGGCTGCCAGTGGAAAGCATGTTTGCCGTGCGGCAGACCATGTCCTTTCAAGTCTGCCATGGCGCTGTTTGGACGGCGGCAGGTGGCAGGTGTGGCTCCTGAATTTATGGAGCAGCGGCTCCTGCGTCATGCAGGTTTCCATGCCTCCTCTGCCCATGGCAATGAAGACTCTCTCTTATCTGCGGCCGGATGATTACAAGTTACCCTGCACTGGGCAAAGCCTGGACGTCTGCACAGGCTGCTTTCATCAAAGCTCCAGTGCTATCTTCAATGATCAGCCAGCTTAACAAATGTCACTCAAAGCTCATAGTATCTTTATGTGAGACTTAACTTTACTCAGGTATTCTGTGAGAAAACATAGTTCACTGCTGAATTCCTCCAAATAATGTTGTCATTATTATTGAGATTCCAGCCATTTTTTGTCTTTCACTGTTATAAGGACAATGACTGCACAGGATGAGCCTTCCAATGTGTACATATAAATGTAATATCTTGTGTGCCCACTCATAGCATTATTATTATTATTATTAGGGGGCCAAGCACTGAAGGTGACCCTAAGCCTAACCCTACCTGTAAACCTACCCCTAACCCTAGCTGTGACCCTAACCCTAACCTTAGCTGTTACCCTAACCGTAACCCTAGCTGAAACCCTAACCCTAACCCAAGCTGTAACCATAACCCTAACCCTAACCCTAGCTATAACCCTAACCCTAAGCCTAGCTGTATCACTAACATTAACCCTAACCCTAGCTGTAACCATAACCTTAACCCTAACCCTAGCTCTAACCCTAACCCTAACCCTACCTCAAAACCTAACCCTAACCCTATCTGAAACCCTAACCGTAACCCTAACCCTAGCTGTAACCGTAACCCTAACCCTAACCCTAGCTGTAACCCTAACCATAACCCTAACCCTAGCTGTATCCCTAACATTAACCCTAACCCTAACTGTAACCATAAACCTAACCCTAACCCTAGCTGTATCCCTAACCCTATCCTTAGCTGTTACCCTAACCATAACCCTAGCTGAAACCCTAACCCTAACCCAAGCTGTAACCGTAACCCTAACCCTAACCCTAGCTATAACCCTAACCCTAACCCTAGCTGTAACCATAACCTTAACCCTAACCCTAGCTCTAACCCTAGCCCTAACCCTACCTCAAAACCTAACCCTAACCCTATCTGAAACCCTAACCCTAACCCTAGCTGTAACCGTAACCCTAACCCTAACCCTAGCTGTAACCCAAACCATAACCCTAACCCTAGCTGTATCCCTAACATTAACCCTAACCCTAACTGTAACCATAAACCTAACCCTAACCCTAGCTGTATCCCTAACCCTATCCCTAACCCTAACCCTAGCTGTAACCCTAACCCTGACCCTAAACCTAGCCATAACACTAAGCCTAACACTAGCTCTAACCCTAACCCTAACCCTAGCTGTGACCGTAACCCTAACCCTACCTGTAAAACTAACCCTAACCCTAGCTGTGACCCTAACCCTAACCCTAGCTGTAACCCTAACCCTAAACCTAGCTGTAACGCTAACCCTAACCCTAGCTGTAACCCAAACCCTAACCCTAACCCTAGCTGTATCCCTAACATTAACCCTAACCCTTTCTGTAACCATATCCCTAACCCTAACCCTAGCTGTAACCCTAACCCTATTATTAACCCTAACCCTAGCTGTAACCCTAACCCCAACCCTAAGCCTAGCCATAACGCTAACCCTAACCCTAGCTCTAACCCTAACCCTAACCCTAAGCTTAGCCATAACGCTAAGCCTAACCCTAGCTATAACCCTAACCATAACCCTAGCTGTGACCCTAACTCTAAACCTAGCTGTAACACTAACCCTAACCCTAGCTCTAACCCTAACCCTAACCCTAACCCTACCTGAAAAACTAACCCTAACCCTAGCTGTGACCCTAATCCTAGCTGAAACCTTAATCCTAACCCTAGATTTATCCTAACCCTAATCTTGACATTAACTCTAACCCTGGCCATAACCCCAACCCTAGCTGTAACCCTAACCATAAACCTAGCTGTAACCCTAACCCTATTATTAACCCTAACCCTCAGCTATACAGCTATACAGCTACCTCAAAACCCTAGCTGTATCCCTAACATTAACCCTCACCCTAGCTGTAACCCTAACCCTAACTCTAGCCATAACGCTAACTCTAACCCTAACCCTAACCCTAGCTGTAACCTTAACCCTAACCCTAGCTGTGACCCTAACCCTAACCCTAGCTATAACCTTATCCCTAACCCTACCTGTAAACCAAACCCTAACCCTAGCTGTACCCTAACTCTAACACTAGCTGTATCCCTAACATTAACCCTAACCCTAGCTGTAACCATAACCCTAACCCTAACCCTAGCTGAAACCCTAACCCTAACCCTAGCGGAAACCATAATCCTAACCCTAACCATAGCTATAAACCTAACCCTAGCTGTATCCCTAACATTAACCCTAACCCTAGCTCTAACCCTAACCCTAACCCTAGCTGTTAAACTAACCTTAACCCTAGCTGTAATCCTAACCCTAACCCTAGCTGAAACCCTAACCCTAACCCTAGCTGTAACTGTAACCCTAACCCTAACCCTAGCTGTAACCCTAAACCTAACCCTAAACCTAGCTGTATCCCTAACATTAACCCTGACCCTAGCTGTAACCATAACCCTAACCCTAACCCTAACCCTGGCTGTAACCCTAACCCTATCCCTAACCCTAGACCTAGCCATAACACTAAGCCTAACCCTAGCTCTAACCCTAACCCTAACCCTAGCTGTGATCCTAACCCTAGCTCTAGCTGTAACCCTAACCCTAAGCCTAGCAGTAACCCTAACCCTACCTGTAAAACTAACCCTAACCCTAGCTGTGACCCTAACCCTAACCCTAGCTGTAACCCTAACCCTAAACCTAGCTCTAACCCTAACCCTAACCCTAGTTGTAACAGTAAAACTAACCCTAACCCTAGCTGTAACCCAAACCCTAACCCTAACCCTAGTAGTATCCCTAACATTAACTCTAACCCTAGCTGTAACCATAACCCTATTATTAACCCTAACCCTCAGCTATACAGCTATACAGCTACCTTAAAACCCTAGCTGTAACCAGTAACCCTAACCCTACCTGTAAACAACCTAACTAGCTCAACCTAACCTAACCCTAGTCTGTAACCTAACATTAACCCTAACCCTAGCTGTAACCCTAACTCTAACCCTAGCCATAATGCTAACTCTAACCCTAACCCTAACCCTAGCTGTGACCGTAAGCCTAACCCTAGCTGTAACCCTAACCCAACCCTAAGCCTAGCCATAACGCTAACCCTAACCCTAGCTGTAACCCTAACCCTAACCTTAGCTGTGACCCTAAGCCTAACCCTAGCTATAACCCTAACCCTAACCTTTGCTGTAATCTTAACCCTAACCTTAGCCCGAGCCCTAGCTGTAACCCTAACCTTAACCCTAACCCTATCTGTAACCCTAACCCTAGCTGTAACCTTAACCCTAACCCTAGCTGTAACTGTAACCCTAACACTAACCATAACCCTAGCTGTAACTGTAACCGTAACCCTAACCCTAACCCTAACTCAAACTCTAAACCTAGCTGTAACCCTAACACTAACCCTAACCAGAACCCTAGCTGGAAACTAAACCCTAACCCTACCTGTAACCCTAACCTTATCACTAGTTGTAACCCTAACCCTAACTGTAACCCTAACCCTAGCTGTATCTCTAACCCTAACCCTAGCTCTAACCCTAACCCTAACCCTTGCTGTAAACCTACGCCTAACCCTAGCTGCAATTCTAACCCTAACCCTAACCCTAACCCTAACGGTAGCTGTAATCCTAAACCCTAAACTTAGCTGTAACCCTAACCACCTTAGAACACCCTAGCAACCACATACAACATCCTAGCAACCACCTAGAACTCCATAGCAACCACCGAGCAACACCCTAGCGACCACCTAGTACACCCTAGCAACTGCCTAGAACTCCATAGCAACCACCTAGAACACCCTAGCAACCGCCTAGAACTCCATAGCAACCACCTAGAACACCCTAGCATATGCCTAGAACTCCATAGCAACCACCTAGCAACACCCTAGCAACCGCTTAGAACTCCATAGCATCTGCCCAGAACTCCATTGCAACCACCTAGCAACAGCCTAGCAACCGCCTACAACTCCATAGCAACCACCTAGCTGTACCCTATCAACCAGCTAGAACACCCTAGCAACCACCTACAACTTCATAGAAACCACCTAGCAACACCCTAGCAACCACCTCTAACACCTTAGCAACCACCTAGAACTCCATAGCAACCACCTACTAACACCCTAGCTACCACCTAGAATACCCTAGCAACCATGTAAAACACCCTAGCATCTACCTAGCAACACCCCAACAACCGCATATATCACCATAGCAACCACCTAGCAACACCCTAGCAACCACCTTGAACACCATAGCACACATCAAGTTTTGATGAAGAATTAATTTAGCTCTGTATATATGTCTCGCAAATCAACTCATTACCGTGATGTTATAGCACATACACAATACTCTATTTCTGCTCATACTAAAGACACTGTTCACTCTGTTCAGCACAAAGTCGATTTTGTGTTGGCGGCAACCACACTTCACAATTTCTGCAGGAAATGTCTAGTTATTATTATTATTATTATTATTATTAATATTAATAATAATAATAATAATAATAATAATAATAATAATAATAATAAACTGGTTTTACACTGCCTGTTGGTTTGGTTTTGGCAGACTGTATCCTACCCCCCCCCCCCAACACACACTTAGTGTATACAAGTGTGGAAATTACGCTCACCTATAACAATAAAACTCATATCCTGTTATCGTTTTTTTCACAAAGGAAAAGTGAGCATGTCTAAATGTCACAGCTGACTCAAGCACTTCTTTTCATTTAGTTTATGTCATGTCAAAAGAAAAACTAAACTGCTAAATTAATGAAAATGTGCATTGCATTATTCACACCAAAATTAGTTTTAACACAACTCATGATGAGACAGTGTTGTTAACCCCTTTTTTATAATTACTTTTGCAGATTTCTGTGTGTATATATTTTTTCTAGACTTGGAAGACAGTCCTTTTCTATTTTGTTTTTCTCTTCTTTTTAGTGCAAAGACATACTTGCCTTTATCTCTCCTGTGGTGATACACTCCCAAATTAATATTGCATTCTTACAGAAGCCAACCAGTTTGCTTGAGATCTAGAGACCATGCAGGTAAAAACGCTCATTTATCCATTCAGTGCTTTCAAGGTCAAAGAGGTGTGTGCTTTCCTGAGTGGCTGTGTCACATGCAGTAAGCTTTCGGCTCGCTATGGAGTATCATTCGCTCCAGGGGTGTCTCCTGTTATTATTTTCCTCTCATTCTCTTTCCCTTTCTTTCTAAAATCATGAATAATTTGTGTTCCAGCCTTGCTGCTTGATGACAGGCATGCAGTTGGCTTGCAGTCTTTTGTTCAGATCAGGTGAATAATGGATTACCTCTGCAACAAAAGAACAGGCCTGTCTTAGTCCGTGCATTTTCACAGAAAGGGAGGAGGGAGAGAGGGCCAGGTTAGGAGAAAGAAAGTTTTCTGCTTCCCTTGTGGTGGACAATTTTGATAACTTCATTTCCAGAGGAACTAACAAACTGGCTTTTTTTTACATGAAAAAAAGGTTTGCATAAGGCTACACAGAAGATGATCCTGGGTTTTTGTACAGTAATAACACCTGACATTTGTCCATAACAACAACAAGAGTAACAACTAAATAAAGAACCGACACTTGATTTGTATTTTTAGTTGCTGAATGACCAGAATCTGAAATTAGATATAAAATAAAAATAGCACTGGACAGTGTCAGACCAGACAAATGTATATGTCACTGAAGAGAGCGCTGAGATTCAGAGGACAATGTGAGATGACTGGGGCCTATGGCTTGTATTTCAACCGTAGGTAAATATTGTAACATTGCAAATATATACGGATATAAAGCCCAGCAGCTTTCTTTACCCAGGTGATGTTCCTGTCCATCAATTGCTACTCTAGACAGTGCATCTGAAGGCAATCCTCCCATTGCAAGTGGAGCAGCTCAGCCTGATTTGAAAATGCTCCTCTTCTTTTATGCTGTCTTTGAAGAAAATCCTCCCTTTATGTCGAAATGCTCAGTATGTGGTGAATCTGTTAGCAGCTACAACAAGCGTGCACACAATGGACGATCCTGTGATTTGACAGCCTCAATTACTGAGCGTGTCCATTTTGTTCATTACTTGCCATTGCCAGATGCTGTGGATCACTCATTTAGCTGGCAGGCTGACTTATCTGTGAGGTGACTCAATGAGTTGGGTGAATTTTTTACCCACAGGTTGTTAATTTATATGGAAATAAGAGGCTGTTCTGTGATCAAAGCAATGATATGTTGAAATCCTAGTCAAAGGACAATGTGAGATGACTGGGGCCTATGGCTTGTATTTCAACCGTAGGTAAATATTGTAACATTGCAAATATATACGGATATAAAGCCCAGCAGCTTTCTTTACCCAGGTGATGTTCCTGTCCATTAATTGCTACTCTAGACAGTGCATCTGAAGGCAATCCTCCCATTGCAAGTGGAGCAGCTCAGCCTGATTTGAAAATGCTCCTCTTCTTTTATGCTGTCTTTGAAGAAAATCCTCCCTTTATGTCGAAATGCTCAGTATGTGGTGAATCTGTTAGCACGCTTAACAACAAGCGGTGCACACAATGGCACGCGACTTGTGATTTGACAGCTCCTCAAATTGTTACTGAGCGTGTCCATTTTGTGTTCATTACTTGCCATTTGCCAGATGCTGTGGATCCTCATTTGTAGCTGGCAGGGCTGGACTTATCTGTGAGGGTGCACTCAATGAGTTGGGTGGAATTTTTTTTACCCACAGGTTGTTAATTTATATGGAGAATTAAGAGGCTGTTCTGTGGATCAAAGGCAGCATATGGTTGTTGCAAATCCTTCAAGGACAATGGAGATGACTGGCCTATGCTTTTATTTCACGTAGGTAATATTGTAACTTGCATATATACGATATAAGCCAGGCTTTCTTTACAGGTGATTCCTGTCCATTAATGCTACTCTAGACAGTGCATCTGAAGGCAATCCTCCCTTGCAAGTGGAGCAGCTCAGCCTGATTTGAAAATGCTCCTCTTCTTTTATGCTGTCTTTGAAGAAATCCTCCTTATGTCGAAATGCTCAGTATGTGGTGAATCTGTTAGCACGCTAACAACAAGCGGTGCACAATGGCACGGACTTGTGATTTGACAGCTCCTCAAATTGTTACTGAGCATGTCCATTTTGTGTTCATTACTTGCCATTTGCCAGATGCTGTGGATCCTCATTTGTAGCTGGCAGGGCTGGACTTATCTGTGAGGGTGCACTCAATGAGTTGGGTGGAATTTTTTTTACCCACAGGTTGTTAATTTATATGGAGAATTAAGAGGCTGTTCTGTGGATCAAAGGCAGCATATGGTTGTTGCAAATCCCTTACAAAGGGCAAGTCTGCAGAGAGTTGAAATCTGTCAACACCCACCCTGTAAAGTGTGTCTATGGAGCTAATCATGTGGAGAGCAACACAAAGATTTTTTCTGCCATTTTCATCTAAACTACTTCAGATGTATCTGAAGGATGAGAATAAATGTGGGAATCTAAGAGTGTGAATGTATTTAAAACCAATTCGTGACTAAAGATTTCTCTTTCATATTTTATGTGCACATCACTAAGCCGGCTTCAGTGGTTATTCATCCTATTAAACACTGAAAACCAAAAGCCGTTTGAGTGTATTCAAAGGGTGCCATTTGTGAGTGTGTGTGTGTGTGCATGTTTGTGTGCATGCGTGCGTGTGTGTGTGCATGTGTTTGTGTGTGTGTATGTGTGCGTCCGTTTGTGTGTGTGTGTGTTTCTGTGTGTGTGCATGCGTTTGTGTGTGCGTGCATGTGTGTGCTGTTGCATTAGGACTTCAGAGAGCAGATTTGAGCCACAGACTCAATGGGACTGGCTGATGGATGCACAGACTGGATGCAAAATGCATTGCTCTGATTACTCACCCTCACAAATCGATCGGCCCATTCCAAGACTTAGTCTATCCATATTTGATATGCCTGGGGGCAGTTGGGTGGCTTCTCTAAAAATCCTTGTGGAGGCCTTAGAGAAAAATCTGGTCGGCTTAATGGTGGAATTGCTGACTACATGAAAAACCTTTCCCTTCTCCCTTCTGAGTGGAGCACACAAGTCTGGAGCTGGGAGCCGGGGGCTGGTTACTGCACAGGGTGTATGCAGTATCCTGCCCAAGATAATGAAAGGTGAACTGAACATGGATGTGTTGTTTCTTTTCTTATGAACACTAGGTGCGATTGATTTCATGTGAAAAATACTACACTGAAAAACAAAGTGCTTTGAATTGTTTTGAGCATCATTTGAGAGAGAGAGAGAGAGAGAGAGAAAGTTAGATGGTTTGCAGCAAAGCTATTGACCTCTAAAGTTCTGTAATGAAATATGCACAGTAGACAACTGACATCGTAATTGGCTTTGTTGTCCCTTTGAAATAGGACTTCCTTGTTTTCTGACATTTTACAGAATTTTGGGATTGGAAAACATGTTAAAAGAGCACTGGACAGTTCCACCAACACCACCCTGGAGTTCCTCCAGTAGTACTCTGATAATCTGATAAAAAGGTTTCATAGGGATCACCCATGGATGGATCTAAATACCCTCAAATTAAACACAGTCTGCACCTTCACCACATATTCATTGCTTCGTTTCAAATTCAATGTGCTGGAGTACCGAGTCAATAACGATGAAAAGTGTGTCACTGTCCATATAGACCACACTGTATAGGCTATAATACACACTGTAGCGTACAAAGAATGAAAAAACCCTGTAAACTGTTCGGCACAGACTACGTTCTGAATAAAAGTTGCCCCCATAAAATATGTGGCTGCTCCCAATCCCATCAGTCAGGAACCAGAGTTCAACCAAATGAAATGAAAGTGTTCTTTTTCAGAGGCTTCAGGGTCCCATTGGTAGTTTTTTTGCTTAATCAAGGTGGTAGAATTCCTGGTACAGCACCCTGGTACAGCACTTCAGATACCTAAATTCTCCTTCAGCATGAAGGTCACCAACTGCATATGATCATACTTCTCTCTATCTGTCTTCAGTGCTCTTGTCTTGGATCAGCCAACATTTTTCAGTTTCTCTCGAAGCAATTCATCCGGGGTTTAAAACATTCAGCACTTTCACAGGCCAATATGGTTTAAGATGAGGTGGAATTGAAGCATTAAAATCATTGTGAGTCAATGATTTCATTCAATGTTCAACACAAACACATTACGATTGCATGAACGACTTTAAATATTTAAAGGCATAGTTCACTTTCTGAAGTTTTTGATATTGTTTCGGTATTAGTATGCATATTTTTTCAATTAGAAGGACAGACCGTTTTTGTATGTATTTAAAGGTATTTTAGTTAAACAGTTTTTTTTTTAGATAACATGCTGTCTTCACAGTGGTTGGTATGGATGCATTCGTGGGTTTGTGGTTTAAAGCAAAGAAACACACTCTCAGATAACTTCAAAGCATCTTGTACATATTCTTCCTGGTACACAAAAACTGCCTGAGATAATCGAAAAATACGCACAAAAACCGAAATCATTTTTTTAAATCCAGAAAGTGAGTCTTTTAAGGAAGTTGTTTACTATTTACTTTCGTATCGGTAACCAACCCCACATGCGGGCTGTTTCAAGTGTAAACCGTGTGAGCACAGGTATTGGATATGGATTTCTTTTAAAAGTAGATGTGAGCAGGCGGTCAAAAAATAGGACATACTCAAAAAATCGGAATTGGGCATCAAGACCTGCGGTGTAAACCCAGCCTTAAAGAGTCAATATTGCCAATCGGTATGAGCGCAAGAGCAAATTGTGTGTGCGCCCTGCGATGGATTGGCGACCTGCCCAGGGGGTATTCCTCTCGCCCAAAGCATGATGGCTCCAGCCCTGACCAGGAATAAGAGGGTTAGATAGGCCTAATGGATTATGGATGTGGTCGCGCCTGATTCGACATACCTTGAAAACTTTGCATGCATGTCCAGACACAAACTTAGTCGTGAAACAACTCCGTTTTGAATGGACTAATTTCTCAGATAAAATAAAATGCAACAGTGGTGTGAAACGGCTGGGGTTCCAGTGATTGGCAATAAAGTAGCTTGTAGCCTAAATGAAACAATTTTACAGTGCAACTGCACTGAAATCGTACAGTTGATTGAAAAAGGAATGTCACCTTTTTAAAGAGGACATGTACAGGTTTAGTTTTCTCGAAACTATTTTTTCAGATCTGTTTTAATAAATAATAGAGAACACAAAACCTCTTTCTAATCCTTTCCAGGTCTGAAGGCACTTGAAGACTGTATTTGTGACACTCGACATATTCTGTGGTCTCCTCTCAGATTTCCAGTAAAATCGCCTGGGGCAAGAAAGCACTTTATAGAGCTATTACATTCGGTTCACTATATAGCTAGTTACCAAACCGCTATTTTGCACTTTTCAGATTGCCTTCAGAGGCTTAAAGTACAAGTCAATCTGCGCTCACCCAACCTCTCCATGGTTAACACTATACCTTTCAATAATTAAAAGGAAGAAAACGAAGTTTCTGTGAAAACTGACATAATTGTAGTTAGTCTGCCACAGTCCATTTCATGTATTTTAAGCCATTATTTTTCGATTATTATTGGTAACAGTCAACTACCACTGCCACTCCTATTAACTAAAACTTAATTGTAACTTTTATTATTATTATTATTATTATTATTATTATTATTATTATTATTATTATAAACCACTGGCCACATTATCGCCATATGTTGCCAATGAGTTAAACGCTGGAATGAATTTGCTGCATTCCTTCTTCCGTCTAAGAAGAGAGGCGCTATTCGTGACTCGGCCTACACATAAAGGTCATGAAAAAACTCTACGACGCTTCAATCGCACAGGTTCTTTGATCTCAATCTATGCAAATTGTGTAGACAAGAATATTCTGCGAGATCGTCAGGTTTACATTTTTCGCTTAAATCACTGGTTGCGAATCGTGACTTTATATTCGCTTCCTTTATTTAGTTTCCCTGAGATCCATTGATTAGAGAAGAATTAATCTTCGCTTCACCTCACCTCAATCTTGTGCACGTTGAAACTCTAATTGTAGATTAGAAGACGATATAAACCATTAAAACAGAAAAATAAAGAGATAGCCTATTTGGGTCAGATGTTTTTTTATTGGATTCAGCCTATTTCAAGTGAAACAACGTAAAAGTGTCCTGTGCTACTGAATTACCACAAACTATATAATTTTACTATGAGTAGTTCTGTAAATTCTGTAAATCACGCAGGATAAGAGCGTCTGCTAAATGCCTGTAATGTAATGCAATGAGTAGGTTCTGTAATTCAATGGAAAAGTAGAATGTCGGCTAGAACTGGTTGTTTCACCTTCCTTTTATACGTTGCACGGTAATTAAAATGACTATTTTTAAAGTGAAGTGCAATAGCCTATAGTAATTTAATATTACCTTCATATATTTCATTTATTCACTCTTCTCAATTGTTCAGCATTACGTGATCTCTGAAAATATTTCGTTCAGATGTCTTGAGTAGGAAATTTGTTGAAAAGTCAACACCGTCTGAATGATTTCAGATAAAGGGGATTTAAGTTGCCTGCAATTAAAATTACATTTTTAAAAATAATCGGTTTTGTTTTCATTGTTTGCCTCACTCTGTGCTTTACCAAATACCCGGGTTGCGGTAAGTGGGATTAAAAATGACAATGATAGCCTATATTTGTGCGTCCCAAGCTTCTAAAAGTGTTTGTTATTTGTTAACAAAAGTAATCATAATGACCCCAAATAAAGGGTTGGACACAATGTGATTTCATTTTTAATAGGCCCACTATCGGGCTTTCTCTGGAATAGATGCAGAATAATATAAGCTATTCAAAAAGTATAACTTTTTTTCGAAAGGTATATCTTACTTTCAGTCATTCATTCATTCATGTATTGATGTGAGAAAGGTTTACAATAATGAGTTGGACTTCCACTCACGAGAATGTGAGATGTAGTAGCCTACACATATTTTAAAAAGTAACCGTCGTTCAGCACATTTGGGTTCTAATTTCATTGTTGTTCAATATAACAGCAAATCGAGATCTTAAAATTGAGATACGAAAATGAGATGGGCATCGCATGAAGGCAAGGTCCGTAGCAAGGAGTTACTTGGGTAAAACAGGTCACAACTTATGTTAATGCTAATGTTAATTTCGTACTAAAATGTGTAGTGTTTGCGGAGCTATTTTTAAGCTATTTCTGCTTGTGTGTTTTGACTCATGTATGTGCTCAAATCTGATTTTTTTACTCATTGAGATAGGCCTACATGTTGTCGGTGTACTAGACCTACGTAGGCTACTAGAAACATGGGCAGATTTAGCAAACCATAGTAGATGCAGGTGAATTTAATTTAAGATGTTATTCTCTGATAAACCACTCGTGTCCATAGATTAATGATTTAATGCCCTGTTACCATAGATGATTTAAGCATATCCTTACAAGGATAATTTTGTAGAGGGGTCATAAATCTCACAAAAACGTCATTCAAGATTCTTTATGAAAATGCACACGTACCCTACATTAATACTGCAAAAATAGTTTTTATAACAGATATTCAGAAACTATTTAAACAATAACTTACAATCTAAGTTGTAAGAAATGCAAGTGGTAATTAAACTCTAACAGTGTTAATTCAACAGACACCCTGGAATGTGGGACCAAATGTTATCTGTTAAGAGTTGAATTAACACGGTTGAAATAACACTGGACATTTTACTGTGTATGCATATAACGTGTGACTGTATTGAATAAACGGAATCTCTCAATAGCTCTCGAATAATATTTTACCCCCACTCCCACCCCCTATTCATGATCAAAAAATAATTTGAATAATATAAATACAATGTGCATTTTTGTCAATCGTCTTAGTCACAATATAAAGAACTGGAAATATCGTTTTGTCCAAGGATCATCAGTAAAATACATTTTTGAAGAAAGTATCTAAAAATGCTAAACATTTTGGATATTCTCCTCACGTAGCTAATACACAATCAGCTTATTAGTCGTTAGATTTTTTGTAGTGTCTGTTTTTCCAGCCCCCGCAGGTAATAATAAAATAAGTTCATTTTCTTTCCAAAAAACTGATTTTTCTCTACTGGATCCACTGTTTCGTAGACTGTTTTCTTAGATGGTTCTTCTTCGCAGTGATAATATTGAGAATTCTTGAATTTCTTCAATAGCGTTTGAGCAGCTTTACGTCCATCGCTATCAGTCTACAGCTTGATGTGATCGTTGGTTATTCATTTTAAACCATGTTGAGTTTCTTTGTGTCTTCTCAAATCCACCTTTCGTTGAAATCCTTTCCCGCAGAGGTCACAACCAAATGGTTTGAATCCAGTATGTTTTCGACTGTGAGTGATCAAATTGGAACTCTGGCTGAAGGCTTTTCCACACACTTGGCACTTGTGCGGTTTTTCGCCTGGACAATTCAAAGAAAACAATCAAATTACACCTGCATTCTGTCTGAAACAATGAAATATATATATATATATATTTTGCAATTATGAAATGTAAAACGGTGTTTAAATTTAATTTTGAACACAGTGATCGTGACTGGATTTAACTGACACACACTGCAGTGTATACGTATTATCTAGCAAATGTGAAAGGAGATTATTGTTAACATTTTCTTTCACTCGCTTTCCTAAGGCGAATGCATTATGTGAATTACGAACAGGTGTTGCCTGTCTCTATTCTGAGCTGTCAGTCATTGATTGCTCTTCTCTTTCATATCAAGGTCATAGCCTTAAATTATATTATCGGGAGAGCCACAATAAACACACAGCGGATGGATAATAAAAAGATGTGGATTGGATTGCAGGATCTCCTATAGGGAACAGATGTCGATAATGCAATGTCAAATCATTGTCCAAAGGGATCACAGAGCTTCTCCACCCTAGCTCCCCAGTGGTGGAACGAACTCCCCGTCCCTCTCCGAACCTCCCCCTCACTATCCATCTTCCGCCGTGGCCTGAAGACTCATCTCTTCAGACTATACCTAGAATAACCACCACCATGCTGTGCATATATATATATTCAAAAAAAAAAAAAAAAAAAAAAAAAAAACCCTTTTCCTTGTCACTTGTTACATGTTGCCCCATCCCTGCACTTCTTGGTAAATTGTATTTGTCCTAATACTCTAGCTTAATCTTCTGCCTAGTTTGGCTTTGCAGATGTTAGACCAGGATAGTGTTCATTGTTCTCAACTAGAAATAGCTGTACAAAATAAGTAATTGTACCTTACTGAACCCGTGTTCAGCAGTTGTCTACGATCATGAAAATGCACTTCTTGTACGTCGCTTTGGATAAAAGCGTCTGCCAAATGAATGTAATGTAATGTAATGTAATTGTCAAATAGCATTTATTTATAGTGCAAATGTAATCAGACTTTAAAAGAACATACCTACATTTAATTGAGAATTACGCGCCGATATCATCTAAATAGGGAGAATTCCATATTGCACAATTACGCATAAATTCAAAGCTAAATTTTCGTGACTGCACGTGCTTATCTTCTTAAAAAGCGTTTTCAGACTAAAATGCAGAGTCACATTTTGAATATGTGGTCGTTAATAAAACATTAAAAAAAAAAAAAAAATAGACCTACTATCCTATATTACCTGTGTGGATGAAAGTATGTTTCTTCATGTCCGATTTTTGGTGGAACCTCTTCCCGCAGTACTGGCAGGGGTAAGGCCGGGTATCCGAATGGATAAGCAGGTGTGTAGAAAGAGTGGACGATCTTTTAAAGCTTTTGCCACAAATTTTGCAGTCAAAGCTCCTTTCCTGGAAAAAAGTTAAGGAACATATATATTTTTAAAACGTTGTAGGCTGAGGAACACACAATATTAACCCTATATTTTTCTGTTTCTGTGGAATACGAATTAAGTACAGTATTTTGATTGTATTACAGTATTTACATTTTAAATGTAGGCCTATTTTTAATTGCTAGAGTTACTGTTGTTAAAGACAAAGCGGGCTACTAGAATAATTATTTTTGCACAGAAGCATTTAGGTAAAAAGCGGTGCAGTAACTGTTTTAATGAATAAACTTTTAAATACCTGAGAGTGCACAGCTTTGTGCTGTTCCAGGCTAACAGCGTGCCCGAAGGTTTTCCCACAGATTTCACATGCAAACGGCCTTGTCCCGCTGTGCGATCTGCGGACATGAACCTCTAGACCATGCGGCGTGGAGAATACCTAAAGAAGGATGGAGAAGGAAATTTGAGAAATTAATTTCCAGCAGTAAATGGACTGATTTAAAAATGATTTCACGTTTTTCTGTCCATTGTGAAAATATGAAGTCGTCTAAATATGGAACACATCTCAATATTAATACTTCAAAAAGTTTAAGACAGGTTTGAATAACATAAAGACCAGAAGTGGCCGATCTTTCATTTCAAGCTTAACTTAATTTTACACGGGTTTATCAAATGAGATGGACTTATACCTTGCTGCACTTTATGCATTTGTAGGACCCGTTCAAGATAAGGCGAGTACAAAGTAGGTCTGACTCGGCCTTGATTTCGGGGACTTTGCTGTGTATGTTACGGTTCGAGTACAATCCGGAAGCTGTGGCTCTCTCGAACAGGCTGGCAGCTGAGCTGAAGTCGCCGTAGTGTCCTTCGGTGGTCCTCCGTTCTGTGAAGAGTGAGGTTTCGCCAGCCCTGTCTCTGTAGAGACTCATGGAAGTGCTCCGGTCCACGCCAGTCGGGTGTGGGTGCTCCAGGTCAGCAGGATGATGGTGATACGTGGGCTGGACGAGATGCCTGAATTCGGATCCGGAATAATTACTCCACGCATATGGCCGGAATGGAACGGCGAAAGGGTGTGTCTCATCCACAGAAGTTGTAAAAGATTTCTCAGAATCTGCTGAAAATTAAATGTACCGCTCTAAGTTAGTGCCCAGAATAATAGCCGCGTTTCCACCAAAATTACCCGGAACTTTCAGTCCCAGGAACTACTTTACCAGGAACTAAAAGGTTCCTTCAGCCAATGGTTGTCTGCGTTTCCACCGGGGTCTAAAGTACCGCGAAGATTAGGCAAATTAGCGCACTGACGTTGTCGTCGGTCCATCTGTCATATTATTTCTTCTGTGACCCCATACTACCACCGAAGTAGCCTACATTATTTTCTAATAACCGGGACAGCCCGGAGGGGTTTATTCCACGTATATACAACGGGTTACCAACAATGACTATATATGGTTACTTTTGTATTTATTGATTTTCATATATCCTCTCAAACACATTCATTAACAGCAGAAAACATGCACACGTTGTAAACAATTTGCTGTTTTATTACTTTCTCGTCGTCAATTCCATATAGGCTAATCGCAAAATGACAAGAATAGAACGAAAACTCGGACTTGCGTGAAAATGTAAATTAGTAGTGGTACAGCCACCGTTTGCTTTCCTTCGAAGTTACTGCTAGCCGAGCAGCGAAGTGTGCCCTCCAGATGCGAACCATGCACCATAAATGAGTCCATAGTCTTCCTGGTCTTTTCGTGGAATTGAAAAATGGCAGTAAAATTGAGTAAAATTACGGCAGTCTGAAAAAGCTAAAGGGAAGATTACTAGAATTAACCTGTTATTTTACCCGGATAAAAAGTGCGGAAGGTGATTTCCAGTTTGCTTGTACTGTATCACCAATGTTAATTATGCAGAACTACCGCATACCTCACATCACTGTATCAAACGTTTTGAGTCAATTACAACGGGCTAACAAAGAAAATCCGGAAGAAAATATTCAGCAACCGAATTAATCCGTTTGAATGTTTTGGTAGCCTACGTAATATTCTGTCCCAGCACGAATGCTTAGCATTTTATAAAACGAATACTAAAGCAAGAAAAGAACAGAAGAGCACACGTTATAATTCCAAGACGTTGACAGGCTATAACCAAAAGTAGGCTACTGCGCCGCATAACATACAAGTTTGATTTGAAGTTATTATGAAAATAAATTGGTTTGCCGCTGCATATTTTCAAACATGGCGGGTAATGGCGGAAAATAAATACAACACAAATGCTACGAGTACTCGACCAATCAGAAATGTTCAGCGCTGCAAGCTCCACCCAAAAGGTTCCTGTACTTTCGGAAAGTACTACCCCCCGAGCAGGAACGTTTTGGGGGGTAAAACAAAGCCCCCAGAACTAAATTTAGACCCTAGTTCCTGCGGTGGAAACGCACTGAGTTCCTCAAAAGGTTCCTAGTTCCGGGGTATAGTTCCTGCGGTGGAAACGCGGCTTATGTTATCTGACACAATGTCCAATGACTGTAACAATTTTCTTTTAGTTAGATGTGAAAACTGGGGCAATTACTATTACAATTACTATTACTATTACCACTGTTTCCAGATAATGAGTAATACAGGTGAGTAAGTTAATTCAATGTCAATGCTTTCATGTTAGAAGCCATGCATGTCGCGTGGAGGCAACATCAACCAAATGAGCTCTCACCTGGTGATGCCGAGGGAGACGGAGGCCTCCAAAAATCTTCGTAGTCCGAAGATCGACCGCACATGCTACCCTCGCAACTGAGGGGTGACTTAGAGGAGAGGTCTCCGGTGTCCACCAGGTGAGATTCCGGAGAAAAGCTGCCCCGAGAATCAGCAGTCAGAGCACTCGCGCAGCATTCTGTTTCCTCGGGAACCTTGTTCTCTGATTGCAACGAAAGAGTAAACCAAGAGTTACAAAATGTATTGCATGCTAATTATATACATTATAAATGTACGACATAGCTACTTTAGTTATTTTTAGCGTTGTGGCTATTTGCTGTGATCCTGGCTTGGGGGGGGGCTGCAATGCCATTTAATGTGCCATAAAATGTTGGCCATGTCATTACATTTTTACTTCTGAAAACGAACTAAACATTTCCATCACCCATTTTATTAATATGAGTGAGTAAATCCGAAGTAGTACTCGTGTCATAACCCAGTTCAGCAAAATGTTTACAAATGGGTGCCCTCATTTCCCCATTATAATTAGGCTACCCGAATTACTTACTTATAAATACAAAGATTATCTTTTATTTTCAGTGCCCTGAAATTGGTTACCGGCCAATGCACGATTGGATGTTAAAGATCCAAGGTTTCTCTAACATGCTTAATGTTCCGAATAATAGGTCTACATAGGCCTACAAAGATTCCATCATATTGCCAACATTTCTGTATTTCGTTGCTTACGCTGATTAGATTCTTTAACTGCCTGTTGCAGCATTCCTGGCACATTTTTAAAGAGCTTCTGTCCTATAGCAAAGTAGAATGTTACTTCAACTGACTAATAGTAGCCTATATATCTATGTGAAAACAGAGATGCTATTCATGTTTTTTTCATAATTTCGTACCATTAATTGGCCTGCGTGTTATTTTCTTTGTGAGTAGGCCTATAGAACTTCACATCACATAAGTATAAATATATATATACATATATATATATAACATACAAAGATGTTCCCCATTTTTAAAGCATCCATAAAACAAAATAAGAACTTTAAGATGAGCAATGCAGTAGCCTACAACCGCGACAGCCTTTACAATAACAATCTGCACTTAAATAAAATAATGCGTAGCCTATCGTAAAATAGGAGAAAATTAAAATTTATATTTTGCATACCTGCATATATGTGCGCTAAAATTGTGTCAAGCCTGTTGTAGTCATCTTCTATGGACCTCGGCTGATGATAGCTGTGAGCTTTTTTGCTCTTCACCAAGAAAGACCGAGGCATTTTCAATCCTCTTTACGCACCAGTTCCAATTCCAGAAGCACTCGACTCTGAATACTCTGGATGTTCTGCGGATCAGGTCGCTCTTTTATCTGTGGAAATATATGAGGACCATTGGTTGAAGGACAGTTCCAATATAAGGCATTTGGCAGGAGCTGGAGCATGCGCAGAAAGCTTCAATCGTTTACCAGGTGTTGTAAAGACAGGTGTCTAAAGAAGCAACCCGCAGTCCCCACAGACTGGTTTCACCAAACAAAAAAAAACGCAAGTCAGCTGCTCGAATCAGACTGTAGCCCACTTTCAGGGGGAATGAAAGCTGATGACAATCAGGATAAGTGATACACTACTTTATCACTATGTTACTCAATCCTAAACACAACGGGGGAGAGGAAACGTGGCGACGGGCACCAGGGTGCCAGCACGAGCTGTGGAGGGTGGCGCTATGCTAACTCTGTGTTAGGCCTACTGCAGAGGAGAGGACGGCACAGAATTGTGGTATTAGATTGTTTTTCTTAATGTTTTATTCCAGCAGAAATAATTAAATTGCATAATTTATTAATCCGATAGAGAAAAGACTGACACGGTCCCATTTTACCCCGTTTCACAATAATGTAAGCTATTATTATGGTATTATTGTGAATGGTAGTCTACAGCTAAAACGGTCACTCATTCTAGGGCAGGGGTGCAGACTTCGGCTGTCATTCGTGTGCTTATCGAGAAATGTAGCTAAAATGTCAGATGGTGTAAATGTTAGGGCCAACTAAGTAAGGCCAGAAATTGGCATGAAAACCAGAAACAGATATGCCTACGGTTCGGGTGTTGGCTACTTTCTAATTTAGGATTTGTTCACAAATAATTGGCCTATTGCAGTGACCTAACCGAAGCTACAAAGATGAGTTAAGTGTGTGTATAACATGTTAATACAATGCGTACATGAACAGTGTAGACTGTGATATAGTCTTCATTCAGTGACGAAGCTTCTTCTCCGATCACGCAGGCATTATTTGCACTGATAACATCCATTCTAATTATATACGCAACAGACTGCATTAATCGTGCACGGCCAGATTGCAAGTGGGGACTTCCCGTCTCCGAGACATGCAAAAATTGAACTAGCATTTAGCCAGCTATGTAACGTGTTGCCAAGCCAAATCCTAAAAATAATAAATAAAAACTTAAACTATATATATATATATATATATATATATATATATATATATATATATATAATAGGCTGTTTAAAATACATTTTTAAAAATCATAAAATACTTAAGACCTACTCACCGTATGACAATTAAGTTTCTAATGAAAATCAATATGTCTTACAATTTTGACACTTGTTTATGATATAGAAGGTCCTGAGAAATATCTGATCCAATTTGGGTGAAATATTAGCTTCATTCAATAATCCCACTGTTAACTTTCTATGTAAACCTATACAAGCCTATTGAAAAAAGGACGTTTTGGATTGTCCCTCCCCCCCCCTCCCCCCACATTTTCAAATAATATACATTTTGGAGTGTTTTTTTTTTTGTTGTTTTTGTTTTTTTTAACGTTACCGTAATATTCACAAATTCAATAAGAGGTATTTCAAGACCTGTTTTGTCATAAACAAGTATCAAAAGTTTGAGAATGTTTTAATCGTGGGGAAAAATTCCTATCTAAAATTTTCCTTTTTCAATTGGCATATATTACGATGTTGCCTTATACATTTGGTGTTGAATTATGCCAAAACAATGCAGTAATATTTCATGCAAATCACTTTTGAGAAAATTCGATACTAGGGAGAAAAATTACGTTACGCTTAAACATCTTTTTCCAATAGAAGCTTTACGATAGCTTGCATTTGAAGAAGACATAAACGTAGGTTTAAAAAAATATATTTCGTCTCGTTCCGAGCTATTTCTAATTTCAGCGGTAGCACAGTTCTCGAAGTACATCATTGCCTTTGCAAACACGCAAGAGCCGCACACCGCAACCGAATTAAGGTGGACCGACGATTTCGAATCGGGAGCTGACAACCTGTAGCCAACTTTAGCATCGTTCTTTCAGTGGGTTTACATGTCAAGTTCAGGGTTGATAAATGAAACGTGATTTACGAATATTGGGAAAGACTCAGACAATTCAGCAGGCTAATCAAAACACGTCGTGCCCTTGGTCGATTAGATGAATCCATCACTGCAAACCACTGAACCCCGCCCGTCGTATGGGCTATAGAATGTGTGGAATAATCCAACAGTATGAGAGCGTGAGTATTAGCCTACGTTTGCGTCGAAGATGTTTATTTAATCTAATATTTTAGACATTTTTTCAATTTCATTCACTGTGGGGCGCCAGATGGTAGCGATTAGGTATTGTAACTTTGTCTGTGGGACCTTGGTTGTTACAATGATAAATAAGCCATTAGTCTCGCATATTTTTGAATATTATTTAGAACATATTTTTAAACATCTGAAAAAAGAATCCATACTCCTCACCAAACGTGGGCTAAAATCCATATGCAATAAATCTAAAACTGAATAGACAGTATTATGTACTGTTCTATTACTGTACATGTCGCATTTAAGGTCAAAATTCATTTCACATAACTGTTTTAATCACCTTTTAATATATATATATATATATTGTCTCCAGATTATAAAACACATAAAGACACTACACAAATCTAACATCTTGGATTATGTTTTTCCCCAAAGTTTTGGTCAGTAAGCCTGTTCGCCCAATATTGCACATACGAAGATAAGAACGCCAAATGTAATAAATCTGGGGAAGCCTTTGCACACAGTGTACGCCCAACATGTATTGAAAAGCCGGTCTCACAAAGCATGTAATAGTCATTGCAGGCATGAAGCCGGGTAATTCCATAGAAATGATTGCCTACACAATGCGAGATGTAGTAATGACACACAAAAACGTCAAATTACAATAAAATGCTAATATCAGGGTTAAAAGCCTATCTTTTTCTTCGTGATAGGCCAATATTCCTTTTACCAAAACAGTGCATTATCATTTAGGCTAGTTCGGATTCTGTGTTATTTTGCAAGGCACAGATTTAGTTTGGATAAATGAAAACATTGAGGAATTTAAAATGCAGCCTTACTATAGAGTAGATCAGAATGGGTTTAAAAACATAGGGGACAACTATCATGTTCATCATTGTTAGTGATTGTTGATCAACGTTCGATTTAATAACACACAAAACCTGCTTTTTGTTATAGGCCTACATGATGCAATTTACTGATTTTTAAAAACACTGAAACCACTTGGCTACTGAGATCGTTTTGATAATATTTTAAATCACGACGCAGCTTACCTGTCTTCAGGATTAAGTTAATTGTATCTCTGCTCTTGTGTCTGCTTCAGTGCTAGGGTAACTCCCGCGTGCTGTCCCGTCTTAATATTCACAGTAGTGTAGACTATCTCCTGTAGTTCAGCCCCTAAATATGCTACCGCAAGATAACTTCCTGAACGTTATTTAGGCAATAGGTTTCATAAGCATATGTAGAATGGAGGAGGATACGAAGGATGTGTCCATCTGTATCATTTTCTATTCCAAAAAAATTGTGAGAACTGATCTAAAGCTTTCATACCTGTTTTCGCCTAATTTATTGGCCGTACGTCTATTTGCATAGTCAAATGATTATTAGAGTTCCTCGCGTGAGTAAACGCACTTGTTGCGTTAGGCACTGATTTGCGAACGTGCATGAGCAGGCTAGACTTGAAAATAAGATTCATACGTCAGTAAATGCGGGTCACCAGAGTCCTTGTCTACGAACCTGACTTCAGAGAGAGAACCATGGGCTACATTCTTGCGGGAAAGTTGGCTAGTGATTTGATAGATCATTTCCTCCATTGACTTAAATGTATACATTTCGTTTCATACGCAGCAGTGCATGCTTTCATCAGGAGGACAATTGTTGAGGTACCGTGAGCGACTTCTATTAAGAAGTGTCGTACCTTGATATTTCGTTTCATTTTATAGTATTTTATCATTATTTATAGTAATTAGTTCTGGATTACGAAATAGCTGGCAGAAAGACTGAATTGATTCACAATAATGTGACACAATCTTTAGAAGACCGGAATTTGTTTAATTTTGCAAGCGCTGTGGCAATACAACCGGAAGAATGTGATCCTCAGACGGCTTCACTGATTTTTTTCAATAGGCTACTTGGAATTTTAGTGAGGAGTAATGAGTTTCTAATGGATGCACCACGGTATCAACAAACACTAAATTTAAGCGGTACCCCGGATAACCCTTTATAGGGTGTAAATCCAAGTAATGCCATGCTCTAAAAAACGTTGAACGATTTTTTATTTGAGGTTTACACGCGTAGATTCCCCCTCATTTAAAATGTGCAATTCTAGGAGAACGCCATATCATGTATGGTGTCATTCTTGGTATAAAACATAAATGTGTTTTTGGGCCGAGGACAGGAGCAAGATGAAAACAACACAACGTGTTTCAGCGTTATCATATTCTATTTTCAGCCTCATGTTTAATAAAAAAGCAATACATGGGTAGCTGTCTACAGATCAACCCAGATCAATTAGCCAAATGTCCCCTGAAAGTACAATAATGCTCCTTTTGGGTACTAGTAAGTGCCCCTACAAGTAAATTAAGGTACACATTAATAATGTATTGCTGGCTTGGGGTACAATTTTATGTAGGCTATAGGGTACCACCACTTTCTCATACCTTTTTTTTTTTTCTCGCTTTTTCATTTCATGATCTCTGGAATGATGCATGCTCAGCTTTACCTTAACTGAGTTCCTGTGCTCAGACATTTATCAACGTATAGCCGAGAAAAAGTAGCGTAGATGATGCCTTTCTTTGCTTGTTTTATAGTTTCACGTGGCGTGCACTTTAGTTCAAAACATTGCCTTCCTGGAAGTGGTGCTATTTATATAATAAAGGAAAACATCCAATATAGTGAGTTATCCAATATATGACAGTAGACCCTATGATTTACATAGTGATATAGCCAAGTGAGACCCTAATGAAAAACATTATATGGTTATCTCATCTATGTGACAGCCAGACAGTTTCATCTGTACACCAAAACACAGCTCACAGTTCTAACAACTCAACTGTGAAAATAAATAAATAAATAAATAAATAAATAAATAAATAAATAAATAAATAAATAAATAAATAAAAACCCACTACCACAAAGTGTTAAATGTAATAACTCCTGTATTTGTCAGTTTGGGCAAAGTATAGCTCAGGATAAATGAGGTAATAACGAATGAAAAATGTGGTAACAGGACAATGTTATGTTGCAATTATCTGGATGTCCCCCAGTGTAACCCAGTAACAGAAACTAAGTTACACTCAGACTAAATCAAGTGGTGAGAAAACACAGAAAAACATTCAAATTTGATTCCATTGACACAAAATGGCGACACTCCAGACAATGAAACATACATCATGTTTCTATTTTGGGTTGACTCTCACTCTCGCTGTGAGCTTTGAATGTGTGACCAAGATATTTATTTTTTCTGTTCAGTAAGATGTTTAGATTTGTTTTGGCTATCTTCCTTATAATTAATTCATCCATCCATCCATCCATCCATCCATCCATTCATTCATACACACACTCAAGTCTTTTAACATTTGACCTTCAAGCAGTGCTTCTTTCTGACATAGGTGTACTGCTCACCAAAACCAATACTCAATCTTGACTTAATATTCACATGCTAGTTGGCACATCATGCCAGTGGCAGTTAAAAAATATGCCATCAAACATTTGCTAAGCATATCTCAAAAATCAAGGGGACATCATTCTTCCCTTATTGCTGAACAATCCATTCTTACAGTTAACCTGGCACTGCTCAAAAATGGGCATGCAAAACATTTTTAAAATCATGTACATTTTATTTAGAACACATCACACAGTTTTTTTTTCTCATATGAAGTGTATAGTGTGATACTTGATTTCTAGTGCTATCTGTCAAATGTGTCCACTGACCAGTACTTTGTAATGCAGCCACAAGTTTTCTCTGCTTCAACTGTATCCATCCATCCTGTGTCCCCAGCAGGTGAACATACAGACACTGAGGAATGACCCATGAACCTCACACCACTGACCTTAGTACAATCACCAAAAAACAGGATCCTGGAGTTGTCTCTTGCCTGCAGTATATCCTGGGAATACAGAAAGTGAGGTCACTGTCCGACTCCGGAGGTCTATTGTTAAAAATAACTTAAAACCCAATGGTTCAACCGATCTCCACTGACACGAGTATCTATGGTCATTCAAGAAAGATATGAAAAACTGAGAAACAGTGGATCCCCTATTTAGATCCCCCCACCCCCCCGACAGGATAGATAATATTCATAACTGTACGAGATGTATTAATGTTATATACACATTTAAAACACAGTAAGGATGAACTAAGTGCATCTTAAAAAGCCCTTGACACAATGTGAGAATCAATACACCAGTGTGACAAGAACAAAACACTGGGAAATTATGAATTTACCAAACAGATGTGCTAGAATGCACAGCTGCTCAGTATATATGCAGTACTGGAACAAATGGTGGACACACTGCTTTAAAGAAGTCGTCTAGTACTTGTAAAACTTTTATCTGTGCACTTTCTTCTGTTGTTGTTTCTCAGAGCCATTTTTCCTGTAAAAATGATTCAAAATGGTCTTCCTGACACAAGTGGTAATGGCATAATGTGACCATCAGTAATTGGAAATAAAGTATACATGCCAAAAAAAGCAAATGGTTTTCTTTCCATGAATATTATTGTTTTATGTTAAAAAAAAAAAAAAATTAAATACCAGAGACAGAAGTACTTGTTCAAACTGATTATACATTTCCAACATTAAGGTACATTAGAATGCTCAATTATGTATGTATGGACTAGTACATATAGGACGGTGTAATAATTATTATTTGTTTAACACAAATGCTAATTATTTCTTCATTTCTGTTTTATGTCGATATTACATATCACATTATGCCAAAGAGTAAGTGGCATAAAATATTGCATCAGTTGTCACTGTTTATAAATGCAGTGTTCCCTACTTTGTGCCAGTACTGTGTGTATATATACACATACATATGCCATTCACACATGTACACAGAATAAAATAAGAAAGCTGAATCATCATAGTGCTTAATGGTTTGACTGCGCATACTAGCAGTCTTTTGAACGTATACTATCTTTTGAACATCTGATTGCAAAAACTCCCTTTCAATCACAGCCCAGTTCCCATCACTGACATACTGTGTGAGATATGCAAGTAATGTCAGAGTAATGTAAACACACTGCTGTAAAACTGTACACTGCAGCTATAAAATAATACTTGTTTACAGGAAAAAGTCAGGGTGTCAATTTTATCTTTCAAAAATTATTTAAACATCCCAAACGGACTTGTTTTTCAGCTCTGCTAGTAATCCCAGTAACTCTTGGCTTATCAAAAAAGTAGTGTACAGTCATGGATAGTGGTAATTTTGGTAAACATAGGCTTCATCATCTCAAGCATGATCATGCCCACTTTGAATGATGTTCAATGCCACCGTCGCCATCTGAAGGCTTGTGCTAGAGTGTAACATTTCTTTATGCAGTAATCTTCTCAGTAACTAGCCGTATTTGTCTTCAGATGTCTTTACATATTGATTATACAAAACTTTATTATCTGTAGTTGATTTTCTGTTCATAAATTGTTATTGAAAATATCCATAAATAATATTAATTTGTAAAAATGTTTGCCTGTCAAGCACTTCGATTGAACATGAGAACACCTAACATTAGAGTGATGTCCCTTTAAGTTGAATTGTACGTTGAATGATACAGAGCAGTTGATCTGCAATGATCCAAGTTGTTCGTATATTCAAGTCAATATTGAAATATTTAGAGGAGAAAGATAAAGCAAGGAGAACATATACATAGTGTGCGTATATATATATATATATATATATATATATATATATATATATATATAGAGAGAGAGAGATACAGGTAAAGTCCCTAATTGACCATAATATACCAACAAAGCATGAGTCTAACAGACTGACATTTCTGATATTACAGGTGCACTTATCCTGGAAAACAGTTGTTGTATGATCCATGTCTCAGATAAGCTCGGGAGAATTGGGGGGTTCGGATTTATCTGCACGCACCGAGGTATCGAGCTGGGTTGACCTACATTAGCGTTCCTGAAAAAATCAGAACCAGATACGTGTCCAGCTTACCTATGACCCAAATTTCAGCGTTTTAGCTTTAAAGAACACTTTCGCACTGCAGGCTCTCTGCGAGCCAGATTCCACACAGACTGCTTGCGCTGGGCTTAGCCGAGAGCGCAGCGGCTCGGTCCGCAACGGAGCACGGCAGACCGTTCACAGGACCCGACCAGAGGAAAAAAACCATCCTGGACGGCGGGCATTTCAGAGCACGCCACATGTGCTGATACAAGACCACCGGGGGGGGGGGGGGGCAAGGCTCCCACCGACACAGAAACTCTGGAACACAGGTGAGGGCTCTGAATGAATTCAACTCAGTAGAACCTCCGAGATACAAACGCTTTGGGTGTTTCAGAGCTCCGAAGCATTCGTAATTCTGAAACCCATTAAAACATGGATCCGTTTTTTTTTTCTTCTTTGATGTCTTTCCAAATGATAGAACTCCTGTTGAGTGACCTGCTATATGTATGTCACCTTTTTAAAACTACGTGACTTTGTTCTGGTCTTCTCACCAGATACTGACTTTGCCACAATTTGGGTTTGGATAAAAAGTGTTTTTAGAGCTCACCCCAACTTTCGGTGACGCACCAATATTGAAGAACAAGCGAGATGTGATTAACATACGTACGCAGCATAAAACTAATTTTGTGTGAAGTTGACAAGTGTTAGCAAAAAAATTTAATAGCCCTCTTGCTCTCAAATAGAAACTATTTATGAAGAAAGAAATGCCTTTATGTTGACAACTGAAAAACAGAAAATTACTGGCCAAGTACAGAACTAGGTAGAATGACACATGGGCTGGACTGAGTTTAAAGCATGCGAAGGGCGGTTCTTGTCAGCTTTCTATAAAGATGCTGTAGAAAGCATCTACATATTGCATTGAGAAGTTAAGAGATGAGATACATTTTTATAATTGTCATAAAAGATGAGGCATCAGTGAGGGAACATCAAGAAAGCAGTGGTCTGCTAACAAGCTACATGGGTCAACCAAAACTTATTTTTCATGGACCCCAACAAACAGGTACAGAAGGTGTATTTGCTTCACCTGTTGTTTGAGAAAGTGTGAGTCCGTTCTGTTCAATGCTTGCCTTTTGGCATCAGTGATTAATAACACACAATATATTTATTTTATTAGGAGGACCTTGATAAACCCTAATTGTGCATGCTACTTCCAGGTTCAAACCCTGTTCAATCTGATGTTTGTATCTCCAAGGTTCTACTGCACCAAATGTTTTTAAGGAACAGCACATAACTTTGTTTTTATTCATTTCTGATGGACAAAACTTTCAATTTTCATGTCCTGAAGCTTAATTAATCCTGGATATGAGGCTACAACTCTGTTTACCAGGAGTTATCCCTGTGAGAAGAACAGTATGGATGGAATACCTTACAAGATCATACCGCTTCATTCGCATTATTTTGAATAAGCTCTTGCAGACCTGTAGCTGTCTTGTGGACTCGATTATTCTAGAAAAAGGCCAAACATAAAAAAAACAAGTCAACATGCATAAAACATGATATTGCACAAACTCCCCCCGTACGGTAGGTGAGGGAGTCCCTCGGTTGCCTTGGTGGAGTCTTCCTCAGCGTTCAGTCTTGTGAAGTCTCTGCCCACTGTCGCTAAATAGCAGCCATCTTCGCATTTGCTCATCCAGCTGCAGTCTATGGAATGGCAATGATATGTACATCCATTTGATTTTGGCAGAAGTAAGGCAGGTGCAAACAAACAACAACAAAAAATAATAATAAAAACAACAGCAACATTAAGAAACCATAACTGTCTCTTAGGTCAGTCTCTGTGATTGAAAAAGATGGCAGATTCCTCGCATGGAAATCGCGCTTAGCCATCAAAGTGACCCTTTCGATCGAGCCCCAAACGTTTGGCTAACAAGCGTAGTGTTAGACCCCCACCCCCCCCTCTCCCACACCACAGGCAGTCGGAGAACGGGTTCCTGCCTGGGCGGCGGTCACACGGAGGTGGTCTTGTGGCTGTTGTGGGCGTGGCCTCCGGCGGGGGGGACCGAGAGGCGCAGGGACTCCTCTTCCTCTTCCTCGTCCTCGTCGCTGTCCGTGTCCGGCAGGTTGGGGCGGAGCACGATGCGGCCGCTGCCCGGCCGGGACTCGAAGGGGCGAGGGACGGCGCAGAGCAGGTTCTTGCCCACGTCGTCGTCCGAGGAGTGGTAGGACTCGTCGTCTCCGATGTAGTGGCTGACGATGTGGAGGCGGTCAAAAGCGGGCGGTTTGGTCAAGCCCCGCTGGCCTTTTAAGCAGCGAATCTGTACGGAGAGGGAGGCAAACGCATTGAACGGGCCGCAACCGGACAGAACAATTCACACGCAGACTTTCACGTGACGGCACTGCTATCGGGAATTTCGCTTTTCTCCCCCACAGACATGCAGCGCTTTTTAATCTCCCCAAACAACCATGGCGTCCAGTGCTCTCAAATCAAGAGCAATACAACATCTCTACTGAACATAAACCATCTGCGAAATCCACAGGAAGTGGATGCTAAACTCTAGAGCAGAAGATGTGATATCAGGTTATTATCACTGCTAAAGGTCACATCGCATGCAGTGTACTTGACTGCAAAAAGGGCAAATATAAAATCCATTCGACAGTATCATGTAAAAACAAATGTTAAGCCACTGCATGACCGACAAACTCTATTTCCAGGTAAAGAATGCGAAACGTAATTACAAATCCATGCCGAGTGTTAAATCACGAGCATCACAATATGGGACTGTACCAGGACGCACTCTGAAGGGGACACATGCTGACGTGCTTACCTGATACAGACTGCCTCCACACGACAGACATGTGGGGAGAGAGGTAGCAAGACGGGTAGTTTAGAGAAACCACATGCACAGAGAGACACACATACAGACAGACACACACACACACAGAGACATACAGAACGACACAGGCATATAGAAACAGGCACACAGACACACACGCACGCACACACATAGACAGACACACAGACATACAGACAGACATCGGCATACAGACACAGACAGACAGACACACACAGACATACAGACAGACACAAGCATACAGACACAGACAGACAGACACACACACACGCACGTATGCATGCACACACACAGGCACACAGACATACAGACAGACGAGCATACAGACAGACACACACAAACACGCACACATACACACACTTGCACACCATGGGAGCTGCTGTGTACTCCAACAGAACAGTGAGAAGTGTTAGCGAACCAGTTTGGCTGCTTTGATACTAAATATGAAATATTAAACACTTCAAGAAACAAAGGGTTTATGATTAATTATTAAGAAACTGATTTTATTTAATCGAGATAGTACAATGTGGTGACAACTGAAGACTCGATAAATGATGCCCCTGAACGTGGACATATCACTTGCTCGTATCTTATCATATCATATCATAACTACTTGCTCAAGTATGACCTGGCCAGGTATTCTTAGTGTCTTGGACTTAAGCTGATCTGAGAACCATTTTATTTATTTGTAGATCATTTCAACTTTAAATTGAACTATTTTTGAAAAATATTATTTGAGCGCGCTGGAACAGGTATATATTACAAACATATCACTGCTCTATTCATGTCAAATAACTGTTTTTACAAAATGCACTGCTTGCAATGCTATGACACACAAAACATTCTTCAATAACATTATTTCAAGCGAACGCATTCATGAAATGTGAAATTATCAAAAATATTTTGCTAATTGTAAAGGTTTTGTTCTAAAAGCTTTAAAAATCTCTTAAAGCTTAAAAAGGTTTTATTGGAACTGTGAGGTGTAAAAATGAACACGTCTTCAACAGGAAACAAAACACAGAATAGAAAAGCCACTATCGAGGACATGGCAGGGTCATGACGTCTTAATGTTATGAGTCAGACAGGCTATGCTCAGAGCTCTGTGGATAATGGTAACAGCTTACTAATTTATAGAATACAAGACTGAAACCGCTGCCTATAGTAACCATAATATGTTTTGTTATACAAGTCTCTGCACAGACATCATTCAGCCATTATTGCCATTTACACACTGATGATCAATTCCACTGACCGGACAGAGTATTCTTCAGCTGGAAAATTACATTCCACCGGCATTTAAAATGATTTAATCATACTGCATTTTATTATGAGTTTAAATCTGTACATGTGGAATGGCAGCCCTAGCAATCCATATACGCATATTTGTCCTTTGACCTCGGCTTTATTTGTGCAATCAATTTCTGAAATAAATGAAGAAACAATCTTTGCAAGTAGGGCCGCATTTATTTAAAACGATGTGAGATGAGTTGCAGTGCACAACTGGGGGAACATCATAGGGTAGAGCGCCTGGGACAGTTCGAGGGAGGGGGCGATGTGAGCATGCTCAGAGTGTGGCCCACCTGATCAGACCTTAGGCCTCACGTTTTGAGTGGAAGATCAGGACTGGGGAAAACATTTTGTACCCACTCAGACACCGGGGATTTGATTCACCAGCTAACCACCTATACGACACTACAAACGGTGCTAAAGTTAGCACCAGGTTCTCAGACCCACAAAGGGGAAACATTGCCTTTAACAGCATAATGTATTGGGTGTCGTCTTTGCACAGAAAGTTCTGCAGTTTTGTTTTTGTCGCGGTCTCGCCCTTCGGTTCGTGATCTCTGCCTGTGTATAAACGACTCCGGAATTGGCTTAGGCCGTGACAAAGGGGGCGGGGCTGTGGAGCGCCTGCAAACCGCGTCTTCTGAAGGGGAGCTATCTTATCGCTGCACTGGTTCCTTCCACCCACCGCAACCACTTAAATCAGACAGAGGCAGCGAGGGACGCTAGCCAGTGCGACTATCTGGCAGTTTCACAAGGGCCAAAGCTTAGCTAAAGAGCGAAAAGGAGTGAGAGAGAGTGTGTGTGAGAGAGAGAGCGAGAGAGAGAGAGAGAGAGAGAGAGAGCGAGAGTTTGTGTGTATCTGGGTGAGAGAGCAAGAGGAGAGAGCAAATCTCATCTTTTTGCTCGACTGCACTCCCCAGATAAAGTGCAGGCTGTCAGCTGCAACACAAAGCATGATTTAATACAGCTCTATTTAACCACAAGCCACTAGGCATTTTTACTTTCGACGGTAGGTAAAATCTGACAAAATCTTTGCCTGCAAATCATTTATTAGGAGGAAGAAAACAAGTTTGGTTGACTTCTGAACTTTTGAACCTTTTCGGGGAGGGGGGTGGGGGGTGGCAGGGGGATGATGACTAACTTATTTCTTAGGTTTGATGAACGTATGAGCAAAGACACGTACATCAAATTTCATGATGATCGGCCGTGACCCAAGGGAGTTTTTATATTGTAATAGCCTACAGAGCAATACTGCATTTTGATTGGCATGTGGTGGGCATACCATTTTCCCTACAAATTTGGTACTTAGTCATTGACTATCAACCGATACCTTGGCCCTGGAGATCAATTGGGCTGCTACTAAGACCGGAAGCATTCTGCGATTGGCGGGTATGGGCATCGATTATACAGTATAATTTTCTGTGCAAGCTCGCACTCTGGTGTTGAAATAGTTCTGGTGGCTATTCTTATATGTATCCACTGTTAATCATTTTACCTGGCTAATGGGCTAACGCTAGTTAAGCATGGTGGCAAAATCTGTGATGTTAGAATGCACTGACTAATATGAATATGACACTTTAGACGAAGTTTCTCGCGGGCACGACTGGGCTTGCAGTTCAGTTTGCAGAGCTAACCATCATGTTCGAGCTGCAGAGATAATTAACCTGTTTCTCATTTCCGAGTAAGCTCGAGCAGCTGTGGGCCAGTTCACTTCCTGTGTAATTCTAAAAATGGCGGAATTTTGCAGCAACAGCACTGCTCTGTGCTTCAGTGCACTAATTCTATATCTCCACATAGTAGTGGTCATGGTCCCTCAAAAGGCTGAAGTACAAAGTAAAAACAGCCAAATCAGGCAAGAAACTGCCAATCATATCACTACAAATTCCAATCTGGTTCCAGAGAAGCCAGTTGCATCAAAAATGATGTTTATTTAGTTTATTTACCTCTTATTTAGTCTTTACAATTTTTGTCAACTATATGTGTTTTCCATATAACCGATGAATAAACAAAGACAAAATATACACTCATAATATGAAGCACACACAAGAGAGGACCTTGCAATTGCCCTGTCAGAATTACATAGAGACAAACTGCACCCAGAGTTGGTTTCAGTGGATCGTAAGAGAAGCTGTTTGTATAAGGTGAAATAGGCGAAACTAGCACCTTTGGCAGGCTTTTAAAGACACGCCTATGTCAAAATCCCCCCATCCCCCCGTATGTAAGACGCTCTTGATAAGAGCATTTGCTAAAAGCCTGTAATGTAATGTACTGTAATGTAACCAGAGTGAAACGTTGGCCACCCAGAGCTGCAAAATGGCTGTCATGTGCAGGCGGACCTAGAGTATACAGTATGTAGGGACAGTGACACCAATGGAAACCTACAGGGAGCACATCAGAACCAGGAAGTACCATTTTTTCACTCAACAGACACACTCATTTGTGTTCCTTGGTCACATGCCTAATCACGTATACAACAAGGACAGCGCAAAGCAGTGACGTGAGGGCTACGCAAAGTCCCCCCCCCCCCACCCCTTCTCCACGGGTGGTAATTAAACGGCAGTTTTAATTTCAACGAAACTGACAACAATGCCCTTATGTATCTGGAAAAAAACCCACATCCACAGATTGCAAACAACACTTACGATACCGAGAAAAATACTTTTTGGACCGCAAACAATTTACGTTGTCAAAACTGACATCAGCGAGCTCCTAAACTTTTCCGCATCATCGGACAGCTAAAATTAGCTGTACTCACACGGCCGACCGAGATGAAAAAGGTAGTCATACGAAACCTGACTAATAAAACTAATAAAGATTTAGTCATGGGACTTCAGCAGCAGAGTGAAATTTTACCAGTACGCTGGATGAAATGTGGCAATATGCTCGCGTTTGGGCTTTGCATTGTTCTGTGGATGAAAATAGGGGTCTTTGAGCTTAAGCTCTGATGTAATAGCAGTTCACACCTGCCCCAACAGAGTAGAAACAGGGAGGCTAAGAACCCAACAGCTTTTAAATTGTTCCCCTCTAAATTATTACAATACTGTTCTGTGCTTAGGGGAGATGTAAATAAAGGCACTATTTATAGTTATTTCCGAATGTGTTCGCTCTTACACAGTTATTTTAAAGGACGTCTTATTTGGGAATCGGTTGTGGACGGTAGGACTTTCTAAAACGTTTTTGAGGACTTTTTCATCCATCCCCAGTGACGCGCTCAGCATCGCTTCCTTCGGATGCAGATTCTACAGCAGGGATGAGGTCACTGCGGTCACTCACAGCAAAACTAACCACCACGGCTTGAGAAACCGTAGCAGCATTACCAGAAGTGATTGCAAAGAAGAAGAAATCTGAGAAGGACGCCAATTCGCACAGCAAGAGAAGGGAAACCAAGAACTAGGAAGAGAGCTCAAAATGACAGCGTGCACAAAAATAAATAAAATAGAAAATCACGTGAAAGCACACTCAACACTCTTCCATACACAGCACGAGACGCAGCAAGGCTAACCAGAGCATTCTCTACACGTCTTCTGCAAAAATGACTAGGCCTTTATTTCTGAAAAAAGCAACAACAAAAAAAAAAGGGAAAAAGATTTTCGATTTTCTGATCACAGTTTCAAACTTTCAAGAATCTGCTGGCGAGTACTCATTTACTCGAGTAAATTATTCCACCCCTAATTACTACATGCAGCTAAAAGCACTTTCAGCCCTTTTTACTAAGGGTTTCAGTACTCATTTCAATACTCTCATTTAAAATATTACGCTCATCTCCTGATCCAGACCTGGACCACTCATGCCAGTGCAGTTGGCTTCGAATATACATACAGCCATCCTCCAGTAGTGGGCGTACTGCAAGTATCGTATGCGCGCACCTCAAAAACCGCCTGCTCTTGCACACGAAAATCCATTCATCTTGTGCTCTCAAAAACAAAAATCCTCTTCCATCACAAACAGCAAGCAGAAATATCCAAAACCAAAGGAACGTATGCATGAACGCTTCAGAGAAACCGAAAGCTTCTGACCCACAAAAGGAAGAGCCAGAAGGACGCTGCAGTGCCGCTACACTGCTTCCAAATTTCTTCTGACTACCCAGCTCAACATAAACAGCTTACAGCACTTTTAATGAATAAATGCATCCACTGATGCAGCAAGCAATGCATTAAAATACACGTTTTATTGTCCAAAACTTTATTTAAACCTCAAAGAAGTACTGAGGGAGAGTCCCTTATTTACAATACTACAACATGCTGGTCAGGTCTCAAAGACAGAGATGGCTAGCCTCAAAGAGGACAGTGACGTGTGCCAAATCCATCAGCGGTAATGAATCTTATAGCAGAGTGGTACGTTGCATCTTGAGGTTTAAGGGTGGTAATGAATGCCTGCAAGTAATGTCTCCATAGTCTAAAACAGAGACAAAAACTGACTCAATTACTCTGTTTCTGCAAAAAGCTGGAAAGGATATTTTATTTCTATACAGAATACCTCATTTTGACCACAATTTTCTACACTATATGAGGAAGGCAGCCCCTTGTAAACTCCCTCCTTTCAAAAAACTAATTTTAATATTTTAAAATTAGGGATTTATCTATTTAATACACATATGTGTAAGTTTGAGGGGTAAGGTGTACACGTGTTTTTCCATTTTTCCCATTATTATCGCTACCAAACTTACCAATGAAAATCCAATTTCCTTAAAACAGAGTGCACCTCAATTCTTAATCAGAAAAGAAACCCTTCATTTTGTGCCAGGAGGCATGATAACAAGACATCTTTAGGCATATATGACAACAATGTAGGGTTTGCTAATCTCAAAAGCTACTAAAAATGGAATGAGTAGCCCAATAAAACTACATTTCACTTACATTCTCAGAGAAAAAGGGCATGAGAAAGTGCCTAAAAAAGTACAAGCCCTTGTCATGGGGATGGTACCCTACAGGTATATAAAACTGTATCCCTAGCCAGCAATACATAATTCATTTGTAACTTTTTTTGCTTGTAAATTGGACTTATTAGTACCAAATAGAACACCATCATACTTTCAGGGTATATGTGGGAAATGCGTTCCTTAAAGAACAGAAATCTACCTCCACTGTACCTTTACATCTGACAGTATACAATACTGTAGCCAAAAAAAAAAATGGCTTACAACATCGCCCACTGCCCTGGCAAAACATCTTAGGTGGCACCGTGACGAAAAACAAGAGGAAAAACAACTGCCTTATTGGTATTCTCTTTCCGGCTTGTCACTTTCCGTGTGGCCAAGTGAGATTCTGGATCTACCACCTGCAAAATCCTCAAACGTGTGCCCAAACGGACAAACCAGAGCACGGGCTGTTCAGTGAGTGGCACTGCTCATGGTGGTCTGAAAGATTGATACCCGGTACTTCTTGAAAGTCTAATGAAGCCCATGCTTTTGAAAAGGTGAGAAATGTACGCAGTGTTTTAAAAGTAAAACGAGGCGTGCTGGCACATTCCACGCCCTCCTCACAGGAAGCGGAGAGCTACAGGGCGTAGTTAACACTTCTTCTGACAGGCAGGTGGCCTCGAAATATAGTAAAACCTGTTCAAAAAAAAAAAATAACAAAAAATAAAAACAACGACAAAACCAAAAAAGCCACAGCAAAACGCGCAAGTGGCAAGTAGAAACGAGAACTGGAAATGATGAACATAGCGAAGATCGAGCATGGTGCGTGCTCAAAAAGTCATTGCCTTCTGGCAGCAGGGTAGGAACGTTGCAAAAAAAAAAAAAAAATGAAACAAAATAATAATAAAAATAAAATTTTGACAGTCTGGGGACAGTCTGGACATATGGATGTTCTGTGTGCCTCTTCCTCAGCCGCCTCTCCCCCAACACATTCACTCATTACACTCATTACACAGCATGACTATCACAGCCCTGGGAGTGAGACTGAGGAAGAGATTTCCTGATGGGAAAATCTTGTGGAATGAAGAGAATGATGCTTAAAGATGAGCTAAAATATGAGAAGACGATGGCGCAAATGCGAACGTGCAGCAGTCACGTCAAACTGGAAACAGGTCATGTGAAACCGTGGGAGAGGGAAAGAGCACTACCATTGTTCCTACATTATGACGTTTCCCATTTTTTAATTCCTTAATACTTTTATTTTATTTCTATTATTCTACTACATTGTATGTCTGTTATCTCCTGTACCTCCACCAACCTTGAAAAGTCGATGGCTACATTAGGTCTGCTCAGAGCTTGGGGCGAATCTCTTATCCGCCATGCACACCAGCGCACACAAACCCGGGGTCGTAAGCTCCGCCCCCCTCGCTGTCCCCCAGGCACTCACCTCGTGTTTAAGCTCTGCGATCTGCTCCTTCAGGTCCTGGATGTACTGGCTGGAATCGGAGCTGTTCAGCTGGCCTTGGACCTTGCCTTCTTCTTTCTGCGAGAAGAGGGGAGCACCATCACCATAAGAAGGTCACTCTTAGGGCACAATCGCAACAAGGCTCCACAGCGCCCCCCGTTTCAGGAGCCTCTGCTCCAGAAAGTTGGCGTCTGCTAACTGGGAAAAAAAATTCATTTTTGACGGTGTGGCGTGCATCTATATTTTTCAACTTACGTGTACATTTGCTCCTTCAGAGAAAAAAACAAACAAAAAAACAAAAAAAAACAAGTTGGCGTAAAGCCCCGCAAACAGGCAGCCGTTCTTAGGAAACTGGGCCCGAGGCATTTCACTGCAAACGAGCGCTCCGGTTTTCAGTTCCCTGCAGTTACGGATTCGCGAGAAAGAGTGGAGGGGAAAAGTCACGGCGGGGTTGAGCGGCGCTAGCCGTCTGCGGCCTAGGGGGGGTGTAACCACCCGGGTTGTGTCAATCGGTGAGGGCTCAGCCACCTCCTGCAGACAGGCTGCCACAAGGTCACACTTAACACCTACAACCTGGAAACACTGGTGGGGGGGGGGGTAGGCGCAAAGACGAAGCCCATAACGATCACATGGAAAATGACAAATTGCTAAAAGCGCTTTTCATCGCACAGGCTTCCAGATTTCCAGCGCGAGGCGAAGACGAACTGAGTCACGGACGGGAGACTCGAACGTACTCGAACCTGCTCAAGTGTTTGTTTTTTTCCAGAGGCCCGGAGGAGTTTTGGGGAGTACGTTAGTCGCTCAACAGCCAAACCCTCGCCACGTGCTGTTTGCGTCCTTCGCCCGACACATCTGCAGCGCTGAGCCGACAACAGATCACAAAAACCTCAAATCGCTCGCTGCGCGCGGCATCAAAACACATTGCTGGTGGGGTTGGTGAGGTCGGTGGGGGGGGTGGGGGTGGAGCGGGAGGAGGGGCTTCACACCGTGCCAGCTGCGGTCACGCGAGCAGAAGCAGTCCCAGTGGCCCCCGGGGAAGGGAAGGTGAACTGGGAGGGATGGGGGAGGGGGGGCGGGCGCTGAGGTTGAGGTTGCGACCTAGCGGATCGCCGCACGAAAAAGAAGGGCGTTCCCGGCGCCTGAGCCGCAGCGGGCTTGTGAGCGCGAGCTCCCGATTGGCTGCCGGCGACGGGGATCCGAAGGCCCCGGTCTTCCAGGAATCTGTGTTTTTCTTGAGGTTTCCCCCCCCAGAGAGGGCGATAAGGGAGAGGCGGTTAGCCGCCGTCCTGCGCTCAGCTGCGAGAGCCAACAGGTGCCTAGCTGTGGCCGGGGATGTCAAACGTCTCTAAGTAATGGCTTCCTTGCCCGTCCCCCTGTTGTTATCCAGGAGGGCTGCGGCAGTTGGCCAGTGGCTTGCTTGTTTATTTTTACCACAGAGTCCAAGCTCATACAGCTGGATGACTTCAACAGGAGTGCTAGCGACAAGTGTGTGTTCTATATTATTAAGCATGGCTTGAAACTGTTTTTTTTTAAATTTTATTTTACCATTTTAATCCTTATGCTCCTGAAAAATACACGCAAGCGACGACATCTAACTATAATGACGGGCCATAATTAAATTTACCACAGATAAAAATTTTTTTTAAAAACAGTAAAATGTTTAAGGCCACCCGTCAGCCATTCCACTTCCATAGTATCTCATTTTCCAACTAGCCACCTGGCCTCAAAACTAACAAAACAAAAAATAAGGTCTTAACAAATGAGATATTTTGACACTTCAGAGTCCTTACACTTACAAACTTGCACATTTGAATCGGTCTGTCACTTAGTAAATAACGCACAGGCACAAACAGGAAATGTGGCCTCGACAGATTTCCTCAGATAAAAGTGCAGTAAATTTCAAAGATTTCAGCAATGTCAGTCATGACCAAAGGAAAACTTGTCTGCATGTTAAAACATTACTACCATGCAAACGGAGTTACTTTGTTCACTGCTATGAAACGGTCAAAGAGAAGCTGAGACTCCGTAGCAGTTTTATGGCAGTAAGGCTGTGGTTCTTTCAAATTAGCCGTCACCTTATTTGTTACAAGTCTGTTCTCTACAGGATAAACTGTTAATAACAACAGAACTTTTTTGTTGGCATTTGACATCATACAGTTAAATAAACAGATTAGCACTGAATTATATACGCAACGAGGTTAGCCTTGAATTTTATGCAAAACAAAAAAAAAAACAAAAACAAATCATGATATGTTAACTTTCAGTCCTGTTGTTAGTGAGACGTATGTATACGGGAAGTGGTTTCCCAGTATTGAAGACTCAGTGTTGTGGTCGACATAAGGGTCACAGCAACAAAAAAAAAAGAAAGAAAAAAGTGTTTTCAAAACTATGCCTGTGTGGATGAAAATACACAGAAATAGCCTCCATTTGTACCCTTTCATTTCTACGAACATATTCATGCACCTCAATGCCAGCACAGGTCTACTAAACTCTCAAGTTCTAAGGGCAGATAAAGACGCTGTAGTTTTTAAGACGTACCTGAATTCTGAAAGCCTATCGAAAGCACATTGATGGCCCACACCAGCTTGTGCAGACTTTAAATGTGAAACGTAAAGGTGTGGGAAAACCCCTGTGCCAACAGGGCCTCAGAACCCTCTGGGGATCTATGGAACTACTTAACAGTGCCGAGCGATCAGCCAAAACTTCAAGAAGCTAATAATTTATCAAGCTCGGTTCAAATATTTAAGTTGCTGCATCCTTTCAATTGTGCTGTTTCTGTTTCTGAGAAATCAACGGGGAAAATGTATTGAGCCATCACATATGCAATTAACCTCCTTTTGCCAGAAATGTAATTTAATTAAAAGGGTGAATTACCAAATTTTGCAATTGCAGGGCATATGAACTACAGTTCCCAATCTGCATCCTGACAATGAATACAGCAGCAACTTGTAGACAGGTGGGAATGAGACACAGAACTCTAACTTGAGAAGTAAGGTTAGACTGTAATGGACATGTTTTAAATGCATCTTTTGTTCATGGATTCCCTTTAAAATAAACTGCTACTACTATTTTGTATGCAATTATACAGAAAAGATTTGATAATAAGTGAGCCACCTGCTAGAACACATAATGTCTATCAAATATTATTGTAAGTGCCAGAGTTTCGCACTGTTTAGATGCTAAATTCTTTAGCCAGCTTGTCACCAGTCACACAATCACTTCTGCTGCTTTCACAGCTACAGGCTAATGGGCTTCATCTGATTTTATTAGAAAAATTCATTGGCTTCCATGATCTGTATGTCTTCATGTCAAATTAAGTGTAAAATATAGCTTCAAACGAAAGATGACAAGATAGCACCAGAGTTTTGTTAACCTACTGAGACCTACAGCCACTCCCTTTTGCCACCAGTCACACGTACCGACTACTTTATGTTTTGACTTTCATGATCTGTATGTCTTAATGTCAAATTTAGAGTAAAAACATAGTTTTATAGGTTTTTAATCTAAGACGGCAAGGTCATACCGCTAGCTTTAGCACTAACTCGCCTACCTCTGCTCTGCTCTTACCTGTGTACCCCTGCCTGCTCTCATTGCTCTGGCAGTGCAGTGAACACACAGCAACATGACTGACAGGCAGGCATAGCAGAGAGCTGTCCTGATTGGTTGCTAAGATTCAGGCCTGGTGAAATTTGGAGTGGTTTCAGATCCTGGGGCAGACAGAGAGCCAGGTTTGTTTCCTTAGACATTTTATATAATTTACTGATATCTGTCGGGATGTGAAGGAAAAAACCAAATGAAAAAAGTGTTCTACAACAAACTTAGATACTGCACCTTTAACACAGTAGAATGATATGTGGAGTTAATGTATATAAGGGCTGTTAATCTTAGGTCCTGAAGGGCCAAGGGCACAGGTTTCGTGGTTTGATTAAAGAGGTATAAGCACTCGCCTACCACCGCAGAGACTCGCGTTCAATCCCCGGCAGGGGCACTTCCAGCTTGGTCAGACGTTCCTGCGAACACAACTGTTCGCGGGTGAGAAGCATTAGCGACTCCTACTAGTTGGTCAGGGTGCGAGTTCTGCGGGGAGGGGGTCTGGGGGCGACAGCGTGAACGCTACGCTCTCCCAGTGAAACTCCTCGCAGTCAGGTGAACAAGCGCGAATCTGCAATAGCTGCGACCAGCCAACAGAGGATAGCGCATCGACCAGGACCGTGATACACACGGGGAATTGGTATAACGACTAAATTGGGGAGAAAATGGCAACAACAAAAAAAACAAAACACATCTGCAACCAATTAAGGCCTTGGAAGCAAGTTGTGTAGACTCAAACAAACAACTTAAATTAATGACTGGTGTAGAAACACACCAGAAAACCAGCCTGAAACACTATGCCTGAAATCAGGGGTCTGACAGTCTTTTAAAAAAATTTTTTAATCCAATTTCCTTTTTCATTTAAATTATGATGAGGTCAAAGCTTCAATGGTGGAAAAAAAAAACATTTGATTAAAAAAGTGAATAAAACGACAAAATCATATTCAAAAACAATTTACTGGCTGATTTGTGTAGTTGCAGTTGAATAATCACAGCTTAAACTGGGACGCATTTCCAAAAATTGAACTGAAGTCAAACTGAAAGCTAAAAGTAATCATCGCTCAGCGCTAACGGAAGACAAAATAACTTGCATCTGTGGCGTGATAAGAGGCAGAGGTAGAGATTTCCTCTGATAATGAAACCTTCCTCGCTTCAGAGCAGGATTGTGAAATGGGCCTGGGCCCTATCTGTGCACTGACTCGTCCGTCGCCTTTCAGAGGGCGAGAAAGCGGTGACGTCACCCCCTCGGTTTCCGAGTAATGGCAGATGAAGCTAAGCGAGGCTTAGCGTACGCGCTCATCCAGAGCGACTTAAAATACAGAGCAGAATTCTCTCAGCAATGTCGGGCATTAGGGCCGTCGTGAGGAAAGGGCAGTCACAGGTCGCTCCAGTGATCACCTTTGCCTCTGGAAAGCAGGCACTGGACAAAACTCGACATGAGCCGACGGGCGGTTCAGGTCTTCGCTTCTAGGCCGGCAGGGGAGGTGCTGCGCTTGTGGGCGAACCAGCCAGGGCTCCTGCCCACAACCCCCCAGCGCTTGCAACCAGGCACCCAAACCACAGACCGACACTTCACCACCTTGCAGCACCCACGCAGGCAGGTCCCTCGCAAAGCCAGCCACTTCCTGCTGCAGCTCCCCGGGCCGGGCGAGGCTGAGCCCGGAGCCCGGTTCGGCAGGTCCCAGGCTCGCCGCGGCGTCCCGCTCGGCTCGTATGTGGAAACTCGGGTTTCCTGCTTAGCCAGGAAGTCCAAAAGTGACCGCTGTGTTCTTCTGATAACATTTTAACATGGGTGGGGGAGTGGCCCGATCGCTTGACGTTTACGCTCGGTTGCTGCGGAGGCGCATGGTAACAAAACCCCAGACCACAGTGTGCGAGGGACGAGTGACTCAAACATTTTTTTTTAAAACCAATTTTCTGAAAATGATTCCACTATGAGAAGGTGAGAGCTCAGGGCACGCTACTGACACAGATTTCACTATGAGAGGGTGAGATTAAAGCTTTTTTTCATATAGCACCACTCACAGGGCTGCCTGACAAATGAACAAAAAAGGCTCCTCAAATCTTAGCAAGCAGAGAATGGAAAAGCTGCATCTTTGCACTGTGTCACAAACACCTTTCCATTAATCACATACACACACACACACACATACACACACACACACACACACACACACACACACACACACAACACACACACACACAAAACACACAAACACACACACACACACACACACACACACACACACACACAACTGCATAACGGTGTTCGAAGCAGCCCCCTCAGGTATAAATCAGTATTCCTGGTATGTTAATCAGTAGTAACGTGGGTGTACCTGTGGGTGTTCTGTAAAACTAGACAAGAAATGTCTGACACCTTTTTCAACCTACGGACAGCAGCATTCTGCCAATCAACGAGCTTCAGAGACAGGCTGAAGTCAAGCTATAAATATAAAACACATCCCCTCTCCACTCGTGGAAAAAACCAAAAACCACCCATCGGTCTAGTACACAAATGGTACCCTTTCACTAGCCCTGAAAAATGAGTGTGGGCAGACCTCACATTAAGTGCAGTGTCTCAACGTAGCATACTACTCAGGCTTCAGACCGAAAAGCCAAGCAGCATACTGCAGTATTAATCATGGAAAAATGATTTATGCTGAGGGTTACCTTTACATTAAATCTAGAGTAACACATTCCTGTCAATACCTTCAATTTTTCGTCCACAGTTGCGGGGACGATGCACACGTACAGGCAGCTTATGACAGAAGTGAAGTGTAATTTTGACTGAACTGCTATTAATATAGTGTGTTCCCAATTTGAATTGCCCTGTGTTAAGAAAAGAGTTTCAGATCTACAGAATCAACACCTAGACGAGGAAACTCAGAGATTTAAAAATAAACAAGCATGACCCAAAAAAAAAAAAAAAAGAAAGATGACAGCATTGGCTAATCAGAAAATCAGTATCACTTCACTCTACTGTCAGTGGAAACTTTTGGAAGCTTATTTTTAAATTGCAGCCACGCCTCCTCTGATCTGATACCCTCCTAAGACCCGGAATATTAATTAAGTACTTTAATTAAAGTGTCCTGGATGACAAAAACATACTGCGGTGAAAGTAATTTCAACAATTTCACTCATTACATTTTTGTTGGATGTCCCTTGTAGCATGGGTTTCAGCATAGTAGACTATATATGGTTTTGGAGATTAAGACCAGAGACTCATGTCCCCTACAGGGGACAAAAATAAATGGCTCGGTCTTAGGAGGATATAGAATCCGCAACCAACTCTAAGATTGCACACTGTGACAATGTCCCATTACACAACACCCAGGATATTTGTCTTTGTGTGACAAATTTCCAGTCCTCAGCAATTTGCTCTGATAAATCACTGTATATCACAAGCCTGATTGTATAGCTTTTTGGCATTGTTCCAATTATTATTTTCTTCTGAAAGACAAGTTCACATTTAAACCAGAGTACTTATAAGAAATGATTCATAGGCCCTTCCTTGTACCTTCAGGCAACATAACGCTTGACACTGTGGGCTCCAAAGTTGCAATCATCAAACCAATCGAAATTGTCAAAAACATTAAGAAGTATGACACTGGCTTAAAAGCGGAGGAACTGTGAAGTGCTGAAAGAATTTACTGAAGCTGGTAATGAAAAAAGGAACAAAAGTACAAAAGAAAGAAAGAAAAGTCAACCGTTTCTTCTGACTAGCACCTAAGAGGACCGTCACAAAGCCAAATCTCCAGCACTGTCCATAGGCGGTGGCCTACGAAACCAGTCAACAAACTAACTCCTGAAGTAGCAGCGGCGAGCTCGAGTGCAACAGGAAGAGCATGACATCACTCACAGGTCTATTCGGAGGCTCTGTAGGTCTTTCTGCCAGGGCTGCTAGGAACGATAGGCCACTAAGAGGAATCACGTCAACTTTTCATTTTGAGAGCGTCACAGTTCATACCGAAACCGTACAGTTCTTAAATTCTCTTACGAGATTTTCACACCGATTAGCCGATTAAAATAAAGCAATATTCTTATTGTGCTTTTATTAATATGATAGAATCAGAATCAGGAACATAATGTAAATGAGAAAAAAGAATGCTGCAGAAGCTTCAAAGAAAATCCACCAACAGAAAATAGTACAAGCTGCAATACATTTTCATGTGCGTGGTGGCTATGCATCAGATGTTCATTCTTGTCCCACTGCAGAAGTTTAATCTGTCAGTGGTGGGTCGGTCCATGCGTTCAGCATTGCCTGACCATGAGCTCAACAAAGGTAGCAGCCTCTTCAAATGAATGTTGCAGTGGGTATTTTTTTTTAAACTTTTTTACTGTCAAGTGCTTCTCCTCTAAATAGCATTTCTCAGAAGAGACCATGAAAGCTACTTTTGATCTTGTTCATGTCACCTTAAAGCCCCCCTGGCCCACCTAGCAGTCTCAACACCTCCCTTTCTCGGGGGCACGTTTTGGCTGATGTGTGTTCGCGCGCGGGTGGGTGCGTGCGGTGTGTGGTGTGTGTCTGTTTCTGGTGCAGTACCTGGATCTCCAGCTCAGAGATCTGCTGCTGAAGCTCAGCCATGGCAGCAACCTTGTCAGCTTCCCGGAGCCTGATGGCCATCACCTCCTCTCTGTTCTGCAATGGGTGGAAGGGAGGGGGAGAGAGAGAGAGAGAGACAGAGAGAGAGAGAGAGAGATGCCATCAGTACGCAGAGCTGGTGTTCCAGACAACTGTGAGGAAGTAGCGGCCCAAAACATATCTGCTGACGACTACAGTGCAAACTGGCAGCAGATTAACACTGAGTCAGCGCAATAACGTTGAATATTGCAAACTGATTACAAGAACCTACCGGTACTACTTAGTTTCCTAACTGCTTACCTCCTACGGAACCAATGTATGTGTTGTTAATGTGTCAAATCTAGTTGCCCTATTTCAATTACGGAATAGGAGGAATTGAAGCATAGAGCTGGGTCTGTAGCCAAAAAAACCACATTGGAGTCATTGACTCCATACCTAACTTGGCTGGTTATCTAGCCATACCTGCTTTTTAAAATCTAAAACAGGCTCAATGAGGAAACAAATAAACTCTTCTGGAAAAACCTTCATGCTTGCGCTTGTTTCACGTTTTGCGAACTATGAAGTGAATAGTTTACCCCGAAAAACGGCGTAAAGTAAATCAGCGACGGTCCGCCTGAAGGTTGGGTCGGCGTGGGATGAAGGAGAGCTTCTGACAGGCGTGGTGAGTCACGCCGCTAGCTGCCTCGACGAGAGTGAAAGTGCCTTGCCCTTGTTTTGATTTCCCTTTTAGGACACGTTCTCCATACACACCCGTTTCTGCTTAGCCCTTCGGTGAGTACCCCTAATGGCTGAGCATCACTATGGGAAGAGACCTGCATGACCTTAGCGCTCAAATCTTTGGGTATAAGGGGTGGGTGGAGGGCGCCGCGACAGTTTCAAAATTCTCGAGAATTTCCTGCCAACTGATTCTTCTGCCAGGTGAAACCTTAGCTTTCTTTAACTGGCCTATTGCATTATGGGAGATTGCACTCATTGCCTGAAGGAGAAGGGAGTCTTGTTGAGGGACAGAGCTTGCGAGATGTCTGTGACCGCTGAGATGGTGTGGGCTGTGGTACAGAAAGCAGAAGACCCTGCTTCCTTTTTAGAACTTCTGGGTCATGGGATGGCACCTCCAGACCACTTCCACCAACTCACCGCTGTTGCGATGAGGAAAGGCCATGTCTTAGTGCTACGGCAGATTTACACGGAAGGTTCCGGAAGCCAGGGTTCTCAGGCCAGAGACATACTTCCCCTTCAATACCCTGAACGAAGCAGGACTCCTAGATGCACCCCCATTGAGTACTGGAGTGTCTGAATAATGCCTAGGAAATGGGGGAGTACCACTATGAGAAACCACCTCTGTTCTGCAGTGGTAGTGAGCATGGTCTGGAACCTGCTGAGGACCAAATTAGACTCCCCACAAACCACAAATCAACTGCAAACAGACTGACGACTGCAAACTACAAAACAAAGAACTCAAGGAACTGCAGGTTCAGGGACTAATTACAGGCCCTGTATTTGTACAATTTGAATTTTAAGAAGCCCACTGAGGGTAAATTGAGAAATAATAGAGAAAGGAACTCAGACTATGTATACGTTTCCCCTTGACCTTGCGGATGCATTTGACACTGTCGACCATTGCATTGTCCTGTCTTCCCTGTCAACAGTGGGGATCTGTACATGGCCCTTTCTGGGATTGCATCGTACATCACTGGATGCTCCTTCCAGGTAACCCGACCAAGCATCTGCAGTCGGTCACTTCCTCTTCATCCACTACACAAAATCCCCTGGTCCCGTCATTGCTTTGTTTATGGCCTGTCATATCGTTACTATACCAACGACACTCAAGACTTTCTGTCTTTCCCACCATCTGACCAGCAGGTCTCCGCAAGCATCTCGACTCGCCTGAATGACGTCATGAGCTAGATGGAAAATCGTCGCCTACAGTTCAACAGCATCTGGTCTACAACCTGCCAAACCACTTCCACATAACCCCCCTTCTCACTGCCTTCCACTGGCTGCGCGTAACCACTCATATTAAACATAAAAACCTTGGTGTGAGCCCACCAGGCCACTGAGGGGACTGTCCCTTCAGGCTTTCAGAAGAACAGAGCGTCTGACCACCCTCTGACCTCCTGACCAGCCTGACCCGTCCGTTCAGACCCCTCCCACTCTCTGAGCCAGCACATCACGATCGCTTCACGCTGTCCATTCTCACGCCTCGGTGACGGAACGAGCTTCCCACGCCAGTCAGAACCGCAGAGGCGTCGGCCATCTTCCGACGCAAACTAAACCCCCGCCTCTTCACACTGTCCCTCGGCTCCTCCCCGCCCTCCCCACTCACCCTCTGTAGCACTTTAACCTGGCCCAAGCACCTATTTAGGAGTAAATTCTTTTTCTTACCTTTTTTGTTTTCAGATGCTATGGGTCTTCGCTGTCGGCTGACAGTAGTCAAATGTTTAAAAGGCTAGTCGAGCCTGTCAGTTATGTTGTGCATTTGCTGTTTCTTCGGACTACAACATTCCCCCTCTAGGAAACACTTAGATCCACGATCTTTGCGCATGCACATGTGTTTGCATTGTAAGTTGCTCTGGATAACAGCGTCAATCCAGGTAGAATACATAAGGATATGCATGGGGGGGGGGGCCTACCTTGCACTCGGTCTCGGCCTGCTTGCGCTTGGACCGCTGCAGCTGCGCGTGGAGGTCCTTGTTCTGCGCCGTCAGCAGCTGCACGCGCTCCTGCAGGCCCCGCCCTTCCTGCTCCGCCCGTCGCAGATGGTTGCCTTGGATCTGGTTCTGGGCGGGACCATGAAGAGTTGGGGTGGGGGGAGGGGGGTGGGGGGCAGAGAACAGAGGGAAATTAATGGACGCACCCTGCGTGGGCGTGTAAGCAGTCAGCGGAAGGACAGGGGTGAGCCGAATAGGTTTTGGGCCCGCAAGTAGGACGGCAGTCAGACATGATGCACACAGTAATATGAGTAGTCACCCCTGCCCTAAGATTTAATCATTCTCTGCACACTAATCTGCACCCAAATCAGAGTACACTGCATTTCAACACCTCTAGAGATTTACATTCTGTTCCGGCATATTCCAGTGTCAGTCAAGCACAATTGCACAAGCGATTCGTCAAATAAAAATAAGCAGAAAATTAGAAAAATGTAATCTAATATTAAAATGGAAATAATATAGACTTTCATTGATAAAATATTTAATTAGAGGGTACAGTTCTAAGCACCTGTACTGTACATCTGTCAAATTATAACTGATACCACTGACTCGCTCTCTGAAAATGCTTTCCCTGTGTGTAACAGCCAGCCAGATTGAAGCCGTTACCTCCTATTAGGGAAGTTAAAGAATATCCTAATGCTTGAAAAGGGCCCCCTTATTCTCTCACAGATCTCCACCGCCCCCTAAAGTAAAACGATCGTCATTACATGTTGGTAACACGCAACGTGCGCCAAAACAACACACACACCAAAAAAAATCATGGGTGCATTAACCACTTAGTGTCAGGGCCAATAGTTCGGCATGCAAAACAGAATGCGGTTAGTGCAACGCTTGCATTCTCTGTGTGCTCTGTCCCCTTAATATCAGAAACTCAACTAAGCTTTAAGAGATTCACTTGGTGCTGTATGCGCAATTTGGCCCTGTGCTGCACTGCCAAAATGAAGGTGATAAAAGTTTCAAAGTTCCAGGCTGATAAATGTCCACTGTCTATATCAGAGGAAGTCTGGTGAATACGAAGCCTGCAGCGTGAGCTCCAGACGGCGACGACGCTTCGGGAAGCAGACGGCGATGGCGGCGGCGGCGGAGGGTACCTGCGTGTCCATCTCCATCATCCTGTGCCTGTTCTCCCGGAGCTCCGCCTGGACCTCGGCCTCCCGCAGCCGGACGCTCATCAGCTCGTCCTGCAGCTCGCTCACCGCGCTCTTCCTGGGGCTGTCCTTCCAGCGGCCCGTGGTGCGCGCCAGGTGTTTCTGCGACGCGCGCGCGCACGTGAGAGACGTGTTTTAGCCACTCCATGCCAATGTCGATACGCGCACAGGCACACGTACACACAGACACGCATGCAGACGCAGAAATACAGACACATTCACAGACACAAATACATACAAGCGCAATACACACATACACACACACATCAGAGACGTGTTTTAACTACTTGATGCCAATGACCACATGGCACAGTTTTCACGCAGGTAGGACAGACAGACACACACATACACAGATACACACACACAGATACACAGACACAGACAGACAGACAGACAGACACACACACACAGGTCCTCACCTGCCAGTGCTCCTCCAGGTCCTTCACCTGCTGCCGCAGCTCTTTGAGGCCGGTCAGAGCCTCGGCCTCCCGCAGCTTCACCCCGATCAGCTCCTCCTGCAGCTGAGCCACGTTGCTCTCATCCGGGAGGGCCGTGTTCCTCTGCACCACACACGCACAGTCACACACACACACACACACACGCGCACGCACACACAGTCACACACAGTCAGACGGCCCGAGAACCAGCCTTAGTCAGGAGAAACACGGCAACGCGCGGCACCAGAGCGCGTTTTAAGCTTCCCGTGCCCGCCGTGATGTCATCACGCCCCCGCACGCACCTTCTCCATCTCCAGCACCTTGTCCTGCATCTCCTTCATGGCGCACTGCGACTCGGCCTCCTTCAGACGGGCCTGCACCAGCTCCCGCTCCAGCTGCAGGATGAAGTCCTCCGTGTAGCGCGGGTTGCGCTTCTCCTGCAGGGGGCGATAGAGAGGCGAAAGGCTGAACACCCCAGGACCAGGCTGGCGTCACACGGCTAGTCGCGCGGTGCATTGTGGGGCTCCTCTGAAGAGCCGTGGTTTTGTCTGGCGATGTCTTGATGGGAGTGAATGTGTGGAGCAGCCTCAGACGCTTCTCTCCCATTAAAACGCCAAGAGGAAAATAGGAATTCATTAGGACTCACAAAGCTCATTTTATTTCCCCCTTGCACCGTTGCACTGCTGCTCAAACGTAAACATAACAAGTCAGAACCTTTCATGACCCGAGTCGCATTTCAGGGAGCAAATCACAGCACTCAGTGGCGGATTCAAAACTCAGCAGTCTTTCAATGTAGCAAATTAACGATCGCTTGGCACAGAAACGCTGCTTTACATAGAATTCATACGCACGCTCTCTTCCACATGCTGCCAGCAGGGGGCACTGTGTATAACAAACATAAATCACAATTACACTTATCCAACCGATTCAGACAATTACACAGCACACATTTGCATGCATACAATCCATTTATACAGCTGTACTCTTGTTGTTGTGCATTAAACAACAGTACACATGGCGAATGAGAGGCATCAATTGTAAAGCGCTTTGGATAAAAGCGCTATATAAATGCAGTCCATTTAGCTGGATATTTATTGAACCAACTCAAGAGAATAATGGCATGACCACCACCTAACAATCAAACCTTTGAGCCTTTTGCACATTGCACTGTTATCCTTTCCCTCGTGTTCAACATGCTACCTGACACTCTGCCTTCAGAATATTACTGTACTCTCCCCTAGTCCCACTCCTGTGCGCTCGATTTCAGCAGACAACCATTATAAATCAGTCCGCCTCTCCCTGCAGCACAATGAATGTTTAATGGTGACTCACTGTAGGAATCATAAAACAACATTATGTAAAACACCACATTATAGCAGGCAGGCAACAAGTTACATTATGATGCCTGCATGCAAAATTAGCCTATTAATAGTTAAACACCCCTCTCTGCTGTTTAGCCAAGCACCGAAAGGTTTCGGTTGCTCGAAACAGGGCTCCCAATCAGCGTCATGCCATCCTGAGCCAATCGGAGGGCTTCTTAAATATTCATGAGGCATTTACTGCATGCAAATGATAGCCCAACAGACTGTCAGGGCATGCATGTAGAATGGTTCATTAGGACTAGAGTAGCAGACCACCATAATTAACTGAAGGTCCTACCGATGTAACAGATTTGCAAAATAAACTTTTAAATCAAGTGCAAACAGGGAGATTTACGGTTATCTTCTTTCCAGTTTTTATATTTATTCAGATAAAGGAATTCCAAAATTGAGAACGCATTCTGAACTGAAGACCACTAATGGAAATTATTTCTGAAAATCTTGTGAGAAGACAGACTTTGATGCAACCTAATAAATCTTGCATTAAAAGCATTTCTTCTTTCTTAAATTCAAAATGCAGTCCAGATATTTCTTTTAATACTTTTTGGATCCCCATTTTTGAATGCAAAATTAATTGTGCCATTTAATGACCCTTAATCTCTTTTTTATGATGGTGCTTTCCAAGAACTGTGCCAAGAACATTGCATCTGTACACCTCAGGTTAAAAAAAAATAAAAAATAAAAACCGTTTCTGAGCTTGTGACGGTAGAGGAGATCAACATTAGTGTCAATGCATCCGTTTATAATTCTCAACTTATCTATAAATTGATTCATTTGTTGTTTCTAAAAACAAAACAATGTTCCTAATTTACTGTATTTATTTCTCTTTCCAATAGAAATGGCTTTCTTTTTTTAATGCAGGAATTGTGTGCAATACATTTTTGCAACATGCTTGTGTAAATCTTCAGGGTAATGGGAAAATGCACAGGTAAATATAAGCAAAGTACAATATCTACATTAATTTTCCTGTACTCTTGTTGTTGTGCATTAAACAGTATCCCTCTCCATCCCGTAGTGAGACATTTTAGTACTATATAATTTCACTCTTTACCCAAACATCTTTAATGCGTTCAAAAACAACAGTACATTCAAAACCATAGCAGCTGCATTGCTGAAGACCCATTGTTTTTGTTAATTGGTGCAAATAGTCTCGCTGTAAACGAATCACTCCCGTGAAGTCAGTTTCCAATCGCATTCGTGAGACGACACAGCCATCGAGTCTTCGCCTGCCCATACCATCCCTACCACCGGGGGGCCGGCAGATTCCGACGATAGAGTACCCGGTGCGTGTACGTGCATGTTTCTGCGATCTCCCCCCCCCCCCCGCGCGCACCTGCCCGTCGTGACGCCCCTCGGTGGGGGCCGCCGAGCGGCTCCTTACCCCTTGTGGCTGCTGCCGCTGCTGGAGCTCGCGGAGGGCGATCTGGGCATGCTCCAGCTGGGCGCTGGCCTCCTCGCTCTGCTGCCTGACCGTGGCCAGCTCCCGCTTAATAAGGTAGTTTTCCTCGGCCTCCTGGGCCCTTGTCACTTGTCCCTTGGGACATAATCGTCGGGGGGTGAGCAAGGCGCAAACAGGTGTGACCGAAAAAAAACAAAATGGGGGGGGGGGGGTCGGGGGGAAGGGGGGGGGGGGGGTCGGGATGCGACGTGCCAGCATGCCATCTAAGGAGGGGCTCGAGGCTCTCCTCTAGGGGCTTGGGCCACCTAAATTACGCTTTCTGATTGGTCGGTTTCGGATTGGCCCCCTTCTGGTTGGTTGGAATTACGTGGGCATGCGGTTGTCCTGACGTTCATGCACTGCCCCTGTGTCCCTGAGCTTCATTCTGTCATTGCTCGGCGGGGGAAGTTACCTCACATTTACTTTGACCCCGGGACTATAACAATCAAAAGGTAGTGACCTGCATGCAAAGCTAGGGGGAGCTAGAGGCCTCAGAGAGAGGGAAAGGCAGGCAGACAGACAAGGAGAGCGTAAAGATATACCTGGATCAATCTATCTGCCAAGGAAGCACTTTCCTACAAAAGGGGAAAACAAATCCATAAAGAAGCACAAAAATAGAGAAGAACAAACCAAAGAATAAATTTCAGCACACAAAAAGTGACAATACTGATTTTTGACAGAACACACAGAATGTTCCTTTTCCACCCTCTTATTTTGGCTACATTTATTTCCAATTGCAATCGCTTTTGTCTCTCTTTTTGTCCATAATTTAGTCTAGGAGGTGTTTAACTTTTTGTTAGCATCTGAGGAGGGTGGAGAAGAGACAAAGCCAGAGATGTGGTGGCACTGAAGTGTGGGCAAAGTGGTGGTGAAGCGGACAGTGGATAGCGACGTAGCGCGCGGTGACAAACTTCAGACAGCGAAGCAGAAGACAGCCAATGAGGGCCAAGCAAAGGCAAGCTGGGCGCTACTGTACTTATAACTACTTTTAATATGTTAGAGGAAAGGCCTTAAGCTCAGCAGCGCTTTAGCAAGAAAAGACCACGCTGGCAATACTGTGGTATGGGCGTATGCGTTCCTCCAAGCAGTACCCCAAACGTCAGTGTTATTAGCAAGTCAGTCCGAAGCACGCATCATCTGCAGCCTTGTGTTGGCGCACAACCTGCTGTTGCATACCAGATTAGGTGAGCATCATTAGGAGGCAGGAGCCACACTACAGATCCCAGCATGCACTGATATTTCAGCTGTCAGCCTATCAACATCCGGGATGTCATAGACCAACCTCGCTCATTAGTGTCACGCGTACTGCAGGCGTCATACAAGGTTCCTTTTCAAAGTTACAGTGCGCACACTTCTAAATGTAAAAGCCTTAGTCGATTCTGACTTACCTGTTCAAAAGTACACTCATAATTACACCCGTGTACGAAAACGAGAGTCGCCAAACGTGCAGGCGCCTTCCCAAAACGGAATGGTTTGGACCACGCATTACTTTTAATATCAGGCAGCAACGAATTCTTGAAAAAGTGTCCAGTGTTTGCAAGCGTTTTAGTTTAGTAAACCATACATACTGTAGTTTGCAAAGCCCAGTTAGTGAACAAGATGCATGGTTTAGTACACAAATCATACCACGCACACTGCACACCACGCAGTCACACAGCCACCACGCAAGTCATGCACACGCACACATGCACACTTCGCAACACCACACATACTACATACACATATAGCATTTAGCAAAGCTCTATCCAAGGACTACCACTTTACATAGCCTACTGACTTTATACAGCTGAACTGAGCACGCGTAGACTGCTCAAGGTACAACGCAGTGTCCTACGGATCGAACTCACTTCGGTTACGAGCGCAGTCTTACCACTGCCCACTACCGTCCTTTCCCACACACACACGTGCACACACACACACACACACACTCTGGAGGAGCATATGCAGATGGCGTGCTTCTCTCTCGTATGAAAGCCCCCGGTTGGTTGGGCGATATGCAGGATGAGGGGCGGAGTCACAGCAATACTCACTTTCTCCAGGGTGTCAATTCTCTGCTTCAAAAGCCTGTTCTCTGTACGGAGCCTCTGTAAGACAGTTGCATCTCACAAAGTCACAAACAGGAAATAACATCAAAGTGCTTACATGGCCACTAAGCAACTGTGTCTTCAAAAGAACTTAATTTTAGAAGCAGCAAGCAGAGACGAAGATCCGGAGCGACTATGAAGTAACGGACTGAAGGAAGGAAGCGATAAATGATTTGTTTCCGATCAGGCACTGAAACCAACTTCAGTGAAGGTACTGGAAGGTAAGTTGCTCTGCCAGACTATTTTATTCCTGTATTGTCTCCATAGGTGAGGCAAGAGAGACATTCCAGGTGACGTTCAGTTCTGCTGCACCAAATGCAGTTTTCATCTTCCATTGTGCCTACTGTAATTGATATCCCCACAGACCACAGTGGAGGACTCACCTTGATTTCCACCTGCTCCTCCATCTCCTTTGTTTTGATTGTAGTGTAGTCCTTCTCTAACCTAATAACATAATATCAGAATACATCATTAAACAAAAGCCACAGGAGGAATTTCACCCCATGCCAATTCACTTTTTCCACACACAGTTACGGTCATTTAACCTGCACTGAAACTCAAGTACAGAGATTACGTACATACTGAAGGATCTTCTAGCAGTGAACAAAAGAATTCAATTGAATTGTTTAGTGCCACAATCCATACTTTCTCTTTATTTCAATGAATGGGTGTCCTTGGTTTTGGATTTGGATATTGCAGATTTTAGCTGCAATTCTATCAATTAATCAATTAAAAATGCAACCTCTTTCAAAAGGAAGTTACCCACCAATAAAAATTATAGAGAATTAAAGGGTTAATTATCGGAGAACTGATATGGGCAATCGCCTAAATGAATATGGAAGAGCGCCTTGAGTGGTTCAGGGCTGGAGTGCTACGATACAACCCTGATGTGCTTTGGTTCATGGAAGACCCGCAGATTCCACCTCTACTGTAATGATGGACCCCAACGGAAAACCTACTTCTTCATCTTCTTTGCGTTGTACTTGACTTGATACGCGATCAGGATCACCCTGTCAGGGCCGCTGTCCAGCTGCTGTGGCACGACCTTCTGAAAGTGCTAGAACAAGTACAGGGCGGTCAGTTAAAAACCAAGTATAAATCGTGTATCTGTTGATGTCACGGTTGTCAAAGTAACCAAGACGGACTGAAAAGACAGCGGCGACGGCCAGGCCCCGAAACGCGGGTGCGAGAGGCTCTGACCTGTAACATCCCCTCCATGTCCAGCTGCATGAGCTCCCCCTGGTTCATCTGGAGAATGGCCAGTCCCACGCGGAACACTATCTCCAGGCCCTGCGGATTGGAGTAGGACACAAAGACGCTTCACCTCCATGTAATACCCACATTCGGTCACCAGGGGGCTCCCCTCAGCTACTTTTACACAGGCACGCTGAGATTTTCACAATATTATATTATCAAGCACGGATACTCAAACCTGGCTCTCGAATCCAAATCCGGCCCTGGTTTTCTTTTCCGCCCAACTAATTAACTTAAAGCTAGCGCTACTGACTGGCCAGGCTGGCTTCACACCTGAATCCCAGGTAAAGGGAGGGTGGAAAACCAGAAGTCCTCTGCCCGCAAGGAATGCGATTTGAGTATCAGGGTAATGACACATTGAAAAGCCACAGTTCTCAGGGAGACACTATTACAGTCTCACAATGAAGAAATTATTTTTATTACGGCTTTTATTTACCGCTTATTAAGGTAATCTTCTATTACTGCCACCATAACCCTACGCTGTCGTCAGGTGATCCCCGATCAACCGTCAGGGACATTCTGCGGAAACCATGGTGGCCGCGCACGCGACTGACCTCGCACATGAATATGTCGAAGATCCTCGTGGCGACGGGAAGAGAGAAGGAGGTGAGGAAGATGGTGAGGAACCAGGAGGAGGCGTACATGGAGGTGTGGAAACTCTGGGACTGGAAGTGCTGGTGGAGCTCCGGGAGCTGCTCCTGCAGGAGGAAACGCGATCAGGCGACAGGACAGCAAACAGCATTCAGCAGAAACGCCCACACCCAAGTTTTTAAATGATATTGTCTGAGTCACACGCACATCAATTATCTTCATTATCGTAGTCATACTACCAGCTAACTATTGCTCACCATCTTAGTTATCCATCCATTATCTATACCCACTTATCCTGGGCAGGGTCACAGGGTAAGCTGGAGCCAATCCCAGCGTGCATTGGGTAAGTCATACATTAACCAATCAAATCCACGATTTCCATTACCTCACATGCGTACCGCCAATTAAATCCCGTTCATAAAGTCAGCCAAACAATCAGTTCCATAATTTCACATTATACCACCAAATAAATCATGTTCATAAAATTACAGATATAACCCAAAGCTAAATAATATTCAAAATCCTACACGGTTACCATAAATTATAACCATAATCCTAGAGGGATACCACCAGCAAAATAATATTCCCAATCTAACAGGTACACACACAAATAAAATAAAATCATTTTCATATTAATAACCCTATTGGCACAGGGGGAGAGGCAGATTTCATAGAGGACCAGTGCTGTCTTACCTGGATCATATACTCAAACTGGTACATGCAAAGTCCCAGCTCGGCCATGCTGGGCTTGAAGAGCTCCCTCAGTCTGTAGTCCTGCATCAGCTTCACAAACACGCAGAAGGCCTCCTCCTCCGGCATCTGTGCACAGACGAGAGAGCCTCGTGAGGCCTGACTGTGCTGCACTGTACAGCAGTGTACTACACTGAGCACAGACAACAGTCACATGGCCTGAATGTACTGATCTGTACTACACTGTACTACACTGAGCACAGACAACAGTCACATGGCCTGACTGTGCTGCACTGTACAGCAGTGTACTACACTGAGCACAGACAACACATGTCACAGTCACATGGCCTGACTGCTGCACTGTACAGCAGTGTACTACACTGAGCACAGACAACACATGTCACAGTCACATGGCCTGACTGTACTGATCTGTACTACACTGTACTACACTGAGCACAGACAACAGTCACATGGCCTGACTAATGCACTGTACCATACTGTACCGACTGTACTACACTGCCTGAGTCTGCAGTGCAGGTCTGTGCACAGACAACAGTCACATGGCCTGACTGTACTGGTCTGTACTACACTGCACACAGACAACAGTCAGATGGCCTGACTAATGCACTGTACCATACTGTACTGACTGTACTACACTGCCTGAGTCTGCAGTGCAGGTCTGTGCACAGACAACAGTCACATGGCCTGACTGTACTGATCTGTACTACACTGAGCACAGACAACAGTCACATGGCCTGACTAATGCACTGTACCATACTGTACTGACTGTACTACACTGCCTGAGTCTGCAGTACCTGTGCACAGACAACAGTCACATGGCCTGACTGCACTACACCGTGAGTCCACAAAATCTGTGCACAGACAACAGGTCCCACGGCATGACTGTGCTGAACAGTTCATCATTATTTATGACCTGAGACAACACTTAGGAAATGACTCCAAAAAACTGTCAGAACAGCATGAAGCTTCTATTCTCAATGGCAGACTACCGTAAGGGACGTGAAGGTGTGTGCGTGTTTGTGTGTGTTTGTATATGTCGGGCTGGGGTGAATTCAATCTCAGTTCAGTCGAGCCGAAATTCAATTTGTTAACCGTAAAAAAAAGCCCACAATGTTCAGCAAGCCTTTTACAACCAGTGAATTAAATGGCAATCCATTTCCTGAAACGACAGAATTTAAATGGAATTTACCACAACTCCAGGGTTTATGTGTGCGTGTGTGTGTGTGTGTGTGTTTGTGTGCCTGCGTGTGTGTCTCCGTGTGTGTGCGTGCGGGCGTGCGTGCATGTGTGTGCGTGCACATGCAAGTTGAAATGTTATTACATTACCTGCATGAGCAGCAGTCCGACAATGAATGCGCTTCCTTGACAGTAACCAACCTCCCGGTCCACGAGAGAGTACGCCTGCGACAACAAGGAAGTCACCTCAGGTGAACAGCCAATCAAGCGAAAGGGAAGCTCCTTGCCCCGAGACACACAGCGCTGCAGATAGTGCCTTTAATAGTTAAGGGCGCTACTGCAGACATCACACTTTTCCATCCTACCTGTGAATGAAGTCAGAAACCACAGAAACCCTGCCTCCGACTCAGCTGAATAATGCATATGCACAAGCATTCAATTATCTTCTTGATGCCTGCTGCCAGGTAACTGCCAGCTCCTGAAACCGATAGCACTCTGGGCAGTATAGCATCCTACCGTTAGCACTGAGGACATGGCATTAGAAGCTTAACTTCTAATGTTAGCACGGCTACCGTCATAAAAGATATTTTCATAACACAATAATGAAAAGAGATTATCGAACTGGATGCAGAAAGAACCGGATAATGCAGACACACGTAATGTAATGAGGCACAGCATAGTTTCCTCTCAGCACAAACACTCTGAGATGGGAAATATGGAAGTGCCTTGAAGGGATACCGTAACTTAAAAGATTACCAATTTTGCCTCGAAAGGCCAGCAAGGTGGCAGCAGAAATTAGGGCTTCCTTTCACGTGGCCTTTTATAGTGTGACACATTTTCAAAGACAACACCTACATTTCTGACAAAACTAAACAATCTCGCGTGCATTTAAAATAATTTAAAAAATAGGCCGCTATTGTGTTTTATGCTAGTGTGCCGTCAAAACTAGATTATCACCAAACCTGAATGTTTGCTTACCTAAAGGTAATCCAAAGCAAAAGGGTGGCAGTATAATTAAACTAGAACACAATCATAGCTGCAAATTACACTGGAACAGAACTGAAACACACGATTGGAATGTGATAATTCAAACAGGCGTGGCCAAAACAGGAGCAACAGGCTATGGCCTAACAAAGCCAATCTGACCTGTTCCATTTCACCTCCATGCCTTTCACCTTTCCCTGCACCCGGCAATATTACTCCAGAGTCAAACTAATGCGGTATTCAGACAGGGGGAAATTCCCTTTATGATGGACGGTGTCAGAGGGCCTCTGTGAGGGACGATGTCAGAGGGCCTCTATGAGGGACAGTGTCACAGGGGCCTCTATGAGGGACAGTGTCACAGGGCCTCTATGAGGGACAGTGTCACAGGGGCCTCTATGATGGATGGTGTCAGAGGGCCTTTATGACTGATAGTATCAGAGGGGCCTTTATGAGGAACAATGTCAGTGGGCCTCTATGAGGGACGGTATCAGAGGGGGCATTATGAGGGACAGTGACAGAGGGCCATTATGAGGGACGGTGTCAGAGGGCCTTTATGATGGACAGTATCAGAGGGCCTCTATGAGGGACAGTGTCAGAGGGGCCTTTATAAGGGACGGTGTCAGAGGGCCTCTATGAGGGACGGCGTCAGAGGGGCCTTTATAAGGGACGGTGTCAGACAGCCTTTGCGAGTATCTCACCTTCATAACGTTGAAGAGCACCTCCTGGCCCAGGCTGTCCTTCTCCTTGAAGAACTCGTGCTCAGGGTATGTCCGGGCGATGTCTCTGCGGATGAGCCTCTCACAGGGTGACGACATCTTCAGCAGCTCCGAATACTGGTCCTTGATGGGCATGTTCTGGGCATTGCACAGCAGCTGCCACACTATAGCCCTGAAGTGGTGCGGTATCCCCTTCCTCACCAGCTCCTATGAGGGACACATCAACAAATGCTACAACTCTAGCACTGGATGCTAACAACTAGAACACTAGATGCTAACGACCATCCCTTTCCTCACCAGCTGCTATGAGGGACACATCAACAAATGCTAAAACTCTAGCACTGGATGCAAACAACTAAGCACTAGTGCTAACAACCATAGCACTGGAAGCTATCAATTGCAGCACTCAATGCTAACGACTATAGCACTGGATGACAACAACCAGCATTGGATGACAGAACCGACAATTATCACTGATATTAATCAAATTGTCTGTTACACTATAATTAATTCTGACAATGGTTAGGGATCTGAACAAAACAGCTCTTAGTTGGTAGCCCTGGTTTTGTATGTTTTGCTAATCTGCAAGATGTCTAGCTGGTGGCTTAAGGATCAGGTAGCGTTTGATTCAGAAGGTGTTTTTGCAAGCATTGAGATTTCGGGCAACAAACAGCTACTTTGGGTTGCCTCGGTTGGGAAAATATGCCTGAGATTGTTTCACAAACACGGAAAATCGATCTTCCTTTGCAACCTGACTAGATGAAAGCAAGAATAAAAAAGAAAACCTCGTTCTCATTTGTGCCCACGCTGATCTCATGCTTTCTGTACAGCGCGAGTACCTCTGTCACAGATGATACAATTTTGCGCCGCTATATTTACCCTTGACGGCGATGCTAGCTGGAGAGCCAATTTTCCCCCTCAGCAGCAGAGTGGATGTTATTCAGTTAATGCATTTCCTCCTCTAATGACCCACTGAGAGACAACTGGCAAGTGTGACCGGTTCGGTGGCAAACAAGATTAGCTAGCTTATTGGGTTTTGACTGAGTCTGGATCTGGAATCCGTGGAAGGAGAGTGGCTTCCTCAACCCACCTCATCGCTCTTCTCCCAAACGCAGAGGCCAAGAACAGGTAGTTCAAAAGAATACAGCAGTCGATAGCAAAAATAATCTTAAGCGAGTAGAAAGAAGCATCCCAAAGTTACTGGAAGTGAAATCAAAAAATTATCTCCAGAGTGTGGGGTGTAAATATCAAGTTCCACAATCTGCAGAAGACTTCAAGAAAAACACTAAGGCTGTACAGCCGGGTGTAAGCCCCTTAACAGCTGCAAGAACAGACAGGCCTGATTGGAATTTGCCATGAAATTCGGAGATGAGCCACAGGAGTTCTCGAACAAGGTTTCATGGGCCGATGAGACCAAAATAAACATCGATGAAAGCAATGGAAAGGCTTAAGCGTGAAGAAAAACAGGAACAGCCAATGATGAAAGCACAGCACTTGAACAGTCAAGCATGGCGGGAGGCAATGCCCGGGCTTGGGCCCGTATGGCTGCTTACGGAATGGGCTCTGCGTTCTTTAGTGGCGATTTAACTGAAAATGGCAGGAGTAGGACGATTCTGGATATACACAAATGGATCTTGTCTGCAAATGTAAATAAAAATACCACCAGACTTATTGGCCAGCAGCTTATGCAGCAGGAGAAAGACTGAACCAGAGTTCAACAAACTACTGCACTTAACGGTCAGACAACTACTGCACACTTAACAGGAGCTTCAACAACTACTGCACTTACACAGGAAACATCAACAACATACTGCACACTTAACACAGGAGAACATCAGAAAAAAAAACATACTGCAGACTCAACACAGCAGTATATCAGATAGAAACATACTGCAGACTTAACACAGGAGTTCATCAGACATTAAAGGTGGAAAACGTTCAACTGGCCAAGTCAATCACCATATTTGAATCCCGTAGGCAGAAACCCTGACCAATGAGCACAAGCTTGAAACAGGCCTGGCAAAGCATAAAAGCCTGCCAAAGCACCACAAGTGAAGAGTCCGGTGATGTCAGTGAGACAGAGGTTTGATGCAGTTGTTGCAAGCAAGGATTCTGTACCGAAAAAACCGACTTTTTCACATAAGAATTATCTAATTAACTTTTTTAACACTGACATTGTTCTGCCTTGTTTAATTACATCCCTGGTTTTAAGAAATCTTAAAAAGCTTAACCCACAGAAAAATCTTAGATCTTAGAAAAAAATCTCAAATCATGCTCATTTTCATAAGCTGTCATTTTTTTTTCCAATGTAAAGCAATTCAGGTAAGGTGCCTTGTTCAAGGGGAAAAAGATAGCACACTTAACCTAAAGATTGAACCTGGAACCTCTGGGATGTAGGCCCAGTTTCTTAACCATTACACCTGACGAGCCATCAAGCCTCAGTTTGCACAGCATCGTGGGATAACAGACACAGAACATATAACGTATAAACCCAAAGGAATTTGCCTTGTGCAAACATTAGGCTTTACATCTTTAGTCCATTTACCCAGCAAAGAGCCTCGCACGGAAAAGCACACCCATCTTTCCCTCCTCTCTCTCAGAACCACCCAACTCTTAGGAGAGGGAGAGACACGTGGATTGCGTTGGCAGAACCGTCCACTACGTTGTAGAGAGAGAGAGAGTGAGAGCGAAGCACGTGACTGCAGAAAGCACTGTGGACAGGACGTACGACTGCAAGAAGAAAAAAGGCACGGCCAGCCTTCATCTCAACAGGAAGCAGCCGCGCGAGGCGAGAGGAGGTTGCGATTTCAGTGTGTTCAGTCGCACAGAGGCACGCTCGGCGGCTACGTCCTCAGTAGGCTAACAGTCAACACCACACGGCCGGGTAATGAGCAGTTACATTGGTAGAAACAGGACACTCTTGATTGGTTGACTGATGGCCTTATTTGGTAAAGAGTAGCGATCGTCTCCGATTCCCCAGGCTTGATGAGTTGAATATTTAAAGAGACAAAACCAGAGACAGACGAACTACGGAAACACTACCGAGGGAAAAGCGTCTGGCTTGTATTTAATTGGAACAGCACAAAATATTCCCTAAATCACATTTTCCACCCCAGTAACCGTACACTTAGACGGTTGTGGGAATGTTTGCTAATGAACAAAACAAGAATGGTGAACCCAAAATCCTCCTCAAATACTCCTCAAAGGAGTACTGCTGAGCTCTGCGCAAAATAATTTATATCAATAATTTTCCAGTCTTAAAGTGACAGTGAATGCACATATGTGTGCAGGGAGTAATCATTTCCAAATGAAAAACCCCCTCGCTTCACTACTCATGGGGGGGAGGGGGGGGGGCTTTGATGATTCGAACAGCCTGACTTCAAAGCCGCAAGGGAAGATTCCCAACGCAAGTCCCGCACGTCGCATATTTATTAGCTCACGCGCTTATTTATTCCTTCTTTTACCTTGAGCTGCTTCTCCCTCTTCTTGCGCACGTCCTCCCAGTCGTTGACGATGCGGCCCCACAGGATCCAGGTGTCCTCCTCCAGGTGGGAGAGGTTGGAGGAGGCCGAGGAGCTGGACACCAGGGAGGCGCCGCTGTTGCGCCGCGAGCCGTTCACCGAGCGCAGCGACTTGCTGTCCGTCTCCAGGAGCCTGAGAGAGCAAACACACGCATGACCATATGCACACACACGCATACACACACACACATACACACACGCGCGCACGTGAACATGTGCACACACACATAAGCATACACACACGCACACACACATAAGCACACGCACGCACACACACGTACACAGACATAAGCATACACACATGCACACACACATGCACACACACGCACACACACATAAGCATACACACACGCACACACACATAAGCATACACACACGCACACACAAGCATACACATACACACGTGAACATGTTCACACACACGCACACACACATAAGCACACACACGCACACACACATAAGCATACACATACACACGTGAACATGTTCACACGCATGTGCACACACACATAAGCATACACACACACACACACACACAAGCACACACACGCAAGCATACGCACACGCGCGTGAACGTGTTCACACACAAGTGCACGCACAGGCACGCGGACACACGCACGGGCACACACACACGTAAGCATACCCACACGCACACAAGCGGCGAGGTCAAACGCCGGTCTCTGGCTCCCACCCACGTCTGTCGACAGTGCAGAACGCGTACTCGCAGTATCACACACAGAACAGTTATACTGGCGTATGCCAGTCGTCATCACCACCGTGTGCAGCGCTGCACGGACTGTGCACAGAACCAACGGGCTACTGGATACGCAAACACGAGCCTTCAGCACCTACCGTAAAAACGACTTTCACGAGCGCACACACGATAAAAACAAATTCCTAAAGCAAACATACGGGAGCTACACACGCACACGCAAGTGCACGCACACGCACACAAACACAAATGCACACAGCTTCTTCTGACCTTTCATTTGCAGCGGCAAAAGAGGCTTAATAGAGTGAGGAAAGAAGTCAAATTCCAGGTGTAGCACAAACTGTCAATCAGACACAGTCCGTTTGCAATCAAACCCCATTTGTCAGTCATTTTCCTGACACAGAAACACCAGAATCAAATCTGGGAGAAAAACGTAGGCCTGACATTGGACGCAACATTAGGTATTCCACACCACGCAGGCCCCTGGTGTTTGGAAGCAAAGACATCACATCTTGGCACCATCTTGGCAGATGACAGATCTAATTCTAGACAAAAACCTGAATGGAATCGGCTGCAGCACAGAGACTGAGCTGCATCCCGCTCCTCCTCCTCCCCGGTTCTGGCGATACTTGAGGCGAAAGTCGCGTGCAAGTGGTCAGACTGCACACGGAAGAAAAAGGGGAAACAAATGGTCTGTGCAATACCGCTAGGAGAGCCTCAGAGACTATCAACAGAGTGCCAAGAAACCCGTTTGCACAATGATTCGGGATCCGGTAGGTCTCACCTCACATTATGGCAAACAGAGAAACCAGGGGCTCAACAGAGAGACCAGGGGCTCAACAGAGAAGCCAACGCCAATAAGAGCAGAGGTCAGGTTCCAGGGTCCGTTTGAGCGAACCTTCCACGATTTCCCTCTACACGCCGTCCGCCTGCCTGTACGCACGCACGGCCGTGTTACACGCTAAAGGGGGGTTCCGCTAACGTGCTCCAGAGCCAGAGACGGGCTAACAGGTGCTGCACTCTGAGAGACCCCTGCCTCCCCCTGAAGAGCACGGTGCGTGACGTTACACAACGGAAACAGTCTTTGTCTGACATAATGCTGCACGCTTGACCGTAACGGAACAACTTAAACGTACGTGAAGAAACATAAGAATAATTCACATGCATGTCAGTTGGATAAAAATGTAAAAAAAAAAAGGGGACACTTTGAGAGAACAGATGGCAAGACTCCCATGTTCCCAACAGGGGGCCACTAAAAATGTGGGGCCTCGAAAAAATTTTGTGCAGCGATTATTAGGCCTGTGTGGACAGTGCTGTGTAAAATGCCTGAAATGTAAGAGAAAAAATGAATTCACAAGCAATTAAAGGGCTAAACTTAAAACATGCAAAGGAAGTCAAGTGCAGAGTCACCATTCTTTAAAAAAGACCTAATCAAACGATCACTGTCGCGTGCTGGATGACAATATGAGCATACAGGCACAAGCAGGTCAAGGGAACCCTTCCGACAGGTTAAACAGAAACACCAGGAGGAGGAGGCGGGTGAGAACAGGGCAGGACGGCACGGGCCACGAACGGTTAACAGCGGACGGGCACCAGGGGGTGGGGGTTGGGGCGGGGTGGGGGGGAGCCGTAACCGAATCTGCCGCGCGAGAGCGGACCGGCGCACCCCTCCTCCTCAGCGGGCCACAGTAGCCAATGATAGAGCGGCGCAGGCGCCGAAACTCGATCTCGGAAAAAAAAAGGAAGGCTCCCGCTCCTTGTGTAACGTCACCGCGGAGCTTGGGGATGGCTACCATTACGCCCCCAGACGTAACGGGATTCTAGAATAGGGGGAGTGTAAAATGATCACATTTAGCGTTAGCAGCCACTGCTAGCACCTTTTTGTATTTGTAATGCTATTCCATGCTCCGTGTCGCACGCATTTCAGGTTCCGCATATTTTTTACCTCCTTTGACCCATGTCCCCGTTGGGCTTACAGCAGAGCAGATGGCACCAGGTAACCTCAAGCCAGGGCTGTGTGGAGTCTCATATGAGCTAAGAGAAGAAGCACCTCAGGTGCGAGTGGATAAAAGGCCCTTTGGGAGACTGCTCCATCCACAGCACCGTCTCCTGTGAGCATTCAGAGAGCGCTCAGCGAGCGTGCTCGGCAAGTGTAGTCAGCGAGCGCGCTCAGTACGGGCGTTCGCATTCGGCGAAAACGTTCCGCCCCTCCGAAAAACACACGCAGTGTACTTCCATTGGGGTCTTGCACAGTCACAGAGAACCTTCTCAGAGTGCGTTTGGGGCGACTGCAGGGTGACGGCTCTGCGAGCAGGTCTCCTTCACAGCAGGGTCAGCTAAGCTAAGGCGATAGGTAGGAGGGAGGGGGGCTCAGTGCGGGTTCACGCACAGCAGCAGACTTCGCAGGCAGCGCTAACTTCAAGCGGGCCGCCTGGTTGTGACTGCGGCTCGCGAGCGCTGAGAATTTCCTCACGCACAGGGGCGGGGCGCAGTCAGTTCAAACCGCCGTCGAATGATGTGGATAACAGACACGTCGCCATGGCGACGCAATTCTGTGCCCCAGAAGAGAAGAGGACTGCAACTGTCTGAGAACCCACTTGAAGTATTGCACATATTTTTTCAGAGAATGTAACAGGGGAAGAACCTCTTTGATACCTTCTTAGGGTAAGCCATCTTGAAAAAAAAAAACAAGCAAAGTGAACACTGAATATCCAAAACAGTGGATCCGACAAGTGAAAGAAATGAATTTAATTAAGGCCTTTCACAGGCAGGTTCCATTTATTCTACCATCTCAATCCTTAGCGCAAAAGAAAAATGTAAATTTCAATACTGCATATAACAAAATAAAGCATCATTATAAGTTCTATTGAGCTGTAAACGCCCCAGCATTTGTGTAATAACGGGTAATCAAATGAGCGTTAACCAAAAAAAAGAAAGCTCAGAAAGAACTGATTTCAAATCTAGACCTGGCGGCATTACAATCTCCAGCTTCTGTGCCTATTGCTTCCCGTACCTCTCCGTCTGCCTCTTCCACAAATTCAGCACACTTATGTAACGAAACTGTGTAAATGTGGACGTGCTCCGCATTCAGAAAACGCGACGACCCGACTCCATGCTGCGAGCGCCGCGTCTCTGCTAATTATTTACCAGAAGTCAAACAAGAGGACTGGACAGTTTCTGACTATGAGAACAACAAACAAAACGCAACAACAAAAGTACGCTTTTCACCACACAAAAAACAGCGAAGCGGCCCCGCAGCGGCTCACGCAAAAGACCCCGCGAGGGAGGCGAAACGAGAAGCGAACGCGCAGCTAGCACGGGGGAACGACGGGTAGGTTTCGTCAACGCGAGGTTTCCGCGGGGCTCCGCTTCGCTGGCACGTGCGCCATTCCGGCTCTGAAGTCGCGACAGCGGGTCCCCTGGGAGGGAAGGAAGTGCGGAAGCTGCTTACCACGAGAGACTCATGATTCCTTCCTCATGCCTTTGTTATCCCTGTCGTCGGGGAGCCAGGTGAGCCGTGACACCCACGGAAACGGCTGTCGTCGCGGCAGCTCGGGCTGAACCACAGAGTGCAGGCGAACAGGGTAGAATTATCTCTCTCTCTCTCTCTCTCTCTCTCACAGTCTCTCTTTCTTCTCTCTCTCTCCCTCTCTCTCTGTCTCTATCTCTCTCTCTCAGACTCTCTCTCTCTCCCTCCCTCCCTCCCTCTCTCTCTCACACACACACACTGTTGTTATCGACACAGTGCAAAGGCCTTCACCACCGCACACAAACACAGCCCTAAATCAATGGGGGGCCTCCAAATGTGTGTGATGTGCATTCAGAAGCATTCAGAGTGAGCTGCCTTCCTCCCACAGACACACAACTGCCTGCTTCTGAACTCTCACACGCTTCCCCTCTGCTTGAAACTAAGCAGACAGCACGGCAGCTGTATGAAACATTTAAAGCACTTCATTACACCTGCCCAACTGGCCCATACCTTCACAGAAAGAGTATCAGAATCAATAATTGTTATTATTACTTTTATTACTGCTATTGTAATGAAGAAGTAGAAGAGGAAGAAGAAATCTACTGTGTAATGTATATTCAAAACATTACCTATCTTCTAATTATAATCAGGGAATGCAGGGGAGAATGTCAAAGTTATCAAATTCCAAACTTTAATGATGCACGGTAACTGAGATCTCTTACTCTATATGACCAAAAGTATCTGGACACTGGGTCTGGGGCTGTTTTTCATGGTTAGGGCTAGGCCCCTTAGTTCCAGAGAAGACAAATCTTAGTGCTACAGCATACAACCACATTCTAGACAATTCTGTGCTTCCCCAACAGTTTGGGGAAGGCCCGTTCCTGTTTCAGCATGGCAATGCCGTCAGGCACACGGCGAGGTCCATATAGAAATGGTTCTGTAAAGAATGGTGTAGAAGAACTTGATTGGCCTGCACAGAGCCCTGACCTCAACCCCACCCAACACCTTTGGGATCAATTAGAAAGCCAACTGTGAGTCAGGCCTAATCGCCCAATCAGTACCCAACCTTACTCATGCACTTCTGGCTGAATGGAAGCAAATCCATGCAGCAATGCTTCAACATCTAGTATAAAGCCTTCCCTGAATAGTGGAGGTTGTTATAGCAGAGGGTGGACCAAGTCCATATTAATGCCCATAATTTAGAATGAGATGCTGGATGTCAGGTGTCCACCTACTTCTGGCCATGTAGTGCATCTTCTAGGCATAACAGATGTATTCTTCACTTGACCCAAATGTTTACTATGTCTAATGAGTGATGCATGGCATATAGCCCCACCAAGGAATTGAAACTCCACCCCTCAAAGCTCACAGAGAAGATCTGATGACCCAAGAACCACCGAAAACATCTGACCTCAGTATAGCCCTGTGAGGTCTGGACTGGAGGATGGTGTGCTCAGTTTGGGATTATTGTGTTTGAGGGTGAGTCTGTCTGGGGATAGAGACTAACTGCTATCTAATGGCCTTCATAGTAGGTTCAAGCTAGAGGAAAAATTTGAAACCCAAGATATCTTTGGAAAAAAACACACATTCTTCGGCACTGTGAGACATACACATACACCAGTGATGGAGCGGAGAAATTTCTGGAATTTTGTGGGGGAATTTGCTACATACAATGAAACTGAGTCAGAGATACAAATCCCTGTTAAGGACTGGCCGGTCAATGGAATTGGTGTGAAATCAGAAACAGCATATGTAATTTAACTTTGTGTGAAGTCCCTGATTATAGGCTAACTGATGCAAATATACAAATGAAAACAAGACATTTTCCACTGATACATCACTTTTACTATTACTATTAAGATAGCAGATATATTTATTAAATAATATAGGCTATAGGCTAATTTATCCAAATTCACATACGTATCATTTTGTTTTGTTATTACAATGATATATAAATCTACACAGGCTGGTGACAGTACACTTAAGTTCAACATGCGTGGAAATCCACAAATCATCGACAAACTCACTGTTGACACACTGATAACGGCACAGATCGTGCTGGGAAAGGGATCTGTCCACAAGCGGGAAGCGTTGACTCCGGCAGGAGCGGGAAAGAGTAAAACTACAGGGACAGGAAGAGCCTAGTCCATGGGAACCAGTAAGGCCAACGGAGTGACGGTGAGCTCTGTGCCTTTTCAGTCAGCCTTCGCTCTCGAGGGCCCCGCTGAAGCAGCCTTTTCGTTTAGAAGTGAACTCGAATGCCACCGCAGGTGTCGGTTCAGCGGCTAAGTGAATTTCCTGTGTGCGAGGGTTCATGCACAGCGCTAAGTTCTGTGCAAAGAAAGCTGGAAGAGACTTGGCTTCTATGGCCTTCTCCCACAACCCAGGAAACTGGGAATAGCAAAACAAACAGTGGCTTTTCATCAGATCAGATCAGACTGGATTGGATATTTTTTAAATTTGAAACCAGAGACCAGAAAAATGGCAGAAGGGTTTAATTTTATTTTGCATCAACAGGCATCAACAGGCAGTGTGTAGGCTTTAAATTAGTATGTGGAATGCTTGTTATATGTCTCAGCTGTGTTTTAATACATCGCTCCGTATGCAGGAAACCAAAAGAAAAAATTCCACCACTTGACAATAAAACTAATTCTTGACAATAAAGCCATTCTATTATATTCTGTTCCGTTATGTGGAAAACAAGACAGCCATAACAACTAAGAACGCATTCCATAAACAATAATAATGATGAACCCATTGTCTGGAAAAACGTTTGCTGCGGATTTGACTCATCTTGTCCATTACTGCAAGGGCCACAGTGCAAAACAAACAAAGTGCATCTTTCCCATCTTTTCACTATCATCTTTGAGGTAACGCCCAGATGTGCCTTCAACCCATCCATCAATCAATCAATCAATCAATCATCCAAGCATTATCTAATCCACTTATTCTTGGTCAGTGTCATCGGGAGCTGTGGCCAATCCCAGCATGCATTGGGCGAGAGGCAGGAATACACCCTGAGCAGGTTCCCAATCCATCGCAGGGCACACACACCATCATCAATCAATCGATTCTATTTTATTTACGTATTACATAATGAATATTACAGAAAGAAACGATCACCATATGCTTTACAGTACTCCCTGGCCTGTGACAGCAGCACCAGCAATAATCACAATGTTGCAGATAAACGGCCCGTTGAAAGGACAGCCAATGCAACAAAGTCGTTAGCCTCGTGCTTCCCAAGATTTAAAGATATTAAATGTGAACAAGCACTCGTTCCGGGGTGTGGGAAATCGGAGGTCTGAGAGGAAGGGCTTGGGAGAGGTGAGGGGGTGCGTTAAAGGGCACGGTTTCCGGGCCCCGCCGGCCCTGGTGGGGGCGGAGTTCAAAGGGCCGCGTCGGCCTGTGAAGGGCTCGGACGCCCCCCGCGGGGAAGAGGTTAAAAGCGGAACCCTCCCACGCTCGCGGGCTCAGCGACGCAAGCCCAAACGGGAGACGCAAAACCCGCCAATCAGAGTGTCTTCATCTACGTATTTTTTTTGGCATCAATCCCCATTCTGGTTTAAGCTCAGCCAACCCCCCCCCTCCCCCCCCCCACCCCCCCAAAAAGCCCTGCCACGTGATTGGCTGAACGCCGGCTACCTCAACGAGCCAATTGCGCGGCAGGACTGTGGTCACGGCTCTGGATAAGTGCCACCGGTTTCTGTGCAAACTCAGCCGCCGCACAGTAAGAGCCCTTTATCTGACTCCGTGTATCACGCTAGCACCGTTACAAAGAACACAAAGCAATGCAAAGCGTGAGCCCGTCAACTGGGGCTCAAAATAAGATGAGGCGAGGGAAGGAGGCTGACACAGCGTCTGAACACGCAGAGCAAACACAACGCCGCACAATGCGAAACCGAGCCCGACCCGTGTTTCTTTTGTCACGTCCGTTGATTTTATTTTTTCTACATGAGACAGGACAATCTGGCCGTCTTTTTTAAAAAATTTTTTTGCTCCATTCAGGCAGACTGAGAGCAGCGAGGTTAACGGACAGAGGTGGGGTCAGAAGCTCAGAAGGTGTGAGGTACCTAACCCCCCCGTCCACACGAGTGGGGGGGTGAGGGGGTTCGCGTGTGGCTCAAGAGCCAGCCGCACCACAAGTCCGCCAAAGGTGCCTTTATTTACTTTTTATGCCCTACGCCATCTCTCTTTGAAGCATGCTTTCCTCTGGCAAAACACAACAAGCAACTGCACACAACAGAGGAAAGGGGGGGCAGGGGGGATGACTAAATTCTCTCAAAAACAGCCACAGGTTGAGTATTCGTACACCTCTAGAGGTCGGTTCCTCCCACGCTTCAAGGCTTCAGGTTGCGATGCTCGTAGCCATTTGGCTTGAGGAGTTCTGCTATTTTGGTGGCAGGACCGCCCGTTCCGTTTAACTAAAACGCTAAAAAAAAAGGACAGGACATGAGAGCGCTCCTCGGTTCGTTAAGTGAAACTCGTTACTGCCCCCCCCCCCCCCTCGTAGAGGCGGGGAAGGAACGGCACCGTCACGCTTCTGTTGTTTACAGTATTGGGAAAGCTGCCCAAACATTCCACTAACAATTAGGCTACCCCCCGGCCACACATTTGCTCATTACAAGCGGGCCTCAGCCAATTACGGCTCACGGTAACCCATCCGAAAAATGGTGCACCGGCTCTCCAAAACCAATCTCAGGTTTTCACACAATAGCCTCTCAGCAGGTCTAGCGCTGTCGTGAGACTATCGACGCGCTCTCTACCATCGTCTGAAGCTGAGCGAGGGTGAAGCGGGCTTCAGTCTGCAAACGCTGGATGGGGGGGGTTCCGCTAACTCAGGCCAAGGCTCCCGTAGCCCCGTTAGCCATTAGCGACATTCGCAATGTTGGTTATGGCCTCAGAGCAGTGTGGAAAAGTCCGGTCTGGGAGGGCCGGTGTGTGTGCAGGTTTTTGTTTCCATCAATTACCCTGGCTTAAATGGGCTAACTGGCTGTACACACCTGCTGTGCTCACAGTAGATTAGACCACGGCAAAGCGTTTCATAGGGACACAAGAACAGTCTTCGGTCACTCATGCGGTTATCAAAAAACACAGCAATACAGCTACAGCATCGGATAGGGGAAATGTTATGGCTAATTAAATAATTAATACTGGAAGTTGGCATGAAATCCAGAAACAGATACAGCCCTCCTAGCTAACCTCAACTACAACTACAACTTTCAAGAACTGTAATAAGAACTAAGTCTCCAGTCTCCAAAGAGGATCGGGTTCTGTGTGGTTCAACAACTTTATAAAAAAATTTTAAATGCAGACCGAATTAGCTTATTTCCATGGGGAAAAATATGCCTGGCTATAGCTAACACAGGAGTGCTAATGAGTGGCTTTCTTTACTCCATTTTCAGCTATTAAAAAGAGTCTTCAAGCAGCTGGAAATCCCAAAATGACCCCTAGCACACACGTATTTCCCTAAAAATTAATGGATCCTCATTCAAACAATCATAGTTACAGAACAAATGGTGCCTTTTGTCACAGAAGAACTGTAGATGAATTGTTGCACAGAGCAGTATCGTCCAAATATACCGTAATTGTTCAATATAATGAAATTGTCTTTGCGAACGTGGTGCCTGTTCCAGAGGAGTAGGGAATGAACAACCAAGATGTCAAGCATTAACTACCTCACCTAATGAGCCCACCCGTGAGCAGCAAGAACATCTCTAAGGTCAGGCCAAGAGCTAACGAGTGGTAGCAGCAAGGCAGTCTACATTAGGGCGAGCATGGGGTGGGGCAAGCCAGAGAATGCTCCGCAGGCAGGTACAGAACGATGAGCACCACGTGGCGACGTGGGCTCGCGGGACACCACACGAGGAGTCGGGGGGTTTGGGGGGGCTCTCTCACCGGTTCTGCTCCTCCAGCTTGGCCAGGAGCTCCACCTCATCCGGGCTGAGCTCGGCGGGCGAGGAGGGCGTGAGGGCGGGCGAGGACAGGGTGGTGGAGGAGGAGGTGGTGGTGTGCAGGGAGGAGGGCGCGGCCACCTGGCTAGCCATCTGACTGACGGTGTGGGAGACGGAGTTCTTCACCCATGAGAGAGTAGAACTCAGCTTGCCTGCAACCTTTTCTGTCGCCACCTGGAAGGGAACAAGGCAGGCTAGGTTAAGTACCCCTGTCCGTCCACGTACTTCAACAATCCGCATTTTTGTACTTTTTAGGCCTATATCATGTGTATTTCAAGCTTTTCAGGCTAAAAATCCCATGCTAAGAATTCCTGTTAATGTACTAAGATTTGCCTGTGATGAATAATGCAGATATTCTTAATATATAGCCTATTTATTTACAGTACAGATTCATTAAGTCAGAAAGAATCATAAATTATCATACATTATTTGTTTCCCATGAGCGGTTAAGATTCAATTTAAAACACTTAAGTGCTTGTAAAAGACGCAAAGCAATACTGACGGCCAAATGAAAAAAAACCATGAACATTTCAGCACGCAATGTGGAATCCATGTGACGAAAAATAACTGTCCGTTGTATTTGCTTCTATTCATTCACAGCACCAACGTGTTTTTGTGACCCTCCAGACGCTAAACTGAAAATTTTGTGATGCATATTAAATGCGCTCTTTATGCCTCTCGGTGGGTAAAGGCTTCACCAATAAGCCGCTGGTTGAGCCATATATTGGATACACAGGCCAAGTAAAGCTTCCGAAATCCTTTTTCTCATTTCATCTGCATTTTGGTTTCATGCTCTGTGTTGCATGACATCACACTGCATTATTGCGGTCTTCCAGACGCTTGCACCTTGACAGACTTATAACACGGACAGATGTGCACAGATCGGGGACTAAGGTGCAGTATTACCTTATGGGGAGGGAGAATAAAGCCCTCCAAAGACACAGACAGTGATGCAAAAACTGCAGGTACAAAAAAAATACAACAGGTTCCACAAACTGGAAAATAGGTACTGGATTGCTGGGAGAAAGGGAGTCAGGGTTAGCCTGAAGATCTAGGTCTTCCGTCCGCACATTGCCATGCAGGGGTCTGTTGTAATGATGCAATACCATACACATGCTGTTCATTTCAGATGGGAAATGCAGGTTTACACATACGACACCATCAGCTACTGACATCCCCTGCCTCTCCTGCTATATGCAACTTCTATCCCCTTCTCTGTCTCCCCTGTTATATGGAACTTCTATCCCCTTCCCTGCCTCTGCTGTTATACAGAAGGGCTATCCCCATCCCTGCCACTCCTGTTAGCCTATATGGAACTGCTATCCCCTTCCCTGTCTCTCCTATTATAGGGAACAGCTATTCCCATCCCTGCCTCTCCTGTTAAATGGAACTGTTATCCTCCTCCCTGCCTGTCCTATCTGCTCCCTTACTGATGATTAAAGCTCTCCAAATGGAATAAAATCATGTACATGCACCTTTGCCACCAGAGTGAAAACACCACTCAGAATGGAGCGTCTCTCCAAATCGGAGAATGTATTTTTAGACAGGAGAGATGCTTGCCAATTATGCTCACTTCCTCTGATACCAAAGCACCTCCAGGGCTTTTTATGGTGCACTGAAGCACGGATAAAATGTTTTTATCATCTGAAAGGTTAAAATGTGATGGACTTGCCACATAATTTTAACTTCAAAATTTGAAATAGTTAGGCTATGAGCAAATATTCAGACCATAGTTGTAGACAATAGTTCCTACCTGTAAGAAGGCTAACTACTGATGGCAGAATGTTTTTTGTTTTTTTCGAGAATACAAAAGAAAAAGGAAATGCCCATATTTCCTGAGAAGTAGGACTACTACAGTAGTCTTACCCAATAAACGCAACAGGAAGACCGCACAGAAATGTGCATTAAAACACACAGCCACTGTGTCTAAAGCTAGGCTATTCTCCAGCACAGAGCCCCTCCTGTGTTTTCCGTAGACGACACAGCTGTGCTGCCAGGGCGACGCTGACAAATGCTTTGGCTTTAAACGCAGCCTGAGAGCGGTTCACCCAGACACTGTGCCAGTGCCGCTCTGGGGGGGGTCACGCCAACGCAAGGCCCTCCCCCCCCCCAAAGTGCTCTGAGGTGCCGCTGTTGCCACAGGGTGTTGGCTGAGAACTGGCCATCGTGGGCAGGGGAACTGACCCGTAAAATGGGAGGACTTCCAAAAAAAAAGGTGGGGGGAGGGGGTGTCGTTGCGCTCCAGGGCGTTGCTTCCTACCCAAAGCACCGTTTGCTGGGGAGGACGAGGGGGTCAAGTTCAGGGCTCGGACAGAGTCTGCTCACTGCCAGGCACGCTGCCCGGGAGATGGTCCCAACTGACGCAGAACGTTCTCGCAACGTTTCCGTAACGTTGCAGCGATGCTTTTTGGGAGTGTTAGCTGTACATTCATTTGGGTAAGAGGGGCTGACATCAGAGAAACAGACATCACTGAGGCAGCAGATACAATGAGTTTCTTTCTACACATTGCTACAAAAGGTACTCTACCTACGCATCAGGGACATCACTATAGAAAGGACAACTGTTGAAAGACAGCAAATATTTCTCAAGTAAGCTTAAAAGAAGCATATAGCAGCGACATTTCAGAAGCATTTTAATTTGAAGAATGAATAAGAAAGATTTTTTAAACCACCTTTATCAGAAACCAATCTATACTAAAACACTAAGTTCAGACACAAGGGCTCTTCCAGGAGAAGAACAAAAGTGGCTGTTCGGCGGCTTCTTCCTGGTCCGAATTACCAGTTTTGCCAACAGTGTGATTGAGAGAACAGCTCCTGTTCTGTTGTTTTAGCTTCAGCCAAGTTAAAAAAAAGCAAACCAGGAGGTATCTGAGAACAGCGCACTTCGTCACTTGTGTTCAGAAATTTCTTTCCCCCAATAACAAGCAAATCCATGCGATGTACAGAGAAACTGATCGAACGACAGACAGCGACGCTGGGTTCGAGGAGCATCAGCAGGAGCATCTCGTCATCCAGTCATCTTAAAGCCACCCACTTTCACAATGTTCTCACGGTCTAGCCGCATGGCGCCTCAGCGCCATCCACCCAAAAAGCTTTGAACCTCCTCAGCTCCCTGCAAGCGCTGAGGCCTCGGTGACAGACCGCACAGGCTACGCTGAATAGAGAAACCACAACCCGTCGTTCGTTTTGATGAAACTGACGCGCGGGAGATTAGCCCGCCCCCGTTCGACACTTACACTTCCTGGACCACAGGAAACGCGCTCACTCCCTCGCTCCTCTCGGGGGAAACGGCAGCAGGCGATAAAAGGACTGGACCAGCGCGTCGGCGGCGAGCGTCGCAGGTTCGGAGTGAGCGACGCCGCCAGCGCTACCGTGAGACCGCGTGAACCGAAAGGAGAAGTTTGTACAAGCGCTGCTAGATCATTAAAGCCATACCGCCTTACTCCTCCTCGAGCAAGTCACTCCAGTCATTTTTTGCGCATAGGGTCTTCTTAAGAACACTGAATGTGTGAGGGGAGGAAGAAACCTGCTTAGTGTAACATGTAGCCTAGGTAGCACTGCGCAGGCTAAAAGCCTGACTGTTAGCTGTCCTCCTCTTAAGCCTGGCTCAGGAAACCATGCAATGAACGCAATTAAGGTGAAAATTCTGACCGGTCAGAAACTTGAAAACGAACCATTGTGCGTCCATTGGTGCGCACAAGACCATCTCACGCGAGTGGCTACCTTGTTGTTTCAATGCCATTACGCCAAAGTACGACTTCAGTGCGCACTTGACCAAACGGCAAAAAAAACAGTTCAGCGTCACAAGGCTGTAACGGCTGTTATTGCACTTCAATCAGTGCTAAAACCCAAGATGTGTGTTCTAGGCTTAAGCTAACCACTCACAGCTCCGCACTAGCCGCACAGCGTCGTCAGTAATCAGTGACTGTTCCGATAAGCCAATGTCACAGGCTACGGAGGCGTGGCAGCGACCGAGTTGGAATCCGTTCACGAGGTGAAGGCAGGTCGTGCCTCCACACGGGGACGAGGTGTCTGTCAGCGCGACAGTTGGCGAGCGGCCACACTGCACCCGCTAAGAATAGAACAGGAACGGTCGAACCAGAAGCAAGGACGCCGTCGCCGAGCGACTCTGGGCTCTGCCTTTGCTTCAGGTGCCCCCCGTTCACTCCATCGACCGCGGAGTCGCGCCTCACGTGTAAAACTCGAAATCTGGGGCGCCCCATCTTATCTGAAAAGGGTCGGTGTGGGTGCAGGGTTTTTTTTTTTTAGCGCAGAACCAAGACACCTGATACTGCTTATCAAGGCCTTGACTGGAGACCATGATTTGTTCATTAGTTGATTGGTCGAATCAGACGTAGTAGTGCTGGGCTAATACAAAAAACCTGCACCCGCACTGGCCCTTTTAAGATGAGGAAACGCCAACTCGAACCGTTCTTCTTGTGTGTGTGTGTATACCACTGTGAATTCCTGTATGGACAGCCTAAAGATTTCTAATTCACGTGAAGTGAACTACACACTGTAAATTCTCATATGGACGGCCTAAAGATTTCTCATTAGAATGAATCACACTGTTAATTCCCATATGGACTGCCTAAATATTTCTAATTTGCATGAATCACAGTTAATTCCCATATGGACAGCCTAAAGATTTCTAATTATCACAGATCACACTGTAAATTCCCATATAGACAGCTTAAAGATTTCTCATTTGTGTGAATCACACTGTAAATTCCCATTTGTACAGCCTAAAGATTTCTCATTTTTTTGAATCACACTGTAAATTCCCACATGCTAGCACAGTTCTTCTTCTCTGGATTTCCACTGAAGAGACAATGTCTTAAAGAACCTGGCTGATCTCTCCTGCAGTCCCTCACCCATAAGCTTCAACTCTAAAGTACAGGGGAAAGGGCAGAATTACTGCTAAGTAATTGCAAGACTGGGGAAGACCTACTACTGGACTGAACAAAGGCGCAGAGCTGACCACTGCACTAACATTAACCAGAGGGACTTACAGAAGTGGAGAACAGTGTTAGTCTCATACAGTTGTTAAAATCACCCAAAAGCCACCGAAGGCCCAATTAAAATCAATACGTGTAATGTTAACCTAGCAAACGGCCAGGCTGTTTGCATTGCAGGTTGCACAGTATTGTTGCGAGGAGGCCTGCGGAGAGGGGGGGGGGAGGGTGAAGCCGGCGCTCTCCCCGGCTCCGTTACCAGGCTGGCGTGTCCCGGCGACGTCGGCTGGAATTAATCACGCTGAGAAAAGGCTCGCCCGCCGGCGCCTTTGTTTGGGCTGGGACAACACCGCTCGGGGCAGCTCTGGCGCTAGCTCGCCAAGGCTCCGTTAGCATCGCCGGCGGATCGCTTCACTCCGACAGAAGGATAAACGGTTGGGAGTCTGCGCGATTTAACCGCTGCCACATTAATGCCAGGCTAAGGAAACGATAAAATAAAAAACAACTAAATGAGGAAACGAGTCTGGCGAGTCTGTCCTTCATTTTCGGCATTAAAACTGGTTATTAAACCGCAGGGACCTTTCCCTCTTTATTGTCGTTCCCTATGTGGACAGTGACTTGAGCTTCTACTGTGCAATGCGGGCTTTCGTCGACAAAAGAAATGCTCTCCGCTGAGGCCCGATCCGAAACAATGGAAGGACAATGACGGAGAAAGATGGCCGTCCCGTATCAGGCTGCAGTCCGCACTGGCACGCAGCGCCTACCGCCGCTGATCCGTACGCTGCTCGCTCGCGTTTCCTTCACAAAGACGCGTCTGTATCGTATGACCGGCCTCTTAGCGCTACAGAAACAATGGCCTCAAACACTCGAGAAAGAAAGGGTGGCTGTCAGCCCTACATGGGGATGTAGGCCATCTCAGATAAGGCCGCTCTTTCTTTCGGTGACCTTTAAATCAAGCTAGACGTTTGCAAAGAGCAGTGAACGTGTCCTGCTTTGAGGACGGAAACAATGCGTCAACTCAGAGCAAAATTCAAGTCAGCCGATTAACTGCTGTCCAAACGAACAAAACGCAAAATGCGCCGTGGGGTTTAAAAGATGATAAATAAAGCTTCTCGCAGCAAGCGCAGGGGAAAAGAATAAACAAATGTCCAAAAGCAGACTGAATTTATAGATGTAATTAAATGCTACCTTTAATGGCTTTATGCCCTATTTGAACAAAGAGTCATAAATTCAACATATCCCACAATGGGATTCAAACCAACAATTGCCAGGTCATAAACTAACCTATTATCCCATTCTGTAGCCCAAGTTCCAGAGCCCCTCACTGCTTACGAGTTTTAGCAGAATTCTTTCTATAACACAAAGTTTTAAAAACAACCATGTTGCCTATGAATATTATATCTGCCTTGCCATGAAAATATATTGCTATTGCCCACTGGAAACCTGTGAAGCTGACCTCAATTTGAACAAACATTAGGATGTATGGTCTCATAAATTTATCATTTGAAAGCTGACAAAAGTAACAGCCTTAAATGTACAGGGCCTAAACCATCTGATTAATGAATCCGAGAAAGAGTACCCTGAGGATCATTACGTAGTTTGCAAGGAGGTCATTTTGAGTGTGCCATGAGGGTGAAATCTGGCAATGAAATTGCACACTTACTTCTGTTTGTTCTGCACAGGCTTCAAAAGATTCCATTACAATCTGGCACAGTTCCTGTGTCTAGTATTAAACACACATGCGAGGATAATATTGGGTCTCCCTGAGGTCTAAGTTTTGTTGGTCTTATGTTGGGTCTCCCTAATATCCAGGCTGTGTTGGACTAATATTGGTTGTCCCTAAGGTTCAGATCGTGATGGGCCAATGCTGGCTTTCTTGAATGCTCAGGTTGTGTTGGGCTAATGTTGGTTCTCTCTAAATCCCAAGTTGTGTTAGACTAGTGTTGGTTGTCTCTAGTTTCTAGGCCCATAAACGTCTATGCAGAACCAACTGCAGATGGTCCTCCACTCTCATGAAAACACCAGCTGCTGTTCTTTATCGTGGACTAGCCCCCAACAAGTCCCCCTTGCCAGGGCCCACAACAGGTCCCTCTCTTCTATACAGGGGATGGAGTGAGACAATGCTGTCACACCTTATTAATTTTTATTACACTTTCGAAAGACCTTAAATCACAGGCCACCCTGTGATGGCTTTATGGAGTAACAGGTCTTCATTTCCAGAGGACTCGGCTCGCAACAGAACAATGGCCGCCCACTCCAGCCATAACCATCTGTGTTTACAGAGCCTTTGAGCAGGGGAGGGAATCTAATGTGAGCCAAAACCAGTCACAGAACAGTGTACTCAAAAACCAAAGCAGGACGTCCCCATGATATAGGTCACCTACACAGAGAATAAGTGGGTGGTGAACATGTCGTGTGGGAGCTAGGTTTCTGCACCGAGTCATTAAAGGCGTACAATGACTGTTTTTTCCCAAATTAAAACAATTAGCTTAATAGCTGAAGGTACTTCTGCTGGAGCCAAACTAGCATAAAGACTCAAAATTAGGGGGAATTCTGAAAGAATAACTGTATTTCTAAAATAATTGTCCTCCACCATCTTTAGCCAATGAATGAGGGCAGATGGCTTTTAAATCCGCCCACTCTTAAAACACAACAGAGGACTGTAATTGCGCAACAGACAAGGTCCCTCTGTCGGGGTTTACAGGCTAAATGTATCAAAGCAACTTGCCTATAAGAAAAACATGAACATGAGAATCTTGGCTTAGAGTGAAGCAATCTGTGCATATTCACCCCCCCATCTCTGCACTTGACATTATAGATCAGCGTTTTGCTTCACAATGTTTGAGAATGTTCTCCATATGGAAAGACGCAATGGGAGAATAATTTATGGAGGCAAATGGCCAACTGAAGGGAAGAGCATGAAGGCAAGGCTAACCTTAAATACACTGTCTGGAGCCAATAAGAGACATCCCTTCTAGTTCAAGCATCTATAATTAAAAACGTTTGGGAGAGCTAGTGGACTTTCACAAGCTTAGAGCAAACACACACAAAGAGAAGTAGTCCACTTTTATCAACAGCTACTATATGTAGGCTAGTTTGAATCAAACATATTAAGAAGGATCAAAGCTGTGGCTGTCCAACTTCAGATAATCAATAAGAGTGGATTTTATTTTTTTATTGAATAATCAATTTTCATTCATAATTAAAATCAATGTCAATAATCTACTTTGAATGATGAGCTAATGAAAGTTTGTTCAGTTAAATCGGTGTTTCCAGACGACGGCACACTTTATAATCAAAAAATTCCACGGCGCACCACTATCCCATTGACTGCTAAAATGTTACAAGATGTCACACACGGTCAATTGCGGTGGAATTCAAAAAATTTCCACGGCACACCTGGTAAGCACTGAACGCACACCGTGGCACACAGGTTGAAAAACACAGGGTTAAATTCTCATTACGCGGGTGAAATCAATTAAGCTAAACATCACAGCATTACACTTACGTTTCCTTAATAAAGTAACACAATAACTTGCACTGCCCCTGGGGGATACCTGATTTTAACGCACGCTAACAAATTGGCGGCTTGTACAGAAATGAAATGTCATCGTTTACTCTTCCCCGTCCTCTTCAATTATTCATGCGGGAGCAGTCCTCTGGGCTTGGAGAGGGGCCTGGAGCCGAGCTGACACTTGCCAGCCCTCACGCACTGCTGTCGCTTTAATGAGGAGTTTATGGAAATTAGTCACTTAAGTGTACACTTCTCACGAGCCGGAATTAATGAAAAGGCACCTAATGATAAAATGGCCGCCGGTTCCCAACCTGTTAGGTCCAGGTTCCTCTCTCATAGACCCTCTTAGAGGGTCATGTTGACAGCGCCTACATCACTGAAGGGTTCACACCAGGAGGGGTCCCCTTCTACTGAGTCCAGTGAAGTTCATCGTCAGGGCAACAATTTTAACATGGAATTTTTTTTTTTTTTTTTAAAGCAAACATCATACACAGAGCGCAAGCAGATAAATCACAGAAGATAAGCTGAAAAAACTTTAAAAACGTTTTAATAACTTTCAGTGACTTAATGCAATTCCTAAGACATAAATAAACTATAATCCTTGATCTGTAAATTCATCCACTGGCAGGACAGTTAATGTTATTGTGTAAACCTCTATCCTCTGTTCTGGAACCCGCTAATTGAATTTCTACCGGCACAGAAAAATACATCCTTCATCAAGACCGACTTATACCAGTGAGTGCCATTTAAGTTCAGACTGTACCTGAGGGCTAGCATGACCAGAATAGCTAAAAGCACAGACACAAAACAAACGCATTCAATGAAGTCAATCATTTCCCAGCATGCTGATGCATCTCACGAAGCCCAACTTCCAATTTATTTTCCAGGAGGGAAGGTAATCCGTCATGAGGGAAAAGAACTTCATCACGGTGCCTAAGCAACTGGCAAGTAGTTAACGTACACAATGCTCTTTCGAGATTTTAAGACTTTCATTTCACTTGTAATCTTTGGGGACATAGCTCCTTTCACAGCCCTTAATCTGTGCGAAACATCTGCCACTTTCATGAAACGTTCCTTGGAAGCATCCACCGAGACGTCTTTCTGCAATAATGTTACTCGCGCTGCCAGCTTCTTTATGTTTATTTATATTTTTTTACAGAAAATTGAAATTCTACACACAGGAGGTGTCATTATTGCAAGTGATTAGCTGAGACACTTGAGCGCTTGCCAACAGGGCAATCAATATCCTTTATAATGAGAAAAAAAAAGCAGGCTGTTTCTTGCCATTTTTACTGTTTACCTGAAATCTCGCCTGCTTAGCAGCCCTTTATTTTCATTCTAGCATTCACGCTCATAACTGAAATTTTCCAACATTCCACAGTACCTACTTTCCCCTCGATGTAACAAAGATGAACCATCAGATAGCCTTTGTGCTGGGTAATATCACTGAGAACATACAAAATATACCCTCTTAAAACTTAGTGGCTAGTAAGGCAACACTAAAAACGATTATTTAAAAGTGCAGTTGTGACTTAGCCTGCAGCTCAGATACTGATAGCCCAAAATACAGCCTAAAATTAACTGACAGACTTCTTGCCGTGTGTAATTAGGAGCAAAAAGTAAAGATGGGCCTAGGCTACAGTAGTCTCAACAGTGTACTGTGAACAAGGCATTTAGCCTACTATGATTCAAAAGTAAAGGTTAAGCAAACTAAATGGCTGCATTCACTCAGTACAAACACGTTCCTAATTTACATGACCAGTCCACAAAAAGGAATTTCCCTTTATGCTTCAACTCATCTCTTAGAATCGGTGACCTACGATGATCAGCCTTGGCAATATCGTGGAAAGAAAAACCACCTATCGCAGCCAACTACGGATTTTTGTCGAGCACAGGGTACAAACGCATCACACTTTTTTGGCCTCGTCTCTCGTTTTTTCTCCATTTTGGGCTGTCGTACATCCCCTGGTTGTTGTTGAGAAAAAATATTATGCACAGCCAACTTTCTTTTTCCAACCGAAGCCGCTAGCATTGTCTTCCACAAGGTTACCACAATATCGGCGGATACCCCATAACCATTCACTAAGGAGGCGCCCAGTGAAAGTAATGTGTTCAGAAAATACGTGGCTTAACATGAGCAAACATGCGTGGTTTGATATTAGCAAACGCATTGGTCCGTTTTCCATCGGCCGAATTCCGCTAGCGGCGGCGAGTATGACCATTATTACGGCGCAGAAACATGAGCCTGTACTGTATGTGCAGCTGCAAGGAAGCTGCCAATATCACAAGCGACACACTGACTGGTGAAAGCGTCGTGCGCGTAACAAGTTATTTTAGGTTTTCACGGCATTGTCTGTTCTGCTCCACATGCACAGAACTGTATTCGTTGACTACATGCCGCTTCATCCATACATATGCCATACATCCTGCCTCGCGCTAAAAACAGGAAATAGTTCCCGCAGACGAATACCAATTTTAGAGAGCAGCAAATGCACCACCTCCCATAAGAACCCACAAGCTCCACACACTTCACGGCCAGGAAACATCACTGAATACTGGGTTAAAAGGGAAACCAAAACCCCAGGAACAATCAAAAGTGGTTCGTTTACTAAGAATAAAATCTCTTTGCTCCTGAGAGTTTGAAACTTGATCTAGCCTATATCTTTCAAAAAAATTTTATTTTGATTCCTCAGCTCCTCTTGTTTTGCAGTTCCTTGGTAAACTGAAGTGGTATGAACAGCAGTCCTATTGTTCCATTATACACATTTACAGAGGCCTTGTGCAGTCCAGCTTTGTCAAGGACATAGAGATGTAGCAAAAAAAAAGAAAAACACACACAGTTAAAAAGTAACACTGCAAAATATGCTGTTTATATATTTACAATTTCAATTTTGTGTGAAATAGCCCAAGTCAGTGGGTGCCTACATTTTATACTGCCACAAAATGAAGTTATTAAAGTACATGTTTTCTGGTTAGTTGTTTGAATTAATTTTCAAAACTCAGCACCTACCCTTATCAACACTATGGTCAGAATTAGCATATGCCAAGCAATGGGGATTATTCTCATTGAAAAAAAATAGACTATTTATAAGTTCTAAAGTTTTTGTTCTAAAAATAATTTAATTCAACAAAATCTGTCTTTTTACTTACATTTTTGTTAAAGCCTTTCGGGAGTTTTTACTTTTATTAAGAGTTTAATATACTTTTCAAAAGACAATATCCTATCAACAGCAATCCATTAATTTTTTATCAAATGACAAATGCCATTAACAGAGTTACTCTATCATGAGAACAGGACTTTAACTTTTTAAAAATAGTTCCATGCCCGGTGGGAACGAATCCGAGGCACTTCTCTGGGCCTCGTCTCAGCAGCGAAGGTGATGTCATACGGCGACCGTCTCATCAGTATTCCGGCCCAGCTCTCCCAACGACATTCCTCCCCGGCCCCTCCCCCAGGAGTCCACCCTCTCTGATCAATAGATACAGTGTTAGAAGAGCATTTCCGTTCAGGTCTGCCCTTTCGCAAAGACACAGGAACCGTGCTCTGCTTAATGGGCCTTTTTGGGGCGTTTCATCTCTGAGGAGCAGTAAGGCGGAGTCACAGTGGACAAGCTCATCCGCGAGTCCACAGAACGACGCCGTCCCCAACACCAGCGATGACCGAGTGCATGTGGTGAAAATATGAGGACGGCAACAAAGGGAAAGTGGTCCCCCGCACACTAGGCCAACTCTTTTAGTTTGGAATGGGTACACTGTAGGTAGACTAATTCTCTCAGACACTGCGCAATCACTTATTCTTGCATTTAAAGCGCTAGTTAATCCACAAAATAAAGATTTTATTAACCTTTTTTTCCCAAATGCATAAACAGGAGGAAAAAAACCACATCCTTTAAATATTACAGTGGCCTATGTCATTGCGAAGCATGTGAGCTGAAATATGACATGGCATGTCCACTGTGTGTGAATCGCCACTTCAATTTGACCTCTGATTGGCAGCGTACTGAACAGCTGTAGTGCTGATTGGTTAGAATGAAAAATGACATGTTTGCTAGGCAACAAAAACGAATACCCGATACATGACCTCCTGCAGTAGGCAGCTTGAGAACCTTTTGTTTTCAGGATAAGCGCAAACTTGAATTTTCAACAGAAAAATAGGCTTGTCCTCATATTTGTTCTCTTTGGCTTGTTATGTACAGTATAATACGACTACTTTAAAAATGATGAACTGATTGCACAGGGTCTCTGACGTTCAGACTTTCTATGGGAACCGGAGCGGAGCTGTATCCACTTAAGCAGTGGCGGACGAATAACACCTCATTCGTTTGTTTAACTCGGTAGGGAGGGAGCAACGCTGCTATCGAAGGGGTGATGGGCAAGCAGATGAAGAGAGGACTGTGCTTCCAAATGGTCTGGCTCTCACGTTTTTTTAAAAACCAGCAACAATGGGATCCCAATACGCTACGCCTAGAGGGGTAAAATTACCTCCACCAAATCATGTGACCATGTCTCCCTTCCAGAATTTTGGTTACTGGCTGCAGTACCCCTTGCTGATGCCTGAAAACGTCCTACCCTGAGACTCAATTCTCAATGCAACAGGTTTGTCCCACTGTGACCCAGGAGGGATGACACGTCACTCTGGGGCTGATAGGGATCTCTGCGTCATTGTGAGGAAACTGGCAGAATTAAAGACGACTGTCCGGGTTCGAGGCCAAAAAGAGGAAGGAAGATGCAGCGCGATAGAATTCGGCACGCAAACACGCAAAACAAGAAAAATCGCAATAGCAGCATCAAAACCCATTTAGCAACGTCAACTCCAAATGATGCACTCCTAATTTAATGGCACTGCCAGCATGAAGTACTGTATCATACATGCCGTTCACACAAGGTTGTATGGTCAGCATCTGACTGTTATGTTAAAATGCTGGCAGGAACAGCTGAGAGAGAAAGACGCTAGGTTCTGCAGTTTTCCCTCAAGTACCAAATAAGTAATGCCGAATTTTAAAAGTAAATTTGTGTTGTGCTCAAACGGCTCACAGGTCAGTACAGTGCTCCCATTTTAGGAGCATTTGCTCCTGAAAACTGATGCGTGCTAACTGGAAAAATAATTTAGGAGCACATCTACTAACTGGGATTTATATTACTGTGATCACATGCTCCTGGGAAAAAATGCGAGGCCCGGCTCACTGCGATGCCTGCTTTCTCTCCTTGTTTACCGGGAGCAGTGTGTGAACGTGACCCGGAGACGCATTCTTTACAGGCCTAGCGGTGGGCCGAGAGCCTGTCTGAAGAAAGCTTCGCTCTGAGACCAGAGCGAAAACAACCTCAAGGGGAATCGGAGGGGCGGGTTTGCCTGAGGTTTTGAGGGCTGCATTTTAATCTATACTCTGCTGCATAACGGGGACCCAAACACAATGGCATCCTTTCAGTATTCCGTCATGGAAGAGAAACACGCAGAAAAGAGATGCACAAAAGGTCCGAGGAACCATCAGAATCGCCACACAAAACCAATGAGCCTGACTCGCATTGTTAGCTTGGAGTTCTAATGAGAGCTCCATTTTATTATCATCTCAGTCCTTTTCTAAAAAAAAAAAAAATACTGTAGCAATTACATACCGCCTGCAGCTTTTGAAAATGGCACAGAGTCCATGAGGTCCCATGCAATTGCTTTGCATTGAGAAACAGGTAACAGCTTCCAACTCTATGTCATAGTATGGTGGAACGTTTCAGTCGCCTGAGGTACCTCTCCCGGTTCGTTGAGCACTGTGTTTTCAGAGCTTGTTAAAACGGGCCTTTAATGTGTTGGTGCGGATGATTTTATTTCCCCGGCTCGTAAACGACCCCGCCCCCCCCCACCCCACCCCACCCCAGTTCAAAAGATGTGCCTTGAATCGCCAGGCCCCGAGTCTGAAGGCTGCAGAGCAATTACTGTACGAAGAGGTTCGATGAGTGCAGCTTCCACTGCTAGCGTGCACTCAGCCTGCTGTGTGGGAATGGGGAGAGAACACCGGCGGATGGGAAGGGGCTTTGCGGAAGAGGTCAGCTCTTCCAATGAGGCTCGAATACTCTCCGCAGCGTTCAACGGCAACCTTGGATTGGGAGGGGTCTCTCTCACAACCTGGCATTTTAGAATGAATGCACAGGAATAGCCTACAGCCTAGATATTATAGATATATAATTATTTTTTTGAGCCCCCATAGTAGGATTCCTAAAACCGCCTCTGAAAACACAGACATTCCCTAAGAACTGACAAGGTCAGTGAGTCAAGTGTGAAAATGAGTACACTGCGTAGGTTAAGAGTGCACTACAGGGACGACACCTGCGTGACACTAAGGGCACTTTTAACCTCACCACAACTCCTGGGAGTTAGACTCCTGTGGTCAACGCTGCACACACTCCCTCCCAGAGAACACAAGGTCTTCCATACAGGCTGGAGAGGTCAGCTCTTCAAGACGGTCGTCTCTCTCACAACAGGACAAGCTACAGAGTTAGCTGAACTTCACCTGAAGACCGACCATCATTTCTGTTCTCATAAATAATATCTCAAATTGTTAGATTAGTGGCTAAATCTTCAGAGTCATATTCTTGGCTGAATTAGTTTTTCCAACCAGCCTATTGATTTTATTTAAAATAAATCAATGACATTGTTCTACGTATATACAACAATCACCAGGCAGACATTCCATGAAGGTATGAATGTTAGCAGATGCTCTTATCCAGAGCGACTTAAACAGATTACATTAATACATCCAATCCACTTATACAGCTGTATATTTTACTAAAGCAGCTCAGGTTGCTGTAAGTACCTTGCTCAGAGATACAACAGCAACACACCAGCTGGGAATTGAACCCACAATCCCTCAGAGTCAGAAGCTTGGTTCCCTAACCATCATACCACCCATCAGACCAAGAACCACAGAGTGGCTTCAAATGCCTTCGGTGGTTTGAAAATAGCAGGCGAAAAAATAATGAAATCAGAAATTGATGTGCAGACTAAACATTAAACGTGGATACATTTTAAATTGATGTTTACGTTCAGCAAGTGATGGAGCCTAACCGAAAACTAGAAAGGGGAGCTGCAGAATATTTCCCTTGACACCTGGCAAGCATATTCTTGAGGAGCAGTAAATTCCTGCTGGAACGCCCAGTTGTGTTCTCCTGTGGAAACTACACTAAAGTTCTCCTAAAATCACAGAAATTAGAGAGCCTTTCGCTTATGAAATACAACTGATTTGAGGGGCAGGAGACCACTGCTGGTTAACGAAGGGGAGGCATAAGGAATGTTAGCCCTCTGAGAAATGGAAGCACTTTATGCATTTAAAACAGCTTGAACACATTGGGACGAAGCATCCAGGGATGTTTAATCAAACTCGATCGCCTATTCAGCGACACTAACATTCATGTGAAGGAACATACACTTCTCAGTTTACATTCAGTAAAAAAAATAAAAATAAACATAGCCTTTAATTACTATGCCAGTATGCTTGTTGAAGACAACTGAAATGTTGCAACTTCGTAATAAGTAGTCTAGACAGCACGAAAGAAAATACTTCTATAAAATGGGGAAGTGTATAGTGATAGAGGTTGGCAAAAAAAACAAAAACACATCACAACTTCCCTTTTCTAAGAACATGAAGCATGCAGGCAAATTACTAGACCCGCCTATGGCCATTGGCTACATTTGAGGGAGCACATTCTTTAGTGCAACTAAAAAAGGGGAAAGCCACTGATTTTGCCAGCAAAGTGACGTGATGCAGCAGTTCCCATGAACGTAAGGGTTCCAGCGTAGTCATGCAAGTTCCTGGGCCCACACAAAAAGGGCAAAAGAAATTCCGCGAAGATCTGCATGCTAATATGGGAGCAGCTGAAAAAAGTAGCTTCAACAAGAGACTCAAAATACATTGCAAAGAAACTGCAATGTGTCCTGTTGTACTGATGCACTTTTGAGGATAGACGCACAGAACAAAATTATTGGAGGTTGGGGGTTTGAAACCTAAAAAAATAAAAAACAAGGAAAAAAAGATTTTATGGGACCTGAGCAAAGAATAAGAAAAATGATGCAAAACAATTTAATAAGAACATCATGTTTGTTGACAGTATTCTCTAGCTTAATGTTAAGCCTACATTTTTACAGAATGCTACCACAGCACTATAACTGCCGGAAAAGCCCCTGACTCAACTTAGTCAAGGAAGGTCTCAGTTTCACGGTGTACTTCAGGATGAATGATTATCACTTGTACCAGAACACTTGTGGATTTGTACCAGATGTACACACAACAGCACATGGAATTTAAACAGTTCTCCAAAATGTCAACATTCCCCAATAGTAAAGCAGGCTCGGAAATAGACTTTTTTTTGGTATTGCTTTACAATTCACAGTTCAAATTGTGTTGAAAATCATACAATCATTTACTTTGCTATAAATATTTTCCTTGGCGGCAACCACACTTCACAATTTCTGCAGGAATTGTCTAGTTTAGAGTAACAGTTTTAAAAGGAGAGGAGACGATATGGGATTGGATTGGATCAGGTAAAATTCTTGATACAGAATTAGACAAAGACAATTCCTTATCAAAGAGCATAACTGCATATAGCACGTCTGTGGATAACACAAGCAAAGCCACTGCTCATTTAAGCAAGACAACATTGTTGTTTTCTTTAAATATACACACAATCCTCACAGGTGAAAACTTCTCTTTAATCCTAACAGCTGAAAGTTGGTAACATAACGTGATGTCTGGCAAATTAAAGTCTACGCAATAAACTGTTGAAAGGCTGAGGAGAAACTGTGATGTTTTTTTTATTCCTTTAAGAAGGGCACACCATGCTTAATTTAATTAAAATAAAATACTAGGTCTGACTTTATATGCCTCCTGAAAATTGGTCTGATTTAAACATAAGGAAGTACACTGTGCCCAGACAAGCACGCAAGAAATCTTACAAGCAATTAATCGGAATTTAAATTACGATTAAATATGTTATGATTTCAAACAGAAAAATAACCACAAATGTTAAGCTGCATTGCTGAAGTGGAAAAGGGGTTCTCTCATTTTCACTATATAACTACCAAATTCTAGAGTGAAGACGGCTCAACGGCTTTGCTCCAATATAAATATATTGTACATTAAACTTGTATTGCAAGTTACTTGTTAGAAAAGGTAGGTTGTTTTTGGTAGGCTAGTTAATGTAACCTTTCCCCCAGCCTCCACAATGTCCATACAGCATCATGTACTACATATAGACCTGGCTACATCCTGGGAAAGACTGAGGGAAAAAAACAGTGTCTAACTGGGCGAGTGCAGACAAGTGTTCTTCTGTAATCCAACAGTCATTTCAAAATCCCTGTCTTGCTATTCGATTTCAACCTGTGCACCACGAATCCCAAGAGGAGGGCTGTTAAGAATAGGCTTTGCACCTGAAGACTGTTATTGTCACGCAGTCCGAGCCAGTAGGCTAATGCTTGTGATTAATCATAGTATATAGCCTAATCGTAATGGCTAATTTTGCCAAACAGGCTGCAATCTCACGCAAGAGCCTTTACAGAGCCCCGTTTTCACTGTGTTACCAAACAGTTTGTCGAGTTACCAATTCTGGTCTGGGATGATCCGTGTGAACCCTGGCAGGACAGGAAGCAGAAAATCCTCAGCAACACAGTAACCGCACACAGCGCCAGAACACGGTTGAGCCCAGCTGGGTGTGGATCAGCTGTACAGTAATCACACACAAGCTTGTGTTGAGTGTGTGGGGCGTATACTGAGAACCCAGCTACACTTCCATCTTAGGTCAGGACAGCACAGATTAAAGGATTTTTTTTCCAGCATGGGATCTGCTCTCAAAAAGCGAGAAGGCACCAGTGTTTGAAATTCCTCGCGAGGCTGTAAAATGAATTAAAATGTAAATATGAGCAGCGAAAAAGCAACAGACTTTGAAGCGGAGTGTTCAAATCTTCTCACGATCTTTTAGGCCTGTGCAGTCGAGCTCAGGGTGCTCAGGCCACCTCTTAACATGAAAAAAGCCTAACACTATTCATTCACTGCTGGAAAATAAATGTTGACCTACAGTCCAAGTATTTCCGCATCCATTCTTGTTTCAAGTGACCCCCCCCCCCTCCCCCCACCTGGGAAAAACATTCTGGAAACAGGAGATGTATGATGCATTGTCACTGTGTACAAGACACTGAGGGAAATAGTGGCAGTATGTGAAATACACATGCTTCTGGTAGTCCCTCTTCTGTATTTTTTTTTAAAGCAGGAAAGGCCAGCATAGCATGCACTGTGGATGAAGGAAGAATTTAGAATTTAGTGCTCCTGATGGGCCATTGCATCTAGCTATTAAACAGACAAGAAAAAATACATGCTTGGATATTTTAAACTATCAGCTGTAGCTAATCAACATCAAAAATTGTATTGGTTTGCTAGCCTGATCTAACCTGCATCATTAATAATGAATATGCATGATTCAAGTGTTTGTCTGAAAGCAAAATAATTTTTCATAAACTTAAACTTTCAACAACCAGAAAGTACTCATGGCTATAAAACATGACTTTACCAATTTGCAGCTACCACATGCTGATCTATAACAGTCACTTATGTAACAACAAAGACAAAGCTAATGATTATGTTTTAGCCAAGTCTAACCACGCTACAAAGATAAGTCATGTTCTGTCTGGTTAGCTTGCCAGACCTAGCCTAAGCAATAAAATTTTTTTTTAAAAAAAGCTGTTCTCTTCCCTGTGGTCTAGAAAAAATGCCAAGGGCAAATCTAGCAAACAAATCCAATAAACCTTAAAAATGCAAGGGAAAAAAAAACATTTAAAATTATTTCTCAACAAACATTTAATAAAAGCTTATATACCCATTTTAAATTGTTGAATCTAGAGCTCCATTGGATCTCAAATTGAGTTTTACTGCAGAATGCAGAAGTCTTTTGGGTCGTTGCTGTCATTTTTTTTTTTATTGGCTTTGGCTGCAAGCATAAACAAGCACTTTGAATATTTCTGAATCACAGCAGGTTGTATCTGTTTTTGCCAGAGTGATAAACTAAAAATAAAATAATTACCCTAAGATGGACACAGCTGTTATTCCAACTTTCCCCCAAGAAAATAAACCTTACTACTTCCCTGGCAACCATGAGGGAAGCTTACATAACCTGAAAACTGTGCAAACCCCCCACCACTGGAGTCTTTAGCCCCCTTACTTCCTCCCAGAAGCTCCATGGAGATGACCAAAGATGTCTGGGCCTCTCCTCCAACAGCCAACATCTGAGAACTTCATCAAGTTAATAAAACAATGCCAACCTTTAAGAAACATCCAGCTTGACAGCTGACCCCACATCATTCGTCTTTGTCCCTTACATTAACCAAGAACTACGGGTAACGTTATTTATTGTCAGAGCAATGTACAGAATAATATGTAGATGCAACGGAAATTGTTCTGTACCAAGTTTTAAATAGCATTTTACACATAAATGATACAAATGCATGAGAGGGACCGTTTTTGTTTATTCGATTTTATCCTTCTGCATTCAGACCACGTAGCGATTTCTGAATTCACCGCATCCTTTTCACGCGATCTGGTTAGGACTCTTCACCGGCAGCCCCGCCGCACGACCAGAAATGTCTATTCCTCGGTTTCACCAAAAAAAAAAAAAAAAAAGCTCTCCAATAATAACCGCTTCTGGTGGCATTAAGTTACGAACATTACACTGGGGATCTAAGACATTTGCAAGGTACATTTTTTCACAATATAACGTACAAAATGTATACACCAGAATTTAGATCCTCTGTACACAAAGTTTTCTTTCTTAAAATATAAAATCTTATGTACAGAAAGCAAATCCCACTCATTTCAGGATGACATGACTGTCTTGTTCGTACATTAAAACTGCAGTCGTGTTGCACTGCTAGGAAACTTGATTTGCAACTGGCTTCCTAAGGTTCGTGATACCGCTTGCATCTACATAGCAGCTTGCTTGTGAGCAGGAGCATTGTATTTTACAGCTAACTAGCTTGACATAAAACTAAAAGAGCAAATAACCAGCAGTAATGCAGCGCAAGTTACCTATAGTTGCCCATCACCAGGCAGGCCAGTCAGCTAAATTAACTAACAGCTATGCCAACAAACAACTTACGACTTCTAATTAGTGTTGCTAGCTTGCAAGCGAAAACTGGAGAAAGGGGTTAAACGTGCACGTTAGGCATTTGGCTACAGTTTGCTATCTACTTGGAAAATCGACCCATCCCATTGCAAGCTACCTCGTATGTCATCTACCGCAGCAAATATTATGATAACTAGACTAGCACAGCAAAATAAAGTAGCTAATTCTAGAAAAAAAACTCTCTTTTGCAAGGTAGCAATCAAGTTAGTGGCATATAGCAAGCGTGAAGCTAACGTCAGCTAACCTAAACAGAGTCTAGTATTTTGTCTTCGGGTCACCGATAAATAAATAAGTAAATAAAACAGACTGGTAAATAAACTCGATAAGCTCAACTCTGAACTAGTCTAATCGCAACATGAATTCTACATGTATTTTTTAACGTTATTTATTAATTCTACCCTACCAGACTCGAAGGTAATATCAATATTGAACACTGTTTATATACTGACGGCGCTTCACTAGACTAGCACCAAAGCGAACAGGTCACATTTATCAGAAAGTAGCTACATGATGTTGGCTAGTATAGTTAACTTGCAAGTTTTCCCTTTTCTTCAAATTTGTTTCATAACGTCAGTCGCCAAGTAGATCTAGACCAGTCTACTCATTCAAAACACAAACATGCCACGCCGAATGTCGTTGTTTAATAAAACAACTAGCTACTGCTACAATCAATAAAGATGGTCAGACAAGTCTAACGCATTACGATATCTAGCTTGTCTGCCATCTAGATAGATAGTGACAGAAAAAAATAGCTAACGTAGCTGACACTTGGCAACGTACAACAATGTAGCTAGCTTGCTTTGCTAGTTAGCTCTGGCAAGGCAAAGCGTGGAAGTCCTCGTCACTTGCGCTCCCTAGCAAAACAGAGGAAAACAGACGACTGCACTCGTCTTACCTTGAAACCGTTTTACAATCCCTGAAATTAAACATTAACTTCCATGGATCGAAGTACACGCATGTCGTGTGGGCAGCAGGATTTGAAAGCTCAGAAATTCAATCCCTGGTCTTGAGGTTTTTCCACGGGTTGCGGGTTGTTAGTTCGTTTCGTCCTCTGTACTCCACGGTTGGCACCGCTGGATCCACTCCCGTGCACTTGCTAGCTTTAGCTTACTATCATCTACCAGTCAAAGCAGTGAACGACCAGAGCCTACGTCACACAAGGCCTTGCACTAGACATGCGCTTCAGTGAGAGGACACTGCCAAGGAACAGTTTACCAGCCCCAAAGCCTCGCTCTCCAGCTGTCCAAATGAAGAATAGGCTACTCACCCCATCGTCACCAAAGTGTCTGAAAAGTCCTCTCAGAAGTCGCGTTTTACAGTCTTGTTTGTTTTTAAGGGAGAAGTGCAGACATGCTATCCAACAGACGTCTTGGCCGCTCCAGCTGACTGAAAGTGTTACCAACTAACTTTTCTGGTTTTACACGGAAGCTCAGTCAGGTTGAGAACACCACTTATTATTCATCATGAAAGACACACCTTCGTTGTGTCCTTACAGGATTAGTGACGAAACTGATTTAACCATATAGTAGGCTACTCAGTATCGTATTCAGTCTAAATTTAGGTTGACGCATGTACAACAGAAACTGATGTAAGAGAAAATAATTGCTTCAATGTGACGTTGGCGAGACAACAGCCTGTTTTTGGAACTCACAAAATTTGCGGAAGGCCTTCATACCAAGCCTGTATATTTCACAGCATGGATACAAGTAGGCTATCAAATTAAGCAATCTGACACAGATTTGTTTTAAATCCAAGTGAGTCTCAAGTTCAGCACTATTATCTCAAAGCAGCTGACAGCCTCGCCCGTACAGTCTGTTTTCCTTTCTGTGTAATTTATGGACAACTGCTCGCCAAATTCCAAATTCAACTCAGTATAGTTCCTTCACCACATACTAATCTTCAAGGCATAATCTCTCTGTCTACAGACCATCAATTCTGATATCTGCTCATTTAACACTTTCCAAATACAAGAGCATGAAAGTTCCTCTCATTAGGCCTACTTACAGATCATAACAATGATTTAAAGCGGAAAAAATCACCAAAACATGCAGGTTATATGTCCCCATTTCAATAATTTAGTATGGACGCAAAATTAAAGTCTAAATTACTGAGACACTGGAGTTCGAATAAATTTAAGTGATGTGTAGGCCTAATTAGATAACTTGATGACAGCCAGTATCTGCATTACAGTCATTATAAAATCCATAACCGATTTAGAAGCGTAGCAACTCCCTCTGCTGGTACACTGTTAGAGGTGGTCATTGCCTCAAGGCAAGGCTCTGTTGTATAACCATCAGAAACATCACGATTGTAATTTCACAAATAAACACTGTAATACACGTTTTAGTTAATACAAATACAAAATATATATTAAAAAGTAACAGCTTTTAATTGGACGTAGAACCACAAGTAAACTGTACTAAAAAGGCTGATTTATGTTGACATATGTATTTATGTTTATATGTTCATCTACATTTTCTAGGTTATTATCTCCATATACTAAAGAGGCTTTTCAAATGAGAATTTAAAATGACCTTATTCTGATGACATGAAAACTGTTTTAAGCCTGTTCTTATATATTTAACATTGGAATTATGTTTGTTTTAATTTATCCAAAGGACTATGTGATATGTTACTTTAATGCCCGTGTTGGTTGTGTGAGTAATTTTTTTTTTTTTTAAACTGTCATTATTTAGACTGAGCTGGGCATAATTCTCTTGGGTTATTTCATACGCAGTCTAGCAATAGACTTCATCCAAATTGAGACTGTTTGCACATGAAGAATCTGTCTGTCTGTGTAAACTAAAATTATGTTGTGTGCTTTTGTTTTTCGTAATTGAGTTTCTTTAAAAGATATGTATATGGACTCTTTATACAAATATTTTAGGTGCTGTTAGAGGCTGTCCAGCTGTCCCTGTTAATGCCCCTTTTCCCCAAAAGGACCACAGTGGAAATAAGCCATTGGTTTAATTGTGTTTCATACCTTTGGATAATTTTTAGTATATGGGGTATTTTAAATGATCAATAAAGAATTTCAATCAATCAGTCAAACAAGCAATTGTGGATTGTGGTGTGAAAACCATATATGCATGGCGTCACATACTTGGGATGAAAGCATGTGTTTAACTGCTCTCTCCCTGACTGACAGCAATGAGCAGGTCTGGTGAATGCAGGTGAGTACTCCAAATTGTGTGAAAGAGAAGAAAGCAGTTTAAAAACCATATGTTATTGGAGACTTCCAGGCAGCTCAGTCGGTTAAGCTGCCTAGATGAGCCAGTCTCTGATCAAATCCAGACCATGTCAGTACCGACTGTGGCCGGTAGCTCCAGATTGGCAGGAGGGTTCAGTCAATTTGGGGTCCACATTTCATTGCTCTCAATTGGGCTCAGTCCTGTGGACTGCATGCCAAGTGTTAGGTCTACCTCTGATGTGAGTTTAGGTGTGACACCACTTGTTTTGGAGGATAACTGTAGATGTCTTTGCTGATTGGGAAGGAAAGCGAAGGAAAACATATGTATTTTCTTTAAAATATACTGTAATGTAATTCGACAAAAGCTTTTTGCACTGAAATTTTTTAAAACGTCAGTGTGTGTTACCTTGCAAATTGTCTAGACTGGTCAAGACTCAGAAAAATCTGATACATTGTTATTGAGGTGGGGGATGGGGACAGACTGTCAATTGGGGTGGGGTGAGACACAAGTTGTCATTTTTTATTTATGGAATTTTATTTATGACATGGAAACAATCAGGTTTGTAGCCACTTTTGACCACAATGTCATCTTCATTGCTACTCATAATGAGTATTGGTGTGAACATGTGCCAGTTCTTGCAAACTAACTAATAAAATGTAATTTGGTTTCGCAGCTCTCTAAATGTTTTTTTTTTTTTTTTTGTACAAGGAGGGCTTAAGCTATGTAATTATTGCTTTTCATATGGTTTTTTTCAATGTTTCATTGATACACATTTATTGATTAACGTCATGATGCAGTTTTTCATCCAGTACAGCAGGGGACAGGAGCCGTTTTTATTTTTAGTTCAGCGCTACACTACTGTCAGTGGTGCGCGACGGTATATACGGAGCATGCGCAGATCATTCTTCCTTTTTTCAGTGCAGCGGAGTCAAAACCCCAGTCTTTGACTCCAGTCTCCGGGCAAAGGCGCTCGAAAGACTGCAAAATGGTTAGTAAATCGTCACGATATCTTCAAATATTGGTACATAAGTAATCACTTGCATGGTATATGCGACATACTGTTTTAATATACATTTCTAAATACTTGGATGATAATAGATTAGCTCCGATTTGCTCTGACCGGGGTATGTTCCAACGTGGCCTAATGGCTGCCTGCACGTCTTGCTTGAATTTGTTCTCGCTCACTGACACAGTCACTCCGGAGACGTGCCGAGAATGCCCAAGGCATATGATCCCTTTTCCATTGATTCTGAGAGAATCCTGATCCAGAACTGTGTACAACTTTCCGGCCTCTAAAACTCGGTGAATTGCTGAAGTAGTCTGCCATGTTTGCTGCCCCTACCTACAGTTTAATTGATCGGTTATAGGCCATAGCTAAGTCCCTTCCAGTATCTAAAAGATTGCCGGCTTGTAATACTGAATCTCCTGTACATAAGCGTTCAGCCACGACGGGAAATACGTTAATGTTAGCGTGCTAATTTATGATTTGTTAAAGTAGAGCAATTGACACTTTCTTTCAGGGTTTCGTTAAGGTGGTCAAGAATAAGTCCTACTTCAAGAGATACCAGGTGAAGTTCAGGAGGAGGCGAGGTAAGTGCTTATTTTGATTATATAATTTGTTTCTTACAGTTGTCAGTCTAAGAACATTGCACACTTGATGAGCACATGACTTGTCGAACTCTGGCAAATGTTTGTGGTTCTCACTCGCTTGGTTTTTGGAGGGGAAAAATAGCCTTGTACTGAGGCAGGATTATAATTTTGTGATCATCAGAGGGAAAGACCGACTACTTTGCCCGCAAGCGCCTGGTCATCCAAGACAAGAACAAGTACAACACACCCAAGTACAGGATGATCGTCAGGTTCTCCAACAGGGACATTGTCTGCCAGGTACACTTCAGTATGATTCTCATTTCTCTGCAATATTTGTTTCAGGGCTCTGGAGGGGCACTGTTTTTGAATAAGTTTATATTTTATATTGCATGATAAATAAGTGCATGATATAGGAGCAGCATTAGGCTTTAAAGCAAGGTTATGACTGGTGGGGCACACTGCCAATAAGTGAATGTACTCCACAGGTGTAGCCTTACAGAACCGAATCAGTATGTGACGATTGATTATGCTTTACTATGCTCTGCGAGATGATTTTTGGGCCAGTAGGCCTGTACCTGTAGATGTAAGCAGGCCTTCGTTTATTCTGACTGTACAGGGGAAGCTACACCTGCACAATGTGGTCTTGGTCCCTTTAAGGACTGATTGGGCTGCTTAATTTAGTGTCAGCCTGTGATTGACTTGCATGTGTGCAGCTTTATTTAAAAAAACCTAGAAGAAAGCTGCTTAAAAGCCTTATGTTGTCGGAGACTTCCAGGCAGCTCAGTCAACCTAGAAAACAATGTCAAGTGAAGCAGTTTTGTCCATCGCATCTTTGGTTAAGGTGAAACTGCGTAATGTTCTGCACAGTAATTAAGAAGCCTGTGTACACGTGATGGGAGGGTTTTTTTTGATGGCCTGCCAACTAAGCTGCAACTGGGATTCAGTGTGGCGTTCCACCTTTGGAGGCGCGTGTTAACCGCTCGGCCTTTGCCGCGGATCGTTCCAGATCGCTTACGCCAAGATAGAGGGAGACGTGATCGTGTGCGCCGCCTACTCCCACGAGCTGCCGAAGTACGGAGTCTCCGTGGGGCTGACGAACTACGCGGCGGCCTACTGCACTGGATTGCTGATGGCCCGCAGGGTAAGGTCCCTCGCCCGTCCTGCCGCTCGCGGTCAGTCTTCCACCAAAGGCTAGACACACTTTACGCCCACGTTCCTCTTGCTGTGCTCTTGTAGTCAGTTCAGTTGCACAGTTGTCCTTTTGGAGGCTGTCTGAGGCTGCCGGACTGCAATGTAATTGTGCATGTTGGAGTAGTGCTCTCAAAATGGTTTGTGGTCTTTCTCCTTGCCCAAGAATACCATCTTATAGTGGATGATATAAGTTGGTATTCTACACTGAAGGGCCACCGGAAGTATGCAGAATAATAAAATTCTTAATCGGTTTCACTTTCCGACAGTCTCTTATTTTGAGCATTACTAAGTCAATGAGTGACTGTTTGATGGTATGAAAATGAAATCAGTGTGTGATGCTCGACTGTTTTATTTGAATGTAAATAACCCTGGATTGGAGGGTAGAAATTGGTTCACACTAAAGCTGAACACATTTGACTTTTTAAAATCACGTGTTCTACTGTAGCTGACACATTAAGTGTGGCCTCTTTTGGAATTTGGTGAGTATGGGACCTGTACGCCATCCAACGTTCAACATTGGGGAGTCCTGTTGTCAGTGCCTTGCCTCATTTTGAATTAAAGAAAATGTTCTTTGAGTTTCCTATGCTGTGGAAACCTAAGTTCAAGTTTGGAGCATCACAGGCTAGTTGGAATGTAGCCATTCTCGAAATTGGCGCCCAGAATCATAGAGGGTTCATAGCACTATAGTACAGCACCTCAACCTGTGTTGGATGAATGGTAATGTTTCCAACTCTTTCTCCTCATAGCTTTTGAACAAGTTTGGCCTTGACAAAGTTTACGAGGGCCAGGTGGAGGTGACTGGAGATGAGTTCAATGTGGAGAGCATCGACGACCAGCCCGGTGCTTTCACCTGCTACCTGGACGCAGGACTCGCCAGAACCACAACCGGAAACAAAGTGTTTGGGGCTCTCAAAGGCGCGGTCGACGGGGGGCTGTCCATCCCTCACAGGTGAGCTACGGCGGATGTTTCTTTTCACAAGTCTGGCGGCTCGAGGACCGGACGTATGGTCGGTGGCGGCTGCTCGCTCAGCGGGAACTAGGATTGCGCTCAGCGACTTCTCTCTCTAAATTGAAGAGTCGTCGTCGCAAAATAATTAGTTTTGTTTCCGACTTGTACGGTTGTGTTCTATATCATGTGCAAGCCAGGGGGTGCTTGTGATATTTTAAAGGTGAGAGAAATTAATTATGATGAGTACACTGGAGCTGTTAGGCTGCTAAGTTGTTTTAAGTAGGGGGGGATCCTTGTTTTGAGTGACCTCAAAAGAAAGCTGCTCGATGATGATGTCTACAGGACTGAGCAAATTGTAGTTGGTCCTTCATTTGCATGGTTGATGTGTAATCCTGTTTCAAGACGGGGCTGAGAGCAGCTTGATTTGGTTAGTTTATCGTGGTGTGCCGAGTCCTACAACCGTTTTTTATTTTTATAATTTTTTTGGTACAGATGGGTGCCTCTGCTTGGGCATTGTATTCTGACACTGACACCACACAGCAGCAAATACAGTTTCACTTAAGTCTTAATTCTGCGTGCTGTTTTAACTCTCCCAGGTTTGACATTTTAAAGTCCTTGTTATGTATCAGATTTGCATTTGGACTAGATTTTAGCTTTTAGGTTTTCAGAGTGGGAAAGCTTCGCCTTATTTTGTATTGTCGTTTACATAGAACGTGATCAAGTGACCGAAGAGCAGCCGTTGTGTAGTTAAAATTGAAGCCCTTTTTAAATTTGCTCACTTCCGTATGGAGGTGGGCAGCTTCTGTCCTGTAGAGCCCGTTTCCCACGGAGTAACACACTGCTCTTGTGACCTCCACGATTTCCCCAGCACCAAGCGCTTCCCTGGCTACGACCCCGAAAGCAAGGAGTTCAACGCGGACGTCCACCGCAAGCACATCATGGGCATCAACGTGTCCGAGTACATGAGCTACCTGATGGAGGAGGACGAGGACGCCTACAAGAAGCAGTTCTCCCGCTTCATCAAGAACGGCGTCACCCCCGACTCCGTAAGGCCCTCGCCGGAGCGCTCTGCCCGAAACGGGCCCAGTTTGCACCCCTGCTGAACGTCCAAGTCCTCTCTGCTAGGCCTCAAGCCTGAGCCTCACATACCCCTGTCACACATCAACTTTTAAATATATCTGATGCAGCGATGGAATGTGAACCTCGGGTTTTTGCAAACCAGTCCGTTTAATACTATGGAACACGCGCACACAGTCATGTACTGAATGTGCGACTATCAGCATCTGTTTCACACAAACATCTGTGCAGCAGATGTCTGTTGGTGTGCTGATTAAACGTACTCATTGAGTACTAAATACCACAGTGTTATGTTGAACAAAAATGCTGCAGAGAAATTTTATGAGCAGAAGCCTGTGATGCAATACATTTTCTTCATTACAACTCACACACTTTCTGCTGGGGACACGTGACCCAGGTCATCCAATGGGATGAGAAACTGTCAGAAGGACGTGATGTGTGAAAGGGGTGTATGAGGCTCAAAAGATTTAAGTTTCATTGAAAGAACAGGATGTGCAGCAGGGATGTGAAACTCAGGCTTTTAGTGTTAGCAAAACCTAAATTCTGAGGCTTTCAGAACAAGGAATTTCAAGCCTGATTAGTTTATTGATTAGTTTATTTCTTACCCGCAAAATTAGGATTTTGGCCTTTGCACTTGATGTACCCTGTGAAAAGATTGCACAGCTGCTCGATGATGATGTCTACAGGACTGAGCAAATTGTAGTTGGTCCTTCATTTGCATGGTTGATGTGTAATCCTGTTTCAAGACGGGGCTGAGAGCAGCTTGATCTGGTTTAGGCTCAAGGGCAGACAATCAGTGCACTTAAAATGAAATTCTCTGCATGTCCATTTTTAATTTCTGTGCTTGTGCACTATAGGTATTCATCCTACCACAGCATATTACCCATTTTTTTTTAAATGTGGTTTTTTCCTTTGAACAGTTCTCTTTCAGATCAGATTTGTCTAGGTACTTGGAGGGTTTTTCCCTCCACATTCCATTAATATGTAGGACTAAACAATTGAAATTTGGACGATCTTTCTTAGTCAATTTACCTTCTGAAAAGTTAACTGAATCACTTGAAATTTGGACTAGATCTTTCTTAGTCAATTTAGATTCTGAAAAGTTAACTGAATCACAATAATTGAGCAGTATTGCAGTAATCCTTGGATTGTGGTTTAGACCTACTGGGAAAGCTCACATGGATCATGGCTCCTGTCTGCCCTGCTACAGGTGGAGGAGATGTACAAAAAGGCTCACGCCGCTATCCGTGAGAACCCAGTCCACGAAAAGAAGCCCAAGAAAGAAGTCAAGAAGAAGAGGTGGGTTTACTATGAGCTCTGAGTTCTGTCGGTGCTTCTCTGCATAAACGGGAGGTTCCCCTAAGCATTTTGGGCCGTAGGTCTTCATTTTGGCACGAATTTGGCGTAGGCCTGAAAGTTGCATTCTGTGCTTAATGAGAACCCAAGGCTCTGAGTCGTAGGTTAAACACGGGGGCTTAATTCCTGTCTCCGAATCAAATTTGCTGTGTTGGTGTAATTCCCATTAGAATTTGCCTGTGGTTTTAAGACTGGTGGTAAGGAGTGTAAATTGGTATACAAAAGTCTTTAGGGGAATATAATATGCCGTTTGGAAAGCTATTAAGCACAAATCTTAGAGATGGCTTCAGGCATTTAAGTCCCCGTATGGTGGCTGTTTGCTGTTCGAACATTTGTACATAGTGTTTTCAGCTTTTTCAGAGTGGTTATTATGCCGTTGTGTTTTCGTGATGCTTGGAGATGTAAAATTGATTTTGTGAATAGCGCCTCTCTGAGAACAGAACCATGAAGTAGACTTGTTTAATTTTGAATAGATGATGGATGAATCAAAAAATCAAGCGATAAATCCAGCAATAAAGTCAGCTTGTAGTCTTATAAAGATTATATTATAAAAGCCAGATTTGTCATGATAAATCTGGGTTGGATTGATTTTTGTTTGGAAACCTGGGCTGTGGGATTATATGGGTATTTGTCTGACATGCATGAGTGGATTGTGGATCAAGGAGGTCTGGCATAGGTGCCGTTCACATGCCCTAACCAGATCGTTGTTGTGCCACAGGTGGAACCGCGCCAAACTTTCTCTGGCCCAGAGAAAGGACCGTGTTGCCCAGAAGAAGGCCAGCTTCCTCAGGGCCCAGGAACAAGAGGTTGCCGACAGCTAAATCTGCATCCTCTGCTTCTATGCACGGAAGAAACATCCATTCTAAATAAATCTTTTGGAAAAGACAGCATGTATGCGTTTTTAATGGTTATTACTTTATTAGACCTCTGGTACTCTTGTGCATTTTTACCTTACAAGAAAAGGTTCTTTGCAGTCAAATAGATAAGTATTATGCTAGCGTGCCTAAGTCTTTGCCACCTCTCCCTAATTGCACCTTAAATTTAGTGATGTGATGGTGTAAAATCTGTACCAAATACCTGCTGTTGAGTAATTCAGTACCGACATTAGACTGGGTGAGAAACTATTGGGTACAATTCTCAGTTTGCAATCACTGAAAATTATAAATTCACTTTGCGACAGATATGCTCCTGGGTTGTTGGCGTTCCGCTGCTTGCATGTGATTTGGGAATGGTTGAGCTTGATTAATCACATTAAAAGAATACTTTTTCGATTATGCTATTTGCATAAAGTACAAAAGACCAATTTGGAAATTTCACTGGTTATGCAACAGCTCAGAATTTGGAAGTAATGGTAAAGAAATGTGAAGTATTGGGGCATTAAGGACCCTATATAGATCTGCTAGATATGCAGCTTACCAAAATGTAGTGGGATTGCTTGCTATGTGTTTGTGTGTAAAATATTTCACTTATTCAGGAAGCACATTCTTCCAAAAGAAATATCTCATCCGTGTGCTAAACCAAATGCAGAGAAAGCTCCTTTATATACATATTTTATTTCACGTGAGATCACAAACAAATTCATGAATTTCTAAATGGAATAAAGGCACACATAAGAGTGCATGTTCTCCTTCAAAGTCTGTCATGCGAACAGCCGGTGTGATGAGAGGCTTATACAGACACTTGTGCAGGACCATGATTTCAGAAACGGGGGGCCTAGACTGGGGGCCTATCCATGCACTAGAACAGTGCCTTACCAGGATGAGCAACCCAGCAGCCATTTGAAATGTAAATAGTGTAAAATATTTAAAATTTAGCTTGTGTAAAATATAGTAGGCTAAATACTGGATGGTAACATTGCTGTTTTAAAGATGTGCAGTTGGATTGTACAGCAGGCCGCAAACTGAAACCGTTTTACACAATGGGGTTGTTCACCTCACGTAGTTAACATTCAACAGTGTGAATGGGGACCTCAATCAAAATGAGGTTACTCTTGAGTAGATGGTAGGCTTTAGGATCATGAGTTGAAGTATTTCCTGTTTGTTAAATCTAAGTGAATGGAATCTTAAGTTGTGGTTTTTGACGAGGTAAGAATGAAAAATTAATGGCAAATTGAAAGACGCAGGTCTACTTAATTTATTGTGCAAATTCGTCATGCTACTTAAAACAAACATCTGGGATTTCAGTTCATTCTGTGCCTGCAGTGGCAGTCCGTGGTTTTTATCTAGAAGGTTCCTTGATGGGTACAACTAACTTGCAGTAAAATAGAGGCAACAAACAAATGAGGCAAACAGCATCAAAATGCTGTAATTAATCAATCAACTTCCTACAGAAGTGAAAAACATCCAACTGGCTGAGTGGATTTAAGAAAAATTGTTCTTTGTTAGTAAGTCCAATGGTGCCCATTTTTCCCACTCCCCCTATCAGGCCCACACACATCAAGATCACATTTGTATGGCACAAATAAAGAACCAAGTACAAATAACAAGTAACATTATTTTAAAAAGTGATGTTACTAATAATAAAATGTACACAGTACACAAACAACGCAACAAGAGAAAGGCCACAGCATATCCCTCCATCCTGCTTCGTGCCATTTTCCCATCTCAGTTTGATTTCCTGTTGCCTAAGGCCTTTCCATTTCCGGCAGGGCTAAGGCCTAATGCTGGGTCCATAACCCTGTTTTCTGGAGGGCTGCGGGGTCTGCTGCTTTTGGTTTTTACGTATAAGTCAACCAATTATAAAATCAAGAAACCGTGTGAGGTGAGTCAATTAATCAACTGCTTTAATTATGCAGTTGATGAGCCTAGTCACCAAAAGATGGATCTCATCAATTAGGTGCTAAATAGCATAACCCACAGACCTTGTGGCTCTCACGGACCAGGGTTAGAAAACCAGACTAAGGAAATGCAGGAGAGGAGAATAATGCTCGTGTGGCCATTTTCATTAGGAGTCTTTAGTGTGCGAGATCTTTTTCCACAGAAGGGTTTTAAGGCTGTTGAGAATGAGAGAGTGCTCCATTTCCATCTGCTCGGCAGAGCCCTTGAGGGCGAGGCAGGAGTACAGCTGCTTCTCCAGCTCCTCGCGGATGTCCGAGGGCGCCCCCCTCAGGAGGTAGTCCTTGAGCGCCTGGCAGGCCTTGGCCAGGTTGGGCCGGATGGCCTCGGGAGTGCAGCGTCTCTTGGTGAGGTCGCAGGACGTCCTACAGTCGGCGCCGTACACGCAGTCCTCGTCGTCCTCGCAGTGGCGATCGCGCATTGCCTCCCTGAAGGCGGCCTCGGGCACGACCTTGCGCATGTCCACCATCTTCAGGTCGTGCTTGTCGTTGTAGCCGAAGGTGCCGGCGCTCACGTCGCACATGAGGAAGTTGCCGAAGGTGCCGTGGAAGACGTCCTCCACGAACTCCAGCAGGCCGATGGAGATCTTGGCCTTGCGGGGCCAAGAGGGGGTGAACCACTGGTCCATGCTCCTCCGCACCCCGGAAGGTATCCACAGCTCCATCAGCCAGGGCACGGTGATCCCATACAAAGAGGTGTGCTGCACCTTCTCCGTCACGTACAGGTCCCCGCAGAAGCCCAGCAGCTTGGGCGTGTGCTCCTTGTCCTGCAAGATGACCATGAGGAGGAACTCGTTGAGCTGGAGCAGGGCCCAGGCAGACTTGGCCTCTGGCAGGGATATGTGGCCATCCTTGTTGCTGTCAGCCACGGATAGGACCAGCATGGCCAGATCCTGCAGGTTTGCTTGCTCGCCCACTTTCACCTGTTCAACAGTGAAAACAAAAGTCCTTTGATTCAAGCTTTTTAAATATTACTCATATGTATTAAATGCGTAGAAAGAATCTTATTTAGACAAAAAGTAACTGCTTTTGTGTGGGCCCCGCGTTATACTCTTTTTTTGTATGTCTGAGACACTGCCAAGCCAATTCATCACCAAGCAAAGATTTATCATCTGCCAGTCGTCTCCCGCAATTTATCAAGGTAGAGATTTGCCAGCAACATTTAGCTATGTATTGTCATAGATGATTATATACTAAATCTGAGGAAAGACACTGCATGGAGGTACTGTTTTGACACGAAAGGTGACTAAAGCTGATGTATTTGCTTGCCTTCAAGTGGCTGAGGACCATCTCTTTAAACTTCTCCATGGACGTCCCCCTCGTGGGTTTGTCAAAGAGCACGACCTCCTTCCTGGGCTCCATTTCAGCTCCCAGGTCATAGTGCAGGATCTCCTCCATCTGGCACTTAATGACCCCCTCCAGATCGCCCCAGACGCTGGTGTAGACCTGCAACACATCGAAGAAATCAGTCGGCCTGCTGCCTCCGCAGACAGGAGTAATCGATCAGATGCATAGGGGGTTGGAGCAGGGATGAGCTGTACAAAGGCTGACCTGGTTGTTGGGCTTGGCAGAGAGGCACTTCCCCAGGTACAGTGTGTTCTTGTCGCACAGGCTGCTGCAAGCTGAGCCATCGATCACACCTTTCCTGTATTTGTCACACTGACACAGGGACAGCCAGTGAGCATTTCCAGAACAGTACTTAATAGGAAACCTCGAACACCGACCATAAATTGCCATTGCTTCACCTCCCACCTGTAACAGGTCAAGTGTCTGCTAATACTGTGGCTGGTAGCGCCATAGGGAGACAGGCAATTGGCGATTGCATCACCCAAGGAATCAGAGGATTCCTTAGACCCTACTCTGTGAACTTAGTTGTAGTCTATGGTGTGAAAAGAAGCAGCTGGCAACACTGCATGTTTCAGTGGAGAAACTAATCGGCGGTGGGGTTTGTGCATGTACGGTTTGCAGTTGCAAACAACTGGCAACTTCAAATTAGGGCGGGAATTGGATATGCTCAGCCCTACGTCAGCTAAAAGAACTTTGCTTCTCAGAAAAGAGCCATTTTACTAAATCTCAGCATTATTGCCATTTCTTTCTCATAGCTAAATGGGTAAAATGCAGATTGAAGCCCAGATTCAGTCTTGTCTCAGAGTGCTCTGTGATGCATGTTGCTAGTGTCTGTTGCTTTGAAAATGAGTTACATTAATTTCAATGAGCACTGAACTCATACTTCTTTCATTTCATGATTCCGTTTAAGATAATGGAAGACACGAAAGAGAATAACATCCTCAAATTCTCTGCTAAAGTTGACGACGAAATATTTCTGTACCTCACCACTCCTGAACAGTAGATGGTGCCATTACACCATAGCCATTTAGAGTAAATCCACGGTATGATCTGTTGTGGTACACAGTGTCCACACATGACCTTAAACTTCACCTTTTCCTAGCTGACAGAAAGAAATTATAATCAATGTTGTGTTATGCATCTGGCCTCTGCTCATTGATATCTCAATGATCTATTACAGCGAACTATAGCAGCCACCAGGGACACAGAATTAATTAAATTCAGGGGAGCTATGCACACATTAAGGAGATAGCAATCTCCACATTGCACATCCATGTTACTTCTAGGTAATGCGTACAGCAGGACATGAAGACACCTAGGGTTGATGATTAATGTGCACTGACCGTTACACTGCTTCAGATAAAACCAGCCACCAGGCGTTACCTAATCAAAACACATCTCGCTGAATGCAGTGGGTGGTAGGGTCAACATATTAGTTTTCATATTAGTGATCGCAAAAGTATAGCATTGTTATTGAAGCTGCTCAAATTGGCTATCATGGACAGAGCTCGTAAAATACAACTAAGAATGTTCTTCTACAGTGCAGTGATACAACCGTTCTTCGTTCACAGTAAGAGGCATTTCACGTGAGATCATCAAAGACCGCTGTGGTTCTGGCCATCGAGCTGCAGGGGGTACTCACGATGGTGTCCTTGCACTTGTGTCCACGGCACAGCTCCGTGTACGACGAGTACTGCACGTACACCACCCAGCTGCCGACGAACACCGCCAGCCAGGAGAAGAAGAGGTACTTCATGCGCAGGTAAGAGAAACGCGCCTGAGGAGAGAAAGAGAAACGTGATCGGAAACCCTGGAGGTAAAGAAATACCTGAACGTAAACCATAAATGCAACAACATTCTAAACGTGGAGTAGTTCCAGGTCATTCCAGATTTGCAACACACACTTGATCTAGTGTCACAGTCAGTGACATTATGATTGGACCTTCTTGAGCATAGAAACTGGTACCGCCTGGTTAGCCTGTGTCCTGACTGAGACAATATTCATACTGTTTGAGTGCATGTTTTTTTTGTGCCTTTATACGCTGGATAAAATTGGATTAAATAAAAGCTTTGTGCCAAAAACCTTGAGGACAGAACAGCATGTTGCAATTCAGACTGAACACATAATGTGCTGTTGCTGCACACCTGTCAGGTTATCGAATAACAACTCAGTCCGAACCTCATAAGCACGATACGTCTCCTTGGGGATGTACAGTATTGCAGAATATTTGTCCCTCTGTTATCCTTTCCACCCCCAGGAGCCCAGAGGTGGCAGCTATTCATTCTGGCCATACCCAGGAGCCCAGAGGTGGCAGCTATTCATTCTGGCCATACTGAACAGGGACAAGAACAGGGACAAGAAAAAGGCCAAAAAGATTCACCATCACCCAAGGACAGGCAGTCTGTCTGCCGCTTGTCTCCTCTCCCCCAGATACAGGCGAGGTAGCCCTGCAGAAACTTCTCTGTCAGTGATGTGCTATCAAGCAATATAATACCTCATTACTTTTAGGAATGGTTTACAACAAAAGTAACAATCCCTCCTATTCAGAGTGCAGTATTTCAGGACTTCAGTTTTTTACTTGACATGCAATGGCAATTCGAGAGCTGTCCCTGTTCTATTCAAAGACACAAATGCAATCTATGCCTCTCTGAATGAACTTCTTGCCAAAATAAGTCCAGCGCTATTCACTGACGTGCAACACCTTTTGTTCCACTGGAGCTGGGTCAAAACGAGGGCATGATAATTAATGTTTTAAATGGGGTTTTAGGCATAGCCAGAAATAACTCAGATGAAAGCAGTTATACATGAAAGAGATTTCAGTGACGGTACTGTGCAATTTTGATTGAGAGCCCTTAACGATGTAATCAGTGAACACCACAGGAAGGATTGCTTTTTATTTTCTGTTTTAGTTGGAACATTTAATGTAGCATGTTCATAGGAAATACTTTGAATGCAGACACATGTACAAAGAGAGGGAGAGAGAGAAGGGGGTAGGGGATGTAGGCATTTGCCTACTTGTGAAAGGCTCATTTACAGACATTTACTGTAGCTACCTCCATTAATAAGCCAGTCATGTCAGAACACTGATGCTTACCTGAGTGTCTCATGGTGAATCAAAGGAGGCTTTTCACACCCTTCTCTGTGACTGTTTCATTGCTCCATTGTCCCACCCAGCACATCTCACCATGACAAAACCCTTCAGGTGGTTATGTTAATATTAAGAGCGAATACAGGTCCAGCCACAACACTATTCTTTGAAGCAGGGATGCATCACAAAGTCTACTGCAGACTGGCATGGTGAGGAGAATTATTGGCCTCAAGGAGGGAGGGTTTCACTAGATTACATACACATCTGTAATAGAGTACCTTTCGTCTGCTTATGCGAATCATGCCAGGAGTGAAATTATTACACTCATAGGATATTCAGTTCAACTTGTGCACTGCGGAACGGGAAGTTAAACAGCAGCTGGCTGGTTGTGTTACAGCATTCAGTCTCCCGAATAGACAGATGATGTCGTAGCAATTTAAACCCCTAAAGCCCAATGGCTATGAAATTTGATGCCGGGGTCTAATAACAATCCCTTAAATCATTACTTTAAAGGTAATTCAAGGTACAGTGCTGAACTCATATACCGTTGTAAATCTTAGACTCTTTGCACTTTGATGCAAAAAAACCCCATCTTGATCCATAAAACCACAAGATAACTAAAGAAATAAGGCAGTCCCCCCTCCCAAAGGAGGGCTGAAATTGACATCCCAGGTTAATAATTACAATATTTTATAATCCAAAAATGTCCACAACAAGACAAACGGCTGCTAATCCTTCTCTACTGGGATTTATGTAAACAAATTACCCTCTGAGACAAGACAAGTTCATCGACTCTTTGGAAAAGTCGATGAATTATTTTTCATTGAGCCGAACACCTTTTCAGGAACACCTGAACACAAGCCTTTCTGTAAAGGTAAATACAATTTCAAGCACCTAAAGTGGTGTCCTTCTAAATAAGCAATTTCTTGCCTTACAAAGCGAAAACACGATCTCTATCAGACATTCTAGTGCTGAGTAAATAACCTGAAAGCAACCAGGAAAAATCGACCTTCTCTATAATATATGGGCCCTGGCAGGAAACCCATTATATGTTGCAGTCACCTGATAGTCTCATATTCTTCAAGATCATTTTCGCAGCATTCAAAATTAGTTTACAGCTTCCTTTTAGCTGATAAAATCGCTGAGATATTCTATTCTATATTCTATAGATATTCTACAGCAACTTGGAGAAGTTCACAGTTTTGCGCGAGGTACAGCATTGCGAACATACCACGTATTGTTTATAAGGGCTTTGTTAATCAACGTATGCTAACTAAAGCCAAATCATGGCAAGCATGCGAAAGAGGAAGATTTTGAAGGAATTGGAGAGAGTAGCGACCGTTGCTCTGAGTAATTGACTGATGCTCTCCAGGTACTGAGAGAAAGTGAATCATAATCTTCTGAATAATAATTATTTTGAATAATAACTCACCTGACGAGGAAAACCTGTTTATCATATCTGAGGGCTGAGTAAAAACTTACCCAACAGAAAATGACTCTACCAGTGTTGGGAAATAGGATTTTTATACAGGACCTTTTCAAAATTAAATTTAACACCTCACTTTCATGTTTTGTTGAACTTTTCAACATTAGAAGCCATTTGCTGGTACATTACGGAGGCATCTCTAATGACTGCCAGAAAGGCTTTAAAAAAATCCAAAAGGACAAAAGTAGTCTGTGTGCTTGCAAAGCTAGCCACATCCTGTAAACAAAAGCTGTTTGAAATCCAAATACCAAGCTAAGAAATTCAGCAGGATTGTGTTAAACCCTTCGTGGCTTGACATTTCTTATCAGAAATTTAAGACCAAGGTTTAACAGTCTTAGACCGTAGACAGCAGAAGCAAAATGTGAGCAAGACCTTAAGAATATAGGTGAGAGTTTCTAGAAGATAAAAGAACAGAATTTGCATGTGTGCTATATTGAGGAACGTATGCAAAATTCCCACCTTGTCTGTCAGTGGCCTGTGCTTCGGGAAATTAAAAGTAGCTGTGGGCGTTGGTATAGGCCCATTCAACTTTATTTTCCTTGCAATACAGTATAGCTGTCACTAGAGGGAAGAGACAGATGAGTGTGTGGGAGCCAAAATGAATGGGAAATCGACCTTAAAAGCTCTTGTTGAATAAATTCCCTGTGATGACCTCATTTCATTGTCCATTGATGTAGAAATAATGATAACATAATATTGACAGATCTTCCTTACAGGACAGGATTTTTCGAGAGCAAAGACACTAGCACTGTGCTACCTTGGCTGAGCATGGTCATGAATTATAAGTAGTATATTTCAACATTACACTGTAGTTCTGCAAACATCCAATCAGCTACATTCACAGTAAATTAATATTAATCTGATAACAGTGTAAAATACAAGCATGACAAACCTTTCACTTTGTAAACAAATATTCTTAGGTGAGAGAGAGAGAAAGAGAGAGAGAGAGAGAGACAGAGACAGACAAAACAGGCTTTCCCCTCAAGAACTGTTGAGTACTTCAAATATACTGCAAATACTTGCCACCTCATTTTTCTCCTGTCTTGACCCCTCTTTTAGGTGATATGCCCTAATTCCCATACCTCTTCAGAAGTATATGCTTCTGAAATATTGATTAATCTCATTGATTAACAACAAACATGATTTATAAATGGAAAATAATGAGAACACACATATTGTGATGCATTTCCACACCAACCACACCAGCAGTAATATTTATCATTTTAAATGGTAATTGTCTTATTATCGCTACACCCATTCATAATAATAAAAACAGCAAAAATGGCAATGCCTTTAGTGGCCTCGCCGGCCCATGGAAAGCTGTGTCTTTGGAATGCAGGACCAGGGCTGTAGTGGAGGGTAAACGCACGTAAATGCCATTCATCCACCTTAAACTTTAAAAGGAGGCGGAGCGTTTACTCGCCTATATACCATTAAAGAGTGTTGATTAGCCATTCAAATTGCTGCGGTTTTCCACAAAGTAACTGCAATGCATTTTTCTTATAGGTTTTCTACATGACTTAACTTTAAGGTAAGGTAAGGTAATCTTTATTATCCCCGAGGGGCAATTTGTTGCACAGGCAGCAGTAAATACGATCATCATCAACAATCAACACACAAAAAATTCACACAAGAAACAATTCATACTTTATTGTATGAGAGCAACATATCATCACTGTGCCCCGCCACTCTACAAAAAAAAGTATACGTCACTCATGCTCAGCATGCACTGGGCTATATATTTAAGCAATAAGGGGCAAGAGGCGGAGCTACATTGTGAATATAGCCACGGCTAAAGGGCGTTGTTAGGCACGATGCAAAGCATCTGTATATTAATCTGTTCCCCATAGTATTGTCTATGTAAATGGAATACAGACACCACATAATTTAGGGGATTTGTGTTATTTAACTGAGAAAATTGATATCGAAAAGCGATTGAATTAAGGAATTGGTTATGGGACGGGACTGAATTGAGGGAACAGTTATGGACAGAATTAATGAGTGAATTAATACGAGAAGACGGGAAACAAACGACATTAACTTATCCTGCAACGTGTCCGAACTGATCTGAAGAAGGGACTGATGGCAGCCCTGAGGTGAACAGTAATTAAACTGTCAATCTTAAAAGAGGGTCAGCTCATTTTTGAGCTGCAGTTAAACCAGCCATGCGAAGGTGAGCCCAGCCGATGTGCCAGCCACTTGTGCCAGGGTGGGAAATGCCCAGGACCAGAGTTAATCCACTTTTCTTTTTTTTTTTCTTACCACTACAGCACTGCAGATTTCTCATTTTCAAAATCTGTGTTTACCCTAATTCACTTGCATTCTAAGAAAAAAAACTATTTTTGTGATATTATGCTGACTCACCATAACGGCACAATATGGTGCCATTCCGCATTACGGTGGCAAAAAAAAAAAAAAAAAAAACACAATTATGTAAATATTTTTCTTTTTAAAATCAATATTACAGCAAGACTAAGTACATAAGAAGGAGAGCACAGGCTTCACATAAACACACAGATGGTGATGTAATGGGCCTGTCTGCCCCCTTCCCAGTACGATTTCAAAAATATTTTTTCATAATGGCACCAGCATGCCCAATAGAGCAATTTGGGTGAACATTTCCCCCTGCAATTATCGGATATTGCAATGAATCCTTTTCAAACAGTATACGTCTATGTAAATAATCTGAGCATGTGGCTGAGTGGATTCTGGTTAGTTCTTTTACACATACTTTTACATAACCGACGGTCGTGTTTTTCTGCACTTAAAATTGCATTCTTCAATTTCCCCCTCAGGAATCAATACCATACTCATGAATTCTTATGAATTCACTCATGAATACCTCTTTTACGTTGGGGTATCTTCACAGTGTAGTGGAGCGCGTCTCACTCTCCATCTTGTCCCACAGTGCCCACTCAGTCAGTATTTTTAGGCAAGCCATGACTTTCCTTGCTGCCCTTAACTGTCAAGCAGCCTTCCCTGTGGTCTTGGTCTGGATTAGCATCGGCCTCGAATTTGACAGCAAATGGATATTCGGCCCATGTGCGCTGAAGCCTGTCCCAGCCTGAAAGCACTTGCATGTATTTTGTTTTAGTTATGTCAATCCTGTTGTCTCACCTCCAAAAACCTTCCGAGGCACTCAAGGCATCTGGCTCTCATTTTGCTCCTGATAAACAAATCTGAGTTTGGTTATGAGACCTGTTTTTGTTTGTTTTAACATTTGCTTTATCCAAATTTGTGTCTGGTTAGACACACTTACACTGTCGTGCTTATTGATTGCGAGCTATCCTATACGATGTGTGCACTTGTAATTACATTTTCTGAAATGTATGGGTCATGGCAGATTGATTTTTTTAAGTACTCAGCATTTGAAACTTTTCTTTACAGTTTTCAAGGATTTCTCCCCAATTTGGAATGCCTAATCATGCTCACGCTGCCACACTCATTACAACATACATATTCAATTTGCAAAAACAAAGGCAATCGTGTGTGCTTGTTGCCACTACTTCTTCTAGCATCATGGTCAACAAGTCGGGTTTGCACAGGCATGTCGGAGGAGGCCGCTTTCACGTGCAGCTCAACGCGATCACTCAATCAACCAGCAGGCATCACTGGTTCACTGATACATCATCATCCGAGCCAGCCAAAACCCACCCTCTGAGCCACAGTTCACACCGGAATGGTCCAGATTATTATTAATTTTTTTTTGGAAATGTGTTGTTATGGGATACCGGCCAAATTCTGAATCGTATACATTTGTATACATCTGCACAATAAATACGGTATGTATATACTATCGTGGTATCCGTTTCCTCTTCCAGGGTACATTGCCCTCTTGTGTGCAGCAGAGCGCTTTTTTTTCCTTTTGCATTTAGAAAACCTTGCTGAATGCATTTTATGATTTGTTTAAAAGATGCAGTATTTATTCCCTAACTCCCGAACAGATTTTATCACAGCTTTATACAAACCAAACAGTGATACTGACAAGGATTTTCTTGCATGGAGTTGTATATCAAACCTTGTAATTCAGTATTTAATTTCTTGTCATGTTGAAGGTCATTTCAAGGTAAGCTGTTTTCCGAATGCGGCTGCCATTTTTGGCAGAGACACTTGGATCTTTTTTAGGCCTGGTGCTAGAGCCCAGTTAATGTTCTGTGAAACTGGATTCCATTGTTCCCTTGGAAGAGTTAAAACAAAGGTCTTAATCCAACCCATCAACATTCTAGCTCAGAAAGCATGCTGCAACAAATATCTCTATTAATGGGTGTTCACTTGCTGGCTAGTTTGTAAAACAACTAACTGTAGATACCAGATTATGTTTCTATGAATAACTACGTACACAGGTTGACAATGTAAGAAGGATATGGGTGGGGTGGGGTGGGGTGGGGAAAGGGGAAGGGGTTCAATTTTGAACTACCACACTCCTCACTTCACTCAATCCAGGGTTATTCCACTCACTTGAGAAGTCCAAGTTCTTGTGAGGTCACGTGAAGTGTTCCGCTTGAGCTGAGAGATTAAAGGGAAGCGTGTAACGTTTGAATTGGAACAAGGCCCGGGTCATTTAGGGCGCTTCTGTCCCACTGAGCCAAAAATGGAGCTGAGTATTGTTACAACAGCTCTCTTACCTGAAGAATGTAATTACTCAATAGCGTGAAGTTGCTGAGACACCTGTTGAAGCCTAGCCTGCATACTTGGCTGCATGCCATTGGCAGCAGTAACCCAAGCTCACATGCAAGGGCGCATCTGTCCTACTGCAGACTACCGTGTATCCAATACCTTATTTGCACGGTGTATAGTTAGTTTATTACACATTAATATACATGTAGCAAAATGTCCAATACTAACTAACTATAGCAGTGTTCATGAGTCCTGTGGGGATCAAATATTCTATATCAGAATATTTAATATCAAATATTGAGTGTTAAAACAATCTGATATTGTTCTAACACTCAATATTTTACTGGTTACAGACAAACATTTTAAAGAAAATATCCTGTTATTGATTTCTGCTTCAAGGGCATGGTGTTCAAAGCACAACTTTGGAAGCATTCCACTTCTGCTTTGTGCTGAATTAATACTTTCAGATTAGTAATATTCACATTTGACTGTATCAGTCTTATTAAATAAGAAAGGAATGTAGTAAGAAACCAACATGATCACAAAAGGAAGCTGAAATTACTGGACAGAATAGGAACAAAATCCCTTCAATTCAGTTGGATCACTGATAATCTATAATTGGTCAAATAACTCACTCTGGGCAAGCCCATATATATAATTTCTTTTTACAACTTACACTGCACTTGTGTGTCTCAGTTACCCAGTTCAGAAACATGCTGATTTTATTAGCGTCTAGAAGGATGTTTCTCTCTGGCAGTAAATGCATTGACAGTGGAGCCCATGCCAATAATGCTATAGACAACTCCATTTGTCTAAAGAGCTAAGCAATAAGTGCACCAAATGTACAGAGGAATATAAAATCTTTTAAAATCATTTTAAATGGCCTATGCATAAAGTGATTTTTTGCATGCAGGACAAAAAGTGTACAGTGCAGCTTGAGTGGTGGCTCACAGGCCTGGTAACATAACTCAGCCATTGGCACTCTCAGCACATTGCTGGAAGTCAGTCTTTATTTCTTTATGACAAGTGAACCATCACTCTTTTCCCCCGCAAAGGTCTGTGATTGTTGGAAAAGCTGACAACTCCCCAACAGAGAAGGTGATAACAGGATAGACTAGTATCTGCAACCTTAACGGCTGGCTCTTCATTTACATGCAAAGAATGCCTATATGCATCTGTGGCATTCTTCCTTTGCTTGAACAGTATGCATTTTTTAGTGAAATAACTGTCAATGATTTGTCAACTGCAGGAAAAAATGTAAGTATGTAAGAATTCACTACAGAATGGGAAAAACAGTGAGCTATAAAAAGGCAAGTGACCTTGGTATTTGTCTACTGGCCTGAGCCTTCATACTCCATTTAGCTTCTTTTGACAACATTACCAGTGGAGAGTGGTTGTGCATGTAATTACGTTACATGTATTTCAAATGCAAAAACAGCATGAGTATGTCGCATTTTGACATGCAAATCACATGCAATCTGACAGTCGCATCGGCAGATATCAGATTCCTATTGGATTTATTTCCATATATGAATGTGGCCCAAAACGAATCAGAAAATATCCGACTCCATGTGCTTTTCTCCTGTTTACACGTTCATAATACACATCTGATCTGTGCCGTGTGTGCAAAAAATTGGAATTGGGTCACTTTTACCGGGCGGTGTAAACTTAGTCTTTGTTTGCACCGTAGAAGTACCGGCTTCTCTTTGTTTGTTATTCCCTCTCTACATCTGACTGTCTCCTGCTCTCACTCTGATGTGAATTACTGGCTGGGATGGCCCACTCTAATGTCCCTCAGTCTGCTGTGCCTGTCAGTCCCAATGACTCAGGTGATCTTCTGTCTCAATTTATGTTGACATCCACCTCACTTACTTTATGTTCGACTGAGTGTTTGTGTGTGTGTGTGTGTGTGTGTGAGTGTTTGACCAATGAGCTCTGTGTGTTTGACTCAGTTCCTTCTTTTTTGTTAAACTCTGTGTGTGTGTGTGTGTGCTTTACCAACTTCTGTCTTCAAGTTTGACTGAGTGTGTGTATGTGTGTGTGTGTGTGTTTGACTCACTTCTTTATGTTTGACTGAGTGTGTGTATGTGCGTGGAAGGACAGAGGGTGGGATCCTTCTCTGGAAATCGCCGGACTTCTGCTTCTGTGTTATGATTATGCATGCCTTCTCTGGCTGACAGGACAGCTGTGACTCATGAAGAGGTATTTACAGAGCGTTCTGAGGCAGTTCAGAGCCTCAGACACTGTACCATCCAGTCAAAGCCATGGATTTACACACCCATCCTATGGGCTGTTGCTGTGGCGATCAGATCAGAACTCAGTTCTGAGAACTTAAGACATAACTTTGGCTGTGTCTCAATTGTGAGGCCACAACCTCTAGTGGATGTATTCTCAATGGGACTGTCCTACGTACTGTAGACCAGAAGGCTAGACTGATTTGGAACAACAGCTGAAATGAAACAGCCTATGAAGGAATCACGTTTGCATCAGAGAGTTCCTGCCCACAACATCACCAGAACAAAACAACCAGCATGTCAGAAGCCAGTGAGAGAATCACAAGAAAGTAAAACATCATCACCAACTGAACAAAATCACATCCATTCAAGGTACATAGAATGTCGCCCTGTGTATTGAACGTTGAGGTACATGGAATAGTGATCAGACTGTTTGATCGGAACTACTTCTTCCAGGCAACCTGTGCACAAAGAAATATGAGGCTGCAAAAGATGCACCTGGTGCATCTTTCAAAATCAGCCAAAAGTGATTAGGCTACATGCAAACTAAGGAAAGTAAATGCTTGATTGCATTGTTCACTAGCTCATATTCAAAGCTGCTCTGGTCTAATCTCTTCAATCACTTGGCTGTCACTTGGGTGCAGTCAGGGGGATCAGAAATAATGCTGGCCTGGTTGGTTTGCAGAGTTCAGCCCTGCTTCTTGATAGTGCCATCAAGTTGTGGTCTTTGCCGAGACACAAAGGCGCAGTGTTCCGACAGTAAATTTGTCTCCCTGAGGACCTGTACCAGTTAAGCCCTTGGCTACTCACCACACATGCTCAATCATTTAGGAAATAAACCGTTTTTTTTTTCTTCTCCTTCAGCCCAGCAGTTGCCCATCTTCTCTGTGTGCTCATTCATCAGGGAAATCAGCCACACATCCCATCTACCTCAGATCAAGGAACGGACTCCTGATTCTGGGTCATTTGCTGCATGCTATGACGGTTTATTGAATCAAAGCAAAGCCGGCGTCTTCTCACCCGGCAGGCGCTAAACATACCCCTTACAGCTGTCTGTGAAAGGAAGAAGGAAGTGGAGACACAGAAACTTTTAATTGGTAGTCTCTTGGCTTCAATTACAAGCTCAGCTAATGAGAGCTTGGGTTATAGACCATATTAATGTAATTAAACCTTTTCCATGAGGTATGTTAAACACTTACTTCCTAATAATCTGCAGCCTGCTGTTTCTAAAAAGATCTCTCTCCCGCTTCATGTAGAGACAAATTCCATTAATAGTACTGGTACATAAAAACATGCAAGCTTTGCTTGCTAGTTAATAGACACAACACTGATAGACAGCTCTTAAGAGGTCTTCGCAGTCATGAGTAAACTCAACAAAATTCCTGGAAATGCTACGGTAGACAGCCTTGAGAAATGATGCAAAAAAAAAGACAAATATTCTGCTGGTTTTTTAATGCAGGGATCATTTAGGCGAATCCCACCCCCAACTGTACACCCCGGTTCACTTCAGGTTGACCTTTGTATTTGAGACTGGTTGTTGAAACAACAGATATCGAGTTTCGAAATCACTGTTTTAATACGGAACTGAACAGTCCTGAGATAATTTCAAGGGGAAGCATTCAAGGGGAAGCTGCTAGCCTATAGTTTTCTGCCATCATTGTAAATCTACATCTGCAGCGTCCAGCGTTTGGCAAGAAAGAGGAAAAACTTCTACCCACCCAGGCGTCACTCCCAGTTTGCTGTGAAAAGGGCTCACTGCACACACACCAGCATCGAGAGCCCTCTTTTAAACGGCAGGTTCTGCAGCACTGCACTCCTCTGTATGGATGAAAAATCTCATCTTGCCAAACTGGGGACAAAGATTGTGTCCTCTGTGCGCCAGCATATATATGAGAGAACAACCCCCTGATGCCCTGTGTGAAATTCTGTGAAACTCAAAAAAGCCCTCCGAGACACAGCAGAGGAACAGAGAATAATTCCTCTTTATTTCCTGCCCAGACACTACTTATCGTCTCATCAAACTGCACCACTCAAAAAGCAGGATGTCAAGCCTGCTTTGATGTGCACTGGGACGAGCATTATGAAAACACATTTGCAAGTCTGTTTATCTCGTAAATGGCCAATATCTACAGCCAGCTGCTCGCCGCGTTTCTGGTTGAAGGTAATGAGGTTCCCTGGATCTTTATCAGTTAAGCTCGAGTGGGGAAACAAATCATGCCAATGCGGTGTCAATAGAGGACGGCTGCGTCCAGCTTCGGATCGCAACCGTCACCGGCGGTGTGTGCGGTTGCCATGGCGACTCAGGTGAAAAAGAATAAGAGCGCGCAGTCGACGGATGCCCTTTTCGATGCGCATGCACGCCGGCTGACTTACCTGATTGGTGTTTACGAGACTGAGACTCTGCTCTCTCCGTATCATGTTGTGTCTGTGCCGTTCGTGCTAGGAGGATGTAAAAAATTCAACAGCCCCTCGCTGTTATGCCACTGAGCTGCTCAATGCCCTGAATTTCAATTACCAAAGCTCTCGTTTTAGCACTGAGGGCTAAGACAGCAAGCATACTTCCCCCTCTGCTTAGCCAATGTTGAACTTATATGATGACAGAGAAACACAGAGCAAAATATATAAGAGGCTGTCTAGTATTTCAACAGCAAATGCAGTAGGCTTGTTTCTTGCACAGCCCTGTTCCAGAATGTTCCGCCTCTTTCTTTAGGCTAGCAACCGCCGGGGGACGAGTGATACGACAATGCCAGTTTTTACAGGGCAGTTTCTCTCTACTGCAAAGTGCTCAGTCCCACCAGATGCCATAAATCCTTACCCAACAGCCAGATACTTCAGTTATCCCTGGGGCTAAGCCGTCAGGAAAATGGTGCCAGACGTATTTCCATCCATCGGCTGAGGCCATTTTATTTCACTTCAGCTTCAGTAAACATTTACAGTCTATAGCTTGATCTCAACAAATGGCATCACACCTGCTTGACCCGGAACCCAGAACAATGTAGGGGGATCTACAGTACCAAACCACTCAAAAATTCACCACTCAGATCAGTAATGTAGTCTTGTTTGCTTGCTTGTTTGCCCTAAATGAACTAAGCCAAATCATACAAGATCTTATTCATACTGAAAGGGGATTTGGTGAGGGAGATAAGAATTGTAACTACAAAATGCAACCTTTACTTTATGATGCGTGCATTGAGCTTGTTTGTCAGTTTCTATTCTATTTTTAGTAGAATGAGAAAAACGTATCTGAATAAATGGGCTGCGGCGACTGGATTGTGGAGAAATATGGAAATTTCAAAATAGCTCTGATGTATCCAAAGTCAGACTGGCCTTAAATCTGGCTGCATAAAAGCGGAGTAAACTTTGCTGGTAGACATTCGAGATAAGAATGTGACCTGAAAAGATTCTTTGACAGTACCTGTTATCATATGCCATAAAGAGTAATATAATGGATTAATGACATGATTGCTTGCCAAGAGTATGGAGCACGGTAGCTATGGTTTAACAGGCCCACAAATCGTGAATCTATGACGTAAGGCCTGAGGAGAGGCTGTGGTTTTAATTATAAGAGAATGCCATAACTCTTAAAAGCAGATTGCATAACCTACAAACATGCCGTTACTAAGCAGCCACCGCTACATGAGAATTTAGCATATTGATTTTGGAGGTGTATAATGCAGCCACTGCAGAACCATTTTGAGGCAACACTTCAAAGACAGCAAATATGTACCTGTATGTCAGATAAATATTCAGCTTAAATTTTTTAATGAGGATGGCTACTCCCCAATAAAAGTTTTAATGGCTGCTTGTTGGAAAAAAAGAACGCCACCAGGAGTTAATGAGAGCCTACTGACTGAGTCTTTCCTTTCTGCATTTCATTAGAGGTTAAGTGATGATATCATACGTCTACTGCAGTGCAGAAATGTGACTGCTGGTCACTGGTCTTTTACATGAAAACTGTTATTTCTCTACAAAGTAGCCACAGCAATGGGCAATCGAAGGGAGAGATCCTGCTATTACTATATAAGACCATCGTGATCATATTAATATGTAAATAAATACAGTATAATGTAAGTATATTCAAATAAAATACTGTTACTGGTCTGACAGTCCATATGAGAGATGTCCCTATTTCTCTCCAATGCAAGATCTGGGTTGATTTACTACTATCAGGGAATTGCCTCTCCATTGATTTTCATCATCTACTCCCAGTTAAAACACTACAAATGGTAAAGTAGCACACTGGTAAGATAACAGTGCTGATAAAAGCATTCTCCATGTTCACATCATCTCTTTCAACAACCTAGCCCTGTTGCTTACTGTCTGTGTCCCTGGCTGACCGACATGTACTAGTGGCTGGTAAATAGCTTGTTTGGATTCAACTGCAAAGCAAAACTGATCCCGCTTTCTGAATCCCAGTGATGAAATCTTGCATACAGGCCAATAGATCGGTATAAACTAAATGTACAGCAGGAGTATATCTCCACACGCTCCCACTGCAGGGAAAGGGGCTGCCCATGGAGGAAACTCATACTGTGTAGGAAAGAGATACTGTTAAACAGCACTGAAACAAATCAGTAAAATGCAGAGACCAATTAATAGTCAGGGTCTCCACTTTTGCTTATGCTGCAAATCCAATGGCTTTACAAGCCATTAAAGGTCTCATTCCACCAGGTTCAATGGCCCACTTTATGTTGGAGACCTTCAATGAAGGTACGTGATGGCTTAAATGTTCCTGAAAGGGGCGGTTGTTTCAGGATGAGATCTTGAAGTCTCAACTGAAACCCTAGCCATTTTCAACAGAATGCAAATACTGAGCCAAGAACACTTTACAAGGGCACGATCAATATGAAATGTGGGCCTAAAGATTTTCAGATGATCACAAAAAGCACTCAATTCAGGGGCCCTAGCATATTCTGTCATAATTTTTTTTTCCTCAAGAACTTTCTGTTGATATCAAAATTTGAGGAACTCTTAAGGGTTTCTAAGGAGTGTGAGACTGAATATTGTGTTTTGGGGAATTTTTCACCACAACCCATTACTTTAACTACACTCAACGAAAAATGAGAATTTCCAGAGTGGCAATTCTTCTTCTAGCTGCTTATGGCTAAATCCATTATTCATAATCCTAGCCCCACTCCACAGAGGCCTGTTTCTAATGGCACCCTTCCTAGCACTTAGAAGACAGGAGGGGGATGAGAGACAGCTTGCATCACATATTCAAAAAAAAGAACATAAACTTTAAATTTTAATATTTCCAGAGTGGGAGCGTAAATGAGCTCGCTTTGACATTGGGGGATAATCAAGAGCAAATATATCGTGGAACAGATGGGGAGAGCTCTTTGAAGCACTTCCACCTCCTGTCTTGTGGAGCTTAGCGCCGACTGCGAGGGCACAGCTTCACTGCACCTCTCCTGCCACCGGGGGAGAGCCACTCTGCCGGGGGGCCGTGTCTCACTGGAGGTGAGGTCAAACTTCGCTTTGTCTCGTTTCAGTGCTCGCAGAAGGCCTGCGGAAGGTGACTGACAGGCCACAACAGCCAAGCCCCTCCCTCCCCCAACAGAAACTCCATACGACACAGTCTTCAACCACTGAATAAAACGGGAAGACCAAATGCAAGGCAAGAGACCACAAAGGAAACAGGCATTTAACAAGTATATTCACACATTCACTTTTCTCTTCTTCCCTTTTTTGATTGGGTAATACTGTACATCCTCCCCGCTCTACTTTCTTAGCCAGAGACCTTTCAAGCCAAGCCTTAACCACTTTCCACTGTAAATGTTTCCTGGCAATAGTGCACATTTTCTGTTATTTTGACACACTATTAGCATCAAGGCTAAAAGTCAGTGTTTTGGCCTTACGTTAATTCACACTCTAGCATTGTTCTTATTGCTTTTCTTAGCATGAAAAATTGTGTGTATCAATGCATTCTCTCTTAGGGAGCCAATGAGCTGGACAGCATAGATCCATAGCTGTAGAGAATCACATCATTAGAACACACCTCAATCCAAGCAGTCTCAACACTTACAACATCTGCGCGCCGTTTTTGCTGACAATAGAATTTTTCCAATAGGGACTTGCTTCCATTCAGCCGGAAGAGCTATTAGTGAGGTCGGGCATTGATTGGCTACTTAGGCCTGGCTCGTAGTTGGCTTTCCATTTAATCTCAAAGGTGTTGGATGGGGTCGAGGTCAGGCCTCTGTGCAGACCAGTCAAGTTATCCACACCAATCTCAACAAAATCACATCTATATGGACCTCACTGTGTGAACCTGATGGTTTCCTGCTCTGCTTTCAACGTGTAACTCGCATTTTCTAGATGAATGACGTCACGTTGTTGAAATCCACATCAAAGCGTAGCAGGCATTTCTTGATGCCATCCACAACTGAGCAGGAACTTACAGCAGCAGGGTATAACATGCCAGCAAGGAGCAATTCCAAATTTTAGGCAACTGATTTTTCCTTTCAAAAACAAATAAGACAAGCATGCAAAACATATCTGCCGCTGTCGCTGCCATCTGTTGACTCATCTGTGACCACCGATATGCTGTCAGCTGACTCCACCAGCATTATATTTTCTTTATGTGCGTTAGTAAAAACTTTAATTTGGTTTTCTTTTGTGTGGGCATGATCACTTGCAGCTTCCCACCATTGTTGAGGCCTACATGTGTCAACTGGCTTTTTAATGAGCTGGTGCCTTAATTGAGGATCAACTGGTTGCTATTTAACTCATTTGTGAACTTGCAGGTTCTTTTTTTTAAAAAAAGCACTTGTGACTTGCGCAGTGTGGCTCCTTTTTAACGCACTGAGGACTTCTTTCGATTCTGCAAATAAATTGCTGCTCAAGCGAATTTTGATTTTGGTCTTTTTTGAAAAAAAATTTCCTTTATTTTCAATTTCCTCCTGCTCCTGTTGCTCAAGGTAGTTTCATTATATGCTTGCACAGCAGGACAATATCTATGACTATGCTTATATAATAAAGCAAAATCAGATTAATGCATTTGAAAAACAGTTCATTCAGAATATATTTTGAAAGATGACGATAATGTAATAGTTTTGTTTTTGTTAGAATGCATTTGCATGCATAATTCCACATGCCCACTGTGCACAAGCTGGTGACAACAATGGTGTTAATTTGGAGTTCCACACATATTTTAAAATCTCACTGACAAAACACCACAGAAAACACTTCTTAATGAGGAAGCTTAATTAGCTATTCTTCAAATTGATTTCCGTGACAGCTTCTTAACCGGTAATGAAAAATGCATTCAATGAATGTAGAGTTTCTGGTTGCAATTAACAAGAAAATCTATAGCTGAAAGCAGGTACATCAGCAACATAATCCATTTTCATCTAATTATGATGTAAATCAGGAAAAAGCTGAAAATCCTTAGAAAATGTTCAGAATTAAATTATCCTGCATTCCAAAATTATTCGGAGTAATATTTTTGATAATCAGCCCTCTTTAGTAGTGTTCCTTATCATGCCTTTGAGAGTAGTTTATCTTTATAATTTAATAAATACATTTTACTCTTTGGTTCGGCATATGTGAATGAACTTTAAAAGGTCCATAACAAATTATATCTATAGTCAAATGAAATTGGTTGCTAATCTCACTGATCAGCATATTTTAGACCTCTGTAACTTTCTGACCTTTGTAACTTTGATTTACACAGAAAGGTTTCTTCCCATCCAAAATTCCATTATAGCTCCTGAGTCTTATCAAAAATGCTGGAAATGAAAAATGTTTTCAAAATGGAAAAAATGTAGGAGGCTGGTTATATCAGAAAAGGCAGAGATTTATCAATAAAGATGAATGCCTATAGCCAGCTAAAATATTAATGTCAGTCCATTAAATGCTTTTGAATTCAGAGTACTGGAGGGGAATACATTATATCGTTGTTTTTAGAGCAGACCAGATTAAATGAATGTCACCAAGCCTTTTTAATTAAATAAACATTTTATTTTATTAAAACAAATTTGGCATTAAATGAATTTGTCACATAAATTTGCATCAAATCAACTCCACAAGCTCAGTATTTTCAGCAAGAAACATCCTTAGAAAACCTGAGGAGCAGAGAATAGGGAAATAGGAGATTAGAACTGAATGGCAATGTCTGAAAGACCATTTCCTGTAAATTAAGTTGTTACGATAAGTGAGTTGTTTCATGAGCAAACGCAGGTCAAACAGTTTCATCCACAACTGTTTTGATGTCCTGACAAGCAACAGAACACAGTCAGGGGAGGGATCAAAATTGTTTGCTGCATGCACAATTCTTCATTTACAATGTAAGCAATACAGCCAGGTCAAAATCACAGGCTTGAAAACATTAACAATTATCACAGAAACAGAGCTCATAATTGTTTTGCTGAAAAGGAAATTAACTTCAGAACAGGTAGAAATTTACCTGCTTTCAACTGCATTTCATTTTCAACAAAAATATTTGTGAGAAATATAATTGACAGAATAAAGCAGGTTCAAATATGAGGTAGCTTTCCATTTTCACCCCCTCTCCTACCCTCACTACAGGGGACTTCCTAAAACCAGAGATTACTCTCCATTCCCTTGGCAACATAAAGAATTTACCATTCGCTTCAATACAAAATTGGGAGTGGGAGCCTCTGCTGTATTTACACACACATCAAAAATGTTTGGATCAAAGTCACAGAGGAAGTTACTGAAGCCATGCACAGAGGGACAAAGAACCAAGGAATGGTGGAAAGATGAGATTTGACAGCTGCTCACAAGGCATCTCGTGCTTCCAAATGATGGACTGGAAGAACTGAAAACAGTTCTAGACAAGTAATGTATCCCTTTAAACACCCCTTTAAATCAGGGCTTCCCAACCATGCTTCTGGAGATTCCTTGTGTATGCTGGTTTTCATGGCAACCAATCTCTGAATTCATTAAGATCACTGATCAAGTTCCATAAATCTGGAACAGATTTTAACAGAATGCACTTTTGGCGTGTCATCAATTGTATTTTCTTCAAACTCTCTTCCGTCTTCTGCATATTCTGCATACAGAAAGTAAAGCATTAGTAGTCTGTGAACTGATCTGACCGATCAAAAGTCCATCAAGAAACATCTCTTTATACATTAGGGATTGTAATTAAGGTCAAAAGGAACTAATATTCATGGGAGTTCCTCAAGCCCAAGTTTGGGAACCATTACTTTAAATAATTACTACTTTACTACTACTATAATAACTACTGTATACTATTTTTAGGTTAGGTTAACTTGGATTTAATCATCCTAAACTTTGAATCACAGTGAAATGCAATGATTAGTTTTGCCGTTACAAAAACAGTTTGGCAAGTTAATTTAAATGAAGAACAAATTGATCATTTGCAGGGACGCCAGATTTCTGCCAGTCTTGTCCTTTAAGCCAGGTGCAGATTGGAGTCCTTTAAGCCTGGAGGTCCATTATTTAGCAGGCATCTCAAACACTGACGCCAAGCCTAGATTCTTACTTGAACTAACAAGATGCTCTATGATTTAAATGTCTCTTATAGTACTCGGTTTCCTTTCAAATGCTGAATTGTGTGGCGAGACTTCTCACACAAATCTTTCCACAGTAACTTGTAATACAATATTTTGTAATCTTGCAAGAAAACTTACATCGTTATAAATCATACATAACTGCTATGTGAATGTCAGGATATGGAAATAAAAACCATTAAGGCTCAAATTTAAAAACATTAATTCGGCCATGCCTGGTTATAAAGCAGTATACAACATAAAAAGCTACCAAATAGTTAAGGTGTTAAGCTTTCTATAGCCCTCATATTTCCACCACTCAATAAATTCCTCATTTTCCACTTAAATTCTCTCCAGCATTGGGATGCTACAATACACATTTAACAGCTTACCGCCATGAAACATTTCTGTGTCACCAAGAGTAGTGGAAAACTCTGATGAAACAAGAACAAAACTGGAGGTAAACGCATTTATTGTGTACCAGGTTTCTCTACTGCGGTAAATGCATCCCTTTTGGTTTTGTTCTGGCTGTTGCAAGAGACATGTAAGTTCAATACTAACATGACTGCAGAGGATATAGAAATATGCAAGCCTTGTGTTCATCAAAAAATGATTTATGATGCATAGAGCAATGAGTTATAGTGTTATAGTGTTCTAACCTTGAAAGTACACTACATCACTGAATCTACAGGCATGAATGCTTTCTTTTCTGATTTCCCACTCAAATACACGTGAGCCTTGGGGAAGGGAAATGCTACAAATACTAACATTGAAGCTTAAAAAAATGATCTCCACATTACAAATATAAAGATTATATAGAGGCTTTAATCAACAAAATAAAAATAAATTGCAGAGAAGTGAGGAAAAAATGACCAAACTGAACATATGTGGAACAGTGTAAGAAGCTTTCATAGACCTTCAAAAAATCCTCATAGAAACAATGCCATATGAGAGGCTACTCAGTAAAGCAATCTCCACAGCTGCAGCCTCTCTTTAATACGCCAGTCACGTTTGTATTTTGCTAATGTTCTGTCCTTATATTGGGTAAGTTTCTGTCAAATGCCCTTGATCTGACATCAGACATGTCATATTTGAACGCCCCCTTCAACTACGCATATGCCAGCACAGCAAACCTGCCGATGTTTCAGCCTCAAGATGAAAGCTGTCGCTATACTGCAGCACAAATCTCAGCAATTTTGCATTTCAAAAAATTAATGTCACACAAATGCATGACGTCCCACTCACAGAAGGCAGTGACATTCAGCAACAGATCTTACGAGCAGTCCAAGATTTATTTGAAACACCCCCTGTTGTTTTGGAAGGAACCTTATCCTCAGTTTGACAGAGAAGTTTAACGTGGGTGTTTCTGAGAAAGCAGGCCTAAATTTCCCCCGTCCTTATAATGTGAAGAATACGTACAGCAAAGCAGAACATAACTAAACATAAATGTGATACTATGAAAATACAAGAAACAAACCAGAGAATCTGGGTTACATACTGTAGTATATTATTGTAATGTAAGGGTATAATATAGTATAATATTGTCATGCATTATTATAGTCTGCAGTTAGTGATAATCTTTGCCTTGGGATCCAGGACTCATTTTGTCATATCATACATAAAAGTGATAAATAAAAAAGAACCACCGCAATGCTAGAGCTTAAAATTAATCTTCCTTATATGTGAGCCATGCTGTTCCCTTGTGAAATATCAATGCAATCTTACTTTTGATTAAGTTTGGCTCCCTAACTAAGCTCCTGTTTAAACTTTGAGGAAAAAAAGTGATATTGTCTGAGTGATATTTCAGAAGCATCCCAGATGTTTACTGATTTTGTGTTTTGATTATGGCTGCGTACAATCAATGTACAGTGCCGTCTGAATATTTGGACAGTGACACAATTTCTGCTGTTTAGGCTCTCTACAACAGCACATTATATTTGAAATTAAACATTGCATATGAGGTTACTGTAAAGTGCTGACTGTCAGCTTTCATTTGAGGGCATTTCCATCCATACGAGGTGATTCGTGTAGGAATTACAGCCCAAAACAGCCCTATATGTGACACGTAATCTTACATAAACTTACATATTACCACTGATAGCTTATGCAATTTATTGCCAACATGTGTGACAAGCATCTGTGTCTGTGTGGATTAATTACAATATTGGGAAATACCCAGAAGACAATTTCTGGAACAGTGACATTAACAGCAATGATAACAATACTGGTAATGGTATGTGGCAGAAGATGACTGAATTTGCAGGGTAGGCAACAGAATCAACTTGGGTCACTGTAACCCCTCTTTCCTTATCAAAAGCTATCAAAAGGGCATGGACACCATGTACTAAAGTTTGTCACAAATAATTTTAACAAGGGCAAGTAGGACTCCCAAAAACTGGCTCCCTGCAAAGGTATCCGCTCACAACAGCTTGATTATACTGTGCTTCAGTGGTCCTGAAAATGGGACTGTCAACTGATGTTGTTGAAATTTGAAATTCAATTTATGAAATAAATGCCTAGAAGACAATATCATGTAAATTATAAAATAATTCAAAAATTAAACAGTGTAAAAAAAAAAAAAAACTCCCTTTGCAGATAGCCAATTAAATTCGGGCACACTGTGTAGACTGTCATAGCAAATTTGATGTCTATATTACTGAACCAAAGGGTTTTATAATTGTCTGTTTTACCCTTCCAAGTGCACTTGGAAGGCAATTTGAATGAAATTTAATTACACTACGCATAACTGTCAGTTTTCAAGCAACTTATAGTGCCGTTAGTGGCCTTTTCATGATTTCCTCTATTATTGCATAATTGTCACACTGAACGGTTTCAGATCTTTAGACAAAATTTTATATTAGACAAAGGAAAACTGAGTGAACACAAAACACATTTTAAAAACGTATTATTTCATTGCTGACATTTACTCTGATTTCTTTACTCTAATATTACATTTTGTCTAAAGATTTGAAACCATTTAGCTTGGCAAATATGCAATAATGGAGGAAATCAGGAAGAGGGCAAATGCTTTTCACAGCACTGTGCTTATTTGTGCTGGTGTCTGGCTACAATTACTTTCAACTGAGGCAAAATGGTAGCTGCAAGGGAAGGTAGCAGCAGCTAACAAAGTAGGTCTGCTCAAAATGAGTCAGAATCAGAAGATCAGGTAATATTAAAAAATGAGTCACACTAGTATCAGCCTATATGCTTGTCTCCTACCACTAGGATTTTATACAACCAGTTTTTTCGCTTATGTCATTTTGAACATTTTGAACACCTAAAGTCATCATCCTCTACCTCTTCCATCATGTCTCCTCGAACAGACTGCTAGTTTTCAGTATTGGCAACCAGCTAATAGCGAGTGGAACAAGGCTTAGCAATTAAAACGCAATCATTCAAGGTAAAAATGAGTACACTCTTGCTTTTGGGGGGGGGGGGGGAGGGCCGGGGGGTTGAAATGGGGTGGGAGTACCATCTTCCTTTTGGAAACACAATGACCTCAAATGAATGAATCTGCTATATATTTTAACATGTGCTCATATTAAAACATATGGAAATATGAACACATGTTGTGCAATTTAATCACAGCACGTAATACACGGCTGGAGGCTACAGTTGGTGCAGCTCCCATAGCACCCCTAATCCATTGCCCTTGGTCAGCACTAGACCTCATGAAAAGGAATCCTTCTCGTCATGAAAGAAACTGTTATTAAAGGGAAATGGTGACCGGTAAATTGTGGGTGGAGCCCAGTGCATTCTTTTGCCCTGTGACAGCTCCAAAAGGATTGCACAGCAATAGGAATTCCAGGTAATAAATCATTTCACGTCGCTGTCACAGGAAAAGAATACTTTTAATAATATTTTAACAATATGGTCTGTTTAGGTGGGAAAAGCAATAGCGAATGTAGTGGCTGAACTCTTTCATCCTTTTAAAACATAAAACATTTCAAGCAAATAAAATCTGTGAGTTTATTGTCACTGCCCCCTTTTTTAAAAGCACAAACGCATCTTCTTGAGCAAAGTGTCATTGGGACATTATGATCAATCACCATCTGATTGAGGGCGCTATCCTTTTTCTTTTCAAAACACATATTAATCTGACAGGAACCACTCTAGAAGCTGCATCTCTAAAACACACACAGTCTGGTTCATTACCACTGGGTGCAGCACTGCCCTTGTATTTTATAAATTTCAGACAGCTAAATTCAAATAAATACGTAATGATATTCATGGAGGAAATTAAGTTCATACATATCATTCACGTTCGTATTTATTTACCCTTTTAAAAATGTGCTCAGGTTAGTGCATATATATATATACTCCACGAAGATCTGTCTAAGCAAAATGTCTTGCAAAATACAGGTATGCATCAATTTGTGTGAGAGTGTGCATTCATTTTTCTGCAATGTTCACAAAACACACTTATGAAAGCTGGAAATTGTACTAATAACAAATGTTTTTTTTTTAAAACTCAAACAGTTGCTTTAAAACCACCATCATGCAATACTACCCCCTCTGGACCTATTCTGCAGAAACCAACCTTGGCAAGAATCCACGGTGCCAGCAATACATTCAGAGAGATTCTCCACTAACAGCTGCACTCATCAGTCTGAGAGAAAAGCATTTCCACTTCAGTCAGTTGAAGTATCTCAAAGAATTTTTCAAACCTCAGGCAGGCCAGAGGGCCTTACTGGTGACAATGCGTCTCTCTTCTGTTCTTTGTGAAGACATAACAAAAGAGCAGACTGCATTATAGCCACGTCTGGCTGGCAAAAGTCAATAGCTTGATTTATATTTACAATTTTTACCATTACATTTCCTCAAATGATATTCAGGCCTAATAATGTTTCCATTATTCTCCCTGTGTTAAAAAATTGATTGCCCCAGAAAAATTATGCTTGCACAGTCTGCTTGTCAATAAAAGAAATGAAATGAATGTTCAAAAGAATAAAAGATCACGATAAGGGCAAGAAGTGATATTTGTAGAGAGAAAAAAAGTATTTCTTCAATGTTCATTTCGAAATGTCACCTGCACTTGGAGGTTGAGTGCTACCATTCTGCTATCAATTGCTTATATACTACCTGAGCTTCCCTATAAATTTTCATAAATTCATGGACTAAAATCCTCAGCTACACATATCAGTCCCGGTTAGCTCAACTCCCGAGCTTGTAAATACTCTTGTGTAACGTCGGGCACACATTCACTGTGAGATTTCATACGATGCAGCAATGCACAGTCATCATATTTTAATAATGAACTGTGCATTCTGGGTCAGTGCAACCAGCAAATCACTTCAATTGCCATCTGAAACTAGCTTCCCGCAACAACAGGATTCAAGGTTGTGAGCATGGAACCCATACGTACAGTATATACCACATACAAGGTTATGGAGGACAAGCACAGGAGTACTGAGGGATTGTGTGAAACCATAGGGATACACTGCATATGTAGATAAAAAGGAATTCAGCAAAATGTCTTTACTCGCACCATGAATGATGAACACAGACAGTGCTATTCACTTCATTCAGGAACAAATAAGGAAAACAAATTGGAAAAGGAAGGTCTGTAAAACAGCAGGCAACTCCTGAGAAAGCCAGCATTACAACTGAAGAGACTGCTAGAGTGCCAAAAACTGCAAGGGAAAAAATAAAATTAGCCAAAGAAAGAAACTGAACTGGAGTGGATTACCAGGCCTAAGAAATGGCTCAGTAACCCTTCCCTGACTGATATACTGAAACTGCTTTGAACAGGATGTACAAACTAGTACTCACCATTTCTGGATTTAATTTGCAGTGCTGGATACTCACATCATGCCGTACTCCCAGATCTCTGTTTATTGTAAAATAAATACAGAGATACTGTAGTTCACTTACTTATGGCAAAGCTGCATATTGTTCACTTGTTAATTACATAATTATCCTGTTTTATACTCAAATGTGCTTGTTTTTGAGCTATGGTACAGCACAATGCAAGATAGTAACGATTCACTAAAGCTGCAGAGCGTATTTGTCAGTAAATGCCAAAGTGCATGTGGAAGCTCACTGGGACATTGGAAAGAGTACATAGAGATAACAATGTCATTTTTAAACTTTCCAAATGCTGTTTAGACAGCTGATACGATGTACTACACATAGACGTGTGTGTGTGTGTGTGTGTGTGTGTGTTAGTATACTATATGGCCAAAAGTATGTGGACACCCAAACATCACACCCACATGTACTTGTTGAACATCTCATTCCAAAACCATGGGCATGAATATGGATTTGGTCACCTCCCCCTCTTGCTGCTATAACTCTACTCAGGGAAGGCTTTTCACTAGATTTTGGAACATGGCTCCGGGGATTTGCTTCCATTCACCCATATTAGTGAGGTCGGGCACTGATGTTGGGTGATAAGGCCTGGCTCGCAGTTGGCATTCCAACTCATTCCAAAGATGTTGGATGGGGCTGAGGTCAGAGCTATGTGCAGGCCAGTCTTCCACACCAAACCCAGCAAAACCATTTCTATATGAACCTTGCTGTGTGCTCTGCAGCATTGTCATGCTAAAACAGGAAAGGGCCTTCTCCAAACCGATGGGGAAGCACAGAATCATCTAGAACGTGATGGTATGCTGTAGCATTAAGATTTGCCCTCACTGGAACAAAGGGGCCAAGGCCATCCCATTAAGAACAGCACCAGGCCAGGGGGTGTCCAGATACTTTTGGTCATATAGTGTATTTAGACATCTTATTAATGTTACAGCTCACCAGAGAGTGTACACCACAACCAGCAGAACAAGTGACTGGAGCTGCCCTTTGATGTCTCAAAGCTCTGTGTGATCGCCTGAGCCGACAAGGAGTTGCTCAAGAGAAATAACTGAAATGGAAAATCACTAGGGTCCTCTATTTGGGGAGCTTGGTTCCAGCTCCGCGGGGTAAAAAAAAGTAAAAGATTATCAGCGAACTACAAAGAGGCACTTGACACATTATAACACAGAACATTCCAGAAACAGGCCACACACATGAATGAATTGTGAGAAACCAGAGGAAATGTCACTCACAAAGGTTAATAAACAAATACAAAATCATTAAATTAGCAGAAATAAAAAATATATTTTTGCATATCAGTAAAACTACAAAGATGCCATAAGGAAGAACAGATGAAATGTCAAAGGAATGAAAAGAGTACTTTCATCAAACCACCGAAGAGAAGAGGTTACCATTGCAAACACTTAAAAGGAATAATACTTCTGTATGTACCACGGGAAAGACTTCAACCACAGCACCAAAGCACAGCTGAAAGCTTCTGCAGAAGTCAAACAAGCCAAAACAGTTACAAAAACAGCATCCTAATAATATAAATAATTGAATCTAAAAACTTGTATCCAAAAAGGATTCTCTTTGTAGCATGGTTATTTGATGTCTTGGATAAATGTATGCATAAGATGCACCAGGCTGATAAAAGGCAAAGTTCAGATACTGCCAAAAATCACTGCCTTAGGATTCTGGGCCAATTTTTGGTCACTCTTTCTTATATCTAAGCACTGAAAACAGTAGTTAACCATCGTGGTCACATGATTGCATTGGATTTCCTATTGACTCCACATTCCCAAGTGTTTGCTTCTCAGAACAGCACACCGCATCCAGCAGAACATTCCCCAGTTCCCCTTCTGGAAAGCACGCTAGACGGCAGCAGCAGCCAGCCTGGCATCAGCTGCGCGTCAGTCACCAGCAGACTTTGCGCTTATAAGCTCCTTAACTCCCGGCATGAGGAACGTGCTGGCTGCCAGAGCCAGATAACCCTGACTAAGCTGCATCCAGCGTGTCGGATTATTCCGCTGTTGGCAGATAAACAGGCCCCACTGAAACCTTTTCATGCGGCCGGACCGCTGGGCTCTCAGGGCTCTGGAGGCAGCGCTCCTTCAGCCTGCGCAGAAGTAATTAAACCTGAGACGACTGGGACCACCTAGCTCCCACGCAGAGACAGCTCATGAACTACAACCCACTGGCGAAGGCAAGAGGCCTGCATGAGCCCCCCCCCCCCCCCCCACACACACACACACGTAAATTAATGTCAATGAATGATGCATCTGTGCACACGATAATCAACAACAGTTCCAGCACAGTTGAGAAATGGTTCTGCTTCACAAGTTCATCTGTGGAATGAGATAACAGCATTCACCGTGTCAAAGAACTGGAGGAAATGCATAACTGAACATGAATGCTGCCTCAAACCCATAAGCGGGTACATCGTAGGGCTACTCAAAGTGTCACAATTAACTGTGATTACAGCTCCCAATCTCATTTTACAGTAATGTTCATCAGGCAATTTGCTACCATGCTTGAAGCCTGATTTTAGCACAATTTAAACACAGCACTGTTTCATGTTCTAAGACAATAGAAATCTAACAGCTATTGGAATGACATTTAAGGTCCAGGGAGGTCCTTTGTGAATAAGCTAGCCTTATATACATGAATACTTGCAAATGGAGAGAACTGACATTAGCACTGATGGCAACAAATGTAATGCAATGCAAATGTAAATGTTAGCACAAAACATCTAGACTGTTTGAGGACACAATGCTCTAAATGTGATGACTATTCTCACTCAGGAAAGTCTGGGGTGTAAATGTGATTGCGTATGAACCCTCCCTTGGTTGTGCTCACTGGGGTGAATCTGGCCCACGAGGACGAAGGACAGCAGCCGCGAAGCTGCGACTACCGTCACGCGCGGAATGACCCCATGACCTTGCCCACCAAGCCAGCGACGGCGAATAGAGTGTGTGGAGAAGGAGAAAAACAAACAGGCAGCGGTCCGGTTCTTCTTGCCAGGGAAGACATGTCTCGACATTGAGACTACAGCTGAGTGTTTACAGGGCCTGAGCGCAGTCAGGAATGTCTGTTAGCATATCTGCCCAGACAGCAAATCAAGCTCACGAAACAGCTGACTCAGCACTTTAGATGAGACGCTTATATATATATTTTTTCCAATAGTCTGACATGGCTGACCGTGATGTAAGGTTTATGATGGAAACCAGTGCTTCTGCCCAAGACGTATTCCAACCCTTGAGTACAAAACTGAAATTTAAGCCACATTTCAGTCCTCCGTCGTCAAGAAGCCAACAGAGTCCACTTGAGAGGCTAAGGATTACTTGGATAGTAACCATTCCATTGCCAGGGAGTTTCTCATATCTATGATATCAGACAGGATTCTAAGTGATTCTGCACAAGGCTGTCTTTTCTGTCTGCAAATTGTCCAAAATCCATTAAATCCATCTGTACACAGTGTACCAGATGGATACTGTTTCACTCTCCCTGTATTAGGGGAACTAATTTGTGTTTGAAAATGTCACCATTAGCCACTCAATCGTATAATTAGTCACTCAAATGTGCTGTTTGAGTGTCTACAGGGACCCCTGGAGGATAATAATTTAAGTACAAGTTTTAAATCCCAGCCAACCAAGTGAGAGGCAAACTGGTGGCTCAATGTGTGATACAGAGTAGCCTAAGTGTTGTCCTCCAATATTCTGATTGTTGTACATCATGTCCTGAATCACTACAACACATGCCAATAGCCAGCCTCATTTAATCATTTTTTGTTGTTCGTGTGGGAATAATGTTAGCGCACTGTTATTGGAAATGTTATTGGAAATGGGTTTACTATTGAATCTTGCTGGCTCTGATCTCTGTGCCCTGATATTCTGAATTTTGAAACATTATTTTTCAATTATTGATTTTTTAATAATTATAAACTCAATCAATGTGACATCCTGCAAGACAACCGTCCTCGGTGTATGACACGATGGGTCACGATGAAACGGTGGTGCATTGTTACTATAAAGCATTATGCACCTGCACGGTACATTTTAAATATGCATTACACTAAAAGAACATGAAATATGAAAGCACCTGTCTGTCTATATGACAGCACGATTGTTAATTTATAACCTAAACAATGTTTATTGACTTTGTGTTTCATGCACTTGAAGCGTTTCTAGTTTTGACAACTTTCGTTTCAACATTTATTCATGAATTATAGCCTAAATTAACCATTTAGTAGCGCAACAACGCGGTTATTTCGCTGCATCAGAAACTACAGTAAATACTATGGTAATTACCTTACCTAAGAACCGTAGACAGCATTACACAACATAGTCTAATAGTTGTATATACATATGTAAACGTCATTGATATGATTTGGAAAACTGGATCCTGTTTTACGAGTTACGATTAAAAATGCATTTCACGCAAAATAACCGAGAACAACCATGTTGGAAAACCGTAAAGACTGTTTTGACAACTTTTATAGACATAGCCTATGATAAGGGCGAACATTATTAGAGAAGTGAAACATGTCAAAGTACTATATTAAGGAGACTGGCAACCGCAGCAACAGACTGTACTGCACGTCTGTTTAGTCAAAGCCGGAGTCCTATCATGCAAATCAGCGCATAGGCTAGAGAACGTCCCGCAGCCCGCTGGGCATACATAGAAATTGAATCCGTCACTCAATACGCAAATTTTAGTTCCAGAATTTCTTAGTGGCCTACCTGAATGTAGTAGGGCTTTTTCAGCCAGGCCCATGATAGCAGACCCCTCGCCATGACAAATATACTTGCACATCTCACACCACCGACCTGCAGAAAAATCGCAAATTAACTTAGCAGAATAATGAAACGAAATAAAACGTGTTCTTTAATCTCCATGCAGCTTGTTTAGAAATCGTAAAGGGCTACTGTATGGATCGTGCGGTTTCCGTTACCAAGTCATTTTAGTCTCCTGTTCTGGACGGGTTTCTGCAAGTCTGCTTCTTGCTACAATACAGCACCTCCTCAATCACTGCTGTCTTCCACGAACTGCTGCGGTTAGCCTGAGCTCCAATGCTTAGTTCAATCTCGTACAAGCGATAAAGGCAAAGGATGATTTTGCCGACGTAAATTAATACATTGGCTTGAGAATTAAAAGTGTCACGGTTTAGCGTTTCTTTGGTGTAAACTAAGTAACTACTTGAGCCACAACGCCACACATAACAACAGCTTAAACTACAATGTTTTGCTTAGGCTAGCCCAAATAAATACTTTATAACAAAATGGCATCAGTAGTAGCTAACCGCGCTGTTAATGTAACCTGAAATTAACGCAGCAAAGTGGTCCTGTAACAACCAACAAGCTCTCTCACCTTTCTGAAAATAGGAGAATTGAGTCATTCAGGAATACGCTTTAAAGGTGAAGTATGTAGCTCCAGTGTTGTTCAGTAACGAAAGTCGCCCATTACGCTACAATGTATTTTAGGCTATTGTAGCTGGCCACAGTTTGAGAAGTAGGCTACGTCTCATAGCCTTATGTAAACAGCTGAACAATATCAACTTAAACACGAATGCACTAAAAATCTGCAAAGACAGAGGGAAGGGAACGAACTAGAAAAAATGCCTACCAAAAGAGGGGAGCATGGAAAATGGAAATATAAGCTATGTTAGGTAGCATGCTCTACAGATAAAGACTGTGGAAACAAGCGTTTAGCATGTTTTTATTTTAATACCTCCTCAGGGTATCTTCACTGCAACGGTCTGGTACTTCGACTTGCGCAGAGGTCTAACATGGACATCATGTAACGGGAGGAAAACTCAATGATCAAATGTAATGTTTCCAGATTTCAATAATAAAATATAAACAATCTGTGCTCACCTTTTTATGATGTTTATTGGTGAATAACATAAATAAATAATAATAATGAAAAAGACATTGCTTCTGTACCCTTTCATTATTATTATTATTATTATTATTATTATTATTATTATTATTATTATATTAAGTTGTAACGATGAAACTTGTAAGGCTATGGTTATGGAGTCTTAGTAGCTCAGCTGATTCCCTTCAAAGCAATGGGGCATTTATTGTTAATGATTTGGTCACCACTGACCACTAAATCAAGGAGACAAGTCCTCATCTATAGATCAGTGAAAACTGGCCAATATAATTGGAAGAAAATGTTTGTGAAATGCAATATGATATGAAATTAGAATGCATGCAGAAGTTGAGTGAAACCAGACTGGCTTGCTTCAAATGTGAAATTCTTGGCATCAGTGACCTCTAGTGTTCATCCGCTTAACAAATTGAATTTCAAGATTGTCAGGAATGGCTCGTGTTAAAGGGACAGTTCACCCAAAACGGAAAGTAAGGTAGCCTACCTATCAAATATCTATTCTGGGTAGTTTCGCTAGGATATTTTGGGCATAATTGCCAGTGATCTAGTGTACATAGCTGTAAGCAGGATTAACATACTTTTATGTAACCAAGATGTTGTTCTTTATGTAAGAGAGGAGATTAAACAGTCACAGCTTAATTAGAGTCACAAGACCAACCACCGACATGTACTGTATATGTACTACTGTTACAAGGGCCCAGGAATTCATACCTCCCAGTAACACGTATGCATACTGTATAGAGACACACCAAAGAAACATTCTGGAGGCCCTAGAAAGAGAATGCTCCATGTAAACAAACAGTCATCACTGAAATGCTGCATTGCGAATGTAATTTCATTTTTGAGGAAGACTCCCAAAACCAATTAAATTTGCTCAATAGATGTGTTTTATTGCAGGTTTAATTTCAAGTAAATCAATATTGAAGGGCTGGGATCAGCCTGCTGTTTATTAAAATCAGCTTGGTTGGCCAATTTCCGTGATATCTCGACTCTTTAGAGGTCTTTAGCAAGGCTGCTCGTGGGTCAATTGTACCACTTTATGTTGGTCAGGTACTGTGCATATGGTGGTCAATGTCATTCATAATATGAAGCTGAGCTATCTGTATCCTTTTTGTCCGTGTTCCACTGATCGCAATGTGTCTTGTTCTTTTAAAAACATTCAACAAATAATTAAGAAAATATGTCATGTGAGCGATCACAGGCCTAGCATCTTCCCAGGCAGTTATAAATGTAAAGAGTTCCATCTCTGTGGAATAGGCATTGTAAAATTGCTAATTGAAATTTCACCTTGCTTTAAACTTGAACTAGTGTTCCCCCTGAACAATAAACACCAATTGTATTGCAATCCAGTAAAAACTGCATTAGTCACTGGTGCCACATTTCTCTGCCACAAATGGAATCTACTGACATCTTTGACTCAGAGAGACTCAGAGTTTTCTGGTAGGAATGGATGCCTGCAACTGAGATAATATAGCATTGTGCTGAACTAAATTTAAAAAAAAGTGGTATTATACTTATGGGTTTCCAGAAATTCTGCACCCCCCTCCCCCCAAATTTGGAACTATACCCATATAACTGCTTCCTAGACAGTAAAAAATAATGCAATATACAGTACTAGCGGAGATTATGGAAATAATGTTCTTAGAGAAGTATTGCACTCTTTTTGTGAATATTATCATTTATTGTAGAAAAATTAGACAAAGGACATGTTCAAGCTGATTGTAAAATTTCCAGCAATAAGTAACATTAGACTGCTCAGTTATGTAGGCATCAACTGATATATTTCAGACCATCAATTATTCCTTCATTTTTGTTTTATGTTGATATTGCATTAATTATTCCAAAAAAGAGAAATTGTTGCAAAATACTGTATTAACCATTTAATGATCAAAGCCCAAAGACACACCCTCTCCCAATGAATGTGTAAGTTTGCCAATGTCAATGTATCAGGTACGAGTCCCCATGACACCCTTCTGTTGTATCCAGGTCACGGTTTGAGAACGTAAGCGTCTTCAGTTCGGATAATGACAGATTTATTCTAATTTGCAACTTGCAAAGAATGGAGAATCGTACGGGTGTCTGCCTCTTCTTGTGTAGATTCCTCCCAGCGATCTTTGTGATGCGGTAGCAGGTACTTCCACTGGTTGCAGGCTCATTTTGAAGTTTCCCTCTGCATTCTGGCTGCTTCCATTACTCAGACAGGAAACTGATGAGCCTCGTCTTGTTCACAGGGTCACACAGGAATTCCCTCCTCTGAAAAATGGTACGACCTGATGTAATGGTTTTCCACTGCATACCTGAGATGGACCCTCTGCTGCATCTCTACATTTTTTATGGACCTTTCCCTGCAGAAAAACAAAATTGATCTCATGGCAATTTGTTCCCTCATGCAAGGCACGAGATGGGATGAAGTCTGCCAAATTTGCAAAGGTTTTTGCCATCTCCTTTTATCTTCCGCACTAGACTCATCCCACCTATGATGCAAGTTGATGGCCCTGGAATTGTTTCATCATAGATACACAAATATGTATGAAATTGTCTACAGGCAATGTAAAGGTTAAAAAAAAAAAACAATAAATCAGTAATCTGGGTAAATGCAAAGCAGTCAGCTACCACACAAATATTCTCACCACTGAGCCGGTGAATAACGGGTCAGCATGCATAGGGTCATGCATTAAAATGACCTGGTTGCCTCTAGTTATGGCTTGTGTGGCTGCCAGAAGGAGACCTCTGTGACTTTGAATGGGAGGTGTTCGGGTGTTTGACAGGAGCTTTGGCAACCGAGACAGCTAAACTTATTGTTAAGGTTTCATGGGCAACAGTGTCTAATGTGGGAGTTCCCATTATTATTATTTTAATGAGACATTCTGGAATAATGCCGGAGACTTTTGTTTTCCGGTTCATTCAACTAAGCATGAGTTGCTTTACTTTCTTATGGAAATGGTGGAGTAGCTTTGCATCCATCCTGCTCAATTCCATTTGCTGGTAGACTGGCTACAAGTCACGGGTAGATTCTATTCAGTGTTTCTCTCATTCTAACACCTATTGGTGTTTCCATTGTGTGTGCTCTACTTGTATTTCTGCATGTTATATAGACACAGTTTGTTCAGGGATTTTCCATATGTATATTTTATGCAGACTTCCATGACTGCCCAAGAATACTGTTCAATATTAAAACTATATAAATGTAAAACTATCTTTTTCAATTATAAAACGCCAAATGCTGAAATCATTGCTGGTGTCTACTGGCTTTTTTAAAGGTGGTGCTGCCGCAAATTGACTGTATAGCAAGAAGTTTCAGAGAGGAAAAAGATACAGAGATAGTGCTCTCATACAAGCCATAATTCCGTCCTGTTGTTGGTTGAGTTCAGCTGTCTTTATGTTTTATTTTCACAGTCTTCTGTCTATCCAGTTCTCAAAAGCCCCCTTTTATGCATCATAGAAAAAAATGTGGTTTTCATTCACCAGTTTTGGCTGCCAGGATTATGATGGCACATTGCAGAGAACAGTCAAGCGGCCAGCAAAACAACAAAAATGTAGCAATATGGAACTGTTTCTGTTGCTCATAACAACACGTGAAAAAAAATATATGGGTACTGAGTCAGTCTTCACACTTCATCTCCTCTTCATCTAGCTCCATTCCCACTCCATATTTTCCTCATCTGTCCAACTGTTCTCCCACTCCATCATATTGTCCTCTGCATAGCTGTTCTCCCACTCCATTATGTCATCTTCTGTCCAGCTGTTCTCCCACTCCATCTTATCATCGTCTGCCCAACTCTCATCCTCTGTGCAACTGTCCTCCCATTCCATCTTCTCATCCTCTGTCCAACTGCTTAGCATATTTTAAAAATCTGTATCTATTCATTTGTTGTTCATTTCTTTAATTTCATTTAATTTTATTTAATTAAATTTTATTTTTGCCTGTGCACTCTTAAGTTAAACTTGGGTCAAACCACGTATAAAAAAATGCATACTTATCCTGAGGGTGATGACTTGCTCTGAAATCAGAAGGGAAGAACTCTCCCTTTATTATGTCAGTGGTATTAGTTATTTCAGTTAATTGGTCAATTGAACAGTTCACTTGTGACGTCATAGACCGTTCGCAAATTAATGAAAAAACAGGAGTGTCATTCGGTTTTCAACAGAGGTGTTAATCTTTTTTTTTTTTTACATGAAAAGTCTGAAATAATCTTATTTTGATATTTAAAAATAATAAATAATAAACGAGCCCACTGAACGAAATTTCAGATTCACATATAAGCCCAGTATTAAAATTTCTTGAATATAACATTCCAGACACTCCACTTTTATAAAACATGTATTAATATTGTGGCAATGTCCACAACTAATATTATTTAAAAAATCTGTTGACTGGCTATTAAAGCAAAAAGAAATTAAGGGAATAATAATATATAATAGTAGTATATAATAATAAAAGTAGCTCGGTTCAATCGCTAGCGTTTATTTTTTTTCATGGCAGGGTGACGTGGAATAGTTTTTCCCGAGCTGTAAAACTTGTTTTTCAAAAGTGCAAGGTTATATAAAACATCATGTTGCCGAACTGCCCATTATAATCATTAGTTTTTCTCGACAAATCAATCTATGAATTATTTTGAATAACTGCTGAACATCTTTTGCTGCGCTCTTTTACAAAAAAACTGCTCTCATCTGGTCGGTACGAATAACATAATTGTAACCCACTTGTACCACTAGGGGGCGCAAAAGGCAAAAAATAAAATGTGACTCGGAACTGAACGTCCATTTGGTATGATCAATTTTCCGACAGGAAATAATTGGTCATGTACAATGAAAAGGTCGTTTCTGTGAAATTGTTACAACGTCAGACATTATATAATAGGGGTAAGGGTTGGTCAGTGTAGGCCTACTGTAGCCTCATTTTGAAGTTTACATTTCCTTAAGGTCAAACATTTCATTTGGCTTGAAAAACGGTTCAAAATTCCTTATTGGAAATTATACGTGTTATTTCTGTCTTCCTGTTTTTTCAAGATACTCAAACTGCCTATAAGTGTATAAGGCTTGTATAAGACAAGCCTATAAGGCCTATAAGGCTTGTCTTACTCAAAGTGTCTTAGTCAACTATCATCATAAAATAATTCTTTACCAGAATGAACATCACATGTCTACTTGACTTACTGTTTACTAAAAACTTCTTCAACTGGTGCCCAAACATTTTCTGGTGGGATCAAGTTTCGTCTGTTCAGCTCTGATTATGGAATATGTGTGAAAGTATGCATTTAAAATATTTATAATTGAGGTAACAATATCCATGGCACATTGTAATTTTGCCAACTCCACGACCCCTCTTTCGAGCCATATAAACATTTCTACGGAGCTGAGCTCTGATACACAATCAGTTGATACAACCATTGTCTTACCCCAGTCATAAAAAGAACATGGTTTAAATTAATCAAGGGTTAGTTCCCCATAGCATATTTAGCCTGCATCTCAGCAGTCCAACATCCAACTGGTCCCACATCATAAAGTGTCATAATGTTTCTTATGGTCCCGACACCTTTAATAGATTGTGGCTGCACACATCTCTCACGTCCTGCTCCCCAAGGTCCATGATCGGTTTGCTTGGTGTCATGGAGCGATCACTTACATGGCAAGGGAGAGAGTTTTAAATATACATCAATTGTTTGCCTTCACAGTAAAATAGCGCAACCTCTTCCAGTTTGTTGTGAGTGAGTAAGTGAGTGGAGCCGACAAGCAAGTACATAAATAAATAATTTATTAACGGTGGTGCAGTGGGTAGCACTGTTGCCTTACAGCAAGAGCCTCCTGGGTTCGAACCAGTCCTGGGACTTCCTGTGTAGAGTTTGCATGTTCTCTCCGTGTCTGTGTGGGTTTCCGCCAGGTACTCCGGTTTCCTCCCACAGTCCAAGGACATGCATGTAGGCTAATTGGAGACTCTAAATTGCCCATTGGTATGAATGATGAGTGAATGGTGTGTGCCCTGTGATAGATTGGTGGCCTGTCCAGGGTGTATTCCTGCCTCTCACCCAGTGGGCCCTGGGATAGGCTCCAGAACCCCTTCCTGCCCAGGATAAGCGGGTATAGATAATGGATGGATGGATGCATAAATAAATAAATAAATAAATAAATAAATAAATATTGCCAGTGGCCATGCCACATTGCAACATCCTTCTAATGGAAAACAGATAAAACAAAGTGAAATGTGGGCTTGAATGAGAGACCTCATGGGAAATCTAAGTTGCCAGCAGAGGTCACTCTTCCCCCTGGAGCAAATAAACCTTGTGCCCCAACACAGTGAAGAAGCCATCGGATCAAAACGTATTTACATTGTGCATTTTAATTTGACCTACCTGGGTAAATAAAGGTTATACAACTACGGATTTACTTCAGCCATCATAATACAGTTTCTGCAAGGCATTTTCAGGCATTTGAAATTTAATATGATTTTTCAGATTTAACCCCTTAAATTGCACCATCCCATATTCGGACCAGAGTGGGTTCATTTGCATTCATTTTTTTTTTTTTTATGGTGAAATTATCAATCAATCAGTTCACACGATACACCATTTGAAAGTGAATGCAGATTGTGTGTTCTCTCATTGATTTTTAGCATGTCTGTCTGTCTGTCTCTTTGGACCATAAACTGACCTTATATAAAATAAAATTTTGGAACTGTCAATGTCAAACACACACACACACACACACACACACATACACACACACACAGATACAAGCTGCATAGTTTTAATTATAAACCATTTCTACTTTCAGTGAACTTCAGTTAAGAAAAAAAAACACTTCCCTAGGGCAAATAAGATCACACTTTTTTAAGTTCTGGCTGCTGTTATTTATGTGTGGAGATCTGTAGAAAGAAGCCTCCATGGTTTAGATTATATAGAACAAGGGTTGTGTGTCAAGGCAGCTTTCTTTACAGCCCGTAAAACTGCTGTTAAAAAGTAATCCAAAATCCTTTTTGTATGACATGATGTCTACAGAAACAGGCCATGTGGGTGTGAATGTTCTGGGATTGCTTTTGGAAATATGTATAGCACACATATGCTAGCACACATTGTGGTTGTACTGGTTATCTGGGAACTGTGAAAAATATCAATGTCATCATTTTTTTAAATTAAGAGAAACAGACATGTTGTTATGCTGTGAAACATACTCAACTAACACTATTTTTAATACTTTGAGCTTTTTCATCTTTCTTCCTAGAATTTTCTTCCTATTGATTTGTAAATTGAATTACTTGCATCATTTGTATTAGTATGTCTAATTATGCTTTGTTTTGCCATTAAACTACTAAATTAGTTGATTGCTTCTAAACTGAATGTACTTGCTAAGAATTTATAATCCCTGATTTATACACCACTGAAAGAATACCTACGGGATAATAACATCTTGTGTACAGCACAGGCTGGATTTAGATCTGACAATAGCACTACAATGCTGCCACTGAGGTGTTTAATTACATTCTTCAGTCTTTTGATAACTGTGCTGCCCTGTTATTGATCTGCCAAGCATATGCAACATGGTTAAGCACACTGTGTAGATAAATAAGCTGCTGAACAGTGTTAAAAGACTGCAAAGCAACCTGCAGGGCCAGGTTGTTGCCACAATGCGTCACAAGAGAACCTCAGCTGACCATCTATGGTTGCACCAAAGTTCTTAGCTGTAGCAGCAGGATGAATTCTGAATGAAGACAAGTGAGCCAGTTCCACTGACAGCCATACATGCCTAAGCTATAACAATACCTCCAAGTATCACAGATGAGGTGGTATGCTTTTGGATCATGTGCAGTTCCTTTCTCCACACTTTCCTCTTTCCATCACTTTGGTACAGGTTAATACTCATCTCAGCTGCTCATAAGACTTGTTCCAGAACTTTAATTTTTTTTTCTTTATAAATTATACTTTGTTGCTACCTCTGACCTGGCCATTTTATTCATGAGGCTTACCAGAGGTTTGCATCTTGCGGTGAATGCTTTGAGGTTATGCTGGTGTGGTCTTCTTTTTATGGTAGTCTTTGACACATCGATCCCTACATAATGGAGAGTGTTCTTGATTTGTTCAACAGTTCAAAATGGAGTTTTGTTCTCAATTGAAATTATTATTTGGTCATTCACTACAGTGATCTTCTGTGGTCTACCAGGCCATTTGCTATTTCTGAGCTCACCAGTGCCTTTCAATGTATCAAAAAGGTGATTTTGACACACCCAATGTTTTGGCTATGTTTCAGATCAGTTTATTTAGATTTTCAGTTTCAGGAATACCCGCTTTAACGGTATTTGAGAGACAACAGCCAACTGACTCCAACAGACTCCAAATGCAATTACCACACCTAGAATCATACTATGAATAGATTCTAGACTCTTATTTTTAGTCTTGTATATGAACTAATGATGCAACAACACACTGTACAGCTGGCTAAGAAACAGTTTAGCAGCCAATTATACAATTACATTTGGTCCCCTAAAATGGGGGTGCTATGTATAAAAAAGCTCCAATTGACAGTTTGCACTTTAACCTCATATTCATTGTTTAAATTCCAATCCATTGAGCTGGACTACAGAGCCAATAAACAAAAATTGTGACACAGTACAAACACTTACAGACAGGGCTGTACATATGCAGGCCCGTACATAAGTGGGGAGAAATGGTATGAGTGTCAGGGGCCCTGTCAGTGGAAAGGGCCCAAGAGATGACAGGTGGTTTTGTTTTTCAATTATAAATCCCCCCAACCCCCCCACCCCCCACCACCACCACTCCCACCCTTTGAATGGGGCTCCTGCAATGACAGCCACAGAAATAAATGGGGGAGGGGCTCAAATAAAATTTAGGGTCACCAAAAATCTGGGGCAGCCATGTATGTGTGTGTGTGTGTGTATGCGTGTTTGTTTACATTGTTCACATTACAACACTTGAAATTAAATGCTCTCGTATAGTGTTGCAGGGTCTGCTTCTGGCACAATCGTATTCAGCTTATATTATTTTTATAAGTAAGGTGCCATAAACAGCTTATTCTCTGTAATATGGCTGAAGTACTCAACTGAGGTGCTCTTGCACGCAATACATCACCAAAGAAGCACTTGGTCCTCTGTGCAGTAGGGGAATGTACAGGTGGGGGCCGTTTCTCCAGAATGCGGGTGCTCTGTAACCTTGGAGCCTGTGTGCAAGAGCGTCTCAGAGGGCCTGCACAGGCTGCATTTCCTGTCTCTGGCTCTGTTCTGAAACGATAAGTCTTGGCTGAATGGCGGTCTCTGCACATGTATTTCTGCAGATGTGGCAGGGGGATGCAGGGGATGTAGCACAGGAAGAGAATCTGTCCATCATGTGCATCGGGCTGTTCCCACTCTACCAGCTGTTGTCACGCTGTGTGCAGCTTTGTCACCAAAGCCATATGGCATAACAGGAAGCCACAGAACAATTTGCTCTTATATTCAATGATGCCACTAAGCCCTGGGTTTCAACAAGGGGATCCACAGACCCCTGGAGGCCCTTGAAGGTACTGTAGGTGGTCCCTGCCCAGACTGATTAGATTTGTAAAAAAATATTTATAAATATAAAGATTTAAAAAAATATATAGCCATACTTAACTTATGATGGGGCCTGGCTGCCTTTGAGTCTGGGAGGTGGTCCCAGGATCAGAAAAGCTGGATCAGCTTTTATATAAATTGTTGTTACCAAGCCGGCCCACAGTATCTATCAGTACCCACGGCCCAATTCGCTGTGGGCAGGAGTGAAAAATATCGAGTGAAAAATAGCTGCAGGGTGGCGGGTGAGCAAACCTCATGACTTGAACTGAAAGTAGGCTCTGTACTCCGTGAGCATTTTTTGTGCGATTGTTGCTATTTTCAGCATTGTGATGGGTATATAATGAGCCATCCTCCCCGTAGCATGGCAGAAAGTGAGGGGTGAGCTAACTGAAGGTATAGGAAGGCGAGGACCGTCTACTGGTGTTTTCATTAAGCAGCGGGTGGAGAAAGCCTGGCTCGCGTAGCATTCGGTGCCAGTGTCCCGCAGGCGGCAAACGGTGGAGATGAGCGAAGGCCGGGTCGAAGCGGTGGAGCCGGGCCAGGAGCCGCCGAGTCCGGACGGAAGCACCGGGGCCTCCCGGCTCGGCCAGGCAGAGGAGAAGAAACCGGGGTCCGGGAGCCTGCTTGACGGGAAGTCTGAGATGGGTATGGCTACAAGGGGCAGTATGGGTCTCTCGATGGACGTAGTCATTATTACGTGCCTCGCTCACTGTATTTCCAGAACTTGTGAAATGAAATACGTTAATGGCAGTATTCGGTCAACATTGATTTGGCCGTAATTTTCACGCCCATTAATGTAAATGTTTGTTTGTTTTTTCTTAGCAAACACAGCTGGGCAAATTCAGACGTCACTGCAAATATTATAATTGAAGCTTTTAAATGACGTAGTCCTTCCCCAGCATTGTTTGGGCATATGGTATTTATCAGCAGTTTTCATTGAACAACTCCTAATTCTAACTGCTAATAGGAGAATTATCCATTCGGGCTACAGTGTTCCATACAATCACTCAACAGGTATTTAGTGGTATTCTGTGTTCAGTGTGAAAGTCATCTTGCTGTAGTAAGAAATATTTTCCCACAGCTTGATACCTTTCGGTGCCACAGAGAACACTAACGGAATGTAGCTTGTTTGAAAATGTGCAACCCCTCTGTGAAGGGGCTCATTTTAAAAAGTGGTCTGACAAGTGACTCGCAACCGAGAGTGACAATCATTCTATTAAAACTAATTTTCATTGACGTTTTACTTCTTCTTAAAGCTGACTTTATGGGGATAAGGCACTGGATTGATAAAGAGGATTTTAATGAGTTGCAGGTGCCCTCAAACAGACTAAACCTGTTTGATTGTATCCGGCTCGATGCCTGCATGCATCTGGCTCTCATCACATCCCGTGTGCCCGTTCAGTGCTGGACCTGGAGGAGAAGGTGCAGCGCAGCAAGAGGGACCGTCGCAACTCCCTGCACCGCACCATGCTGCTGGAGAGCCAGATGAAGACGGTCCGCGGCGAGCTGGAGGATACGCTGGACCACCTGCAGGAGCTGCGCAACGTGCTGCGGCGCTCGCAGCAGAACGCAGAGGAGCGCAAGGCGGCCATGGAGAAACTGGCCGCCGGGCGCCGGTGAGCACCTTGTCCTCCACCCCGCCCCTGACTAACGAAAACACGTCGCGCCCCTCTGTCCATCCCGCTCTTCAGTTATCCCACTGCGTTCAGATGATAAGGCCCCTTCTCTAATTACCCCTCCGCAACCGCCCCTCCCCTTCCGTGTCTACTGTTCCTCGTGTACACGGCCAACGTCTTTCGGTTGCTCCACAGGGCTGAAAACAGACCGGGGCGCGCCCTTATTGCGCTAAGAAGCTCAATCGAATGACCTAATGACTGTATGAGTATCTGTGGGAAATGCTTCTGAATGTTTGCTTTGAAAATGATGAGACAGTGGCAGCCCTATCTCAGCATGTACATCCTGGTTATAAAGTATGAACTCCAGTTAACAAATATGATTGCCAGTTGCTGTCTCTCTTGTTTGCCCCTCTTTAAACTTGTCTGTATTCATTGATAAACATTTCAGGTTTGGTTGAGCTGTTCTCATCAGTTTATTGCCTCTGTATATGAAGTACAAAACAAATTCCTTTTACACTGGAAACAGGAAGGTGGATACCTGTTACAGAACTGCAGGCCTCTTTGTTGTCTTAAGAAGTAATGTCAAGCAAATAACACTTGTGTAAATTTTTACATTTTGTAACATTACATTTTCTGTTGAAGAAAGTATCATCTTACTCTTGTCACATTTTTGAGGCGGTATTGCATGGTAACACAATTGTCAGAATATGAATATGTAGACAAATAAGTAGATCATTCATTCATGCAGTATGTATACTGTATACAGCTGAACGACTATCCCAGTAATGCGCTGTTTGAAGAATCAGTGCGTCCACTCATTAGAAGATCGTTCTTTGCACATGGTGCAAATTCCTGGTATAAACTATAATCAGGTTCTCAGCTGGATGCTATCTAGCATCAGGCACATTACTGTCACTAGTTATGCCATCCACTACTTGTATGGAAATTTTCATCATCATCAAATCTATGTTATGGCAGATTTTCTTTCCATAACACCAGAATCATACCTTTCATATAGTTTCAAGAAACTGAGCAGTCATTGAGTCCTTCCAATTTTTTTGTTGTATATTTGTAGGCCGAATGCAAGCCAAGAAACACATCTGATTTCTGTCCAGTGATATACAAATATTAATAAAATAATAATATTTGTTCTTTTGCATTCATATGTGTTTCCTTGGATGGGTCCTAATCCTTTATTGTGGGATGTGGTAACAAGAAAAAAATATTTGTCATGTGGGAAGCCCCTGGGCTCCTGTGGTTGCTATGACGGCCACCATAGGCCGGCTTATCTCGCTCACGGGTGTGTTATGAAGCAACAACAGACTAATGAAACAAAATGGCTTCAGTAATGTTTGAACAATTGTTTCACATCGTTGTACGTACAAATAGTACAACCTTGCTACACACGGCGCAAAATAAAGAAATAACTTACTGTATCTCCGTGGGGCTGCCGTGTTAGGGCACCGTGCCAGCGCGTGTGTGTACCCCGAGGTCTGTGTCGTACCTGATCAACTGTGGCAGAAAGCCCCGCTGGGGTAGCAGTACAGTTGGCTCTAGTCTTTCGAACGACAGCGTAGTAGGAGGCGGTGGCTGACATCCCCTGCTTCGGAGCAGAGCACGTGCTCGTCCGCGCTCTTCCAAATCGACAGTGGACGTTGTGACGACGAGCGCTGATTAATTCAAGTGGGCAGGCCAAATCCAAATTAGAGAGAAAAAAAGGGGGGGGGGGAGCATGAAAAAAAGAAAAGAAGACTATAAACGGCCTGTTGGCTCCAGCGAGTCCACAGCCACCTTAGGTACATTTAGCTACATTTACCTGGCAGGTATGATGGCTATCAGGTCCATGGCAACAGTGCAAATCGCCCTTATTTAGACTGCCTGAGTAAATACATAATGAGCTTCTATGTTTTGCCGTAAGGATCACCAGCAACGATTCCAACTCATGATCTCCCAATCCACAGCCGTAATTAACTTAGAACAGCGAGAACAGGCCTGTGAGGTATCACTCTGTTTTTCTTGTTGCATCATGTGGAGTCACGAAGAATGCCCTGGGGAACTGGAGTCCATGTTTTACGTGTTCACCGGTACATGTTCCCACTCAGTTCCTGCTCCTGCCTGCGGCATATTCACAGTCACGCTATTTAACTGAATGCTGACTGCACTAATTATAGAGCATAACCAGTCCTAGGTCGGGGGCTGTCATATATTGTCTGTGTCTGAAACGCCCATTCTCTGATTATAAAGTTATTGAAGTGGGAGCGCTATAGACACTCCTCATTATCCAGCACTGGCCATGAAAAAAGACTATGGGATGGAGAAGTGTCCTTGGTCTTACTGTGTACTGGTGTACCAAACATTTGGTGGTGCATAAAATGCTTGGAAATGAGCAATTATCTAATTTCATTCGTAAGTGCATTCCATTCCAGTAGTGAAGTAACAGAAATAACAAAGGGAAGACAAACAAATACCATTAGCCAATTTCACTAAGTCCATATTTGCATAACTAAAATGTTCAAAATCTGCATTTAATAATAATAGTACATCGATGCTGTCTCCTCCCCCACTATATACACAGAATTATCAAATGTGGAAAGACCATGTCCTCTATGGACCAGGTTATCACTGTAGCTTAAATCTGTGGCAGCAGAATTAGATTGAATCACGGTGCATGAAGTGCATGTGCATGTGTTTCACGTGTACGGGTGTGCATGTTTGCGCGTGGTGTGTGTGTGTGTGTGTGTCTGTGCAGACTTCTTTTTTTTTTTTACTTGATTAGATTTATGTAATTTATTGAATTTGTCTATAGGGTGTATTGTTCTGTGTGAAAGTTTTAAAACTTCAAATGAAACTGCAGAGGTTGAAGCAGCCAAGTTCTGCTGCAGCAAAGCCTGAGGAATTATTTAACAGCCAACACTAAAGATGTTAAGAGGAACACACCTCCTCGGTCTGATTTATAACGCCCAACAGGAACAGCCTGTTCCCTAACTGAACACTCGGAAGGTTTGGGCATCAGCAGTGAACTGCCCCGGAGTTATCTAACTGAGGATATGCGCAGGGAAATCGGTTTTCCCAGCTGTTCCTGCACATGTCTCTTATACAAGATTCGTGCGTGAGAACCACTTATAGATATTTTCTTCACATCAGTAAAAACGCAAAGTGGACAACATTCTGACCATTGTTTTTAAGTCCATTAACAATGACCAACTGATTGTTACCAGTTGGTCATTGTCCACCAAATTGTTCGCATTCAACAGTAATCAGTCTGTCAACTTATGCCGACCTTACAGAATCACGTTGCACTGTGGAGTACTAGAACACCTGCATATATGCTTTATGCATGATAATCGCGTGTGTGTGGGTGTGTGTCTGTGTGGGGGTGTGTGTGACTGTGTGTGCATGGTATCACTGCACAGGGAGAGGAAAGGAGTGATAGAGAGCCTGTCAAATCAGGTTTCATTCCGTGCACGTCTGGAATGCATTCATCTGGGAAATATAGTACAGTACATGAATTAAATAAATGGTGTCAGTTGCACTCATGGAAATTTCCACTCTATATTCATATACCCCATGAAGTATATTGTACAAAACTTTAATAAAACAATGTGACATAAGCCATACCGTGAATAACACAACTACCCTGTGCTCCATAATGTTTGGGACAAAGTTTTTTTTTTCTTCTTGATTTGGCTCCGTACTCCACAATGTTACATTTGCAATCAAACAATTCACATGCGGTTGAGGTGCAGATTCTCAACTTTTATTAAACTTTTATTTTTATGCATTTTGGTTTAATTTCATGGTTTCAAATTACAGTACTTTCTATACATAGTTTCCCCATTTCAGGACACAATAATGATTGGGACAAATAGCTTCACAGGAGTTTCTGATTTGTCAGATGTGTTCAATTGCTTCCTTAGTGCAGGTAAAAGCAATCTTTCAGTATCTAGTCTTGATTCTGGGCTATTGATTGTCTGTGGAATCTGTTATTGGCCTTTGTCAACAATTGGCATTATGAGGCTGAGAAAATTTTTTTTCAAAAACAGTCATAGACATAGGCCAAACCTTAGGCAAACCAAAATCAATTTTTGGAATTAAAAATTAAAAAGAAAGAGAGCACTAGTGAGCTCAGTAATCACAAAGGGCCTGGTAGACCAAGGAAGAACTCTACAGTTGATGACCGATTAATTCTCATCATAATGACGAACACCTGTCCGCCAGATTAGAAACATGCATCAGGAAGCAGGCCGGGATGTGTCAGTGACAACTGGATGCAGAAGTTTTCACAAACAGAATTACAGAGGCTGCAGTGCAAGATGAAAACTACTAGTTAGCCGCAAATACAGGATGACCAGGTTGCAGTTTGCTAAGAACTACATAATTACTCTTCTGAATTCTGGAAAAAGATATTGTGGGCAGATGAGACCCAGATTCTCTTGTATCAAAGTGATGGCAAGAGTTAAGTCTGGAGGCCAAAAGGAACTGCTCAAGATCCAAAGCAGTCTAGCCACGTCCACCCCCACCCCCACCCCCATCCTTGAAATATGAATCTGTACTTCAACTAGATGTGAATTGTTTGATTACATATCAAAAATTGTGGAGTACAGAGCCAAATCAGGAATAAATATATCTTTGTCCCGAACATTATGGCATTCACTGTAGAATGTTAATCTCACTTAACCTCAGATTTGTAATGTACAGCTGCATAGTTGCGGTCTTGTGGAATGTAGAGTCTGTCAGAGGAAAAATTCCTTGCTGCATAGTAAGTGCATCCCAGGCAACACAATTATATAAAATACTCCTCAGTAACTGATAAACTGAGAACTTGCAAAATAAAAAGTTTGGTGGAGACAGCCAGACTCTTGGTCGAGTCTGCCTATATCATTTATCCAAAGGTTTACATAAGCCATCATTGTAAACCCAATGACTGCCTTTCCTTACACTTCCCTCCTTCCCAAATCCACCAAGGCCACACTGTTCCCTCACATTCCAGCAATAAAACTTTTCACCGAGGCATCCTGTGGTAAAGCTGGCGTTTGGACAAAGGGTGCGTGGGGGGATAAAATATAAGATATAGATTGAGTGCCTTGGAGTTTGCAATGAGAACCTTTCTTTTTTGATAATATTTTGATACTATCTGAAGCCAAGGCAGCATTCCTTTTTTACCATTACCATGTGTTTTCCAAATTGGTATGAAATATAGTACTTTCAATAAGCTAAACTTCAGTTGAACCATTATATATATATACAGTAAAACTGTCCACACACACATACACACACACAAAGTGATTTTACAGTAAATTGTGCATCAACACCCTTTTCTCCTTCATTTTGCATAAATAAATGCATAAACTGACAGCAGAGTTATTCTAGTCTGGGTTTGTCTGGATGTCAAATCAGAAAGCTCAGGTCATCGGGGATGTAGGTCCCAGCAGTTTACACATGGGTAGGTCTGGCAATCTGAGCAACAGACAGCTCTTCCTTGCTCACAGTTACAGGACTGTTGCACTCAGTCTGGCACTACCAGGTGAAGCCTGCTGCTCAAAGCCAAAATGTCTTTCATGGAGAACTGATCCACACCCTTTTGCCCTCTGCGTTTAATGGCTGCTTTGTTTAGTGCCCCCTGCTGTTCACAGAAATTGTTGCTTTTAACTCACTCTCAGACTGCTTGCTTTTATATTCCAGGTTTATGAAAATAGTAAAGCTATATAAGCAGTGTCAGTGTAATATGCATGATACTAAATTACATACGGCTTCTTAGTTTGTGTTACTTTATTTATTTCAATTGAATACATTGACCCATGTAGACTTAGCTTCACTGTTTTTTGTTTATTCATTTATTTATTTGCCACAATACTTGGCATACTTCACTAGCCATCTTATGGTTACTCATACTCCACAGATGAGAGGATTGAAAGACACACCTATCAGTAGGAGAGAAATGGGGTGCTATGATAAAAGAGGGGAGATCACTAAGAGCCATTATGAAATGAATGACATCTATATTGCCTTCCAGAAAGCGGACCCAACCATGCCATGAAAATGCACGCCCACACCATTCCAGGACCACCAGGATCCTCCACTATAGGAACACTGTCATCTTCTAATTTTATATTCATACCTGTAGCTGGATGTTTGCTAATGTCTGCAGCTTGCATGACAGCATTGGCTCCACACCTGGGCCTCCACCCTGCTTTCATCAGGTTCTTTCCTTCCTGGATGAGCCACTTTTGCTGTTAATCCCACGCCCTGCTGTTGGAGCCAATTTGTCACAGGATCACATTGCCCAACACTACCTTCAACTGCTTGCTCTTCAGGCAGGTGAAATGTGAGGCATTGAAATGGCGGTACGTGCCAGAAATATAGATCACAGAAAGAATAACTGAAATGAGAGGGAGATGTCTTCCTCGGAAGGATTCACACAGTGTGAATGCATTGCTGAGACTGTCTTGAGTCATACGGCTGTGGAAGCACTCTGATCCATGTGTCTCAGGCTATGGAACTCAAAATTGGCAGCTAATGGAGGATGTGAAGCAGGTCAGGTAGGAGTTCTGTGTCAAGAACTGGCTGGAGAGCTCACTCACCACGCCACACCTTTTAAATGACATGTAAAATCTTCCCTTCACGGGCTGTTTAGCCATCTCTGGCCTAACATTTTTCACCTTTCTAAACAAATACTCAACTGTCGTTTAACCGCCTTCAAAATCCCATTTGTTTGTAAGGCCCATTATGGAATCTAACCATGTAGACTTCCGCCCATTTCGCTAAGCCTAAGGAATATAAATAGTATAAAATGCAGACAAGGTTTATTGTAGAATACTGCTCAGTCAACAGTTTGTTCATCAATACAGTGATGGACCCTGCTGTTGCATTGTTGACTAGGCATTGTTACATGGATTTAAATTCCTGTTCATGCATGCTGTGTACCTCTGACAGTCTTACGTATGCTTATTTTTAAAGTAAATCTGCTCCCTGTTTATAAATCTTTCTTTACTGTGCTGAAAAAAATATGCATTTGAGTCCAGGGAAATTATTAAGAATTATTGTCATATTCAGCTATGATCTTCATGTAAAACTGCTAAATAATGGAAGCAGTTTTTCTGAATAGAAAACCAAACTAGAACTAATCTTTATTTGGTCGGCTTAAGGTGCTTACCAACAATAATGTATTGTACATTATGGAACAAATATGCATTAATCTCTTGGGTGGCAGTGTAGTATAATGGGTAAGGAACTTGTCTTTCAACCTAAAGGTCACAGGTTCAATTCTTGCATAGGACACTGCCGTGTACCCTTGAGCAAGGTACTTAACCTACGTTGCTTCAGTATATATCCATGCTATAATGGCTGCAATGTAAATGTAAAAACAAATTGTGTAAGTTGCTCTGGATAAGAGTGTCTGCTAAATGTTAATCTGTATTTGTCTCAGTACGCTTTAGCTTTTATTTTGTGCATCCGTGTTAAAGTAAATATAAAACCATGCTTCAAACGATTATTAGGAAGAACATTTTAGGCAATCCCAGCGACAATGAAGCCTGTTGAACCTGTTCATGAAAAACCAGGGAGCTGCACCGTATAGCGTGCCGGCTTTCTCAAGCATACCACCAGCTTACACCCTGTTTTATACTCTCTTTCAGTCTCCTCGTTTCATCTGATCATGTTCACAATGGTTGTGAAACCACACTGTTCTATGGGTAGGCTGGTAGTCTACAGCCATAGGCATTTTTAATGCATTTTTAATGCCTCCCGCTATTAAATGAGCAACGTTGTCCCACAAAAGTGCTCTTTGGCTCTGAACCACATTTGTACCACACCCTAAAGCCTTATGTAATGAAGGCCTCGTTGAACCACAATGTTAAGGTAATTTGCTGTGGTTTGTTGTCCCAGTTTTAAGCCCTGGGATCCAGCTGCCAAAAATACAGATATGAAGAAGACAGGTTGCATACTGTATGCCTCCACAAATGACAAACACCTCTGTGCACATACAGACTTTCAAGGTGTCATGGGCGTTGAAGCTAGCTAATTTGATAAAATATTGAGGTAAGCACAAAGCCCTCAATTTTTGACAGATGAGGAGGCATGGTAAATGGTAAATGTAAATGGACTGCATTTATATAGCGCTTTTATCCAAAGCGCTTTACAATTGATGCCTCTCATTCGCCAGAGCAGTTAGGGGTTAGGGGTTAGGTGTCTTGCTCAAGGACACTTCGACACGCCCAGGGCGGGGTTTGAACCGGCAACCCTCCGACTGCCAGACAATCGGTCTTACCCCCTGAGCTATGTCGCCCCACCAGTTGTCTTCATTTCTGAATTATAAGAATTAAACATTGTTAAAAACATGGATGGCAGAAAAGAACTATTTGTTTAAGGCTACAGGAGACAAACTGAAAGACTGAGTTGAGCACAGCAAGTTAAGTGCAGTCGAACCACAGAGCAAAGTAGACATTGAAAGCAATGCATTTCAAGTCCAACTCTCAACTTCAGTGTGTTAACTCATGTGGTTAAGCCAAAATAAAAAAATGCTATTAATTGCGTTTAAAAAAGTTTAACGTGTTAATCCTTAAAAATGAATTGGAAGCTAATCAAGTATACAGGTATATGAATGTGCTGTTTCTTTCATGTTGCATCAAGTAAATACCATAATTGGAATATGAACCAAACCAGAATAAGAGTCATTATTCGGAATATGATGTACATGTAAACATGGTCAATGAGGCTCTGCTCATTACAGTGGACCTGTAATGACTTCTCTGTTTTCTTTCTCTCTAATTCCTTGACCTCTTTTTTCTCTTTTTTCCCATACATAATTCCCATACATGGACCAAACATGTATAAAAATACCTGTAAATAAAAGCTGAGAATGTGCACCTTAACCACATGTGAACTGTTTGATTATAAATCTAAAATTGTGGAGTACAGGTATGTCCTTGTCCCAAATATCAGCTCACTGTATATATACATATAGTTGTAATTGCTCATATTACATATACATATAGTTGTAACTGCTCACTGTATATACATGTAGTAGGAATTGTTGTTCTTTCTGCACCCCAATCAGTTCCTACAACACACCTCATCACTTTAAATCCCCTCTTGTATTTATTTCCTGTATGTGAATTGCCCACACTAATCTCTCCTAAAAAATTTTAAATCTTTTACTCTTCCTGGCTCTTTCCTAAAAAAATCTTTAATTGGTTCCCTATGTTATTTCTAGTAAAAAATTTTTTAAAGAAAGTTAAACTATCAACCAAAAATATAAAACCCAATTTCAATGACTGAATGGTGTGTTTGAACGGGCCTCTGCTCACTCCCTTGTGCTCCGGGTAGCATGACCTTCCTACTGGGTAGAAAGTCTCCAATGATGAGAGGCATTCTTGGCTGGTAAACTTGTTTACCCATGCACTGGGATTTCTGCAAAATATGGTTGTCAGAATTCCCCTGCTAAAGAAATGGGACAGAAACCAATAATCTGGACTGCGGTAATTTAAATTTAGGACTTCCTGGCTAATGCAAGACTGTTGCCAAGCCTACCGCAGGAATGACTGCCACAGTTAAAGCCCCACCCTAATTTACATTCACACAACAATGCTACAGTCCCTTCAGAGTGGAACAATAGGCTGACACAGTGACATATTAAACATGCATACACATACTTGGTTTGGTGACAGTCCATTTTGTCCAATGATGACCAAATTTTCCATTACATGTGAATATTCAAGTTAATTCTTGAGCTGCAGTTGCAAACTGTTCAAACCTTCAACTGAACTGGTCAGTTGAAGGTCCATTCAGAGGCAATACTGCATGCCTGTTTTCACCTTGCATTTATTTTTATAATTTTCTAATCCCCTTTGAACAGGGGGAACAATGTGGAAGTAATCAAGTTCCTCTATTTTTGAAGAGCTGACTTTGCAGACTCTTCAAGGTGGTTTTCAGCTGGTCCTTATTTAGGATGCTTCCATAGAGTTTTATGAGTGGGAGGTGGGTATGAGGTGTGGGTGACGTTGTGCACTGGAGGATTCCAGTATGTGGCACTAGGTCTTGCCAGGACATGTTGAGGAATCTCTGGAGGCACTTGTTGTGGAAGGCCTCCAGGCTCCTTATGTGGCTACTGTATGTAATCCAGGTTTTACACCCATATAACAACGCGGAAATACAGAATGCGTGGTGCATTTGAACTTGGGCACCCAGGTTAAGGCTACTATTCTGAAATACCCTTTTCCTGAGGCAGCCAAATACAGCAAATGGTGCTTGAGGCGGTTTTTTTTTTTTTTTTTGCATATGGCGCCACTCTGACAGAAGGTACCTGAAAATTGCGGAAGAAGACACCTTTGCAACTTTGAAGTTGGTGAGAGTGGTATTGGGCGGGGGGGGGGGGGGGCACCCTATCTTGATTGTAAAGGACATCAATCCAAAGGCAAGGATATTCTAAGATGGCTGGTACCCCCTCACAACTGCAAGAGGCTACTGGAAATCCAGTGTATCAAAAAACTGCCTTCAAGCTTACCGCCAATGCTTGCTTTTTGGTCGAGGTGCGATCCTTTAACGTTTGACTTCCTGGGCTTACCTATAAGGCACGGCGGTGTTTGATAGACACCAGGGCGTGTCCATGTAGTTGCACAGTATCTCTGGGGCTGACTGTTGCTCTGAGATCCCATGCCAGTTAGCCTGAAGTCACTACACACACACACACACACACACACACACATATACACACACACACACTCAGACATGCAAAGACAGGGCCACATTTGAATACACACGATGTGGTAACTTTTCCGCCAGTCTACTCCAATCTGTGCAACTCACTTGAGTACTCCTCAAGTCTGTTAGATCACATAACAGTGTGGGCCTGTGTGCAAGTCTTTGCCTGTGTGAGAGAGAGACAGAGCGATAGAATTGGTGCAGCAAGCAGAGACACGCTATAAGGACTGGGGAGTTCCTGCCTTCACCAGAGGCACACATCTGCAGCCGTCCGGGAAACTGTCCAAATAGCCCAACCCGATTGCACCAGATAACATGGCACCAGATGGACATGTATGTGCACCATGTAAAACACTCCGAGTGAGACTAATAAAGATACAGAATAAGAGGGTTTACTGCTTCCTGTTTCATAGAGGAATGCCTTTACTCATTTGCGTGCACCTCTGCACCATTCGTTGTTTGCTGTGGATACCAACATTGTGTAGCTATGCACCCATTTACTCATTTTCCTGTTTTCAGAAAAGAGGATGTGGGGTGCGGATATGTGGGCATGGCACTGTTTTAGTGCACAGCACAAGCTGTCAATGCATTCATGTAACGTGCCTAGACTATAATTATCTTAAAATGCTTATATTTTTTCACTTAATGTCATTATAAATATTCTTAGAGACAGTGTGATTTAATATAACACAGCTTGCAAAATTGGAATTTTGTTTTTATTTATTAATGGATATTTCAGGCAGTAGACAGTCCTACCGTCGTATAACAAGATTTACACAGTTGAAAAAAAGATACTGCGAATGATAAGCTTGCGAGAAAGGTAATTCTTTATGTGAGCAATAAAACTGTAGAAGCTACACTAGCGATCAATCTTCCGTTGCATAAGAAACCACAGCTTTAAATACTATTTTGAGTCATGTGTATGACTAAGCTTTTCCTCTGTGCCTTGGAAACTCTTTGTAACGTTAAACTGTATTCACTAGACTCATGAAGATTTTCCTAAAAAAGAAAAAGCTGTATTTCAAGCGCCCTGAAAGCATTCCATAAAAACAAGAATGCGCCAATTAAAATGATAAAATTTGATCAAATGACACAAAATTAATTACGAAGAAATAAAGTGATCATGAAATTATTTACAAATAGAATGTGTTAAATCAAGCAAAAGTTTTTTGTTAACTAATTAATTTCACAAGAATAAGGGAGTAGCCGTATTTCTATTCTTTATATTCATATTAGACGGCCCAATATAACAAATTCATTATTCACTTCAAAATCCAGTACAGACTGTACTCAGAAAGCATTTAGAGAGCTAATGGTATATCCATCCATCCATCCATCCATTATCTATACCCACTTATTCCTGGTTAGGGTCACTGGGGTTGCTAAAGCCTATCCCAGCATGCATTGAGTGAGAGGCAGGAATACACCCTGAATAGGTCACCGATCTAACACAGGGCACACACACCGTTCACTCACACACTCATACACTTCTAACTATGGGCAATTTAGAGTCTCCAATTAGCTAGACATGTCTTTGGATGGTGGAAAACGAATCCCAATAACCAGGCTTCTTGCAGTGAGCACAGTGCTACCCTCTACCGGTCACTAATCACTTAATTTTTAAGAATGCTTGAGGTCTTCCACGACTGGTTTTCTGCCACAGGTTTGTGTCAGTTACAGGAAGCAGCGTTTGCAGTGAAACGCCTAATTGGCTGAAAGGCATCTCATTCTCTTTCACAATTCTATCTGCTTTTTTTAAATCTAAAGGAACACGACCTGCTTGTTAATAATTAGAGTAGGGTGTAGATTTGACCAGGAATGCTGCATTACATGGTTTGTTCCAGCCTGTCTGTGACTGCAAGTTTGTTCAAAAAGTCATTGCTGAAACAATGTTTGATATCAGATCAAACCAGCAAATTGAAATTCAATTTCTCAAAAATCCACAAGTTTATTTTTTTGATACATGTATTCTCAATTTCATCGTCATTATCATCTTCAATATCTATTAATTTTATAGTCAATTATATTGTTGCTTGTTAGAGGCATAGTCCTTAAAGCATTTCTCCGTGGCTGCCTTCTTCAGCGGGAGGTGCAGTGGTCACAGCAAGAAGGTCCTGGGTTTGAATCTCGGGCTGGGCCTTTCTGTGTGGAGTTTGCATGTTCCCATCCCATTGCCCATAGGTATGAGTGCGTGTGTGAATGGTGAGTGAACGGTGTGTGCGCACTGCGACAGATGGACGACCTGTCCAGGGTGTATTCCTGCCTCTCGTCCAATGCACGATGGGATAGGCTCCAGAACCCCCTGCAACCCTGATCAGGATAAGCGGGTAGATAATGGATGGATGCTCTTTCAGCCTTACAAAAACAAAATACACAAGGAATATTATAAAATTGAATATATGTATATGCTGCTTTCTGATATCACTATACATTGTTATGCCTTATATTTAACATTATAGTCTCCAAAAATAATTGCAGTATATTCCATTTAAGTTGAAGTTCAGGTCGCAGGCAGGAAAGGAAGGTGATGTTCAGTGGAAAGCATTCCTACATGTCAAAGCCTAAATTCTTGCAACAATGGGTGACAAAGCACCATCCAAAAATAAGTCAATGTAGCAGGGTAAAAGCTCTAAAACCTACCTGACTGGTTTGTTTCAAAAGGGTGAATAAAAGTTTGCATCTGATATAAATAACCAAAAAAATAATAATAATAAAAAACAGTATTACAAAATAGAAGCTCAGGTACATAAAGACCTAGCACCAAGCCACCTTCAAAGTACACAGAAAAGAATACAGGTATACAGGGGGGTTGAATTCATAATTCATAATTTATTATGGAAAATCGTGATGCTTTTTCCACAGCGGAATGCAGAGTTAAAAGTCATGGAACCAATGTGACCTGGAAATCTAATACACTAATTCATTCATTGATAAGGTTCCCCATTGTTGGGGAGGGGAGGGCTGGACCACACCGTTGGCCTACAAATGCTGGTCAAACACCAGCCACAGAGATTTGCACAAACATCACTTTTCATTGGGTGGTTCAGACCCAGTCACCATCCAATGGGTGATCTGAGCCCCAGTGAAAGCGAGATTACAGAGACAAACAAAACGCTTCCTGTGACACAAAGTGATTGTAAAGAGAAGATTAGCAGGGAGACTTTTCCTAGAGTCGCTTCCAGCTATCTGTCTGGGAGTCCACACACCACCCTCCATTCTTGTATATTTTGAAGCAATGGTAGTGGGGAGATGGTGTTCAGTTATCTTTGTGAGCCAGTTAAAAATCAGTCCTGTGCTAATGCTAGCTATCCACAAGTGCATACACAAAGATGTGTCCTCACCTGCAGCTAGTGTTCATAGATACCAATTATGCAGTCTGTTCTTGACTTCAAGCATTATCAAGGTATAAATTAGATGCTATAATTACTGCAATATCCTTAGTTACCTATAGTTAATTTACGGATCTATGAATACCTCTGTAATTCATAACAGTGCTTATAAATGAACACATAGTCCTTTTATGTTCACGTATAAGCATAAGTACATTCAGTGCCACTAACTTTATATGCTCAAACTAAAAGCTGCATTCAGTGCTGTACTGATGTGTATGAGTTCTAAACCTCAGCCAAACAATAAACTACCATATTGTGCTTCTGGACTTCATTGTGTTAGTGGGCTGACAAGAAGAGCTACTTCTTCTCATTTGAAATTCTCATCTTCCCTCTGGGTGAGGGAGAGTGAAGTGAACCATAGGTATGTAAAAATGTGTAATTTAGAAAACTGACTGGACTGCCTGATGCCTATACAGCACTTTCCGTTCTGAAAGTGCATCTAACGGTGCTTATCCAAAAACACTGAACAGCCATTTCCATTATTTATTTGAAAATACCTGTGCTGTGACTATTAATTCACTGAGTAGAAATTTGCACTGAATGCCTGTGTTATATGCCTGTAAGCAACTTTTGGGTTAGTTGGGCATTTCAAATATTCCAGTGTTACATTATGTGTCAAGATTGAAGCTTGCATGACTATTTCAATACCTCCTTCCCCTCCCCCCTCACCCTCAGAGAGTGAGAGAGAGAGAGAGAGCGAGAGAGATTGTGTGTTAGATTTAATACAGACGAATGCAAGCTAACTCAAGTAAAACTAAGACACATACAGTTTTGCACATAAAACTTATTAGTTCCATATTTCTGAGCAGCAAAATATTCATTGTGCAATTACTGAAGAAAGTGCCTTAAAGCTGCCTATTCTGGTTTATGCACTGAACTTGGAAAAGAGTCAACCCCATCAAGCACTACCCTGAGCGTTTATCTATGTTTACTATTACACTATCAACCACGAATCAAAAGGTTTTATCAAGATAGCTGATAACTAGCTTATTCTATTGCAATAGTTGCGTATAAAGCAAATATTCCGTTGAAATATTTTTTTATAAACAATAAATTGAAGGTTAATAACAGATACGTACGTTTACTCATTCATATTCTTGGTTCCACCAACACTGTGATACTTTCCATTTTCTCATTATTGCTGGAGTTTCTATTGTTGTGTTCACAGACTGGAAAATGAAAGTGTTAAAAAGTAAAATGTTTAACACTCTAGCGTTCGTAAAATGGCAGACAGTGGTATTACAGTACATAGACGTAACTGACGTAGGATAAAGACACCCTGGCAATGGGGTTTGGAAATGATATGCATCTGCATGGGATTTTAACCAACAATAGCCGTGCGTGCACGATTGATAACTGCAAGGAAGCTTTTAAATACATGTCTTTTTCAAGATATTTATTCGCTTTGAATGCCCGGCTGTTTGAACTGGAAAAGTTTTGCAAACCAAATTTTAAGAGAATACGCCCTGCTTGGCATCTTGTGGTTGTATTTCCTATGTCCCCGATTCTACAAACACAGACGTTAATTCATCTGTTGCTTTTCCTTAAGCAAAGCAATATCGTTTGGAAACAAAGACTTCCTGTCCATATATGCCCTTACCATTACAACTGGCAATGAACAGCATCGCATATTGTAGAAATAGGCTATAATGCACTTCAAACTGCTGTAAAATACAGAATGGTTATTATAAAAATAAAATCAGTAGCTTGATAAAATATAGGTAAAATTTTGCTTAATCAAAGGTTTGCCCAGAATTGCAGAAGGCGAGTACGAGGTTTAAAAAAGAGAAGAAAAATAGACAATAGAACCTTCGCAATGTGTTTCCTTGACTATTGGCGGTCGGCCAAAAATACCCCTCCCTGCCGAATGTGCCACACTATATAATCGCCACTTTTTAGTAAGCCTGTTGCAGAACCTGGACCACAAAGCAGCAGCCACATCTGCCTTCTTCACTGAGTACGAATCTTCAGTTCTCTGTCGCTAGTAAGTGACGACGATTCCACAAACAACTGGATGCATTTTCCAGTATATAGTAGGTTAGCGATGACAGAAATTTCCCTTTTGCGGATGCATTTGTCTTTATTTTTGGAGATGCACATTTAGAAACGGATTTAGGCTTTGCAAATACAACTTTTTTATGAAGCCCATTTTCAGATTAAACGTATTTTTCACATGATAAATTGGTATCCATTCAGCGTGCTTTAAAAGCAGGACTTTCACGCTATAGCTTACAAAATATGTTAAGTCGATGTACAGATGGTACTGGCCTCTTTTTCGTTTTGGAGGCGGTGGAAATTGAATGCACTGTTCAGTTGTATAACTTTCTTGGGGTCCGTTTGCTGCGGATGTTCGTTTATCTATAATGTCAATGGATGGTGGAGCCCAGTAGAGCCAAAAATAACTATTTTGACGTTGTAGTCGATTCAGCAGATTGTGTAGGGCAAAGTTTCTAAGATTGCCATAACCGATACAGTCAGAAGTACAGCGCGTCCCGACTGTTTTTTTCCGGGAAGGAAAATTCCAGAGTTGGGTTCGTGGTTTGCCTTGAAAACCCGTGAATTAAATTGCTACGCCACATTGTATGAATGGTGTTTGAAACATACAATAGTGTATGCAGTGTGGTTTAAACGTTGTTTCTCTTCAGACGTGTATTATTGCATTTTGTTTCTTAGTGTTATTGTTGTGAAAATTGCCAAAAAAAAAAACAAAACAAGTTTGGGTACTTTTAGTACATCTAAGTAAATTGCAGTTGAATTATTGAGAATACTCAAGTATGGATTGTGTTTAGAAATGGTCCACGTCAATGGGAACATCACTGACTTAATTGTATCACCTGACTTCCCTCATTTCAGAACATAAAACATATTAAAGCATACCTACTGGCAGAAATATCTGATGGAAATGTACAGAACTTATCTTTAGGTGCTTTCCAAACCACATTCCTCTCCATATGTTATTTGTTTGAGCAAAAAATATACACACTTTGCAGAAAATTTGCGAAAACAAAAGTTTGTGATTATCCACATCGTAATAAACAAGGTCGGTGGTGCCTACCCTGACTGCATATACTTGCAATTGTCATCCTGACCAATCAGTGTTGGTGCAGGGCAAAATAATCGACTGCCTTTGTTGCATGAACTTGCATAGCAGATTTGGATTAGATCTGACTCACTGCTGGAGAAGTGCATGGGTGTGTCTGTTTAAAGATGCCTCCCGAATGTAAAATATTTTAAAGAGAAAATACCAGTGGCATCAAAGTGTGCTATTTTCCTGAGAAGCTGACATCTGGGGACTCTTCCTCATTACGACTCTCTGAGCCCACATTCATAAAGCATGTCAGTATAGGAGTGCTGATCTAGGATTAGCCTTTCCCCATCCCTATGTTGTAATTTAAAGGCTAAACGGATCCTAGATCAGAGCTCATACTCTGTGGCACTTTGTGAATACAAGCCTTGAAAGCTGACTTGCTGGGTTTGTGCATAACCTCATGGGACATAATGATGCACGCATGCACTCATACAGTACATTAAACACACATGTGCACACAACTGCACGCAAACACGCACACATACACACACACTCTTGCTATGGGGAAACATTAATTTTGTAACATTCCAGACTGTGAAAACATTACCCCCCCCCCCCCCCAAAAAAAAAAAACAATGATATAAACTATTATTAAAAAAATATTTAAATAACAAATACACTACTGTTGCTTACAAAACAGGTATGGAAACAGAATAAATAAATATAATTGCAATATTATTGAATTAGGATAAACTTATATATTATAAAACTCTATATTATACAAAATTCACAAGGAAAGAGGACCTTGTGAATTTTATCCTAATTCCTTGTTTCCTTGTTTCTTTTCCCTGAACATGCCAATACCAAAAATTCAGGTAAAGTCAGATAAAGATAACAGATCAAGAAGTGATTTTATTTCATGTTAATGCTTAGCTACTCCTGTTGTGATTAAACAGAAGCTTTGAGCACGGGGACAGAATGTGCGGTGAACTCATGAGTCAGTGTTTCTGTCTGTAGTTACAGCATCTACACCCTGCTGTGTAAATGCTGCTCTCAGCCATTTTATCAGTATGGCCTTTGGGCAGAGTTCGTTGAAGATACAGTTTGAATCATAAATGGCTTTCATACCAACAGGTGCTTTCCCAAGTTTTTTTTTAAAGGTATATTACAATACTTTATGTTGTTTAAGTTTATGTTTCTGCAGCCAGTAATTATACCAAATTTGTATAATTACTGGCATATTATTCACTTATTTCTACACTAGCAGTCTAGAAATCCATTTTATCATTGGTTTATGAGCCATATCATTGCATCACCAGCAAGGAAGAGCTAGTGTATAAATTGTCTGATAAATGTGAGAGATACATATTTAACGGTATTTGATTATACATATATTTTAAGGGGGAAATATGAATATTTAGTCAGCCATGGTATTTCCTTGCTAAATATTCAAATTGTGTGTAGTGCAAAGGTACCAAATAACACATTTGTGAATCTGCCACTGTAGTCAAGAAAGTTGTGTGAGAAGTCTCAGATATAATTTATTTTATTATTATGTAATTGTGAAATACATTGTAACTTCAAAAGTGGATGAAAAGTAAATTAAATGGCAATATGAGAAATTAACTAGTTTTTTGTGCACCCAGCACAAAATTGTATAAAATAATTTTATTGATTATTAAATAAATTAGCATATTATTGGGAACAATACTGAGTGTCTTGGTTTGGAACAGCATCTGTCTGGAAGTTTAGGATGCTTCTCACTCTGGTTTCTTACCTCCCTTTAGACCATGGTAACCCACAAAGAATTCCAGAATGCTGGGAAGGTGCCAGGACTTCAGATCTGGCGGTTGGAGAAAATGGATTTGAAGCCTGTTCCGAAGGAACTCTACGGCAACTTCTACACCGGAGATGCCTACATCTTGCTGTACACCACCAAAGCTCCATCATACAGTCTTCACAAGTGGCTGGGTATGCTTTGAGATCTGTTTATACTCTGTTTATGTGCTCAAATTCCATCCTCATCATTTAACCTAAGCTATTTAGATTTCAATCCACTTCTGTCGCGATCCAGGGTTGTTAAAAAAACTGGGTTGAGGTGTATTTGAGACTGTGATTTATACATTTTTTTTGGTGGCAATAAATCACTTGTGGTTTGGCTCCAGTATTGCGGATACATCAGTCTATCTTCAGCATATTTTAATAATGTTTGTATTATATTAGGCTTCTGCGGGTTTTTTTTATGAAGCAATGTTTTGTGCATCAGATGGAAAATTGCTACAGCATTTCCTGTTTCAAGTGCAACTCAGTCTGGAGAAATATTTCATCACAACTATGTCTGAAGAGTCCAAGTGCTTTGGCTGAAGGCAGCGCTCAGATAATCTCTTAAACCACGGGAGTTGAGGCCTTCTTTGCTGATGCATGCACAGACATGTACAACACTATCAACTGCTTGTTTGGAAGTATGTCACCATGCCTCAAAAATGTAATAAGTGTAATTATGAGCAATGTAGTTATGAATATGAATATTATGAACAGTGCTTCTGTAGAGTAACCAGAATAACTTTAACGATCCATGTGCATGTGCCTCCCCCACCTCCTAGCATTCACTGCACCACAGATGTTCTACTTACTGTAAAGGATAACACTCTATTTTTAGTGTTGGCAACATATGATATGAAAAGACCAAAACCGATAGTGAAGTAATCCTTGAACAGCTTCAGCATACATTGTTTGGGGTTATTATGGTATGTATAAAACACCAGCAACAGTATAAGAAATCAATGGCATTGCAGTATTGCTTTATATCAGTCTAAATACTTCCATCTATTCCTATGTGGGGATTAAATGGGTGGAGTTCAATTTATTACCAGGCTCGGAGCTATTGGGTCCAGGTTCTTCATGAGGTAAATAAAAGTATTATGCCCCACTAAAACAGAATCGTTATAGAGATTTGTAATAGTCAGCTGTCGTTTGTTTCCTTTCTTAATCTATCTATCAACCTTATCCTTCTCCCTGTCACTTTAAGTAATTAATCTCTTTTTGTCAGATTTTTATGGGAGACCTGACTTGCCTCATCTTGGTATCTTGTTTAGTTTTGATGGGCAGGCACAGGGTTTAGTCTGGGGTAGTGGGGAGGTCGGTCATTAACTCTGTAGTTTTCAGTGCTTGATGACAGGCTGATATTGAGCACCATGTGAAGCTGTCTAAAGTAACAGATTGTTTGGCAGACAGTTTTAGTAAAAGAATGCCCAGCTCCAGGTAGGTAAATCTGTTCTGCTAGGGTAGCTAAGGTAGATAGTTTTAGCAATTGGAATTTCTTTATTTTGCTATCTGATATGCCTTTTCATTGCACTCACAGCCTTATCCATTTCATTGCACTCACAGCCTTAAAGCCCACTGCCATTCATGATAGATAGATGTAGCCACGCTAGCCAGATGTGTTTGTATACTGGAACGTTGGAACGTTCTGGAAGGAGTTGAGGGGGAGGTTGGGGTGGCCTGGGCGGTCCTAACCACGCCCATACAATCCTGAGGTTTTCAGCTGCGACTGCAGCTCTATAGGTCTGTCTGTCGGTCGGTCGGTTGGTTGGTCGGTTGGTCCACAAAAGTGTCCCACCCCATAGCGTCCACAGTTTTTGCCCCAGGAGGCAGGAATTTGACATGGAGGATGGTCATGACCGAAGGTAGAGCTGAGTAACTTTCAGGCCGATTGACCAAGAAGGGGAGTGGTGATGGGCGTGGCCTATCACGAAAAGGCGCATAACTCCCGAATGGATTCACAGATTTGCACAAGATTTTGTGGAAAGGTTGGTCATGAGCCAAAGAAGAGGTCACGTGTTTGTGTGAGGGTGTGTACGTGGGTACATGCACACATGGACGCATGCACGTGTGCAGTCGCAGCTATTGCAGATTCGTGCTTGTTTCTATACAGATTTAATATCTGACTTTTTGAAAAGTTATTATAGTTATTAACTTCACTTTAAACAGACATTTGGGGGATGTGTAGTGGAGACATCCCTCTGTGATAATTCATGGTTATTTTAACTATTTTCGGCCCCTTTACAATCACTTTAAGACTTGATCTGTGCTGTTCATGTATCTGCTATTCTCCATTGGCAAAATGCACAGGAGAGATTATGGTTTTGGAATACAATGAAAAACAAGCAAAATCAAAAGGTTATAATAATAATAATAATAATAATTATTATTATTATTATTATTAGGATTCTTATTATTATTTATTTATTTTATTTTTTTTTAAATCTGCATCTGTGGCATATTTTCACATTTGTTTGAAATGACCTAAATGGGCAACTCTAAACTATATTAGATTCCCTCACATCACATGCAAGAGGGCACTTCCCTGATGTCATCTGATTTTCTCACCTAACAGGAAGTGAGTGCTCTCAGGATGAAAGTGGTGCTGCTGCCATCTTTGCAACACAGCTCGATAACCACCTGGGCGGCAAACCAGTGCAGTACCGCGAGGTCCAGGGGGAAGAGTCCCTCACATTCCAGGGCTTCTTCAAGTCTGGGATGAAGTACATGGTGAGATTCCAGCATACCAGTCACTGGGACAGACATAGCTAAGCAATTCTGTGTCAAAGTGTTGCATTTGTAAGATAGGCTTACAAACTATGACTTCTGTTGTCATTTTTATATGTTGTTATTTATTCAATTTTGTGATCTCTGAGTTTAAATTTGCTCTGTTTTGACCAAGGATTCACTCAGACATATTTTGGACCCAGGAGTCACAAGAGTCAGCCTTGCCCTCAAATGTGGCCTATGGCAGAATTGATTAAATCTGTGGAAATTTACAGAAGGACTGCACACTACAAATTACGTGCCTCTTCTTGTGAAGAGAACAGTGTCTTTGTGCCATTGGTATCATTTCCACCCGTTTGTGGTTTATTTACTTCACAAATCCATCTGTTTTATTCAAGCCATTTGGCTTTATTTCAAAACTACCTCAGAAGGGCATGGCAGGATTTGAGTTTGGATGATGAACGATTTGTCCGCTATGATTATGAAGAAGCCAAAACAAAAAGTTTTCATAATATAAAAGCCTTTCAATTTAAAAGCCTTTTGACAACATCAACTTCAATAGATCTAAAGTCAGTTTGTTTATATAGAAATATCGGCAGCCTGTTTCATGTGGAAGGAGCTGCTAGTTCAATACCTCAATATAACAAATCGAACCATTTTATTTTCTGTTACTGTGTCACATGATGCTATTAAAACCCACAGTGTTCTATAGTGGTTATGCAGTAGAACAGGAAAGTGCTTTGACGACCACATCCCATCAACGCTTGGCTTGATTCTAGTATCTTTCTCTCTCCAGAAAGGTGGAGTGTCGTCTGGCTTCCAGCATGTGGTGACCAATGAAATGAATCAGAAGCGTCTGCTGCATGTTAAGGGTCGACGTTCCATCCGAGCCGTTGAGGTGGACATGTCCTGGGACAACTTCAACAAGGGCGACTGCTTCATCATTGACCTGGGCAGTGTAAGGACAAGAGCGACAGTTGTCCTGGGAGTTGCTCCATAGGCACTGATACATTCCTTTACATATCTGAATGTGTACGTTATTATACATGTATATCATCCTCTTCTCAGGTTATCTACCATTGGTCCGGCAGTGAGTGCAATCGCTTTGAGCGTTTGAAGGCCACCGAGGTGGCCGCGGACATCCGTGACAATGAGAGGGGTGGCCGTGCCAAGATGGAGATGATCGACGAGGGGGCTGAGCCACAGGCTGTCATTGATGTGAGACAATTTAGCTGTTTCACACCACGCAGGGAGTTTGCATGCAAATTCCGTTTGCACATTAGGATGAAGATCAATAGGAGTTAATTCAGTCTAAATTCTACCCGCTTATTCTTCCCTTTGGAAGTCATGCTAATTTTTTATTTTAAATTTTCTGGGTACAATCACATTGCTTATTTGGGGAGCTGGTTGTAAATAAAGAGATTATTTTGGCTTCCTCTCCTCACAAAAGCACTCACAGTATTTGTTAATTTTAGGTTTTGGGGCCAGCACCTGCAAACATTGCTTCTGCAGAACCTGATGAGCCTGTGGAAATGTCTAATCGTAAGAAGGCCTCTCTGTATATGGTAGGTTGTCATATTTCTGTACTGATGTGTCCAATATTATCCTCATGATGCTACTTTATATACTTCACAAAGAACAATATTTTAGCACTATAATTAAAATTCTGTTGCTTGTAGAGACAATGCAATGTATCATCACTTCTACACAGTAAAATGTCCAGTTTTAATTCAACTCTAACAAGTTCATTCAACTGTTCACAGATAACATTTGGTCCCACATTCCATAGTGGGACCAGATGTGGTCTGTTGAGAGTTCAGCTAACACTGTTAGAGTTAAATTGGCACTGGACATTTTGCTGTGTACTTATTCTGGCCTGGTCATCCAAGTTCCCCTGGCGACCACACGGGCAAGTGCATTAGTGGCTTGGTCATTGCAGGAAAGGAGACTTGTGATATTGCCAGGACCACAGTGCGGTAGTCTGCACTTTAAGTGTTATATTGCAGTATGTGGCACTTTGGTAGAAGTGTACAGTAATGTGAATGCTCTGGTGCAGATCTCAGATGCCTCTGGCTCCATGAAGGTGACTTCGGTGGCCGAGTCCTGCCCTTTCAAACAGGACATGCTGTCGCCCGACGAGTGCTACATCCTGGACAATAGCAAGAATAACAAGATATTCTTGTGGAAAGGTAAGGGATTGAAGTGGCTTTTCAGAAATAACTGGGGACAGCAAACTCTTGTGTTTTGAAGACCACAGAGGATGCTGACTGTTACTTACTGTAGGACAAGATGCCAACAAAGCTGAACGTGAAGTTGCCATGTCTGCTGCTGAGAAGTTTGTCAAAGATAAGCAGTACTCCAACTCAATCCAGGTAAACTCGATGCTAAGTTATTTGACACTATAGTCAATGTTTTTGTGCATAAATAGCATTCAAAACAAGCAATGCAATGTTCCACTTCATTGCTATGGATGCTTTAATAGAAATATTTCAATGCAACTACGACACAAGATGTAACAGTTTGGAGCACTTTGGCTCCTGGTTTGTGGAGTATCACTAGTGTGCCATTTAGTGTTTCTCTAGACATTTAGCCTAAAGCAATACCCAAACAACCTCATTGTGCTGAATTTCTCTCTATGTCAGAGCCACTTACTGGCCGTGGGTTTATAAAACATTTGGGTCTCTTGTGTGTGCAGATTGTGGTGCTCCCAGCAGGAGCAGAGACTGCCCTTTTCAAGCAGTTCTTCTTTAACTGGAAGGACAAGTATGAAACCACAGGTCCCGGTCAGGCCTACACCATTGGTAGTATCGCTCGCATTGAGCAAGTTCCCTTCAACGCCTCCTCCCTGCATTCCAACAATGCCATGGCTGCCCAACACGGCATGGTGGATGACGGCTCTGGAAAGGTCCAGGTAATCACAACGTGTAGCTTATGAATCAAAAGCCCTGCACAAGAACTACAGATGCAGCGCCTCACCTTGTGTAAGAAATATGATTGTGGAACGCCAGATTCACAGTGCAAACTGCAATGCATGAAATACAGCTGAAAAGCAGTGTAGCAAGGTGAAATCCATTTCTTCTTCCATCCAATTCTTGTGATTCAGTAGAATCGTTCAAACATCAGAGAAATGTGCTGCCTATTTTATAGGTAAGAAGCAACACTGATATGGCATTGCTCAGTTTGCATATACTGTGGTTGAAAAAATGTCTGCCTCTTTTTTATTTAGTCAAACTGAAATCATAGTTGTCTACAGCTATGTTCCTTGTGTAATAATGGCTTTTCCTCTGTGTCTGTATCTTGTCTCTAGGTCTGGCGCATTGAGGGGGGAGAGAAGGTTGAAGTGGGGCCCGCGACATATGGGCATTTTTATGGGGGAGACTGTTACCTCATCCTGTACAGCTACAGGCTGGGCGGTGGGGAGAAGCACATCATCTACATCTGGTGAGTGTTCGCTGTGTGTGTGAAATTTGTGCGCAGCGTTTTGAGGTCGTGCATGAAACGTACTGAAATGCTGCCTCATCTATAATTTTGTGTTTTAGGCAGGGGCTGAAATGCACTAAAGATGAGCTGGCCGCCTCTGCCTTCCTCGCGGTTCAGCTGGACGACTCCATGGGACAGACTCCTGTCCAGGTTGGTTTGAAACCTTTCGAACTTTCAGGGAACTGGTATTTGGGGTTAACCATATTGATGTGTATCTTATTCATACACCGCTTGTACTTACCTCAGTTTGTATTGCATTTGATGCCTGTCTGAGAGTTTGAAAACTCGATTGCTATATTTATGCACAAGGTGTGTTCTGGGTAATAGTACTTGTTCTGGTTATGGTAACATTCGAGAGGGGAGGACATTTTGTGCTGGCTTTAATGTTAATGGGAAGGATGCGCGTTCAGCTGCGTTGGTGTCCTGTCCCGCAGGTGCGTGTCACACAGGGCCGGGAGCCGTCCCACCTGATGAGCCTGTTCAAGGACAAGCCCATGATCATCCACTTGGGCGGCACGTCCCGCAAGGGGGGCCAGACGCAGGCGGGCGGCACCCGCCTCTTCCACATCCGCCGGAGCACCACCCAGGCCACACGGGCTGTGGAGGTGAGCCCTGCCTCGACCCGACGAGTTTCTGGAAGTTATCTGACCTGTTAAATCCCTGTGAAATTTGGGGGCGTGTTGGTAGCGGTAGTTTCTCAAGCTGATCCATGTTTTCCCTGAAACTTTTGCGCACTCCCGATCAGGGATTTCTTCCCTCGGATATCTCTGAGTAAATCATGGACATGATCATTTCAAAGCATGTGTCGAGAGGTGGATGGCCATGTCTGGTAATTTATGCCAAGAGCACCTCCGTGCACGAGATTATGTCAGTTCCTGACATTGATACGCATCCACAAATTTAAAAAGATGAGATATAGGCCAGCTCGCTGTGGTCAGATCAGTCACATCCCAGCCAGCAAGCTTGCAGACCCCATTAGCGGCCCCCTGTTGGCGCATCCATCAGTCCACCAGCATTTCGCAAACACGCTACAGCGAGATATGAGGCCAGGTGTGAATATGAGGGTTAGCTGTTAAAAGAATGCAGATGACAGGTGGTGTACAGTCCCTGTCACTAGTGGATCTAGTCTGATCTACAGAATCTCGGCAGACCAAGAGATGGCGCCGGTAGCAGTCCGATAGGTGCCGGCTTGCCAGGCTGTTGCATGTAATGCATATGAGCTAGAGACACTGGTTAATAAAGGATGCAGAATACTGTGTTGTAGATTGGCCAGAGAAAGTTGCCGATTACACAGAAATTCCACGGAGCTGAGAGCCACACATTTCTTATCAGGGGAAATGGTAATTTTGTTGTGATGTGGACAAATGGACACACTGACCAGTCAAGACGTATGCCCCCAGGTTGAGCCTTCCGCAAAGTCTCTGAACACCAACGATGTGTTTGTGCTGAAGACGCCAAACTCCCTGTTCACCTGGAAGGGCGTGGGCTCCACAGAGGAGGAGATGGCAGCTGCCAAGTATGTGGCCGGCTTCCTCGGAGGAAGTGTCACCGCGGTGACTGAGGCAAACGAGCCAGGTTGGTGACCTGTGGGTGCCCACTGACCCATCCACTCAGACCCATGGGAAATGGAGTCACATTTCTGTCATTTGTACAGCCATGTATACAGTGAGGTTATTCTCATGCTTGTGTTCAGTATGTGTGAATTCAAATAGCTATTCTGTAATGACATCTCCCAAACAGCTGGTTTCTGGACCGCTCTGGGTGGGAAGAAACCCTACCAGACGTCAGTGGCTCTGCAGAAGGTGATCAAGCCTCCTCGCCTGTTTGGGTGCTCCAACAAAACGGGCCGCCTCATTGTAAGTGATGCGACGTCATGTTGGCATTATAGTGCATCAGGGAGGTCCCTCTCAGAGGTCAAGCACTCTCCTTGGCTACTTGTCTTACTCCCTCCTTTTTTTACATCTGTTTCTTCCAGGCAGAGGAAGTGCCCGGAGAGTTCACTCAGTCTGACCTGGCCACTGATGATGTCATGTTGTTGGATACCTTGGATCAGGTAAAAGGATGGCATAAATCTGTACCAGCAGTGGCATAATATTTAAATTTAAAAAATAATTACATCGGCCCATAGTCTTAATTTGGTGCACGACAAAGGATCTACCTTCAGGGGAGATGGTCATGTTCTCCCAGTTATGATTTGATTTTTTTTTCTAAATCCCCCGGGTAAAGAAATCCACTGACTGTGTCCTTTCATTGCCCAGATCTTCCTCTGGATTGGAAAGGATGCCAATGAAGTTGAAAAAAAGGGATCAGAAAAAATTGGTAAGAGCCAAAAGCGTGGTTCTCTGTTCATAGTGACACACTGCATCATTGACTTGTGGAAAAACACTTTTCACATTTATTATTTATATGATCATTTTCTTGTTTAATGTGAGGTCTTCAGTAAGACAGATTTGGTTAGTTTTCCAGATCGCATTCTTGCATTCAACTTTTACTATTGCGAGTATTATCAAGCTTGAGTTGCTCAAGGGTACAGAAACAGGTCCCATTTGAAACCATGGCGCATATGACCATAGCCACTAATGGTCACTAATTCTAAATAAACTCCTTTAAATGCTGGCAGTTCATATAGGATGTATACTGAAAATTACCGAATTTCGTGAAATGCATTAAAGAATGACAGTTCAGCCAGGAGTAATATTCACATGTCCTTTTTTTCAGCCAAAGACTATCTTGAATGCGACCCCTCTGGCCGCACCGGCATTCCCATCGTCACTCTCAACCAGGGCTCTGAAACCCCCACTTTCACCGGGTGGTTCCAGGCCTGGGACCCCAAACTGTGGGAAAAAGACCCCTTTGAGCAGATCAAAGCACGTGTCTAAATGTCACGCATCCATCCTCCTCCAACCACCACACCCACGCACGGCTTTCCTTACTGCCTAATACACCTACATATCTCGACATGTCAGCAGGTTTCTCATCTGTCAAGCTTCATTCAGTACAAATTGATAAGTGCCTTAAGCTGCAAGGTCCCCATACATAACAGAAACACTCTGCTTCATATATTTTCCTCTTTCCTCCACAGAATATTGTTTACAATACAGTTCCTAAGTACTACAGTGGGTTTTGCTGGGAAAGCATTAATCATATAACATTGACATATGAACCCCATGCGGCAAATGACCCCTGTGTTTACAGGTATCTACTCGGGCTGTTATGATATTTCATCCAAAACCAGGATTAAGTTTTAATTGCATTAAACAATAATGAATACATTGGTTATGCTTTACCCTGATACCTGTAAACCTTAAGTCTCACTGTAGCGATCTTGCCATAGAATGGGCATTAATTCAACCAAATGAAAACGGCTGATGTTCATATCTACTCATATAAATGCAACAACATATCAGAATGTGAGGGTGATTCATTTTTAATAAACATTCTGTTTTTTGAAAGTGTTTTTTTTTCCTTTTTTGGGTTTTGTTACTCCAATAACAACACAAATAGCAGAATGTATAAGTTAGTGTGAACACGATGAATTACCTGACATGAAGAAGAGGCATTCTTGAATGACAGCTGATGCCTTAAGGAAGATGACATATTAATATAAATTAAACCAGTTCTAAAAAAGTATTACATTTCTTTCATCACATAAACCCGGAGCAGCTCACTAGTTGTGGATTAAAGCTGCACATGACCATTTAAATTTCTCATGAAGGGCCACATCCTGTATATCTGTTAACAGAACCCTACCTGCCTACAAGGGCTGTATTTAGTAAAAATGGGCGTAGCAGCTAACTGAGGTGGTGTTTTTAACCTAGACTACATTTGCACCACCGGTGAGGAAAGGGCCAGATGAAACCATTGCCACCAGCCTGTGAATGAGTAGCCTGCATGTGAGATTTATAACACAACAGGCTACTGTACTGTTTGATTTTCCTTTGAGTTGAGTCTGAGAACAGGCGGAACAAAATGGGAGCTGCCAAGGCGCTCTCCGAGAGCACTGATGTACCCCGTGGACCGGAACTGAATTTTTGTCATATAGGTGCCAACTTTGGCCAGCAGTCTGAATACCCGAAACCAGTTCTAAATATCATTTTATACTGGAAAAGTACAAGGCAAGTACTCAGGAACTAGGAAGAGTAACTGTGAACACCTTTGCAGCTATACTGCACTTTGTCGCCTCTTTCTTAGTCAAAGACAAAATTCAGTGATACATTACTTATTCTGGTACGGTGTAAGGTTCTATTATTCTTCTATTCAAGGAATAAAGCTGTAAGTAACCAATCTGACATGACTTTATTTAGAGATTTATATCTTGCAGAGCTTGATTGAGTGGCCCGCACATCTAAGCCACCATCTGTTACCACCAATCTTATTTTTTAAAAGCCTAATGATCTGTGTGAGAAGTCCATGCTTGTGACAGATAATGGAAGAGTGTGGAGACTACAAAAATGACAGATTTGAATGCATCACAATGATGATCATTTCTTACATGCATAATTGTTTCTTCCCCCATTTCTGTGATGTAACAATAAAGAGTTTATACACAGCACATAGATATAGCAGATGCTCCCTCTACTGTTATTTGGATTTAGGAGCACTAAATGGCTGTTGACATTGGCCAAAAAGGACAATTTTACCATCTTGAATGTTGGATTACATGTCACAAGTTGACCAACTGTTTATAGTTATATTCACAAAATGGCAAACCAATGAAACAAGAGATATAACTAGCATTGGTACATTTTATTTAACATGAACACAAACACAATCACGAACACAAGTTTTAAAAAAAGTAATTGAGATCTTTTAATATCTATATACAGTACACTTTTATCATTTATTTATCAGAAATTTGACTAAAAACAATATTGATACTGAGGAATAATTTACAATAAAGTACTATCAAAAACTGAAAAATGCTAGCTATATAAAGAATGCTGAGCAACCTTCTACACAATTCTATGTACAGACTTTGCAGTTAGTGTACACAGTTTCACGAGACTGAGCTTACTTTGCAGTGTTAGAGTGATGACCTTTTTTTGTAGGCCAATTCTTCCACCATGGGTTCCCTTGGCAGATTTCCAATGCTTTTTTCCCATAGGGATTTTGTTTTCTGCCGAAAATAAGGTCTGTGGTTCACGTAAGCCTAAAAGAGTTTCAAGAGAGTTTTGTTCTGCTAGATAAATTACACCCATTAATATCTCTACTGTGAATTTCAAAGCCTTTACGTGCTTTTTAAAATTAAGTTGCTAACAAGTAAGTTGCTATAAGTTGCTATATTGAAACTACAATGGCTGTCGTGTGCAGTCGGGGTAGTATGGCAACTTGAGTGGCAGTTGCCAGAATGCAACCATTGTTGTACTTTAAATGTAGCAACTTGTTAGCATTGTTACATTGTTAGATTGAAACTACAACAATGGCCACATTCTGGCAACCGCCACTCAAGTTTCCATACTGCAGAAATCAAAATCCCTATGAGAAAAAAACATTGGAAATCTGCCAAGGGAACCCATGTATCAAAAATGCAAACTCACTTCCATGCTTCAGGACTACAACTTCTAACACTTTATTTGGTGAGGCAAATACAAATTATTTTATTACTCACCTACAGCTGAGGAGGCTATATCTGATGTTACTGAGCATTGTGTGAATATGCTTATATTCATGTACTGAAGTCAATGTTGAATCTCTGCTGATTCACTTTAACTTATCCTTTTTACTTTATCTTTATTTTTAAATTGCAATTACAAAATACCAGTATTGGCAGTGTGGCAATAACTACACCTGTGTAGGCTTACACACTGTCTGCTGTGCCACCGGTTATATAATTTCTTTTCATAGAAAATGCTACCGAAAGGTCACCCCCCAAAGTGGCTAGTAAGAGTGAATGAATTACAGGCTACTAGCAAAATGTACCCACATTTGGTGAGTGGTGGGTGTTAATCTCAAGCCCTGATCATGAGAGTAATTTTTACTTCAGCAGGTAGACTTATGTAATTACTCTAAGCTGCAATGTGTGCTTCACACCATGTGTGCGGCTTTAATTTGCTCAGTAATCCTGTGTCCAGGTGGAGAGGGCTGCATCCCTGAAATCCACCTTCAGCTGAGTCAGATACCAGAGGATTAAGGGCTGGATGCTCAGAGCCTCCCCTGAATCTTTCACATTTTCCCTTGAGAGCAGATACACACACACACACACTCAGACGTTACCATGAACCAGAAGGTTGTTCTCATCACTGGCTGCTCCTCTGGCATCGGCCTGTCTCTGGCAGTCCGCATCGCAATGGATGAAAAAAAGAGATTCATGGGTAAGCATAATTTTCTGTAGAAATCATAGGAACTCCGGCAGCACTGTACTGAATGGTAGCTGAAATATTCAAATACATGCCGTAACGCCAAAGGAGTAACATTTAAACGTAAGCAACAGACATTTAACCTAACACTGCAAAGCATGTAATTACATCAAAAGAACTGTTACTATCATTGTTGTGTTCTGAGTCCGGTCTTGCAATATCTAAACAAAGGTGATCAGTTCCAGTTACAAATGCATTCTTATGAATTTATGTCCCAAAACATAATCATTTAAAATATCACTTTCAATATGAAAATAATCAGATGTGATTTTTTCATGTTCAAGGATAGATTAAGACTCAAATGCTAGATGCCCAGTGACATATTCAATAGGTGAGAATGTATCAGTTAAACAGGGTGTATTTAGCTGTGGCTGTGATGATACTGTGACCCTCAGTGTATGCTACCATGAGGAACCTCAGTAAAGGGGGGCCCCTGGTGGAAGCAGCAGGCCGGACACTGGGAAGGACCCTGGAAATAAAACAGCTGGATGTGTGCAATGAGAAGTCCATCAAGGCTTGTGTGGATAGCATCCCAGAGAGGAGAATCGACATCCTCAGTAAGAAACTTCTGAAAACAGAAGGATTCATTCTCTGATTTCATCCCCTGCTCTGTCATGCCATTTGATCATTGGTATTGTCCTATCGGTCAGCCTGTTGAAGTTCATTTAAAGAGCATCCAGGAAAATAGCTGAAGCTAATGACAAAACTGCTACTTTGTGCTTGTGTTCTGTGAAAGGCCAGTCAAAGTCTAACTATGTGTAAGGTCTGGTGCCTCTTTGAACTTCCCTCACAGTTAGCAATGCTGGGATGGGTCTGATTGGGCCCATCGAGTGCCAGACCATAGAGGAAATGAAGACCGTCATGGACACCAACTTCTTTGGCCTGGTGCGTCTCCTGAAGGAGATTCTCCCAGACATGAAGAGGAGGAAGAGTGGTCATATCGTGGTCATCAGCAGTGTCATGGGCATTCAGGGTGAGAGAGACTGCAATGAGGATTGTGTTTCAAATGTCTTAGAAGCAAAGCAAAGTTTTGTTTTAATGGGGTATTGTCTTATTTCCACAGGCATATTGTTTAATGACATTTATGCAGCATCCAAATTTGCTGTAGAGGGGTTCTGTGAGAGCCTGGCTGTCCAAGCATTGAGGTTCAATCTAAAGTAAGCAGTATTCATTTCATCTCAGTCAGTCTGTTGCAACATAATGTTTCTCAATAACATCCTCAAACAAATGAAATTCACATATTCCAATCTCCAAACCAGGATGTGTATCTTTGTATATCTTTGTCCTCCTCCAAGCTGAATGCTGAATTCTTCTTGAAGAATATTGCCCTTTTCTTTTGCCCTTTTGATTCATATGGAAGTCTGAAAGCATCAGAAAGTAGACACACACACACACACACACATATATATATATCTTTCCAGCATAAGCCTCATTGAGCCTGGCCCAGTGGTGACAGAATTTGAGCGCAAAGTCTATGAAGAAGGCATGAAGACGGACTTATCAAAAGCAGACAAAGTGACAGCTGACATGTTTACCAACATCTACCTGAAGAACTACAATCAGATCTTTTCCAGTCTTGGACAGACACCAGAGGACATAGCAGAGGTAATGCGATGTCAATTTTAAACATTGTGCAAAGTAGGCTATATGAAATATATTTTTGCCGAACAAACTTAATAACTATGGAGATATTCTTACTCATTTAAATCAACCATATACTTATACATTTCTGCTTAAAATAAAGCATTAGATTTGCTATTGTTATAGTACTGTAAAATCATCCTATTAATATAACTGGGTGTTTGTGTCTTTACAATCTTTATGAAATATGTGGCTTTTCTCCAGCACACACACAAGATCATCACCATGGAAAATCCACCATTCCGTCACCAAACCAACACCCTGTACACGCCCATGACAACCCTGAAATATGCTGACCCTAATGGTGATCTGCCCATCGATACCTTCTACAAGATGGTGTTTGAGCATGATAAAGTCTTCAACGCCAGCCTCAATTTCCTCAAGCTGCTCCGCTGGAGGAGTCGCAAGAGCTTTACTCTGGACAAACCTCAATCATAGAGCTTTACTGTTCTTCAGTTTATCTTGCACTGTTATTTAAATGCATCTACAAATGTGCTGAGAAATGCATTAAAATGTGTTTCACTGTGCGCAACAAATCACCGTTGTTTAATTTCTCATTTGACTTGCCCACTGTATAATATCAGTTATCATAAAGGTAATGAAAAATGAATACATACATACTCACTACACCAAAACTTTCGAAGAAGTTGCTATAAGAAACTGCGTAGGATCTGAGTTTTTTTTTTTTTTTTTCAATCTTGTAAATCCTGATTCATACTCCTGTTCAGATGGTGGCGGTAATGCACCACTATGCTGTGTACCAACCTTCATAAAACAAAAAAAGAAGTGTGCGGTTGTTTCCGGTGGAAGCCAACATTTACAGCTTAGTAATTGTAAAGAATTAATTTAGCTACTTTCTTCTTGGATTTATTTAGTTTAGAAATCTCGTGTTAGCTAAATTATTAAGAGGACTTGAATCGAAGTAAGAAAACTATTTTTTCTTCGATAATAGTCAGCTAACAACCATGTTCATAAACGCGGACGGTAGCAGGTAGATGTCTGACTGGCTAGCTTGTTGGTGGATACATTGCCACCTTCATGCATAAACCTAGATAGCTCACGTTAGCTAACTGGGTTGCTAGCCAGCTATAATGAGATTTTACTGAATGAATTTTATTTTTATCACTGAGGAGTTCGGTGTTTATATTCTGTTTTTGGAGAGAGCAGCGAGAACAAGCTAGCTCTAACGTTAATTTATTTTAATGTTAGTGCTACTCTAGCTACATGGTGTAGCTCTAGCTAGCGGCGAAGTTCCTCTGCAGTTTAATTAGCTACCCGGACAACCACAATTGACAGGGCACTGTGCGACTCTGCTAGTTGGCTGGCGAGCTAGTTTAGCTTGCAAGCGTGTTTTTGTTGTGCTCTTACCAAGGATGGCATCTTCGTCTGGAAACGATGATGATCTTACAATACCCAGGGCAGCTATCAACAAAATGATAAAAGAAACTCTTCCTAACGTAAGGGTTGCAAACGATGCCAGGGAACTCGTGGTGAATTGTTGCACTGAATTTATCCACCTCATCTCTTCCGAGGCAAATGAAATTTGCAACAAGTCTGAAAAGAAAACAATTTCTCCTGAACATGTTATAAACGGTAAGATAGTTTTAATGTTAATTCACACTACGATGTATCATTTGTCTTTTCTAGCTACTAAATACACGAATAGTCTTACCAGCTTTGCTAGATTTCCTTACCAGTAGATAAGCTAGCAGTGACCTACGGTTCGTCACTTCAATTCAATATGTCCGGCCCGCGTAACTAATATGGTGTGTTATATTTGCATTTAAGAACCACTGCTTCTGTCCTATTTATAACTAACAAAACTCAAGCCGTCATCTGAAGTGAGTTTCAAACCCAAGATGATCTCCCTCGCTAGATGGACTAATCAGGCTTTTACAAAGTTTTTGAGCTAGGTTCTATAATGGTCACATTTGTCCTGGCTGCTCTTTTCCCCATTATTTTGCTCAGCGCTTGAAAGCCTTGGTTTCGCATCCTACATCACCGAGGTGAAAGACGTTCTACAGGAGTGTAAAACAGTAGCGCTTAAAAAAAGAAAGGCAAGCTCCCGCCTAGAAAACCTTGGCATTCCCGAAGAAGAGCTGCTCAGACAGCAGCAGGAGTTATTCGCAAAGGTAAAAACCATACATCTGTTTAAACTTTGCCTCCAGCAATTCATTTAGCCGCTTTCAGGTTTTCTTTTCAAGGTGGTCTGCTTGCCGCAGTAGCTCATAGTTGACTATATTAAAATCGCGAATGTTAACGTTACATTGGTTAAGTGCAATCACAAAAGTGTTTTGACCACGGTGTGTATACATTTGTTGGAGTTTTTGGACCCGTACCTTGTGTTTTAATGACTGTTTGCATACGGAAACCGCACTTCAAATATGCATAATACTAGACCATAACCGGTGCTTTTCTTAAAGGTCACTCTTGTGATGTTAGATGTAAACATGTATATAGTTCTACACGCTATTTTTATGTCGACTGAGCGCTGCAATCTTTGTATAACAGCGTGCACTTGAACATCAGCCGAATGTCAAATGCGCAGTTCTGTATAAGCAGAGAGCAGGAGTGGATTTCACCTTAACCCAGATCTTTTTTTTTTTTTTTTTTTAAATGATTGTTGGAGAGCACCTGCACTGCTTATCTTTGCTAAGTCACGCAATCACTGTTCCCTGCTGCAGTTCCACTTTATTTTGAACTGTCAGTCCAAAACAAATCCCACCCCTCACCCCTTTCCTTGTTGTGTGGACACTTGTACCAGTGGTTACTTTGTGTCTCGTCAGCGCACGCGGAATGCAGGTGTCCTTGATCTGACAGCGCGGATCGTTTACGAGTCCGCGGTGGTCTGACGGTGGTCTGTGTCGCAGGCACGGCAGCAGCAGGCGGAGCTGGCCCAGCAGGAGTGGCTGCAGATGCAGCAGGCTGCGCAGCAGGCGCAGTTAGCTGCGGCCTCCGCTAGCGGGGGTCTGCAGGCCTGCTCTTCTCAGGACGAAGAGGACGAGGAGGACGACGTGTAGCCACCGGGGCAGAGCACGTCACAGGCTGCTGCCCCCTTATCTCAGCGAGGCGAGGCCAGCACCGGCTCTGCTAGTCTCCCCAGCACTCTGACTCTCAGCCCTGACTGCCTTGTGCCATTTCACAGTGGAGATTTCAAAATCAGATTCTGTTTGGTCTTAAGGTAACTGTGTTTTTGTTCCTCTCTCATTACATGCAGGATGAGATCGGTCAAAAGTGAAATCTTTGTCATATGTACACTCTTGGTTAAGTTAGAGAGGGAGCACTTTTAACCTTTGGGGTACTTTCCCTTTTTAAAGTCAGTTGTATTTATATTTTTTCCCTTTGTTTGATTAAAATCTTCTGTTAGAATATTGAAACAAAATGTTCTTGCCGAGTGAGGATATTTTTGTTTTTCCCTGGTAAATTATTTTCCCTGAAATAGATTTTTTATGGAAAGTGACTCTTCACTCTTGATGTATGAATTATACATGAGTTTAACTCTGAAACACTTCCAGGCCTGCCATGTAAATTTAGTTTGATTTGTAAATATAATTTTAAATAATGCTTTTGGTTATTTCTGGGTAGCCAAGCTATGCTATGGTGTATGTTGGTTTTTGGCTTATTCCACCCCTTTTCAGTATTGCTGTCACTGCTTTCAGAAGTCTAAATGAGGTAAGAGACACTTTTTTGCTAGAACCAAAGAGAAGAGAGGAGGGAGCCCTGTATGTGGTTGAGTAAATTTTTGATCGCAGTCATGCATTTGTTCCTCCTATATGAAAAACAGAAAAGTTTGGTTTGTACTGTACTTATTATCTATTAAGTGAACCTTAACTTTCACTTTGTAAACCGTTCTTTTGATATATGAACTATTTTTCCATTGTGATGCATAGAAGTTGCATTGTGGATGTGTGTTGAAATCCAACAAGTAATGATTGGTTGACACCCATTCTCATGCCTTCTCATCATTTCTCTGAGCAATAAAGTTGACATGTTTTGTTAAGTTAAATGTTTTTCTTTCTTGCTTCTTAGAATATATTCAGCACGCACATACTCATTTGGAGCACTTCACCCTATGCTCTACTTTCCGTTTGTTTTTATCTTCAGTGAAGATTTTTAAAGTAGTTGGGATGGAGTCCAGGTCACACCTGTTTTGCAAACAGCAGTGTGTGATTTGAGTGGAAGATTTGTTAAGGAAATGTTCAGGTTGTCATGGGTATCTAGGGCTCTGCTTCTGCCATACTGTACTTTTCTCAGAATTCTTATGATTTCGATCTTTACAGAACACAATTGGAATGCAAAATTTGTAACTGGCAAAAGTAAGTTGAGCTTGAATGGATTGGAATTTAGGTGTGTACATGACATTGAACTGCTGTCAATTATCTTTATATCCACAGTGATATTTTTGAGTTGATTAAATATGCTTGCTGTGGCATAAGGCGTTGAACAAGGGGAATATTTTTTGAACAACTAGGTACATTATCATAGGAGATATAAGTTTAATTTTGACATCTTGTATTTTGTAGCCCATTGATTGAATTATTTTTTAAATATTAAGGCCCAAATGTTTCACTGACAAATCAGTATTGGAATGAGTAATTTCTTCTCTAGCCTATATATCTACCTAAAGTAAATTCCAAAATATTCAATTTAATTTTGCATGACTTGCAACATGGATGCTTTATATGTAATGTGACAGAGATGAATAGTCTTAGTTGCAGGTTAAATTTAACTTTCTTCTTAACAGGGGCATCCAACTTGAAAATCCTTGCTACAGTATTTGGGCTTCATATATGGGGACAGTACTGACTGTAACCTTGGAAGCCTCTTTGGTAATTTGGAAACCTTTTTGGTAATTATGAGTTTCTAAATAAAAATTAAATCATAAGTCAGATATAAAAATTATTTCCGCTAAAATATTTTGAAATTGTATTTCAGTCAGGACAACTCACATATTTAAATGCCCTGTTAGAAATGGCAAGAAAATGCAAATAAATTACAACATGCCTATATGTAGCTGGCTCTGATGCTATAGATATCAGCTTGTGATAAGGTTAGAATATGTTTTTTTCCCCCACCATTTTTTGTAAGCAAGAAGGCTAGCATTGCCAGTTTTTTTATATAACTGAGAAAATGAAGATATCAGGAGTTAACACTAGGTGGCAGCGTTTTGCATATAATGAATCCATTTAATTGCCAGGAATCCTATGGGGTGACAAAAAATGAGTGTGTGGGTAGTTGCCTGGGTTGAATAAGCACTGGTAGGCTAACCTGCCTGCATCAGTGGCACCAGCAACACAGTCCTTGGGCACAGTCACTGCAGAACTGCGATATTAGCAGATGCTCTTGTCCAACGTATCCACTTAGCAGATGCTCTTATCCAACTTCTCCACTTACACAGATTACATTATTTACATACAAACAGTTTATGCAGCTGGAGAAATTGAGTTTAAGTGTTATCTCCATGCACTTAAACTCAAAGACAGCAATCCAGCTGCAAATTGAAACTTTTAGTTACAAGCCCAGGTCCCTGACCATTCTACCTGACGTGTTGTGGAGTGAAAAGAACTTGTGTCTGACTGAACAGCTTTTACAAGATGCTCAAGTAAGAAGACTTTGGTAGAAGACAAAATATGGAAAAAGTTGTTTAAAACAATATGTCTACCTCCAGAATTTATATAATATATGTGTAGAGTATATGCACATGTCTATGAACGACTGATTGAAAGATACAGATAGCTGGGTAGCTTTCAAAACACTTTTTATGCTTTACTGAGGTTTTTATTTTGTCTGAAACTCATGTGGTGCACACTTGCGATGAGCAGGCCCATTCAAATGAGCTTTTGGGACTATTCTGATGTTGGAATGAGATGAGCACTAACATTAGCTACCTTGCTCACGAGTCGACAGAGCAAGTGTAACGTTAGTATAGACGCCACTGAAGCCACTGTGCCGTAGTGCTACTGGATTATAGTACCCAACCCTATTCAAGATTCTGACAACTACATGACTACAAGGTAGGCCCTAATACCTAAAACTACTATTGCAGGCTTAGCCCAGCCAAGGGCTTGTTTTGTGGGGCTGCTGCAACGTTACAAGCAGTGATCAATATCATTCAAAACATAGAGAAATGACAGGTAGTTTGACTGTTCATCGCCATTTAAGTGAGTATGTGTTCATAACTTTATTTCCTTATGCAAAATTGCTAATCAGGGCAGCATAGTGGTTCAGTGGGTAGCAATGTTGCCTCACAGCAAGAAGGTCTTTGGTTTGAATCCTGGCCTGGGCTCTGTGGAGTTTCCATGTTCTCCCTGTGTGCGTGTGGGTTTCCTCCAGGTACTCCGGTTTCCTCCCACAGTCCAAAGACATGCAGGTAGGTGGATTGAAGAGACTAAATTGTCCATAGGTATAAAAGTGTGAGCGAATGGTGTGTCCCCCCTGCAACAGATTGGCGACCTATCTGCTAAAAGTATTGATATCAAAACAAGGCCAAGTAACAACAAACAATATCTTAGCTCACACAAATTTAACAAGCTTTATTCCAAAGCAACGCTACCTAATGTTTCCTCATTTATTGAATGTAATTTGGTTTGTTTTTTCATCTTACCATCTGCAGAGAATGTTGTGCATTCTAAATTTCCCACATCAAATAATACTTAGATAGAATACTTCATGATCCCCATTGGGAAATTTTTATAGCGGCATGTAACATTCACATTTACAAACAGACATTTCTACCAAGAAACATACAGTCATTTATACTAGAGAAATGGGGAAGGGAATTAATAAATAATCAATAATAATAATAATGCATTTATTCATGCTGTGTTTTTCATACTCTAGTACTGTACTGGATGCAGGAAATTGTTCAGACATATACTGTAGTCATTTTTACAATTTTTAGTGTGATAGCTGAATTGCAGATTATTATTTGCAGATGATTGGCATTTCATACTTTCATGTTATACATAACATTTGAATGACCACATTCTCTTCAGATGGTAAGATCTAAAAAACACAGGGCCAAGATACATGAAATAAACACTTGCACTAGCATTGCTTTGGAAATGTGTTTCTGTTGAGATGTATTCGTAAGCAGTGTCTCGCATGCAATTTACCAGTGTTCCATGAATGGACTAGTCCATGCAAAAGAAAATGAATGAAAAAACAGGGTGGTCATGTTTACTGTCTCGGAGATTGCTGCGACATTTTAGGCTCCACATTTCATCAAATCCAATTGTTTTGATTAAAATAAGGACATGAAAAGTGATGTTGACCTCTAATAGCGAGACAAAATGACAATATTTATCGACCGATATTAACGTGCGATTCCCCCGTTGCTAAATGGTATTTTCCTATCTGTGTCGGTCATATAGTAAGTACACAACACTGGAATTTTATTTACAATAACGTACAGCATCCCGACCAGCCGATTGTATCAGGTAGGTGTGCACAGATACGCTTTTTAAAGAATTGGAATCCAGCAGGAATAAAAATCAGTATTTGCATTATTGTAAGCAATAGAATATGTTAGCAGAGCAGCGAATATAAATGCAGTGAATAGTTTAAAAAATAAAGAAAAGGAAAGAGAGTCAATACAGATTTGGCACCGTTTGGGAGTGTCTGCCGCGTCGATGTGAATCAAAGGGCTCCTTCGGGAGTACTTGCCATCAGTCCAAAAAGTGTGGAAAGGATTGACATTCCAACATTTGTTTCCGTGTTGTTTTCTTGTGGTGGCCGGTAAATACAGCAATTGTACTAATAAATGAATAAAGCCAACAAAGTGATATCTGCTGCGTGAACTGATACTGTACGCAACCACTTCATCCCGTTGCCCTGTTACAGCTACTAATTTAACTGAATCTGGCGAACGTTGAATACTGTATTGTAGCTCTACATTACACATTGAATTGACTAAATCTAACACGAACGGCTTTATATAAATACTTTTTTCACTTTTGCGAAATCATTGATGGTGTCCTTGAGATGTTTAAATAGGAAGCTTGTTTTATAGCTGAAGATATTTTGATGTAAATCAATGTTACTGTCGTTTATCTGTGTTCGTGTAATTGTACTTACTAATGCTATTCGGGCGTCTTCGTAGATATCACCGGTATAATTGCACAAATGACTATGTGAACAAATTATTTTCTCTTCTTGATAGTTTAACACTGGCTTTATGCCCCAGCAAATGAATGTCTTATCACTCGCTAACGTGATTTTTCTAAACATTGTGCGATGCATGTGTTTCACAATAAACTTACTGAGATGGCAGAGTCTTACAAATGTCATGTTATAAATGTCATGTTATTAAGTACTGTTCTATATTCTACAATTTTTCCAGGCACTCCACATATGTGAAATGTCATTGGCAGATCTTATTCTCTGTGTTTTCAGCAGTCTAATTGAGTCTGTGGAATGTGTAATCTCAACTCTTGCCTGACATTAACAGACTAACATCACTCTGCATTCTGTGATCTGGTACCCACTGGAACCTCCGGAAGAGGGATTGGAGAAGCCATGCCCGAGCAGAGCAATGACTACCGGGTAGTGGTCTTTGGGGCAGCCGGTGTTGGTAAGAGTTCTCTCGTGCTGCGGTTCATCAAAGGCACCTTCCGGGAGACCTACATTCCCACCATTGAAGACACATACCGACAGGTGATCAGCTGTGACAAGAACATCTGCACCCTGCAGATCACAGACACAACAGGCAGCCACCAGTTCCCTGCCATGCAACGCCTCTCCATCTCCCGAGGCCACGCCTTCATCCTGGTCTACTCGGTCATCAGCCGCCAGTCTATGGAGGAGCTGCAGCCCATATATGAGCAGATATGCCAGATAAAGGGCATTGATGTACAGGGGATGCCTGTCATGCTGGTGGGCAACAAGACCGATGAGACCCACCGAGAGGTGCAGACCAGCGAGGGGGAGGGCCTGGCTGCCCGCTGGAAGTGTTCCTTCATGGAAACCTCGGCAAAGACCAACTACAACGTACAGGAACTGTTCCAGGAGCTGCTCAACCTGGAGAAGAGGAGAGTGGTCAGTCTGCAGGTGGATGGCAAGAAGTCCAAGGCAATGAGGGCCAAAGACAGACTAAAGGGGAAGTGTGCCATCATGTGATTGGTAATGAAACTGCATGGCATCACATCAGCCCAGGACATTCAATCAAATATACCCAGTTCTGTTCTAAATCAGGCAACCCTGGTCGTCAAGTGTGAAAGATGTTCCTGGTTTTTTTGCTCTATCCAAACCTAAAACTGCATAATTTGATTAATTATTAGGCTTAATGAATGCAAGTAACCATATTCTGGAGGTGTTCTGCCATTTCACTAGTATGGCTCTTCAGTCTCTAAATAATCAATCAAACTCTTGTGATCAGCACAGAAGATGTGCCTAACCATGTGCTGTATATTAATGTATATACATGTAATCACGTGATGGTTCCAAATTGGAGGACAGTTATATGAACATTCACCCAAAGCATATTATCCTCTGACAAATTAAAAAATTAAAGTGCTTTCATTAGTATCATGAGTGTAACGGCGACCCTGGTACACATGAAGCTCGGTTAATGTCAACCTGCTGATTTTTTATGCCTGAACTTTATTCGTAAATTTTTTGTGATTATGTTAAGGCACTTTCATGTTGCAGCATGATAAAAATGTTTTCAATGGTAATATGTTGCATGAGTTTATATTCTGATCCTACCAACTATCATTAACTTATATCATTATGTGAACCATTAAAATCAGTTTTTATTTACTGAAGTGTTTTTAACGAAAGATGATTTTGGCCTGACCAGAATAAGGTTGCGTATTGGCATGTATTTCATTTGTTCATAAAAGAGTACAAAATGCTGTATCACATGTTCTGTTTTCTTAATTTGAAACTGATTAAATATAGGATATCCAAGGTCTGGATCTGCTAAGCTGTGATCACAGCTATAACATAATCAAGCATGTACAGAGTGGTCCTCGTGTTGTTGCAGTAATATTAGTTATTAGTCAGTGTGTCCAAGACTGGTGTGCCTAAATCATGATTTAATGGGGTGTAAATGAAAGGAAATGTCACTGTTCCTCGGGCTGTCAATGTAGGTACATGTGATGAATTATATGTAGCCATGCAACTGCAGTTAAGGTTTAATCTTTATTTTGCATAATGATTACACTTGGTGACAGCAACAGTAAACCAGGAACCCAGTGCATTAAGCAAGACTGTTATTATTTCCTGAATAAGTCTAAGCATCTCAAGTTAAAACTAAGTATGTATTGATCAATATTAACACAATGTGTCGGTACTTTAAATCAGTGTAGACCCAGCTCACCTAAAATAGACGAAAGGGAATGTTATAAAAGGCCAAGGTGCTATTTTTATTGGTGTGCTCATTGTTTATACACATTAAAGATATGAAGTCTCTTGTAACAGTTATTAAACAAACAGTCATGAGGTAAAGTATGCTTCATTCCATTAATCTGTGGATGGTGTTTATGTGGCAGACATATTCTTAATCTTAGTTATTCTTAGATAAACATTTTAACACAGGTGACAATCTGAAAGTAGATCAAAAACAATGTAGCTTGTTGCATACAAATACCTAAAAGATACTCAATCATACTATCTAATTACTACAAAAATCACAAAATGTAGCTATGAAAATCTGATTAAATTAGCTGTAAATCCTCATTTCCAGTAATTAGCCCACCAGTTCTATGAATATGTGTGAGGTATAGTTTTCAGAATGGGACAGAGGTAAGTAGATAATAGTGCTATTGTAGTCTTTTAGTGAGAACAGATGACTGACCAGAAATGTAGTTTCAAAAAGCACAAGTCAGCCTGTGGAGACAGATGACATAGTTTAAGTAAATGGAGACAGTGTGGTTAAGGTACCCATTATTCCAGTTCCATATAGGATGAAATTGGTGAGCAGCAGATGGCTATGAACACATAGATGGTCTGAAAGTAGATGGGCACAAAGAAATTGAGACAAGGTTTTATGTATCATTTTTGTAACTAGTTGATACAGACAGCATATTAGGAAACATGCATAGATAAAGTAATAGAGAATAGATAACATCTGAACTCTTCACTTCAAACACATGGTGCACGCTCCTGATTGTCGCAGAGATTGTCACTTGGGGAATGTGTGTGTGCAGAGAATTGCAACCAACCTAAATATTTGTATACAGCAATTTCAGTGCTCAGAGGTATGGCAGAGAAAGGGAGTCCCTTCTGCTGTCTTCTCCACTACATTGCATTAGCCAGGCCTCCTTCATTATGGATGTTCTCTTGTGTGTGTGGGAGGGGGGATTGCCACCCCCGCTAACAATGTGATTCCTCACAATGGGTGCTCCCCTGGGCCCTGCTAGGCCCAGTGTCAATGTGGGGGAGACCTCACGCTGTCAGAGTTGCATCCAACAGTACTCCCAGGGTCTGGATCCTGGGGCTATGTGCACGACTTCTCTGCACTCTCTCTCTCTCTGTGTACACTGTGTGGGAGGAAGATCAATAGAAACAGGCATCCTTTCATATTTTTTTGTCGCAGCGTGATCACTGATGTTCAGCGGGGGCAGAGGAAAGTACGGGTCGCATGTTAAGGATATCCACAGTTCTGAGGGTGTGTATGTCTCCTGTAATGGTGAAGGAATGCTTGGGTGAGGAAGGATCCCTCTGCAGGTGGTTTTCTGTAATGGTGAGGTCACATGGAAGTGATACACTGGCCCATACCAGTCTTAATTAGTCTGCCTATAAATGTTTTACCTACAAAAGAATTGTCCTATATGGATGCGCTACAGAGACATGTCTAAGAATGCCATGCCAGTGTAGTGTACTTATCAAGCACTTTATTTTATTGATTGAATGAAAGACAATTATAATTATATAGACATGTACAAAACCTTTTTAATTCTATTTACATGACAATTTCCAGTATGATAGATTAATTTGTTACTTGTAATATTGTGTTCACAGTGGAAATAAATTCCAAAAATATATTACAAGATGATAATAAATGAATACATTAGACTTGAACTCAACTCATTTAATGCATCTCTTTATAGAATCCACTGATTTATTGACTTGAATCAAAGCTCCAAATTAGAAAAAATCTCAAGTAAATTTATCAGATAGAAATATATTCAGCTGTCATTCATGTCTATTAATAAATAAATAATACACTGTACATATGGTGTCTAAGAAAAATGTTGCATGAAAATCTACGTGGCAGTGGCATTTTGTGTCCACATTTTAATGAATCCAAAGGGGGCTGTGACAGCAATATTATTTCAGTCATGGAGAGCTACATTGACTTTGCAATTTCCAAAGTCTACTTACACCAAGTCTCCAATAAATTACTCCCTTGGCCCACATGACTATAAAGAATTATGGCAGGAGTTGGCTAAAGCAATAAACCACTCAGGAGGTGACCTTTTTAAAACTGCTCTATAGTATCCCAAGGCACTAACTTATTATTGTTTCACAACAATAAAAGAACAACGGCATTGGAATATGTCCTATTGGAGTGTTGTATTATTCTTCTACAGATAATTGCATTTTTAAATAGGTTTGTATGGTCTGAAGAATGCAGTTAGCTGTAATGGCAAAATAGTCTTTTCTGAATGGAATTTCACCACACCTAAAATTTAGGTTTAAAGGGACAATTCACTTCATGGAGTAACACACAGTAACAGACATATCATGGCTAGCAGTGATGAGCTAACTGTATACGCCTGCATTGCTTACTGATTTGTCTTAAACTCAAGGTCATTGACTCAATATATTTCCTGGTGAGGTTAATATCAGTCTGCTGTTTTTTGGTCCATTTTCCTTCGAGACTTACCCCACCACCTTCACCCCTCTTTGGTGATTTTTGTTAATGCGGAGCCACAGTATATCCACATCTATATCATATTCTAATTATGAACTAATCATATACAACATGCAACTACATACAGGATTTCCTGCTTAATAGCTTTGGAATGAATTGAATACATAGAACAGTATATATCTAAGGAAAATAATAGTGACACAAAAGAAAAGAGAAACAAGATTGTGCACTGGGGAGGAGAAAAAAATGTATATACATAATTTTCATGTCTTGATAGCTTTGTTGTTACAGGAAAGCTTCAAAGAATTAATATATTGTTCTACATATTTGCTGAATACATGAAAAAAAAATTGTGGAGGGAAAATTTACAGCTATGAATATAAAATGAGGATAAAATGATAAGAAGGTTAATTAAATATATCTCATTACTGTGATTGTCTTCTGTCACAGTCAGTGCTGCTTGGATGGGATTTCCTCTCTCAACATCAAGCTGTTCTTGACGTTAGACATGGTTCACTTCGTCTGAGGGAAATTCGGATTACTCTGCTACAAATGGGGGCCTTTGTACCTGCATGCTGTGAAGTTTCGATTTCATCTAGTGTGTCTGTTCCCCCATTAAGCAAGATGACTGTTCCAGTGTGAGTGGAGTCTCCTACTGCATCAGGCTCCAAATGACTGCTATTTGAAGCCTAGTACCTATGACAACACCCAGCTGGAAACGGCATGCCCTATGGCATTAGTGAAAAATGGCTTTCCAGCAGCTCTACTAACCAAGCCCTGGAGGTAAAGCAGGGGGCACACCTGGGAGTGTTCAATCATATTGAGGAGGGGCATCTTATCTGTGACATACCTAGTTCCTCCTGTGAGTATTATGCTACTACGGACTCAATGCCCTTGCCTCCAATGCCTCAGCATGGTTCATCACTCACACCTGAGCTGAGATACACCTTACTATGTAAACACCAGAACACCTTCAGCTCAGCCATGCAAAACACAGGGCAATGCGGACCGATCAAACACCACCTCAGGACTAGTGACTCTGCCCCTCTCAAACAACAAGCACACCGCACATCACCTGACAAGCGACAGGATGTTGATGGGCAGGTGTCCCCTCTGCTTTCAGATGGAACGGAGGATAAAGCTGACACGCATCACGTTGTCCCCAAGGAATCTCCTTGAGTTTTTGTTTTTTATTTTCACTAACTCCAGACTCCCAAATTTAGCAAAACTAAGACGAATTAAAGTTTTGTGAATTCAAACCATTCATTTTATTATTGCTATATTGCATAAGGGGGGAAAGTTACCCATGGACCTAGCTATGGCTGTAGCTTGTTTTCTGCCCAGTGGCTAGCTAACTGGTTTTCAGCTCATCTAGGATTTAACCCTCTTTTATTTCAAGCCAATGTCATTTAGCTTGTTCTGTTTTTTCTCACAGGGCTTGCTGGTGAGGAGTTTATTTTGTTGTTATTTAACACGTATATACGTAACAAGCTCTTGACTCATTCATTTACACCTGGTATTCTGAGTTGCTTGGTACAGCCTTCATAGTCACTGTCTGTACTAGAGCCTAATATATCCCAAGATCACCATTATAAAACAGAGAAGCGATGAAGCTGTCTCGAAGCAATGGATAACTCAAAGCATTGGATGTTTGGAGGAGGCTAGATTGGAGCATGGTAAATGGTAAATGGACTGCATTTATATAGCGCTTTTATCCAAAGCGCTTTACAATTGATGCCTCTCATTCGCCAGAGCAGTTAGTGGTTAGGGGTTAGGTGTCTTGCTCAAGGACACTTCGACATGCCCAAGGTGGGGTTTGAACCGGCAACCCTCCGACTGCCAGACAATCGGTCTTACCTCCTGAGCTATGTCGCCCCACACCATCACAAGAGTAAATAAATGTGAAAGTTCCAACTTTGATGTATGTTCCAAAACTTTAAATCACCAAGAGGCTTCTCCTTAGCTTGTTTATAAAGCAAGACTAATATGGCTTTGGCTGTAGCAACAACCACATTCACTGCATTAATTGCCAGCGACTGCAATGATAGCTTCACTGTCTCCGGTCAGATACAGTCTTTCTTCAACAGGTCCAGCTCAGTAATTGTAGGCGGGTGTGGGGCCACTTTCATTATGGGAGAAGGCACAGAGGCCTTTGTGTATCGATTGGGCCTTGATGATGCATCCGTTTCTCTGTTTGAAATCTGTCAGCATCGAACACAATTGCCTGCTGGAAACCCTGTCACAGACAGATAACTACATTGTGGAAAATGACAGATACCATCCCGCTAAGATCTTTGACAGCATTTTGCTGCAACTGTGTTGTCTCAAATAATTTGTGCCAACATCTACGTATTTTCTCTGTTGCTCAGTCATAAAGCATTTTGACAATATTTGACACAATGAAGCACAGAGGTTTTTGATCAGTCATGACTCATTGCTCAATCATGCTCAGCGCAGAATTAAATAAAAATAAAAATCATATTGTTTGTGGAGCTGTTTATTTATTTGTAATGACCGTAAACAGAAAATGAATTAGATGAACACTGGCAAAAAAAAAAAATTAATAACATTAAAAACATTAATAATAAATAATAAGAAACAAAAAATAAGAACATCAAACTAAACTTGGAATTCACAGCCAGTCTGGGTATTCTTCACTTCTGAAGAAAAACTACACAATTCCTAAAGAATGAACGAGTCTCTTTCATACTCACATTCAAATGAAATAGCAGCATAATGCATGTATTTCCCATATTACTGCAATACTTTTGTTTGCATTGTATCATTTTGTTTTGCTGTAATTTCTAGTAGTCCTGTATGTTATTTTTCTGTGCAGCAACATCTATCAAGATCATGAATCAATCTGTCTTGTATCACTAAAGATATTATGTGTGGCAACTTGATTGATTTTCCTTAGAGGGGAGGAAAAAATGTAGACATGTGCTTCCTTAAGCTTTTGGCCATTAATATGTGGAACTTATTTCCAGTAATCCTTTGTTCAGGAGACCACTTATGATGAAGGACAGGAACAATGAATCTGCTAAGAGTGCTCTTTAACTAAGCCTCCAAGAGCTCTTAATCATTTCTGTTTTATTTTTGGTCTTGAGTAACCATAACAATTTTCTGCAGAAAGCCATACTTGCCGTCAGATTTTCTTTTCCCTTTCAGCTACACAGGCTACACCACTCATACTGACCTGTGCCATCTCTTAAAGGGTAGTTTTGGTTACCAAACTAGACAATGGGCTTCATTCATGAAATGTATATGATAGTAAACTGAGCGTAACTGCATGTTTCCAACATTTTGACATTCAGCATCTCTTTTACTTTGTTCTTCAATATGATCAAAATCTATGTGCGTTTTGAAACAAGTGTAAAGGCATATACACAGGTTTTAGATTACTTTTGATTATTTAAGTTAGGAGGTACCTGGTAAAGAGCCAGATGTCACGTTTCCTCTCCTTGTCTCTGCCCCTTAACCATTCGTCATTTTTCAGTGGATAAGGTTTCAGCTTTGTGTTTGATTTCTATAATTACTACTGCTCTATAAATTTGGCCTAAATGCTGTTATTGTTTCTGTTTTTATAGATCACTGGAATCAGTGCAGTTTTCCTATAGGATAATGGTAGTGAGTTGGCCAGGTTCCAAATTTCTCATAGCTCTCTGGCAACTCCCGCCAGTCAATCTACTTGTTCAAACTTCACATGTAGTGTCTTTCTCTGACTCACGTCTGTGCAAACTTGGCTTGTGGGTTGTGGTGTGACAAGAAACAAAATTGGTATTCACCTGAAAAATGTTCTAAAGGCTATTTTAATCCCAAAAGTTAAGAAAAAGATCATTTTGAATGAACTGAGAGCAGATGGGTATGTTGATGACCTTTATAAAGATATACCCAAATGTATGCAATAAAAGTACAACAATTTTTAAAGACAAGCAAGAGTATGCAAACAGATTAAACCAAGGCCACAAGAAAGGAAAGCTAAATCAAATTACTGTACTAAAAAGTATACCTAACATGCCTTGTTGTGAAGTTCCTAGCTTTCTGGATTATGTTTCATTTTCTTGACTGCTGTTCCCTTTTTATCTTTTATATGGCTCAAGCACATTTTCTGGCTACATACTTATCAGAAGTGAATGCCTTTACCAATGTCAATCAGCTTTAAAAAGCATTCCAGTGGATCACTCCCTGTGACTGAGATTGATTGTCCTGATCGCATAATGTCGAGCCCTGGCTCAGTCAGACACACTTGTAAATTCATAATGCATTGTCATCTTGCTGAGCCAAGATCCCACAGATAACCTTCCAAATAACAGCTTGCCCATACTTCTTCAATTGTCTGAATGCACCTATCTCTCTCCCATGTAGTCTGTGTTGTATTGAATTGGCTTTAGGATGGTGTTATTCACTTTACCTTTAATTTACCACTAAAAATAGAATCATAGACATATTGTAAATGTAATGAATTTTAAATATTTAAAATATTTAGTCTTCCATTTTAATTAGATTGCTCTGCACATCTGAGGGATATAACTCTTTCCTTTAGACAAATCCCGTATTCAACCACTTGGATGATGAATAATGGCGGCCCCCATTTAATCCCTTGGCTGTCAAAATAATTGATTCTTGAATGTGTCCTCCTTGCAGCTGTACAATTATTACAATTATTCCTTCCCCCTTCTCCCTTAGTCATGTTAGTCAGTTTCTTGTGATGGGAGTTCATAAAAATATAATTTTGAAGGTATGCTTATTAGGTATGTTGATGTGTTCTTTTTGAGGATACATTTACAGTTTGCGTGTTTCTCATTCTGAAGTATTTACATTGTTTTAAATTTTATTTCAAATTCTGGCTTAAACTTTATTTGTATTGGCAGTTTTCAAATATGCTCTGGCTATGGGCCTACTTTATCTTCCACATTTAACAATAAAAACAAACATTTGTAGCGTTTTTCAAAACAATTTCACAAAATAATGACATCAAATAGACTAACAGTTATTATTTAATGTAAGAAACAATATTACAAATATAGTATATAAAATGACTGCATATAAATTTGAGCCGTAAAGACCACTGTTTAAAAAAAGCTGGAACATAAAAGCTGAAACATTCACAGACAGAGGGCGCCTTGGATGAAGAAAAAAAAAGAGACAAAAAATAGTCAGCACAAGTCCTCCATCGTTCCCACCATTCCGTGTCTTAGGCGGAGCGACGTGAAAGGTCGGCTCTTGGTCAGCGATATAGTCGAGAGGAGTTGGTGAAGTAAACGAATTATGTTTTTGTACTGTAAAATCGTGGAGTAACAGCAATCTATGAAAAGTGAGATAACCTGAAAGACAGAGAAAACGAGGTAATTTCTTTAGACTATTACAAAGAGCTCGGATTTGGTATACAAGTGTCAAAGAACAGTTTTGTTCTTAGGTTGGGAAGCTGTCCACCCCTTCTCTTCTGGTTTACGGAAGGTCCATCGTAGGCAGAAGCTGTGGTCAGGTAAGTGTACACACAACTGTAGATCGCCAGCTGCCTCGAAGTAATAAATAAACAAAACTGGCTTGGCACTCTAAGCGGCACCACAACGAACGTGATCTACCATTTTTAAGCGAAGCATTATTTAAAGGTTAAGGAGTAATTTCGCGTGACAGTAATCGGTACCATTGATTAATTATATACAGCTGTCTTCATGCAATAATAACAATGTTTCGTTAACCTCGCTTTAACAACTACTGACGTATTTATTCTATTGATAAATGAATTTCACATGTTTCAGTCGGATGTCGTTTTGACACCTTTAAATGATTGAGGTAATGTAGGCTAGATTTTACACCTTTTGGTATATTGTTTTTTGCATTTTTCTTTAACTTGATGGAAACGATATTGTGAAATGTATAGCTAGCCCATAGGTAGTCAAAGTATTGATCTTTGAGAAACCTAATGCTATTAGTGAATGTGGCTATTTGCAGTTTGTTTTAAGCACTCTTGTTGGGGTGATCAGGGTACTGAAAGGATGGTAAGGTCTTCAACCATGTGACGTGGAAAGCAATTATGTCTGCCGGTCTTAATGCAGGGTAGTGTTAGCTATGAATGTAGGCACAGGTACTTTTTATTTTTTTTTGACTAGGTTGATGTTTAACCTAGTGCATTTCGAAATTTTGAAAGACTGTGTTGTTAAAATAGTTATAGTTTGTTTGTTCTAATAAAACCGCTATAGTTTATTATGTTTTAAACCAATAATAAATCTTAAATGGATGTCATACTTCCACATTACTACTTCAGCTTCTCTGAAATGCAAATTTAGAAAGGGCTGGATAAAAAGAGATTTCAATGGTAGTTTACATTTGCAGTGTTTTTCAAAGGTTTAAACATTTGTTTAATTTACAATCTGTGATTTGTGTGCATGATGATGATGATGATGATCTTGATGCGAGTGAGATCATGTTTTCATTGTGTGGAGAAGGAGTAGTTACATCACTGAGTCTTCAGGGTTGGTATTGGAATGTATAGTAAGGTTTGGCATTTATTGCTATGCAGTAAAACGTCCAGTGATAACTAAGCACTAACAGTAGAATTAACACTGTTAGTGTTTGAGTTAACACTGGGCATTTTACCATGTGTATTCATATCTGCCGTGTTATTTCTGACCAGAAGAGTGATAGACTGTCGTGTCATGTACCTCTTTGCATCTTTCAAACTCAAAAGTAATGGTATTGGGATATGTTTTTGATGGTTTGTTAATTCTGTTTTGGATGTTACCTGTAGAACTGAATTAAAATATAAACTGGTATGGTTGAAAACACTCATGTAGAAGTGAACAGTTTGCGAACATGTCTCAAACTTACATCTTATACACTGGCTGGTTAGATCTTGTTTAGTTTTTCTGAACTAAATTCGCCATTGTTATTTTTGGTGTGCCTACAAAGGAAAAGGCCAGTGTACCTTTGAGTAGTGTGATTTATAACTTAATAATATACTTTTCCTTTCTATCTTTACGAAAGACACCAGATATAATTTTGATAGGTTGCCAGTCTTTGCCATGTTCATGCCATGACCAAAATAACAAAATATAGTGTATCATATCACTATCATAAAATTATAAAAATGATTAGCAACGAGTAGCCGCTCTCAGTTCTGGCTTTAATGCCCTTTGATAGATAGTTAATGAAACGGGTGATGGAATTTTCTGTCCATGTGATGAAGGGATTGAGGCCCTGGCCCCAGGCAAGTACATGTGTGCAAACAAAACATCCCTTTGTGTTCTTCCTGCAACAAGCACCCGAATACGAGAAAGATCACTGACTGCAAATAAGCTCATCAGCAATTTTCATCTATTCCACATGCCTTCATAGTCATTTTTAAATCAAATTTATTTTTGACTGAAATACACATAACAACACATTTCATGAAGACAAATCACTGGTCACCCAATATACACTATTCCAATTGGTTATTGCATAACTTGTGATGTAAAACAAGAGTATACAACTAGACATGTAAACATTCAACCACACAAATAAAACATTTTAATTCCTTAAATGAGTACCTACAGAGATTTTGTTAATGTGTCATAATATGTAAAAAGTCATAGGAATACATTTTTGCATATTAGGGGGTTAAGATGTAATCATGTAGGGCGGTTCAGGGGGGGCAATTAAAAAAATATTTTTTTGTAGAACAGCTGTGAAATGATCATTTATGGTGAATTCTAATGGGAAAATACTTCAGACTAGTCTACTGATTGGTATAACCTAATTACAAGATGAAATCCCCATATTTATTATATTAAATCATTTCTTCACATGATAATGATATATTTATAGGGGGGTTATTTGGCCTGTTTTGTAATATTGGAGGGTGTGGGTTGTAACTCCCTTATCCCTCAGAAATTGTGCCCTTAATGAAACATCAGCACAGCATCTCACAATTACTGACAATTTTTCGAGCACCAAATGATGTGCCACTATTATTGTTATGAGCCATATGTTCTGCCCCGTGCCACATTTGTTTTTGGGTCTAATTTCGTTCCATAATGTCGTGCCGTGCGCAGCTGCCTCTTCAGTAACCCATTTGAGGGAGGTGTTAACTCTGAACACACTCTCTGGCACTCTGAGGCATCTTTGGCCACACACAGGTTCTCATGTGAACAGAAGGCTTTGTCTCTCTGTACTGTCTGCCAGCATAGGGTGGTAGTGTCAGAACAGGGCTCGTGGCTGTATGTACCTTGGCATGGGTTGGGGGGGGGGGGGGGTGCATTAATTCTGCTTGCTTGTGTTTTAGGCCTAATTGCAAATCTGACCATCCTGACCATTGGAAGGCTTCAGTTTTCCCTCTGTGTATTTCATTCTATGCAGAAGGATCTACTTTGCGATTGATTAATGGCCTGTCACTTGTAGTATGTCACAGTGCATATTTAACCTAGGACATGATGAATGGTGACATCATTCTTCCTCTGTTACTGGGTGATTTCATGGCAGGCATGCAGTCTAGTAGAGACTTGGGTGTTTTTAGAATATGTCATTTTTTCAGCCACTGTAAAAACTGGAAAATAAGCACATTGTAACTGCTATGTGAGACAAATCAGCTGGAAGTTTGACTGTAAATATCATTTAAAAAATCAAACTGGTGTCATAGCAGGCACCACTACATAAGTAGTATATAATATGATATATCTTTCCTGAAAAATGGATCTTTGAAATCAAATCTAGGTTTCAGGTTGATATTTCACCCCTTACCCTGTAACAGATTTCATAATTCCCTCTGCAATTAGAAACAGTAGCCTACTATTTTATGTGGTTTACTTATTTTATTTGTGCAAAATAATGCAATTTGCTTCTAAGTTTGAGTAGGATTAGATAGGATTCTGGGAAATTGAGTCTAATAACCCTTCCGTATCACAGTAAATCTTAATAGGAATACCAACCCTGCTCCTGCAGATCGACCATCCTGTAGGTTTTCATTTCATTTTACACCTGACTCCATTAATTAGCAGGTCAACAAGATAGGCCTATCTAGCTCTTGAATGAGGTGTGCTTTGTTAGGATAAGAGTGAAAACCTACAGGATGGTAGATCTCCAGGAACATGATTGGTTACCACATCTTTGTGGTGCGCATACACTCACTGTATTTGGGCTAGACAGCCCTTTGAACTGTCTTACCTGGAATATGACACCACGACTGTTCTTCAGGGAGGAACAACTTTAAAGCACCAGCTTGATGACGATGAAAGGCAGTAATGATTTTTGATCTTGCAACATTCAGGCTGTCAGTAATTCCATGATGCAGCTACTCTTCCAAACCATTGAAGCTGCTGGTGAAATGGCTTCCTGCTGTCCTTTACAGGTGTGGCTCTTGTACATAACATGTAGCCTACTCTGTGTGCTGAATACGCATTCTGGAATTCACATGCTGGCACTGGGGACAGTCAAGGGAGTATCTCTGGCTGAACTGGCCTCCGATTGAGAAACTATCATCTGATGTTTCAGGGGACTGTTATTGTTATTGGATTTTCTTCGAGAACTGACTTGTACGTCAGATGGACAGTGTCTACTGGTCCTTTACTCCTTGGCAATATTTAGGAAAAGCTGTTGAAACATGATTTTTGATAAACACAGCTTAAATGGTAATTTTACCCAAAATAACATTTTTCTCTTTAGTCTTCAACCTGCAGTTTATGTCTGAAAAAAAAAAAAAATTCTAGATACCCCATGCTTCTCATTAAAAAAAAAACACTGGGTTCCTTGAGCGGCAGGGAATGTTTTTGTTTTTTTTAAAACATGCCTTAAAAGAGGAAGTGATATGTTAGACCAGGAATGCAGCACATTGGTGGAATGAAAATGTGAAAAATGCTGCCTTGATGCGGAACAACTAGACAAACAACATGACTCGGCTGCAGCAATTACTGCCTGGAAGCCTTTCATGGTTATGTACCAGCTGCAAAATATTTAGGTTAAAATGAGTGGCGGGCCTTGCCCTTGGATCTTCACGCACCCAGGTTAATGGCCTAGAAGTAGATGTCTAGCTTCATAAGAAAGGACTCAGGTCATTTATGAAGTGCCTTTACTGTATTCATCATGTAAGCACACTTGGCTGGGCCATCGCATTTATCCGATGTAGCTCAAACTGGACATGCTTTGTGTCACACAAAGTCCTGGAAATATGTTCAAGTGTGTGCTGGGTTTGAGTTGTATTTCATTAAAAGGCAAAGCTTTGAGCCTTGTGGCTCTTGGGAACGTGGCAGTTTAGATAATTCGTGGACGTCGTTCCAGAGTTGTAATTATGTCAATCAATGTAACAGGATGTGGTCTGTGGAGAAGGTTTATAGAACGTAATCTAATTGAGACATCTACAGCTGTGGTGGGAACCAGGAGACACTGCTAATGTGAATTTGCACAATATATGTAAATGCATTTTCTGTATTTCTTTCACTATATGTGCCAATGCAGCAGATATGGTTTTGGCACAGTCAAGGTATATCAGTGTTTCTATAATAATGCTCAGTCATTGACAATGAAGAACATTGTTTTGAGAAGAGTAATTTTTATCCCATATATAGATATATCATTTATATCCATATCCATATATTTACTCAGTGGTACTTCTCTGTATTTGAGTTAAAGCCTAATGCTTTGTCTAATCATTGCTACACTAATCATTAAATTTTGTAACGGTGCCCAGACGTTCTGATTAACTTGCACAAGTTTTAAGAACATTTCATTCCAGGCGTGATCAGGCCAGCTTCCAGTTTTCTTGTCAGCATCCCCCACCACTGAGAGCGATGGAGTACTGCACAGAGTTGTGGGTGGGGGGGGGGCTCATTGTTCAAAGTGGATTGCGAGAGCTGACAGGATAAAAAAAATATAGTTTTTATGCAAGCCCGTTCCAATCAATTGCCCGATTCATTCGTACATGCCTCTCAGTTAACTGACAGCTTTTATGACCCCCCCCCCTTCTTACCATTTAATCTAGTGGAAATTCAGCAGGGGGTGGGGTCAGTCGTGCACGAACGCTGTTCGTCTCCAGCCGTAACTTAGAATTGGGTTGAGGCAGGTGCTGCAGGGAGCAGTCCTGGAGTAGCGACTACGTGTTCAGGGGAAAAAATTTATCAATGCTGAGATGTTTTGATGCTGCAAGAGATTATGATCCCAAGAAAGGCTGCACACTTGACATGACAAAACTCCCTCTGGACTCAATTCCAGGATTTGACAAGAACTGTTTTTCCAATCCGGTCAGTTACAGATTTTTGCCACAAGAAATCAGCATTGCTGTGGTACTGGGGAGTTCTGGGAAAGTTTGCAGATGTTCCTCATAAGTCATAAACTTGTCCTTTCAAACCAACACTTGTTGATGCAGAAAGACGTGCCGACAAGTTTTTTTACTGCAGGTGATATAACTGCAGTTTTTATGTGTGTAGGTTACTTCCCACTGATTAAAAATGGACAACATAGCACAGCACTATAAAAATATGCTCCTGCGACATGTTTGTGGTTTTAAAAACCACACTGCATGCAGTATGTGACAGTGTGGGAAATGTTTTGTTAATCATTGGCAAATGATGTATAGATGTGGATGACTGGGGAGGTGTAGTGTAACACACGCCATCAGAGAAGGCTCTACTGATGTCATGCTGAGAGATGACTGAAGTTGAGAACTGCATTAAAGGTGACACTAATCATAACCATTCCAGGTCTTTGTATTCAGTGGCTATAGTAGCTATTCTAGGTCTTATTATTCACTCAGAATACTCTCTAACACCTGAAGACTCATACCTCATTGGAAGAGGTTTTTTTTTGTTTAGAATTTTGCCACTGTTTGCCAGTCATTGGACCATACCTGTTCCAGTCTTGGAGAGGCTGAAGGAGAATAGCACCTCCTTGCTGATGTTGCTCCTTGCTGAGCACAGGTGGTTTTAATCCCGCTTTGTTCAGTTACAGTCCCCTCCTTCATAAGAGCGGCGTGATTAAGCTGTTCCGCGGCTCAGATGTCATTAGCGCTGTCGGGAGGATGGCACCCACCGCTGTGACGGATGTCTACTCCAAGAATCAAAAAAAATGGCTGGCTGCAGAAGGAATTAAACACGCTGTGATGCGCTATTTAAAAATACGTAATTAGCCCCTGTTGAGTATTCTCTTGCAAAAAGAATCTGCATACCAGCTTTTTAAAAAATTTTTTTAGCAAAGAGCAATTTAGCTTTACATTTTTTGGTGCAGATACATGTACGGTTGCTTGTTTTTTGCACCGCCGATGTGGTTCAAATGCTCGAGCGAAATCTGATCAGGCAGCTGGAGGGACGTCCTGAACCGAGGAAGTCCAGAATGGGTCTTCATCGTCCGCTCCCTCAGGAGACGGCCGGTCACACGTCGGCGTGTCAGGGAGGCCTCCCGGCAGCGGTGCACCGCGAATGCGGACGGCGGCCGCGGCAGAGCACGCGCGCAGGGTACGGCTAACGGGCATCCCGGCTGCAGGGCGGCCCTTATCTCTCCCGTGTGACCAGCTACCTCTCTTAACGCTTAACCGCGCCGCGCAGCGCCTGGCTGAGGTCATGCGGGGATAGCCGATAACGGACGAATGGATCCGACGCACCGACTCGCCGGGGTTCGCATTCCTGTGAAAAGTTTGTGCGCTCAGGATGCCTTGGGCCGCGCGGCGTTTATGAACGGGCCACCTCAAATTGCCACATCGGGTCTTTCCAAAACCGTTAGCCTAATGGCGGTGTAAAGCAGTGTTCGCTGTGCCCAGCTTTGACGATGCGGATGTGGACATCGGCGTCAAATAACCCTGCGAATGCTTATGATTAGGCTAGCCAGACAGACTTTTACTACGCCCTGATGAATTCCCCCAATCGAAACTGCGGCAGGATTCCATCAGCACTTTGACCCACCCACCATTAAAAAAGCTCAGACCCACAGCTCACAGCAGGTTGTGTTTTGTGTCAGCATTTTGCCTCTTCTGTAGTGTTGAGAGGACACCAGGTTTGTAACTAACTTTGGGTCAGTTAACAGTATTGATGTGGCTGAATAATTTAATTTGGCTACAAGTGAATATCACTCCTAGCACTGCCAAAGAGGGAAGCGTAGCTTCAACTCATGAGCGACACAAGTAACTAATATCTGGTTATTCACCGAATACCGACTATATTAAGATGGTTAGTTGAAAAGTTAGCCACACCATGTGGGTTGTGCTCTATCTATAGGCGGCGTGCCAGTTCATTTAATTACACAGCTAACAGAACTCATTCATATGATCAGGAAGAAAAAGGTTTACAGATTCACATTAATCTCAGTTAAGACTAAGCTAAACTGTAGCTACTGCCTGGGCTGTTTAGTCGGCCTTACTGAGGTCCTTTTGCACACGTAGATACACGCAGGCTGAGGTCCATTTCCGTATGCGCTGTCATCTCGTCTGGTCATCTGAGGACGTGCCTTTTCTGCTTGGAAAGTTTGTTTTGCTGCAGTTTCTTGTGGTCAGCTAACACAGCACTGGGTGCATGCTAGGTTCCACATGGGTTGGAGTACCAATCCAGGGCGAGCTAAATTGGCAGCACCTATTTGCTGTGGGAAGCAGCTTCATCTGTTTGTTCAGATTGAAGTTTCTATGACGATAACAGCAATAGCTAGGCATTTTACGAGTCTTGGAATTTAGGAGAGCTCCACAGAGGTGTGAGAACTCTGGAGATAGGTCAATGGAAGTTCCGCTTAGTGTGGGAACTCCAAGGACAATGTCCGATCGCCTGAGGTGAGAGGGGAAGAAAGGGGAGCGCTCAGTTTTATTACCTCGGTGGGGGATGGGAACTTTCACACCTGTTCACTGTGCGACGTGGATTTTAAATGCTGCACGCACAGATGACATCATCAGATGTGCTTTTATGTTCTTAAAGTGAAAGTCACTGTTTCTGTAAGGACTGTACAGACTGACTTGAGGGTGCCTTCAGTTTTAATTTAATTCTAAGCCTGGAAACTGTTTTTACAGGTTCTGTGTGGTTTTTAGCAGTCTTGCTTTTCTGGGATCGCTGACTCTTCAACCACATCACAGTCCAGTCAAGCTGCATTTGGGAGTTGTTTTTTAAAAAACTTTCCTGGTGTGTGCGTGGCTTTTGGGTGCAAGGTTTGTGTGTGTGTGTGTGTGTGTGTGGTCTAAGATGTGGTCGTGATGCTAAGAATAATAATTTATAGATCTGTGTTTGTATTTTACATTTTAGAGCATTGTCTTGTTGTTTATCCCAGGACTGTGTAAACACATCTAAAATGAATTTTTTATTTGCAAATTGTTCTCTGAAAGTCCAAAGTCCCACTTGACAAGGCATCATAGGATGTGATCTATAAAATAAAAAGGTTCTGTGGGTTTTAACGATCACTAGTGACCAGTTATGCCGTACTCATTGTGAATTAAATTGAGCTGTTACTGCTGGAAGGCCTTTTGAACTGATGGGTTGCATGGAACGACACCGTAGTAAATTGGTGTGATTCTGAGGAAGTAACTTGGATGAGAAGAAGTGGTTGTTATCTCTGCAAGGTCCAGGAAGCTGCAGTCTATCAGACAAGATTTTTGAATAACATTTTATAGGCCAAGGCGTGTGCGTGTGACTTGGAGGGACGTCAGAGGCCGGTTGCCAGGGCAACTCAACAGAATAGATGTAATTGTAAAGTTTAGTCAGTGCGAGTCTGATCTCATCTTGTGTCGCTCTGTTAGCAGAGTGTTTTCTGTTTCCTGTTTCATGCAGACACCTGATCTTGTTGCCCTGCACATCACTGCTCCTTTCTGAGCTGAGGCTGATTTGTTGGTGGATAATGTAGGCTACGTGATGGTGTGGATGTGATAATGAAGGAACTCCATTTTGTCTCAAAGACCTGATTGTTGACTTACTTCCCTGGGAAAAGGAGCTTCAGTTTGTTTAGCTATAAAACAAAAATAGCAATAAGAATGCTTGGCCTTTTTTATTGGCTCCCCAAGCAATCACATTTTAGCCAACTATGGGAAGCTCATTTGAATATTATTAGGCCTATTGGTAGCACTGATGATTTCATATGGGCAGGCAAACTACAGCTACCTATAAAGTGTTGTTAAATATTGTCACTGAATAGATCTGGTGTTGCTGGACACCTGTAAAATTGAGTGGAGCTGTGTCCACAACACATTTCCCAGTATATGTCAATCAAGTGACAGTCATGGGAGAGTCAAAATAAGGTTGTCTCCCCTCAGGTAAACATGTAAAGATTTTAAGTGTCAGAGTGTTATATTTTGCGGTCACTTTACAGTATAAAGATGGCAATATGATTTACAGTGAGACAAACTGACATGACGGTGATATCTCTGCTTTGAAACTATTTCCTGCCTGCTTGGCTTTTAAGCGTCTTGAGAGTCTTTCATATGCTGGAGCCTTTTGGAAAAATCCAGTTGAAATTGCATTTTATTCCCCTTGAGTTGCGTTTAAAGGGGCTGTTTCCCTGAGGGTGAGGTGGGTGTGAGCAGGGGAAGGGGGGGGGGCTATTTGAGGAGGTTATTTTCAGAAACAGGCAGCAGTGGGATTTGGCCCTTTGGTGATGCTCACCGTTGCCATATGGAAACCGCTGTGCCGGGTATCTGGCTTAGCCCCACCAGCCTTTGGTCCCATTGATGGCGCTACCCTGGATTAGACTGGGCTCACAGGGAGTTGATTTCATTTCTTTATCTGCAAGCAGCAGGGGAAGTGTAAAAACCATCACAGTGATGTGTAGTGGTGTCCCCTCTGGCTAGTGATCTCAAGGGTCATGACCTGCAAATAAACAACGTCTGACTGCAAGTGTCAGCTTTCATACGGCTTGGCATTCAAACCAATACATCACCCACCTTGTCTTTGAAGAATGATGTGATGTATTGCCAGTGCAATTGACAATTCAGTGGTTGTCCAATAGAAAGCATTCAATGGTTGTTCAAAATGGTAAAATTCCTGTTTCTGCTTGCATAAGTAGAGTAAGGCATTTCTTATGACTGTTGGTATATATTCTGCTGTGCAAGATCTCTGTACCATTGCCATTTTCCATTAACGAAATCCCAGTCAATCATTAATCACTGCTCCATCTCCCAGAGGAATGTCACCAACTGTTAATCAAACAGGGGGAGTGGGTGGGCGGGGGGGCAGGCTGGCCATTTACTCTGACAGCTTCATTAATGAATACAACCGTGCTTATGAACAGTGCCAATCTGGGAAAAGTCAAAACATGCTGCGAGAATAGTTCCTCTGTTTGCAGAGTGAGGTTTCTGTCTGCAGGTGGTTTTTGGCCAGTGACTCCGGGCCCCAGACATAACAAATGTGATTGATGGGCCCTGAGCCCTCATCCTTATGGACTCCAGAACTGCTTCCCAAGAAAAGACTAAATGGAAATAAATTATATCTTATTGTTTCAGTTAGCCTACCCTTTTTCCCCTTTGACTGGGCAGTAAAATTTTGGTGAGGGAAGCATTTCACTATTGCTATATTTAAAGGCAAGTCACTGGCACATTTTAAGTGCTCTTGTTTTTAATTAGTCTAACATGGACTTTTGTATACATACTATCCTGTTAATTAAGTAGCCTTAATTAAGATGAGGTTTTTTGTATGTTCATTTTGTAACATTTTTTAATATTGAACTTATTTTGTATTAATCAACGTACTTGAATAGAATAAAAAAATTTTGCTGCCATAAATGCATCACATTAATTTATTTCGCTGCTGGAGCTGCCAGTAATGGAGCAGCATTCTTTTAAAATAACGTAAATCATGCGTTAAAATCCCCCGACATGATTCTTTCTAATTCGGTATTCCTGAATTATTCTCATTGAAGCATGAAACCGTGTTTAAAAAAGCGCTCCTTCGTGGAGTGAGCGAAGGTCACGACGCGCTGCTCGGATAGCGCCGTTCGCACGAGTAGCTGCCTATCTGGGTCATACTCAGCCGACCCTTCTGCCGGCACTGCGTGGATGACTGAGCCAGGACTCTCTGAAAATGCGCTGGTCACGTGACAGGATGAGCCGGTGAAAGCACGACGCGCCGGGCCGTGTTATATCTGCATCGCTCGCGCTCCTCAGCTACCAGTCCCCAGCAGAGCGACGCGTTTGGAGAATTTAAACCACTTTAACACCAGAGGTCCCAATGTCTCCTACTCAGATTTCCAGTTTAGAAATATATGGGGAAAAAAACATCTGGTTTTATTGCCACAGAATATGTGTTACAGTCAAATATGAATCTGGTGAGAAAGGCTATGCAATAGCAGAGCACTTACAAAATGTACTAAAGGCTGGTGAGTTTCCTTGTAAATTGGCAGGAATATTCCAGGTAATTGACTGTGCTCACAGCTGCTATCATGGAAGGGCACGTTGAATCTGCCTGTTTATGGTGTACATCCAGAGTGTCAATTAATCATTTTTCATTTTTGATAGAGTAGCCATGTTATAAATGAGTCAAAATGCTATTTAAGATTAGCTATTACTAGCTAATGCATCATCTGAACTTATTTACCCTACACACCAATTCACCCGCTCAGATCTTCTGGCACCGGTTTCATCTCCATTCCACACACGGCTATCTAACACGGGCACCAGATCATTTTGTGCCACTGCCCCTAGACTTTGGAACACCTTACCACAGCACCTCCATGAATACAGTAGTCTCTCCTCCTTACGTAAAAATGATACTATCTCTGGTTTGTACATAGTCTCTGGAACAACATGAGCCCAAATAAAAGTTTATCTAACCAGTATGGGTTTAGCAGTCTCTCAGTATATCCAATGGGACCTGCCATGTGCAAGCAACGGCTCAATATGGAGAGCATTCTTCTCAGTATGGAGCCAGCTAATGGCAAGTTTTTATAGTGACGACTGGAGAAGCATTTTAGCCAATGAAAACACATTTCTAACTGTGTTAGGTTGTTAGGCTTGAATAAAAGGACACACATTTTTTCTCCTGCGTAAACAAACCATAACCTTTTTAGTATGCCTGCTGAGAACATTACACACAGGACTAAAAGCTCTTGAGACCTTATTTCAAATAAGTTTATTGTTTTCCAACACACTTTTATTTTGCAAAGCCTAAGTCTAAACAGAGGATTGGCATTTGGAGGCCTTGGAAGTACTCGCTCGTCTGAGTGAAAATGTCTGAGGAGGACTGTGAAAACAGCTTTGACTCCACAGCATAGGGCATGTTCAGTGACTAACTTGAACCCATTTTATATCTGTGAGCATCTAAATACATCTAAAATTCTCAAAGTATTTTTATTATTATTCATTACACTTATAAGTAAGGAGTAGGCCTGATTTAGAATAATAATAAATCTGAATTTGTGGGATGTGTTTCACATGATGGTGGTAGGGGTGGGGTATTTGATTAAAACTTCAATCAGTGGATTAGTAAACCAGATAGCTCTGCTGCTGCCAGAGCTGGCAAGGGGAGAGCATGGAGAGGGAGACGTTGTGGGAGGGGGAGAGTGACAGACAGGGGGAAAGCTAGCTCATTTCAGCACACTATTTTCACAAGCATTATACAATATATAGCATTTCATACCTCTAAAGACCCATAATATAATTTGGTTACCTTTGGTCCTTTTGGAGTCTTCAAATGGCCTTTTTGGAAACCTGCCTAGACATAGCTACGAAAAAAAAACAATGCAGAAAACTCATTTTTGGTGGTATTGTCATCAAATTTGAACCAGGATTTGTCCAGCGTTGTGTTTCTAAGCTGACGAGACACAGCCACAAGCATCTATATCCACTGAAAAAAAATGATTTTTTGATGAGAAAAAAAGGTAATATTTAGAGTAGAGACTCTTGAAAACAAACTCCCAGGGATGACCTTTCTGAAGGTATCAGGATTATGCCTGTAGTAAAAAGGGTTCAGGAATAGTAACAATTTTATTTTGGGTATGTTATTTTCAGGCTTGTGCTAAAAAAAAAAGGGGGGGGGGTGCTACAGATGGGGTTAACAGCTAAAGATAGTAAAATGCATTCTTATTTTTAACATTTTTATCCAATGAGATAAGGTATTGCTTTTATAGTACTATTTGTCTAATTCCTGATAAAGCACACCATGTTCCACTTCTGCATTTTTCATGTCAGTGTTAATACCATGTTTTTCATCGAGGGCTGGAGAACAATAGAGCCGGTACACTGTATGAAGAGTCCCAATGCGATGCGGTTTAAGTAGCCATGAGTGCTGATGTTCTGCGAGCAAAAAATAAATAGAAATAAAAAAAATACGGCAGGAGCCACGGCGAGCCCAGAACAGGAACAGTAGTAGCAGGTTGCCTAGCAACTGCTGGAAACAGTGGCTCACAAAATATTTTTTTCCTCAGATGTCTTGCAGAAAAACGCATATTCCGCATCCGTACGAAGACCAAGTGTCACCTATTGTCAAGGCCAAAGTGTGTTCTGTAATATGTTTTGATTGAAACTGAGACAGTGATTATGAATTTGTTCTAAGAAGCAGAGATGTCCCTTGAATACAAAGCAGTAGGTTATGGATTGTTCTGTGTTGTTGACAAATAGGCCATACAGTACACTTGCTTTCAGTTCTTTTGACATTGGAGTTTCTCTGTTCTTAGGATTATAAACCAACACCTTTTGTTTTCCATAAAATAAATCGCATGGCACTTTGTACATGGTACAGGTTATGTTATGCTGCTGTTACTTCTTGTAAGTGAGGGAGGCTTGTACAGTGTATACAAAGCAAATAATTTGTTATCTTTACATAATCTTAACCATGAATTTCTATATGCAGTTTATATTTCCATGACCTGTACGTGTGTGATCGAAAGTAACGTGCTGGTTTCTGCTGTGTGGTGTTTGAAACATTTGAATAAAAACAAGGAAGAAAAATGTTTGGACTTTGACTGCTGTCATCCTCAGTTTATGACCTGCTTTATTCAAAACCTTTTTATCTGGAGAGCTCACGCTATCCATCTCTGGTGTTCACATACTGTAGAGTTGCCTGCCTGTTGCCTAGCAATCTATAAACCTGCTTGAAGGCTTCCACCCTTCACCCTTCTCTGAGAGACAGTAATGAATTTTACATTTAATACTGAAAAGCACTGTAATACCTATGAATTTGATGGGCTCTTTTAATAAAGATGAGTCAATTTGTCTCTTGCAGTGTTAATACAGAGTCTAAATGCCAAATCTTGTGATATTGCTTTGACTGCTGTATGGTGTTTTTCTACTATTAGAGATTGGAATTGTGGGATGCAGCTGACTTATTTGGAATGTTCTTTCTGGTGATCATTTTCACTATAGACTGAGGGAGTTGCATGCTGTTTTAGAGGGACTGTACACCAAGGCATTGGCTTCTGGCAGGATAGTTATTGAAAAATGACAGATTGGACAGATGATTAGAGAGAACGACAAAAGGAAATGTCTGTGGAAAGAAACAGCACAAAATAAAAGCATACTTTTGCAAAACAGAAAGTCCCGGCAAGGGGCCATTAAGGGAAATTGTCTACTTATGACTTGATGGACTTGGATACATTTTTAAAAAATCAGTCTGCCTGTCCTTGAATGCCTTGAATTTTGTGTACATAAAGCAGGGCAGTAATTAATGCATTCCATCCCTCCTGTTTTGTATTCTAAAGAAATCCTGCGTAGTGTACCTTTAAGAGAACATGCAATTCAATAAAACCAGGGCCCTGTTTCAGGAAGCAGGATTATGGAGCTGTCACTGATTTGTCACCATCTATGCACACTAACTTTCACATGGATGTTTTGATTTTGTGATTATAGAAACAATGTAGGTTATCCCCCGGTGCTCAGTGGGTGCAATCAATGGCACCCAGAACACCAGGGAAATGAGGCAATGTCATAAAATTCATAATATTATTTTTTTTCACCCTCAAATGATCCTCTGACGATGGGAATTTAATAAACTGCCAGCCAACCTCCACAAGAGCATCTGTAACACCACATGTTACCGTGCATATGGTCGACTGACTTACACCAGCAATTTCACCCATTGCAGTTTGAAAGGAACCGCCAGCATCGCATTCCAAACAGCACAGGTCTTTGTCTCCACAGATAGGGAATGATTGCGTGCGAATATGTTGCCTTGTAAATGGTCCTTCAGAAGCTGCTACAAGGATTTTGTGCTGCCTCTATCAAAGAAATAATGATTCTGAGGGAGACGATCTGGCAGGTGTTCAAAGTTTCGATGGGCTTTGAAAGTACAAGGCCCAACTTTTCGCTCCATTGCTCGACAAATACTGCTGCTTTTGCTGCTGCTGCCATATTGTCATGTATTTTTTCTTTTTATCCGAGTGCTTTGTCAGCTGCCTTTTATTACATTAATAACAGGACGCCCACCTGTTTTGAATAGCGTCTTTTAGTAACAGATGTGTGGAAACCATTGGCTTAATTATATGGCACTTATTAACTACATCACTTAATTATAAGTCAGCATTAAGGACAGATAATTATTCACGCACCTGGCCAAAATTTTATTGTTGTTCGACTAAACATATTTCATATTCTGATCAATGAGGATATTTCATAGCTATGACATTTGCCTTACTTTTTATGAAGGAATGGTTTGGAAATTGATAATATGTGCAGGGTCCCTTTAAGAGAGGTCCTGCCTCTGTTGCCACTGTCTCTCCTTTCAGACCACACCTGTTCCCGTTTTCTGGTTTTTCAGTCCTCATAAGAATCAGGCGAATCCGTATGGACATAAAACAGGTTTGATTGAATCTGCAGGTCTGGTTTGCCCTCAAACTGGCAAAGTGTGTTTGATTGAATTTGCATGAATTGTCCATGGACCTTTTTTATTTGCAATTAGTGCTGTTCATTGGTCTATCTCAAATGTATTTTTGTTATTAGATATTTAGTCTTCTTTATAGTGTTTTCAGTTGTCTGTGAGTGCTGGCTGTGTTTTCGGTTTTTGGTTGGCAGTAATATCATTCCTGGGTAGGGCTTGGTGCGTACTGCAGCTCCCCCAGGCCAGCTCCGTGGTTGACTGATCAATCAGCTGATCCGTTTGATCAGTTGATCGCGCCCATTTACCGTTTATGGAAAATTAAATGTCACAGAGCAAACAACTGAAAAGCAATGCACAGTTGTATACGGTGCCTCTGTATTAGTGCAGTCAACCTCATTCCCTGCTTGTCACATCTCATTTCATTTCCACTCATACACAAAAATAATTCAGAGCAGGCTTTGCGCAGTGAGCTTTCGGTGTGATGTGACAGTCACAGACCATGGCCGCACCTCTGAAATCTTGCTTTGCACACCTTACCTCATTCATGAACTGGTGTCTAAATGGTAATGTCACAGTAGGCTTTCACATAAACCCAAAGCAGACCTGTAATGTCTGCAGAAGTTCTCCAGCAGTAATGCCTAACTAATGAAACCTTAAGCCATTGAGAAGGCAAACATATGTCAGCAGTCTTCACGCAACACAGATGTTTGAATTGGCAGGTATGGACAAAAGCTGCGAGGAAACTGGAACCACAACTCATTGAACAAGGGCAAGATCCAAGGCTAAGCAATAACTGAGACTTCCTCCCAACAGACAATGACTGCATTTACAGTACATGCACACATTATTCTGGATAATACTGCTTATCCTGGTTATTGTCATATCCTCCTGGCAGGAAAAGTATTGAAATTATTGACAGAAAATGTTGCATTGCAAATATTTTTGAAAATATTATTTATTTCTATGTCCTCTACACAGGCCAACAGGTTTCGGCGTAGTAGAACGTGGTTTTTGAGATTAAGACCAGAGACTTGTGTCCTCTACTGAGGACTAAAATGAATTGTCGGGACTTCCGAACGACCTGCTTACATTCACCATAAATTCAGTTGATATTCTGGTATAAATTGCCTTCAGGGTACCCAGCCTTGTAAAGCACATGCATGAATTTTCCTGCCAACTCTGTTGTTTGGCAGTGATGCTCACTTTTACTTTATGATGTATGTTTTAAAAGCGCATTATGAAACTATAAGCAAAATAGCTTGTGAATCAGGGGAAACCATGTGGCACAGTCCATAGTGCAGCTGAATTCAACCTCTATATGAATTCTGAATTTGAATTGAGTGACCTCATAAACAAAATTAGCCATTTGGCTAAATTTGGCACATTTACATTACAGAATAGTGATGTTGATCAATGTGTATTGTCCCTGTCAAATAAATAAATAAAACAAAAATAAATTTTTTGAACGGCCCTTCACAATTTGAATGCAAGCTTGTCATGCAGTACCAGACCACAGTGCTGTCTCTGGCTGTTCCACAGCGTAAAAGGTCAGAGAGGCACTCCATGTTCACAGCCCAGTAATCCGTACTGGTCTTGTGTAAACGTGGGCTCAGCCAGCCATGCAGGAAGCACTGTTCCCTCAACAGCCTCCCCGTGTCCATTTCAGAACCTATGGAAAATCAGTTGGGCTAAAAATGTCTTTCTGCCTTTATCAGCCGGTGACCCGCTTTATCTTAAGTGTGAGTTCTCGGGCTGAGAGCCCTGGGCTTGGGCCTCCTGCATTTGGGCCCTTTGTTTTTCGTTCCTGAGTCAGCCTTGTCAAAGGCTCTCATAACTGACTGCGCCTGGTGGCGAACATGTGTAAGCCAAGGTCAGCTTCTGTTGGTTTTTATTGCAGTTTGTTTCGTTTGGATGGAGGAAAGGGCGAAACAGGATCAGCAAGCGCAGACGTTCGGTAGAGAGCTCTGCCCGGGCTCCTGGCACGGGGCCCTTTTCTGAGAAGGGCCGCATTCTCCGCCATTTCTGCCGAGGTGACGTGTTCGGTGTGCTGGCGGCACGCGCAATGAGGAAGAGGGAGTCTGCCACACTCCTGTTTGCTCCTGGTTTCTCTCCCTTCATGAGCCGTTGATAATGTATAATTGCTTCTCTCAGCCTTCCGGGTCATTAGCGAGCCAGTCTGAACCGGGGAGCCCCTGTCTTGCCTGGTTGTCGACTGAGTAGACGTCAGCCTGCGTGACTCCTAAGTGCTTGACCGCGCAGTGGAGAATCCATCAGCACGGGCCCGTGGACGGATATGAAACCGTTAGCGGCAGCGGCTATTACGGTTGAGTGAGAGAACCGAGAGTGGCGGTGCCTCCGCCCCACGCTGCACAGGAGTGCCGAAGTGCCGGGCCAGGCAGGAGAGCAGCGTAATGGAGCGCTGGTTGACCACAGTGTATGTCCCAGCGGGTGTTTCCAAAAAACTGTGATAATGAGGACCTGCTGGTTTTAACGCAGTGCGACAAGGAATGTTTGACCAGAAGCAGCGGGCTCCAGTTCCTCTTGGAGCCACACTGCTAAAATATTTTCCAGTGACGGTAAACAAGAAAACTATCCCATTATATTTAAATCGTTTAGCGACTGACACTTTTCCTATCAATGGGTTCTTTTTGATATGACTGCTGCTTCGAATGGCGATCAAACAAGTCGTTCATTGCTATGTGCTATAAGGCTTTGTACTAAGTTGGGTGAAGGCTTTGCCCTTTTCTTTGTACTAAGTGTCTGTGTATGTTCGGTAGTCTGTTCTTTACTGTCAAAGCACATTCTTGTTTCGATGCCTCTCGGAATTTAACCATGCAGCTTTCTAAGTCGCCATGGACAGTGTCTGCTACATACCAAATTGTAAATTTTAATGTATTTTTGAGGTGATTACAAGTCAACTTGCTGCAACATCATCAGGTAATATGCCTGTTATAAAACATGTGTAGTAGCCCAAAAAGTGGAACACGAATGAATGTGACGTCACAATAATAGAGCATTAAGCCTCCATGTGCCACCAGAACGGCTTGTGTCTGATGTGGTTAAGAATCTACCAGTGTGTGGAATTATGCAGGGGGGATGTGGCACCGTTCTTCTATAAGGAAATCAATCAACTTTGGTGACTGAGAAAGCCAAACCACTGGGTGACCACGCATACTCTGTGGACAGACAAGACACCCCTCATTGCTGGAAAGAAATGGTGCAACCTGGTTTTGTGCAATCACAAAGCAATGATTAGCACTGACCTTGCCCTCTAAGGGATTGAGTGCGCCAAATCCTTTCCAGGAAAATGCACATCATTACGGAACCACCAGAACCCTTCACCATTGGAACAAAGCGCTCTACTTAAGGTCGCTTTACTTGTGCACTCATCCAAGAACAACGTCGAGGATGATTCATCTGGCTACATCACATTTCCCCATTTAATTGTAGACCTTTTCCTTTTCTTTTCTTTTTGGGTCACTGCTTGCAAGCGCCAGTTAATTGATTTGGAGCTGCTCGCCTGTTTAGCCTTGAACCTAATGCATGGTGATCCAGGGGTATGAGTGTTTCCATGCCAACATAACCTCAGGCACTGTTCTTCTTGAAACATCAGGAAGTTGAGCCGTTTTCATCATGGAAGCTCCTGCCAAAATGTTGTCTTGCGGTAGCCATGCTAACCTTTTGTATAAACAACTAGTGTGGGAGTCACAGATGGAACAGCAAGCGCAATAATTAGGATATCAGTCTAAATGCATAGAATCAGATGTGAAGCATGTTAAAAAATCACGTGAAATCAGACGGTCATACATCATTTATAGATCTGATTTTTCAGCTTTATCTGATGTGAGTGTGAACAGAGGCTTTGCGGACAGAACATTGTTTTCCCGACACTTGACGAAGTTCCATTAGCCCCATGGATGTGGGTAGCATTGCGTTTTAAACATCAATCCATGCTCATTTTAATGAGCAAGCTGCCATGGATTAGCCTACTCACAAAGCATGTTAGTTCTTTGCTGGGAAAGGGGCTATTTTATGGTTTGCGGGACTTTCAAAGGGAAAACTTGAATGAGCCACAGGTTTTTTTTTAGCAATTTAGCTAGGCCATGGGTGTTTGCAGCTGGAAATGTGACTGCCTCCAGATTGCGTTTTCCTTGCGGTGGCAGCACAGACTTTAGCATGTTTTCTGTCCCCCCACCCCCCCCACCCCCCACCCCCCACCCACACCCTTATGGTTCTGGAAGGTTCTGAGCGGCTATATAGTGGGCCGTTGTTAGCGTGGGCCCCTGCATCCTGGGGTGTGCATCGCGCCCCCCTCAGCCTTGGGGCACGGCTGTTCGTTCTCGTTGCTCTGACTCAGCCCTCTGTCGTCTCCTCTCCTCCAGGTTCGACATCCGCTGAGGGGCAGGATACGTCAGAGCTCCAAACCCCGATCTCTGCACACGGTCAGTTTCCATCCGCTGAAAGATACCACTCGCCCTGCTCATTTTTTCAGAATGCGAATGTGAATCGAAGGGAAGTGTGATGTCACTTAAAGTACATCCTCATCACACCAAGATGTTTGTGTTCTGTTTGAGGCATTGGTCTTACCTGGGCATTGTTATGTCGTTGTTCCTATTTGAAAACACAAAATGTAATTGACTACTGTTACCTGACTTACCTTGCATATTTAAATACAGACAGTAGGCCTTCCTACTTTTATGTTTTTTTCAAGTGCAAGTTGTCTGCACATGGAATTATGATAATGGAAGTCCTTGACAATCATGTTTAGTGTTTGAGGCTTTGTAGGAACTGATCAGGTTCCATGCGTTGTGTAAAATATCAATTATTTGTCTCATGCGGCCAGAACTCCACCTAGTAAAAAAATCAAACCTGCTTGAGAGAATTGTGGGATACTACTGCCAACGTGTGGTGACATTGCAGTACTGCTTGAGACCTGACACAAGCGCAGCATTGTTTATGAGGGAATTGCCAGTACCCATCATGCCTTTGGGAATTTCCCAAAATTTCTTCCTTTAGCAGTCCCAGTTTATTTTCCGTCGGCCTTAATAAGGCCTTCGTACAGCATACACTAAGCCTTCACGAGCATGCATTACTGCATTATAAACAGTTGTTATTTACCACGAGGTGTGTAAGAGTAATGAATTATGTCGATTAAATGTTATAACATCATGAGAGCCTGTAGTATGCACAGAGAAAACATAATAAAGAAGCTACAAAGGCCATTCACATGGACTCACAGTTAGGAGGAATGAAAAGAGCAGTTTGGGTGCATAGCATACAAGTATGCTGACAAGTATGGTGTGCATCAGTTTTTACCATTTGCATTAACAGAAAAAATTGAGTCAGATATACGGCAATTTGAAAAAGTATTCTTTCTAGTTTCATTATTTTAACTTTCAGTTGCCTTACCATTGAAGTATTTACATTGGTATTTTCTTTATTTTACTGTTTGGTGAAACTTGTGAACATTTTGTAAGTTTCTCACACAATTAACACATAAATGATGCCTTGTTGTGATAATTGATCATGTAATTAGCATGCTAATAATTTGAATCATCTAAAGACTGCTTCTGCTTTCCAATCAGGTGATGGCACATGTCACAATTCATTTAGCATGTAACATGATTCATGTAGTGTGTTTGTGTGTGTGTGTGTGTGTGTATGTGTGCGTCTGTGTGTGTGTGTGTGTGTGTGTGTTACAGTAATCCTTACTGTTATTACAGTGAGACCCCTCTGCATAACATTATGAGTAAATATCAGTTATTTTATTCTGAGCAATTAAAGAATAAAACTTTTGTGCTTTTGTAATAAAATTGTCATGCATGATGTTTGGTAAAAACATTGAAACATTGTGAAAACGTGCAACCATTGCATTTGAAAGAAAGAAAGAGTGAGGAAACCTACAGTAAGCCTGACTCAAACATGAGCTGTCATTACTTTTCCTCCACTAGAGGGTGCTGTTTGTCAGTAAGTGGGTTGTGTGTGTTTCTAAAAAAAAATGTTCCCCGATTGCTTTCCTGAACTTTTTATTTTGAAAAATATGTTTAATGTACACGTGAATTAAGCTACACTGGTGATACGCAGTGAGTACTCTTGCACATTGCACATAATGTTAGGTAGGCTTCCCTTTCATTTTCTATAGTTTATGTCCTTACCTTTGTCCCAGCTTCAAAATTTTGACATCTGGTCCTCGAATGCAATTTGTGAAGGCCTGTCCCCAGCTGTGTTTGGCGAAGGTATTACGTGAGGCACTCGGCGCCTCACGTAGCGCCCGGCTAACGACGACGTACGGGCTGTGCGGAACGGGCCTCCGTCAGGCGCCAGGCGGGGCGCTGACTCACGCGGCGGGAGACGAAAGAGTCAGTGTCGAGTGCAGGTGCCCCGTCTCGCGCGCCGAAAGTGACTGTTGTGCGCTCGTCCCCCGTGATCGTCGCCGGAGGAGCGGGCGAGCGAGGCTGAAGCGCCGCCCGGCTGGCTGCGCAGGTGTCTGACAAAGGCTCTTTCTCCTCCCGGACAGGTGTGCCAAAATGGCTGAACGAGGCCTCTGTGGAGAGTACGGTCGGCCTGCCCCCAGATGGCTTGTTTCTGTAAATATTGCCCCCTCGCCAACTTGTTGTCGAAAGTGTCGGGGGGGAAACCTGCCCTCCAGCTCGTACGCACGGTGGATTCGCTTCAGTTTACCGCCAGAGCCGTGGCTGTTTTTAATGCTGCTGAATCGGTGTTTTAGGCGATTCCTGGAACTGCAAGCTTTCCTGCTAAACGGACGCAGTTTTTTTTTCACTTTTGTTTTGACTTGGCTTTTTTTTTATTGCACGGTGACCCAAAGCAAACCTGATTAAAAAAACAGCGAGAGCATTGCGCAGGATGTTTAGGGTAATTGTGAGGCTAATTGCTGTTTGGGTGAATGCCGTGCATGCTTTCCAGCCTGCGGTTACAGACCATGTGACCTGGGCCACGACGAGGCCTTCTCCGGTCGCAGCCGAACTTGCACAACTTGCGCACGTGCGCACAGTCGCGGCGACCGCGCTCTCTGTGGAACCGGCCCGGCTCCCGTCGGCCGCACCCGCTCGGTCGCGTGCCTGCGGGCGTTCGCACGTGCGCAGTTTCGCGGGGGCCGGGGCCCTGTCACGAAGCTGAAAGCCTCTGGAAATCTCCCGGCGTGTGGCCCTGTGGTTAAACTGGGGATTCGTTGCGTGTGAGGTTAAGGCAGTTTGGGCTCTCTGTGCTCCTCGTTCATCTGGAAATCAGTGGCATGTGCACAAGTCCATTTCACCTTCATGGTTTCATTTATAGTTTTAAAATACTAAACATATTTAATGAAAAATGCACTGAGATTATTTAATGTCTTTTTTTTTGCTGAATTGAATGACAATGATAACTAAGAGAATAATCTATTACCTCCTAGGACGTAAGAGCAGTTTTAGGGATAGGAGAGTTTTTTTTGTTGGGAATTAGGTGCTTCTCTCAGTACACTGTTGTCAAATTACATTGCCTGTGCTGGCCATTTCCGAGCCTTTCTTGTCACCATTTTTCATAAGCGGCTGCCCATATTTGGGCATTTTCCTCCCCGTGGGTGTGACCTGCTGAGCCTGATTACAGGCAACCACTTCCTGCTTTTCATGTCGAGAAAGCGAAGGAGTTGCTTCTCCAGTGCAAGGGTGTGCCTGAAGGAAGTGCTTTCTCACTGCTTCTGATGGCAGCTGTCAAACAGACCTTATCTCTGTGTGGGTGAAAAAGAGGAATCGATATTATTTGGGGGAGGTACAGGGTGTAGGCTGGTATTTAGTTCTCACAAAAGTTTGCATGGAGTTGCATAATTTAGCAGTCCAACTTTTTTCCCAGTGTCAAAGCTGAAATTGTCTGAAGGCCAGTGAGCAGTTCCTCTGTGTGTTCTGGAGTAAGATACTCTTTGTATCCCCAAGCAGGATCCACACTTTACCTTGGAGTAAGATACTCACTGCACCTCAGAGCAAGATCCATACTTTACCTTGGAGTAAGATACACACTGCATCTCAGAGCAATATCCATACTTTACCTTGGAGTTAGATACTCACTGCAACTCAGAGTAGGATCCACACTTTACCTTGGAGTAAGATACTCACTGCATCACCATGCATGATCCACACGTTACCTTGTAGTAAGATACTCACTGCATCACCATGCATGATCCACACTTTAACTTGTAGTAAGATACGCACTGCATCTCAAAGCAGGATCCATACATTACCTTGGAGTAATATTACTACCCTAGAGTAGGATGATTGGGTGTTGAGGAGTATGTGAGCGGGGTGAGTTCTGCTGAGTCACTGTGCACTCCCACTCTGAAGGGCTCTCCGACCCCTATTGTTTGTGTCGTATTCCTGTGAGTAAATGGTCGAGCCACTGGGTGCTCGACTTGGCTGAGGGCTGCAGGAGGTGGTGGAGCCATGTTCCACATGCACACAGATAGACTTGATGATTCACAGATCTCGTGCTTCATAAGGCCACAATCCATTAACGTGCCTTTCAGTCAGATGTGGCATGCTGTGACTCACCTGCTCTAATGCGATTTGGAGAAACTGAAGCGGAGATCAATATTGCAAGAGCAAAGCCACACCTAGGGCAGTGACACCAGATGACGGGTTTTCGTGGCAGGTGTCCAAACCACTGACCTGTACTTGCACTAATATGCTGTTCTATTTAGATGAGGCCACCACTCGTGTATCGCACTAAAGTCACGCTAAAAGTGCTTTGTGTTGTGTTGTCTGACTGTGGAGCTAAACTTTACAGTAGAATGCTTGGCAGATGGAACAAACGTAGTGATAGATGTGAGTCTTCTTTGAACTGCAGCCCAAAGACCCTGAGGATCGCAAACAGGATAATTGGAGGGGCCGGTAACCTTGATTGCTGTGTCTGCTGCCTGTAACGTACAATGTAGTCATAGTGATGTGGCCCAATGTATGTACGGGTGGAGTGCAAATGATGACCATTTAAGATGAAGCCAGTGCACAGACAAAAGAAGTGCATGCTTGGTATTCCCACCATCAGGCCATGTCTTTAGGTGTGTGTGTGTGTGTGTGTGTGTGTGTGTGTGTGTGTGTTTGTGCGCATGCACACGTGTTGTGTGTGTATTGTGTGTGTGTGTGACACTGTGTGCATGCGTGCGTATGTGTGTGCGTGTGCGGGCACGCAAGTGTTGTGTGTGCGTGTTGTGTGTTTTTGTGTGTGTATACGCACGTGTGTGTGTGCATGCACGTGCGTGTGTTCGTGCATGTGTCTCCCATTTCAGCACAAATGAGCACAGCTTAATCCTTTCTGAGCTGATGTCAAAGTCCCACCTTTCATGTTTGCCTCTAGGCAAATTCTGATTTAAACGCAAACCGGACAAACATTGTTGATTTTGTCTGCAACCGCTCTGCTGTCTGTATTGCCCTAGCTGTGCCACTAGATGGCATACTAGTGAACGTTGCTAATCTGGGAGTCAGTCAGGAAGCCAGTCAGCCACTTGAGTAACTGAGCGACAGACAAACAGAGATACAGACATTACCCTCTGCGTTGGTGGATAAAAAAAAAAAATTATGGCTCAGGAGGTCATAGCAGAGCATTGCTTTGTCACATAATCTCTGCTCTTCCACTTCATTGTGAGAGCAGGTGAGGGTGTCAGAAGGCCATTGTCCAAAGGACAATACAGGAAGAGCAGAGGATGCATTCTTCCCAGGTAGCGACTTTATTAACCTGGATCCTCTGCCCCCAGCCTGTGGCCCATTTCAGCCTTTTCACAACTAGGTCAGGGCAGATCACGTTGCCCACAGCATGATTTTTTTCCTCCGCGTTGTTTTCAGCCTAGCTTCTGGCGTGAGTAGCAGTCGTTCCCCCTGAAACCAGTATTTTTCCATCCCACGGTAACAGGCGCTAGGAGGAACAGTTTCAGCTTAACGTTTCCAAATACCTGAAATCCCCCTAAATCTCCATCCTGTAAAAAAAAACAAAAAAACAGCAAAAAATCACTCATGTACTTTTGGTTTGACGTCCTCGAAAAAGCCCGCGGACCCCGAAATGTTCCCCCCGTGGGCCGCGCCGCCCACGGCCGTCCCGCCCCGGGCTTTTCGGGGAAGGGCGTCGCCTAATTAGCTCGGGGGAGCGCGGCGGCGAACACGGCCTGTCTCTTGTGGGCAGGGCCGGGTCGTTTCTGACGTCGTTTCATGTGGGGCCCGGCCAAGCGCGCGCTCTGCCCCCCCCCCCCCCACCCTCCGTTTGGGGCCGTTTTTGAAACCCGACCCCGCCGAGACGCGGGCGCAAGCGGGAAAGAAACCCCTTTTACGCGCGTGCTCCTGGAGCCGTTTCTGGCGCGGGAGCCGGCTGCTGGCGCGTCGGCGCGCTCGCTGGACGACGGCAGGCCGTTGGGCGCGAGGCGCAGTCGGGAATCTTTGTGCGGTTACGCGTAGCGTTCCTTCCAGGGAACGCATGCCTCGCATTCCAGCCGTCTCCCTTTCATTTTTTTTCCTCCTCCCGTCGTCCCTTTCAGTGCCTGTTTGAAATGGTTCTCTGCCAGTTAGGTCAAATAAAGCACACACAAGCCTCAATTCATGCCTTTCATGGTAGAAAAGGTATGTTTTTGTTAAATGTTTGATATCATTTCAATGGGGGGTTGTTCAGAGCTGAACCTGATATTAGATTTATGATTATTTCTCTCCACAGTCACCGCCTTGCATTTTCCTAAAAATTCTCATGGTGATGGATACCTCGTATTACCACTGAATATGGAACCGGATCCCTGGAATCCCTAACCCTTAATCCCAGATGTAAGGTGTAAGGTTACACAAGCAATTGCTTAAACCAGCCCTGGGCTGTAATTTACCACCTTTTACATAACCTCTCTTACTGCCCCCCAACCCCCCCCCCCCCTCCCAATCGTGGAGAGGATCCCCCCGCCCCCTGCCCCTCACTGCCTTCCCACCATGCTGCTCAGTTCTGCCCCTCCCTCTGCACCGCTGTCTGCGCTGCTGGAATGCTCAATGAGGCAGGAGGTTTTGTAAAGGAACTGGGTCAGGGCAGCAGTGGTGCTTCCTGCTGGATAAGCCCCCTCCCGTGTCCACTAACTGATCAATGACTGCACCTGTTTGATGTCTCACGGGCTCTGAAACAGCAGTAGCTCTAGTCCACCACAGAGCTGGAAAGTGAAAGTACAGAAGCCAGGTATCATCTGTGATATTTTTTGTCACACAGTTCTGCATGACAGAGGCGTGGTGAAAACCCATCTGTTAAACCCAAGCACCGCAAAGAATCTTCACATCCTGTCTACATCAGTTCAGTAATTTGCATCATAACGAGCCCAGATCTTTATATCATGCCGATTGTTGTATAGGTTCTCTTTTTTGAGGAGCTCAATCCTTGCCCCTCAGTGGACACTAAAATGTGATCCAGTCTCTACAGTCAGGAGGTAAGAACACCAGATGATAGCAGGTGAACACGTGCTTTCGCCTCCTCTCCATCCCTGCCCTTTTGCTGTTCCCATGCTTCCTCCACTTGGCGGTCAGCACATACCAGGCACCTCGCAGGATGACGTGCATACCCATAATTCCACTGGTGTCCATCGCGTGCCGCCAGGGCCGTTAACGTAAGCCCGTCGGATCAGTCTGATCCGAGAACTTGGCTGGCAGTGCCAGCACGGCAGGTGGCATCTCCCGGAGCCCTCTGCCATGGACGCGTGGCGCGCGGGCACGAAGGCCGAGAGCGGCGGGGGCGAGTGCCAGCCGGGGGTTGGTGACTCAGGCTGCGTCACCCAGGTGAAGCTGAAACGCGTCGCGGTGTCACCTTTACTTCCGGTGGTTCGCAATGTCGGGCTTGCGATTAAATAGTTCTCGGCTGACGGTACGGGATTCTCATTTTGGTTCGTTTATCAGTGAGAGAAAAAAAAATGGAGCAATGTGGAGTTTGGGGGGAGCATGAAGTTTATTTGTTCACAGAGAGCTGTGAGCGTACAATGCCCTTTTTTCTACCATTACGACAAGGCTGTTTGGAAAACTGAAACCGTTGATATGCTAAGAGGTGTCACCAGCTATTTTTAAAGATAGCAGGTTCAAATCAATCAAACATTTGTTTGTTCTGCAAACATTTCCACTTCTCTCTAGAGTGGTGGGTGTGTAATAGCTATTGTTTTGTTAGATAAGCTAACTTCGCATTTATAACGGAAACCATTGTCACGCGATTCAGTGGTTAATATAGAATATTGTTGCCGGTATTTTTTTCATGTAAACGTGCAGATACCATTTGCAAGTTTTATGAGCTTGTATAAGTTTATATGCTTAAATTGCTTCATGTGCTGTGATGTCACAGAGCCCTTTTATTCTAATTTGTTTGGCGTCATATGTTACCCTCGAGTTTCTGCAGTGAATAAACAGGAGGGCCTCATAAGCCAACCCTGGCTTTGTTTTGTTCAGCATGTTCCCTCTGCGGTAGCAGAGTACCAGGGAACACTGTGGCCCTGCTTTTGGGTACAGTACTTCATCTGAAATGCTAAACTAGACGGCTACTGTGCTGTGGCTTTAATGAATATACAATATCTGCTTTACAACCTCAACCCAGGTGCAGTACTTTTGTTTCATGACTATTAATTCGGTAAATATCCATATGAACTAGTGCTGTGTATGACACTGGGGTTTTAATCAGTTTTTTTTTTTTGTCAGTGATTAACATTTGTGTTAGATTGGCACAGCTACAGTGTATAAGGGCTCAAAAATGAGGATGGCTAGGTGGCGCAGTGGTTAGCACTGGTGCCTTGCAAGAAGGAGGGTTTGAGTCCCGGCTAGCCCAGATCCTCTCTGTGTGGAGTTTGCGTGTTTGTCCCCGCGTTAGCGTGGGTTTCCTCCCATAGCCAAAGCATGTAGCCCAGGGACTACAGATGAAAATTAGCCTTCCTGGCTAACACGTACATTTGCAGAAGCACTGTCCCTGTCAAGTGAGCTAATAAATTAAAAGGGACGGCTTTAGGTTTAGTGTCTCCACCTCTTCCTTGACCACACCCAGGAACTCCATTGAGTGAGAATGTGGCCTCTCAGGTTTTGGTACCTCCTATACGTTCACAGCAGGGCAGCAATCCTTGATGACTCCCAGAGGGCTTTTTGAAGCAATTAGGCATTGTAAACCTGGACTAGGACTGGCATGGCCTGTAATCTGCCATTATGTGGTACTCTGCAATAGGGTGCAATAGATACTGAAATTGAGGTCAAAACATTAGTTTTTAAAGAAGCTAGCAAGAATTCCCACATTGACCAGAGTAGTGTTTGTTTCTCTAGGCTAAGCATTCAGTGTTAATGGACTTGTGGCTGGCCATGTTAAAATGTAATTTGTTATGTCAGTGGTTCTGAAACTTTCATTTACGTGCGAAAGTGTCTTCTCAGGTTGATGCACGCATACAGCTAAACACTTGTGGTTGATACATTGAAGCTGTTACCGTAATAAGCAAACAAGTTTGTTTAGTCAGATCCACCCTTTTATTCCTCAGAATAGCCCTTGGGTTGTGAGTGCGATGAAGATACTTCTGCTGCAAGTTTCAGTGCTGTGTCATCATCTGCAGGGCACACCAAGAGATACTAATTATTAATTATTAATGAATTATGAATGCTTTTTGTTTTTTGCACCAGGGGGGTTGCATCCCCCGTTGCTCAGCAGGTATTCACTCACATTACTGAAGTCTACTTCCTTCTACAGCTCTGCGTTCCTGTCTTCAGCCAACTGAAAGGCATTGGTCATATTTCCTCAACGCAATGCGTTTCGACAGAGTTTGGATGATGCAAAGTTTTCAGTGTTTTCTGTCCTGCACGGGTACTGCTTGACCCTAATGAAGTTACGGATGTTTGATCATAATGTAAATATGCCAGTGAATCATTGTGTGTCTTGAAACATTGAAGGATGTCCTTGCCTCCATGGTTTATGGAAAAGTACAGGACTCAATCAAACACGTTTCTTGGCTACAAATGTCCTCCACGGTGGGCGTTGCAGGACATTTAATGAATGTGGTTTGATTTGCAGATTAGTGTTGTAATATTTGAGCGCAAGCTTTCTTTGTGAATTAATGTCAGTGTCAAACTGTTTTGCTCATAAAAAGTAATGTTTGTCTTGGTATGGCTCCATGTGCCTTCCGGGAATCATGGTGTCTCGCATATTCACACGTGTAGCCAAACTTTGTATAAGGTCTAATGAACGCAATGGCATTATTTGTAGGATGGATGTGCAGTGGTAGAACTGGCTTGTAACCAAAGCGTAGGTTCGATTCGGTAGACATGCTGTGACCTTGAGCAAGTACTAACTGCATGTCAGTATATATCAGCTGTATAAATGGATACAATTAAAGTGCTATGTAAAGTTGTCTAATCGCTGATAGACGCAAATCCTGTAGTGATGTAATTTTGAGTGATGATATTATTCTAGTGGTCTCTGATTTGAAAGAACCTCTCATTAGTTTTTCCTACATGGGGTCGTTATAATTAGAATTGGACTCGTACAGCACAATCAAAGCGGATTTAGGATGGAATGTGGGCTCAGTTCTGGAAAATTATTTGGGGCAAACAGCTTTGAGTGGGGTCAATACTATGTGTACATTTTGAAATGTCTCCCCCCACCTCCACCTCCATTCTCTAATGAGTTTGCTCTTTATTTATCAGAATGAGGCACAGTCTGTCCTGGGTAAGTTGACCCTGGATTGGCTATTGTAGACAGGAAGCGTGAGGTTACTGTATGCCTGCATAACCTACAAGTTACGGGAACGCACGCACACACACACACGCCACTCTCAGAGCCAAACCTTCCATCTATTGCTTCCAGCTCTTTTTTTTTCTCCTGGCAAAAGCCCATATTTGAGAGGAAATGAGCGTGTGAATCAGGGAATGGAACCTACTCTGCCTCTGGCACACAATGGCACTTTGAGAAGAGCAACCTGGGGCTCTTCCCACCACTAATAAAGTACATTTTCACTATTCTCTCTCTCTCTCTTTCCTCTCATTTTCTCAGTCTCTCACTCTCTCTCCTGTGTAAGTTTCCCCTATTGTCTTTTTTCCCTCTCTCTTTCTCTCACTCCCTCTCTGCTGTGTAAGTTTCCTTTTGTCCTTTTTCCCTCTGTCTCTCTGTGTCTCGGACAGGAAGCAGGACTCGAGTGGAAACGCATGCCCTCCGAGCTCGTTCGAGGCGGTCATTCCCATGAAATGCCGCACAGAAAAGGCTTTGGATAGCCCTGAGAATCTTGCTGTTTGTGGTGGGATCCTTTTACCCTCCCTCTTTACCCTGCAGTGTAAGGAATGGGAAATGGTGATCTGGCTGTGGACTAGTGACAAGCTATAGCCTATTCAGTTTGCGCGCCATTGTTTCAGAGATGCGACACCCATCGGGCATGTGTGTAATGTGCGCCGGGGGATTTTCACAAAAGACGTACAAAAATGTGTAGAAACCTGAACCGCCTTAATGTAAGTACAGTACTGCCTCTTTTAGACGTCTTGCTCTAGATGTTTCAAAGTGTTGTTGTCGTTCCTGCAGAAGCTATTATCATCAGCATTCTCCACAGTGAGGGAAAATTAATTCTGACTATCTTACGAGGGGAAGCATTTTTTTGTTGACTTACTGTAAAGCTTGCTGTGCTTCCAAGCAAAGAAGGCAGAATTCATCAGCAACCCTGATCCCCTCAAGATATGGAAATTCACATTAATGTGCAAATGAACTGGGGAGGAGGCAATGAGCAGTTTATAAACTCCCAACCTGATGACAAGGTCCCTGAGACCCCAGCACATCGAATGCATTGTCATTGGTGTTATATATGTGCATTTTTCTCTGCTGCAGATGAATGGCAGTATTAAGCAGCAACAGAGAGCAGGGGATGGGTGGAGTCACAATGGCTGACGGTTTCATTATGCTACCGTTGCAACATTTGAGCGTTGCCCGCGGCGACACTGGCATCTGGCGAACTTGGGGCAGCCCTTTCTCTTGAGTGCTGGCTTTTTGAATGAGGAGCATTCATTCCAGAAAGTTCCAGCTAAGCCCCCCCCACCCCCTCACCCCTCACCCCTCACCCCTCACCCACTTGCCACTCTCTGCTGCCGCACAATGGTGTTTGTTTTAAAAAGGTGAGCCCTGGACGCGGGCTACGCTGTGGAGCTGCGCCCTGCTTACGCAAATCTGGCATTATCTACGCCGATCGTGTTTGCTTTGGATCGGGTCGCCCTTTCCCCGCTGTCACTTAATACGGGCCTGGCCCGTCAAGTGCGCGCCAGAGAGGTCTTTAGAACGTGCAGGCCAGAACCCCCCCCCCCCCCATACCCATCTGTCCACTGGCGGCACGGCATAGGGAGCTATTTTCGGTACGTGGAAAAAAAGACGGCAGCGCACGCTTGTGAGACCGAAGTGCTCAGTTTTACTTAACCTGTCACGCGTTCAGTTTCTTTGCAATGCGTTTAGCAACATTAGGAATGAGATGCAGAACTGGAGTGGAGTTTTGAGATTCCGGGAGCTTCGACTGGTGCTCTTGCACTGAACAAAACAAGTAGCGTCTTTCATTATTCAGAAAATAAGATGTATGCATTGGACCTGGCTGAGTGTTGTTAGTTTTACTGTTGCAGTAGCATTTTGCTTGTCATTGAAAAAGACCTGGGCCCAATTTTCTGAATCCTCAGTAGCCCCATCATTGGAAAGTGCATCACATTAATTTTCTAGTTATTTCCCACAAGCTTTGTATTTAATGTTGTGTTAAAAACCTTCATAACAAGTACCACAAACCTCTTGTAGAAAGGCTAAATGCTTGCTAATGCTGCACAGTTGCTTCACAGGAAAACAAATTTTTCCAGAAAACAAAACCTGTATAAATTTAGCATGTTAGCAGCATTGCATTTTTGTACAGAAAACAAAACCAGTATGAAATTAGCATGTTAGCAGTACTGCACCATAAGAACCATCCTAAAGACTTACTGTAAGTTCTGTTGTGTAAATAGGGCTGATGGTAGTGATAGAAATGGACTTTGGAGCAGGTGGTAGTTGTGTCACAAGGATGAGGTGGCCAGTCCAGACATTTTGCAATGAACTCAGTGTTAGTGTATGTGTGTACATTCCACTGGCTTCCAGGCAATGATTTCATATTGTGCCTTTCTGTTTCCCTTAAAGTCAGACCCTCCTTCTTCTGGCCCTACGCTGAAGGAGAGGAATACCTTGGCAGCTCCCTCAGCCTGTCACAAACTCAGTACTTCCCTGAGCTGCTCAGTATTCCTGGCCACTGCTCTGGAGCTTTCCAACAATCCTGCGAGGGGGGGGGGGGATTTCCTGTTAGTGAGGTCAGCGGTGTGGCTGCAGAGCTACAGAGAGGCTCCGCCCCCTCAAACCTCTCTGGCTGGCCGCGGTACCGTCACCCGAGGCAGCGAGCCTGTTAGGCGGCTGCAGCAGGGCCTCCGTTCTCGGATCATGGAGGAGCAGGGATGCACAGGAATTCCTTATATGGAAAGTCCACGAGCTTTCTGGTGATTTCATCCCCCCCTCCCCTACCCAGCTGATGATGCCATCATTAGATCATCCCTATATCATTAGATCATCCCTATACCTACAACTGCATCATCTTTTTTTTTCCCCAGTTTGTTTTCAGATTGAGTTGAGTCGTCTCTATTTTTACCTCCTGCCTTGTCTGTGACAAATGCTTCAGGAGAATCCACTGGACCACGGTGAGCAGTAGTGCTCTGCGCTGCTTCTGCTACCCCTCAGCGAGGTGAAACACACGTAGCTCAGAAGAATGAGACACAATGCCCAACTCCTGGTGCCCATTTGCATCCTGATTTTTAGAAGTTTCCAAATTTCTGTTTTAAAGCTGCACTATTGGTGTGGAATTTGCGGTCCATCCTATTTCAGTGACCTTTTCCTAGAACACCTTGGACATATTAAAAACAAACCCATGCCTCCTTTACAAGAGGTTCTTGCAGATAGGCAGACCATTCGTCCATGGGTTTCGGATTTACTAGTGGAGTCCTGAATTACGTGCCAACGACTTAGTCATTTCAAATGATCAAATATGCAGCTTGCTACCATGCCTGGCTCATCTGCTAATTGTGCTACTAAGCAGAATTTATGCATCTGTTTGTGTGTATAGCCCACCGTAACCCCATGCACCAACAGGTCTGGTTTATGCGTCTGTTACACGTGGTTTAGGGTACATCTTGGTGCTGAAATCACTGCTGTATGACAGTAAATTGGTATTGAACAGTGGCCACGGTGGCACTGTAGGGTGTGAAACTAGACACCTGCAATGTGTGATGTTCATGACTGGCTTGTTAATGCCAGATTGACCCAGTTTGTGCTAATACAAGTGTTCCTGTTCTGGTGCGGCCCTGGTGTTCTGTTTCTTGGTCAGAGTGTCCCTGATAATCAGTTTGTCTTCCAACTCAGATCGACTAATGATGTCCTGCAAGGCCGGTTAAGATCAGGCTCTGGCTGCGGACACTGTGAGACGTGCAAGCAGTTTCCCGCCCATTTACACTGCAGCAGTTTCATCTAGTATTAATCCTGATTAGTGGCTATTTCAGTCTGGGTTGCTAATACATACACTCCTGCTGCCTGACAAACAGTACTGTAGGTTGGCTCATCACATTGTACCATGAAAAAGCAATCTGAGCTTTTCACAGCCAGGAATAAGCGCTAAAACTACAGCTAAAGGGTTTTGAATTACATCATTTGATTGATGTTTGGGGGTCCAAGATTCAGCGTATGTACATCTGTGGCAGGAACAGAGAACTTAACGACTTAAATCCCACTTCTTGTCGTACTTTGAGAAGTGTGCATTAATCTCCTTGCACAAGACGTGTCTGGGTAGGGAGTGAGTTGTTTTGCTGTGGAGATTATGTAAGAATGGTCTTCTAAATTTAGCCCTGAACAGACTGTTTTGCACCTGCATGAGGCCCGAGCTTAGCGACAATTGGTTGATTTGGCATTTGATGGAACAAAAGAAAGGACGGTCTATAGGCTAATCAAAAGGACTAGGTTCTACACCACAGAGATTTCCATTCACATCCCATCAGAGATTAACCTATTTGCTTGGGTACCAGAGTGTTTCTTTTTCAAATCCGAGACATCGTTTATGCTTACACATTTTTAAAAGTCACGTTTAACCTTCTGTGTAGGAGAGCTTATATACTGTAGCAATGTGCAAATTGCATGTGATACTGACCTGAGAAAAAAGAGAAATGACACTGTGTGTGTGTGTGAGAGAGTGTGTGTGTGTGTGTGTGTGGTGTGTGTGTGGTGTGGGAGTGTGTGTGTGTGGTGAGTGAGAGTGAGTGAGTGTGTGAGTGAGTCGTGTGTGTGTGGAGTGAGTGTGTGGTGTGTGTGTGTGTGAGTGAGTGTGGAGTGAGGAGTGAGGAGGGTGAGTGAGTGGAGTGGTAGTGTGTGTGTGTGGTGTGAGTGAGTGTGAGTGAGTGAGTGAGTGAGTGAGTGGAGTGAGTGAATGAGTGAGTGGTGAGTGAGTGAGTGAGTCTGTGTGTGTGTGTCTGTGTGTGTGAGTGTGTGAGTGTGTGAGTGAGTGAGTGAGTGAGTGAGTGAGTGAGTCTGTGTGTGTGTGTGTGTGGTCACCCACATAAAGGCCGATCTGCTGCACACATTCCATACGGGTGCAGCCTGTGCGATGCGTCACTGCTGTGTTCTTCACCACAGACCGAGGGTTGCTATCTCTGCTGCTTAAACTCTTTTGTCTCCTCTCTCTCCCTCCCTGCATTCCTTTTGAGTGGGGTCAGGTGAATTATGTGCGTTTATGTACAGTTCTGCACAGAGCGCTCGGTTCATCAGGAGCGAAGCTCTCGCCCAAGCGGGCGAAACTCGCTGCGTGACCGCGGGTATCCGCACCGCTACGGCACCGCACGTAGTAAACAACAATTCCGGTTCTGGTCTTATTTATTTATTTTTTTTTTATTTGGAGTGAAAGCAACAGACAGCAGCTTTAGGTTTGATAACCAACCAGGGATTATCTGTTGCATGACTGGACACATTCCACTGTCGTGAGTGTGTCTATTAAGAGCTTTTGCAGTACATGCAGGAGAGATTTGTGATCTGACACCCTGCTGCTCACGTGGGTGAGGAGATTGCCAACGTGCTTGGCCCATTGCTAGACTGCATCACGATCGGGTAGGGCTGGCATTTAGTGTCAGTAGTTATTGGTGCATTTGATTCATGGACAGAGATGCACATGATTTTAAAAAAAAAGTTTATGCAGTAGTTATCATATCCATTGCATGCAATGGGAAATCTGCTCTATACATTTTTTTCTGGCTGTGACATCCAGTTGGTGTATAAATCCAAATAAATTAAAGGGGTAGTTGCTTAGTTACAACATTATAAATGGATCGAGTTGTGCATACTGTACTGACTATAGTATTTATAGTGTTTAGTGGTGCATGTATTTAAAGGGATAGTTCACCCTTGAAATTTGTTGTCATCTTCCAGCTGAGGTGACTATTGTACTATTTTGCGAAGATGTAGCTGGTTTAACTCCAGGACAAATGATGAGTCATACATAGTCTAGCATATTCATCAATGAATTATGTTAATCACACTGAAAAGGTGATTCTGGGAAGTCATGTCTAATACTGACAAGTGACGCTCAGGGTTTTTACCCCCAATCTGCCCAGAATGCACTGTTTCCCTTGAAAAAACACTTTTGACTTTTTAGCCCATTGAAAAATCCTTGAACAAAGTATACAAAATCCTTAGACCTATAACATACAGATTAATTAATTCTCCAGTCATTCACTCCAAGAAGCTACAAGATCAAAAATCACTGTGCTGTATGCATATCTATTATCATATTGCAGTTGGCATATTCTGGGTATTGCTTGTCAGTGAGGATTATGTTTTCATATGGGTGGAGTGATGAGCTCATTTTAAGGCTGATCTATTGGGTAATTGACTCTGTATGTATTCCCTTGCTGAAACAGCAAAGCAGATTGTCACAAGCTTTTTCAAAACAACTTGCTTTCTGGTGCCTTCTACATTTCTCTCAACCAAACATAAGTGTAAGGATAGTATACTGTACTGCAAGTTGTACTAGTTTTACGGAAAGTGGGATACAAGCTGAGGATCAGCCTGTGAGTGACGATGCCCGTTTCCCCTGCAGTTTCAGTCATTGAACCAATTTCGCAATAATCTTGTTTACAGTTCCACTGAATGAGTACCAATAAAGATGCAGTCTGAAGTCAGATTTTTATACATCCATCCATTATCTATACACGCTTATTCCTGGTCAGGGTCGTGGAAGGTTCTGGAGCCTATCCCAGCATGCATTGGGCAAGAGGCTTGAATACATCCGGGACAGGTCGCCAATCGATCACAGGGCGCACACACACATCATTCACTCACACACTCATACCTATGGGCAATTTACGGTGTCCAATTAGCCTACCTGCATGTCTTTGGACTGTGGGAGGAAACCGGAGTACCTGGAGGAAACCCACTTGGACAGAGAGAACATGCAAACTCCACACTGAACAGCTCAGGCCGAGATTCAGCCTTTTAGCTATGAGGCGACAGTACTAACCACTGCACCACTGTGCCGCCCTCAGATTTATCATGTTTATTTTTGCAATCAGATTCAATCAGCTGTACATGAAAGCAGCGGTTTTTGGTTTTTATTTGTTTAAAACAAAGTCACACTTTAAGAGTCAGTAATGACAACATAAAACTCTTTTTTTCCCTGCAAATATAAACGGCTGTAGAAAATCTGATGTTGGCATTCTTTCAACCGAGCTTTGAGTGGCCCTCCCTGTTGACTCATTTCACATTTAGGTACCTCACACTGGCTCAGTAAGTGCCAAATAGGGGCATTACAGAGTACTAAACCGTTGCTTCTATTTTTACCTCTGTTTGGGAGGGTATGTTTATTGGAAAAGGGGGAAAAGTTTGACGGTGGCCAACTCTAACGGCCTTGGCAATGTTATGATAGGGAAGTGAACTTTAGACGTTCTGTAATTGCATACCTAAGATAACGTGACTGAGTGTCATTCTGCATCAACGGGACGCGCCATGAAAATGAGTGTGCTAATTATTGTATTAGCCGTGAGCTGGTATGAACTGAAAAATGTTGTGGTTTGAGAAATGCAGAGGGTCACGAGAATTTTTTTTTTTTTAAACTGTTGAGTATCTTACTAAATTGAATGCCAGACAGTTATTTCCCTTTTGGTGCAGGTAAGCCAAAAGGCATTTAATTCTTGTGGGTACCTATAGGCTAGCCTATAACATAAAGGATGTCTGCTAAATTCAAAGAGGCTGTACATCACCTCAAACTTCTTAGGGGGTTGGAGTAATAAACATGAATCGCGGTTTGTTATTAAGTGCAGTTGTGGGTTTGTCGGATTCCTCCAAAATTAGTTCAGTCTAAGCTGCTGTCTAGACGGAGAAGTTAGCGGAGCGAACATAACAGCTCGGCCCTAGAAGTCAAAGCCAATCAGAATTGGCAGGAAAGTCTCCACTTGTATGTGCGTGCGGGAGGGGAGGGATTTGCTTTTTGGCACTTTTTTTCCTCGTTAGAGCTGAACAAATTACCGGTTTAACCATCTTTGGGTCCACTCCAGCCGTCCAATCGTATCTTTCCTGCGTCCCGCGAGACGGTGGAGATGCTTTATCCGTGATACGCGACTCCCTCGGCTGCAATTGCAGGAATGCGGTCTCTAGGGATCCGGCAACGCACTCGGCTCGTTTGTGCGACAGGAAGCCATAACGTCGTCACGACCACCTAACTGATAGCGTTACTCAAAATAAAAGTCCCTGCCCAGAACAGCTCGGCTGAAGTTGCATCAGGAGGCAGCCAAGCCAAGCTCTAACAGGAAGGGAATTATAAGCCGTTAGTTGTGCAAATGCCTGGCGAAAGCGAGTTCCCACCTTTTTTTATTGACTTGTGTTTTCAAATACTTTATACTTGGGAAAATATTGATTTAAATGAAGTAGCAAATCGTTTTTGAAGATTGTTTTTGTGTTATACTTCTGGCTCTGCAGGCACGTGTTCATAGTTTATTTTTGGTTTCTTTACTCTGGTAAATCCTGGACACCTTGTTTCTTCTCCTACTTGTGCCGATTGCAAAGCATCTCCATCTTGTCATTCTTTTTGATCACTAGTTCTTAGACACTGCAATGGCCCTGCTAATTTTGTTCTCATAGCTCAGAAACGGCCCTTCCGTCTTTACACAAATTTACACCCTTATTTTTCTCTAGCAGGATTCAATATTTATTGTTTCGTTTGGCTGTCAAGGCAATACCATGAATATTAACATGCCCAAATATTCAATTTACCACTGGAGTCTATCATAACAAATAATGTGTATTTTAAAAGTATATGTTAAATAAAACTTTCCAGGTTTCAGAAGCAAAATTTTGATTGATCCCACGTGCATTGATTAAAAGAAAAAAAAAGTTAAACAAATCATCTCCTGTAGGGGTCCTGTAGGTGTGTGCGATGCAGAATGAACAGGAACGGGATGATGATGGTGATAATAGTCTTTCAAGTCTAGCCAGAACTGTCAGGATCACAAACAGAACACTACAGCTGCTAACTTGCATGCTTGGTGCTGAGAGTCGCTGTGTGGCTTGCACCTGTGCCAGTTAAAGTCAACATTTGCCTCCCATGAGGGACTGTACTTTTCAGAAAAGACACTGCAAATTTGCATCTGAGAGTCTTATGGTTTTTTTTAATGGCTCGCACCACTTGCTATTTTCAGGTTGTTTTGGGGGAAAAGCATTTCTTGTAAATGGAGCATGCACTGTGACTAAGAGTCTGAGCCAGGGTCTCCACGTGATAAAAGAATCTGTCCCTGAATTGTGCATCTATTGTGACTGTTAAGAGAGCGTGTTGACTAAAAATTTATCAAATACATTTTCTGTCCACTTTCATTTTTCTGCACTACTGCAAGATATTCTTAAAATGGATCTTCCATTCTCAGGCTAGACGCTGTTTCAACTGATGTATGTTTCAGTCATTTATCCCCTTTTTCATACATCCCCTTGGAATTCTGGTCTGCTGTTGATATTCCTTCAAATGTATGCCATAAATCTTGGACAAAAGAAGTCCAGGTTTCTGCACATTTCTGCACAGGCAGAGATATAGCTTTGCATCATCGAAAATGATACGTACAGTAGTGAATGCCCTTATAAAGGGTAGAAAACAGGCATGCTGTTTCTCAGTGGGTCAGCCGGCTTGCTTGGCACATGAAATCTCTTCATTACAACAGGTGAGGTGGGAGGTCAGGGGTTTGCGCGTTTTTTTTTTTGACACACCGCGTTATTCACGGCCGACGTGCGAGCAGAGCCGCCGAGGGGGTGAGGAGTCTGGCCGCGGTCGCACCGCGGTCGCACCGCGTGACGCGGTCAGGGAGATCCCTCGGATAATCGCTGATGAAGGGGGGCGGGGGGTGGGGGGGGGTCTCAGCTCCCCAGATGCATTGGTGGACCCAAAGGCCTCGTGCCCTTCTTATCCAGGCCAGGTGAAAGGGAGTCTTTGATAACTTGTGCTTGTTAGGGATTCATTGTGCTGTCATCTAATTAAGATGAGAGGACGAACATGCTTGGTTTGAACAACAGGGTGGGAGGCTGCTGATATCTTAGCTGGGCAGGAAGAAAGTTTTGAGTTGAGAGGCACGGCAACAGCGGCCTATACTGTCGGAGAAATTTGCAGGCTGCTGCTCTAGTCTAACAGAAGAACAGTGCCAGAGAGCACGCTCTGCACTGAATGGAAAGGTCGAGGTGTGCCTCCCGGGTTTCCCCTGAAATCAAGAGGAAACTCACCGAGCTCTTCATTTTGATGCTTCTGGCTCGACGACAGGCGGAGCGCTCAAGTGAACTGCGCACAATGCGCGGCTGGCTGCACCAATCAGCGGGTGGGTGAAGTTAAGGGCATAGTCGCTGCCAGGCACTGCCACAGCATTCACCTCACCTCACGCACACCTGGCCGCCCTGGAGCGAGTGTGCGGTAGGTATGTGCACCCATCGCGGGGTGCTTCGTAATGTTTTAATAAAGTTCTTTTTTCAATTCAAATTTGCTCTGAAAAGCAGCCACCCCCCCCCTTTTTTTCTTTTTTTTTGTATTGCAGCCAAGTAGATCAGTGACTCTGGATTCACGTGAACAGCAGCTGGTGAGCATGAGGAAATGCGTGCAAAGTGTTTCACTCCACCTTTTCAAAGTCAACAGACTCGCCTGCAACAGGTTTGGGCGCCTGTCCGCCCCCGGCCCCTCGTTCCCCCGCCTGGCAGATTTTTTTCCACTGGTGTCGCACGCGGCCGCCCTGCCTGCCTGCCAGGCTGAGTAACGCTCCAAAGAACCGCCCGGCTTCCCGCCCCTCCGCCGCGGAGAAGCTGCAGCCGCTGAACGAGCTGCAGAAACGCGCGTCTCGATGTCGGCCCCGCTGGTCTGGACGGTTTCGCCCGTCCGACCGGGGGCCGCGCGCTCCTTCCTGTCTGGCTGCGGTACGGACGGACGTGGCACCGGGGGAGTTGAAAGCGCTCTTTCATCCCCAAAAAATGTCTCACCTTCCCCTCTCTCTCTCTCTCCGGCATGCGAGCCGGTCGGGCCGGGAGTGCGGGAACGGCATTCCTCGCCCTTTTTTTCTGGGAACGGGAATGCGCTCGAGCCTGCGGCCAAGGGCGTCGCCCTCCGGATCGGAAACCGCGCTGGGAAGCACGCGACCGCGGGCTCATCTGCTCCTGTGCGTGCTCTGGTGGTTTAGAGGGAGGGGGGCGAGGGCTGGGGGGGGGGGGGGGTGTTGGGGCACAGGCACAGGTCCACAAATTTGGGGGGAAAAAAAACTTGAACCTGCTTGTCCGCTTCCCCTCCCCTCTTCCGCCCACCTGTGCTGCGGTGCAGGCGGAGGAGGAGACGCCAAGCCGCTACGCCCCGCCGATAGCACGATCGTCACCGCGCAACAAAAGCGCCCCAATCCGCCCTACCGGCTCCCTCTCTTTCAGCAGCTGCGCAGCGCCCCAGAGTCGACGAAGATTTACGGCTCGCAGCTCGACCGCGCATCGCCTCCCAGTACTGTGAAAGACTAAACAAAGTCCGTTAACACGTGCTAGGACTCGGGAGCAAAAAAATCTGCATCCTCTGTCTCATTAAATGCACTTTGTGCTGAGTAGTCACAAAGGCAGACATTTCCTCCCTGTAAATATAGAACTGTGAACAGCACATAATTCATCAGCGGAAACTTTTCGTATGTCCTCATCTCAACTGTCATGTGACCGCTATTTATGCTAAGCCGTTCGGGGAACTCGAACGCAGCATGTTCTCATTTTACAGTATCAAAGTTAGTACGAGTCCACAGCCTTAAATGCATACGGATGCACAGTGCGGCTCATGGCAGTTTCAGCCTTTCTGTGTTGACCTCAGGTGGGTTTTTGCAGACATTCTCAATGCCTTTTCTATGTGCATGTGAAGTCTTAGCTTAGCTGGCTGGCCTGCAGGTAGCATGACAGCAACTGAGATGCTAACAATGGCACAGTTGAACTGCCATTTATATCTCCTACACTCCAGTGTTGGTGCCAAACCATTCACAATGCCCATTGAGAAACTTGGTGGGTGTCACAATGCGGATGGTACATCTGCTCTGACCCGGGGGTGTCCTCAAGTCTCCTGGGCTCAGCCTTTTGTAGTAACTGGAGCTTGCGAAGGTTTTGGCCTGGCAAGTGGCGGAGGCATCCTGTTGCTAGGAGACTAAGAGGCGGGCATGTCAGCCGACAGGTCAGGTTCACTAAGGGCTGCGGGCGGCCAGGAGACTGATTGGACGTTACTTACCCAGGAAGTGTCTCGGCTCATCGCTGTAGGCTTTCTCACGGTCGCTGAATGGTGCTCCTGCAGCGGCTATCGGCAGATGTTCCTCTTGGTAATTGAGTACGGCCCAGCTAGTGTATGCACTGCAAGTGATTCCGTTCATACCAACACAATAAGTTAAGGTGATCACTTATCGTATCATATTAACACATAAAGGTGTCGGCAGCAAATGATAGTGATTTTATGCAAACAATAGATACCGTTCCTACCATTCCTAATTCCAAAGTGGTGATTTGCGTGGAGGTTATTTCCTTGTCTGAAGGTTAGACAGCAGCGGTTACTATGCTGCTGTGTTACTACGTCCTCTCATTGGTGCCATATCCCACCTTACTGTAGTAGTCCCAGTTGTGTGGAGCTTTTCCTTTACATTTACTGAACTGTACCGGTCTTCCTGGTTACAAGGGCTTATGTAATATGGTATTGTATTCTATTGTTAAGGGTAATGCGTGGCATGTTTGCACTGCTGTATTTTAAAGGCTTGTGACAGTGCTAGCAGGCAGAACAGGATTAATGGCAAATTATATGTTCGTGAAGGCTGCTTCCTTAGCCGTGTTTCCGTGCCGAAGGTGGTCCCGTCGGTGTGTTTGTGGAGGCGCTGGGAGAGGGGGGGCCCCATCCTTTCTGGGACCACCTCCTCGACGCTCGGGCTAGGTGGTCCCGCCGCGGCTTTCCCGCGCAGCGCGCCGGAGCTATTTCTGGAGCGGCGCGCCTCGGAGGCCAGGAACTCGACTCGGATCAAAGGGATCGCGGGAGCGGAACGATCGGCCGTGTTCCTCCCGGAGCCGGGAACGCCGAGTGCCTTCCCCCCCTCCCCCCGCCACCCCGCCACGGGGCGAACAGCCGGGCGCCGAGAAGAGCAGCCGGTCGCCATGCAACCGGCGCTGGCGGGAAATGTGGGGGGGGGGGCGCTTTGCGCCAGGCCTCTAATTCAGCCAGGAGCCCTACGCCCGGCCTCTCGTCCTCCGATTCGTCACAGAGCTGCTTTTTGGCTGCGCTCTGATTTTGGCCCGCCTCCCAGCATAAGTCAAGTTCCCCAAAATCTCTACGCATGGGATGCCTTTGTGTCATTCATGTCGTGGACTGTGACGCAGCTAAAGCCTGGGCAGTGTGGAGGGAAAGGGGAAGTGCTCAGCAGTCACAAACATCTGGGCTTTTCTGCAGCAGGTTACCCATGTAAAAGCTTTGACTCCGCCCACCATGCATCTTGTGATGTCCTGGTACAAAAAGCCCTGTCTGGCAGTCAGACCAGAGATTGACCACCCCCACATTTGGTTGATGTTCAGTCCCCACTGTCAGTGCCCACCCCAGCACCAGGATGCCGAGCCCGATCCGGACCACACCACGTCCTGCCGGGCCCTGCCCTCAGCCCCTCCCGTCTGGCTCGCCAAAAACCGCCGACTGTGACCGGTGCCGAGCCCGGCTGCGGAGCGCGGACCTCGAGCGGCTCTCTCGGTTCGGCTCCGGCGGGTCGGGGCTGCGGCTCCGCCCAAAACCAGGGCGTCTGAAAGCTTGGCGTCTCCTGCGGGAGTGTCTCCGGCTTCACGCGTCTCAGTCGCATCAAAGCGGGACTTTTAACTGCAGAGAAGAGTGCGCTCGAGCACGCTGCTTTCATCGCTTTGTGGAACGATTGTTTCTTGAGACGTTTCTATTTTGCTGCGTGAGTCATCGAATGGGGAAAGGATGCGCTGTAATTAAGTTGGCCGTAAAGTCATCTGCGCTTCAGGAGCATGATGCTGATGCTCGTCTGCGTAGGAAGAGCACAGGGACCGGCGGCGCGCGACAGCGTTTCGCGCGAATGCTGCTAATTAGGAACGTTTGCGCTTTTATATTTCCCTCGTGATGAATGTCTGCCCCTTGGACGCTCTTCAGCTCCTCTTCCTGTTCCGCTGCTATTTTTACGCCCCGACACATCTTCAATCGTTTAGGCCGTGCCGGGGCAGAGGAAGTGGGGCTCTAGGATCCTGCAGAAAAGAGGTGGGAGGGGCTGATTAAAGCGATGTGGGAGCTTTATGGTCTCCGGCGAGCTCTGCATCCTGCTGCGGCTTCCATCCGCTTCTTCCATTTCCTGTACGGTTCCCAGCTAACCCCCCCCAGGTTCTGTCAGCCCCCACCCGGTCAGCCGTCGTATTAGCCCCAGACCGGCGGACGGAAGGGTCGTCCAGAAACGGAGATAATGCCGTCGGCAGTTGCAGGCTTCGGATGGCTGCAGGTCGTGGAGTTCGTTTTGGCTGTGCCAGCGCTCCCCACAGCTGCAGCTGTGCCCTCACAGAAGTGGTGTATACAGGATACACAGATAACACGATAAACAGCATGGTTGTAGTGTTGATTGTTGATGATTTTTGCTGCTGTTATGCCTTGCAGTTAAGGCATATATAGAAAGAAATATACACAAAACTAAAATATATTTAATATTTAACCTTGCTTAAAAATTGCATGGACAAGGGTGACTTTGCAGGGGTGCCGGAGTTCGCCTGTCATTCATCCGCTGCCCTCTGTGTGGTATTCTTGATGAACCACTGAAAGCTGCGTGCCGGCATGTGTTTAGAGCGGAACCCAAGAAAGCACCACTTCTGTAAATACACAGTGAAATGTTACAGTGTTTCAGCTCTTAACAGATAACAGTTATGTGTTGGAGTTGAATTAACACTGGACAATTTTGCTTTGTACTGTCAGGGGTACCTTATTGGGGTGGGGTGGGGGGGGGGGGGGGCATTTACGATGATTCCGAGGTCTCTGATTGACAAGGAGCCTCTAGAAATCGTGCTGTACTTGTGCAGGGATGGGGTGGCCTGGGGTGGTGGAAGAAGTCTTTTCTGAATCTGAATATTGGCCCCCTTTGCATTGGTGCTGCATCCCTCTGTGGCCTGCCAGCAAAGAAGCATGTTCTGAGGGATGAGGTATACATGCCCCTGCACTTACCAGTCCCTCCCAAACGCCCTGTACACGCGTCAAGGTTTTTTTAAAAAACGCTCAGTAGTTGCTGTAAGTCTACGACCGTGTTTCCACAAGCGTATAACCTGTGGCATTCTGGAAACTGAATTAGCCAAGCCAGAACACACCGGAGGAAAAACAAAAAAAAACAAAACATGAAATCACCGCCTGTAGCCTGTGGCATGTACGCAGAAGAGAGAGCTTCCGAAGCCCGCCAATCGCGAGGACGAGGTTCCTGTGTGCGTGTGCATGTGTGTGTGCGTGCGTACACAACGGCGTCAGCCCTGACGCTATCTCCCGTTTATGGCCCCATGGGTGGCCTCGTGTACTGGAGCGTCGTGTATCCTGATAGGAGATCATGTTAAGGGCACAGCTACGGTTCATAAAGCAGCTCCTCCTGAGTTATATGGTGCCTGTTCGCCGCTCACATGCACATGTACAAGAAAGAAGAAGGAAAAAAAAAAACCTTCCCCTTCCTTCCTGGCACTTTGTAAATCAGTGTCCTCCAAGGCTATCTTCACTGTGTGGCTGCAGAGCAAAACAAATACATGAGTTGCATGCAGGGACGTAGGAGTGAGTTAACATCGGGGGGGAGGGACACATTTGCTCCCCAGCCTCTACCCTCACAGGCCCCACAATAAATATTATAGTTAATGAGAAAGTTCATTGGTTCCAGAGCTAGCTGTGGGTATTAATAGTGCAGACGTATCCTAGCGTCACCCATTCTCACCTGCAAGAGCTGGCTTTGTTGTTTCTTTGTTGTTCTGTATGTATGTGAGATATCTCTTAGTCAGTAATGGGCTAACAGTAGACACCCTCAAGAGGGCACAATAATGAATGAATCATGTTTAATCAACTTAAACCGCATTTAACCCTCTAATATTGAAATGCATGAATTAACTACATCACAAACGCTCTGTTTATTCAAAATGGGTATTGACTGCAAATTTTCTCGCAGAATCTTGCGGTGCACGATTTGAATGGGGTTATTTTCTAAAGATTGGCCTCCATTAAAAGAAATGGCATTTGCTGTATCGGGTGGACTTGTGGACTGCGCTCCCGCAGCATGCCTTTCAAAATAAAAGCACATGGTAAACTTTTTTTTCTTCTTATTTTCAGTACAATTATTGGGTTGGGCAAGTTTAGCTGTATCCAGCATTGGGGGGGACATGTCTCCCCTGTCCCCCCGCTTCCTGCTCCCCTGATTGCATCCTGGGAAATATCAGCATAGCCGATGAAGCAACCTGCGGCAATTCAGCCAAATCAGAATGTGTTACCACTCCTCTCGCTGGGTGGAAGTACACACCACCAAACCTTCCAACAGTACTCACCATTACACGGGGATGGTATTCGAAGGAGTCGTGTTTGGTGCCAAAACACTTTTCTTAATTGAGGTGTTAATTGAGGTGTGAAGTGCATGGGACCTGCGGTTAGTATGTGCTTACGAAGCTTTGCCAGAACTAATCTTACGTCGTGCGGGGGGGAATGTTGTTGGAGCTGAGTTAATAGAAGGGGGAAGCCAGGCCAGAGATAGGGTGCTGAGTTTCGCCAAGACCGATGCCCGCAGGCCGCGTGCCCTTCTGCTGAATCCAGATGCGCCATAGCCTAATCGTGAGGAGGAATGCCAGGCATTTCCTTTTTCTTTTTTGTGCTGACTAGGGTGGCCAGTGCGCTCTGTCACCCCTCTCGCTTCCTCTTATCGTAAGAGCGACGGCCACACCGCCTCCCCTCCCGGAAAAAAACTGCGTCCGTTTGCGTCAGCTGCCTCAACGGCACGGAAATGCAGAAAAGGATCCGCGCGCGGGAAAAAAACCAGCGGGGGAAGTCTGCGGTCGAGGCGGTTGGAAGAAGCGATGCCGTTTTTTTCAATGACTCTCCTCTTTTCAGTGAGGACATAGGCAGTCTGTTCAGACAGCGGCAACCCAAAAAAAAAAAAAAACCTCCCCAGGACAGGAAGCAAAGCACTGACTCACAACACATCATCAAGAGTCCTTCCTGAGGAGAACATTTCACACACCCTTTTTTAATCTTTTTTTTTTTTTGCATGATATCTGTGTGCGTGTGCGTTTGGGCGAGCCGGTGCCCTGCAGCTTGACTCGGTATGAGAAAAGCGTTCTCCTCTGAATGACCTTTGACTCCTGACTTCCTCGAACAAGATATTTGACACTAATTCCCAGCATACAAAGCACCGCTCGGCTGAAACTAACGAGTGCTCGTCTGTGGAGCCGGATTGGAGCACATGCAGGGGCGGAGTGAGGTGTGGCTGACCGAAGACGTTCAGGGGTCATGTACGGCATGTCATTGCATATATGCGGAAAGTCGTGACGAACGCGGCCAATTTGAATACTTCCGAGCTGCCGTGGTGCACAGTAGGCGCGCTCGGAAGTAACCAATGAGAATACGTCGTCAGAGAGAAGGTTTGTGTGTGAGGGAACGTGAGGACGTTTACGTATGCGTGTGTACTTTTGTCAGAGTACTTGTTGCTTGCAGGACCTCCCGTAGTCCCATAGCTGAGCAGAAACCTTTCTGAGGTGGCGGGTTTGAAGTGAGATTATGCGGAAGTTGATAGCAAACAACCCCTTCCAGAAATACAAGTGCACGCCAAGGAGGATTACAAGTAAACTGGTTAAAGTAATTATTAACCAACCAACCCTCACCACCCCCCCCCTTCCCAAATGCATTCCTGGCTTCCCCGCTGCAGCTGAGGGCGCTGTAGTCTGTTTCAGAAGAGGAGAGGGGCAGGGTCTGAGCAGGGGAGGGCAGAGAAAGTGCTTATCTTTAAAGGGAGGGAGAGGAGCGGAGTGAAGACGCACAGGAAGCGCAGGAGCGGGGCTGTGTCCGGGCATGTTCCTTCTGTGCTGTAGATCATTGACAGGAAGGGGAAACGTGCGTTGAGGCCAGCGAAGCGGGAACTAACGCGCCGCGGCCGAACGTCACCGCGGCGACACGCCGCTGCCACGAGCTCCGTTCATCCGCGTGCTCTTCTCCTGCAGGGCTGAGCGCGCCGCTAATTTGTTTTTCCGAGGAAGAAAAAGATCGCAGGTGTCCGCACCGCAGTGGCAAAACAGCCTCAGTAATGCAATAAGAATGTTTGGAGTAAAGCTCTGTTGTTACTCCATTAATTCTTCCCAAGGATGCATTCTAGAAAAACATCCGTTTGACAAGCTGCACAAATGGCCTTTTTCCTGCCCAGAATGACTAGGCTGGGTTTTTTTTCTTTCTTTCTTGAATTCAGTACCCCAGTTAACTGGAAACATACAGATCCTGGTGCTGAGCTTTGAAGCTTCCAGCCCGGCCACAGTCTGGGCCCCTATTTTCTTACAGTGCGGTTCCGCTTGTGCAATGACTTCCGTCCGAAAGTGAGAGTTCTGAATGCACGTGTGTGTGTGTGTGTGCGTGTGTGTGTGTGTGTGTGTGTGTGTGTGTGTGTGTGTGCGAGTGGTGTGTGTGCGTGGTGTGTGTGTGGGGGGTGTGTGTGTGTGTATGTGTGTGTGTGTGTGTATCTGTGTGCGTGCGTGTGTGTGCGTGTGTGTGTGTGTGCGTGTGTGTGTGTGCGCGTGTGTGCGTGTGTGTGTGTGCGTGCGTGTGTGTGTGTGTATGTGTGTGTGTGTGTGTGTGTGTGTATGGTGTGGTTGTGTGTATCTGTGTGAGTGAGCACGCACACGTTTGCCTCTGCGTAAGATGAGTCTACAGATAACCCGCAGATGTCACTTTTGGGAAAGCGCTCTGGAGGCGCGCTCAGGGGACCAGCTGCTCGCCTGCCTGTTTGGCCGAGCTTCAAAGCCAAGCGCTCTGTTCCAGGCGTCCCGCGGTCCTGTTTGACCCTCCGGTGAAGGCCAGAGCAGAGCGCGGCGTGACACACCGCTGCAGGAAGCCATTTGAAGTCTGCCCTCTTCGTCTACCCCAGCTGTCTGTGCCAGTGTTGGCCCTCCCGTTGGTCACGATATTCTTTTTTAAGGACTTTGATTGGAGGATTCCGGCCAGTGCCTCCCACCCAGTTGCTATGAAATTTTTTTTTTAAGTATTTTTTTTTTTTGGGCAGATTGCCAAAATGCCTGAGGGAGGAACTTAATATGGGCAGATTAAGTTCCTATCTCAGGCGTTTATAAATACGGGATGTTATGACATATTTTTTAAGGCTGTTCATAATGTGTGGAGAGTGCTGCGGTGTAAAATTATAAATATAAGGATTCTAATCTGCTTTGAAGATGTTTTACTAGGCGTGGGCCCTGTTTGAGCGAAAGACAGCGTTGCAGAGTTTGACTGGGGACTGCAAAGTGTCGGGGTGAAATATGCATGCGAAAATGATCCTTGTTTGTATTTTATTTCCAGGAGTAAGACGTCAGGGTTCGCCTGAAAGAGCTGGATAAGGTGAGCGTTGCCATCCAATATGCATGACCTTGCGGCTGTTGATCTTCTCACTTCTTCGTCCCGGGACACGCGATAACGTAACCGCTGTCCGCCCCTTGTTTTGAATGCAGGCGCGCGCGGGTTGAGATGTCCTCTAAAATGCCGAGCTCCAACAACGTAGCGCAGGCGAGGAGGACCGTGCAGCAGCTGAGGATAGAGGCTAACATCGAGAGGATAAAGGTGACCACGTGTTTTGACAAACAGGAGTGTCTGAACTCCGGGTCTCATTCCACGCATGCTGCACCATCGCTGCTTCCACAGGCTGGAATGTGCTGATGTTAATGGGACGGGCGGGGCGATCCGCTCTCACCGGGCAGCTCAGCGGCCCCATTGGCTGAAACTCCTCCGGGGGCGGCGCCGTGTTCTAAGAATGTGCTGATGTTAATGAAGTGGGCTGGGCCGGTGTTCGTGCCTCTTCCAAGAACCCTGGGAGCTTCTTAGAAATGGAAAACCCAGGGGGCCTCAGTTCTGCCTCAGGGGAATGCGTTCACTCACCTACTGTACACAGAATTGTTTCTCCACCAGTGCACATCTGCTCACTGTTTTTGAGTGGTTGTTTGCTTCTGGCTGTCCATTTGTGTAACTGTGCGCGCGTGTGCGCGTGTGTGTGCATGCGTGTGCACATGTAAGTGTGTGTGTGTGTGTGTGCATTGGCGTGCGTGTATGTAGGTGTGTGTGTGCATGTGTGTGTGTATGTGTGAGAGAGCATGTCGCATAGCCATAACCACTCCACCTCTGCCTTTCAGGTGTCCAAAGCATCAGCGGACCTCATGCACTACTGTGGAGAACACGCCAAGTACGACCCCCTGCTCATGGGCATCCCGGCCTCTGAGAACCCCTTCAAGGACAAGAAGCCCTGCACGATATTGTAACGGGATGCCTGAACGCTCACGATTTTTAGTGTTCTTTTTTATAGACCAACATCCGATTTAAAACGATCGTCCTCTACTCGCCTTTTGACCCCCCGAGACCAACCCCTACTAAAACTAGAACCCCGAAGTTACCCCTACTGAATTAATGCAAGTATTGACAATTTAGTTTTTTCCTGTATATTCAGCCAGGACAAAAACAAGGCGCTGAAAAGCACAAAGATTAACTTGCAGCGGTTTTCACCCCCAGGAACAAAGCGTGAGGATAGTTTGTGAGTGAATGCCGTTTTTGGGTCGGTCCAAGCGCTGATTGTTATCTGCGGTGGTTCAGACTTAAGTTATCTGAGTGCAAAGAGTGGGGTCAGAATGGGAGTGTCCAGAGCTGTGTAATCTCTGTAAGCAAGAAGTGCGGTTTTTTTTTTACCCCACACGCACTCTCTTTAGTCTGTTAGGACCCGATTCTAACTGGATCGAACAGGTCCTAGAAAATAATCTGTTTGAGCATGAATGGTACTGATAACTGTTATCAACCCCATCTTCGACGCAACTTGTCTGCATTGTTATTCCCCCCCAACTGGAAGGAAGTTGCAATGGCTTTCTGTCACAGGAGGAAAGGGGCGGGGCTAGCGAAAGGCCACTAACAACAACTCAGAAAGCTGCCTTTTGTGTGGCAGGTGTTTTCTGTTATCTCACTGCATTTACGCAACTCCGGAAGCTAAGACCCTGCCTCAGCCCTGGGGGGGTGGTAGTGATTGGAGTTGGGGGGGAAGACAGCCAGGACCATTGTGTGCAGTTGCCTGTACAAAATTGCACAGGCTAAGATTTGACACTTCGTGTCCAGGCAGCGTTTCGGGGGTATCATTGTTTCGACGGCTTGATTTCTGGACACGAGGAAAAAGCAATAAAACAAAGATGTCTCTAATCCCATTAATCATTATAATTCATGCGATTTGTCGTGAATCTGAGATTTAGCTCAAACTGTTTTTATGCCTTCTGCAGGAAGATACTAAATGGAGAAAGGGTGTCTTTTCTATTTGCCTTAAGTTCAGTCTGGTTTAGATGTCTGCAATTTTACAATGAACAGAGACTACCTTACCTTTCACCACTCTTCAGTTGTGCTCACTGCAAAAGCCTTGGTTTCTTTATATTTGCCCGTCTCTCTGCTTTGGGTTGTTCATTCTCACAGTGAGATACACGATCAGATACACTGTTTTAAATCTGGTCCTGGCCTAAAGATCTGCAGGGACAACTTGTACGCATATGAACCTTTGAAACCTAAAGTCTCCAAGTCAAAATGGTTTTGGTTATTGTGTGAGCACTGCGTTTTAAACAGTGAAATCCATAAGCGTTATGTTCCAGGATTTCTACAGATGGTCTGCGTTTTCCAGAAATGATCCATGAGTGTTTTATCAGTTTTAGCATTCCTTTTATTGAGGTATTGGAACAGCGATTTGCTAATGCTAGTATTAAAATTTTCCAATGGTTTGAAATCTGACAGGGAAAAATGTGGGGTATATTCACTTCAAAAAAGTCTTAACAAGTGTTTTAGTCTTGCAATGAGACTTAAAATCTTTTTCTTCTTCTCTCAAGTAGAAAATATTAGCTTGTTTTAAGATTTTTCCTTGACAAATGAAATTAGAAAATCTTTAAATGAGTAAAACTTTAACCACATTGGCAATCTCAATGTGTCAATTAGCAAAAAGGTTATATAAATAAAATAGAAGGCTATGTAAGGCTAGAACACATGTTAAGATTGACTTATTTTGTGTTTTTTGCGGTATTTTAATGGAACGTATCCTCACGTCAGGCTTTTGAAGTTGCATAATTGAGCCACGTTCATTTCTCAGCATTCTCTGGACCGGTGCCAGTGCCAGCAGCTGTTCTACTTTTCGTGAGCACACCTGATGAAGGCATTTAGACACGCCCACTTTGCCCAGACCACTTAGGCCATTTCTTGTGCTGTAGGACTTTTTTTTTTTTTTTTACAGCAGTAGCAACCAGTCCTGTTCCTGTAGATCTACGATCATTTAAACCCTAATATAGCTCTCTTGACTCTACTAATTAGCAGCTGAACAAGATCTCTAGCTGTTGAATGAGGTGTGCTTTGTTAGGGTTAGAGTGAAAACATACAGGATGGTAGATCTCCAGGAACGGGGTAGGTTACCACTGTTTTACAGCATTGAAATTCGCTGTACTTATTCGAATTTACTTTTGTTTTTGAAAACAGAAAGCAACACGATAAAGCGCCATTAAATTTGCAACTGTGGAAGAAAGCTGTTTGATATTTACCCAAAATGGCTGCAGTAGCACTTGACTGACGCTGTGCGTTTTATGATGAGCTTGAACTATAAAGCATGGTGTATGTCCTCTACATCCCTGCATTTGCCTTAGAGATCGTGCCCTGTGACTAGCATAGATATCTCGATCCGCTTGTAAGTATGTAGTAGGCAGCAAGTCATCGTATTGCAAATCGCAGTAAATATATTGTAACCCTTTAAATGAATATGCCTTATAAAATGAAGGATATTTTTATGTCTGTCTGTTTGTATTGATTGGTGTCTACTATAAAGTGTGTGAAAATGAATTTGAACTCAAGTGTGCCATCACGTCCATGGATTGTACCAGCAATAGAAACGATTACTCTGTCTGATTGTTCTTCACACACGGTGCTCTTAGCGCATTGCTCTCGCTTCTTGTTTTTTCCTGAGAGAGTCTTGTTTAGCTGTTGGGTAAATGTGTATTTTTCATGTGACTGGAGCTCAGTGTTCCATTGTGAACGTGGTTAAAGTGGCGACTGTTGAGGGTCTCCTAGTGTTGACATTCCATCTATACTGCCATATTTTTCCATTTCCTGGGTTGGCTGTACAGCAGGTGTATGTGCCATGACACTACAGGCAGACTACACCAGCAAAGGCCTTATTGAAGTGTGTCTGCCTCAACTTTGCTCTACTGTTAAGTAACACTCCCCAAGTGCTATACTGTGAACAAGGTACAGCCAAGCCAACATGCTGACACAGCCACTGCAAATGAACCCGTACCCCCCTTTGTAGAGAATGCTAATGGTTAGCATTTCTGCCAACACTATGGTGTACTATTAAATATGCCATGGTAGCTTCGCTAACTGCAAAAGAATGAGCATTATTTGGTGGTACAAGTGACAGAATTTTGCGCAAGTGAATCTGTGGTACCTTCATTAACCATGGAAAAAGTATTGAGTGGTGTTACTACTTAGCAACATTGCTGTACCATTGCCCAATAAGCAGCCCTCTACATTCAACGTGTTCTTATTTTTATCCGCAATATATATTTTACAGAATGACAGTGGAGGCTTGCTAACTATTCTGTATGTGATTCATACTTTCTGTCGTCATCATTCACTGTTGCTTTTGTATTTGTAAATGAATTAACCTGCTTAAATCGCTTCTTTACTTTTTCCTGCTGTACATTTTGCCTTTGAATTTCGGCATCTCTTAAATTTAAAATACATTGTTTTTGCCAACTTCACTTATTCTGCAAGTGGATTTACGTTATTTTTTTATGCCCTGTTTTGCTTTTCCCTGAAAATTCTGCAGCTGCATTTTGTTTCTGGTATTGTAAATGTTGATATTTCTTTTGCCCCTACTTCATTAAATGTCATTTTATTTGAACTATCTGTATATTGGTCTTTTTTGTTGCAATTGCAATTCACAAGCCTTGGTGTAAAAAGCAATTGTCCATATAGAAGGCTTACAGGAAGGATTGCTATGATTGTCCTTATTTTAGAATACCGCTTTATGCTCTCTAACTTCGATAAGTCTCAGTTTTTATGGAGATGCATCCGCTCTGTGGGTTAATCAGCTGCCAGGTTTCACCCTTTCCCTGATCAGGGCTGCCGCAGCTCACTGGAGTAAGATAAGTGTCCCGTCCGTAGTCCACCTGGTTCTAAATTCCTCCGCTCTCACCCTCCCGCCTGGGAAGCTGAATTCCTCACCCTCAACCATGCCGTGCGTATGGGAACCGGGGGGGGGCTGACGGCTGGTTCCCACACCGGTGCTCGGCTCCTGGATTGCCCCTACCTCAGGGGACTTGGGGACCCCCTGCCAGGCAGAAGCTCCTCTTTGCATTCCACATCACCTCGCCACATACTGAGATGGAATGCAGCATTGTTAGGCAACAACCACAGACCCATTAACTAGCCGTTTCTGTGTGGACATCGGTTTAGAACAGGCACGGTGCTCCTTCAATTACCTTTACATTACTGCATATCTAATATTTATTATATAATATAACATATATAATATATGCTGTTTAGCCCACCTAAACAGTGGATCAGCTCAGAATCCGCTCTTAAATAATAAATAGTGCAGGTCACGGCTCTCCGCTGTACTCATTCAGATTGAGTCCTGATGAGTGGCTTTTGCGTCACAGATTAAAATTTCTGTTATCATCTCTAATGCATCTTTGCCTAAGATGTACAATTTTTCATATTGCTGTGACACCCCTGCCTTTGTAAACTTCGTAACTACACAACAATGTGCTGCATCACAGCCATCAAAGAGTAGTGATCTGCCATGTTACCCTGAAGCCCATTCAGCTGCCATTAGCTGCGCTATCCAATATTTGAGTTTTGTTTTCTTAGAAGGGCTCCTTTCTGTGAGCTCTTTATTTCCTATCGCCTCCGAAATATTCTTTCCATTGCCACTAGCGATCTGCCTTGCCATGTCTCTCACTCCTTCTCTGTGGATGTGCGGTCTTTGATGGCATAGTCCCCCACTCTCTGCTCGGATCACATCGGGTCCTAGTAGAGTCATGTTTTATTTTGAATCAAGCGTTGCTGCCTCTTTGTGTAGCCCCTATCCGGGGATTGCTTACGAATCCTCCTTAATGGCACAAGGTCTCCATGCACCGGTTGTCACACACAGCAAAAGCAGGGGTAAAAATAGAATCAGCAGGAATTCTGGTTTCCTCTTTGCACGGGGGAATCTATTTTTAACCACTTTTGATGGTAAGTTGTGGAACTATTTTAACTTGACGTCCTTGAACATGAAAAAAAAAAGTTCTTTCCACTCAAGGCAAAACAGTCAATTGTGAGAACATGACACAAAGCTGAAAAGGACAAGTTTTGAAGGACAAGTTTTTTTTCTGGACCAGGGAAAGACAAACATTACTCATACAGTACCTTATCATGCCATGCAAAGTATTGTGTTGAGCTTAAATACCACAATACAACTGTGCATTTTGAAAGGTTTGATTAATTAAATTTCATTGGAATGAAAAAAAAAAACCAAGCAGGATCTTTCTCATTCTTCTATACCCACCTCTCTGTGGAAATATCTTGACTGTATTTAATCTAACTGTCAGGATCTATGGCGTAATATTTTCTGTTGAAAATAGCCTGCGGTCAACCATCATGTGACCTCTGACCTGATTACCCACTTGCTGCAGTCCTGGGCTGCTGAGGGTGCTGTGATAATGAGGTGGGTTATATTGATGTCCTGCTGGGAGCTAATGCCGGTCCAGGGTTTGCATGCACTATAAAGCACTTTGCAAATGTAGGAGCAAAATTATCTGCAGCTCTGTGCTGTAATAATAGTGGGCCACTTTCCATTGTAGTGTGACTGACCAACAAGAGAACTAAGATATATGCATAGCTGTAGATGGTCCACCAGGTACACGTTATCTCAGCACATTGCTTGTCATTTTAGAGCTGCTGTTCTGTTGATTGTCTCTGGTGTGAATGGACAGAAGCTCACACCCATCTGGCTCAGAGGATAACCTGAAGCCACGAGTAGACCTTGCAGGATCACGTGATATGGTCTACAGTGTGATTGACTAAGTTAGAGAGAATCAGTGTGCGCACGTGTCAGCAATCTACCAGCTTTTGAAGGTGGTGTGCTTAGAAGGAGGAATGTGGCGGGTGACGAATACAGTATGAGAGAATCCCATGTCTACTCTTCCTCAGTCATGATTTTCTAATAGAAGAGGAAAAGGTCACCTTTCCTCCCGTTTGCACACCTCTTAACACAGAAGGGGAAATTTGAAAAAAATGCATGCATGTATTACGCAGACATAGCGTCAAAGCCATCTTTCCCATCTACTTACTTTAACATTTTTGAAACTTATGTTGAAACATAATGTACAGTACGTTAAATTGAGTTGTTTTACTATTCAAATGCTACATGTTGTTTACATTTCATAACAGTCCTCAGACAAATTCAATTTAATAGTCAAGAACAGCTTCATAAAATATTCACTGGGTGCATTTCAGTACAGAGTAACTGTACTCATTTAGCTTGGTCAATGGTCATATGATGACATAGCTGCTGTAACACTGTAACAATCATGGGGTAGGGCTGGAATATGGTTTTGTTTCCATGAATATGCCCTGATAATGAGTTAGTTACCAGGGGGATTGCCTGGCTTGCATTAGTCCAAAAAAAAAAAAAAAGTACACCCCCATGTCATGAGTTTCAGCGTCAGTTAGGCTTCAGGTTAAGTTGCACAATCAACATACCAGTACATTTCCGTTTCTGCCTGCTCTGAAGGTTCACAGTCACCTGACATAATGTGCTGACTGCCCCTTTACCGCTGTGCCACAGCATGACAAATTTAAGTTATATGTATTTCAATAGCTATATAGCAATATCCGGTTTCCCCGATTACAGATATTACTCAAAATACCCTATATTAAGGGCATTTAGAACAATTAGGGAATTGGTGCACTGCTAGTTGTCTTCATATAGCTGGGGAAAAGTACAGAAAACTGGTTGAAACATTTGGCAATAATTTTCCACTTTGGCAATAATCTTTCCGCAATAATCACTCCTTTGAAGTACTGTGTGTGACCTCGGTCACTGTATTGGCTGGCACCCAGGATACTTTTAATAGGTCATCTTCTGCACCGAACTGTTGCGGAAACTGCTCACTTGTGGGCAGATTTATTGGCTTCATTTTATTACATTTTTTCTAAGACATGAAAGCAAATTTCAGACAACGCTAGAGACACCTCAGGGCAAATTTGCAGTCACCTGCAGAGAATGATTATGTTCATTCTGTTTGTAAAAGCACCACAGCACCACTGGGCAGCAGATTTTAGAAGTCAAATTTCCAATTACAGATGGTTACAGTGGTGAATTGTAATGAGTTTTATTCACCACTAATTCACTCAGAGTTAATGAAATAATGAAGATATACAAATTTTGATGCCGTTCTTATTGAAAATGTTTTAAGATATGTGTATTAATCATAATGTAATGACAACGCTGAGAATTGATGGCATCAAACGGCAAAATCAGTAAAGATGTCTATAAATCAGTTGAACGGGATTGTCGCTTTAATGAATGAAGACAAGATCTTGGATTCAGAAGCGAAAACTTAAAAAAAAACTCTGTCATAGTGCCAGAAGGTTTTCTCTGAGGACATGGAGTAGACTTCCTTAATCCCAATGTGGTTACCATGGCAAAGCTCTAACAGGTCCCAAATAAACACGCAGCCTAATTTAAGCAAACACACATAAAGGCACAGTCACCGCCCATGTTTCGTTCAAACATTTTATTACGTACATTTACAGGTTTTAAAAATATTGCAACATAAATACAATTAAGTTAGTACAATACAAAATAACTTAATGACAAAGAGAACACACAGACCGTTTGATATCATAAACACCAAATGCATTGCTTGTTGCTTTCTTGCCCTTCCCTTTTTAAATAATTATGATTAAAAAAATTTCAACAGTGTCAACGGAAAGTAATAAAAGTTGCAGAAAGAAACTCCGGGATTCCTACAATGTGTTTCTGCAAACTCTCCCCAAATCTTAAACCACCTTTGAGGCTCTCTTCTTGTGCACTCCTGAGCTGATCTGTGCCCAACTTACGCTCAACGTGGGCTGGCATTCCCTTGCATGATATGTTGCCTATACAATGTCTCTTTTCCAATACAGTCTTACAGCATTTTCATGCTCTGGTCATCCAGTGGTTCACAATCCTGAATCACCACGACTGTACCGAGTTTGGCCAAGAGTGCAAGTCATTCAGCTGGGCCGAAATCCACCCCCCATTGCCTATCGAGACAGCTGGAACTTTGAAGTCCGTTCTTTCATGTATTTATTTTTCCAGTTATCTTTCAGAAAAGTGGATTTCTCTCCTGAGGGGTCCACCAGAGCATTACACAGATCCAGTGCAATTTCTTGAAAGGTTAAAGAAAGTGAAGAAATCCACGCTCTCCGCTTTCATCGCTCGGGAAGGTTAATAACCGGCACCCACTGGTCCAAACAGCGGCTGTCTCTGCAGAACCCGTTCACTTTGCTCAAAGCTGGATCTTTCCATGTGGATGACTGTGGGTTCTGTAAATAAAAAAGCATAGAAAGAGTTCAGTCTCTCTGCAAGCCCTGCTTTAAAAGGGTGCACTCCACCAAAAAGACAAACACAAAAACACAAAAAAGGGAACCAATACCATTTCCAGGTGCAAGGTTCTGCAAGCATGGCTTACTGGCAGCACATTGGCCTCAATCAGTTTTACATGGGAAAATATAGCCAGCATGTGTCTTTTTTAAAGACATGGCTGTGGCTTGCTTTTGGGAATTTGCATTCACAGAACCTTCTTTCATGATGAGGAGTCATCACCCCAGCGAACAGTTCCTGGAACGTCTGTTTGCATAACGCCCCAGAGGAGGTACGCAGTCTGCCAAGTCAGCCACCCAATCTCACAAATTGGAATTAGATCACTCGCTAAACAGCCAATTACTGAAGCCCCAGACTCCTGGAAACCCTAGCCCGCAATCTACATCATAGACAAATTAGCTTCTGTGCAACAGCTTGAAAGAACTTCAGTCTGTTCTATCAAATAAATTATACAGATCGTACTTCAAATGGGGGTACTTTGTACTGTCAGATAACTGCTAAGAAAACCAAACCAAATATGTGCTTGCAGCCACGAACTGCATACTAAAGACGTTATATCCAGTCACATCCTCCATTCCAAGCTGTTCAACATTTACGAGCCTTGCACTGATAATTATAATTATCATTACCTAAGTGAACACGTACAGCTCTGAATATGGTCAGCACTGTGGGAACAGTTGCATGTGACTGGGTCTTTAGTAGTGACTTAGAAATACCAATTCAAGTACAATAGGTTATGTGAATTAATCATGGAACGCAGTCTGTACTGTAGAATAAGTAAAAACGTCGATGTTCAAGTGAATCGTACCGTGACTAAAACGCAGTGTAGATCCATCGGCTCCCCACCCTGTTTTACTCCCCCAAGGATCTCTGCCAGACGTCTCATGTTGTTCACACGCAGGATGCTGATGTCATTCTCACAGCAGAACGCCTGGATCAGAGTAAAATGGATTTGGAGAGCTACGTCCTTGACATCCTCTTCGTCTGTAGCCAACAGGCATAATACCACGTTATCCGGATCTCTGGTGGGAAGAAAATGAATCACGCTTCGTTAGACTACTTACCGCAATAAAGGAACACACCACCAATGATTCATTTCCATGCAACAAACCCGCAGTACTGCTGTTTAAAACATTAACATTGTCTACAAAAAAAAATTTTTTAAGCCACGTTAATCACAGAGTAAAACGGACAGCATCAACTTGACTTACACGTTCAGCGATTTTGCCGCTTCGTAAACTCCAACAGTAATACATCCTTGCGGTAATGCAGAACTGAGAACTTCTTCCAATGCTTTTGCCACTGAATCCATTCTGTAAAGAAATTCAAAACGTTAACTTATCGTTGAACGTACAAATATAAATGTTTCAACCGTGCTGCCAAGTTTACGAGAAGGTAGATAGCTTGTCCTCATTTTCACAACGACGCGGGCTTCAATGAGTGCGAACTCCCCTTCAACCGAAACATTAATTTTACAAAACGATCCTGCATACCATATGTGTTCGAAAAGTCACCTATATCAGAGAATGTTCCTGAGATCACATTTGTCGACTATGTCTCCTTCAAAATAACATAAAACTGACATTTCAGTTTAAAATGCCACATAGGCTATATTCAGAAGTTACAATCCAGCTAGTGTGGCAAGGGTAGCCGGTACCTAGCTGACGTTGGTTACAACTAGGCAAGCTAACAAACGACTAACATTCACTGCAACAAAAATCGCTCGTGAGCTTCATTCGTTTTTCACCAACTTCAAACAATGTCGATGTCAACGTTTAGCTAGCTAACATATGATCCAAATGCTGTAGCGGGTACTCAAGCACCAGCGTCTGCAAAGAAAATCCATTGGTTTGAGGATACAATTTTAAACATATTAGGTATGTAGCTATGCAATAACAATGTGCAAATCGTACCTTTCTGCAGAGTGCTCCCCACTTAGCTCCTCAAATGTCATATTGCACATAAAATCCGAATAAAAATCCAATGACGTCCTGGTTTCTGGACAGTGACTGCCGTTGGTGCTGTAGCTCGCAATAGTAGTGACGTCCCAGCAGTAGCTAAATTCTCACAGTACCTGACCTACTCACGCTAGGTGGTCTAATAAAATAACTTCTGCAGCTCCTTGTGACTACATTGTCCAATATTTGCATTTTGCAGCGCATTGGCCACATACTAATTAGCCAGACCAGGATGTGCATGCATACTGGCTGTCGCTGAACTCTCACAACAGGACAAGCTCTGATTGGATACACAAGGCTGAAGAGGTGTGGTTAGTTACTACAACAACACTGATTCCCTCCCTCCGCCTAAAACAAGGCAGAAACTTCCCAGACTGGAAAGGAAAAAAAAAAGAATATATATCTATTTTTGACATAAGTAGTAAATAGCAAAATATAACGTCCTCTGAAGGCAACTTCTGACTTCAGGATACTCTGTTTAACATAGCTGAGGCTATATGTATTTTACAGAAAAAATAAAAAATAAAAAATAGGGAAACGAATGGCATCTCAGAATCTGTCTTGTTATAAACAGATCATGCATGAAACGGTGGTTCAAGTGCGACGTCCCGTGGCTGAAGACGGTAATCGATACCCATTGTTAAAGAAAACGCATATCTCAATTGAAACGACCTAACGTCACCACGTTCATTTAGGATTTTATTTATTTAGAAAATGCAGTTTTTTTTTCAGTTTCCCTTAACGTAATCAGTACAAACTCGTAACGCGCTATACAAATACAAATCATCACACTATCAGAACAAAAAACTATTTTATTACAATTAAGTCCGTTGATATAAAATCTTTATTGAAACAAACACCGGGAACAAAAATAAGTATTACAAATGCTCTGTAAACAATAAACTGTTCTTAAACGGTTAATTTAATATTCAGTCGATATTGGAGCTCTCAAAGATTGTCTAATCGCATTTTGGTGTAAGAACAGAAACATGATATTACAGTATGTATTGACTTGCCAGCTGAATATTTCCCGCACTTTCACCCAAAAAATGAAAATGTTCCTTAGCATCATTTAATATTGGTGTCAGTATAAATGCCACTTTAAACGTGCATCTACACGGACGTCTACTTATGTCATCCACTTTTGCCCAAATTCTCAAATGCATTTCAACAACAGTTTTGAGCAGTCTGTTTTCCATGTTAGAAACGAACAGCCCATAATTCATTGCATGGTAACACAATTAGGCCTATGTTGCGGGTGTAGTTTCATGTAGCCTGAATAATTGCATTTTTTTGTACATGTGTAACGTGATTATTAGATCTGTACGTTCACAATCTTGGCCAGGTAACATGCCATTGTATCAGATTTTGTTCAGCACATAGGTATGTAGGCCTACCTGTAGGCTATGTCCATTTCCAGGCTTCCAGTGCAAACATATGGTATGGGTCTACTGTACATCTCCCATACATCTAGTGTAACTAATGACCAATAGGTGGCGGTATAGGCTCCTACAATGCCCAACTGAAATGGTGCAGTGTCAGGTTATGTTCTGCATAGAACAACATGAAAGTATGACAATTTTCTATGCTTCAGCTCAAAAGTGGTCGACTGCAAAACTACTGCACCTGCTTACCTATAGGTGGCGGTGTATGGTTCTACAATGCCCAGCTAAAAGAGTACTGTATCAGGTTGTGTTCATCACAAAAAAGCTGCAAGTATGACGATTTACATGCAAAAAAACTATAACATTCTTTAGGTTGGGGTAATTCACCAGGCCATATTAACCAGTAGTGCACCTTAACAACACAAATGGCAATATCTTCATTCTTGTGAACTTCGACCTTGAGACAGCGTTATTGGGTAGTATACCCCGCCCAGGGAAGTTCAGAAGTGTTTGTCATGGATTTTATAATTATCCATGGTCTGACATCACGGACACATGCATTCCTCCATTGGCTTCCCTGTCTACCCTGTGGTGCACAATTGTTTTATAAAAAGTATTTATTTACACACCCATGGGAGCGAACACTGTCTTTGTGCCTAGGTATTGTATCTGTCTCATTAATGAGTTGTATATCAGGCTTGGCCCTTAAATGTGTAATTTGTATCTGTTTTTTTTCCCCTCCAAAAAAGAACCTCTGCAAAACTGTCTAAAATACAATAAGTCATATAAATCATAATCATTTTGGCTACTGAGGTTTAATATTTGCTTTAAAGTTCCTAGCTGGGAGTGTCAGTGGCTGTGCATTGTAACAGTACAATCTGTAGAAAAACATGTTTTCAACATACAAAAATGCCATGTTACTCACACATACAAGGCACTGTAAACCATTAACACTTGCAAAATCTAGGCCTGCCATTAAAAGTACTGATATCAAAATTACAACAAGTTAAAATAAGCAATGTTGCCTAACTTAGCTAACACAAATGAAACGCGCTGTAAATCCTAAACAATGCTGCTACCCAATGCTTTCTAATGTAACTTGGCCCTGTGCTTTTTCATCTTACCATGTGAAGAGAATGTGGTCATTCAAAGCATCTGTGTCAATCGAAGTGTGAAACGGCAATCATATATGGTGGGAATAAACTTATCGAATAATTTTAGCTGTTTTACAGCAATGTATGTTTTTTTTTTTAATGACACTATATGTTTTTAAGAAATGCGTGCATGCAGCGCTTTGGGTGTATCGGAAGCACCTCTTGAATTAAACGCATGAATGAAATAGTTTTTTTTTTTAGAAAATTGTGTTGAGAACGATGATATGTTATTGTTTAACATTGCAGAAAAAATAATACTATTGTAATTAGCTGGAGAAACTTCATGGGAATATTAAGCCTATAGTACATGATTGGGGCAAATATATGAGTGATGTGATATTCCATGTGTTAAATTGCTTTTGGTGGATTATTTCATTTAAGTGGGATAGTAAATTCCACCACACAGACAAGAAACTCCTTACTTATCCAAGCCCTGCGTATTAATGACGGCATTACGAAAGGCAGATTAGTACACACTTGATAATTGAGCGCGTTTGCGTTTCCCTTCTCAATATGGAGGTTATCCCACACCAACGCGATTTGCTTGCACTGATTCATTTTCCGTATGCTCCAGCCTATGCTAGTGAATGGTTCCGCGCAACGTGGCAACGGCGAATTCTCTCAAAACCGGGAATTTGGAGTTTGCAATCTCAGTAGGAAGATAAACAACGAAACATATTTCAGTGCATACGGCTGTAAAACCAAGTACATACAAGATCAGATGTAAGTAGCCGATGCTAATGTATGCACATTTTTTTCGATTTAACTGAGAAGTAGCTATGGTTGTTTATGTATAATTCCTTTTAAAACTTTTTTGACTGTGCAAAGGGTGTGTTGCTTATTCGACAGCATTGTCAATGGGCTCAGAAAAAGACCAGTGACATCTCGTTAAGTAGTTTGAACTGAGGTGAGGTTATAAAATGTAGCTCTCTTAATAATTTAGCTACTGCTTCACTGAATTTGTACTGAAGTAACAGTTATATTGGATTGTACAGAACTCTTAACGTACCAAGAGACGTGATGAGGAGCATCACCACTCAGAATATTAAAGTATGCCATTCATACATGATCTTATTTGCTTTTTATAAATTTTAACATTAAGCAATGATTTAAAATGGGTATTCATGAATCAAACAATAGAAAACCGCGAAGAAAATGCTTTATACTAGTCATTAGATCTTTTGTCTTCACTGTATCGCCACTCTAGAATCGCATTCTGTAGCCTACGATTCCTCGTCATGCTCATCATAGGCTACATGTAGTCTTAAACTAGTCTTGTGTCAGGTCGATACATAGACTAAGACATTGGATTACGATTGCCTAGGCTGTTATACGATGCAATAAATCAAAGCAGTTGTACTTTGCCCATGCACCAACGGGAAGGGGGTAGCTAAGGTCTGGGTAAAATTGGCAGTCGGTGTTGTGATTTGTAAGCTGATGTGGAAGGTGTACTTTGACAGCGGTCAGATTTGAGAGCGCTTTGAACTGCGCAGAGCAAAGCCGAGTTGAGCTGTGAGTCTGAATCGCTACTTTTGCTTTCCCTAGCTCTTATTTCTTTCGTATATCATTTGTATGAAGAGTCCCTGTCTCTGTAGTAACAAGTGCTGTGTGCCCGTTTTGCTAAGATCGCTCTTCAGAATTATATTCTATTGAAGATATAACATTTATGAAGTGAACAATATTTTGGCAAATTTTAAGCAGAGGAATGCTAACCAATATCAAACCTCTGACCAAAATCGTAGTAAACAACATTTTGTAGATTTTGATCTTGGTCAGTTAGGCGGATAAGGTTTTTTTTTATCTCAGTCAGCTGCGCGGTTCTGCTTTGTGTAGGTGTGTAACACGGGGCTAAAGTGCAAGCAGGATGGATCCCAGAGGTTACCCGTGGCATGGTTGCGAACCCCAGGGACCTCAGTACTACGCTCCCAGGCATGCGTACCCACAAAGATCTAGAGACAGGGATGGGTACTACAGAACCGGTCACCATGGCGATGTATACCAGCCCCACTGGGACCCTAGAGTGAAGCAGTGGTCGGCTTTGGACCCCAGGTCTGGGAAATACGTCATCTGTCTCCCACCCCCTAGACCAGACGTCTCATCTGATCACTGGGGCACCCCTGCCATTAGGCCGGACTACGATTCAGATAGGACAAGTGGTCGGTCCCACTCAAGGTTGGTCTAAATGTTGGTTTAGGCAAATCTAAATCTAAAATACAGAAGATTGCATGCTGTCTTTACTCCTTTTAAAATTGAGGAGCAATTTGAGGAGTGGAAATCAACCCTGTTCCTGGAGATCTGCTGTACCATCCTGTAGGTTTTCATTCCAACTGCAACGCAAATACACCCCAGTGAACAGCTAGAGATCTGGTTGAGCTCCTAATTAGTAGAGTCATGTGTGCCAAATTAGGGCTGAAATGAAGACGTACTTGGATGGTAGATCTTCAGAAACAGGGTTGAGTACCACTGCATTAGAGTGTAGTCTTCCTTCTTTTGAGTGTTTATCCTCTGTTGATTTGCACTTTGTCAACAATTACATATGGATAACCTAATTTACACAAGTTCAGATGGATTACACAGGAGCATTACACAGTGTGGTTTTGTTTTATTATGTTTAGAACAAAATATAATATTGACATCTGATCTTAGACTCTAGCATCATAGAAAATGTACTCTATGTAGTGTTAAAGAATCCACAAGTGAAAATTCATTTTCCTTTGTAAAATGCTGTAAATTTAAAGTTGTTTTTATATGGATATTTATATAGCTATTTTTAAATGGGGCATTGTCCTTGCATGTTCATTTGTGTTCAGACAGGGTTATGACCATCATCCGCACAGCTATTCATCCTGGGACACCAGAGAAGATTATGGGTACTACGATCATGGCTTTCACACAGGGCACTACCAGCACCCAGGTACACATATGCTATTACACTGTTCTAGTTTTGCCTAGTATTTGTGCAGCTTTTAAGGGTGTGGTTTTCATAAGTGCTGAGCGTGGAAATGAATGCAGTGCTTAATTACTCTGATTATCAAACGTTAATGATGTCCAGATACTGGCCGATGGACTCATCAGGAGCACTGGAGGTCAGGGCCCTATCAGGAGCAAAGATATGAACAGGAGTGGACTGGCACTGCCTACCCAGATCAGTACAGGTCAGTGAGATTTGTTTGGTTCATGCAGAGTTACTGTATATTGGGAAATAGTTATTATCTTCTAATCCAAACACTGTGCGGGCTACGTGACCAGACATAACTGTCCTTTTTATTTCAGAATCAGTCAGCGAACAGATAATCCTCACAATGACTTTAACAGCCCCGACAGAGACCATGCCAGGGAAAACGGAGAAGATTCAGGACAGGTAAACTCCTGTTAGGCATTTATCATTGAAAAAGGTTTTTTCTTCCCATTCCTTTCTTGCCTGTGGCTATATCATGATTTGATACAGTGTCTAGACATTGAATAGACGTATATTTGCACAAAAAGTACATTTGTGAAATTAAGGCGTCTGAGAGACAAGCTAATGCCAGCGTAAAGTCTCGCAGGTTCAAGTTAGATCATGGCTGTGTGGCGCTGTCTTTCAGGCCTCTCTGTATGGAACTGGTACACTGGCGGAGTCCAAAACCTCCGGGCTGTCCTCCAGCAGCTACGAGTTGAGTCAGTACATAGATGGAGCGCAGCAGAACGACCCGCCCCCACAGTCTCGCTGGAGTCCCTCACAAACAGGTTCGTCTGACATGCAAATGGTCCATCTTCAGGGCCAGAGAGTGAAACTCAGTTCCTGGGGCTCTGTGCGTATGCTGGTTTCAATTCCTACCAATTCCATTGATTTGATTGGTCAAATACATTTTTTTTTTTTTTTTTTTTACAATTGAGATTTAGACCTTAGCTTTTCCCAAAATGTGAAGCAACTTGTGGGTACAGGCCTAAAGAATAATGGCAATATATTATGTACTTTTCGCATTAATATGAAGGTAACTGAGTACTGATTGGGCTAATTAAATAATTAAGAGAACAGTCAGAACCATAACCCAGCACACAGTGTGCACACAGCTTGACATGTTTGTGTTAGGGTCTTTCATACCAGAAAACGATGAGGGCCACCAATCAAAAAACCTTTTTATAAACAAAAAATTAAATAAATGCAAATGAGGCTAATTACATTGAAGTATTGGTTTTGGTTTTTGTCGTATTTATCATGTCTCTGGCATTCAAAATGTAACAGAGGTAAAGGGCTACCTAATTGTTCGTGTCAAAAATGAGTTTGGCTCCTACTACTTAACTGCTAGGTTGCGATTGTGTACGGTTTAATACAATGCAAAAATATTTCAGATGGGCTTGCTTTGAATTTTTTCCAGTAGCGACTGTAGTACTTAATAAATATTTAAATAAATGAATCAGTAGAAATATATTGCATCCATGTTGAGGGCCATCACATGCTTGGACCCTATTTACACCTGGCTTAAAAAACCAAAAATCTCTGAACAGATAACATTTGAACAGATATCCGTCAATCATTGTAAAGTGTTGTACAGAAATGCGCTGTAGTTCCATATTTCCCCTTGGGGTTTTTTTGTTGTTGCTTTTGTCCTCCATTCTCCTAAATTGGAATACTTAATCATATGTCAGCGTTCATAACTCGACCATCGGTCCTCGATTTGGAAGAGTGCAGGTGAGCATACTGTATGTGCTGCCCCCCAAAGTCTGTGATGTCAAGTGCAACTTCTTATCACGCCCCAGCCCACAAGACGGGCTTTCACAGAGGTGAAAACACACTTCACGCGTAGCTTAATAAGCAGACTTGCAGGCGCCCGATTGACTGGAGACTAGCGGGGTCACTCTAAAATGGTAAGAGGTGGATCCCTGCCGATCATACCCTCCCTAACTGCGAAGGGAAAGTGGCTGATAGATTTGAATAGAAAAAGTTGTGTTTGAGGGCATGCATCTTTAGTTTGGGTGTGAATTGTTGTAATAGATTATGCTAATGAGTTTTGTTGCTAATTACAGCGAAAGTGAGTCACACCTGCCATGGTGAAAAAAGCATAATATACATAATTTACGCCTTTTTGTTTATCACTGAATTTGTAAGGGCACTTCTACTGAGAGTCCGTGCTAGAAACACCTTCCAACTGCTATGCTGGTATGACATGAAAGTAGCTTTGGGGTGTGTTGATGTGCATGCATTAGATAGCTAAATTAATTATGGTTTTATCATTTTAAATGCCCTGTATAATCACTTATTTGCACTTAAAGTTTGTTTAATTGGAAACCCACTAAAGGATAGCACCACTGATTCAAATTTGAAGTGCCATTTATGTTCTGCAGTAAACACGGTCTCCAAATGACCTATACCATCTCTGCCTGTAGTGGACAGCATAAGAAGTTTGATAAAAATGTAAAATTGCAGCTGAATAAAATAAGCTGCTTGTCATAGTATCTGTTTTCTTGGGTTATTTATGTAAAAGAACTTAAATCTTTATTTTATTACACAGGGTCCTTAATTGTTGCTATGAACATGTAGATACCCTGCTTTATGGAAGGCATAGTTCAGTAGAAGGCCTTTGGATGTCCAAATAGACTTGATTCTCGGTGGGGTGATGCACCTCTGGCCTGGAATGTACTCCTGATCATGACATTGGGCACAGTAGCTGGGAATCCTGTGGTGCGACACACATAATAAGCAATAGCGCCACCTGGAGACGGTTGGGTTTCAGGACACACAGTGTGCCTCAACTCTTTGTCCAATAGGAGTTGTTCTTGTCCGCTGCACTCAGGCTGCAGTGCCTACTCGGCTTAGCTGGTGGACGACAGCAGTTGGCATTGTGGTGCTAGCCTGCATGCTCCTGATTTGATTGTATTGCAATGATGGGACCAGCTTATGAATACAACTGGCCATTACAAATTTTGGAAACAAAGAAAAAAGTTAGGGAAATGATCAAGAAAGCCAGTGCCGTCACAGATTATCAGAATAAAAATGTAAACATTTTTTGAAGATGTCTTTTAGAATATGGAGAAATTATGAAAATGATCTGTATTGTAGCTTATGTCTGTGATTGAAATTGATAACCTGAATCCAAATATCATATTCTGAAATGGGAAATGAGCAATGTAATTTATTGGCGCACTATTGAACCAGCCTTGCACTTCTAGACAGTGCATGTATTAAACAACAGTGCAGACCAACAGATAACATCCCCCATCTATTACCAGGTTGCATGCACTCCCCCCATTCTGGATACAGACAGAAATAAGTTTTCTTGGTTGAGCAGATACAAGTCGTGGTTCCTCTGCACACCCCTATAACTTCCACATAAAATACCTTCTTCCACTGCACTGGACCGGATCAAGTTAAAATAAGAGAGAAGCTAAAACATCGGCATCGTTCCCGCTACAGTTCACTTCTGCCAGGCTGTATACGGTGAATAGTCTCCATCGCTGTGAGGTCACAGGGGCTCCTGTGTGTACCTGCAGATCTGGGCGCCGTCCCGCGGGTGGAGGCCCCGCTGAAGTTCTCCCTCCCTCACGTGCGGGCCAGCTTTGGGCCTGCGGGTCAGCTGATCCGGGTCAGTCCCAGCCTGGCCTCGCAGGGAGAGCCCGCCCTGGTGGAGCTCCACAGTCTCGAGGTACTCCTATGCGAGCCGGTCAGACATTTGGAACCGGACGTGAGTCTGGTTGGAAGTCACGACACTGGAATTCAGCGTGAATGTTAATTATTACAGCTGTAGCGGTAAATCCTGGGGAGATCATGACCCTAATTGTAAAACTGCTAACGCTATACTTAACTTTATTATAACAGCAAAAGAAAAACAAGATTAAATCTGAAACAAGTCTGGTTTGACTGGTTTTTGTCTTGTTTTTTTGCCAATTGATCTGCTTTATCCCTTGAATAGACTAGTTTCAACTAGTTTTATTTTTCCTTTAAAGTTTTATAATTATTGAAAGGTAAAAACAAAGTATTAAGACCAGTACTAATGTGGGACTTGCCTTCTACAGATAATCCTTGTGGAGACTCAGGAACAGCAAGAATTACGAGACTTTCCTGGACCATTGACAAGGTACAGTTGTCAGCACGTGGGACATCTATCCAGCCTTATTTCCAGTCATAATTTCTTCAAAAATGTAGAAATGAAAGTTAGATTTTCTCATAAATTTCTGATTTGCACCTCAGTAAACAACTATTGTAGGGCAGTGAATGATCATTAGCCAATAGACAATAGGCACTTCTGTTCCTGGCCCGTTTGCTATGTGTCCGTTGACAGTAGTGTCTGTTTCTTTTCATAGGGAAGACCTGCACAAGGTGGATGCAATTTCTTTTGCCCTGCAGAGGGCAGAATCCTGCCTGAAGGACACCTCACTACAAGACAACACCTCTGCTGCCCTCTTGTGGCAGCTTTTGGTACTTCTATGCAGACAGAATGGTGTAGGTACAATACAGAACACAAGATCACTGTGTAAGAAGGGAAGTCACAAATATACAAAAAATTGCATTTGGTACAATGCCAGGCAAAAGCAGCTCATTGGAAAAGAATTGACAGACTGAGTATATCTTGGGGCCCTTGTTTTTGGTCAATTGTTATTGTAATGTCTTGATATATGTGTAAATTGGTAATGGTACTATATGTAATTGCATGAATAATCAATTATCAGTGCTATCTATCTACGTTGGTGGGTCATTTGTACGCCCTTCCTGATTTGTTTATACTTAAGTTGTAATTTTAGTAAGAAATTAATGTATGATTTTGGCGCCGTATAAATACGCTCACCCTTGGCATCTGAAGTATTTTGTTAGCATGTTCATCCTTTATCCTGCTTATTCATCGAGGAGTAACCCTTCAGTCTTGTAGTTAAAGTTCACGCATCGCATCTGCTCTAATCTGTGACAAAACTGCTGGGTGGCCTTGGCTAATGGCTCTGAAAAGGCAATTTGCTGTTGCTCTGTGCAGAGGTTCGTGGGTTCCGACATCGCGGAGCTCCTGACGAGAGATTCCCGCGCCCCGGGGAAGTGCGACGGGGAGGCGAGGGTCTCGGACGGGCCCAGCCTCATCGACCTCAGTGAGGACCCCACCCCCGAAACGGAGGTGCCGCAGGGGCCTGACCTGCTGACCGGAGCCCCTGCCCCGAGCGTTGAGTCCGGGGACGAGGCCCTGCAGAAGTACACGCAGCTCCTATTGGCTGGGAGGAAGAAGGTCAGAGTCACGGGCGTGGTCAAACACCAGAAAATCAAATGGCTTTTGTTGGGTGCTCTTAAAGAAGAAAACATAGGGTTCACTTGACTGATGAGTATCGCCAGTTATGGAGTATCCCCAAGTAATATCTCCATTTAATGTTTTATTGATATTTTATGCCCACAAATACAGATCAATTCACATTTTTACATATTCACAGGCATAGGCAATGCTTTTCACAGGCATGACTTACACATGACAACTATTATTGCACATCACTGTAGAGCATGGTACGACAGAGTGAAAATGCATTGACATCGAAGGGGAAGATTCCCCTGGTCTCTAAGGACACAAAATTAGCTTTTACCTCTAAGTATACATGCTCCTTTTGTTATCCAACAGTTGTTTAGTCGACTCCGGTCTTATCAGGAAAGGGCCGGGGCTGATTAAAGCTAATCGGCTAATCACGATCTTGTTTAGTCAGATCAGTTGTTTTGGTTCTAATCTTTCAACCCCAACTGGCCCTTCCCAGATAAGACACCTCTAACCTAATCCGCAGTGTCCTTTGCTCAACCATTAACACAAACAGGTTATGAGTAGAGCATCTCTGATGAATGGCAGCATTTTCTCACAGTGGATTTGAACCCGTGATGCGCAGGGACCTGGCGATCCGGTTACACCCGGTTTTACGCGCGGTGAAATATAGCACCGCTCGTAAGTCACCTCGGGGCACCTTCTCATGACACCTCTCGCTTGACGGCGGTGCCCCACGCTGGATCTGTTTCAGGTTACTGTGTTACTGTACTCTCGTGCGATTTTTCAGGAGGCCCTGGAGTCTGCCATGAAGAGCGGCCTTTGGGGCCACGCCCTGTTTTTGGCCAGTAAAATGGACAACAGGTCCTACACCACTGTGCTGAACAGGTACTGTAACTGAAAAATCCTGGAAATGTATGAAAATGTATTTTGTCTGTATTGTTTCATTTCGAGTGGTACATGTGTTATCTCCTTGTATAAACTGAAATCTGTACATATGGCTAAGGAGAGTTACATAAATGTATATTACGAGGTAATAGGCTTTTTTTTAACACTTAGGTTTATGACCGCATAACGCAGCGCCCTAATATTCTGTGTAATTGCAGGGCTGGTTTGCTAAACACAACACTTTATTTCTTATGCCAACTATTCCATTACTGTCTCAAATTAGGCTGGCTGCAGTACAATTAGCACAATTCCTTGGCTCTATATTTGATATGCGTGCTGTTAATTATGGAACTGCCCCACTCTTAAGTTACCTCTCTATAAATACCCTTTTTACTTACGTTCCTGACAGGTGTAGCTTGTTATGAAACATGGGTAGCCTGCCTAGAATTACAAAAGAGGAGAAGGGCTGCCCAGCAAACCGGCCGCAGGCTATTGCTAGCTGGCTATCTACTGCTAGCTTGCCAGCTCAGCAGCTTGTCCATCTGGGACAGCACGTGTGACTGAAAAAGGGGGTTGGGGGGGGGGGGGGGGGGGTGGTGTTCCTGGGGGCAGGGATTTGTTAACGGCAGGAGCGTGGCATTTTACAAACGTGCGTCATACACCCTTTTGGCTGGCGCTGCCTTGCAGGTTTACGGGGAGTTTGGTCGCCAGTGACCCCCTGCAGACCCTCTTCCAGCTGCTGTCCGGAAGGATCCCTGCCGTTGCCACGGTACTGATCTAGCACCACGCTGTTTTTATTACCCAGTTTTTCGCCACATCATCATCGCCCACCAAGTTGGTTATTTCCGGTATTTTCCATCCAGTTTTACAGCATACTGTGACTGGTGAAGCAAAAAATGGAGTGTTGCGGTCTCATAAAAAAAACCCAACGCAGTTCTTTAACATTTTTCTATTGGTTTGATAGAAGCACTTACATTTTACCTATTGCCTGCTTGCACAGGTTTTTGTTTACTGTCATTTCAGCTGAAGTGCCCCAACAAGTATTTTAACTCTTATCCCTTTCATTCCAACTCTGTAACTACATTTGAAACATTATTATTATCTAATTTTAGGGTTACTACCTTAAATAAAAAAAAAGTAATTGCATGTCATCCTTTTTTAAATCCAGCCTTCTTTTTTTATATCAATAATGTTAATTGATAACCTTTATGAAATTCATCTTATTTGTCGCTGTTATATGACAATTTTGCAATGGAAAAATATTGCCTTAAAAGGTGCTTATTTTCTCAAGTCTCCAGCTTCACTGCCTCTAGTACATGAGCCCGCAATGGGAATGTGGGTATCTGTATTTGTGCTCAGTGTAATGTTTCCTGTTCCCCGTGCCATGGCAGTGTTCCAGCTATGTGAATGTCCACTGGTTCTGCTTAGTGTTGTGTGTCCTGTTCCCCGTGCCATGGCAGTGTTCCAGCAGTATGAATGCCCACTGGTTCTGCTGAGTGTAGTGTGTCCTGTCCCCCGTGCTGTGGCAGTGTTCCAGCAGTATGAATGTTCTGTAGTTCTGCTCAGTGCAGTGTGTCCTGTTCCCATTGCTGTAGCAGTGTTCCAGCAGTGTGAATGTTCTGTAGTTCTGCTCAGTGCAGTGTGTCCTGTTCCCATTGCTGTAGCAGTGTTCCAGCAGTAGGAATGTTCTGTGGTGATGCTGACTGTTGTGTGTCCTGTTCCCATTGCTGTAGCAGTGTTCCAGCAGTAGGAATGTTCAGTGGTGATGCTGACTGTTGTGTGTCCTGTTCCCCTTGCTGTAGCAGTGTTCCAGCAGTATGAATGTTCTGTAGTTCTGCTCAGTGCAGTGTGTCCTGTTCCCTTTGCTGTAGCAGTGTTCCAGCAGTAGGAATGTTCAGTGGTGATGCTGAGTGTGGTCTGTATTCATCCTAGAGTTGTCTCAGTGAGAAGTGGGGAGACTGGAAGCCTCACCTAGCGGTTATGCTGTCCAACGAGACCGGAGATAGCGTCCTGCATCAGAAAGCCATCGTCACTATGGGGGACACTCTGGGTACAGACCACAGCGTCGGTTTCGGAGCTGAACACACTGGTGCACACACACACGCACACACACACACGCACGCACGCACACACACACACACAGGCAGCTCTTGCCACAAAGGAATGGTTACTCCATATGCTTCTGCTGAGAGTGTTTGACCCTGTTCCACTGTAAGCCAGTTTCCGATGTCCTCACTGTAGGTTTATCTTCATGTCTTTTTCCAGCCACTAGGGGCGTGTTCAGCGCCGCCCAGTTCTGCTATCTGACAGCACGCGCTCCTTTTGGTGTTTACACCTCCAGAACAGATAGACTTGTCCTTCTGGGAAGCAATCATAGGTAAGATCTGGTTCATCTCAGTCCAGCTAGCAAAAGATTCATTTTGAGCGTAAAGCAAGAGCCAGAAGCAGCTTGGTGTTGAATGGAAAGACAATGGCCTATATTGGCAGTAAATTGAATATCCTACTTTCTCTTCAAAAGGAATTCAGTTCTTTCACAGAGACATATTAAATTTGCATACTGATATACTGTCGTATAGTATGGGGTGATTTGCTGAGACATGAATTGTGTTTTTCCTGACATGTAAATCTGCCCTTTTCTGCAGTTTACCTTTCCCGAAATTCGCTCGGAATGCCGCTATCCAGTGCACAGAAGTGTTTGAGTACTCCCAGAGACCGGGAAATCCCTCGTTCTCCATCCCTTCATTCCAGGTAACTGGCTGTGTATTAAGTGCATATCCACTCCGGGCACTGATCGAAATGTACACTTCTGTTTCTGATTCAAGGCCTTGATGGGGCGGCAGTGTAGCATAGTGGGTAAAGAACTGGGCTGGTAACCTGAAAGATCCCAGGTTCGATTCCTGGGTAGGACACTGTCGTTGTACCCTTGAGCAAGGGTAACCTTCATTGCTTCAATATATCCAGCTGTATAAATGGATGCAGTGTAAATGATATGTAAAAAATTGTGTAAGTCTGCTAAATTCCTGTAATGACGTTGTATGTGTAGCCGTTAGCTGTAATTCTGAATGTGATTCCAGGTCTACAAATTTCTGTACGCCTGTCGCCTGCTGGACTGTGGTCTGGCGTCCCAGGCCTTCCACTACTGCGAGGTGATCGGGAAGGCCCTGTTAGGGCAAGAGGTGCCTTGCACCGTCCTGCTGGGAGAGGTCATTAAGGTAGCGTATCCCGTTCCACATGCTAAGGGAATCCACATACATAGACATGCGCACACGCACACACTGGTTTGCACATTCAAGCTGCTTCAATTATTTTCCCAGAAAGTATTCTAAAATTTAGAAAGGCATTTGAATATATTTGAAAGTACATTTGTAAAAGTTTTTTGGGATGTATAAATATCTGTATTTGTGCTTGCTAGTGTTTGGATATTTTTGGAACTGCTCTCCTACACTTGGTCCCATTACATGGAATAGCAATAAACTAAGGCGTACTCACAGCAGGATACCCACATTTGCATCATTCGCTGAGAAAATTAGCCATATTGTCAAATTTTATTCTGCATTCCAAAGTAAGCAGAAATGTATCCAAATTTATTTCTCCAAACATTAGTCAGCAGGCTTTAAAATGAAAATGGATCTCATTTTCAGTGTCATAAATTGACAGATATTATTTAGTCTATGTACTGTATCTATGAAATAAACTCTTCAGTTCTCCAACTGGCCTAAAGTCCTGGGCATTGGCCTGGTGTTCAAGGTATTTGAAATGCATTTTAAAAATAGAAAAAAAATTATTCAAATATAACAGTGCATGTGTATGGGCGACATGGCTCAGGAGGTAAGAGCGATTGTCTGGCAGTCGGAGGGTTGCCGGTTCAAACCCCGGCCTGGGCGGGTCGAAGTGTCCTTGAGCAGACACCTAACCCCTAACTGCTCTGGCGAATGAGAGGCATCAATTGTAAAGCGCTTTGGATAAAAGTGCTATATAAATGCAGTCCATTTATGTGTATGTGCGTGTTTATCTGTGTGTGTTATGTTGTGTGCGTGTGTGTATTATGTGTGTGCGTGTTTATCTGTGTGTGTGTTTGTGTTTGTGTGTGTGTGTGTGTGTGTGAGTTGTATGTGTGTGTGTCTGTGTTGTGTGTATGTGCATGTGTGCGTATGTGTGTGTATCTGTGTTCACCCCCCTCTCCATGTTTTGCCCGCTCAGCACTCTTCCTGTCTGTCTCGTACAGCTGGCGGAGAGGCTGAAGCAGTCAGAGCCGCAGTTGGGCGACGCGGGCGGCCACAGACCCGCCGGCGATCCTGAGTGGCTGGCACAGCTGCGGACGGGTCAGCGGGGAGCTCAGGTGCAGATGGATGTGTGGGTCTGGGCCCAGCCGCAAATATCAATCAACTCGCTACGTCCTAGTTTCAGCACTTACGTTTTATTTTTCAGAAAGGACTGTCGGCAACTTTATATTTCTGATATTTAATGAACGCGGAATATGAACGATGCAGATATGAAGATAATGCAGATAAACAAGAAATGATTAATCGCTTGTAGGACTCATCGGCGTTAATGATTTATAGCTGATCAGAAAATGAATTACTGGCAGTTTTCCCCGCTGTATTTCCACTTGAGAACTGAATCGGTTTTTGCCAGTTGTATTGGAAGACTCAAGATTTCTTATTATCCCGGTTCAGTCAACACCACAGAAATTTGATACAATTTTCCTGTCCTTTTCTGTTTATTTTTGTCTGAAGCCATGAGCCGTAAAAAGTAATGGAGGTCATAAAATTACATGATGTGTGCAAAGTTTTTATTACTATTTATTACCGTGGAGGGCAACGGTCACAGAAACTAAAATGAATTGTAAAGCATATTTTCACAGCAACCAAATGAAGATGTCCGTGTAAAATTTATGTGTTTGCATAGATGGGGAGTTGTAGTTTTAGTGACACCTACCAGTCAGCTGCTGAAGAAAATGCATTTGCAAACCAGGAAAATGGAGTGTACCCAGGTAACTCTGAGGCCCAGATCATTATTTCAGTGTTAAACTGCATGGTGGTATTTCTCCCACCTGGTAGAAAATGTGTGTCATTAAAAAGTTGAGGTTTATCTTTGGATTTCCCATAGATCCCTACACAGGCGATCAGGAGTTCTCCACAGGTGGGGTGGTGGGTGACGTCCAGCCACCAGAAATTCTTTACCCACAGTTTGAAGGTGCCATGGAACAGCATGCTTCCCACGGCTGGCCAGAGCAGCCAGTCTGGCAAGCTCACAGCCAGCCTGCAGCACCCCCGGTGGTCGGGGGACAAGAATACAACCTCCAGTTTGATAATAGCACATATCCGCAGCCTGCACCTCTGAATCCGCCACTTCACAGTCAGTTCTTGGACGGTCAAGGTAAGCACGTTGAAAAGAACCTCAGGTTTCAGGTTTAATGAATGTCTTGGCGAGACTATGCCCCTGCTTCCTGAAGGGCCCCTAAACAGCGAATTGCAAATCTGGTATGGCCTGAGCTATGCTACCGCTATTACTTTTTTCTGCTGTTGTTGTAGACACACTGACATTAAATCCCATTGGTCCTAAAGAAAGTATCTATACAATATTTTCTTACCCATCATTAAAAATGGTCACTTTATCCAAGAAATGTGGAGTTATCCCAGCCTTAAAATTGTACTTCTGTACTATTTATTATTTGTTATTTGTTCATACTTTTTATGTCTACACAGGGGATGATATTCAATCGTACGCTGTGAGGGTAAGTGACAAGAGCTCTTTGAACACTTTGACCATTGGCTTAATTTCTAATGTTGATAATTCTCAAGGCTAGCCATGTATGCGCACCGACAAGTGGGGTCTGATGCGTGATTTTTCCTTGTGCCTGCACAAAGTTGCCTGTAGTGAGACGAAGTTAAACGCTGTCTTTTTTATCCTTATGAATGAACGCCCTTTTTGTGTCTTGTGGAGAAGGATATGCAGATGAGTGGGGCGGATCCAAACACGGGGGAAGAGGGAGGGGCCAGCCAGCTGACAACCACCCAGGAAAGGAAGGCTGAGGAGCAGAACAATTTGCAGCCTGAGAAGGTGTGTCCCTGTCCACAACCAAGTCAAAATGAATAAAAATGAATTAAGAAAGACTGCAAATTCATCCGTGCATTGGCGGTTTCCATAATACGGTTGGAGAGTGTGACAGTTGGAGAGTGTGACAGTCTGTTTGTTTTCCAGGGCACTAAATCCGGATGGTTTAGCGGCTGGTTCAAATCAAAGCCTAATGACGTCCAAAAGGAGGGGAGTGAGGATGCCAGTCTGGGCCCTTCGGTAAAGGTAAATCGGCTTATGCTCTGCAATGGAGCCCACAAGGGACACAGACTGCATGACATGGTGTTCATGAGCGCTTTTGCGTTCAGTTTGTCGGGTTGTTGTTTTCTGTGAGATTAGTTGTAATTTTTAATGTATTGTTTTTGGATAAAGCAGTGGTTAATGGGCGAGATTTGAGGCTGAAAGTCCAAAGGGCGGCCAACATATGCAGTGCCCTGCAGAAGTGTGGGAACGTGGAGCAAAACTAGTTATTCTTGCAATATGTATTTAAGCCATTTGGATTTGAGAAATATGGAGGAGGTGTTGTCATTGCTTGGGCATGTATGGCTATTTCTGGAATAGGATCACACATTTTTATTGATGATGTGACAGTGGATGGAAGCAGTAGGATGAATTCAGAAGTGTACTGACAGATTTTACCTGACAACGTACAAATGAATTCCTTGTGCTTCATCCTGCAACAAGACAATGACCCCAAATGCGCGTCCTATGCAACCAAAGCATTTGTCAATGAGAAAAGTGGAAGGTTTTGGACTGGCCAAGTCAGTCACCTGATTTAAATCCAATGGATCATGCATTTCACTTGCTGAAGAGCAGACTGAAGAGAGCACCCCCCCAAAACAAAGATCAACTGAGAGCAGCTCAAGTGAAAACCTGGAAAGGCATTTTTAAAGAGGATTCCAAATGGTTGGTGATGCCAGCGGGTCGTAGACTTGAATTGGAATTTACTTTTAAGTTCATCCGTTATCTTATTTTTGCACAGCTCAAAAATAGCTGTTTCTGTAAAATGATAAAACATATTTGCATGTATACACCACTAAAATAAGAACTAATTGTCTGTATTTTTGTGTCAGATTATTTTTTTGATCACAAATCCAAATGCCTTAAGTATATAGCAACAATATCCAATTTCACTCTACTGTTCCCAAACTTTTAGAGGGCACTGTAAGCAACAAAGCTGTGTAAATTGCTTTGGATAAGAGTTTCTGTTAAATGCCTGTAATGTAATATTTTACTTGCTTCTACAGGAGACCACAGCACCTCCTCTCTTCTCCACCCTTCCCCCACCAACTGTCAATCCAGCCATGTTTCCTCCTCCACCTACATCCACAGGGATTAACCCGTTCTCCAAGAAGGCTGGTGAGTACATGGCTGTATTGTCCCAACGTTACCGTGGAGCAACAGCCAGATGATGCAGTATCAGTAACCCAAAATCCCAGACACAGGCAAAAATAGTATTAACCCCTTCATGCAAGCCCTCTAATGGCCAGGATGCCGGTGTCTTGAGATTGCTCAACATTTATTGCTCCTGCAGCCATTCTGTCAGTGGAAATAAAACCTGTGTTCTAGGTTTTTTAGTACGCTACAGTGATGCCAAATACAGAATTTCTAATTGCCACCAATGTAGTGTAGTTTGTCCATTTAACAAACAACCAGAGCCCAGTTTCATTGGCTACTATACCAACCAAGTGTCACAAACTGGACAATAGCTTCTCTCTGGGAGTTCATTAAAAATATTAATTGACAAAATTGATAAATGTTCACCAAAGATTTGTGTAGAGTAATTATGCCGCATCATTCTACTGCCAATATATGCTACTAAATATGGAATAAATACACAATCCTACCATTGTTTTACATTTAGGGATGTCCCTGTCAAGATTCAGTGGTCATTTATTGTCTTGGATAATCTGATCTGATAATCTGTGAAATATACTCCCATTTGCAATGCCTGTATACCTTCTGAGATAGCTGTGCGCAAAACCACAATTGCTGTTTACGCCGCTGTGCACAGACTGACTGGCCTGCACAGAGCCCTGACCTCAACCCCATTCAACATCTTTGGGATCAGTTGGAAAGCCAACTGCGAGCCAGGCATAATCGCCCAATCAGTGCCATACCTCACTATTGCTCTTCTGGCTGAATGGAAGGAAATCCCTATAGCAATGCTCCAACATCTAGTATATAGCCTTCCCAGAAGAGTGGAGTTTGTTATAAGAGCAAAGAGTAGACCACCTCTATATTAAATCCCATCATTTTGAATGAGATATTGGATGTCAGGTGTCCACTTACCTTTGGTCATCTAGTGTATATTGACCATGCATTAAGAGTAGGTTTCTGCTATGTAGGAACATAGTAATCACATTTGTTATCTTACACCTTAAAAGGTTAATATTGCCACATGGCATGATTGAACACGATACCGCATGCAGTATAACCAAAATATGTCAGTGCTTACTTACTTGTTGTTATGTGATCTGGTGTGTACAGGGAGGCAGCAGTCTTCAGTGCAGGGTCAAGTTGCATCCCCTGGCCCGACCTCCATGACGCTCTCTTAGGTAAGGGCCTGACCACGGTGGACACATAAGTGAACGAGAACGTAAAACTCTTCAGAAAGACTTGAGTATTTGACTGATCAACATTGCCTTCTTCTCTGTATTCATTTACAGGACCTTTCCTGTTATGATTTGTGGTAATGCTCAGAGAAGCTGGGTAACGGGGGAGGAAAGCTGACGAACGATTTTGATCGACTTGAAGCCGATGGCACCCTCCGGGACCTCGTTGCTAGGCCAGTGCCCCCAAATTTCTTTTTCTGGATCACCCCTTGAGCCCCTAGTATTCCCACATCAGCGCAGTGCGGTTACAAAAATACACGGGACGCGCTAGCCCCATCGCTGGGGTTTTAAGGTCATGTTATCCATCACATTTGATTCGCTGAAGAATCCGAACAGCTGAGGTCGCGCCTCAGGGAGGTTTCCGTAGGAAATGGTGCTCCGAGTGGGTTGTGACGGGCTGCCATTAAAACCACCACCAAAGGTTTTCTGATTTGTGTAACATGCACCAAGCCAAAGAAAAGCCTATGGCTTCAAGAAATGTATATGTGTTAATGGCTTGTTGTGGAAGGACAGACTGTAGCCTGGAAGTACTTTTTCCTTTCACCATGTGGTTTAACACTTTGTCCATTCACGTCAGGTCACATGCACTAAAACATTAAGCGTATCGAAAGTATATGGAAGCAAAGGCCTTGTGTAATGCATAGTTTCTGTCAGATAACAGCTGTGCCATCACAATTGCATTGTGGTAGGGTGTGTCCATGTTCAGACAGAATTTTATATATTTATGCACACAAACAAGGTCCTGTTATGCTATGCTGGTTTGTTAAATTGAATAAAATAAAATAAAAAATCACATCTAAGATGAATGGATCCACTTCAAGCTGGAAGGTGCTAGCATAAAATGCACATCATTAAATTATCTCTATGGTATTTAAAATGTATGTTAGGAGTTGGCAGAAAGCACAATATAAAATATATTGTTGTTAATGGGACAGTGTAGTTTATATAGATATCATTATCATGATATCCAAATGAATTTTGCATATATTGAGTGATGCTCAATATGAACGTTTAAAAGTACTTTATTTATTCAATGAATGCAGCTTAGGAGCATATGTAAAAATACTGAAGCATTATGTATTTCAGAAATCAATTTTGTTTTGCTTCAATTGGGCATTTTCGTTTTGTATTAGCCCTTACCTATATACATGACATTTAAATAAAAATGTATTTGCTAAATTGTTTTGTAATCTTGCCTTCTTTGTTTTTCATCCTAATTTATGCTTTATAAAATGCAGTCCTCCACAAAAGCTACCCAGCTCACCATGTATGTGTGATCTGGTTTGTCCAGCTACCCGTATTTATGGATGTAATGAGCGATGACCATTTATGGTGTTGTTGGTCAGGTTCTGTTTATTCGGCTAATTCATTTCCCAAACTACTGTTTCTGCTTGAGCGAGCAGTAGCTAATCTATGGACACTGTTAACACCATTGGTCCCTTTTGCCAAAGAGCAAACTGAAATATGGGTCAACTAGGATGTCCTGGTAGCTGACGGTGGGACCTTGACTGGAGTATATGCTAGAACGTTCTTGTTGGCCCTTATTTTGGTTATGTTGTATTTAGTTGTAAATAAGCAAGCCTAACTTTGGCGCACTGATAAAAATGTCATAAGGCTGCAATACGACCAAAGATGCAAAATAACCAAATAACACATTACATTACGTTACATTACAGGCATTTGGCAGACACTCTTATCCAGAGCGACGTACAACACCAAAGTGTAACACCAAAAACCACCCACCACATTTCCCCATATGTATGACATTCTTTTCAACATAAGTATACTTCTTCCGATGCCAAACCCACTGCTGGTGTGCATGGTCAACAAGCTCAATTTGATCCTCATTTGACCATAACACCTGGTTTTAATTGAAGTTCTAATACTGAACTTCAGTTGGAACTGGGTGCTGAGGTCAGATGAGATCAATGTTTTGTTAAGGTCAGTAATCAGTGTACTCTTTTGGAGAGATGATGCAATGCTATGAAGTGAGGTTCTGATGAATTAAGAATGATAAATCTGATTGGTTTAGAATACAAGCTGGTGTGGATATAACAAGTTGATGAATTGGTCAATGTATTAAACAGCACAAAAATATTTTGTTTGTTCAAAAACAGAAATGGGCTTAATTATGTACCCTCTATTCTGAATTTATATACAGTATTATATATTTTACTGGTGTTGATGACAGAATATCGGCCAAAACACAATCAAATGTTTATTACCTTCGAAAGACAGTCTTTTTCCTTATACACGCCTGATCATTTCATTTCATTCAAAGCACATTTTTAGTTACAAACATTTACCAACACACTTCTCCAAGTTTCCCATTGATGGGGCATGTAAATTTAATCCGGTGCAGTGGTTAATTTTTTTCTTGCAACGGCCACATTTTGGCACAATGGTAAACTCAGCCTTTTTTTCTCCATGCCAGATACAGTGCCGACAGACTCCTTGGTGAATGAGATGTGTTTGCTTGTTTATTAAATGCAAATGCAAGGAATTACAGTAGCCTTTTGCTGCCGTTAGAAAATGATGCTGAGGGCATAATTCACATTTCACATCAATTCAAAAATAAAATTTTCTAATGTTTCATTGAGTTTTGAATGAATTGAATGTTTTAGCTTTCATGAGGTGAAATCACAACCTTGATGTTTGGAGATGAAAATTAATGATCAGTGTATGATTACAAACATGAATTAGATGATGAAGCTAATAAATATCTAAATGCAGTAAATTGCAGCAATTATGGCTTGGAAAAATTATATATTGCATTACATTTATCTGGAAGACACTTTTATCCAGAGCAGCAAACAGTACTGGAAAACAACTGTTACTCTGAGGACTACAATAATGCGGTATCACCATGAAGGCACAGGGACCCATTTATAATTTATACATGTACTATTAACCTAACAAACAACAAATAACTTTCCTTGTAACAAGAAGGTATGGTTAAACAGACAATCTTACACAGCTATACCTTCAGCATTATCCAAAATAAATAATTAAATAATTTTAAAAAAGGAGAGCCATGGCACAATCTGAAGAGGTGAGTCTTCAGTCTGCATCAGACGATGGGCAGGGTTTCTGCTGATCTGACTGCAGTGGGAAGCTCATTCCACCACTATGGAGGTAACTGTTGGTTCAACTATAGATACAGACATAGAAGGTCAGGGGTTGAGAGGGAGGTGCCAGATGCCCAGAGGTAGCAGAGCAGAGAGGTCTGGTGTGGGATCTGATGATCTTTTGAAGCTGTTTCTTAAACTGCCTGATAGTCTAGCACCAGAGTCTTGAACTTGAAGCTGATATCGGTAGCTGCTAGTGGACAGCGATGAAGAGGGGAGTGACAGCTGAGGCTGGGGAGGTTTTAGATCAGACGAGCGGCAGCATTCTGCAGAGGTCTGATGGCAGAGGCAAGGAGGCCAGCAAGGAGGAAGTTGCACTAGTCCAGTCAGGAAATGACCTGCGCCTGGACTAAGAGCTGGGTTGAATAGGTGGTGAGAAAGGCGGATTCTCCGGTTGTTGTACAGGAAGAATCTGCCGAATGGCCATCAAATGTGACAAGCCCTTAGGGCATTCAAGTTTTGACCTGATGCATACCTCAACATATTTTAGTCAGAAGGCAAATGATGAGCTTAAATGGGCTGTATGTCCTGTTCCCTTCATATATATTCCTACGTTCTTATATCTTGTTACTTGTTCGAAGCCAAAACTATTTTTATCCAAGCACACATATTTACAGGGATCTACTTTCTTGCATTTTATCACCAGGAAATAAATTCATCTCAGTTCGTCTTAATCCTAGTTTAATAGCCTGCGACATATGTTACCTCTACAGAAAGTTTCACTGAAGTAATTTTAATAACAATACATATTAATACCCTGAAATTATGCTATGAGTAAATTAAACTGAACACATAGACACAGTCAGTACCAAAACAGCAGTTTATATTTTCTGAAACTTTACATCATTTTTTTGGCATGGGTAATCAGAATCAGAATCAGAATCAAAATCAGAATCAGAATCAGGTTTTATTGCCAAGTAGGTTTACACATACGAGGAATTTGTTTTGGTCAACACACCGAGGCAGCCATCCGCGGCGCCATCTTATTAGATGAGAAATGAGAGAACAGGAGGAAGGAGGAGGAAAAAAAACAGTCCTTTCAATGAAACGAGAGGGCACTCGTTTCATTGAAACGAAGAAAAACCTCAGCACATAGCAACATCATAAAAACATTACAAACATTACAACAAAACTCAAAGACTTGCACATGTGGTAGGGGGTAGGGTGTCGGGGAGGGGAAGTGTCGCAGCACAGACACTGGAGGGAGCGCGCAGCCGCTCAGGCGCATCGCATCAACCCTCAGCAGACTGCACTGTAACGGGGGAGGGAGGGGGGGTGGAAGCCAAGAAGGCGTTGAGTAGGAGGTGATGTGTGTGTTATGTATCTTCTTGTGCGTGTGTGTGTAAGTCCATGGACTTCATCTCCACCACAGTCTCAACATTGTCTCTGCCGTCTGATACTGATGACGAGGACACGGCCGTTGCCGTGGAGACGACCTCGAAGAGTCTTGATCCAGAGACAAAGTTCATAGGAGCAGGGAGGTGGGGGTAGGGCCGAGCATCTGTCTGCATAACAATCCAGGAGAGTGGAGAGATATCAGCCTTCCAAGGCCGATGTGGGGGAGCCAATGAAGATAAGGATTGTTTTGGGTTCAGGCAGACTTCTGCATTTTGCGTCTACCTTTAGTCCTGTGGTTCTCTCAGCGTTGTTCCAATCATCCAAATTTGATGGCCCATTTCAGTGAGCCGAACCGACAACTTCTCCAAGTTGGTATCCGTCATGCGAATTTGCGATCCACAGTGTAATGGCAGTGTCTTTGTATTTGCTCTTGGTTTTCATTCTGACAGCCCCTGCGTAACCCTTGAGACTGTTAATAATTCTAAAGTATAAACTAAAAACAATTACGTTTTTTTTCCTAACGGAGAATCAGTGCCTACATTTTACCTAAGTACAGTTAAAGCATTGTACATTTTACAGTGAATGTATGGAAGACACACTGTGAGGGTTGCAGCAATAAAACATTTTCTGATACCCTTAAATATTTGCTGAATGTGCAAATAAAGGTGTTGTAATTTAAGCTTGTAAGGTTTAGAAATTTCTTCCATACCATAGGGTTGTAGCACAACAAACCTACAACTAAGCTAAACTAAACTAACTACTAAATTAAGATACGAAGACGCACCAACAGCTGACACTTGCATAGTACTGGGGTTCAGGTTTCAAGTCTTGGCAAAGAAGCAAGAAACGAAGCTCCTTCCATGAGAGCCCTCTCCGTATTATTCGACCTGCCCTCAGTGTGTGTGTGTGTGTGTGTGTGTGTGTATGTGTACATGTGTTTTTGTTTCGAAACTGAAAAACCAACTTGAAAAATAACTTCATTATGTAGTCCAAGAAAAATCTACTTAATAATTTTTTTATACATATCTTTAGTACAATTCTAAGTTGAAGAGAGAACCCTTCCTTCCATTGTCATTGTCTGGATTATTACTCATTATATATAAATTAGTTTCCTGCTATAAATACTTGCTGTTAAGTAAATACGTATTGTTCTTACAGTAAAGGAAATACTTTTTAAAATGATTTTTCTTCTCATCTTCCTAATTTGGAATGCCCTAATCATATACAACTGCAATTGTGCGTGACAGTTGAGACAAGCATGCGCTCTCCTCTGAAGCATGTGATCAGCTGCTTTGATTCGGCCCTCCCAGCCAAGCTTTCACAGACATGAGCTGGAGGAAGACACTTCATGTGCAGCTTTAGCAAGCAAACCGCAGGTGCCCATTTAACCCACAGGGGTCGCTAGAGACGAATGAGACATGGATCCTGGCTGACTGAACCCTCCCTGACACAGGGCGATGCTATCACAAATTAAATAGTGCCCTGTGGGTTGGAACTGGCATTCTTGGGAATCAATCATGGACTATGGGACCCATCAACACTCGAGAACAGTGCCTTAAAAGGATAAGCCACTCAGCAGCCCTGCAGTATGATCTCTTAATGATGAGAAAAACAATTTGACAACTTAAAAAAAACCCTGTAGAAATTTGCCACCTACAGTTGGTGGTATTCATATAAGCCTTCTTTAGTTTCAGTTAAACCGAAAACTGTATGTCCCTGGACAAGAGTCAAGATAAGTCAAGTGACTTACAGGATAAGATATCTTCGTATTCTGTTATACGTCTGCATGGTAGGCTGCTTCGTTTTAAAGATATGAGTATTAAATACCAACGGATTAGCCCATTGCCTCTGTTCAATGGAAAATAATGACAGGCTTTTCAATGTGATTAATTAGTTAAAATGTTTTCTTGAAAGACGTGCCAGAGGATAGATAATCTCGGCTTGGTTTTAACACTCTGGCGATTGGCTAGCATTACTCGGCACAGGAGAATGGACTTGAAGATTCTCTGTTCTTTGCCAGAAGTGGTTTTGCGTGGCTCAGCCGCGCCGATCCTGGCCGGCCGCTAAAACGCGTGGGACCCCGACGATACCGGCGGCTCCCGCGGCTCGGCAGAGCGAAGCGGCGACGTGCCCTGCCCCTGACCGCGGCACCGTTCCTGGTGGCGCTTGAGCATGCCGGAGCGGCTGAAGGCCCTGCCGCATCGGGAGCAGCCGAGCGGCTGCTTGACCGCGTGGACACGACGGTGCCGAACCAGCCGGGACGCCATGGCGAAGGCCATGCCGCACTCGGGGCACTTGTGAGGCCGCAGGCCGCTGTGCAGCGTCTGGTGCTCCAGGAGGTTGGAGGACTTGGTGAAGGCCTTGAGGCAGACGGAGCAGGTGTACGGACGCACGCCCTGGTGGGTCTTCTGGTGCTCCACCATGCGGCTGGCCACCGCAAAGGCCTTCCCGCAGTCCGGGCAGCTGAAGGGCTTCTCCCCCAGGTGGGTGCGCTGGTGGCGGAGCAGGGATAGGGGCTTGTTGAAGGTCTTGCCGCACTGCGGGCACGGGTAGGGCTTGTCATTGGTGTGTATGTTGCGCTCGTGCTTGCGCAGGTCGGACGAGCGCACAAAGTCCTTCCCGCAGGTCCCGCACGCGTAGGGCTTCTCGCCCGTGTGCGTGCGGATGTGCTTGCGGTAGTCCGACGACCAGATGTAGGTCCTGTTGCAGAAGGGGCAGAGGTAGGGCCTCTCCCCGGTGTGCAGGCGCTTGTGCTGCTGCAACGTGCCTTGGTGGGAGTAGGCCTTGCCGCACAGCTCGCAAACATGGGGCTTCAGGCCTCTGTGCGTATCAATGTGGCTCAGCAGGTTGCTTAACTTTTTGAAAGCCCAGCTGCAGTGCGTACACTTGTAGGGACGGTCCACGGTGTCTCCCTGGACGCCTTGTTTCTTTATAGCGGGAAACACAATTGGGGTTGTCTGCTCTTTCAAAGTTTTCAGCTCTATGGCTTCCATTTTTAGTCCAACACTTCCGGTCCCCTTTGTTGAATGCTCATCTGAGGTAGGTTCCTGGTGGCTGCTGCTGCTGATGTGGACCCCATCTTGTTGAGTTGTCAGGATATCTTTGATTAGACTATCCGACTTGCTCTGAAAATGGTCACTATTACACGTACCTGTCTCATCTTCAGAGGCCGATCTACTAACTTTTTCAGGTAGTGTCCATTCAGGTGAGTCATCAGAAGGCTCACTGACACTGCTGGCTGAAGACGAGTCAGTGGATTGAGGGTACTGTCCTGACAATCCCTCAGCATTGATAAATGTGATGTTCTTGGACAGAAGGTTAACAACCTCATCCCTTCCACAAGATTTTTTGTTTCTTCCCAGTAAAAAGCCCTCATCATTAAAACTCTTTAAATTCCCCTCAAGTCCATGACTGAGCACTGCTTGCATTTGTTCAGCCATCTCACATTTTTTGGAGCCTGAATTTATTCCTGCTGAGGTCATGTGCTGTAAATACGATTTCTTTTCACAAATGTTTAATGTGGTTTTTTCCATTTCAGTACCTGAAAGAAATCACATATGCAATGATCAGAATAATGTTTCACACCATAATATGGAATTACATAGTGTAGAAATTACGGGGGGGGGGGGGGGGGGGGGGGGGGGGGGGGTGATGTCACAAGCTACCATTTGCACAATGTATAAATTATCATTTAACTATCATTCTTCCACATTAGCATCTCCAAAGGAAGAGTTCAAAGAATGATTTGGGTTGCTACAAAAATCCTGTATGCTCTGTGGAACTATCCATTGTTATCAGAGATATGCACGTAATGAATAGATTCTTATTAATTATTTGCAATAACTGGCTTTACTGTTGACCCATAAGATTTAGCCTAATTGACACCCCTCCACTGAAACCATAAAGCCAAATACGTTATGGCGATGCAGAAAAACATTCTTTATTCAAGCTGGACTAATTACACACAAAGCTGGCATCCGGAAGCACGTGCAGAAATAATTTGCGGTAGGCCATAGAGCATGGGCATAGAGATGGGCAACTAGGGCTGTATCCATTTCTGGCTTTCATCTCAGCTTCTGTCCTTAATTACTTAATTAGCCCTAACACTTATGCCACCTGTCATTTTCGCTACATTTCATGATAAGCGCAAAAATGTCGAAGCCTGTTCTTGTGTCTATACATGAAACGCTTTACTGTGATCCAATCTACGAGTGTGAACCTGTGTTGCTGTACACAGTTCATTTATTTCACAGTTCCTACACGTCTGCATGAAGACCGGTAAGAGTTTTTAAATGTGGAATTAGCAAATTCCCCCTGTTTTACAAATGAGATGCAAGTATATTTCCAGTAATTTGCCAATACTTCTTTCAGGTCTAAAACGGGTATCCTTGATCTCAACATATCAATCACCACTCTGCCCCATGCTGACGACTTCCAGTTTTCCAGGAGTTTGGCAGGATTATATTTCTGGGCTAGTTGGCTGTTGACAGCAGTTTATGTACTTTGTAATACATTAAAGTGATATTTAATATTTAAATCGTGCACGCTTACAATCCTAAATGATGTGACCGCAGTTGGCATAAGTGTCCAGTGTCAAATGCGTCTGCCCGTGCAGAGCCCTTTCTGAATGGCAGGTACTCAGAGTGAGGAAAGGGCGCACCAACCAAAAAACTGTTTTACAGAACTCAGTCATAGTACAGGATATATTTCACCTAAATTAATGGATTCTCTAGACCCCCACCCCCGGGCGCGTTTCTGTCTGTGCGCAGTCATTTCATATCCGCAGGTAGTACAAATGTAAACTTTTAGGTGTTGAAGTCCTGAAGTCAGATTAATTGAACATTTCACGTGAAATGCATGCGATTTAACCCATCTGAATAAATACTCTGTAATGTTGACTTCCGGCCCTGAGACCCTGGCTATCTGGGTAGTTTAACCCAAAAACCGTAAAACAGTTAGCAGGTAAACAAAAATAGGCTATTATCAGATAGAAGGGCACGCTTGTAAATGTGGTCACATGCTTACACCAGTAAACCTATGCTGCTACAGAATTAAACCCGGCGCATGTGTGGACTCCGCTGTCATCCAAATGCGGCACCGTGCAAGGATCCATAAAATGAAAATATTCGTGAGTAGGTTGTTAGTAATGCATTTATGCACTGGTCTAGTATATTAATTTAGTGGGAATGTACGGAAGCGGCTATCGTACTCCTAACTGTCAGCACGTCCCCGATAAATGTATTCTCTTAACAATAACAGCCTAGCGACTGCACACTGACAGGCATTCAGTTTCTTACCTTAATACATCACCGTAGCCTACAGCTTCTCTGTCTTCCCAGTGTCCCACTTATTGATGAATAGATAACTTTTTCAGAAATCGTAGTTATTCAGGATGTTATTCAGGATATAGGCTACGGCGAGTTAAGCAACGCCAAACTGAATCCCAAGCAGTATACGAGTCAATATAACGTGTCTCATTCTGAATAGTCAGCAGGTTCGCTTCACGCGACACGCCAGTAGTTGACTACTTGAAACCAAGTTGCAGCAAGATCTCAGATTGCAACAGAAGTCGTAGGATATTTCTTGTAGGGCTCCAGAGCACAGTGACCTCCAATTTACTTAACACAAATCAAGTTTATCTCCGTGCAGAATAGGAAAGAAGGAACGGTTGGGTCACTGTTAGGACATACTATCAGTTCACCACCCGCTGATAGGCGACAGTTTATGAAATGGTCACGTGTCTGAGTAGCCGACGTTTAGCTATAGCATCTAATTTCATGTTATGTGTGAAAGATTAAATCCTACAATAATACCAGGCATACAAAATGAATTTTGTAGCTAGTATTAAAACATTACAGTGTTAAAATTGCAATTGCTTCTCTTTTATTAGTTTCCAAATATAATGATAAGATCATACCGTTTGGTCCGATTATTTATTATTTTTTTATTTTATTTTTACAAGCACCGTTTCTGTTTAAATTTCTGATTAGAGTTAATTTTGGACAATAGTAACAGATGCTGATGCCTTGCATAGCTGACCACTTGATAACCTACTTGTAAATGTAGATATGGATATGGAAGGAAATTCGAGAATTCGAGAGTTGATCCAGATGAGTTTAGAAAAGACACCTGCTGGCAGTTACTGTATACAGTATGTGCCACGCATGCTGGTAGAGAGCAAGTCACAAGAACGTTGTCTACACCTGGCCATGTTATTGCCTGTACTTCAATCTGTAGATAGAACCAGGACAGCTTTGTTTTTTCTTCTTTCACTTGAAACTTTTGATTAAAATCTCTTTAGACACACTAGCATTTGGAAAGGTGTGATGGGTTAGGGATCTAACAAGTCTCATTACATCCATGTCTATGCTAACAGTGAATGCTCCCATAGAGCACACTGGATTTTTACAGCAACCCAAATCTCTCTTTGAACTCATCCCATTGAATTATTATTGTGGAAGAATGATAGTCCAATGATAATTTGTACATTGTAACTTACAACCTGTAAACTTGTTACTCTGCCTAACTTGTGACCTGTAATCTTGGATCTCTCTCTCTCTCTCTCTTGCTCTCTCTCGCTCTCTCTCTCTCACTCTCTCTCGCTCTCTCGCTCTCGCTCTCTCTCTCTCTCTCTCTCTCTCTCTCTCTCTCGCTCTCTCGCTCTCAGCTCTGCACATATGATCTCTTCTGCAGCGGAATGCCTTGGACGTTAAATTTCTTTCCGAGTGACGCAGTGGGGCAGATGTATTCAGGCCATGCGGCTGGTATTTTCGACTTTCCTGGAAACTTTTGGGAAGGACTTCTCTGTTGTGCTGAGAGAGCACGGGCACGGGCACAGGCTCTTCCTAAAAGCTGTATCAGCAAGCCGTCCTAGCTCTGCTCCCTAAAAAGGGAATCTTTCGCCCTCCTGAGGAACTGATCTGCCCTGCCAGATTACAGTTGTCTAGGGTCTCAGCAGACCAAATGGGTGGATGCCCTGATCCAAGGACCAGTCATGCTGTGTGCCTGGTCGGTTCATATATAATAATCTCCTTCTAACATGTCAACTGTTTGGTTAGGCAGGACATCAGGCAGGGGTGTCTAGTATCAAGGCAGCTCTACACTAGCTCTGCAGGCCTTGCTGTGTTTGTTGTAGAGGGAACTGACAAGAGTCTCTGCAGTGGGGCAGGGGCTAATTAAAGGCTCCATAGCATACTGCTAATGGATGGTCAAGACGAGGCCGCTGAGATGAGAATAGGCTGTTAAGAGAAGACTTGTGTATAATCCTGCCCCTAGCAGACCACTGTAGTCGTGATTTGCATAATTTTTTGAGGCGTAATTTATCAAATATTTTTTGATCCTCTGGATGCGATTGGATCGCAAATTCGCATGACGGATACCAACTTGGAGAAGTTGTCGGTTCGGCTCACTGAAATGGGCCATCAAATTCGGATGATTGGAACAACGCTGAGAGAACCACAGGACTAAAGGTAGACGCAAAATGCAGAAGTCTCTCTGAACCCAAAACAATCCTTATCTTCATTGGCTCCCCCACATCAGCCTTGGAAGGCTGATATCTCTCCACTCTCCTGGATTGTTATACAGACAGATGCTCGGCCCTACTCCCACCTCCCTGCTCCTATGAACTTTGTCTCTGGATCAGGACTCTTCGAGGTCGTCTCCACGGCAACGGCCGTGTCCTCGTCATCAGTATCAGACGGCAGAGACAATGTTGAGACTGTGGTGGAGATGAAGTCCATGGACTTACACACAAACGCACACAAAGATACATAACACACACACCACCTCCTACTCAACGCCTTCTTGGCTCCCACCCCCCCTCCCTCCCCCGTTACAGTGCAGTCTGCTGAGGGTTGATGCGATGCGCCTGAGCGGCTGCTCGCTCCCCCCAATGTCTGTGCTGCGACACTTCCCCTCCCTGACACCCTACCCCCTACCACATGTGCAAGTCTTCGAGTTTTGTTGTAATGTTTGTAATGTTTTTATGATGTTGCTATGTGCTGAGGTTTTTCTTTGTTTTAATGAAACGAGTGCCCCCTCGTTTCATTGAAAGGACTGTTTTTTTCCTCCTCCTTCCTCCTGTTCTCTCATTTCTCATCTAATAAGATGGCGCCGCGGATGGCTGCCTCGGTGTGTTGACCAAAACAAATTCCTCGTATGTGTAAACCTATTTGGCAATAAAACCTGATTCTGATTCTGATTCTGGTTGTTACATTGATTAGTTGTATTGCAGAGTCATAATACAACTGTAAATATTTTCAAAGCAAATGTTGGCGCAAACAGAGTTTGTGCATTTTTGATGTCATAGGTTTCCCTAAACACATCAAACTCCAAAATTCACTCCTGGCCAACCCTAACCGTCAGTGCTTAAAATTTTCTTTTTTTAAAGTTTGGGCACCCCCGGTCAAATTGCATGTTTTGTTCATTTTCAAAGTGAAAATAGTTTGCAGTCTGCAGGGGAATTGAACTTTGCATATTTCTGTAGATTTTAATTCAGAATGACTTTTTTTGCCGAAATGAACAGATTGCAGAACCCTTCTAGTTCATATTTTCAATCATAGTCAAGTCTGGGAACATTCAGACAGTCCCTGCCTTGTTGAAATATTCCACCACTTTTCAATCTCTTCACTGACTCTGGGACATTAGTATTAGAATTTGTTGATATTTAATTGAACCCGTTCTTCGCTCCACCTGCGCAATAGTTCCTGTGCCACTCGTGGCCACACAACCCCAAACCATAATAGCTCCGCCCCCCGTGTTGGCGAGGTGCTCATTCCTTCAAATGCTTTCCCTGAGTTAAATTCGTGTTTCAACAGTCCACAGCATTTGTTCCAAAATGTCTCTGGCTTCTCCGTGTTGTGTTGCATGCTATAGAGTTCTGTGATGAGATTGCAAGAATGTTTTCCCTTCCAACAACTCTGCACAGTGGAATGGTGCTCCACGTCTCCGGTTTCGGCTGAATCTTTCTGCAGATCCTTTGCAGTGATGTATGGGTTTTGCTTTGCATACCTTATCAATCTATGAGCAGTTGTACCAGAGTCTTCCAGATCTTGCCTTGACTTCAGCTGTTTCCCTTTACTTCCATTTCTTAATGTTTCTGACAGAGCTGAAAACATTTAATTGCGTTCTTATAGCCTCCCGCAGTGCTGTGACCGTCAATTATCTTATTATATTATCTATATTTTATATATTATTATATTATCCTCAGTCAGCTGGTTTTGAGGGTTGAGGCCCAACCATGGTTGTTGAGAGTAAGCACAACACCCTGAGAGGTCAGAAAGGTCAGAGGATTTATTAAGCTCTGGATTTGTCTTCACCTGGTTTAATTTGAGGCCTGAAGGGTCAATCAAGTTTTGTAACCTTGAAAAAGTATTAATGGATCAACTGTTATTAAATAGTAATTGCACATTAAAATTTGCTGAGAGACAGGATATCATGATTTGTACCCTGTAGTGGTTGTGTCAACTTCTATTCACTTAAAATTAAAAAAATAGGCAGTCTGACAATGGGATCTCTAAAAATTAGTGCTCCCTGCACTTTCACTTTAATGAATGGAATCATAACATGGGTCATTTTGTGAAGAAGAAATGACTTTTTATTACAACTTGTTGAGAATTCATTTTTTTCAAATTTGGGCAGCAATGTAGTGTTCAATGTAGTTTACCTAATACCACAATGACACTTTCTGATGCATATTGTTACTCCATGTTTTTCATGGTAACACCATTAGGGGTAGCCAAAGCACTATTATTGAACCAGGATTATGTAATGTTGTAATTCTACTTTTTTCCAACAGATGTCAGTAAAACAACATTCACTAGTAGATAGATCTATCTATCATCTATCTATCTATCTATCTAATCTGCACTTCCCACTTTTTCCTTTTGCTCATTATTAGTAAAAAAGGAGTTTTCAGACTGAAGCTACTGATAGATAAGGATAGTGATCACAGGAGGTGAAAAAGTTCAGAAGCTCTAACTGCCATGCTGGGGGTTAGATCAGTACAGGGATAGGCAGCCCTGGGAGAAAAAGGGATTTGGAAGCACAACTATAGGGTTTTGAGTTGCATACAAGGCCTGACATAGCTGATACTACTGATACTGTAGGGAAGCCTTTACAGTTTGTGCCCAGCTTGTGTTTAAGGGAAAGGCAGGTCTGTGACCTCTTTGTAAAATAAATAAATAAATACATAAATTAATTAATTATATTGCTCCACCAAGCTGTTAAGGACTTGCCAGATACCCCTTGGAGGGGGAAACTAAATGTACATTATGACTTACGTGAAGGGCACGTTATAAGCATTGCATTATAGAAATGAGTTGAAGACCTGAGAATTGCAGTTGCTGCACCTGAATTACTGATAAGAGTTCAACGTGGCACAATTAATTCATTAGTTTTTAATTTATTTATTTATTTATTTATTTATTTATTTATTTATTTGGTCTAGAGAAGGAGACTGTTTTTAATTTCTTTCTTTTTTGTTATAGGTTGATAATCACCTTTATTCAGAAAATGTGTAATGATTTGGCCTGGTTTTGGTCTGCAGTAGGGGGTATGGAGTGGTGTTGTGTGTTCACTGTGGGGAGGAGAATTGCAAATGGAGTGAAGACTGGAATATTAGCGATGATAAAATAGTAAAAAAAAAAAACAATAAAAAAAAATCTTACCATGAGCAGAAAAACAACTGAACCATGAATTATAGCTGTATTTAAAAAAACATTTATTTAGTCAACTGAGACCAATGACATTTTGTATTTGCACAATACCTGTCCATGGTATTTTGAGATTCAGTGAATCAGCAACTGCTCACAAATATTTAATATTATGTACACAGCTGAAATGATCAGTTGCCAGGTAGTCATCATACTAATGGATAGACAATTAGCGGTTCTCTGTTAGCAGCGCAATTCAGTATTCTTTGATTGTTCTACATTTTCTCAGAGGCAGATGTGACATAGTTTTATGCACATAAAAAGCTACTACTAAGTTTTTTTTTGTTTCTTTTGGCATACAAACAGAAAGAAATGTCTATGCTCTTAGCTGTCAACTTCAAAGATACAGTCACACACTGAAAATAGAACTGAAACACGATTTTCAGACTGACATCCGTGCTATTATTGTCACTTTTATCTGTGCATAAAATTAGATTTTCTAATAAAAGCAAATCTTTATTTGTGAAACATCTAAGTTTTGAAAGTCACAGAGACTTTAGCAGTACACATTCAAATGTACTTTACAGCATGAAACACCAGAAAATATTTATATGACTATTGACCTGTCTATTTACCCCTAGTCCAATAAAACATACCAGTGTTGGCATCTCATTCTTTTTTTTTTTTCTCATTGTAATCGACAGTTATTCCAAATTTACTTTAATGCAGCTTCCACATCATTCCCAAAGAACATTCTTATTTTTCAAATGTGAAAAATGTAAATTAAGGTTGTGAAAAATTATGAATATGAACTAAATTTAACAATAAGCTGACCACTGGTGAATGAAAGTAACTGTTCTACTTTTGTATGTACAATGTAAATATCAGGACTTTGCTATAAATCCAACAGTAAATTCAAAGAGAGATGCACAATAGCAGAAGAGAAACGCTATCATATATTGCTACGATGCATGCTATTGAACAGCTGAGCATTAGTCTTGAAAGGCACTCATTATTATGATGATTAAGTACTTATGGACTGCCCATAATTGCACTTCAGCTATGCCAAGTGATGACCTAAACAGTGATTTGGAGCCAGCCAACTGTTTGACCTTGGATGGATTATTTCATGATCTCCTTCAAAAAAGTATATTAAAGTAAAAGGCATTTATGAAATAATTTAAAATATAAAATCCTAGTCAGTTTTAGTTTCAGGCAAAATGTACTATGTAAATAATGTACTAAATAATGTTTTTTGATTCATGTGCCTTGCAGGAGACACATATAGTATTGCAGCCGTGAGTACTGTTCAACATTGTGCGTTTCAGTTCCACAGACTTACATTTCTTTATGTTCTTTATATAACTACACTATGACCTGTAGAGCCTGTTCTAACAATGCATTGTTTTATAGCATCCCAAAGCAAACTCCAATTACACACCGTGCCAGGAAGTCCTCTAAAACCGGCCCCAAATGGAATCAGAGTATCGGAGGGAGGGTAATGTGGAATAACAAGGAGGGGGCGGGCAGGGAGGCCGATGCTGTGAATAGAGAGCACCGGTTTGAGGTCTGGGCCCACAGCAGTTATGTAACACTAACCTACTTTCCTCTGCACTGGAAGGAGATCACTGCGCATCAGCCTCCCTGCAGTAGAGCGCAGGCCGGTGTCTGCGCATACGTGCGCGTTCAGCACAGCAGTAAGACAAGGGGAAGGGGAATATGGGCAGTAGTGACATCAGGTGTTGTATTTCTGCGGTGATGATGCCCATCATTGTTCTGACGGTCATTATAAAATCACAAAAACAAAAATGATCACGCACCGTAATGGCCCTTCAAATGCACACATATGCGCAGGACAGATTCTGATAGCAATACGTTGATATGTATTAGAGCATCGATTGCATGAAAGTTTAAATATGTGGCGTGGTGTTTTTATTTAGTTCATTTATATTACTTCATTTTGGTTAACCACATGAAACATATCATGGCTTATTGTAGGTAGGGTGTATACGAGATGATATGGGACAGACCGTTTTTGGATTAAACATGGGACATCCCATCTACTGCAAGTGACACAGTAAGACGCAAGACCTTAGCGACCTTACTTGACTCTGTTTTGTAGAGTTAATTTTTCTTGATGTGAAAATTGTTATTTGCCCCCAGATATAACTTCAGTTGTATATGTTTGCCTATGCTATTGTGCAAGGAAACAACCGGAGGGCCCTGCTCCAAATAGAAGAAATCTGCTATAAGTTCAGCCTTTCCCACAAATGCCAAGCAGTAGCTGACAGGGTGAAGTGAATCATGGGAAAATCTGAATGAGCCACAGGTAGGAAAAGATTGCTGCGCTTTAATTGTGCTGAGATTTCGCCGGATCGGGCACTGGCGATGCCATACGCGGAGCCGTGCCACCCTGGCTGGCATCGAAGCCGGTGCCCCTGTTTGTGCCAGCGGACTCGCCGGTCAGGCCTCCGTGAGAGCTCCGGCACAAAATGCCCCGTGCCTCCGGAACAAGTGGGACCTTCAGATCAAGAGATTTAGACTTCGCAAAAAAATAAAAAAATCCTCATCGCTCTAAACAGTCTTCGGAATACCAATCGCCAGCGACAAAGCATCTGACAACTGTACCGCTTCCTCGCTGAGGACTACAGATTGTTTTCGATTGGCGGGCTGTTACATAACACTCCTTTCAGACTGTCCAATAAAACAGCTCTGAAGAAACTCCTTGTGTGTATTGAAAGGAAAGTCTTTCAGAAGCACTTTCAGCAAAAATAACTACCACAGATAGACAAATGAGTTTGTTGTTTAGCAGGAAGTTGCTGAGAAAATATATTGCTATCCCCACTGTATTTTACTGTTTAAGTACGGCCATTCATTTTGAGACATTCAAGTCTATTAATAATCCTACAGTAGGCCAACAATGGATGATTATTAAATATTTTGTAGTGAATAAACGAAATAATTCATCGAGACCGACAATCTAAAAGCGTTTATGGGATTATTTCATTTTTGAATATTATGCGTTTATTTTATTATTTAATTACTTTTTTTTTGTTGATGGATAAAAATAGTTCAGTACTTCGGGCCTGGTTCGACTTTAACTACCGATTCTTCCTTTTACTGTGTGGTCTGAGAGTGTCCATATGGATTTTAAGCATTTAATGGAAACGAGGTGGGGCCTGTAGATTTAGGGCTACCGTGTGGGTACAGAATGTTCTGTACGTTTCCCATTTATCATCATGGCTTTTTGCAGCCTTCTTCAACACAAGGGGGTTGGTAAACAAGGTGTAATTTTGCTCGAAACCAGTAGAGGCCTCTATCTTTCAAAAAATGATGAAAAAAGAATCCTTTTGGGAGGGAGGGAGGGAACTACCAAAAGGTTTGTGTTATGCTCGTACTAAAGATTGTTTACTGCTGTGCCTCTCAATTTACTGGAAGGTTTCAATGCCTGCCTAAATTTTTTTTGATTTCACAGCTCAGACCATGTTTCTAAGCCTTCTGTAAAACAATGACAACAGAAACACAACAAAGCAAAACTTTTTTTCTCCATTACCAAGTCACTTTTAACAAAACTGTGCTCCACTTCATCATGACCATAACCTAAATGAGCACAGATGAGTACTGCTTTTCTTTTGTTTTGCAATACACTTTCATTTGCCAATGCTTTCACACAAAATGCAAATGCTTAGACGTTTTGCAAAACACAATCCCACGCAAATCAACGAAGTAAATCATGTCGAACAAAACTTAAGTATTTAGTCCTGCTCGGTGTAAGCTCCCGTAAAAAACCTGTCTGTGTAGCCTACATGCATAAAAGAGGCTACCTCAGAGTTGATGTTTGTGAGGGGAAGCAGGGAAGAGGTTCATGGCAAGTGCAGAGGACAGGAAGATGGGCCTGCAGAGGAAGGAGGTCTGGATGCACACAGTGTGATAGAGCAGATCAAAGAAGCAGAAAAGAATAGAGCCAGTGTTCCAGATTAAATCCCATTATCAATCAAATCCAGTTATTCATCATGTGAATTATGGCCTTTCATCATCATTTGTCATTGGTCAAAAGCCACCATAAATGTGCCAGGCCAAAGCAGCGCCAGCATAACCACATTTTCCACAATCTCCAATAAGAACCTTCTCACCTACAGTTCCTCTGCTGGGCCATTCCTCACACAGCAATCTCATTGTATTTCGGTTAATTTCAATTCTCTTTTTGTGGCGTCATTGTCACAGAGATACTGCACAGAAATCAGGAAACAGGACAAATTAGACAAGACCAAGCCTGAACCCTCAGAAATCCAGAAAATCAGGTTAAAAAAAACTCCCCTCTAAGAGGAAATCTCTGTAGGAACCTATAGAGTGGGAGCCTAGCCTTTGCGTTTTAAGTACATTTCTTGATGCATTGTACCAGAGCATTGTGCCATCAGAAGAGAGGGCAGGAGAGGCCTGGTGTGTCACATGTCATTGTATGGGACAATGTCCCATTTTAGCAGTCCTGTCATTTGACTGATTGGCTTGCATCCCTCTCACAGATGATGATGCAATTTCTCCCCCTTATTCTCCCCAGGAAACATCTGATGTGATGTCAATGAGGACACATGGTCTGACTGACAAAGAAGAATTGGTTGAAAGTATACAGTTTTATATTTGTTTTCCCCATTTGGCCTGGCTTTGTTTCACAGAAATAGACTTTTTTTTATAAGCAGCTTGGTATATTTTATTTTGTTTCCTGTATTTGCAGGATCATTCAATTTGTAAGGAACACGATGTTATAAAGTAAAGCCTTTTGGTGAAGTTCTTGTTCTTTAGTGAAATTCTTTCTGCCTTGGTCTTCTTTGAAAACAAGGAAACAAGGATATGGCCTGTGGTCTTAGTATGTTTTATGCCTGGAAAGCTGCCAACAAATGACTAATTACTGTTCAGCTGACGGAATGAATTAAATACCTGTGCTGCCCAATGCTATTGCTAACCCCATCACACCATGCACATACTTATATTGTACACAAGTTAATCTGAAAGGCCTTTATTAGCACAATATCAAGGCCACATTAATCGTGCTCTATATAATTGGTTCTCTGTCAAAGCCCCTAGAATTCTCATGAAGAAGCAACTCTAACATGGCTGATGTACTGGAGAACGAACTGTAATGACTGAGTTAAAGGCAACTTGAGAAATGAATCTGTCTTGATAGACTTTAGTAGATTTTATGTATTGTGCAACCAGCTCAATAGAATGTCATGGTTCTGGGGTGTAGTGGCCTTGTGCTGCCACTAGAAGGCACCTGGCCTTTGAGAAGTTCTTAATTTGTTCCAGGTGTCTGATTTCCCAATTATTTTCACCTGGGGAGGTGCCTTTATAAGCACTGACAGAACAGCCATCTGCGCTTCTGTGTAAAATCCTGTTAAACACAAAGCCGGTACGGTTGAGGTATAGGTGCTCGGTGGACGGTTTACTGAACTGTGTTGTGGTTGGTTCTGGGTCCTCTTAAGGCGAGTCAGTCTCTTAGCGCAGTGAGCGCATTCTGACACCTTAAGAGCATTTATACTTTTATTTTGAGCTCGTGTGAGCCGGTGGGTATCGGGACGTTGTCCCGGGTAATGTATTTTGTTTGTGTATTTCTGAGCTGCGTCTCAGGGTTTTCTTTTCGCTGATTAAGTTTTGCTACTCGGTTGTCTTTTCTTTTGAGACCAGTTTTGGGTTTGGTACCTCTGTACCACTGGTCCTTTTCTTGTTTCTTGTTTCGCCCTGGTTTTCACGGGTCGCTTTTGGTTTCGCGAGCCAGTTTTACGGCTGGACAAGGGAGTCCTTCGGAGTGGTTTTTTACTCCGTGTTTTTTTGTTGTTTAGGATCCTTTGTGTGCGGGAGTTGCTCTCCCAAGGATCTTATTTGTTTTGTGTTTTACTTTCGGGTGTTCCCCCCTTCCTTTGTCCTTCGGGTCTTTGTGGCTAACGCTTCCGGTAGCGTTAGCTTTTCGTTCCCCTATATTCGTCGCTTCTGGTTCTCCAACACCCCCACACCATTACATAGAATGCTGGGGTTTAATGGATTTATTTTGCTCTTACCTGTTTCAAAATATTTCTTTATTTCCCCTGTAACACAAAACTGGAAAGTAAAACACTTATAACATTTTTGTCCTATAACAGATATGTCAAAGTTAACAAGTTATGCAGTCACACGGCAACAGGCTTGCATTTCTAGTTTTAAATGAAACTCAGCCATGCAATATATTGCTTCATTAGATTTTATAAGGGGAGGCTCTGGGTCAGAGGGTATACTCTCATTCAAGAGCAGCCCAACAGCACACAGCACCTAGCAGTGATTCTGTCATTCCTCATCTCCAATGAAACAAAATCTTCCTCCGGCTTAAAAACTCCCTTAAAAAGAAATAAAAGGGGAAGTATACGCTTTAATGACTTTCCCACAGCCTTTCAAAACCCACTCTGTAGAGGCCCGGGCAGAGAACCCTCCCATAGAAAAAAGCTGGGACATACAAGTCCTTCTCTTCCCACTCTTGCAGTTTGTCCCCCTGCCAAAAAGTTGGATAATCGGGCTTTATCGGCCTGGGACCAAGGGGACAGCGTTTGCATTGTCTGTCCCATCACTGTTTGGCACTCCAGGAGCCACAGCGGGGTGACCCCGCTACTTTGTGACCCCATCTTGTGTTTCTGTGGCCGTAAAATATTTTGCCTGGTTCATTTGGTAAATTAACTCACCAAATGGCTGCCACAATACTACGGCCTCCATCTCCAGTATCCAATCAGGATATGGCAGCTGACACCAGTCCTGACCTATCTTCTTCTTCCAGTTGCTCTGTATTTATGACATTTGTTGTTGTTTGCAGTGCACACACCTTTGTGCAATGGTCAGCAATGAGTTGTTCTGGAAAATCAAACCTCAAAAAGGCAGGGTTTTTTTTGCGTACTTTGGTAAAGTGTCTGAGAATTAAGTAATTAAAATTATAACAATGTCGAAAATGGAACAATGGAAAAAATACATGTCTGAAAGAAAATTTGCTTTCATCTAGATTCATCCTTTGACTCTTGCAATACAATGAGACTCTAGCAGCAATAGGGTTTCATTATGACAATTAAAATTAGCATTGATGTTGTGTTGATACAGTATGAAATACCACATCAACACAACAGCATTTTTTCTTTATATATTGTATTGTAATTGTCTGTGAAACCAAATGAATTTCCCTAAATGGCGTGACAAAATTTCAATTGACTTGGATGATTGAAGATTTTCCCATCTTCAAGTCAATAATTGAATAGAAATGTGATGTCAAAAGTGGTTCAACACCTTCTTCAGATGTATAACCATAAAAACAATCATTCTAATGCTGGAAGGTGTGAGAAATTTGAAAGATTTGAAAGATTTCAGTAACCACAAAAAGTGTTTTAAATAATAAACAACAGAATGTACATTATTTATTTATAAAACAAGTTTAATTGATAATGGACATAATTAGTATACAAATGTCCTCTGTTTGTTCCCACATACAGTATAATATTAGCCATGAATTGATTTTAATATTAAAATCTATTTTAAAAATATGAACCACTCATTTTTTAATAGCCAGAAATGAAACAGGAAGCCACATTTTTCTACATATATCTACTTTTGTGGAAGAACTTACTTAAAAAGCAAGTACAAGACCCCAAGAAGCATAGCCGCCATTATCTTGAAAAATAACCAACTCCATCTGTCACTAAATTGTAATTTTCACTGCCATAGTCATTTTCTGGGCTTAATGGCATTCAGAGGACTTTTACTTCTCCCCTGTTTTCACTTTGGACAAAGAAATACTGAAGGAATTATAAAACTGATGTCAAACAGGCTTTCTCCATGTATTCACGTCATAGCTGAAGAACAGGAAATGGAATGATGACCTTACAGAACCCTAGAAAACAGTGTTTGTTTGTTCTCTTTTATTGAATGCATCCACCAGTTACATAAGCAAATGCACAGTATTGTGAAATGTTCAATGCCTAAAATGGCCCTCCAAGTAGATCTCCTGCGGCTGGCAATTCATAAACAAATCACTGTCGGCCGCCACAGGAGGGAGGCTGGCCACAATAAAGACTTCATGCCTTCCCTGACGTGTCATCACCAACCTGAATCACAAGTTCTTTAGCTAAATTTAAAAGCACCACAGAAGCTGCCGTTAATGTAAACAGCTCGTTGATCATCATGACTGTTGTGCTGTGGTTACTGTTGGCCAGCACTACCAGGCCCCTCTCCATCTGAGTGTGTTTTCAGGCAATGCAGGTGGAGACCATCTCGGTGAGCACACAAGTGCCAGCGGGAACTAACAGGGTATTAGAAAGCCCGTCTGTGTGAAGAAATGGCCGACTTCAGGAAAGAGAACACTTTAGTGAAGGCTGAGCTGGGCATAATGAAGGAGGCTTGAAGGGCAGGTGTGGAGTTGGCACAGATGTAGAAGATGCACGCTGTGTGTTGGCTTCTGGCTAGATTAGCCCCCACATCCTTCCTGCCTGCAATGTGCTTTGATTCCTGATGAGATACATACCTGATGTCCAAGGAAACGAGGGTTCCGGTAGTGTTTTGTAAGATGCTATGTTCATGTTCCCAAATGTTAATCTCCCGTAGTCTTGGGACTCTGAGGTTAACGTCTTCTGAAAAATGCGACATCTTACCTCTGGCTAAGATACAGTTTACTGAGGCCAGATTTCTCACCTGAATTTCAATCATCACTTAGAAAGAAGTCAATAAAGCCTTGTCACTCAATTATCACATTGCCTCTCCCCAGTAATTTACTGCACATCAACTGCCACAAATGAAGCATGTTTGTGAGTATAATACAAATCTGAGGTTTAATTCAAAGGCGGTTAGCCTCGTTCGTGATCTAGTTTCTTTACACTGTTGCATGAGAGCAAACACATGGACTAATTCCATCAGCAGCTTGGTGTGAGGCCTTCTTGCTTATTTTCACGGCAATGGCTACAGATCCTCATTCCTAAAGCCCCATCTGTCGTAATGTGTTTTCTAGCCCTTATAAATCCACTCCTAATCCACACACTGACACGGAAAGCCAGTATTTTCTTGAGTGAGAGCTCAGTACCTTATCTTGCTAACCCTGCTACATGTAGAATATAAACACCACAAGGTTGCATAAAGCAGCTTCTTATTTGGACACATCTTAAAATGGTTGTTGAAATCCTTGAGAATCTCTCAGGTAAAATGTTTATCCATAGTATTTTGCCATCCAGGATTATATCAGCGATGTCAAAATACCAATAAACGACCCTGCTGATATCTTCACTGTGATGTTCACCTGCAAGGTACAGTGATAGACATACCCGAAAGAGGAAAGCAAACTTCACCTAGGGAGTACAGACTTATCTGCCCATGTTCAAGTCTGGAGTATAGAACATTGCGTAAAGCTGTGAAAGATTCAAACAGAAAGCACACATTTTCCTCAGTGTTGGGCAGGCAGTAGAGGCCCACGGAGAGGGGTTCCGAATTTGATGAAGGTGCATTATTGCAGAAGCATAGGCGCATTATAGCAGAAGCAAAGGCGCATTATTGCAGAAGCATAGGCGCATTATTGCAGAAGCACAGGCGCATTATTGCAGAAGCATAGGCGCATTATTGCAGAAGCATACCTATATTGGTGATATGAGGTACATTTCTTCCACCTCCAGATGCAGAGGAAAACCACTTGTACTTTCTCCCCTCAGCTGACAGCCAACTGTCAACTTACCCTCCATCCAGGAATTTTGGGCCCCATGAAAAGATCTCACCACACTGAGCCCCACCGCCCTAGGCCACCCTGCAAAACTTTCTGCCAGTCAGGGCCCTTGAAATCTTCTTACTGTACTGACGGTAAGATTCTATGTGAGTGAGGTTTAGAATCAACTGGGCTGCTGCAATCAAGCCTGGCTGAGTTCAATCGGCTGACTCTAATTATCAATTCAATTTGGTCAGTTGGTTGATTGAATAACGAAGAGGCCAATTACTTTTTCACATGCCTGATATGGGTGTTTGATAACTTTTTCGTTAAATAAATGAAACAATAAGTTACAAAATTAGTTTGTGTTTACAATATGCAGTAATAGAGGAAATCAGGAAAAAGGGGCAAATATTTTTTCACAGCACTGATTTGTTAAAACAGGGATCAGGCCAGGCTTGGGTCTCCTGGGGGAGAGGTCGCTGCACTAATGATGTATTCACAGTTGGCAGAGCAGGCAGCCTAAGCAGCGTACTGCTACACTAGTCCCCGCTTTCCACAGACCGTGCCCTCGCACTCGCTTGCCTCTCACTGGCTGCCGCACCCACGAGGCACTGCCCTGTCCATCGAGGCCACGCCTCCACTTCTGACATCAACGTTATGGCGGAGATCTGCCGAGGCTGGTGCTCAGGTCTCCAGGGAGAGCGGCGGCTACACTAACCGCTGTATTAAAGATGAATTCACCCTTAGCAGAGCAGTTAGGCTGTCACTTGGGTGAACCGCAATGGTGCAATATTCTTTTCAAACAGTAGAGTTCATCTTCAATTGGCTGTGGTCAGCAAAAAACAAACAAAAAAAGACATTTAAAGTTGGTATGGGCTGATTGGCTAAAGAATCATTGATGCATTGTGGATTACAGTAAAGGAAGATTGCTGTAATATTTCATCAGCCATAAGGAATTTACACAAAACCGTATCGTAAATATACAGCCACATGCTGCATTCATCACCAACAGCAGAGTACTGTTCATAATAAAGTAATATTACTGTTAAAACTAGTAAAATTCCTAACTGTGTTCAAATGTTAGATCATATCCCCAAGCGTTGAAAGTTCTTCTGGGTTCCTGGAAAGTTCATTTACTTAGAAATATGCATGGTTCCATTAAAAAGTCCTTTCACCAGATAGGGTGTTCCTCTTCACCTTTGTTGGTTCAAAAGGTCTTGGGCAAGTCACTCTCGCGTGAAAAATGCCAGCATGACACCTTTGGTCGATTGGCTGCTGGGTTTAATCCTCCTCAATCTATATACAGTCCCCACTTCCTGGAGCAAAGAGCAGTTGTGAAACCCAAAACCGGATTAGTGGTAAAATTAGTGGAACTGTGTTCCAGAACAAGACTGGGCGTTGGAATGCAACACAAAGCCTGAAAGTGGAAGGTAAACTGGAGATAGGTGTACAGAGATGTTGACACATTGCAAGAGAGAGCAACAAGGCCTCTGTGCTCTTTAATAATTATTAATAAATAATCTTAGGTTTGCCACCACTATTATTCAAGAAATGTCGCCATCAATGGATGCTTTACAAACTGGGCTGATATGTTCCTCTCATTCTGATGTACTCTTGGAAAACTTTAATGAAAAAGCCATATTACTACTTAACTGATTACGTATCAGATATATTTTGGTATACCATGGTATACCAACTACATTTGAGTCTGCAAATATGAAGATTTAACAGCGAAGGAAGCAAAGTTGACAAAACTGTGCTATAAGCAGAGAAATATCTGTAGAATCCCGAGCCAAAAACATTATAGATGGTTGTTTTCAAAAACAGTAGCTAACTGTGTATGTTGCTCAAATTTCTATCGCTGTTACAAGATATACATTTAAAATGTAATATGCACCAGAGTTAGTGAAGCACCTATTGAGCTGAAATGCTGGCTTCTGAAATGCCTTTGACTGCGATAAATTCAAGCCCCTTTCATGTTACATTACATTACAGGCATTTAGCAGACACTCTTATCCAGAGCGACTTACACAACTTTTTACATACAGCATTTACATTGTATCCATTTATACAGCTGGATATATACTGAAGCAATTCCGGTTAAGTACCTTGCTCAAGGGTACAACGGCAGTGTCCTTACCCGGGAATCGAACCTACGACCTTTCGGTTACAAGCCCAGCGCCTTACCCACTGTGCTACACTCCGTCATGTTTATTCTGTTCTTTTTTATGTTATACACAGCACAGTGGTCGAGACAGTTATGTAATAACACATATGCTTACATTGAAAATTCATACCTGAAAGTCATGAGATCATATGTCATCCACATAAATATCTTTATTTTAGAAATGTAGTGTCACCTTTATGAAACATCTGCTTTCTACTTGTCTGCCACGTGAGAAATGCTGTGAATGACTTCTGTACATAGTACATCCACCCTTTTTTCATTCTCCTTTAAGTGTCAGTTTACAAGCTACTTCGCTACCATGGTAGCCTGGGAACCAATCGTAGTGGGCGCAGATGAGAGGTAGTGTGTGCAGAGGCTGCAGTCCTGTCGAGACTGCAGCACGTGTTCAAGACTGAACAAGGAAGGGAAGAAAGATGCTTTCCTTAAGGATGAGAAATAAACGGAGTGGGATGTAAGCCTCCTTTTGCTGGTTATAAAAGTAGAGCAATTATATTGATTTGTAAGAAGGTTCAATGCTTTGGGTGGGGGGAACCCTCTGCAGTAGAGACTATGTAACCCCATACTGCTTTGTTATCTAACTGAGCTCTTAGCAAAGGGAGGGGGCAGGACATAGTAAAAAAGACTCAGGGTTGGTTTAGTCAAGATTAGACTGCTTTTCAAATCTCTTAATTGTGTGTGTGGATCCAAAACTGGATCTGTCCTGTCAAATTTTGAATTTTGTTATATATATCATGAGAATCTTGTGTTAATGGTTTATGTTACATTTCTCTGGTTTTCAATTTTCTTTTTCAGAAGCTGAAAATGGCTGCCACGGTATCAATTAGCCAACCAATATCAATTAGCATCTCAAATCTTCCATGCAATTCCAGCTGAATGATTCAATGAGGGACTGATTCCTCCTGTAATCTACTTCTGAATTGAATATGGATATCAGACAGAGAATTTCAGTGAGGGACTGTGCAAAATGGCACTTTAAATTCTTAGTCTCATTGTCTCTTTTGTCTCTCTTTTATCCCAATCGCCCAGTCCCCTCAACAGTAAGGCCATAGTCTGAAAATATCTGGTTCTGGAGTCACATACAAGCTTTGATCTGTCACACATTTGGAGTCAAAAGGGGCCCGGCAGTAAGAATCAATATATTTAAGGTCAGCATGAAAACAGAAACAGACGTGCTGCGGCCATGTGGTGTAGTGCTCAAGGAAGCTGAAATTAACCCTTTAACTGGCAGCTCAACCAAGTGGCTGAGCAGTGAGATAAAGGATTAAATCATTGGCATCACAAAATTTCCAATTTAAAACAGTTGGATAACACATCAATAACACATAAACCCAGGATGAACAACAAATAATGCTGGAATTCTGTGCTATAGCTGGATGATGAAAGTGAGGATGAAAGCATTTATTGACTGATAAACAATGTGGGCTGTGTCCTTTCATTGCTTGAGAGCTAAATATCTAACGTGCCTTGTGACCGCAAGAGCGTGACGATGATATCATTCATCATCCTCTTCCGACAGAGAGATCATTGATAATATTCCAGAGGCCAGAGTAACTTGCTCATTTATTGGAGAAAATATTTTACCCAATGCTTAATAAAAGTGGCTGCATTCATAAACAGAAAGGCACCTTTAAAAATGACTGCTTCTTTCTGATGAAGCCAAATTTAAGGCAATTTCATAACATTCTTAAAATAAAATAAAAACTGCATCAACTGCTGTGATACTTTACGAAGTTTTTTGCCCTCTTTTTCTCTATTTTCTGCATTGAACAGATGAACACTTATATATAGGTATAAATAGCATAATACTTGATTAGAGCAAAACCAGAATTGAATGTGTGTTATATCAAATTACACTTAATGTGAAATAAAGACTTTCAGCTGAAAGCCATATCTTGACTAAAATCAATTGAATAAAAATAGAATTACAATGATTGAAGTCTACATAATCTCTGTTGCCAAACAATTAAAAAGTAGTTTTTGTCCCATTTTTGGGTCACCGTTGCTATTGTAATGGTTCCTCTTGTAGCAGGATCATGACAAATAAACAGCTTTAAAATGCAACAGTATAGCTGTCTTTGGAAACTCCTGGTTTATGCAAGATCATTGTTTGGGATTTGTGGACAAGTCAAAGTAATGGAAGTAAACTTGCTATTAAGAACTAAAGTCTTCCGCAAAAATACGTCAGCAGTAAGGCCGGCCTTGCCCCATTCTTTGTTTAATCAACACCCCGTATTGTCGCAGAGCAGTACCTTAATCCTGGGATCGGTCCCATTGGAGACCACACGGAACTGGCAATGGAGGGAGAGCTTAGCCCTGCAATGAGGATCAAGACAGAAAGCAGGACAGTGGGGCCCTATGATGAAATGGTGCAAGGCATTCACATTGCTTTAACGCAAGTAAGTATCACTGACTCAATTTCTGAAGCGCAGAAATGCACAAATATGAAAGCCACCATATGTTGATCTGAATGACTGAAGGACTGGTTCTAAGGTTTGTCACAACTGTGTTTATGTGTGCATGGGGAGAACTAGACAGCATAATATTTACAGTCCCAAGAGCAGATGCCAAACTAGAACAACTCTTGAGCCTTTTCGTTGGCAGAAAGAGGTCAGGGTGTAATCAGTTGAGCTTATTATTACATTCCCCTTTTCGGAACATTCTCTAAATATAAAATGCTTGAGTGAAAATAGAACCATGGCCTTGGTTGTTTAGTATGAATGATCTCAAATTAAGGGTACCTCTGTGTACAAACAGGAAACAAAAACAGCCAAAACATTTCTGTTGTTTTGCACTCTGTGAGGAGGGAGACATGTTCCCATGCTAAAGTTCTGCATACGCTAACATTTTAATGAACATAACACTGCAGGTACCGTAATACAGCATTCTCACATTGTGAAAACATCAGTACATCGTCATTTTGTGCGCCTACTTGTTTTTTTCTGTGAGTTTATTATGTCTGCCACACAAGTAGCTAAGCATTGAAGGCATAGCAGATCATTCCAGCAGCCTCTATATCTTTCTTGTAGTATGAACCCCAGAACTGCACTTGAATTTATACCGAATACTTTTGGCTATATATCTCACCATCATGTTAGCCTTTTTTTTTTACAGCTACAGCACCGTGCCCAGAACCTGAAACGCTTTGATCAACTATTACTCCCGAGTTCTTTTGAAATTGAGTACATTCCAATTTAGTTCCTCCCACGAAGTAGTCCTGCCTTATGTTTTTATTTCCCATATTTAGAGCTTTGCATTTAGCAATACTGAATTTAATTTGCTAGGCTTCTGCCCATTTCTGAATTCTGTTTAAATAATCTTGTATTACTTTTGAAGATTCCAAACACACTATCCCAGCTGAACCTCCCAGTTTTGTATCATCTGAAAATTTTACTAGCATACTTCCATTTTCTATGTCAAGGTCATTTATATAAATGAAGTGGTCCCAGCACCGATCCTTGTGGGACTCCACTTCCCACAGTACCTTGTTCAGATAAGGACCATCCTACTACTCTTTGTGTTCTGCCCTGCAATGCATTTGATTTCTCGTACTGTTGCTGATGCTTAACAAATACCATAATAACCCCATACAATGTATTTTGAAGTCATTCATGGATTTACCTTTAAAATCATTCTAAAGTTTCTGGAATGCGTATTTATACATGCATATGCCAATGGCAAATCTTTATTTGCTAGCAGACATGTAGCATAAACATCTGTAGCACTCTGCACAAATAAAGCATAGCAGGACTTGACAACATAATGGATAAAGGACTGATCTTTTAACCCATGTGTTTGGTTTGGGTCAAACTGACCTGTTTTTTTTTTAGTAACAGAGGTTGTTTGGAACTGTGAAATGTTTGCCAGAACAATTGCTCAGAAATAGGCAATATCTTTTGTATATTGGCCTACTTACCCCTTACCCTTACCCCTAATATTAATTACTGGTCATGACTGTCATTGGTAAGATTTATATTAGAGCCAGGCACACTGACTCAACCCATCAGTCAAGCGTTGAAACAATACCAATACATTTTTTTTCTCTTCCAACTGATTTCATATACCAAAGATATTGTATATCAGAAGATTATGGGCTATATACGTTGAATTCAAAAGAGCACTTGCAAGCATATTTCCCCAAATAGGTTGTTGCTGTAAAACTTTTGATGTTCTGTTCTGAAGAAAATAGGAGTTTGTCAATAAATTTTCGCTTACTATTCAATGCCAACATATTCCCTTGCAACTGTCAGAGCAGGTTCAAGGAAAGTGCAAAGGTACATTGCTGGAATGGGAAACATGACTAAAACACAGGGAGTGACTCAATTTAAACAGAAGATGACCTCTGTCATTCATTTGCTTTGGTGGTGATATTTTTAGAAGAAAACAAGCATTGAGCCAGAGTAACATGCCAGTGCTGTGGGATGATTTTGCTTTGACAAACTTATCTCACGTGCCGACCAAGCAGAAAACGAGGCCGGTGCAATGGGGATACTTGGTGGGTAATGCACCCCACGGTTTACACTTTGAACATCACATGTTATTTCGTTTGTTTTATTCTCATAAACAACAGGTGGTCCATAGACTGCTCTGGAACCGCTAGCACCCTTGCAAAGTTACATACTGGTTTTTGTTGCACAGTTATTTAATGTTTGATTGTTGTGCCAAAACTTACAGGCATTTGTGACTTTTTTCCGGTGGGGCTTGTGTGCAATGTTAGGGATTTACAAGGTTCTTTTTTCAAAATTCCAGCCCCAAAGAACCAGAATGCACCAGACATGCTCATGTTCATGCTAATGACAAACTTACAAACAATTTATTGTTTCCATTAAAGCACAGCGAGGGCAGTAGTTCCATAGTGATGAGGGAACTTTACCCATAATCCATATCAGGTGCATAACACGGGGATGGGACACCAGGATTGAGAAATTTCAGTTAGGGACCTGTGTAGCATCAGTGCATAATGAGCTGCTTTTCATATTTATTTTGTTTTAGAAAAGCACATAATCATTACCATTATTATTATACATGGATCACATGCAAGTTATATAAGCTAAGGACATCTACTGAGTCTATTATTTAAAATGGTTCCTTTTTTGACAGATGGCAGGGGTCAGTCTCATTATGGCACATTAAAACAAAGGGCTGAAGTCACAAACTAGAGATCAGCATAGGCTTTATTAACCCTTTGAACAGCAGGTTTTTTTGTATTATTTTTTCAAAAATTAAGTCAGTATTCTAGAACTCCATTACTTTCAAATCTTAAATGGTTAAATTAGGCTGTATGGCATATAATACTGCTTCAGTTTTGGTGCTGCCTGGCTGTTTTACTACAGTACATACAGTACATGCTTTTGTCCATCCCAGGCTTAGCTTCCTGACAGAACATTTATACCTGATTGTGATGCTTCATGGGAAGGTTAACACCCTGCTACACTGAGCAGAACCAGACAGAACAAAAAGGAGGCCTGGAAAAAAGTTAAGGTTCTGGTTCCAAAAAACTGTGTATGATAAAAAATGTTCTTGTTGTTCCATCATGGATAAACAAATTATTTCTGAGAGTAATTTTTTGCATTTGTGTTGCCGCAAACAAAATACTCCAGGAAATCAAGTGCGACTTGCCTTCAATCAGCTTTTTCAGGCTTAGCCAAATAAAGACTACACATTTGCGTTACGTTAAAAGCAATTTTGGCTCAGAGTTTTTTTCCATGGACTTATGGGACGCTGTTGGTTGGACAGCTTTAAAACATTTTTTGAAAAGTTGATAGATGAGCATTTCACAATTTGAGTCCAGGGTTAGATGAAGAGGAATCGCTTGCATTCGAAAGCTTAAGCCCATTTAATTATCAACATATACAAACAATTCTTCTGTGGGGAAGTCTTCATGTATGCGCTTATTGCATAAACGCCTACAAAATTCACACATGTAGACACGCTCACATGTACAGACTCATGTTTACACATTCACATGTACAGAATACGCTTCACTGTCTGCAAAAAAACCTGAGATGTAATCCTAACCCTCTTCTGCCCTGTGCAGGCAGTGACATTCAGACAAAGCTGTATCCTGCATATCCACTGGAGGGCATTCCCTGACCTGCTGTTGTGGCCAGGCCTGCCAGTTTATCAGCATGGCCTCTGTGGCCCGTCACCCCTATGCCCTGATGGCTTCAGTTCCGGACCACTTCCTGATTCAGTCCCAGCCTGGAACTGATCCACTTTTATGCATCTGCCTCACCTGGCTGTCTAGGGTGTGTCCCCTATGGCCCCTTTTGCCTGGGGTGTATCCCCTAATACAGCCTGTTTGCCTGCCAAGTGACTCTTGTTATATCAGCACCCTCTTACCGTCAGGTATTTTGGTCTGATTTTTGCCCTTCAGCTTCAGAAGGGATTAACATTTGTTGTTGTTATGGTTATCTCATTAGATACTTGACAGGGGTGTCTTATTCCAGGAATTGCTGCTGAGCCAGCTTGGTTTTACTGCTGGCTGCTTTCTTGAGCATTGTCAGGGCCAGAAATCTCATTTTGCTGAAAGCAATTACTGATCATGAAGTCACTGCTATCCAGGAGTCTCAAGGGCAAGAGTTTCTCTTATTTAAACATTAAAAATCTTAATTCCATCATTCGTAATTTTGCCAGAACATATTTCTACAGTTTGACAGTTCAGCCTGGACTAGATTTCCCATTTTCCACATCCACAATAATTTAGCATGTTCACAAAAATGCTAAGTATTGAGTTCTCTGTACATTTATTTATTCTTTGTGATTAAGACTGCAGGTCCACTACTGTGCTGAAAGTGGAAAAACTCAATGAAATGATAAGTGTGGAGACAATAAAACTGTGCATAGTAATATTTTAAAAGATGAAAGGTGAGGAGAGAAAAAAAAATTATTTATTGAAATATAGCAATTTGGAAATAGCTGGCTAGTCTAATTTTGAAGCCTTCGACATTTTATTTTTCATTCGTTTTTATGAATCAATGAAGTGCATGTTTTACTGTTGCCATGACATTCACATAAGCCTATATCAGATGCCTTGTATTGTGCCTTCTCAGATGCAGTATTATTCCCCAAGTTTCCACAGTTTAACTGTAAATCCAATTCCCTCCACCGTCCGGAGAGTTTGTGTCATTTTTACACCACAGCGACACTTGCTATGTACTGTAGATGTGTCAGTACATTGAACAGTACAGCCTGTCTATAATCTGAAACTCTCTGAATTCATTGTGTTCAATACTTACTATTGCAAACACTGACACATCTGCTCCTAAAATACCATGATAAATGTGGCCCCGTACATGCCATCCATTTAAATTACAAATGAGCTCAGGAAAATGACATTGCTTGTTGTCTTCCTGTTGTACTAATCTGATTCAGATGGAGGATGGCAAGAGTGAATAAATCATATTTAAAAAGTTGCATAAGAAACTTTTATTATTTTTTTGGCTGTTTTGTTGCAATCAGCAGGGTATGCACAGGCTTGAACTTGGTAGTGAGGAGTGGGATGGTGAAGTTTTTGAATTTAGAACACTGACAAACAACTGTACACTGAGAGGAAGGCATGAGAAACTTCCACAGACTGCCTTTCTCTCTTATGTTCCACTGGCATATGTTTTACCCCGGTTACTACTCTTCGGATAACGTCTGAACTGGAAGTTTTTAGCGGTAGCTGTTTAAAAACAAAATAGGATCAAAATAGGATCTGTCATTCAACTGATCTAAGGGTTAATCAAAATGATAGCTACAGTATATTCGGCTATTCTAACATGTTATAAGTTTATTACTCACATTCACACACCATCTGGTAGTGAAGGCTGAATATTGATATGCACTGGCATGGCATGCTGAACCAATGCATAGCCGGGCATTTTTTTCTGCGCCTTCTGTATATGCACACACAGTGTTTCCACTGGCTGATGTTACCTGCTTTCTTTTTTATTGAGAGGAACAAGGCAATGGTAACCTGACCCTATCACCTTAATAATTCAGCTGCTACATTTATGACACTGTAAATATCACCAGCACAGAGATTTTTCAAGATAGAGAGCTGTTTACAGTGGGTGTGCTTTAAGAATGATTGCTATGATATGGTATTAGACTTTTTGCCGTTTCCAGGGAGCATCTGACAGTCTAATAACGTTGCATTATATTTATTACCTGCCAAACAATACTGGCAGGTGCGTGAGATTAGAGATTCAAATCATCTGTGGACCAAATTTTGGAGGAAATAGATTCAATACATTTTGTCTGAATTACCTAAGCACAACCAGTGAAGCCAGACATAAGCACATACAGTCTGTGACACATTTAAATCTACAATCAGTACAACCTCTTGCTACTATTTTATACATTTCCAGTCTCACATAAAATATTTCACAATGTTGAGTCCTCAACGTTGCCACAACATTGTTCAACAGTGCTTGTGGCCTTGAAGTTAGAGCACGATTGCTCATATTTGAGGGTTATGGGGTCTACACCCAGAGAAATGAAAAGTAGGTTAGGGAATTCCAAAAAAAAAAAGGTGAGCTGCGTTGGGCTGCTACAGGGCAAGAAGCAAAGGCCCTCGGGGCATGCTGCTCCCCCTCCCCCCCATGCTGTGTCATTGTGGGAACACACAAACCCGTGACTCCGCTGATCTTGCTCAAGCTGAACCAACAGAACCGAGACCTCGGTCCGTTTTTTTGAACGTGTCAGCGGGAAAGGCCAGGATGCGCTGGACCGTTTGATGTTTTCCTTCTTTTTGGGACAGGTCCTCCGGTTGCATCCTTGTTGACATTTTTGTATCAAATCCACAGGGGGGATGCAGCAGGGGTCTCATCAAAAGCTGTTCTCCCAGAAGCAGCTGCATGGAGACATCTGAAATGTATTGTACTCATGTACTCATGGGAAATAATTCAGTTCAATTCACCATAGGGTGTATATATATATATATATATATATACAGGTAGTGCCCAAAAAATATGGTCTTTTTTACTTTAGGACACTTTATAGTTTGTTGGGCCACGTTGTGTGGGCAGTTCACCCTGCATGTGCTGTGGTGGTGAAGGAATATGACATCATTCTTATAAGAGAAGGCCAACAAGACTTTGTTGGTGGAAGTGGAAATCACTGTTTTGTCTCAGGTGTTGTTCAAGAATATTGGAAAACAGCACATGAAGTACCACTTGGAATGTCTCCCTCTGTCTTTTGCTGACCTCTCTCAACATCTGTTATATCACTATCCAGCAACCTCCTACCCACCCTCCCATCCCTCATCCAGTCCTTCTCTCCTGACATTCTCCCTTTCCTCTTCCTCTTGTTGAACTTGTCTCTGACCACTGGATGTGTCCTTGTAGTCTTCAGGCAAGCTAGTTTCACCCCCCTGCTCAAGAAACCCACACCCACTACTTTTGTTTACAATACTAATTGTTGGTTTGTTCAGATAACACTCATCGGTTACAAATGGGCCTTGCAATGTAAAATTTAATCATGTAGACAAAGGGACTAACAAAAGTGTCATGTGGTAAGCAAACACCAGCCCAGCTAAAGATGCAATCATATAAGTGCCACAGTCAAGGTGCATGTCACAAGACCTACAAGCTAAAGGGAGAGAAGGATTAGTTTTTTAATTAGATAGAAATACTGAGGTGTAGTCTGAAAATGTCAGTTATTTGGTATCAGGTCTTATCGTGTCAGGCATCAGGACTGGTGTCAAGACTACTAAACAAACACGTTCAGATCCACAGATTCCTAGTTCCTGTCTTATAAAATATTTCACCGAATGCACTGCACAAGTGAAAATATGCTCAAACTGGTTTACAAGTAAGGCATTAATGGAATACCAAGAGAAAAAGAAACATTTTAACATTTTACACCAAATATATACATTTTGAGAGAAAGAATATATCACACTACGTAAGTCCCTGAAATGTAATTGAATTCTCTAGTTTTAGTCAGTGGACCACAATATCTAAATCCAATTCTCAGGGGGAAACAGTCAAACTAATTAAAATTTTTAATTAATTAATTTAATTTCATAATGTTAATTATATATAGTGAGCATTTATTTGCTTTTTGGCTTCTATGTGTACCTGAAATGCATGCCCATAAAATCCATAGCTTTACAATTAATCATTTTTGCAAGAAAATAAAATAAATATGCAGCAATATTATCAGCACATAAAAATAATTTGAAGAAATATCAAGATGGAAATCGTTACTTATCTTGTCATTTGCCATATACAGACAAATAATTTCATTTGAAAGATGTAGCTCAGTGACGCGTACAGTGACAACAAGCTGGAAGCTTTGGAAAAAGATAGCATCTGGTAATAAAAGAAATGCTGTTCGTTCCAAGAATCATTTCTACATATGAAACTGTGATATGTATAGGGTGACAATATGCTATGCTTAAGATGATAAACCTCAATTCTCTTCCATCTTCCCGGAAAAGTGATGCAAACTGAGACAGTCAAATACTTTTGCGGAAAAAAAAAAAAATTGGCCGGCACCACAGGATACTAAAAACTGCAAAGTCATTGTGGGGCTGAATGATACGTATTCATGGAGACTTGACTTTAATTAAGAACATACCTTCTAAAAATGACCCACAGATGGTTTCACTTGTGCTGGTGCATTGAATTTAGAAATCTGGGTCAAAACTGGGTTATGTAGAGAATAAACTTCCTCAGTTTGAGGCGTTTTAAGAAAACGTACTATTGAAATATCTTTAAAATGTTTCTTCCATCTTGGAAACTCATATTACATTAAATATTTTATTCAATGTCCTGATTTTCCAGGTAACCTAAAGTAACCTAACCCTAAGGTTTCTTCAGATAACAGCCAGATAATACTGTATTTTGTCAGGAATGTGTTAATTCCTTCCTTCCATTCAATTAAGTATTCAGTAATTGTCAAACCTCTTGGGTGAGTGGGTGAGATGGAGGCCTAGAGTACATATTAAATAATTATTTTGGTAAATTGAAACCAAAAGTAAATAGATGTCCTTGCCTTCACATGCCCTGAGACTCAATTTCTTGGCACTGCAACAGTTTTGTAAGATGGTTGCTAGTAAAACACCAAAGAGTTACTCAAAAGAAAGACTGTGATGTCAGGACTGCTAATCCAGATAGAATAATCAATACATGATGAGGCAAGCAAGTGAACTGAGAAAAGTTGCCATGTTTCTTCTGTATCTCAGGATTGTAATACTAAATCCATAGGCAGAATTTTGAAGAAAAAGGATTTTGAGAGATAAGGTTTGTTTATCCACTTCCGAAAATATGAACTATCTTCCTGTGGAAAAGCATATATTTAACACTTTTCTGAAAGTGTTTTGTGTTGCTGTTGCTGTGGTATTTTTGTGGTTACAAAACAGTGGGCACCTTGTAACATAATCAACTGATACCTGCATCATGTTTAAAAGCACCATTGCTGTCATACACTGTTCTGTGGGCTGATGTTGCAGTAAATGCTGGCTCAGACTTTCTCTTGGTCTCAGTGAATCAAATGGTAGTATTCTAATGTTCTCTGGCACTGCATGGGAACTAAGCTACTTTATTGATTCTAACTGCTTCTCGGACAGTCACAAGTCATACCTTCAAAGATTTGTAAATAATTTTCTCTGTCCAATAACTCCACTAGTGCCATTGAAGTGATGTGTTCTTGTGCAAATATTTTTTAATTGATGAGTTTGCAATTAAATCTTGCAATTTAGTCCAGAAGATGTTTTGCCTAATGTGCAAACTTGTTTGAGGTTAGCCTCAAGGAATTTGTGCACTGGCTGAAAGAACATTTTTTCTGCAAATTCTTTAAATATTTTGGCACATTAGCACATTATTATTTTGAGTGTGCTATTCATTTGCTGAGCCAGTATTTTTAGAGGCGATCTACACTATATAAGTAATTTCCATCGATCCATTCATTATCTACACCCACTTATCCTGGGCACGGTTGCGGTAGGTGCTGGAGCCTATCTCAGCGTGCATTGAATGAGAGGCAGGAATACACCCTGGACAGGCCGCCAATCTATCGCCAGGCACACACACCATTCACTCATCATTCATGCCTATGGGCAATTTAGAGCCTCTAACCGGCCTACCTGCATGTCTTTGGACTGTGGGAGGAAACCGGAATACCCGGAGGAACATTCTTTCTCCGGGTACTCCGGAGGACATTCTTGCTGTGAGGCAACAGTGCTACCAATCCAATTTGAGCCAATCAGAGAGTAGGAAGGTGTGACTTAAGGACAATTTCAATTTCTACATGAAGAAAATGGAATAATTGTAGTGGCAAGTCTTTCACTATTCACTGTTAAAAATGTCAGGAAATGAAACTACCAACAATACTAAAATACAAACATGAACATGCTACAAGGTGTCTGTTTCAACTTACATGGTTAAATGGACCTGTCCTTCTGATAAATGCAAAATGCCTCAAGCCTCAATTCTACTTCTAGCGCTCTTTTGGAATTTGTTTGCAGAGCACAAAGCATGGAAATGTTTGGCACAAACTTGTTTATTTTCCCAGATTTTTCCCGTCTTGTTTATTTTGTTTCACTATGCAGCTGAGACCAGCTTTGGGGCTGAATTCATTAACCCTGTCTGTCCTGGTGGGTCTCACGGAGTACTGAATGATAACTATTCCGTAATTACCACCAGTCCTAGATCACTTAGGGCAATTTGGTTTGTGTCGAATGTAAAATGATTTCCCTGTAAGAAGGAAAGGCAAGTCGACTTGTTGTACGTCGCTCTGGATAAGAGCGTCTGCTAAATGCCTGTAATGTAATGTAATGTAATGAAGGGTCTTCCGGCAGATATGACCTCTGATTTTATTGGTTTAAGATGTCATCGTTTCCAGTTCACCGTACCATATACATCAGGGGTGAGAGAGCGTCATGTAACTTGTATTCTCAAGCGGATGGGATCAAATATAGATTCAGGATACATTACAGAAAAATATGTGGCTGATACTGCCCAAATGGGTGCGTTGGTTTCTTAATTAACGTTCAAGTGCAATTACTGTTACTGTAATTAAATATCTATGGTGACCAATGGTTGTATTGAGGGGTAAAATTCCTATTTTGTGTTCTTTTCTGGTTTTCTTTAGGTTTGTGATTAGTCTCTGTCTCTGTTTTTTGTTTTGTTTTCTACCAGCACTTCCAACCCCATGGTGGGCCAGTGGCTGAAGGCACGTGTCTGGTGGGGACTGGAGAGGTGGTGGGCATTCTGCGGTGTTGTTGTGTTTAAATTTCTTGTGTGAAGCCAGTGGCCAGCCGTGGTTCTGTCTCGCTTTCTCTCCCTCTCATCTTTCTAGGTTCCCTTCTCACCTGGTGCCAGTAACAATTTCTATCCCTAGTTTGGTTTATTTGCATAATTTGTTAATACAACTGCTTGTAACAGTGCTCAAACTGCATCACTGTATGTTGTCTAATTACTTGTGTTGGGTTAGATCTTCTTGGCCGGTGAAATAAGAGAGGCATAGTCTATCGGTCCCATAGCGGGCACTACATATACAATCAAATGTAACAGCATTACGGTATACACAAAAGTGCAACAGGCATTTGGCTCATTTTCAAGTGCACACAGAAATTCAAAGAACTCCACTCCCTTTTCCTGAGAATTTGTCAGCACACTTTCATGCCTCACATGTTTTGTAATCCGACGACTATTCTTTTGTAAACCCCTGGATTAAACAAATTGGAAGAAAATATCCAGTTGCAAGCCTTACAATCAGTAAAAACAAACTGTATGCTGACTCAATTATGCATGCAGTAACATGCATGATTGCCTGTTGCCTTTCCCTAATTAAAAAAATTATGTTTGTATCAGCTCTGTAGACATTCAGTTTTGTCAATGAAAACTAGTAGGGTTATTACAAAAAACGTTGCAAAAATTCTGTTCAATTGCACTGCATCGGTCTGCTAGCAGAAAACATTTAAAGACAGTATGTGGGCTGTGTGGTAGAGAATTGCTAATTGCATTGGAATTTGTATTAATTTCTGTGTGTGAAAACATGAAATACTGGATTTAAGGCATTGTGTCCTCCAAGCTAAATGCCTGTAATTACAGAAACAGTCAGACATTTGTGCACCAATTTGAAAAAAAGAAAGAAACTCCCAACAATAACACCTTCAGTTTGTACAGTTCCTGTAAGCTAAGATTTGCTAAGATTTTGTGTACTCGAGATACCTATGAAATGTTGAAAAATGCAAGCAATCTTAAAATATAATGTGCAGCAAGAGCAAAAATGCCTTTGATTCACCTGATTTATTCTAAATTAAGACTTTATTTTTTTAATGCACTGCTTTTGTTTCTTTGATTAATAATGAAATTTGTCATTGATCTGGCTGATTCCAGATAAATTTTGTACAAATTGGCCTTTGTTTCCAATCATTCAGAACACAAAATCTCAACCAAGCATGCATCGTGCTGCTCTTGTGGCAACACCTTTAACAAAGATATCAGATTTAAAAAAAACTAAAAAGACACAATTATTCAAAAAGAAACAAAATATCCAGTGCCTGGGTTTTCACAAAGGTACAGTAGGTGGTCCATGATTAATTAAATATATTTAAACTGAGGAAGTCTCACATTGTGACAATAATGAAAGTTAAAAACCAAGCTCCCACAAGCAGAGGAAAGCATTTTAAACTAATCTGCAAGTCAAGGGGTGCAGGCTGATGCATGCAACTCAGTTGTAAGGCCCTAAAGAAAGCATGCCGTCTGCTTCGCAACTAGTGAACGTCGACTGTGACTTTGAAATCCAAAACCTAACATCTGCGTGAGATGATAGCCCCTTTGTCATTCTTTGTTGCCTGCCGGAAAAATGGTCTGTGGAAAATTCCACGGTGGCCAAAAGAAGAGAGTGGTGTAAAATGGGGAGTAAGAGGTGTAAAATTGGGGGTGTTAAACTGGAAGGGGGTGTTGGTTTGGTGGGTGGTTGCAGAAGGTAGAAAAATAAAATCAGGAATACTCGGCATTCAAAAGTCAATGCACGCAAAAACCACTAACTGCGCAGTGAGCAGAGTTCAGTGTGTATGCATTATATGCAGGCTTTCCAATCAAGGGAAACAATGTTTTCTGGCGCTTGGGTTACATAAGATGTGAGTCAAGCAGCTGCAACTGAAGTTCACTGCTTCCTTTGACATAAAACAGAAAGGTTGACTACATCAAAAAAATTACACGGCACCCTTTTTACTATACAGGCAGGATTTTAAAAAGTAAATCCAGAGCAGGAGCAAGACAAAGACATTTCTGCTTTTTGCAATACACCATTAGTAAAAACATCAGTTACAAAACAAAAAAGAATAGCTGGTACTGTCATGAAATGAACAGTAGCATTGTGAAACATAAAGCATGAGCTCCCTAGTACTGCTCTGAAATCAGTAACAATTTCTGACACAACATGGTAGGGATGAGGGTTAAGGGTCAGTGATCTGTTCTTGGATCAGCAGATAAAGACAGGCTCTAAGGGTGGAAAGCAGAGGAACAGAACGTTTTGTTCAATGGGAATGCTTGCAATTGGACACTGGGTTGGACTAATACTGGCTGAAATGACAAACAATGGGAGGGGAATGATTTGCATGCTGCTTGCACCATCTGAGTAGCATAGGCTATTGTGTACAACACATCTAACTGGAAGACAGTATTGGGAAATAAGGAAATTAAATAATGCCTTGTATACCGCTACGTTTTATTCCTCAAGGTAATCAAGCACATTCAGAAGATGTTCAGAGGATTGGACGAGTGGAGAAAGTAGGCTTTAAATGGAGAATGAAAAAATAAAGTGTTGCACTGAGTAAACCAATAATTTAATGCATTTCCCGGCACATTGACAGACAATTGACCATTTCGTTGGTTGAACAGTAACGAATGCATACAGATGCAGGAAATGTTGTATCCGTACACACATACTTTCATCTGATAAATTTTTGTATGTTTTTAGCATGAGTCTATGTGAGGACCTGTGAGGCTGAATTAATTTATACTCTGATAAGTCCTCAAGGCAGGACTGACACCAAGCTGAGCAATTGAACAGACCGGAAAAAATCACATGGATGTGACAGGGGGAGTATAGAGGCCAGTATTGATTTTTGACATGATTGACATGTGTATTTTTTAAAAACACTGGCTATGGCAGAAAAACGACACCAACATCAGATAAGCCTTATGGGTTCCTGTTCTGAACGATTCAGAGCATTTGGCACCCCTCCCCCACTGACCCTGTTCTTCTGTGTAGGACAAGGCCACACAGTTTGTCTCTGATTGTAAACACGGGGGTGACTCACTCAAGCGGACTGGTTTTTCAAGAAACAGAATGACCTCTATAAAGATGTCGTAAAATGGCTCAAGTGTTGCCGGCCTGCAAAAACGGGGCTCTTCCTCGCTAGCCATATTCAGTCATAAATAACATATTCTAATTTCATATAAATGGCTAAGCATTTTATTGTTTTAATACAAGCAAATTGAATTGCAAGTGTGAAGATTTTGAATGGTTGACCACAATCTAACTAAAAGTAGAATGAAAAATGTAGACAGCTATCAATTTCAAGAATAGAAAGAACTTCATTTCCTGTTTCATGCGTTGATTAATTTAAGGCAAAAAACTGGGATTTGGTGCAACCCCTTTACATCGCTCAGAGAGCTGAAATACTCCATTAAAAAATTACGTGACCCGTGTGCAAATTAATTTACCTCATATTAAGGACTACCTAAAATAACTACCTAAACCAGGCACATTCAATGCTAGGTTCTTCCTAGGTGAGCTAAAGCTGGCAAACTTGCTACCATGTTCAAACTTTCACATTGCACATTACTAGTTAGCAAAAGACATAAAAATGAAACTATTACCTTTGTCCTATTGCTTCTTCTGTTCTCTGAGTAACTTGGAGTTACTTAAAGCGTATTCTTTTGCTTTAAACTGCAAACCCACAAAGATTGCCAGAACCTTCTCCTAGCATCTAAAATATCCTTCATTCTACAAAAACTGGAACAATTGAAATTCATATGAAAAATAAAATAATATCCCTTTAAATTTACCATTGATATTGTTTGAAAGTGGAACACTTAATTGTGATCTATATCATAGTATAAATAAAATGTTACATAGCTGTGAACCGCATGAGATGAAGGAATTGATTCCCTGATTTATGTGATCATTGTGTCCGGCTAGGGGCTAACATATCTCACACAGGCATATTTATATTTTTATTTTTGTTTTATGCTGAAATGTAAGGATACAGCACACATATATTTCTTCAAACTTTGTTTGAGCCCTTTGGTTAGCCAGACCGTCATTGCACAAATTTTGGGGTCTAAGGGGTAGGTTTGTTTGTTGAATCATTAATTTGTGTGGGAAATCAGTTAATCATCGCTTTTTAAAATTGTGTTTGGAAATGGGCCCGCTGAATTTTTGTATCTGCTGTTTGGCTCACCACTAACATTTTAACATTGATGTGTGTTTAGGTACGTGGGTTGCTATCTTGTGAAAATGAGTGTCCTTGGTCTTAGCTAGTTTCGCTCGTGGACTGTGTGTACTCAGCTCAGCTAGTATGTGAACCGTGTGTCCTCAGCCTTGGTTAGTGTTATTAGCACTGTGTCCTCTCAGCCGTGGCTAGTAATATTCGGACTGTGCGTCTGTGGCCTTGGTTGGTGATGACAGTGGACTGTATGTCCTTGGCCTTGATTACAAGGAAATTGCATTATCTAATGCTTTAGTATTTCGCAGCATTGGTGCTGATAAAGATTATGCCCATATGACTTTTATCACATCATTATGCATCATTCCTTCCAAAATTTCAGTGTCAAACAGTTCCCCTCTTAAAATAACACACATCCTTGAGAATGTGATCTTGCTGCCACCATTGTCATGCATGAAACTCGCTCAGAAAAAACAAAGCATTTCTGCTTCTTTAAGTGCAGTAAAGCAAAAGTGTGTCAGTGTGTCACAGAGAACAGACGGGCCAATCAGGGCTCTAATCAGTGAGAAGCATGAGGAGGAACCGGCTTCAACCCAATCATACCACACCACTTGGCCAATCATGGGCATTCTCCAGATCCCGGAGAGAGAGGAGAGAGAGAAACAGCAAGATTGCATATCTGAAGCACAGTGGCTTTACATACGCAGTGACTATCACTGTGACTGGCTGTGAATATGAAATATTCTGTGTTACTACACGGTTTAGTGTTCGCACTGCATCACACCCACATCATGCTAATACCTGAGACGGGAAAGGATTCAGTGGGAGCAGGCAACCAGAATGTGAGCAGAGCTTGTTCTCAGAATATTTGGAGTTTTATGAGTTGCTGACAGAGGTTATGCAAGGAGGGCATGCATGGTGTTACAGCAGGTGCACCATGGGCTTTTCCCCGCCGACCCAACAGCTAACTGTTTGTGGTTGAGCAAATCCGTTACATACACTGCCCCAGAATATTGGCTCCCTATCAAGAAAACATACCTCTGCTGTTCTAAGTTTGCTTCACCATCTGGTTCAATGAAAAAAAAAAACTTTGGTTTTTGCGCTGTACTGTGTAACAAACGTCTATGAAGTCTTTCAGCTTAGCCATGATTAAAGCATAGGGATGGAGCATACCTCAGATGCTCATATTTTCTTAGATCTGAACCTATGTTTTTTACTTGACTCATCAAGCATGATGCTGTGGGACCTATTGGATGTCAAATGAAGCAGGACACTGCACAGGCAGTAGCATGACTGTCTTTAAGACAGAGAAAACCTGCGATTTGTCCTTCTATCCCTGTCCTTCTTCTTACAATGAAAGAGGTGTTATGGATGTTCAGGACATTCAGATAATGGCATCGTTTTTCACTGTATACCATCCTATTGACTATTACAATAGTCATCTGAAAGTCCATATGAGTATTGAAACTAACAGAGCATTTGATTAATGATGGATGCTTGCCTAAATTACATCTTTCTATTGTTAATTATATGTGTTTGTAAATTGTCTTTGTAAATTATATAATATGAGTTAAAAGAGGATACTCTGTAAAAGGTTAAGCTGCACTTCCTTCCTTTTACTTTTGCAGACCACCCTATTTTTCATGATTGATGCTCTTTACAACCCTGCTTTGTAAAAATGGAAGCTTTGAAATGGAACAAAATTATCAGTCGGGTTTTGATAATAAAATACGTCTTCACTTTGCTTCTGGACAGAATGGCTGTTTTAAAATCTGGCCCGAGTGGACATCTTGAAGCTGACCGTGTTGTCTTCCCCGTTAAAGACTCTGAGGATGGAAGAGCAGCTGCTCTGTCAGAAAGGCGGATGTGGGCAGCAGTTAACTTCTTCTTTAACCTCTCAGCTATGTGTCCCTGCTTTCTCAGCTGTGCAGTTCCCCGGTGCTTGATCACATCCTGGCCCTAATCACTCTCTCTTTTTTTTTTTTTTTTGCTTTGGTTTCATGTAAACAGATGTCATAAAAAGTCAGTGGTGGGACAACAAACTGAACAAAGGTAGAAAGCACAAAATGAGCGCAAATCCCAATGACCCTACTTTATTAATAGAGATCCAATGGTTTAGATGTGTCTAATGTAATACAGACATAATTAGTTAGAGTGAACCCATTCAATATCAAATTCAACTAAATGATATGTTAAAAATAGACCCTTTCCCATAAAGCAATGGCACTGTACAAAAAAGTTTGAAAAAAGTAAGTGATGCTCATGTAATGCGCTATATGCATTTGCTTTAACTGTGGTAACTACGACTCATTAGCCAGAAATTTTCATATAGTGCTTACTAAAACCAAAAATAATATGTATAGTAATGAATGGTTACCATTGACCATGTACACAAAACACTTTATGTCAGTATTCCTTAATGGTGCAGTATGTAAGTTTGGAGAAATGTGCAAGAGAAAGCCCTGCCCTCCAAATGCACCTAGTACATGTCGCCTGACACCTGAGAACTGGAGAGAGGACAAGAACAGTGGAAAGTAAAGCAGGGACAATGCAACACATCATGCCTCATTCACAGATAGGAAATACAGTAAAACACATAACTTCATCATAATGAATGTAAACTACATATAATTTAGTTTTTATTTACAGCAATGGGCTAAGAACAGTCAATAAATGCAAACACAAGCATTTTTTTCTTAGAGCTTATAATTTATTGATATCTGTTAGAATGTGAAGGAAATTCAACCAAATATGAAAAAAAGTGTTCTAAAAAACTAACCTACTGCACGTTAGAACTATAATTAGAACTATATAACTCTTTCATAAGCACTACAGAGTACCTTCTTACATAAGTGCAACATAGACATCTGAACATGCTTTGTTCAGTAAAGGCAAATATGGTCATTTTAAATGTCATTCTTTTGTATTACTTTTGAATGTCGTATTCATCAATGAGTTGTTTAGCTCTTATGAAGGACCATTCATAGACCGTGCGAGTGAAAACTGCTAGTTTAATACCATTGTTTAATGCTATTTGCACCCTTTTGATTAATTTCACTCTGTATGTCTTTGATGGGATTATAGGAAGCAATGGTTGCTTGGTTTGTCTGGAAAAAGTAAAGAAAAAAAACATCCTGTGTTTTTCAGTTACGTGTTTAATATAAAAATGCAACCTGCATGTTGGCATTTGCTCTTATCTCTAGTTTTATCTACCACTCTGCCTTGGTCTCATTACAGTGGATACTCAGAAGAATTAATATATTGTTGTCAAGTATTGATCTCCATTATTTGCCATTATGAGAAGGAACAATAATGTTCAAGGTTTGAACAGATATGGTGTGTATTATTATGTAACAGTAACGGAAACACCTTATAATGTACATTCAAATAAAGGATTGAACAGGAGATTACATTTTCAAATCTCACTACCAGTATCGCAACTGAGTCACTATAAATCATTTCAGGTTTTTGCAATTCCCCTGCATTTTCACCTTGGAAGAGTGATGAATATTTTCAGGTTTATTTTGCGGTTGATCGGTTTTTGCATCAGGGACATGTGACTGTGTGCTGGTGAATGTGTGCACTGTCTGAGAGGTTTCCTTCTTATATAACAGGCAAGCCCCCCTCCTTCCCAGAATCCATGCAGGCGCTGTCTTGGCTGAGCCTGTAAATTCCGGTTGGCGCCATGGCAACGGAGCAGCATTTGCCCCAGTCCTCTTGTTCACTCTCCCTTCCTCTCATTCACTCATTCGCTCACAAATGCAAAAATACATGCATGCGTGTGTGTGCGCACACACAGAAGCATACACACACACACACACACACACAAAAATACACAAGCATGCATGCACGCACACAATCACATGCACACACATACACAAACGTGCGCACACACACACAAGCACAAACGCATGCACACACACACACATACATGCATGCACATATGCACACACAAACATACCTACACACACACACACACACACACACACACACACAAAACACACAAGCATGCACGCACACATACACACAAACACAAGCACAAACGCATGCACACACACACACACATACATGCATGCACATATGCGCACATATGCACACACAAACATACCTACACCCACACACACACACACACGCGCGCACGCATGCACACACACACACATTATTTCCTTTATTTCTTTCTCGTGGGCTGGGCGGATGATGCACATAGCAAGGGGTGCTGACAGAGATTTGAATCAGGGCTGATCTGAGCAGCAGCGATGGGGCATGTGATACATGCGTGACTCCCACAGAGCTGGCTGCCCACGAGCAGTAATGTGTTGGGAGAAGGCTGTCGGGCCCAGCGTGAGCATGAACAGACCCGATCACCCATGATGCTCCTCTTTCTAATTACCAGCAAGCTTGTCCTCAATTAGGAAATCAGTAACAAAGACTTACTGATTGCTTTTTTGCTTAGAAGTTTCATGGTAATGTCTCCACATTAGGAATTTGTGCATAGGCGGACAAATAATGGAGTCATTTTTCTCAGCAAGCACAGCTTGATTACTTTTGTGATTTGTTCTTAGCGCTTCAGAGCAGTGGATAATTCAGAAACTAGGTCAACGACTCCATTATAATTCGCTCTTTATTATTCTTAAACAAAGAGGGAATATTTCCTAAATGTTGGTACCGGTTTTGTTTATAAATCAAAAATATGGGCTCTCCCACTAATATCAAACTGCCTACTCAAACCACTGTCCATGTTTTTATCTTGGATTACAATGTTATAACAAAATTGAGAGTTTGGGCCAGCATCGTCAGTGGTCTGCACATTATGTTTTTAATTATGTGATTAATATTGTTATATTGCAGTACTGGGCAAGAGGAACGCTGGAGGGGTCATCGTTTGTGAAATGAGTGGGCTCCAGAATTAAAAAACACACTCAAGTGAAATGACATGAACAGGAATCTGTGAGTGGAGACGTTTATTTATAAAGAATTGTGCTCTTCTCTCCCGATCTGGTATAATGCAATGCACTTCTCAGAGTTATCTTATCCGTCGTTTTGTATTTATTGTGATGATAAGTGCAAGAAAATGTTTCCAATTGCAATGCAGTTAGTGCAACAGTAAACCGGGTACGTGTTCCATTCCACACACGTTCTACACTATATAAAAATGATGTTACATTTTTACAAATCAGCTTTTCGAAAAAAATTCTAAACTGTATTTTTTTAAAAATCGCCCATAACTCTTTCTCAATGATTCCTGCGTCCTCTTGCATTCTTATTTCATCATCGTACACATGTATGCTTGCCCAAACCATTTCTGATGATTCTGATTTCTTCCTGTTCATTTAGTGAAATAGTTTCAGCAACTTGGTAATGTTTCTGCATTTGTTTTATCTTGAAATACTAGGGTTCAATCCCCTGCAGCATTTCCATTCTTCTGACACCTTGCTTCAAGACAAAGGATACAAATGTATTCATTAAAATGTATTAGTCATAGCAATGCATTCACATGTTGTCATTTAATATGTTCTGAATATGTTTGCTTTGTTGTCGAAAGTCAAGACCACTTGTGCAATGCGATTCTCACTGGAAGTTATAATCCTGCCTGTCTTCCTATTCCACTCAATTCTCCTCCCCTTTCTCACGGTACACTTTCAGTTTTAGAATCTCTACGCTCATCTAGTCCACAGCTATTCTCAGTACACCTGCATTATTTGCAACATAATTTGTGTTTCTTCTACTTTTTCTTTAATTTTGGATGTAAGTGTAGCTGTGTTTGTTTGAACTGGAAAGTAATTCACGCGCTCTCCTTTTTCTGTAGTCCATTGCAGCTGTAGTGTTGATGTCATCAGTGATGCTGTAAATAATAACTACACAGTAAAATGTTCTGTTTTAAATCAACTCTTAGAGTACATATGATCCAAAATGGACTCATGCTGTATGTACTCTGTTAGAGATTAATTAACACTGGACATTTTACTGTGTAAATAAGTATTCCTCTCAAACATAAAAAGTCCATTAATTTGGGAGGCCCTTACCTGGCTGGAAGGATAACTTAGAAAATCCTAAGTAACTGTACTGTAGCTCTATAACTTCAGCTCTGGTATGAAAAATAGAACATCCTCCAAGACGTTATTTATACAGAGATTATTGTCACTGTTTTGCACCTTAGCTGTTTAGAAATTATGGCTTTATATAATAAATGAAACATAATAAATAAAAATAGTAATAGATCATTTAAAAATCATCTATACTATTTTAAAAGATCACATCACCAATTTACAGTCTATTTGGATTTTCAGATGTAGCTACAGTGTTTCTTGTTTTAGTTTCCCTGTTCAATTGACTGGACATATGCTATCATGACAGAACAGTTTAAGAACTGTGCACTTTGTCATTAAATTCTCAAGAGAGAGCTACATGATAGAAGAATTGCCCAATGATGCACTTCTGCCTGTCAATCCAAGAAGATTATTATTTTTTTCACTTGTTAGAGCGCAGGAACATGTAGAAATCCTAAACATTTTGTGCCACTCATTCAATCCTTGAATACTGTCATAGAGAACAAAATCGAAGTCAACATTTGGGAAGTATATTCCGTCATGTCATGCTACAAGATTTCTCACTTCTCAACACATTTTCGATGTTAAATAAAGACATCTTGTTCCTTTCCTCCAAGGTTTAGAGTTTTTTTTTGTGCTGTTTATACAGTGAGTCCTCATGATAATGCTTGAGGTGCACATGCCCACCCATGCACTCATCGTACGTCGCTTTGGATAAAAGCATCTGCCAAATAAACGTAATGTATGTAATGTAATGATCTGTATTCTCTAAGTTTTCAGTGGAAAAATAAAGGATAGTTCAACTGTCTGTTACCATCTACAAAAGTAATTCTTATCCTCCTTTATACTTATGTATTTTTGGCATTTTTGGTAACAGCTACATAACAATCCATGGACAACATTTGAGGGTAATGTGCAATTTTTGTATTACATACTGCTACTACTACTACAGTTTTTGTTGCTTTTCAGGTGCAGTGGACCACTATTTCCTAAGGCTTGACAACACTGAAGTTAAGCAACTGAATTTCCCCTTCTGGGTTGCAGATGGAAATAGGTCAGAAATCACCTTCTCCTCACATCCTTCCTTCAGCTAATCGCATTTTGTCCCATGACGCTGTTAAATGAATTCCATTTGAGACGTCCACACCGCTCAGGAATTGCACGGACAAGACAAAGGTTGCGCTGTTTTGACTACCGGGTGCCTGTAATTCGGCCAGAAACGCTGACAATTTCTCCACGTGACGGACAATTCCATGTGCAGCACGGGCCATGTGAGCTCAATCTCAGCGAGCAATTACGCTAATGTTCAAAGCTATGACAAGATGGCCGCAATTTCATTCCGGGGAGATTGGACTCCATGAGTGCCAAACGTGAGTATCTGCTATGAGGACACTGCCTGCTCTTATTTCTTAAGTGTAGCCATGTGATCTACATGCGGGTCAATCTGTATACTCGTACACAGCTAAGGACGTCTGTTGACCCTCGTATCTGAAACATTCTTGCATTTGTACTACAGTACTTCAGTAAAGCTCAGCAGGGCTGAAACAATCAATCACATAATGTTGAACAAATGGAATTAAGACCCAATTTAAGGTTGTCAGCACCGTAGAGCTGAAATAGAGCCTACTACAGGTATATGGCTATAGGCTGTATGTTGAGAGAATCGATGCATACGTGAGAAATTATTGTAGGGATAATATTAGCCATCCAATCTCCCATGTACTACACAGATTCAGCAGAACCTATTCCTGTACATTGCTTGCTATACTGTAGCTGAAATACATAAATCTCATACATTACTTCAAAAGTAATGAATATGGACAGATATTTTGCTAGTAGCAGCTCAGGAAAAGGACAACTGAAGCTTTTGAGATGTGGTAAAAATATAACAAAATGTTTTTAATGTTTCAATAAAAACTACCAGGTTCAGTAACTTAAAGGTATTACCAAAACAGGTGCCATAAACTATATTATAGCGCTAGACAGCGAGATGCAACAGGTAACGAGTCTTCCATGAATCTGATAGGAATTATACACAAGGCAGACAGAGGGATCCACATGTATACAAAAACAGTCAAATGCATTTGGACCCTTACTTCAGAAGTACCATACAACATGAACCAGTGTGCAAAATCCAAATGGACTATGCAGTAACAGAAGTTGCCATTTATGACAAATGTACACTTTCTGGTTAGTTTAAACATCACGTTATGACATTACATGCTTGAATAGCAGGTCAATATACATGAACATACCTAACCGAATCCAGAGATATATCCATTAACCCCCACCATTGAATGTCCATATTGTAGACCTACATCCAAACGTTCAGAATCATTTTAGTCCATTTTTTAGCCATTTTAAACATTGGCAGTGACAGAACTCTATCTAGGGTACAGAAAAGATATCTTCACTTCCTCTAACAAAGCAAGATAGAGAATACTGTCAGACCATCCACCCCACTCAAGATAAATCGTGATCTGCTTTAATTTGATCAAATTTCGTTCCTTGTCTTGCGTTGACCAGTCAACTTGCCGTTAAATGCAGTTTCAATTGAACTAAATAAGCAATACAGTACTAGTTTGTGAGTGTTTGGCCCTTAAACTGAAAGCACGGCAGGGAGTGTGGAGGAGAGTGATCTGAGGGAGGGGTTCAGTTCTTGTAGTCCACAGGCTCTTCCCCGCTTTCGTTTAGCAGACAGGTGCGGATCAACGCTTCCGTTACGCCGTAGGGGTCACAGTTGGCAGAGGGGCGGCGGTCTTCGAAGTAGCCCTTCTTGTCCTGCCCCACGGTTCGCGGGATGCGGATGCTGGCCCCGCGGTTGGCCACGCCGGCCGAGAACTCGTGGATGTTGGAGGTTTCGTGGTGGCCGGTCAGACGCCTGGCATTGTCCAGCCCCCCCTTGGGGTCGTAGGCGCGGATGTGGTAGTGATGCCTCCTCCCCAGCCTCTCGATGGACTCCTCGATGAATCTGCAGGCACAAATCACAGTGTTTAACCCTTTGAAGAATACGTTTGTTTGGAACATTTTTTAAATAAGTCAGGGTTCAAGAACTCCATTGCTTTCAATTACCAGTAGTGACTGTTACATCAGCGACAGAATGTTCAGTCAAGAGCCTTCTAATTGCACATTTGTGATCTTACATGTTAAAGGGTTAACCAGAGACAAAAAAAAAGCTGTGCTATCACTGTGCCTACTTCAGCCCATCGTCTTCTCGCATCTCCTTGGTGCTGAAGTTGGTATGGCAGCCAGCGCCATTCCAGTTCCCGGAGATGGGCTTGGGGTCGAACGAGGCCACCACGCCGAAGTCCTCGCAGACCCGGTGCAGGATGAAGCGCGCCGCCCACAGGTGGTCCCCCATGTTGATGCCTTCGCAAGGGCCCACCTGGAACTCCCACTGAAACACAGGAAACCACACCGTTATGAACGGGCCCCAGAAACGCATCACACAGCCTCAAAGGCTGCTTTGTTTCGCACGAGCGTACTGCTCCGAAATCGACCGCCGTCGCGTTCTCACCTGCGCCGGCATAACTTCCGCATTCGTGCCACAGATCTGAACTCCGGCGTAGAGGCAGGCTCTGTAGTGAGCCTCCACGATGTCTCTGCCATAGGCCTTATCGGCTCCAACTCCACAGTAATATGGACCTGCGTGTACAGACGCACACCTTATCAGCTGGGTTTACACTGTACTCCATTTATTCACAGTCTAGCCCTAATCTGGCACCAGCAGTTTTGCTACAATGTCCTGTTGCACAAGTTCTCACCTTGAGGACCGGGGAAGCCATTGGAGGGCCAACCGTAGGGGTGCCCGTCCACACCCAGGATGGTGTACTCCTGCTCCATACCAAACCAGGGGTGCTGATTTTCTACCATGTCCATGACCTTTTTGCAGGTCAGCCTGAGGTTGGTCTCTGTTCACAGGTTATGGGAACAATTACTGAGCTGTACTGAAATGCTTCGTCGCCTCCAAGGCATACGTTAACAAAAATCACAATGGCTTTCGGAAAGCAATGTGAGGCCATAGTATTTCTCACCTGCAGGCTTGCGGTTGTATTTGAGCACTTCGCAGAGAATTAATTTGTTGGGGTCTTTGCGGAAGGGGTCTCTGAACATTGCCACTGGGATCAGGTACATGTCACTGTTGGATCCTTCAGACTGGTAGGTGCTGGAGCCATCAAAGTTCCATTCAGGCAAATCTTGAGAAATGAGAGAGAATTAAGATTCCAAAACTTAACATACATTAACATCTTGTCATTAATGGTCAATAAATGAAAACTCAGAAACCTTTGTTCATAAAACTACAGCACCAGGTTTACAACCAAATTATTAATTACAACCATAATTAATTACAACCATAATGATTAATTAATTAATATTGCTGCACAGCCCTTGCTGGTAAGCAATGGAGTGCAGCCTAAACAATGTGCTCAATCTTAACTAATCAATGTCCGCCCCATAGAAACATTGCTTGCTGCTATATAATCACAATTACACCCACTATTACCATCAATGGTCTTAGGTTCTGAATCCAGGGTTCTGGTCTTGCAGCGAAGTCCTTCTCCTGTTCCATCAATCCAGATGTACATGGCTTGCACTTGATCTCCCTGAGGAAGATCCATGAACTGCTGTTTGACAGCTTTACTCAAACTCGAGCTGGCAGACGTGGCCATCTTTATCACTATAATAAACCTGGAAATGTTAAAAAAAAAAAAAAAATTAAATACATAAAATTAAAGCAATTCACTAGAGAAGTCTAGAAATCACATTACCATGCCCCAATCGCTAAAACATGCATTCATATGCAAAGCTTATGTATTTACTGTTATGCAACACAAGGAGTTGAGATGCAAGCACGGTTGTATTGGTACCTAATAATAATAATAATAATAATAATAATAATAATAATAATAATAATAATAATAATACATATGAAAATATGCTAAACGTGGGTAAATGGAAGACATAAGAAAACACTGGCAATTTGGGGGGAAATCGTAGCGAATTTACCTGCGGGAGGCAAGACAAAGACATAATTTCATTCAAACGACGCGCAATGTTAGCGACCTTATACAACAGTCTTGCATTCTGCGATTTACACATGTCATTCTGTCGTCGTTTAATTAAATGCGTACAATGCCATTCATTTTACGCCCAACATGGAAGAACCCACAGCGCCTTGAACAAAAGAGTCCGCAAGCCCATCGATAGGCACCGACCACGCTAATACAAGCGCTGTATTGTAGTTACATCACTGACATCTCTGCTGCCAAGGCAGTTGCATTATGAGACTACAACGGTCAACACCATTTCATTCGCGTTTTTTCATCCCCCAGATATATAGCCTACCAGTTCAAGATGAGAAATTCAATAGAGTTTGAGAAAAACAATGACTTTCACAAAGATTTCCAGCTAAAAGTGTGTACCAGCTATCAACAAAGATTCTGTATGCACATAGAAAAATAGCACTCTCAACATCAGCATAGCCACTACTACACAACCTGATTGAAAATCGTGGAAACGGGTAACAGCGGAAACAAAGACATTGTTTTACCTGGAAATAAGTGAAAATTAAAAAAGTAGAGAGGGGACTGGCGTTGACTCCAGTTCGTATGTACAGCTGCGCTCGTATATGGCTCTATCATCCTCTTCTCCAAAAACTGGTTTACACTGAAACTTATAAAGTGGAAAACTGGATCCCGACGCTTCTGATTGGTCAGGAAAAAACGTGATCTATTCGTGCTCAGGTGATGGAGGGCTCATGCGGTGAACTCATTGGACGGAGAAACACAGTCTCTTCGCCCCACAGCTAGCAAAAAGGACCATTGTGTGTGCAGATCGGAAGCTGCTTTTGTTTGGACATGCATAACAAACGTTTATATTTATAACACATTTACATAAAGTAATACTTTGACAATATCACATTGAAAGAGACGTTACTTTATTTTGCTAAATGAAACATGATGGTGCAATGTCTGCTGAACTGAAATCTTTATAAGATTTGGGTTCTGGCTAGGTATGAATGAATGAATGAAACGCCACCTCGTGGATGGGAATATGTCGCTGATGAATGGCCGGGTTATGTAAAGCGTCTCAGTCGCAAGGGGTTCACCTATTATTACCGAGGAACTGCAGTGTTTTTGTTACACAGTACCAGTTCTGTAGCACCAGGTCATTCCTTAAACAGGAATTACGCAACGAAGTTCGGCATCTTACTATCGCAGACACGGTCCAGGAAGTCACATATGCTGCGAAGACAGCTTCTACCTCTGTTCTGGAAAATTACCACTGTTGGAAAATGACGCATCTCGTTTTAATTGTCGAACACCGTTCTTACAAATATGGGGTTCGTGGAAATTTCCAGAGTTTGCTGTGGGAAAGGGAATTTTCCAACTTTCAGCAATGATGAATAGTTTTAATTAATTTTTTTAACCTCTCCCATTCATGTGCATTTGCAATTTTAAAGACTTTAGTTTAACTTAATCTAATAAATGCATTTTAATATTCACCTCTGTCAAGTAATTGTTTACTGCATTTTTTATATTTTTTATATTTACTCAGAAATTGTACCATTGGTTTTTACTGAACCTGTCTGAAATCACACACTTCTCACCCCTTATAAATAAATTAATTAATGCTCAGTATAGGCTACATCTATTCATGCCATAATCCTTCTTGCTTGACAATGTTGTCCCAAGTCATTTATGAAGGATGAATGATTATACAGGAAATGAAATATGAAATATATCATTTGTGTTATAATTGACCATAAAGCAAAGATGGTGCTCACATGCTTTAATGATATGTTACTGAACTGTTTCCTGTGCCAAGCTGGGACACATGCGTGGAACTGAAGAACAGTAACCGATATCCACTTCTTACCTGTATCAAATCTTGAAAAGGTTAGTTCTGTCCTGTCAGACTTTCAAAGTCAGGGCTCTGATAAAGAGAAATGCCTGTTAATAAGGTAAGTAAAAACTTAGATCCTGGAGGACTGCAGTGTCTGTTGGTTCTCATTGCATTTCAGCATTAAAAAGGTTCAAAATTTAAGTCACTGATTTGCTGCTCAGTACACGCACCTTGTATCCAAGTCTTAAACTGGCTGCTGACGGAAAGGAAGGGACAATTATCTGCAGATGTTGGAATGGAGTTTGACATCCCTGACATGTTTTTCAAAGCTAAGGCTTTCTTTATGTTCCTTCTGTCCTCTAAAATAGTTGGAACAGGGAATCCTTTTGATGTACGTTAATCTGGTTTGTTATTGTGATAACTTATATTCAAATTCACTAATGGGGGCTTTTTTGTCCTTTAAAAAAGATCTGAAACATATGGACTACATAGTACACATATTTCTGTCATACCAAATGACAAAGTAGCAGTGAAATGGCACATTTTGCTTATTGGAAAAAGTACTAACTGTCCTTACACTTCGGAAATGAGCTATTTGGCATTCAAAAAAAGTCATTTTAGATATCTATAAGTCAATTGGGTAATGATTATTTAATCTTTTAGGATGTTTTCAAAGCTACTATGTCTAAAGTCCTGTTGTTTGTTCATTAAAAGTTTTGAAGAGGTCATTTACCCACTGAAGTTAGACTATGAAGTCATTCCCATTTCTCATGTTGCATATTCAAAGTCCACTGTTTAGACATCATCGACCACATGGATGTGATGGCAGTTGCTAATGGATCAGCAACTCAGATACCGCTCCACAGTAATGCAATGGCAGAAACGGAGAACCAAAAACCAGCGAGGACTTCAAAATAATTCCAGTGGCTCATCAGAGAAGTGTCATGGTTTTGGTTGATAATACCATTTCTTTTCCATTCTGCGTCATTATTTTGTTTATTACGGTCATTGGCTTTCACTGCGCATTTTCTTCAGTTATTACGGTCATTAAATTTTCTTCATTTCCTTGATTGAATTACACGCGTGCAAATCTCTTTTTGCAATTTGCACCTGTTGGCTTTCTATTTAAACCCATAGCAAGCCGATTAGCTTTGCTTCAGTGTCACTTACGTTGCGCTAGAGCCGGTAATCTGTCAAGTGTGGTAAAGGTATAGGATTGAGTTTTTGCGGTATTGGATTGTTGTAGCTACAAAGTTAGCACACCAGTCTTTAGCATAATGGGTTGTTGGCAACAAATTAGTGCCACAACCTAAACTCAGAATTCTTCTTTTATGGTGTTACTTTTTCAGCCTCGGTTCGAGGTCTGTTTTCTTTTAGTGACCCCGTTTTCTGCGCAGGAAGTTTTATTTTCAGAAAGTTCATACTCCTTAAGCTTTTGTTTTTTAGCCAGTACGCGGGCTGTTTAGGGCTCTTCTTTGGGATACTCTCCCTTGGGAGTATTGGTTTTCTTTTGTTCTTTCCCCCTATCCTTTTGTCTCTTTCGAGACTTAGTGGTTATTCTACCTCATGTGGCTAGCTTAAAGAATCCCTGTTCAGTTGGGTTTGGTCTCCCAAAACCCCCACTCCCTCACAAGAGAAAAAGGACAGAGAGGGAGTACTTGACGTATTGTATTATTCACAATACTCATGTGTTCTATTATGCCACTGCATGTCCAGACCCAATATCCACTGCACTATCCATGAATTGCCTGGCTTTGGGCCTTGGATGCATGGTTTTCTGAGGGATAGGAGCCTGGTTTTCTGAGGGATAGGAGCCTGAAGGTCTACAGCAGGGGTGTCCAATCTTATCCAGAAAGGGCTGCTATGGGTTCAGGTTTTTGTTTTATTCCAGCATTACGACGCCTGATTCATCTTATCAATTAATCATGATCTTAATTCAAGATCTTGGAAAGTGAGATCAACAAAAACTTGCACCCACATGAGCCCTTTTTGGATAAGAATGGACAGCCCTGGTCTACTGGGAGAGTTGGGTGCCTTTCTTGGGGTCTCTTACTCAAGGCACAGTTACCCAGCTAACGCAAAATGTTCTCGTAATGTAACTGGAATGTTTTGTCTATTATAACATTGCTGCTACGTGGCAAAGTATGTTTTATATTAGCTAGGTATTTTAACACTGTTAAAACCAAGGTAGATCTCCAGGAGCAGGGTTGGGCAGCCCTGACTTACAGCACGCACAAGGTACCAATCTCTGGCAGAATTCAGTCGCACAGCTTTGTTCATTTTCTTAAATCATTGCACAGTTGTTCTCGTAATACATTCATATCTCTTATGTTGGACTTTTAATGATGATAACCACATTTTTCATTTTGAGACATTGTTTCAAACAACATTGTGATGTGATGTAACACCAATTACAACAGCAATCCAGCAATCTTCCACTATAATGAGCTGAGAGTGTTGCCTGCCAACCAGTCATTCTCTCAGTTTTTGACATTATGGAAAGCATTAACTATAAATTGTAAGCACATAGAGCCATCTAGTGGTGGCAATTATTTACTACAGTAGTTGCCATGGAGACAGTTATTATGCAGTACTACAATGATGAATGTCTGAGGATAAAAATACATTCTAAATGCACAGTGTAATCCACACAAAAATAAATAATATCTGAGTGACATATTGATACATTGTACTAGTCTTCAGCCAATAAATTACAAATGATCAATTTAATATTCAATGAGCACATTTGTAAATATACCTTAAAATGTTTTAAAACGAAGAATTGTGATACCAGCCATTTAATACTCTCTCTACACTGTACACCCAAAGAGAGTATGGGGAACTAATTCTAATTCTAATCTTTTGGTCTGGTCAACACCAAAACACAGAAGTTTGTGTCTGACATGCATAGTGAGCTCCATAATGTTTGGGAGAAAGATGTTTTTCTTCTTGATTTGGCTCTGTACTCCACAATTTTACATTTGTAATCAAATAAGGCACATGTGGTAAATGTTCTCAAATTTTATTTATGTGCATCTTCTCATTATCAATGCACTAACTTTTTCACCTCAGCCTTTATTTTGTGATATTTTGCAGTGTGTGGGTTTTTTTTCTTTTTTTTTGGAATTTCAGGCGTTTTCACTCAGGTTCACTTATGGCAAACTCAAAATTTGCATAAAAAGTTGGATGGAAAGCCCACTTTAGACTTAGGTAGGGGTTGTAACAGGCAGCTGAAGTTTAAGCTTGGCATCTGGGCCAAAACAACTTTTGTTCTAATCCTGAGTTTCGGGCTGGGCAGTGGTGACTTCAGTAAAACGGTTCCTTGAATCGGCTGATGTTTTCCTGCTCGTGTTTTTATCTGCTTGACTGACACAGGTTGATCGGACTCCCTGCAGTCCTGGAAGATTCTTCAGCATTCTGAAGAGCGCATTCAGCTGGCTGGCTTAGTCAGTCACACCTGGCTACGCAGCTGGGCTGGCAAACGAGCAGACCCAGTTTCCTTTCATCACATCTCTAGCACTGACGCTGCTGGTCCCTGAAGCACGGGGCAGTCCGTGCATTGCCAAAGCATCTCCGCCGCTCTTCTGTGATGGTAGCAAACGTAGCTGGTTCCGCAGGGGGTTGATCCAGTAGGAACTGTGAGATGTCGCTCTCGGCTCTGTCATCACTCGTCAGACAAGCACATGGCTTAAAGTTCTTCGGCGCTCTGCCAGATTTTTTGGCGTACGGCTGTTTTAGATCATTGAAATATGTTCTTGGCTTGCAACACAATTTCAATAACGCAACAAAAACCACTGGATGTTGGTTTTTGTTTAGGGTGTCTTAATTGATCACGTTCAGCTGTTCAACACAGTATTCCAAAGTTATGTGAGGGGATCACTGCACTCTATAGAGAGGACGGCATATAGACCACCGCAGCACTTCTGGGTAATTGATGGTTCAAAATAGATCACTTTTACCGTCAAGTTTCCATTAGTGCGTCTGTGTAGTTAACATCAGTCACAGTGGCATCCTGTGATGCTCTGAACCTGTCCTCTGAAACATTGCAAGTTAGGAACCATTTCACTGCTGAAAAACATACATTTTGGCTCTATCACTAATATCCTGCCACCATCTCTTACATCTCCACATAGTTGTTTTAATGTTTGTTTACCTGTTATGTCTTGTGTAGATCACAATGACAGGGAGAAAGATAGCACAGGAAAGTGTCTAAGTCATAACTAGGTTAAAAAAAAACATATCTAGTGTTTTCCCCTGAGTGAAGTATGCTTAAGTGAGCAAGTATGCTTCGGTGATTAAACAAACACAGACATCTATGCAAAATATAAGACAGTTGCAGGATTTTATTTACAACTCCAAAAGAATGAGGAAATAAGAGACTGTGCACCTCTTTGACCAGGCCTTTAAAGGGTATAATTTTACTTTATTTTATATCTTCATTTTTCAGTGCATTCTTGTTCCTCGCATTCATTTCATTCATGTTAAGAAAAAAAGGAAGCACTTTAAAGTAGTTTATTGTTTATAATCTTTATTCAGCATAGACATGTTGCACAAGTTTTTAAAAAAATTATTTTTTAAATTATTTTTTTAAATTTTTTAATTGCAGTGGTTCAATAAATCGTGCTGTATTCTGTATACTCATGGTCAATTCATCTATTTACTCATTGCAATCCTACTTCTGATAACAGTGTGGTATGGACCAGTCATGGGCACTGAGTTACTGTGAAGCAAACAACATTGTTTGTTTTGGCAATGTAAGATCTAGCATACACAGCACTTTAAGGAATGATTGACTGCTTTTTTTCATTTTTATTTCATTTTTGATGAAGCCACATGTAAGCCAAGAGTATCAGGTGTTGCTCTGAATGAAACTCAATTTACATTGATGAAGCAGTGTTGTTCAAAGGTTGGCCTTGGACCAGCACATCTCCATTTCCCCTCTAAAGCTGCATATGAGAAACATTCATTTTACTTTTGATATTTGAATATCAAAAGCATTTAATTCTACCACTCTGGTCTCAGTTCACCGGACAACCAATTTTACTTCATGGCTTCACTACCCTTTTTAGAAGAGCTGGCCTGTCATGATTCATTAAACACCTTTCCATGTTTTGGCGGGAAAGGTCCTAATTCAGCTGTAGATTACAGTTGTCATTGTGATCAATTTTGCGTTGTCTTTTCTGCATAGGGCTATAAAACGGAGAGATGGCCCTCATACAGGCCTATCTGATATAATGTCACTGTAATGGCACAGAATGCAAAGCTTCTGCATTAACCCAGGCTGACGCCCGTATGTGTCCATTATCGTCTTGAAAGGTGATTCATTCAGTTTAGACAAGTGAGAGTTCATACAGAGACCTCCAAAAGTGTAAACTGCAAAAGCAGAATATGCTGAATATACAGGCCGTGGGGAAAAAAGAAATAAAGGAAACAACAAGGAGAGGCTACCTCACAGGTGTGGCTTGTGTATTAATCAAGCCGAAAATGATCAACCGTGCAGAAGGTCCAGTGTTACCTTTAATTATGCTAATGTACTATGCCCACTAGGGAATACCACAGTGACTTTGAAAGGGGGAGATTGCTGGGATGTGTTAAGTGTGAGTTTCCGTTTTCAGGACAGCTCAGCTTGCTAATGAGTCACAAGCAGTGTCTAGGGTGATGTCAGCACCAAGCTCTAGGGGGCGGCAAAGGGCAACAGTATGGGGAACTGCGTGCTCCAGGATGTCTGTGTATTCATTTGAAATAAAAAAAATTAAAAAGGCAAAAATAGTTGAGCAATCTCATATCAGCTGACCACAAATTTCAGCCCAGGGTGAAATTTTTTCCAGTTTAATAAAAAAACGGTTAGGGCCCCATTACCCAATTATGTGACTCCACTTGGTTGCTTCCTTTTTCATAGATTGTAATGGTACATGTACTGGGTCAAACAAGGTAATCATTTACAAAAGATAGAAACCAGCCTCAGAAGACTTAAAGCACATGCAACTATGTCCCAATAAGCTCAATAGCATGATTTTATAAAGCACAGAAATGTTTGAAATGGCATACATTAGACTTAACTGTTCTATGTTCATGTTTAGAAGGACTTAATGTCTATCCCATTTCAGATTGCTTTGGTTATAAGATAACATTCCTAGTGCAATTTGTAGTGCTCTGTAAGAAAATTTCTTCAATATGAATCACAAAATATTTGCAACGAGACAAATGACCTCTTTGATCCTCAGGGTCAGATTCATGTTCTCTGAGGGTATTCTGCATGGCCAGGCCCTGAGGTCACTGGACTGCACCATCTACAGGAGCCCTGAGACCCCAGTACATTATTCCTGCTCAATCCAGACCCCTCGGTCCTAGTGTATGTTTACAGCTCTGCAGAGCAGTCACAATGTCCTGTGTAAAATATCTGGCATGCCATTTAAAACAATGTGGCGATACCTATTACGCTAGTAACACCTATGGGTGGTAGCGATGGGTGGTTAAGACTGCATTGACTCCATAATTACTGGTGCTGTCAGGTGCTATCTATCAATGACTTTCTCACTCTCAAGAAGATCGTGTTTTACAGAGAACCATTTTCTTCTTTTTCACTGGTCGATGATTGACAGGGCATAGCAGCTCCTTCATTATGAGGTTAAAAAAACTCATTCTCCCAACCCACTATAAAAAAAATATACAGTATATGCTTTAAGATTTTAGACTGACTAGCTTTATAGCTACAACAATGTTTCATAAGCTCAGCTGTCATATTGGATGTATCCAGTTGTTATTTGCATAAAATGTAAAATTGCTCAAATGTGTTTTACATGCAAATGCAGCCTATTTTAATTATGCCTCTTTTTATATTTTTGAGAACTGTGGCTGAATGCTTTAAAGAGTTGGCTGGTGATTAAAAGAGATATTCCTTTGGACTTTCCATAAATCTGTCAAGCTGCAGTCTAGCTTGAATGGTTAAGAAAAAAGAAACCACTCGAAATGGTCTTACTCAGACAAAATCTTCACATGAGTTCCTGTCACATCTTGGTCATTTTGGTCATTCGAGGGACTGGAGTGAGATATTATTCTGTGGCAAAAGGAGAATTGTTTGAAGTAGCACATGTTGCCAAACAAATAGCTTTATGGCACTTAGGTGAGAATACGCCTCCCCTTCCCCACCACTGCTAATGTCTCAAGCACCAGCAGTCAAAGAACAAGAAGCCAGTGTCTTAAACCAGTATGACATTCTACCCAACCCTTTCTGGTTTAAGTTAATCTCCAGTATATTCAGTCTTTGAACATCAGTGCGAATTGTGATAATTCTTTGAGATTTTTTTTAACATACTCTAACCTCTTTATTCCAGAGCTTTGTTAACAGTTACAGATTTATTTTGTAACTGTTTTTGTAGATTATTTCTGTTGGTGAAACCTTCTCACATCTCTGTTATCGTTCAGTGTAATCCAGCTTTTAACAGATCCATATCTTGACAGAAATTCTATAACTTCTATAACATGGAGATTGTGTAAACTAAGCACGCAGACTAACTACAAAGACAACTAAGTTGTGTTTCAAACTCATATGCTTTGACAAATTGAGAAAAAAAAAACGTTAGTTATTTTTCCTCTTCAGTTGAACATCATTATGAATCAGCCTTGTTCTGAGGATTAGACTACAGCTGTATTGTTTGGATTGTTTTTATATTGATTGTTTTTCTTGACCGCACCTATTTAAAAAAAAAACAAAAAAAAAAACAAGCTACGTTCTGCTGACTGGCCACGTCATCACTTTTCTTGTCATTTTTATGATATAAATGTTTGTACTGTGAAAAATTAAGATGGGAGTTTATTCTGTCACTCGACCCTTCGGTATAAACAGTCTCTAAGGTTGGATTAGCGTACTCAACTATGACAAACCCCTCTGACAGCGGAACACTGGTAACACTGAGAAGCCATTCAGGTTTGACTCGGAGGAAGACGCTGTGTGTGTGTTGAACCGTTCGTCTGTTTTCAGTCTGTTTGCTGTTAAAGCTGACAATCTGTGTGCTCCGGACAGTTCACTGCCCTGTTTCTGAGAAGCGCCAGGGAGTCAAACGGCAAATGCACACTGATCTCCTTTGTGAAGCTATTCAGCGTGTTTACTGAGTAAGGAAACAATGGGGTCTAAAGTGGTGACTCATTATACACCAAACTCTCAGAACTTTAGCTTTCCTTTAGCCAGTGGTGCAGCATGCATGCTACCAAAGTCCCTCAAGCTTGTGTGTAACAGCCTGTCAGCGGATGAGACATATGCAGCTCCTTCCTCCTTAAACTAATGTGCATGCGTGCATAATTAAGCTACACCTGGGCCTACGCGCGGATGCGCATCAAGTGTTTCAGTGAACACAATACGAATCCTGTAAGGAGCAGCATCTGTGTCGGTGATTCACAAGTCAAGAACGGAAGGAGGCTGGAGAAGAGAAGGAGAAGGAGAAACAAGACAAACTTAACTTAACCATGGAACATGATTGCTTATAATTAATAGATTAATTTTATGGCAAATTTGGATATTCATTTCCATTATGCCTGCTAACAAATTTTAAACAGATTTTAAGAAATTTTATGATTTTCACCCGAATGACTGGTAATGCAACAGGGTCTCACCATTTGGGTCGTCATAGTGACCAGGCCACTGTTGAGTGTTGGTTTACAATAAAACCTGCAGCCAAATCAGTTTAAGTGCATGTCTATTTCTTATTTGATTCAAAGTAAATGTTTTCAGCAGAAAAGAATGGTAAAAAGGTAATTTGACTCATTACTGTATATATGGACTGATACAAACTATTGTACAATTAATGTGTATCTTACCTTAGATTACCAGACTCTCAACTGAAAGGTCTTAAGAGCAGGGGTTAAACCTCAAATAGGCATTTAAAAAAAATACATAAATACTACAGCAATTATAAGATGCATTCCCTCTCAATGACAATGTTGATGAATTGAATAGTTTATGATGTAGTTTAAAACATGTTCTTCTGATGATTTTTGTTATGACTCATCGAAACAGGTCCAAGTTTCCTCCCCCGATAAAATTCTCCATTCTCTCAAGTGCCTTCTCTCTTAAATAAACACACAAACACAAAATATACATGTTTTTTAAACCTGTATTCTTGTCCAATACCCACTTTTTGTAGACTCAGCAACAAATTCGTTTTTCTTTACAGTACAGAGATATAATTTCCTCTTACAGATAACATACAGATAACAAGATGGAAAGAACAAGAATGTAGCCTGTTAGAATACTGGACCAGCCATTTAACAATGTTCTTTTTCTTTGGTTCATTTTCCTGTGCCTTGCTGAATGATTTTGCGATCAAAGCCATTGAGATTCCAAAATAGAGATAAATTTTCTTCAGACAGAAACAATGGCTCTGTCTGCATCCACACTGCACACAGCACTGCATTCTACAGGATTACATTCCACCATTAATTATGCCTGGCTGAAAAGGTCTGGCTTTCATAATAAAAAAACTCCTTGTCACATTAGAATGCAGACCAATGTTTTACCTATCAGAAAATTAATCTATATAAAACTTGAAATTGCTCTCACTAACATCAAATAGGGCCAGCAGAGAATCATCTTACATTGTGGTCTGGCAGAATGCAAAATTACCCCTTTGTTAAGAATATAGAAAAGTAATTAAAAAGATTGAGTGTGTTTCTATTCTCTGAGAAATTGCTAACATCGATTTCTTTCACATTTTTTAAAACCGATGGCCACTTTATTTAATTCATAGCAAAATGTGTTCATACTCTATGCATTTTGCATTGTGTGCCAGGGAATTATGATGAGTCTTCTAATATGAAAGAAAAAAAATACAATTGGAGATTAGCCAACGACAATAATGCCTTGCTAATGCTTTATTACAGAAATCTTGTGTGTCTGTTATTGTTAGGCAGAAGATCAGTTTGTGATACCATATTATGACTGGTAGAAATGAAAATCAGTACAATGTAAGCCTTCAAGTTGCTTCAAGTTGTTCAAGTCCTGTTCTTATTATGTGTCTTGAGGTATATCTGCTAGTGTTTCATTTTATAGCCTACCCCAAGATTTTGCCTCTGTATCCTGTAAAATACATTGCCGGAGAAAAAAACCGTTTTTTTTAAACTTGTTTTTGTATTTTTTAGCATGCATTTGCATCACACTTGATAATATCTACTTATCTTATTAAAATCTGCATGTAAGTGCCGTGATTCATTGTTTGACAATTTATTAAATTCTTTATTTTTTCACTACTGCTGAATTTAACATCACAAACTCTTTAAGGCCTTGTGATATTAAACAGCTAACCATCTATTTGTCTCATTTCTGGAGTAATTTTCTAAAGTCACCACACTTTTGTGGTAACTAGTCCAAGTGCCTGCATTTCGTTTCTGTGGTTAACACAGGGTGATGTAATGTATGGAAACAGGACTGTGAAGATGATGGAATAGAGTTCCTGTTCTACTCATCCTGCTCTGAGTCTTCCCAAAAGAGCAATATGAAACTTTCAAACCACACATTTATCGTTTATACTCATGGGAATATGACGTTTAGAAGAACTGCATTCAAAATGACTCCACATTTGACATGTCTTCAGAGCATTGCTTCAGTAAAAAATTTTCACAAGGTAGCATAATAAGGGAAGCTTGTGCCACGTTGCTGAATAGCATATTTAATCAAACCACTGAAGTTGTTTCTGGCAAAAAATGCTGTCTGTTTTCAACCTGATCTTTATGAACCTGGCATTTTCATGTGATTAACTGTATTCCTAAATGACAAAGCAAAATAAATTGTAAAGTGCGATATATATATTTTTAAATCAGCAAAGGGGCCAATAATAGGCCTTTAAAATAGATTTTATTAAGGTCTAGTGCACCTGTCTACATTCTATGACAAAGACAGATGAACTGCCTGTGCGGATAATTGTGATTAAACTAATGAAACCCCCTAAACAGTGATTTTCCACCATGTCTGGAAGATGAGAAGCAGACGACAAAGAGTATTTGACAATACAACCCGCTTCCTCTGCAAAATGTCCGCAGACCAGAGAGCCACAACATGGATAAAAAACAATGGTAAATCTTCAAAAAAACAGGTCCCTTTCATTGAACAAGCGGGTCCAAGAGAGAAAAGGTGGCAGAATTCCTGTGAAAGAAGGAACTTGTCAGTATTTATTGGCTCTGTGGATTTGCAGACTCTTTTATATCGTCACACTCTCCCTACAATTGTGCCAGTGCTCTTAAATCTAACAAGTCTCCCGTTGCCCCCGGAGAGCAAGATTTTGTGCAAGGGGTAGTAAAACTGTTTTGGCAGGGACCGCTGTTCTCTTGTGGAGTCTGTACAGACACTGTGATGCGTTGACTAGGGTTACTGTCCTCGCAACGGTTTGGTCGCAAGGAAACTTTTTCAAGTATCATGATTTAAGGAGAGGGAGAATCTCTAACAATTTTTTTTACAACACACCGATGTGGTCAAAGAGATGAAGATCAGATGCTTTTTTATGGCATATGGACTTTAGTTTCAAATGCTAATCATGTGATTATTACATAATTTTTCCACATAGAAAATTTTGTTGGGCCCAGCGATGGCTGACACAACTCACTGTCATATGATATGTCATATGTTCCATTCCATGGGTGTCCCAGATCCGTACCATTTTTTGGGCCGTGACTTTGCCAGTTCTCAGTGAACAGTATGACCACAGCTGGCACTATTCTGGGACAGAAACATTATAGCACCTGCAATGGATGTTAGCCTGAGGTAAACCTTAATGGAGCCATTTAACCACACCCCCATATATGGCCCACACGGTAAACACCACAGTCATTGCAATACATTTATAAACATATGTTTATTCATCTTTCACAAAGCATTTGCGGATTGCTTTGTCACTACTGGCCCACAATGAATCCTTTGAATGGTCCAAAATTAGGTCCCAGATCTGTCAAACGGATCTGGACCGCTCATGAACCGTCCTTTATTCCTGTATACGGGCCAAGTGAAAGCAGGTTTTCTGGGCTGTCGCTGAGCCAGACCAAATTTGCTATGGGGGCTACTTCAGATCATGGCCATATTGCACCAATTGAATAAACAGCCTAAATATTTCCCTGGTCGACAAGCTAAAATGAAATTCACTGGTTTATTTGTTCTTCCATAATAACCGTTGCCGGGAGCCATTGTCTGGGGCCTGGTGATAGACGTTACAAACAGTGGTCGTTCAGGGCTTACGCCTACTTTATGAGCAGCATGTGGAGCGACTCGGGCTTGTGGTCATCTGTCACCTCCAGTCCTGATAAAATATGTTCCAGCAGACAAGGCCGCTGCAGCCATTAAAGGGATAACTTCAGGTGCTCCATAAAGCTGTCTGACAACTGGGTCTGTGTACCAAGGTGATGCTCTGTTGATTGCAGACTTTAAACCAAAAGTAGAATAGTTTCTTTTTTTTTTTTGTAGTTGTCCAACTTTCAGGGATGACAGATTATGGAGTTAAGCCTGACCGTTTTAGCACTGGGTAGCAGTGAGTGGAGCAGGCACCTCTTCTTTCAGATTGATACTTCTGCCGTATGAGGTGGTTAGGCATTGACGTTCTATGGGTCATATAGCATGCTGGGCTGAATATAATAATGACATGGAATTGTGAGCTTAAAGACACAGAAATGGTTTAAGCCCAGTTTAGACCAAAGATGAAACTGTTTTGAATGTTGCAGAGGGGGAATTGCAGTAGTGTGAACTACCCATCTCAGAACACTGGTGCTTGGCCATTGCAGGCAATTTAGCTTAGCAGGCGGTGAGTTTTAGAACGTTGAGAAGAGTTACCAGTTTCAGTTTATTGCCTCACGAATCTTTGGCCAGAACTGGTGTTTAAACCTGCATAGTCCCGCCCATTGCACTTGTGACGTGATAACCCCTGCAAGGGTCAGCGAGAGAACCACATTCTTGATAATGACCCTGTTGCCACTGTGAATGACCCACCCTTTCCCTTTTATTACTTTTGGGTTGTGATAGCACCTGTGTGTCAATCACACACCAAACAGCAGAATTGCCTTGCTTGGTGAAACACAGCCACTCACTTTAGATACTGTGTAGTCTCCTGGAAGAGCTGTCGTTGTTCATCTTTCACTGGCCAAATTCATAGCAATACGAATTTGGTCCCACTGTCCATAAAATGAAGCTTGTATTCCTTATTACAGTTATGATAGAAAGGAAAAAGAACTATATATCAGTACCCTAAAATATCAAGTTTAGATTTTATTGTCTCTGTTTTATTACACTGCACAGCACCAATCCGGTGGACCTAAAATGTGATTAGTTGGTTTTGGTCCATAGCGCATAATGTCCTTCCAAAAAGGAAAAGACATCATAAACGCAGGAATAATTGTACAGGAAACCCATACATAGAGAACGGATAATTCAAATTAAAACTGTCATCTTATCACTCAGGGGGAATCTAGATATCATGTGCACATAAACTACACATTCTCTGAGTAACAGAACGTGCTAGAAACTGTCAGGAATGCTTGTACACTATTTGAATGGCTGCAATCTTGATAACCGAGTTCTCGGCTGGATTTCAGGGCCTTGGGTACATTTCTAAGTCGGAGGCCCAGAGAGACCGATGTGCCCCCAGTCACTCCAGCTGTCTGTCGGGCGTCAGTCTTAATCACTGTCTGAACGCCCGGCAGGGGCAGGCTAAGAATTGCAATGTTAAACATGCTACATTTGCTCGTAACCGTAGATAAATCACGCGCAGCATAAACACCAAATAGATTCTCCAGGAACACTTTTGCGCGTACGTAATTAGCGCCGTAAATCTGCTAATTAGCCTGTTTGTTGGCGGCTGCTATGTACGGAGAAGCGGAGGCTCCAGCAGATGGTCTTGGCTTTCTTGGAGGCACCGCCTCGGAGTGGAGTAACTGCCGTGTCAGACGCCTCTCCGTCAGACGAGTGCCAGCAGCCTCCTCTCGGAATACAGCCGTGAGAGAAGTTAAGAATAGAGGGCTCCTTGTCACATCGCATGTAATTACTGGGCAACGGCACAGGGCAGCAGCAGGGGGAGAAATGCATACAATTAAACAATCGTAAGCTGAACGAGACAAACAACCGCTACTCTGACAGGGACCCAAGATGTTCTTCTCCTACGGCGGCTCCGTCTTTCCGGAACGTTCAGTGGAGACTGTTAACGTGCATCTATGGCTTCTTTCTTTGAGGAAAAGGCCATTGGTTGGCATGCTGTGTGTTTAATTGTCGTATGATGCTACGTTATGATAGTATTAAAATTTTCAAACCAGTCTGCGCTTCAACACAGTCTTTTACAAAATGTTGATTTCTAAACAAGCAATGATTTTATTTTTGTGTAGGCTTTAAAGACACTTTGAATATAATGTCACGGTAATATCTGAGGTGTGGCTTTTGACAATTCATGTAATTTAGATGCAGTAAGCTATCACCCAAATTTTCCCAGAGAACAGTTGATTGGAAAGCTTATTCCCAAATTATCAAATGGAAAAAAAACAAAACAGTTTTCTTGAAGCAGTCTATCACTGCGAGGTCATTTCCTGAGCAAAATGTTATGCTCAGGAGTTAAGAGGATATTTCGATGAAATGAGACTGAGACGGAAAGTATTATTTAAGTTTTTTAATGTCCCTGATATGACAGTTTGCTCTTGGGCTCAAAAAGTTTGAGATTCTTTTGGCTCTTAAGTGAGAGTCTTGTGGAGGTCACTTTAGTCTTTGGGGAATTCAGCACGATTGATATGCTTTTATGATGATGAAAGTGCATTAGCGAGGAAGTCGATCCTGAAACATTTAACATGCAATCAGTGAAGGAAGAAAAGATGAAAGTTTCTGCAATACGCATGATCTGTGGAACACCCTAACAAAAACACACACACACACACACACACACACACACACAGCAACACGCCAGCACAATGGACAAAGGCCTTCATTCTAAAGGTGGTGGCAGGAGGAACAGTTTTATTAAATAGCCGACCAGGCGACCCATTAAGGGCAATTAGTGCTTGCAGCTCCGGCTACCCCTGGATGGGACGTTTACCCGCCTTTGACAAAATTGGCACGACACCGAGAACAAAGAGCGGGCAGTCGCGCCGATCCCTCCTTCGCCTCCAGATGTTTGACTTTATTCAGCAAGAGACGAGCGAAAGGGGAGGGAGCGGGAGCAGCTGCTTAGAAGGAAGTGCCTCGCGACGAGTCCGCGGCCTCTTGCCAAATGGTGAAACAATGTGACAGAAACACGAATAAATCCCGGGCCTTTTCCGCGCTCAGCCAACGTCTGCTTTGCATTTGTCAGATGTTGTTGTCCTTGACGGGATCCTCATGGAAACCTCTTATTATTCCCTTAAAAGAAATTTCGCCTGATTTCTGCCGCCAGTTCAAATATCACAGTCTTTTTAAAAAAAAAAATTTTTTTTTTGCATACCGAGCAGTCTCTGGTATGAATAATGCGATGCGGAGGAATCTAGACTAGCGTTAATGTTTCCGCAACAATATGAAACAAGTGAGCTAATTCATTTTAGCATGCATGAACTGTATGTTTTCCAGTGTCCCAAATGTCTTTTAGAAGAGCAAAAGTATGAAAATTAGTCTCGAATGCATAATGACGGCGCTTCATGACAAGGGATCCAACGCAGCTCAGGATGTGGAGGGCTTCGCTATTCCTACATTGGAAATGCAAACCCGTGCCACTGTCAGCTTTTCTTCTGACTGAGCATGAAAGCAACTTTTCTCATGTTTTTTTCTTCCAGCGAAGAAGGGAACCTGTTCAGGGAGAGGGATGCTAATGCTGTTGTGCTTGGGAAAATAAAGGAGAAGTGACACCCGGCCTTGTCTTCGGAGGGGATTAGACGCTCCTCTTTTAGTATTCCGGCTCGGAGCTATGTGGGAGGATGATGGGAAGCTCTGCGCTGTAATAGGTGGCCCCCTCGGCCTGGAGTCACGGACGTGGCGAAAGGGGCGCTCGTCTGAAGAAGCGTCTCTGAGGCACATCCGAATCTCAGCCGTTAGGGCTCCCGGACCGCAGCTGATGTGAATGTGGGGAAATTACTGTCTGTGTACTTGACTTCTGTATGTGCCTGTGTGTGTGTGTGTGTATGTGCCTGTGTGTGTGTGTGTGTGTGTGTGTGTGTGTGTGTGTGTTTTGTGTGTGTGTGTGTGTGTGTGTGTGTGTGTGTGTGTGTGTGTGTGGTAGCTCCTGCGGGCCTGTCTGTTGATTTTGTGCTTGTGTATATGTGCGTGTATGAAGAAATGCATTCTTTTTAAATTTTTATATCTTTCGTGTATCATGTACGCACATTACTTCAGGCTCAGTAACACAGAATTAGACCAAAGGGGGCATACTTGGTCTGCATGACACACACTATCATAATATTAGATAAAAGCAATTGAATCATTTTTTAATCTTCTCTGTTACTCATTTAGAGTAACTGTGGAGTGACTGAATTCAAAGGCATGCTTTTCGTGGGGAAGGGGGGGGGGGGGGGGGGGTAAAATTCTGAAGGAAAATGCATAAGGGCATTTCAGTTCAGCTCTAATTTTTCAGTTTCATACAATTACTTCTATTCAGAATTAAATTACCTAACTGAAAAGAATTGAAGAATATGACTTTTCTTTGGATATAATTCTTTATGATTGACTGAAATGTAATAAGTCTGCTAATTATGGGATTCATCTTCTTGTGCTTAAGATGAATTTTTCAATCATTATCAGTGACATGAATTTTGCTTTGAATTACCAAAAAGCGTATCTATGTTAGAAAATTGTGCTGCCACACAAATCTAAGAAAAATATTGTCATGTTGTGCTCATGTTATATCATCTTATTTTTAAATCTGGAATTTTACACTTGACATTCAATTTTGTTACTTGTCCGTCTTGTAATATAATAACGTTTTTTCTGGATATTCACCGTATATAGTCACTCTTGGCAGATGGAAGGGGTGAGTTTGTCAGAATTCTCAGCAATGCTGCGGTGCCCTGGGCCAACAGTAGAGGGCAGTGTTGACCTGCAGAGTGCCAACGCGTGCCCTTGAGGCGCATAAACAAAGCGCGAGGCGGTCAAAATCGCCCGGCCTTTAACCTCCCCCCGTTGATATAACCATATTTCATTCATTTCGGCAGCCATTTGCCGAGCTCGCCCCAGACTTGTCAACGTGCCAGTCAAGCCCGAGATAACTGCTGACGCGCGGCACTTCTGCGCCCCGCGCCTCGCGTGTCCACATCATTTGAGCGGAGGGAACAGTCCCGGAAAGGGCGGGAAAGGCTCGGTTCTGTTCTTTCATTCCGCACATGCTCATGGGAGAATCAGATAGCAGGTTTTTTGTGTGTGCTGACAATGCTGGCTCTTTGCATTAATGTTGACAGAGCCATTGTCTAAAATGGCATCTTTGCCATCCCGTGTGCTTGGGGATCGCAGGACAGGCATCAATGAAATGCTTTTAGTGGATGAAGATTTCGGCTTTTGTAATGCCAAGCAAAATCAGCTGATCCCCATAATATGGGATCGTTTATATTTTAATGTCAGACCTATGTCACAAATATATTCAAGCAACTTCATGTTTTTATTGTGTTTTATGAACCCTTTATTGTTCCAGAAATTAATATAATTTCCTAGATCTGTGTGTACCATTATGCATGGTGGTTACAGAGACCAGGAATCATGAATCCAGAAAATTATATCAAATAATTATCCCATTAAATGCTTTCAGTGCTGCCAAGTCATTATTAATCTGGCAGCATAAAGGAATGCGTAGCCTATTTTCAGTGCCTACAATGCACTTGTATACTTTACACTTATCAAATATTTAGTCCTGTAAGATTTAATCACAATTGACAACTTTTGTAATTAGCTGATATAGGACTTATGGATTTAAGCTTGCTTCTTATAATTATGGAAATGAACTAATTTATTTTATGAATAGATGCGTTCTAATTTGGATCATAAATTGGTATGATTTATTTTTAATTTCGGTCTGACAGTGTTTTGACAAAATGGGTCTATTCATTTCATTTTGAATTATGAAGGTAAATTAAAGTGATCACACTTGTCTGGAATAATTTAAAAGCAAGAAAAAATCGTATCATTTGCATGATGGAATTAAAAGTATACATTGACACAAAATATCTAAGAAGTAATTCAAAAATGGCTTTCGAAGTATTAATTCTAGTTAAGATTAAAAGACAATTCTGTCATTCTGAACAACAAAATAGGAATTGGTTTCTTATCCACACTGTTAAACACATTAGGAAGATAATGCATTCAGGTTGTATTTAATCTGAACCAAATTAGATGAAAAAAGGTTTTTGCACATAAAGTAAGAAATGTCTGCAGATTGAACATTGATTTCTGCAGAGGATTACTTGTGAAAAATAACATTTAAATTATGAACAGTTTTCAAACGAGGAGCGTTTGCTGTGTGTGTGTGTGGTAGATGCATTCTATCATCAGTTGAGTTCAGGCACTTGGTGTCAGCTCTGAAAGTGTTCAGATCGTTAAAATCAGGTGACACCCAACGGGATTCGTGCAGAAGTCTCCATGCGGCTCTGGGCCAGGTACGGCGCATGGAGCTTGTCGCTAACAGCAGCAGCTTTGTGTCGACTGACCGGCGTGCAGCCTCTGCCGGAGCTGAAGAGGTCTGGGGCTCCCAGTGCTTCCAGTATGGGGGTGGCGGCTGGTTGAGGCTGTCACCCAGTCTACCCATGAGCCTCTGCTCACCGCAGGCTGGCTGGCCGCACCCCGGAAACCTGCGCGGGTAAACGTAGGATCGACGTTACGTTATGGCTTTCAGCCCTATTCCTGGGCCCACCTTTCTGCATAGAACGAGGCGTTCTGATTGGTGCTAGCCAAGAAACTATCGATTCTTTATTGGGGAAACTGCAGCAAGCTGTTTTTCAAAATGGTGAACTGCGGTCGTGCATAAGATGTAATCGCTTCACTTAATCAGAAACAATGAGCTTTAAATTCAAGAAATCACAATAAGTATTTAGCAGGTTGTTCCCATCTTAATGAAAACTAGAGGAAATTGCTATTGACAAAACTATCCATAGAACATTTGCTGGACAGTTATATATTTGGGCATGCCCTAAATGTATTTGTTTTGAGAGGCTGTAAACACAAATAAGAAAAGTTGTACTGAAGAAAGTGGAAGGTCGCATATGTGGAGTTGTTTTTGCATGACAAAGTTTCCCGTTATTTTTTCATCAGAGGGAGAGTCCATGTATTATAGACATTTAGCTGATGTCAAAATTCCCAAAAAATATGGAAAATGCAGTAGATGATGGCTTAAGATAAATATATATACTAAGATTTTAGTACTAAGATTTTATTTTATATTTTAAAAAGATATAAATGTATACCATTATTTTCAATAGTTCTAATAATTATCAGAGATAATTGTATACAGTTGTATACTGTGTCTACTCTTCACCAGCCCGGCTACAGAAAAAAAAACAAAAAAAAACAACACATTTTTTAGAAGGTGGGATTCAAATGAAAGTGAACATAATATAATGTGCACAGATGCAGACGCAGGGTCTGTGGTCACTGCTCGGTCAGGACGTGAGTGGTGAGCACAGTCACGCCTGCTGTATGAGGGAATCCACAGGTCCGCGGACGAGGCCGGCTCCAGCGATCGACCGGCGGTGGAGGTACCCCCGTGCGCGCCGCTCCCTCCGGGGCTATTAGATTTTTACCACCGCAGCTGGGGTCGGTGTCGCCGCGGGGCGTCGGCGCTCGCTTGATGGGGGACTAAGAAAAATATATATTCCTGGCGGTCTGGAGGGCCTGAAAAAAAAGCCAGACGTGCGCTATAAACATCCCGCGCGCACTGGGGGCTAGCTCCGGCGAGCCGCAGATCAAGCTGTCCGATGCAGCCTCGGAAACACAACGGCCTCAGACAGGCGCGAGTGATGCATCGGCGGTGGGGCTGAGACTCGGGGAGCGCATAGCCCGACGTCACGCGCGCGCGCTATGCAGATAGCGCCGCCGCAGCCTACCCACGCTGCGCTCCGGGGCCTCCCCGTAGCCACCCGCCTGCGCTCATTTTGGTATTTTATTTGTCTGTACCTGCGGAATCCATCGGCGCGTCTGCTCGCTTTCATCCGCCGTTACCACCTAACCCCAGGTTAATGGCTGACTTTTAAAATTAACGATCCCTAAAGATCCCCAAAGACACGGGCTCCCAAGGCTAAATGTTTTCGTGTCATATCTGCAGTCGCGAAGCTGAATCCTACATTCCTGCCGAAAAATATATTATTGTTAGATGTTGTTTTTTTGTTTTTTTTGTTTTATGAGGCAAGCAATGAAGAGAACTGTGGATTGTTTATAACAGAATTCTTAAAATAGCAGAAGAAAATATACTCTAGTCCAGTACAGTGGCTCATCCAGTTAATCACTCAGTCTCACTCAGGTCATTATTAGCCCATAGCAGAGTTATATGGCTTTATAAGTTCTGTGACATTAAACAGAAGAGGCACTTTTGGAAATGCCTTGCACATTATTATGGAATCTCCGCTGGTATACAAGAATGAAAGATGATCATAGCTTTGTCATTCACATGACTAATTGCAGACAAATTAATGATGCACAGGTCCACAGACACTGAGGAAATGAACCTATAGTACTGTTGGAGGCAGGGACTAAGCTCAGACAGTTTGAGATTGTATGGGTTAGCATTATTTTACATACATTTGAAGAACCACAACAAGAGAAGGATCCCATTTTGTTTCACGGAGCACCAAACTTTCATGAAATGAACCCTTTCACATTTAAAATCACCTTGACAGTTTGCTCCCAGACAGAGCTGGTAAAAATGCAGAGAATGTGGACTCTGTCTGGACCCTGATAAAGGCTAGCATAATAAAATGTATACCCAGCACTTTATACAAGTCCTATCAGATGCCGGCAAGATTGATATCCCATAATGCTTTGTCTTGATGAGACAATGAAAAATGGCCCCCGCCACCGCTGTGTCAATATCCGAGCTGGAAATGCACCGCCAGCCGTGAGTTTTATTTAATCCGGTTTTCTTTAAGATGATACCTCTTGTTACTTTTCAGTGTCTGTCTGTCAGCTTGACAGTGCAATATTCTTCCATTTCTTTCGTACCTGGTCGGTTTCATTTATTTTAAAATACCATTTCACACACGGCTGCCTTTAACTAGGCATTATACAGTGTTGAGGGAGAGTTCGGAAGATTGAATTGTGACAGAAACAACGCTTTCTTTGATAAAAAAATACGGAATATTGTAAATAGTCGAGTCTATAAAGGCGGCAGAGCTCAGGGTTGTGTGCCTTCGTCTTCCTCGCGCTTCCTCACCTGTGCTGTTCCTGGTTGGCTTTCAGCTCTGCTCCGGCTGTCAAAACAAGATCACATGTCACTGCCTTGAGAGATCTTCCTCACCCTCCTCTCTGGGAGTCTTCAGCAGTCAGACGTTTACTACACGAGCATATGCAGATCACTGGTTGTCTTTTACCAAAAAAACGGCGGTTAACCCATGTCACTTCAGTCGCTACACACAAGTGTTTGTGTGTGTGTGTGTGTGTGTGTGTGTGTGGTCATACATCACATGAATTATTTATCAAATGAGTTTCTATGCGGCTAAAGTCTGAGACAGTATTTTGCACACATGCACACGCACACACACACAATAAATTGGCTAATTATCGCCTCAATTGATGCAGTACTGTGTAACCAATCCTCCCACTGCTGAGGTTGCTGGCCATTTGAAGAAAGCTAGTAAACCATTAACATTATATTAACTACCAAAATATTACATTGCTAGTTCCATAGAGCATCAATAAAAAAAAATGTCTTAAAGCTTCATTCACAAAACTATTCTTCTGTAAATCCAAATAAATCTAAAACAGACATATATCCAGAGCTCTGAAGTCTAAGTTGTATGTTATTTGTATGTTATTGTATGTTAGTTTTAACATGGTGCTGTTTGTGAGGCTTACTGCAACCGTGTACTGTCTCATATATCATTCTAAGACATGGTAGGAGTAGAGGCACGATGCTGTGTGACTGTGCAGTATGATAATACAAGCTACTAATGCCTTTTGTATACTTACAACGTTAAAAAGGATCTTCCACGAGTATGAAAAGGAAGAGCATCCAATGTATCTTACAAGAAAAAAATTGTTTAAACTTTCTTATTGAGGATATATGGCAAGCCTGCTTCCTGAAATAGTAGCAATATGCAGTTTCTTTCTAAATGAAACCACAAACACTTGCTGTACGGTTGCATGAATGTATTGCATTTCCTCTGTAAAATATTTATTTACAGGCATGATTTCTCATGAAAAGTGGAAATGCAAAAAGATTATTTGAAAAAAAAGATCAATTGTACCTAATTAAAGTTAGTGCTGTGTAAATATTATCTCCTTTTGTTTAGTTTTTTTTTTTGTTTTTAAACATTTGTCTTTTAAACATCTTTTTACATATAATTTCTTTAAACACTAGAATCTTCAGTGTTAATTCATTCGGTTTCATATGAGTATATTTCATATTCAGGATAAAAATGCACTCTGTCAGTGTAAAATGTTTCTCTTTTACACTGCATATTTACATACAAGTATATACTGTACATGCATGCTATGTTGATTGCTTTATATGTATAAATAAGCGATACATAATGAGAATTCCTTAGCACTGATTGTATGATGCTGTTATTAGCACAAATGTTGTTCAATAAAAACCTACTGTCTATTTCACGTACAGAAAGATAGACAAGTGAAATAATGCATACGGACTCTGCAAAAGATTTGCATTGGATTATTTTTATGTTGTATTTTTTTTTGGATTACAATGATTGAAGTAAAAAAGAAGAAAAGCAATTCTGAAGCCTATTTTCAGCTCGATATATTTCTTCCACCTTTCTTTCCACCTATATTTCGTCCACCTCCTTGAAATCTGTGACCTTGACATTTTTGGGGAAAAAAACCAAAAATCTTATTTTCAGTCATAAGTCATTTAATTTGTGACTGATTATCATATACATAATTTATATTTGTCAATGTCAAATACAAGTGCAATGTCACATTTCTCATTATGTTCTTATCAGTTTTGTTGTATTCAATGTGACAAATGTCATAGTGATCTGTACAGTTAATGTTTACAATAGCAACAGTACCAGCATTGCCCCTTATTCTTAAAAAAGAAGGTATGGAGGCTAAGTGCAATCACACAACCTATGAAGAAATTATCATTATTATTATTATAGTAAATCTGGCCATTAAGGAAGAACGAGTTATTCTTTAATTGAGTGAAAACCATGGCAACATAAACAGCATTCGACTGTTATGAGAACACGAGGTGAGGAACCGCTATCTTCAGACGATTAGATCTGATGAAGAGACCACAGTGATTTGACAGGTGTCAACATCTCGGCTGTAATCTCCGCACCTCTCTAAACACGTTATCTGCGTTCGGCCTTTAGCCGCATCGAGCATTTCCCGAGCGAACGCGGCCGCTCCTCACTGAAAGGACGCCGTTGTTGACGGGATCGCCGTTAAGTGGCGCGACAGGATTCGCCTGCGGTTTTCTCCCGGGCCGTCTCCCGGGCGGCGGCTCCGGGCGCACGGCCGCCGCTGACATATCAGTGATGTTTATTAAGAGATGACAAGTCTATCAGGTCCCATAAGCAGGCTCTCACAGGCGGGAGATCTTTTGTTACTTTGGGAGGGTGTCATCAATCTTGCGCCGCTCTGCTCTCCTGAGCGGTTGATGGCAAACACGGATCTCTCCCTCCCACCTCGTTGAGCTGGTCCGGCGCAGCGGGGGAGGCAGGCCGAGACGGCTTCCGGGGAAAACGCACCGCCGACCGCCAGTCGCCATGAGGGGGAGGAAGGGCGCGAAACCATGTAAAGAAGCGGCGCCGTAGCTCGCACAGTACCGGCGCTTGGTAAGTTGGCTGTGATTTGTGGCAGGGGTTTTAGAATGTAAAATTTGTGTAGCCCACTCTTGGCACTTTCCATTCGGACTATTTAAGCCCCTGCTCGAATTTCCCCAAAAGACTGTGGAGTTCTCGCCTCTTTGGGGGATCATGGTGACAACCTCTGGAATTGATATGTGCATGTAGTGTTACTCACCGCTGCAATTTGTTAACGTGTTCAGCACAAAGCATGATTTATCATCAGTGTTATCACAGCTCTGTTGCATGAGAAATAAGGGTGACCGAAACTATGCATGCCCCCGTACACACATGCACGCACACACGCATGTGCAAACTCATAAAAAACCATGGCACCTCATGCACATATGCATCTATTAATCTATGAACACAGAGTTAAGTGTTTTAATGGTGCAATCAGGTCCGGTAGCAAATATATCCTCGCTGTGATATGAACCAGACTGTGTGAGGGGGAATCCTCCATGCTATGGAAGAAGATTAGAGCACTGGGAGAGAGAGCGAGCCTTCTGAAGCGTCATAACTTGTATGCAAATCTCAGTGGTTTCCCTGCTCTGAAACACAGACCTTCATTAAGTGTGCTTAGATAGATTTATGAACTGGCCAGTCTGTTCAGGAGTCTCCCATTCACTCTGTATAATATAGAGCTGAACAAGACATATTTACTTCACTTCAACCTTGGCTGGAATCACTAAATCTATATTTCTATGATTAGAAGTAATAATTCTATAATGGTCTGGGCACTGCAGATCTACTTTACAGTAGAAGTCTGTTTACTCAGAAGACAATTCAGATAGGACTTTCTTTAAAAAAAAAAATAAAATAATAATAAACGTGTGTTTTGTCCCTTTTAATGCTTCTTTTAAAACATATTTATTTCGCTTTCATTTTCCTGGAGTGCCGAAAATGTTCAGTTTAAAATAAATGGTATCTCTTTCTTAATTCTTTTGCCAAATTACTGCAGACACAATCACAAGAATTCACTCAAGTCTCTTTTTTTATACAGACAGGTCTAGGTAGGGTGTTTTTACATGCAGTCAATGAACACGGTATAAAGGCCACACTCCAAAGGATTGAATGGATACTAATTGCTTTTCCAGGATGCCGACAATGATAATTCAGGCAATAATGTAGAGAAGAGCTCTAATTGTCTGGAGGGAAATGGACTCAACTATGGAAATTTCCATTCCACCTTGGAATCCAGTCCAATCCATTCATTTCTAAAGCAAACAATGGATGGGGAGAAAATCTATGCTGGCACATGAACAAAAATAGAGAAGGGGAGAAAAATCAAATCCTTTCTGTCTATTAGCAATGCTAATGCTTCAACCAACAATGTCCCAACACTGAAAATGAGTTCTAAAATACTGTTAGTGCAGGTGTTTGATTTAATTGAATTCTCTAAGACCATTGTGATTGAACAAATCAATTTTATTAAAGGGTGGGTCAGGCCATGTCATTCACCTGATCTGAATCCAATTACATATGCTTTTAATGTTCTCAAGAGAAAACTTAAGGCAACTAGCCACCAAAACAAGCAGGAGCTGAATGTGGCTGTAGTACAGACCTGGCAGAGCATCACCAGAGAAGGTACTCAGCACCTGGGGATGTATATGGTCACAAACTTCAAGCAGTCGTTGCATGCAAAGGATTTGAGGCAAAGTACTAAACATAGCTACTTTCATTTACATAATATTAATATGTCCCAAACATCACGGTGCCCTGAAGTGGGGAGACTATGTATAAAAAGTGCTGTAAATTCTACATGGTGAAACCAAAGTGTATGAATCTCCTTAAATTAAAACTAAGAATGTGCACTTTAACTACATATGAATTGTTTGATTACAAATCTAAAACTGTGGAGTAAAGAACCAAATCAAGAGAAAATATGTGTTTGTCCCAAACATTATGGAGCTCACTGTATTTTGTATCCCATTCACAATTTAGAATAAGGCAGCATGTGGTGAAATTACAGGAATTTGTAGTTCACAGGAGGCTAAAAGTTACTAAATTATGTTTATGATGCCATTTGGCTGTACTACCTTATGTAGCAGAGTGTTTTGAAGCCACTGAATAAGGTGATTGATGGTGATATGGTGACTGTGTTGTACCAATTAAAAGGTGAATGTCATATTCTCATTCTGGTTGTCTGTTTGTGTGAAATCTTAAGACAGAGCATAGCGCCGATAGCAAAGAGGTTTGTAATTACCCTGGGAAATAACCATAGCAACAATGGTTGCAAGCACAAATTATTTCGCTTCCATGATATGCCCAAAGATTTTAAATCATTTGAAATTTGCTTTGTAAGAAAGAGAACTGCACATACACAGGTGTGTTCATGCATCCATACATATGTATATTACGCCTTGTAAGTAAATATTCTTGCAATTTTGTGGTTTGGCTCCAATGTTTTGTGTCACAATGAACTGAAATTTGAGTTTTAGCAACTGACAAATCTGACTACGAAAACACACCAATGACATAATCGCATTTAATTCCGAAGAGCCTTAGACTTTCTTTTCATTAATCTAAATGTAGTAACCCTTTTATTCTCAGGCCCAAATCTACATCCATGAGGCACACGTTTGTCTGTGTTACTTCATAGCATGTATAGAATGAGTGTGTCACGAATGGCCAGTTTGTCATGCACTTAAGGCCTCTGTACCTTTAATAACCGTGTATGGGAAATGTGCGCATATCACTGCCAGGTGGACTATTGTGTTAACAGACACAGATAAAAATCGCTAAGGAAACAACCTTGCCGGGGTTTGAGTCAGACGCCTTGTGCTGACCTCACAACCCCGCCTCTATCTGTCAAGTTGTCCTCCTTCCGACTTTTCACCCCATGATCCCTGTCTCCCACTTTGGAGAAAGGGAAAACAGCCCCGAGGAGCCTGGCTCGCATATTGAGCTGGTTTAGTGAGAGACCCTCCGACTGCCCATCCGTCCACCCCTCCCTCCTCTTTGATTTGAGGCCAGTTTGCTTCTCATCATTTCAGTTGACTCAGATCCAGACAGACTTTATGGCAGGTCCCACCCACCTCACAACCATTGCAAGCAGACAATGAGCAAAATATCATATTTTCACTCAGTTATGCTGCTTGTTCATTTTAAGCCTGCTCAACATATGTAATTTTTGGAAAATAATCTATCTAGTTTTTATTTCTTTTTGGTGTTTCTTAACTATATAATAAATCTGTGTATAATAATGTTATATATCATTAGCCATTTTCTTTAACACTAGCAGTGATCTATTTACAAACCTAGGACCAGAAACAAATACAGTAGCTGGCAATAACCCTTAAATTTCTCCTGCATTTTGTTGAAATTTGTAAAAGCTCTATGCTTCTACTTTTATTGCTGTTTATTTAGAATTGTTTTAGGAATAAATCTGGTCGCAAAAGCACAAGGGTCAAAAGCTAGCCAGTCAAATGGAAATGACTGCAATGGCAGATTGCAGTGCAGTACCGAAAATAATATAACATTTTCCATCAATTTTCAAAGAGAGAACTCCAGGAATTACACAATGACATTTTGTAAAACTCCCAGGAGGATACGAACAAATTGAAACAAAAAAATAAAACAGATTACTCTTCCTTCAGTGTGTTTCCTTTTTCTCTCTCTTTATCCGTACAATAGTCGAGCAGGAAGTGGAGCCCGGAGTTCTTGTACTTCTCTTTAATGTTCCCGGCAAGCGTACTTAATTAGCGGCATAACACGGAAGGGAAGAGAGCGCTTGCAAGTGAACCGACTTCATAAGAATAGAATATTTAGCCAGTGGGAATCATTCCACCGCTCGTGTCTGAAAAGATGCCTTGTGAAATTTGTTATGAATGAGGCATATTCCACTCCAGCTTCCACTGAGGAAGCCAGTAGTCTAATGGGAGGCCTAACACAAATGCAGACCACCGACTAGATGCCATGCTTCTGTTTCCTTTGAGCATCTGGGCAAGAGTTCATATACACTCTTTCTCCATACCCATTGAGTGGCAGCAAAATAAGGCCATGGTCCTACTGTACGTGATATGACGGGTAAAACTATCACGCATTCCGTGAATGTAGTGCATGGTATAGTACACGGAAGTGGGAAAGAAGAGTGAACATGAAATTACAGATAGAAATTCAGTGGGTCAGGTCAGACGTGTGGCACGGTCTGTAGGTTGGGTGAGTCTCGAGCCATATATGGGAGGTTTTATCTACCCATCATGGCACCTGCCTTCTCTATCTGTTGCACTCTGTCTTTTCTACCTGTCTGAATAATGAAAAAAAAAAACTAATGAAATGAGGATGGACTGTCTGTTGTTCTTTTTAAAAAAAATCAGCGGATCAGAACAAACCCTCTTAATATGAGTAAGTTCACATTCTGAGTGATATTTTTAACCAAAAATGATTGGCCTGTAATGAACAGCTGCCCTGAACAGCTGCTCTATTCTCTCTCTCTCTCTCAAAATAAGTGACAAGTCCAGCAATTCATGGTTTCAAGCATTTCCTCTAACATTTTGAATGTGAATCTGGCAATGAACAACTTAAATAAAGCGGCCAAGATGTTTACGTATGTTATGTGGATATTTAGTTTGCACCTCCCTCTCCAGATCTGGCGCAGTGAGAGAGGGCCACAGAGCCCCAGCACAGCAAGAGCTGGAGGGGGCCAGGTTCTCATCCCTCTCCATCGGTAAACACAGCTCCCGTGATCAAACAGCAGCCATATGGCTCCTAGCAGGAGATCTAAAACACCCTCCTCTTCCCAATTCTCTCTCTCTCTCTCTCTCTTGCTCCCTCACTCTCTCTCTCCTCCTTGGTCTCTCTCTTCTCCTGGTGAGTTCAGGCTCCCTGATGAAAGCTACGCCCCCGCTTGTCACATTTAAGGAACAAATAGCGCAGTTCAAGAGCTACAGTTTAAAACAAAATGGGATATTGATGTTCTCTGGGCTTATGATTCAGATGAGAGAGCCTCTCTCTGAGGTGTCACATCCCGCTTTCTGGAGTGTCCTCGGAGAGATGGAAGACGGGGTGGTGAAATAAGCCCGCCGCGCATTCCCCCGGAGCAGAAGGGGGAGAGAGCCCGAGACAAGCGAAGCAATATCCCCAGATGCAATCGCCACGGGTATCCCGCCATTGCTGTTAGTTCTTCGTATTGGATTTTTGACAACCGAGATTTCATTCAGCTGGAGAAAAAGTTCAGTGTAGTGTTTGTTTGCTAATTATTAGGGATTCATATTTTTTTCTACGTTCTCTGCTTTTTTCGGGCAGCAGTTGGATGGCTCATGCTTGTCAAGAAGCGTTCCAGTTTGTAGACGAGCCCCCGCGGTCTGGAATTGGATCCAAATCATAATTAGCCGTAATGTAACTCAGGGGTGGAGGGATTCGGTTGGTGAAATGACTGCATATTGCCAAGCACCAGCGACCCCCTCCGGTCAATTGGGCACCTGTAGTGTACTCTTCCGATGTAATGACTGCACAAGCTCCAGTGATCATTCCCGTTTTGTCCATAACAATTAAAGCCATTTTCCAGAGTGTATGAGATGCCCCATAGTGTTACTGTACCACTGAGTGCGATTGGAGTTCAGTGTGAGCCCAATGAAATTTATCATGAAGCGCCACTCCAGCTCACAGAAAGAAACAGCGGTTTCTAAACCGTTTGGACGGTTTATTGAGCTTTAAAACTCAAAATAACAAAATCTGAGTTGCAAATCCCTGTAAGCTCAGCCATATACACTGCATGGCTAAAAGTATTTAGACACCTGACATCCAACATCTCATCAAAAATGATAGGCATTAATATGAAGTTTGTCCTATTTTACCGATATAACAACCTGCACTCTTGGCAAGGCTTTATACTAGATTTTGGAGCATTGCCCTAGCCCAAAGAGCATTAGTGAGGCCGGGCACTGACTGGGAGATTAGACCTGGCTCTCAGTTGGCTTTCCAATTGATCCCAAAGGTGTTGGACGGTGTTGAGGTCAGGTCTGCAGGCCAGTCAAGTTCTTCCTCAACGCTCTCAACAAATAATTTCTACATGCATCTTGCAGTGTGCCCAGGGCATTGTCATGCTGAAACAGGAAAGGGCCTTCCCCAAACTGTTGGGGAAGCACAGAATCCTCCAAAATGAGATTGCATGCTGTAGCATTAAGATTTGCACTCACTGGAAGTAAGCAGCCGAGCCCAAACCACGAAAAACAGCCCCAGATACATTTGGTCATATAGTGCATGAGCAATTCCATCAAATGTCTCCCTCCATGTTTTTATGTTCCTACTGTTTTAGACAGCTCTTCATTCATAAAGGAGTATTCTTCATCTCTAGTTTGTAGTGTAGCAGCTGGTCATCTCCTTCTTTTCCTGCACTTGACTCTGTTGTTTGAAACTGCATTGACTTGCTGCGTGTCTGAGGCCTGACAGAGGCCCGTCCTTTGAGGTTCCCTCTGACGGAATGCTCACAGAGGGAGATGATTGCCGATCTGCCGAAGCAAATATGGGGGAGACCCAAACATCACCCAGCGGTCACATAGAACGGGAAAAATCAGGAACGCTCTATAACCCTCTCTACTAGTGCTCCAGCATATCTGCAGACACTCACATACGTGCATGCTGTCCAAGTAATAACAGTTATTTTTGCTTTATTTGTTTCCGTTTTCATTCCCGAATCCGTCCTAACCGTCGCACGCGCTCTCCTCCTGAAGAATATGAGAGTGATGTGTAAACGAAGGGAGTTTTGCTCCCCGGATCTCACGCAGCTGACATCTTTATCCGCTTTGTTCCCGTTTTCCTGTTATCGTTAATGCTTGCGTCTCCATTTTCCAGACAGATGCTCCTAGGGTGCTCGGGGAATTCAAAGGATTCCAACTGAAACCGGTGCTGTGACAAGCAAGCAGGTGGAGAAACTGCTGTGCAGGTATTCTAGACGGAATGAGAATGCCTCCCCAATTCAGGTTAAACTCGGGGAAAATGCAATGACTCTCAAACCGCAGCTCGCAATTTTAGAGAGAGCACTGTGGGGAAACTAGTCCCTGGGCCACTCAGAGGGAAACAAATAGCACCTTTAAGAAAACACGCCTCAATCTTTCTGAATGGCAAATATCAAACTTTGCTGCTTCGGTACCTGAATTGTTTTTGAAAACACCCTCACAGCTTTACTCAAATTATTCACCTCCTGTTTTGGAACATTTAAACGTGATTAAAAATAATGATTATAATAATGGATACCAAAAAACCTCCTGTAATGCTGTTCCACTTTTCTAACATCTATTGTCTATTCGCTTTGAAAAGCCGAAAAACAAAAAAATGTAAATTTGATGTAATTCCAGATGCAGGTCACGTTCCACACCATTGCAATATTTTGGAGAGAGCAGTCTGATATTTATTCAAGTCCATCAAATATTAATTTAACCTTTAAACCGAGCATCCACATCATTTTGCACGGCCATTGTTATGCTCTCTTGCAGAGGCAATATGGACGTGGCTTGTCCGTGTGGAACCAAAAGCTGAAATAATTTTCGGAAATCAAACCGCTTGGTTGAGTGAAAAATTGGAACGAAGGCCAATGGCATCGGTGGCAAATTCCTGTATTAGCCCGCGATAAAGAGGCATTAGAGCTGACGGTGAGAAGTGTCAATGAGGAAGTCAAGCTGGAAATTAGCTTTACATGTGCAGGTACTCTCTATCATCATTTTGGAAGCTCTAATGGAAAAAGCAATTCATACAGCAGCCCCCTATCAAGCAGAAAACGTGAGACAGTGATGCTATGCTAGTGATATCTGTGCTGGCAAATCCCACTATAAGAGGACTGCAGGGCTCAGTGCAATTAAGTAGCAACTTTGTTAGGCTTCCATCATAAATATTTCACCGATTCTCTTCCCTGTTCAATTATCAAAGTTTTACTAATTTAGGATATTTTCCCAGCAAGGATATTATGCAAATGAGTCACGTTGATATTTTTCTCCTGTTTTCCCCAGGTCAGACAGTAATTTGATTGACACAGTGCTTTCAGCATCTAAGCTCATGCATCACAAGTAATTGGACTCAGGTTAACTAGCTAAATCTTTGCCATTTAAATGTCTTGCATCTGTTGCGTGAGGTATCAGTGTTGAAATATCATTATCTAGCAAGCCTTTAAAGTGAACGTGCTGCTTGACGAGGCAGCCATTGTTGCCGGCGAGTTCTCTGCAGTTCTGTATCTGCACTCATCGTATGAATTCTATCTGCATGCGCAGACAAGGCCTCTGATTAACTGGAGGCCTCCAGCAGTGCGGTACCCGCCCACCTCGGGTACAGAATGAGCAGCGAAGGCCCCCGAGACGCAGACGTCCAGCGGTGATCGCTCCCTGACCTTTCGCCGCCGCGTGAGCGCGGTTCGAGTCGGAGCGTAGGAGCCGGCTCCCGGGAATGGGGGCGGCCGCGAAATTAGGCACGCTTTAGTATCCCTGCTGCCGCTGCGGGCGCTGCTCAGGGGGGGTCGGGAGTTACACCGGAGAGCCTCGTTACGCTCAGACATCCAGACGAATCAGTCTCTCCCCGCCACCCCGCCACTCACGACCCCTCTTCCTAGCCGCAGACCCGCGTCGGTGTGCGTGCGTGGAGGTAATGAGACTACACCTCTCTCCCCGGCCCCTGCCTCCTCCCCCTCCTCCTCCTCCTCAATGCCAGACATTTGCCTGGGCCTGAGGGTTGTCCCCGAGAGAGAGGGAGATGGAGCAAGAGAAAGAGAGAGAAGGAGAGAGGGGGGGCGAGAGAGAGAGAAAGAGAGAGTGGGGGAGCATGAGAGAGAGAGAGAGAGAGAGAGAAGTCTGTGGGCCACCTAACTAGCTGAACCATGAAGTATGTGACTCATACACTGCCAGGGGTTTAGTAACGGATTAGACAAAGCCTTGCAAAGTTGTGTGGAAGCTCCACTAGCTGCCAGCAGTCACTGTACAGTTATTGCACTCTTAAATAAGGATAGTAAATATGAATTTCCTTCTATCCCCTGTTGCTTTTAGCTTATCTGCTAAATCTTTTTTTACAGACTGCTCAGTATTTTTATTTGGTTGTGCACCTAAAATTTACTTAATGTAAAGAAAAACAAGTTTCTCTTAATAGCCACAATTTAGATGTACTGAACACCACAAGGCTAAAATGTTCCCTGTAATTCGAGTTGCCATTGTGTTGAGAGCAGCTCTGCCTAACCTGTCAGGAGCAAGCCGCCCGTCCCAGAAGTCCTTCTCAGAAGCCATTCATGCCAAAAAAATGCAGCCACAGATTACAAATTAGACGGCGCAGCAAAAGGGAGAACATCTGCTGGAGATCCACGAGAGAGGAGGCCTCACAACGCAAGTCGCAGGGACGCCACCGATCGACACCTGTCTGCCTCCTTGACGAGGCCCATCGCTTCCCAACAAAGAGCTTCTGTCAGTCCCGTCCACCTGGCCCTCAAAACACCCACCAATGAAGTCACAGTTATTTCCTGTGTGCATAAAACCAGGGCTGTCTTTATGGGGAAAAAAAGATACTTTTTTATTATAATTTTTTTTTTTGAAAAGTAGCGAATTATGAATGGTAATCTTTCCCTCATGCTGGGCTTTAAAAAGATGCAACTGCCTTACCACAACAACCGATATTACAGAATACATTTAGCATGTTTTCATGTTTAACATGTTTTCAGCCTCAGTCAGTATTTTATCCTGATGGTATCAGATCAGGAATCAAGCCTAAATTTCTCCATGAAGTTGAAAAAGGTATTTGATAGATGTATATCATTGGCAAAGCTCTACTTTTTCTCAGTAATAATGTACCTTGTTAGCATTTACAATATGTTAAGGCAATTTAAGTAATGCCATAAGATTTTAATGAATAACACTTGTGGAAATAATCGCAATGTTAAAGAATCTGAACCAGCGAAGGAGGAGTGTCAGGTCATATTCAGAAGAACACTTCTCTAAAAAAGGCTAAGTGTGCCCTGTTAATTAAACAGGGTTTAGAGAAGTACAGGCAGTTGAAAAAAGAATAAAAGCTTCCCATTTAAGTGAGCTGATTAGCTTAGAAATGACACAAATAGAGACCAGCGAGGAATAAATGTCAAACCCTGACCTTTCGAGAGGGGAGAATTCTTTCACATGATTTAAAAGTATTAAAACATTCATTAGCAGAGGGCAAACTGCATACTGCTTCACCGCAGTGTTGTTGGGCTAACCTTGAAAACCTCTGAATGATTCATCCTCTTGTGCTCAGCGTTAATGTGAATGGGAACAGCATCTCATATAATCTGAGAAGGGTGAAAAAAGTCAACCAGAAAGGACGGTGGGCTTATTCAAAATGATTTGCGACACTTGTCTACAATAGTTAGCTCTATAAGACGTGAAATGGTTTATAAGCCTTCAGACATTTCCTCTGTTTTGAAATGTCAAGAACGAAGGATTCCGTTTTTTCACACAACACCCTACTCATTGCTTCCACGCAACAACCTATTGGTACTGTACTATGTATGTCATCAGCAGCTAGTGACCAGAAGGTCAAGCTTTTGATTGGCTGTTTGCTGAGCGGAAAACAAGCACTGTTTTTTTTGGCACGGATTATTACTGCACAAAGCAACTTGATATTTGTTGGCATAAACGTTCCGATGTATCCAAAGAGGAGAGACTCAACCTTGTTGAAGATGTCTGCGTTTCGGAAAAGCCATGGATCTGTGCACAAACTGAAAGAACAAAGGGAAGGACACCTCCTCAAGGGTGTACGACGCACATTTCAAGCTGTTCTCGGGGGGGAAGGAGAATATTTCCTTGGCCTCAAGGAGGGCTGCACAACATTCTGTCTATCCCCAACTACGTCGCCTTTTCCCGCACTTCCTCAGTGAGTTCTCCTATTTGTTCAGCGTATCAGTAGAAGATGTGCCCGCCTTTCCATCTGTACCCAGTTTGAACTGCAGTCAATGTCACACAAGAAGAGGCGGAATTATTAAAAGTGCCAGATTTCTGCGCGGCGCACATCTTCGGTCCATCTGTTGGGAAAGTGCTCGTATGTGGTGGCGTGTGTACCTTTTTGCGGTGGGAGGCATTCTGTCTGTCGCAGACCTAGGTTGGGGGATAAACGCTCGCGGATGCGACCGAGGCGTTTGAGTTCTCCGCCAAGGTTCGCGTGCCGCTCAGAACTGGGGTCCAAAATAATTGGATGGGTACGTCATGAAAAAACCAAAATAGATGACCAAACACTGGAATGTGATTACATGTTATTGAGTTTTCTTTTTTGAACATTTTATGACTGAAGACAAAAATCCATGCTTGACTTTTGTCTGTCTCTTTGATTGTCAGAAACATATAAATCATTTCCAGACCAAGAAAGCCAGTGCCTGTGTTATTTTCAAAACATAGTCAAGTTTATCACCAAGCACATGAGGCAAAATGAGGCAATACTGCACAGTCCTTAATAAAATTAATTCTTCTTTTGTATCGTAAAGCATTCTTTTGTGACATCCCAAAACCCAACAATACAGCTCTGCCATATTGCTTTTTTTTTTCTTCGTTTAATTATGAAACCCGAGAGAAAAGAGAGAGAGCCGGTAGAATGCAGTGGTCATTCAGAAGAAAATGAAGAATTAGAGAAGCCAGCAGCTGGTTTGAATAGATTGTATGTGGAATAAATTAAAAGTCGAACCTTTCCTGGTCCACATTCAGATGTCTGGCATGAGGTGATTAATCATGTGTGTCAGAATCTGTAATCCTGTTCGGTGGGAAACAAACGCAGTGACAGTAAGCCCCCTGCCCAGGGCCATAATCATGTTTGCATGTGCACAGTACCTGAAGCTTCAAGTTGTAGGGGTGAAGGGTCACAGTCAGAGACGAACAGTTCAAAGGGTTCTTGTATCCCATCAGTCCATGGATTCAGGGTTTTATTTTCACATTCTCCGTCGTCAAAAATAACCAAGTCCGATCGAGCAAGCAATAACCAAGCAATCAAGTATGTGTGACTACATCACTGGCCTGAGAAATCAGTACCAAGATCATTATTCTTGGTACTAAGCTCAACAAACATTTCAACTAAATCTGGGTAGAACGGACAGTCTGAAAAATATTGTATTTAAGGTTCTTGGAGATGACGATGTGCATCTTTGTTGTGGAACTGGACGAGTCAACCACAGCTACGTTCAAGATAAGCTCTACATGCCGTACCTCAACCGTTTCAGACGTCGGCATGGCCAGACATCCGACTTTTCACCGGGGCCAAACGGCACGAGGAACACATTGCGGGACAGGAGCCGACTGTGTGCGTTAAAACACCACGGAAATCACCACAGAAGAGGGGGAGAGGTGGAGAGGTGGAGAAGGGGAGGGGAAACGGGGAGAGGTGGATAGGGGGAGAGGGGGAGAGGGGAGAGGGGGAGAGGGGGAGAGGGGGGACGGGGAGAGGTAGGGGGATAGGGGGCGAGGGGGAGAGGGGGAGAGGGCTGTGAGGACTGTAACTCAGAGAGGTCTCTCAGGAGGAGACAGGCTGGTGCTGTCACAGGCCACGTAATGAACGTCTCCCCAGTTAGCAAAACTCTGAGGGCCCCACTATTTAAGCGCCAGCTGCTTTTCATTTGCTGTTCCAGAGCTACCAATGGTTTACAGCAGTGACTTAGAAGGCACTGTGAGATTTGATTACTTGGGAATGTATCACAAAAGGCAGGCCAACAACTGACACAACTATTATTTCTCTAATTTTACGTTGAACTGCCATTACTTTTCTGTAATATATATAAAAAAAATGTTTTTTTCTTTACTTTAAGGAATTCACAATCAAACATAGTTTGTGTGCACAGTTGCAAACTTGCAAGAAACCATGGAGAGCTTTTAAAAGAACAGAAGTCAGGAGAGCCAGCAATGATGAGATAGGATGATGTAAAAAGTGTGCCATCAGCGTAAAAAATGGCGGCCTGCTAAGGAATCCCTAATCATATCCCACATTTCCTCAAGGGGATGAGCTAAGGAGGTTAGTGCACTGGGTCCTAAATGAGAATTTGTGGAACATTAGCTTAAGACATTTAGTGCCTGCCATTTTAGAGGCTTGTCATTGATTGCTGCACCCACCTTAATCTCCTTGGGTTGTGGCTTTACAGCAATACACAGGGTTTATAACCCACTAAATAATAAGAGCAGTGGGGGGAAAAAAAACAGCAAAAATAGTAAAGTAATGACAAACGTGAGATTAAACAGAGCAAAATCTGAAATCTATAGTGAAATATGAATTTAATTGACTGGGAAGCCTTCAGAGTATTGTGTAATATACAATGTCTCCATAGACACAAGGACACATTCCTTATTAAAATGCTGTCATTGGCTTAGAACAGACAGGCGGGGGATGGCCATGGAGATATTTGCTAAGAGGTGGAACACGTGGTCCCTGCCGTGGAACCGTCTTGGCCCGGCTCTGTAAAAACGGGGGCAGGTACTTGAGTCCAGAGGCGAGGCCCTCTTTAAAACCCGCTCTCCGTGCTCGCCCGTGTAATTGCTTTAAAGTGCACGAGGTGGAAACTCTGTCTGTACCGCGCGAAACGAACGTCAGTCTCCCCGAGCACATGAAAGAACTTGGCAATAAGTGGCAAAGGCTGAAAGCGCAGAGTGTAATTTTGAAGGACCTGGGGAAAGAAAAAAAAATGGAGCCCGTGACAGGCGGAGAGGGATGGGACCCAGCCCGACTTCGGCTTTCGCCCGCGCTGTTTGCCGAGCCACCACTCAGCCGGGGCCACATCAGATAGGCACAAAAGAACAAACCCCCCCCCCCTCCCCTCCCACCCCACATCCCAGACCGCCTCACCTTCTGTATCCTAAAATAGAATAGAAGGCAAAAGAACAAACACTGACACTTCACATTGATCACACGGCAGCAGGAAAAGCAGAAAAAAAGGCCTCAAAGGTTGTGCGCAAACAAAGAGAAGACACCTGTTTGGAAGGCAAACAGAGCACAATGTGAGGCTCGGGTGGACCAGGAAGGAAGAAGGTGCGGCCGAGTCGCTGCCGGAAACCGGGGGAGGTCAGTTGAGTCCGCAAACGAAAGGTTACCTGCCGAATACACGCACGACGCTTGTCTCCACCCAGATTGCGCAATTTCCCCCAGCTTTCTGCGTAGCTGAAATGTGCAAATGTAAAGTCTGCTGCAAGGGGTCGGCAAAAAAGTTGGCACTGCTCTACAAAATATGACTACATAATATATGTTCATAATTACAAAAAAGCGAGGAAGTTGCAACACAGGATACTTGAATTGAGGCAGCAATCAAGCATACTATGTCAACTATAAAAGATTTCTTCAGGACAGCACCTATCCTGTTTTCCCAGTGCACTGCACAATTCAATAGCCAGTGGCGTTTGCTGCACCTGTCACACACGTAATTTAGGAACCAAGGATTCGACTTTGAAGGAGCCAATGTTGAAGAATCCAGAGGCCAGGGAAATGTGCTACATACAGCGGGCGGGGTAAAGAATGAGTGTTCTTGCGATGAGGAGAGAAGGGTGAGCGAGTACAAACTCAACAGCAGAGCCGTATCCTCGTACTCTGCGTTTTCTGCTTCATGGGGCCCCCTCATCCCCAGTGAGCCCTAATCAGAAGAAGATGTCATGTCTACTGAACTCTGGGAAACAGAGTTTAAATCCCTCCACCCCCGCCACCCCCACCCCCACCCTAATCGGCTCTCATTGCTCACTCGCTAAATGAAGGGTCCTGACAGGCAGAGGCCGTGGAATGTCCCTTTGACCCCACGGTCACTGGTTTCAAGCCTCTCGTTTAGTCCAGGCTGGGCGTTCGGCCTTTCCACACACTGCACAGAGCCAGCTGTCCGGGCCTCCCTAATCTCGGAGGTCCTGCAGGAGTTCGTGAGGGAATCGTAATTTCAGTGGGCGGGTTCTACGCGGCGACTTCAGAAAACCCGGGTGCCTTCGCCAAGCCTTCCAGCTGGCAGGCAAAAGCAGAGCGCTGGTTTTCAGACACTGCAGAACGGTGCTTTCCACAAGCCACAGAGAGAGCTCTCTTGTCACCGCAAAATAGCTGCAATCCAATGCCATCACACACAGTGCCGTGAAGAGAAACTGTTATGCCCAGCGCATGTGGGAATTTTTTTTTACTATGGCCTTTTTCCAGATTGTGTTTCCAGTTAAAAACACTTTGCTAGGCATAAACAAATGTTAAGTGCTTCTCATAAAACATGAGTGTTGCCATGCATTCACCCGTCTGCACCGCAATGGGTAACTTGGGTTATATGCACAGGTGTTAATAATTGCTACTCTTCTGTTTCATTAAAATGTGCAATATCAGGATCAGCACGTTGTAACTGGCATATGATGTACAGCGTAGCTTAATAGTTCACAGCACCAGTTACAATGTGAAGCACAGCTTCTGTGGTTTCCGGCAAAACAGCTTATTTAATAAGAACAGAATGCAGTGCGACAGAAGGAGCTGTAGGATTCGTCTGTTGATCAGAGAGCACACAGCACTGTTACCCAGGACACGGTTTCATATCGCAGACATCAACGACAACAAGGTCAGCCGTTTGCAGTCGAGGTCACAGGAAATAGGGTCGGACCATGGATACGGTGTGCAGCACGCAGGAAGCAGACCGTAAATATGGCGCTCGTGCTCATAACGGCAACGCTCACTTATCCGGCTGACCACATAGGCTTATGCCGCCCAAACTCCGACCGCATGCGCGTCGTACCTCTCTCTGCACTACGCGGGAGGGACCGTGCGGGAGGCAGTGCATGATGGGTACTGCTATTGTGCCGGAGCCTCACAATGCCGCGGCGAACTTTGCCGCGCTTGACATTTCCGCGGCTCGCCGGCCTGCTGTGATTGGCGGCCTTTTCGGGGTGGCGGGGCCCTTTTGTGGGGGGCGCAGCGGGGCGGCCTCTCTGCAGCCGGCGAGAGGCGGGCCTCGGGCGCTCTGACAGCCACGTCGCCCCGGCTTTTTTTGGAAGGAGCAGCCATTTCCCTTTCTGTACGGAGATTACAGGGATCACGCGGCGACAAATCTCAATGACACACTTTCAATGGAAAAACGGAGCGCGAGATCGTCCAGACAGAGGTGCCGCCATTACAGTAAGCCCTTCGCATGAAAGCCGAAGTGAGCAGGGCCCATTTTAGCTAATGAGAGGCAAGGGCTGTAATAAGCCTCATTCCTTTAGGCACGTATGGGCACTGACTATAGCACCAGCCATGCCTCTCTCACAAGAATGTAAGAAGTAAGGCGATACTTGTTTTTGCATCATTTAAGAGCTCGCAATTAGCTGCAGAGTTTCCAGCATTGGTCAGCTGGCTGGAGTGAGATTTACTGCATTTGTGGCTGGGGAGGGGGGGGCAGGTTATGTCAAAGATAGGTAGCTCTGTCCCTGAAATGTTAATGAACCAAACTCACTTTGTCCGGAGAGCTGATGCATAATTTGTTTACTCAGGGATCGGCTTTGTTATTAGGCCTTTTTATTCGGCGTGAGATGTGCTTGGCCAGTGTAAGAGTGTGACACAGAGCCCGAATGCGTGTCTCATGCCAAAACCGTGAGAGCTGGCAACCCTCCAGCTGCTCGTGTGATGCTTACGACTCTAATAACTGGTACAAAAACGCCAGCATGTTTTTATTCATTTATTTTATTTGATTTATTTCGAAGAAATACAAAGAGGTTCTGTGAGGGAAGGCTTTGCCCCCGTACAGATGATTCCTAATCAAAATACAAATGAACTAATGCTTTTATTATGAAATTGCACGGCTCCACAAAGAACTTGGATCCTTTGGCTTGTACCAAGTTATGCATGTTGGCCAAAATTTGCCACAGGCTTGCTTTTGCTCATTCAATACACCGGCTAAAGCAATGGTCTTTGTGGCTCAGATAAGTGTTTTGTTTCGATACTGTTCAGCTAGTTTAAAAAGTCTTTTAGATAGAGTTATGAAAAGGAATGGATTTGTTGCTGTAGTAAGTGATTTTCCACATAATCAGTTAGTATTCCATATAATGTGAATCTCTCACTCTGCTATTGTAAGGTGTGATTTCATGCAGCAGCTTTTATTTAATCAAGGTAGGGGGAAGTTAATTACCCATAGCTTTCTCAAGATGCCGTGTGGAGAAACCGTTCAATTTGGGCAAACATTAGAAAATGATAGCACATACAAGAAAAAAACGGGCTGTACCTAAAGCTTTTAATGGCATGAGAGAGCAGTGATGAAGAGAAGGAAGGCTGATGAAAGACGAAGTAAAAGCTGTGTGTGTGTGTGTGTGTGTGTGTGTGTGCGCATGCGTGTGTGTATTTTTGTGCACATGTACGTATGCATTCACATGTGTGAATTCAAGACTCAACAGGGGACAAGGAAAATTCCCTCATTTTTCTCTCAAAATACTTTCATTTTTAAACTTGACATGGAACACAATAAATATTGCATCAGGAATTGTTTACTTTTACCCATAAGTGCATTGATGTTTGTTTAAGGAAGCTTTTTAGGAGGCCACTTTTGTACAGATTAATAAATGATGCATGTCATTATTCTAATCTTAAGTGTTTTGCAATTATGTGTTTCCCATTTTATTTATTTAGGGTTTTTTTTTTTTTTTTACAATAATGACTTAATACATTTGATATTGTCTTAGAAAAATTGAATCATAAACCAAGTAAAAATGTTTTATATGTTATATCAAGCGGTCTACTTGGAGGATGCTGTATGCCAGAAGTTACATCGATGGAGAAGTGGCACTCCTTGAGAATGCATGTGAAGATCTTCCACAGTGACAGCAGATAACGAATGCCTAAATAACAAAAAGCCAAAACTCAGAAAGCTTCAAACAGATCCAGAACAATATGTTCTTCCTCCTTCTACTGAACCTAGCAGTTGGCTTGTGGCTGAGCAGTTCAACAGAGATTCAACTCTTCTTTTATTCTGACTTTCCAACTAGGGGCTGCCTTATGTTTCTCGGTTCTGTAAACAAACACACATCTGCTCCGCAGCAACGGAGAAGCCCAGACTTGCGTTTCTCTTTGAGCAGCAGTGGCATCGTCTCTCCGACCCAAACAGCTTGCGCAAGACGGAGTCGCGTAAACACCCTGGATCCAAACTCGTCTTCTCAAACAGGGACTTCTCTGGACAGCACAGATGGTTTCACATGGACAAGGTGGGGAAACGGGCCGGGTTTTCTGAATCCGGTTGACAGAAAGCTTTGTCTGTTTTGAGAAGCCTGAAAATAGATTGCAAAGTTGAGTATTCATTAAGGATGACAAAAACTCCTGCATGATTGCTCCTGTGGAAAAATAGACTGAGACAAATATTGTTTTCTGTATTGATTTGTTATGCAAATTAACTTAAAGTCTGCCGTACCAAATTAGTGAATTAGTGAAACTTTATTTTTATGAACAAGTAAAACTCATAACATATTATTCTGAGTGATTTCTGAACACGTGTTGGTAGAGTGAACAAGATGGCAGGCTATATGAACAGAAGCAAAATTCACTATAAACCTCTTAAAGGGATATTATATCATTTCACCCTAAAAAAGAATGATATTATTTAATGTTCTTGCCTGGACACAGTAATGACAGCTCTCCATTTGCTTTCACAGATTTTGTTTGGTCCATCAAAAAGGCTTCTTATGTCCAAATTTCCAAAATGAATGGAAGTAAGTTATGGTTCTGCATTTGAATCCTGCAGAGGATTTACATGCATTTACATCCATATCCATAATGGTATTGGCCCTTATATGATCTGGTTTTCATGACGAAGCTCCTTAGCTACTTGCTTACAAGCTAAAGTAGCAAGGAGTTGCACATGCCATATAATTATCTTGCAGTGTCAGGAACAATACTCTCTTATCCCTCCACATTCCTTTGCTTTCCTTTCTAAATCTATTTCTTCATCTGTCAACATAAGACAACATGCTTTCAGTGTAGTAGATAATCAAACACCATACATAAAACCTTTGACAGTGATTTGCACAACATAAAGCTATTTTGTCTTGACAATTTTCAGTCAATTGGAATTTTGCTTTGCATTCAACACCTTTCAGTGTATGTGTACTGTATGTCTGTTTATATATATATATATATATATACTGTATATACAGACATACACACGCGTGCGCGCACACACACACACACACACATATATATATATATATATATATATATATATATAGGTTAATATCAAGGTTAATAAGCACTATTCAAAGATATAAAATATAACACGCATTCTTTATCTCTGAATTCTCTGGATAAGCAATGATGGATACAGTTTTTCAGTGATGTCTAGGATAGAAAAAGTGCATTAGAAATATAATAATAAAAAAATGTTGTTCAATAGATATTTGTCTCTGTCTGTTTGACGCCACCTAATATTTTTCATTCCAGAGATTGCCTATGTCCAAATCTCATCCCTAAAGATAGTCAACAGGGATGTGTATTATCCGTGAATCACAAATATCTTCCCAAGCCACTGAATTATAAAATTGTTCAAGAAATGGTGACGAAAGCTAAAAAAGATACTGAAATGCATTCTGGCCATGAATTGAAAGAGAAATGTTGCTATCAGGAACACAAGAAGCTGCTAGCAACTACCTTCCTTATTCAGCGCTGAGATCCATGTGTTCTAACCTTTTCAATATAGCCTGGCTGGTAGTCAATGCAGGTCTGCAGTATGACAGTGAACAAGATGGTATGCATGGTTACATCACCAACTGCTGCACAGAACACTGCATTTGTGCCTTAAAGCAGAGCCCTCACCCTGGATCATTTCAGCAATTACCCAGCTATATAAACAGATAAAAGGTAGCATGCTAGCTGTGAAAATCACACTGATAATAGCCCCTACTGAGCATACAAATACAGCACTGCAACCAAAACACAACCCTCTCAGAGGATTTAATCTAATCCCGCAGTCCTAATTTCATTGCAAAGTTGCAGACTAATTCTGTTACAACCTCCATTATTAGATGCATTGTTTGTTATCACTTGTTATTGCTACAGCATATTGCATGTTAGGACATTGCAAGTGCCTCTCTGAAATGCGCACATTTGAAACTTTTATGCACTCACATTCGGTTTTTCATCTATCTTTCATTAGATGCTGTCTCCCTGCCTCCAAAAATACCCCGACTCCAAAGCATCCATATTATTCCCTCACGATTTGTACCGACTTCAAATGAGCGAAGGAGCATCCTGCAGGCCATCTTATAACGTCGATGGCGTCTCTTGCATACCTTGCGGAGTGAATCACCGCCCTCGTGCTTTAAACGGTTCCTGCAGGACTTCATTGACTTGCGTTCCTGGGGTATTAGCACAGTAAATTTGATTCTGCTGTCTGTTGTTTACCAAAGAGAGTGCCTGTCAAAGAAGAAGAAGAAGAAGAAGAAGGAAAAAAAAAACAAGATTAGGATCTGTATTTCAGAGGAATGGATTATGATTTTATTATCCTGTAAAACCGCGTGGGCACGACTCCCCCTTGCACACCTAGCCTACGAGGCTGCAAAGGAAAACGATTCTTTGAATGTCCAATTCTTAACATTAAGAGGAGGTGAAATAATTACGTGCACATAAAGCTTGATGTGTCCCTTTAGAGAAGTTACTGGCTGGTATAAAGTTTGTGCACCACAAAATCGATCTCTTGCTCTTTATGTCTCTCCGTCTCAACAGATACATCTCCGTCTCTCTGTCTTTCCCCTTTCTTCCCACTCTCATGTTTCTCATACATCTTTCAAGTCATAATACAGAAGTTCCTCCACACCTGAGGCACAGCGGGCCTTGTTAAGTTGTTTCCATAGTTACAAAGGTGGAGAAGAGGAGGAGAATTGTGGGTACTGACAGATATAATTAATACTCCAGGTACCTCCCCCGTCATCACCCTGAAATACTGCAGTAAAGAAAGTCGGGTTGCAAAGGGCTGTAGTAAATGACCGATCGTATTCCTAATTTTACAACCAGCACTTAAAGGCCTTCACTACTATAACATCAGTGTTAAAATGTTGTTATTTGTAAAATAACCTATAAACTAAATATGAATCAATGCACATTTCAGTTTTTTCATCAATGTAAAGGAAATTCTAGTTTGAAATGCATTCATTAGCCACCAAAGACCTGGCATTTTTAAAGGCCCTGTTAAGCAGTCTGGGAAACTGACAATAAATCATTGCAGAATCTCAGTGGAGAAATGATTAAATTAAAACAACAACTGATATACATAAGGCAGATTAAATCAATTGCTTCCACATAAAAGCTGATAGGCATTCAACAGAGAGGAGAAGAAGAAAGCAAATGGATTTTTCTTACATATGGCTAATAAAGTAAAATGAGCAAAAAAGACAAGGACTGAAGAGGACAAAATGTGTCTATCACAAGATTGATTCAATGCTGACATGGAAATCTACAGAGAATACCAATGTGTTGTTTCTTTTTTTATGATGTTACTAGCCATAGATTGCAACCTTATTATCTATATATATACCTATAAGAGCCATACTTGTATGCAATGAACATACAGTATACTTCCATATACTGAAAGATATATTGTTTTACATAATAGTACGTAACAATATGTAATAGTACATATTCCACACCAGTATATTTTCACATACACAATATTAATCTTATCCACACCAGTACAGGCACATTGGCAGTTGATGGTCATCAATTCTAACCCTTCTCTTGATAAAATATTAAAACTGAACCGACAGGCTCTGGTACATGTGTTCACTGAAGCAATGGAAAAGCAATAGTCAGGGAACGCAAGCTTGCTATAAATTTCCATTTCAACCACAAAATTAAAGAAAATGTAAAGTAATTAATGTAAAGTAATTAAAGAAATGAGAAAAATCTTTAATGGCCAGACTGGTACATAAGGCATTGTTTTTCATATTTTCTTGTGATCAGCACAACAAACAAAATAGTACACTGGAAAGATTTAGCTGCTGATCACCTGTTTTCACATCGTCATGCTTCTGGAGAACTGTCATCTTATTGAAACTCCACGTTATTAGGCAGAAATGCTGTGATACACATCAATACAGTACAAACAACAAAATCTCAGATTCCTCTGCTGAGTTGGTATCCCCCTTCTAGTCTTTACCACAATCAGGCACAAATCATTTGAATTACATTCATCTGCTCCAATTAATTAATTAATTAATTACGGGGAGGAATAATGCAACTACACATCAAAAGAGAATCGATGCCGTGAGACAGCTCCAGGCCGTGGGGAAAAACAGTAAGCCCGGATAGAACAGGCCTGCAAGGCCCCACCGTGTGACACGCAGCATGTTTTACCACCGTGGGTGTTTAAAGTTTTCACTTTGGAGCAACCATCCATAATTAAGAGAGCGTAGAAAGGCCATTCAGGGGACGTGTTAATGGTTTTATATGAGGGGCTAATCGCTGCTGTGTTGTTAGCCGCACGCTTTGCTGGCTGCTCGGGGTTCACTCCAAGGGTTAACTAAACAGTGCCTCAACACATGATTGGTCTTTATGGGGCCGAGGCTGAGAGAGGGGCCTACAGATGATGCTAAAGAGCCAATAATCACAGCAATTCATGGCAATCCAATTATGCAAACGGGAGTCTAAACAATTTCATCATCCGCAAATTAGATTGTCCTAATGAGATAAAGACACCAATTAATCCTGAATTAATTTCAATAGCTCATTTTCAGAAAATGCACTAATATGCAAATGCAAATGAGAGCCTAAGCCTGCAGTGGACTGCACGTGCCTTAAATTTTTCCGGCTTGCACTGGGGTGCAGTGCACAGATTCTAATCGAGCCGGGGAAAGGAGAACCGATATAACTGCTTGGATCAACATAATGCTGAATCTCCTTTTCTGCTCCCCAGGGAACTGCGAGCAAAAAAAAAAAACTGGGACTTGTCATTTCTGCAGCTCTCGCTTGCCTAATTTTGCAAGAAGAAGATGTCCTCGGCTAACTTTAAACACTGCGACAATGTTGCTATTGCACTTTCTTTGCGCTATCGTGTAGATCTGCAATGGCGACTGCTGAGGCTGGTCTTCAGTTTTGGGGGAGATGGTCATGCACGAGTGCTTCGTGCAAGACATCTTCAAGTCATCTTCAAGCTTGAATGACCCTTGTCATTTCCTTCATTCAGCTTAGCCTTTGTTCTGGCAAGGCTTCACATTGAGATTGGTTCCACACGTATGACAGTGAAAACAGGTGTAAGCATATATGTTACTGTTACAGTCAATACAATGTTGTACGCCCAATGGACTTGGATGAGCAAAGTCTGTTACGTGACATTACCTACGAGGGGACAGCCAGGTTAAAACGCCCAAGGTAGTTCACACCCAATCTCAGACATTTCGTCATGACTGTACTCGATCTCGTTAAAGTGATTTATGCCTCAACTAATACATGTGTAATTTATACCGTGAGGTACTTTGTAAAACGTAATAAATTTGATCGCCAGCACCTGTTTAAAAGTCCTTTTCCAGAGCGCTTTGCGCAGCTTGGTGCCACCCATTCCATTTTCTGTCATGTACTCTAATTACAATCCCCATAGTTTTCCTCTTTTTCTTCGCCGTGTTGACAAGTCATAATAGTCCCCCGGACCGAAGTGGTCACTCTGTCGCCTTTGCCATTACGAAAGCCATTTTCATTTCCTCCCGAGAGGTCCTGGCTTTCCCCCACACTGACAGGACTTCCCCCTAAATCATCTTTGCATATAATTTCATCCCTACTTACCCAAATGGCTTTTGCTTTCTTTATTTGCTTAAGTGCATTAACTGAAGGAATAGCAGCTCATTGGATTCGTGCTTCAGTTTGACAACGGAAAAAACAGATTCACATCATCCACACCCCCCTCTCCCTGCCACCTTGTCTTTTCATTGCCCGCTTGATATTGGGCTCATTTACTTCTCGGGCTTTATGTTCTGTACGGTGACACTCAAACACGGCCGGATACGAGGGGTCAGGGTGGACACGATGTCTCGGATAGCGCGCCTTCACTTACCATCCCATTATTCCGAGGAAACCTTTCCACCTCTGCGAAATATGACCTCACCTCGAGCTCTAAATGAGCCTGTTAAATGAGTAACCGCCCCATTTTACTCATGTGCGTCCGTCTGTGCCAAAGCAAATAGAATAAGGGGTCATATCGGAAGCTGACTGCACGTGGGCACTCAGATTGCAAGCGACTCCAATCCGGATCTGGTTTCAGACCAACAGGTCTGCATAGCAGTCACACCCGGCTTGCCGTTCAGCAGGGCCATACCCAATTCACTAACAGGGGTGGGATCAGCTTCCAGATAGTCAACATCCAAGATTACTCCTGAAAGGGTTGTTGTTTCCACCCCTGTTTTTTCTAGTGTTCTCCCTTTGTCTCAGAATCTGGGAGGTTTGACTATTGTGTCAAAAGGGCGGCCTGTGCTTGGCCCCGCCCATAATGAGAGATCGAATGGCAGGGAAATCCAATCAGATGCTTTGCGCCCCCGACTCCTTCTTTAGCATGTCATTAATAGAGGACGTGTGAAAGGAATGGCGAGGGCGTGCATGCTAGGCATCCAGACCAGCCCGGCATTAGAAACAGATCACTTAACCCCATTGATCTCCCCAGCGAACTGTATGAGAAGAAGTGCCCGGCCAGCCGGAGCATAGACAGGCAGGCCCATTGATTTTGTGACAATGGGAAAAGCCAGTGCCAAATCAAGCAGCAAAACATTGCTAGAAAGTTTCAATTAGGGCTTTGTGGATGAAATTAAAGGCCACGTTGAATTCCTCTGCAATATTCTAGCTGGTATAATGGGCTGGGTGGAAGCTGGCTATCTCATCTTTGTCGTTCAAAAATCTTACATTCATGCTGTGAAGCTGAACAGAATATCTTAATTTTTTTGTCTATCCACTATTTACCAAATGAAGAAGGCAGATAATGCCATTTTTCAGTTTTTTTTTTTTTTTCATAAAGTCTTCATAAAGTCTTGTGCGGACAATAGTAACTAACACATCCACACTTTCCTCCTGAGGAGTGTTTCTGATTGGTTGGACAAGTGTTTGGGGTTTTTTCTTCATTATGGTGGGAATTCTTCAGTCATCAACTGTAGATGTCTTCCATTGGTCTACCAGGCCCTTTGCAATTACTGAGCTCACCAGTGCTCTCTTTCTTCGTAATGATGTTCCAAATTGTTGATTTTGGTAAGCCTAAGGTTTGGCATATTTTTCTGACAGTTTTTAAAATTTATTTCTCAGCCCCATCCTTATGGACAAACACCAATAACAGACACCAAAGGCAATGGAATGCCTAGAATCAAGACTAGATGTGCAAAGCTGTCTTGTACATGCATTAAGTAAGCGATTGAACACATCTGACTAATCATCAACACCTGTGAAGCCATTTGTCCCAAACATTATGGTGCTCTGAAATGGGGCGACTATGCATAAAATTTCTACAAAGTAGAAATGTATAATGAAATACCCTTTAATAAAAGCTGAGAATCTGCACTTTCCACATAGGAACTGTTTGATCATGAACCTAAAATAAAATAAAATATGTGTTTGTCTCAAAAATTATGCAGCTCTCTGTAGAAATATACAGTTTCACCAATTCTGGCCTCTCTGAACAGCTGTTATTGAATTTGATTCTGATAGACTGGCTGGAATCTGAACCGTTGATGAGAATATCAGGATTTCCTGTGTCGACCATGGCTAACCAGGAAGCTGTATACACAGTACACAAAACGTATGAGGATATAAATGGGCTTTGTAATAAATCCTTGGTTATTCAACCATTTTCAAACATACAATTCCAAGTTTCAGAGAAGTGATGGGTGTCTTTTGTACACAAAGTTGACATTTAGGCCTCTGCTCTGCAGAGAATTTTTCTTCCCCATTTTAAAAACCATTACGGATTCTGTTCATCACCATCATCATTATCATCTTCACAGTCCTAATTGTTTGGCTGCCATCTGTCTGGAGTTGTGATAATTGAGTAATTTGACATTGCACGACAGCATTCCCAGACAATCTCCCATCACAAGCCCATGCTTGTTTTCCTAAATTAGGATTCATTTCAAAGGGGCTTCTGATTTGGTGATTCAGAGCCATATCCTGCAAATACACCGCTTGCTGATGACACATGATTAAAGCTCTGTTAATATGGAAAATTCACAAATCTACTTTTATCTATAGACACTGCTGTTCATTAGCATGCATTTGACAGTAGCACTGAGCAAATGCTATCCTAATTAACTATATTGTTTACAGAGAAGAAATATTTTTCTTTCAAGTGCAGGACCCCATGTGGGCTTCGTTGCAGTCTCTGAAGGGCCAGTCCAGCATTTCCGGAGGGTTAGTTGTAGAACTGTGCAATGTTCTTGTTTGATGTTGCAATATTCCTTCTTCTCAAAGAATTCAATAATTTGGCAAATTGATATGAGTCAGCATTTTAAATCTGAGCACTAATTAGTGGCAAGGTCCAAAATGTTGTTTCAGTCATGATAAAGCCATTTCAGGAAAATACATATACCTGCAATCATAGTGGTCATAATGGTTCAGTAGTCCACTATGGAAAAATTCACCGGTCATGCCTGGCTGTTGGTCTCATGGGGCTGTTGATCCCATTTGGAAATCTATGATAGAGGTAGTGAAGACCAATTAAAAACAGAATTAAACATGGAAAAGAGGTGGAGGTGGGAAATGGGAAAAGATTGGCAGAAACAGCTGACACTAGAGATTTGAGAAAGCTTAGTGGGTTAAGGTAATAGCCTGAGGTGTTGACAAAAAATGTATCTCCTTTGTTTTAAATCTTTGTTTTTTAAAAACAAAAACTCAGTGAAATAAAATTTTCATATAACAGATTTGCAAGAAAAGAGTTTTATTGAGACATTGCATTCGTAGCATTTAATCTTTACTAGGAGCCTGAGGGTGGGGTCACACCTGAGGTTGTCGACCTCCAAAGACTGCCTGCTAAGATTAGAACTTGCCTGGCTGTTGGAAAGATCAGGTGAACTTTCCCAAAATCCTTGTTATTGCAATTTGTAATTCCATCATAATATCTTCATTGTGATCACATCTCATTTCTTACACTCACATTCTAACTCATGACTTGGACTGTGTGTGATCTGGTGCACTGGTGAGATTAATGAGGATCGTCAAATAGACGCACGTCCGCTGTCATGCACACACACAAACCACTTACACACATACACATGAGTTCCCACACGTGCACACATAACCACACACACACATGCACATGTATGCACACACACATATACACATGAATGCGCACACACACACACACACACAAGAAAGAAAATTTACCTGTATTATTCTCCCATTTCATCCACACAAACCAAATGTTCGCATGTCAATCGTTTTATTATTATTTGACACTGTAAATGTAAATGACTGTGGTGTTGGCCTACTGCATTCTCACATTACATTCAAGGAAATCAAAATTAAACATAACAAATAAATATATTTGTAAATACATGTTTCTCAAGTTATATGAACAATGTATTTGCTAATTTCACAAAGTTCCTTATTAAAAACAAGAATCCATACTGTCGTAGAGCTATTGATTATTTATGAATTGACCACCTTTCCATGCAAAAATAGCCAAAGTTACATTAGTGGGTTCTAACAAGTTCTGAAGATATTCTTTGGCACACAAGTAAAGAGTTCCCTCATACAAAGTGGGAACAATTCCTCATTCATTTTGATTCTCATCTTATTAGGAAACACTGCCCTGGCCATTAGGATGAGGTGAATAGGGTTTTAGTGTAATAGACTGCTTGCTAGGATGGGAACCAGCCTGGCCGATTCTCTGTGACTCAAATATTACGTGAGTCAGTGAATGGGCTCCATACTGTGAGAGCTTTAAAAGGAGGCCTTTTAAAAATATTAAATTTGTAATATTATTTGAATTAGAATGATTCGGTTTCTAATTTATCATCATTTGAACGAAGGCCATTGCGACCGGTTCCCAGCAGCTTTAACCCACGTAATTCCATTCCAGTCACCGGCTCTGCCCTCGATCGCTGGAGCACATCAGCTAATTGCTTAAAGAAACCCCAGTATTGACAGGTGGCCACATGGATATCGATTAAATAAAACCGTCAGAGTTTAATGCAACATTAATTTAACATTATTTTTGCCCGGAATAAAAAAAATCTTCCTTTGGCAGAATTTCATACTTTGTGTCGTTTTGTTTCACAGATAGATGATAAAACACCTCAAAGTTTTGATAGACGAGTAGGCTGCTAATTTCATGGGCAGCACCAGCGTTGCATTGCTCAATGTTACGGGAGATATTTAGTTCCGCAGCTAAATTGGTAGGCCGTGCCTGTTTGAGCTCGGAGAGAAAGTGCTTATGATTTTAAAAGGCAAAGCTAATGATCTAATCAGGGAGCCAGGTTTATTAAGGGCAGCTACCATGCAGCTCGCCCTCATTAAAGAAAATGATTTTATGAGATACTATCTTCTCCTGGCACAGATCCTGAATATTGCAATTACCTTCCCTGAGAAATCTCTTTGAATGTGGCTGATAATATAATTCTTAAAGAAATTAAACAGCCTTGAGGATTTTTTTTTTGCGGTGCTTGCTTTCTTGGGGTTGATATCAGATTGTATGCACGAGACAGTGCGAGCAGTAATTACTGATCACAGGATAAGCCCCTTCCTTTGACTGATTCAAAATCTGTGAAATGCTACACCCTTACTACGACCATCCTAGTCCCCCTTTGAACAAAAGACAGCACGTTGTTTTGTCTGGAGTACGGCACGGCTGATAGCCTTATTGGTGGTGATAAGTTCTTGACCAAAGCTACGCTTTTTCATCATTCAGAATGACAGCAGCAGAGATAATGTTCTCTGTGCTATGTTGCCCGTCTCCTCAATTAACAGTATGTTAACACAAGTGGAGCCATTTCATCAGGTGTCAGGTCAATGTGCTCATAGAGTCAGTTGCTTTCCAATGCATCACAATTCCAACAGCAGCTGTGACATTTTCTTTCTTCTTTTTTTTTTTTAACTTAATTTTACCAGATAGGTTAAAGGAGAACTCTACTCTCTTTGGCAGTAATGACCGGGGAACTAAAGCAGACAGCAAATGCAAGGGATTGTGTAGCTAATCAGGTGTAGGGAATGATATACTGGCCAAATGTAGAGAGCCAGTTTCATGGGAATTTGATCAAGGCACTGGGGTTAACACCCCTCTATAAAAAAAGTTTTAAAAAATAATAATAAAAATGATGATTTTTCCATGATGCAGAACACAGAAATGTCTTCTGATTATGAACAGCCAGCAGTAAGTATTGGCAAAAATCTGTGTTCCTAACACGATCCTGGAATGTCCTGAACGAATGTACTAGCGTGTTTGGCTGACAGCTAGAAAGAGAGAAATCTTTGTTTCTTCCTGAATAGTGCCTTGGTGCTCAGAATGGGATGAACCCTGTAATTTGCTGCAGTCAAGCTGGGCTCATACACACCCAGGGATAGAGCAAGGAGAGCTTGCTGGTTAATGGGAGGAGATCTGATGGAGACAACCACCAGCAACTGGAAGAGAGCATAATGATTAAGGAGAAGGCGGGTGGTGTGTGTTTGCTTGAGTGGAATGGTACAAAAATGCACAGAACATTACTTTCATGCTGACAGAGGGCCAAAATTGTGTAAATCCAATTTTCCAACAGACAGCAAGACTAAATAAAGAAAGGGTGTTACAGCTACTTATAAAACACTTGAAGTGGAAAGAAGGAGCTAGCATTTCAGTCTCCGTTTCGGCTGGCCTATATACACGATTGCATTTTAAAAGGCGAGCCGCTGTGTCTTTTAATACCCGTGGAACAGTGTTTGTCTTCGAGGGGAGTGTTTCGCCACGGAAACAAAATTATAAATATTGCAGATTTGCACCGTTCACTCGCGAGGAAGCCGAGGGTTTAACGCGCATCCCAGCCGATGCGGATTTATTTTGGAACATTTATGTTGCCCGAGCAGCTGCCAGCTTCCGTTGGATTGGAATGTACGTCAGCGACATGATTAACAGATAATGACAGCCCTGGGTGTCAATATGTTCTCCCTTCAGATTTGTGGCGTGGGCATAATCGCCGGGCCTCCCGCTGATATATCGCCGGCCAGGCGGCGGAGATCCGGGAGAAAAACGGACGGTCCAAAATGGACCGAGGAGAGACAGAGATGTTGGGCGCCTATCGTCTCTCCCGGTGCCACGTGGAAGTTATTTTTCATTACTGTGCACTTGGCAGTAAATACCTTGCTCTTCAGACTGTGGTCCTGGGCTGAACTCGTGACCCCTCCATCTCGAATGGCGCTCCCATGGTCCCCCGCTCAAGGCTGCCGAGCGCGCCGCGGCCAAATCGCAGCCCTGTAATTCACAGCCTGCTAGATGGCCTGCCAGCGAGTATTGATTTTTGTTTCCCAATCTCCAGGAGAGAAGCAAAGAAAAGATTAAAAACACTTTGTCAGTTTGGAGTTGAATAAGAATTCTGCACAGGGGAGACACCGCAGAGTGCGAGGGGTCACGGCTGAGGGACATCTTTATAGCTTTAACTGTTTCTGAACTGGAGCTGAGCCGTCTCACTCACCCAGTGGAAAGACACCGTGTGACCAGGGTAATTATTGTTGCGTCCGAAGGTCTCATTTCCCTCCGACTGTTCAGGAACCTGTCAAATGGAGATAATACGATTTCTCCTGAATTAAACCGGTCCACCTCCATTTTAGCAGAGGGGCTGCATTCCAGTTCTGCATTGCAACAGCCAAATTATCTGACATATGACAAATTTGCATATAATTGTGATCATTTTCTGTGGATATTTTGTGAGCTTTTTTGTGAGCGAAAATTCAGGAGAGAACCTTTTCATAGATAAAAATTGACCTTTTCATCAAATGCCGAAGGAGTCTTCTCACATTTCTATATCAACCAAACTGAGTTGGGGAAAAAAGAACATTGGGTTGAGTATGAGACATAAGACTGTCTGCTAGTCTATGAACCCTCAGAAATTGTTCAGTTACAATATTAGAGCAAAAATACTAGTACAGTTTCCCAGTAATAAAATAAATTCTGATTTTGTATTTATTTTTTAAACATGATTTGTTAAGCACAATCACATATTTATCATTTTATATATATCTATCATTTTGGAATGGCAGGCATGCCCCATACCAATATAGAACTAAGAGTTTGGCACTTTTCAGGGTTATCTACAGAAATAACCACAATGACCACAGACTCTCAGCCCTTGAAAACATTAACATCTGTATCTTCTGACCTCATGTAAACAGACAGAATTCAGATACAACTTCACACATTCACACAATAAAGCCTCAAACTTGGGTTATTTTGTATTTTTCTTATTCTTTTTCCTTACAGTTTTGTCATCACAAATGCTCCAGTCCCACAATCAATAATTCTCCCCATTGGACATTTAGCTACATCTGCCATTAACAACATCAAAGTAATCTGATCAAAGTAGCCAACTGATGGATACTCAGAGACAAGCAAAATGGGCATATACGGATGTGCACATGTGATGCTATTTTAGCCAACAGAACATGTTTTTTTACAACTTAGTGGTTCCCATCTTTGTTTTGTGTGAATGCTAGCTTGCTTGCTAACTAATAATAATAATGGCTGAATAATGTATGTGAGAAACTCATTTATTAATCTATCTATCTATATGTCATATTGAGCATCATTGTTTTTTTTGATGAATACTCAATGTTCAATGTTCAATATAGTATATATTATAATTATAATATATAATAGAGAATAATAGAAACATATCCCTACATCCCTTGACTATGACTACACACCACAAAATTTTTTTTGGGACATACCATTCACTAGCAATCTGACCGAAAGTACAGACAGTGAAATGTTACATTTCACCCCGAGGTTGGGGTAAAAAAGAACAAGGCGCGAGGTACACTTAACAGTCCTAATATTTTTCATATGAAATAGGTTTAAATGGAAGTATATTTGGTTGTTTGGATAGTTAAAACCCAGCAAAGTTAAACATTAGATTTATTCATGTTTATTGCTCAGGGAATAAGAGAACTCAGTTCGCTCAGTACAGCCAAGCCAATCTTGCATCTCAAATAATTCATAGTCTGCTCCAAGCTGTTGACACTCAATTTTGTCCAAAATATTTTTATGGTAGACATACCTTTAACATTTAATTCATGCCCATCCATTTATTAGTAATGCCACAACAGTGGAAGCTAACGTGGATGTCTGACATTTAATCAATATCTGATGACACTGTGAATTTCATCTATATATACTGTGTGTGCATGTACATATATTTATTTATATTTTACGTACTGCTAAAGTAACAAAGGAGTTTTTCAAAGCCAAAAGCTGGAAAATTCTTGACTGGCCGATTTGAATTTAATTTAATTTATTTGAATTTAATTAAACGTGTTTCATATGCTGAAGACAAAATGTAAGGCAACTCTCCCCTGAAACAAGTAGGAGCTGAAGATAGCTGCAGTACAGGCCTTGCAGAGCATCACCAGAGAAGGTACTCAGCACCTGGTGATGTCTATGAGTCACAGACTGCAAGCAGTCATTGCATGCAATGAATATGCTAGAAAGTATGAAACATGACTACTTTCATTTGCCTAAAATTAATATGTCCTAAACATTATGGTGCACTGAAATGGGTGGGCTATGTATAAAAAGTGCAATAATTTCTACATGGTGAAATCAAAATGCACAAAAATACATTTTAATAAGCGCTAACAATCTGTACTTTAACCGCGTTGAAATTGTTTAATTACAAATGTAAAATTGTGGAGTACCGAGCCAAATCACAAAGAGAAATGTCTTTGTCCCAAACATTATGGAGCTCACTGTGTGTGTGTGTGTGTATATATATATATATATATATATATATATATATATATAGAGAGAGAGAGAGAGTGCTGAAAGGGCCTTTTTGGCCCTATCCTGACATGTAATATTGTGTCATCTGCTGCGCATTAGTTGCCATAACCCATTAGGGGTGGTGGCACAGTACTGACATTTCCCCTGCTCTCTTCATCATAGTTGGTGTGGTGTGTCTGTCCACCCCACCCTGTGCTGTGCTCATTTTCCTGTCCACCCCCCCAGCCCCCCCCACCCCACCCCACCGGACCATGGGCAGTCCCCCCACCCCCTCCCAACCACCCCCCACGTAGTACACGCACCCCAGCCCTGTCTGCCAGGTCCAATCAAGATCACAAGCAGTGTCTTGTCACTCCTTCTCTGTTCAATGCGCCCCCCTGATGGCCAAGTGTTTTCCAATCAAGGCACTCAGACTGGATGGATGGGTCTCGTTGCTATTGGTCGAAATTCGGTTACTAATCCCCCAGCCGCCCCCTCCTCCTACCACCCTTCTTCGGGTCCAGAGTACCACGCATGCACTGTAGGCTGTCACACCTCAATGCACCTCACCGTCTTGTTGAATATTACGCCTCTGTGGTGTTTGCATTGCTCCAAGTGATGACGGTCTAGTTTTTGTCCTGCACATCGGAAAAGCATTATGAGTAAAATAATCGCATGCCACGGTGTGTCCTATGCGTTCCCCGTAGGATTCACACTTTGTTTTTCAGAAGAAGTTGTAAGCCTGCATTCTGTTCTCATAATTATTTTCAACAACGCTAACAAAAATAGATGAGAAAGTCCGTGTAATGAACCCACAACAGTTATATTTCGAAACGAAAAAAATCCATTGGCTCTGGATGCGATTTCCTTAAAATGACGCCGAATATGTTTTCGTGTGATAAGCAGTGAAAAGGTTTGTCCTCAGACACACTCATATCGTACTGAACATTATGATGCATGAAGCACACATTCATGGATATCAGACCCAGGAATAACATACATAAATATTTGCATAGCAACTGCTGCTGATTGGTGATTCAGTCTATCGCCATAAATGAAGTCCATACAATTCACATTCCTCCTTGATTAATTGGAGTATATCAAATATAAGAAATCTAATCTGAAGTTCTGTCTTATAGCTGGTACTGTTGCTCTATTATTAATTGGTATTCCTGGACAAAGCACATTTGTTGGCAAAGCCTTTCCTTCAGGGATCAAATTTGTTTCACAAAGCTTTATTTTTTAAATTATTTTTACTGATGTGTGCTGTCATACCTCCACCTAAAAATATGTTATGTCTTTAAATATTTAAGATGCATGAAACAGGAGTAACACCTAAAGCAATTTGATTGCAGTTACGGAGATTGTTTGGCACAAAGTGTAAATTAATCACTCAAATCTCAAAATCCCTTAGTAATTAGATCACAGAGGGCTTGGAACGAAATTAGCGAGAAGGAAAAATGGGGAAATGCTTCAAATTTGTATTTTTGCATGTCTTTTAGACCCCTTGTACGTTTTTATCTTTAATCTTTGTCGTAGAGCTGACTAAGAATTGCAATAAAAGGGCGTGAGCTTACTGGACAAAAGAACTGCAGTCTATAGAACTGACTCTCTGTTTGCTTTATCATTGAATTACATTTTATTTTGCCGTGAACATTGTCGTGCCGTGTAAATATTTAACATTGCAGATTACGCTTTGCCACATTACATTAACCCTGCCACATATGAAAATATCCGTGGCGTAGTCAGCCTGCCAGGAACCATAATCTGACATGCTGTGTGTGTTTTTAGAAGGCAGCACTTAAGGTAAGGCTTGTTTGACAGTAAAAGGCGTGTTTTGTGGTCTCATCATAGCTTATTCAGTGATTTGATCACAATATTTCCCCTTCCTCCACCGCACCGAAGATAGAACGTGCCTTGCCAGAGACTGACTGCGAGTGTCACATCGCCGAAGAACGGAATGTGTCGTGTATCCTTTCTCCGGTATTCCGCATTACATTATTTCATTTAAATCCGTTTGCATTAGGACTGCCGGGAACGCTCCGAGCAGCACACGGTCTCGGAGAGCGCTCCGCTCGAAGGGCACATTATTTTTGCTGTTGCATATTCATTCAGTTCGCCTGTGAGCGAGCGAACAAAATTATTCCGACTGGACAGCGTCCTTTCGGCTGCCCCATCTATAAGGTCCTGCCCTGCAGCCATGACATATATTCTTTCATTTTGATTTCATCTAGTTGTCTCTCCGCTCCTTTTGTTTTCCACAATTTCTTTCTTTTCCTCCCTTTTCTCTTTCAAAAATGTACTGACATCGTTTCACTTACGTCAAAACGACAGCAAAAAAATCCCTCACCCTCAGTTGAGTCCGTTGGAATTTTTCTATCCTTTTGTCACTGCTGAGCAGGAGGTTGGTTTTGAATGCAGTGAGGGGACTCATGAAGGCTTTTTTTTCCCTCCCTTGGCTCACCTTGTCTCTTCCCAGATGTCTTCCAGGTTCTCAGCCAGGTGAACCTATGGCACAGGGGGATCTGTATTGACCCATTCATAAATGCATGGCTTTGTCTTCCGTCCTGCCACCATGCTCGATCCCAGATGTTCACATATATTATCATCTTATTAGCGCACCGCGTGTGTCCATTTCTGAGAGAACATCACAGCTCGGTACTGTACATGTTCAAGGGATCTATTGTGTGAAATTGATTTTTTTTTTCAGTTTGTTCTGATGTTACTGTATATTAAAGGGCTACCAGCGTTAGTGACAATTCAAATGAGTTGTTTGGAGAAGAAAAAATATATAAAATCTTCTTCCATTTCAAAATCCAAATATATTATTTAAAAATATTCATTGTGCACCAGACCTGGGTCAAATGCAGATACTTTTCAGTTCATTTTCATTTAAAATATTTCAGTTATTGGAAAATACCAGGGAGAACCTTTTATTAGAAATATTTGGTAAATTGAATATTTACCAAATACAACAGTTCAAGTTAGACATGAAACAAGTCAGGTTTTCTGTATAAGCAAACCCCTTTGACATATTCGAAGTCAATCCTTTGAACAAACCCCACTAACATATTCAAGGTCATTCAAGAACAACTCTGATCACACAACACCTCTATTTCTGAATTCAGAAGCCATGGGTATGAGTATAACTGTTAATCAAAAATCTGGGGTACCTGCAAACCTGGGGGAAGTATCTTGAATTAAGAGGTGAGGGGTGAATTCAGACAAGAATGCTGTAAATTTATACTTTCATATTTTCATAGCTTCAATACAACCTTATCATAGTTAATGCTTCATCTTTGTAGTGAGACATGAAATGATACTGCAATAGAGTATTACAAAATAAAATAATAAAATATTGTGTGTATTTTCCACATAAATAATGAAAATAAATGTGTTTGACTGGCCATGAAATATTCTAAATGATTATTTGACCCTGGTTACATTATAATTACAGTGTTATACTGGAATAAGATGCTATTGAAACTAGATTGTATGCAGGCTAGTGTCAATTTAATGTTGCACTGATGCCCTGCAGTTACATTAAGATATATTTGTGTGACATTTTGATTCACTTGCAATTTATGATAGTAAAAACTGAAATAACTAACAGTAATTTTGTCCAAGCGCTGTTCCCTGTGGGTAAACCGTCAAATTACTTTAAAATCTTAATCTACATCCTTTTATTGCAGTAAATTGTAACTGTACTGCTCTCATCATCTCACAAATCCTGTATCTGAACAGAACAGTGACACATACAGACACACACATCTATCTGTTTTCATTCCCCAGAATCCCCATGACTACACGCGTTCTCATTTCATCTAGCCAAATAAATAAAGTAAAAATAAAATAAACAAATAGATACTTACACCTGAATGCACAGGCACACACACACATGCGTGCGTGCACACACGCACACACGCACACACGCACACACACACACACACGCATCCCGTTAACAGTTCTCTGGCAACAGTCAAATCCTCTCTATCAGAATGCTGCGCTTGCTGTTTCATGATGGCACGCCAAAAAGCTTGGTGCTGCGTGAGGCATTTACGAGACCTGTGCTAATTGTCTTTACAAGGCATATCAGGCGCTTCCGACTGCTGCCTTAAAACACGCATTCAGCACGTTTGCATGGATCAGGTCTGAATCCGTAGGCTGCGCGGATGGGCGGGGGCCACAAATGTAAGCAAGCGGCGGGTTTCGCATTTAGCTGGACTTCAAAGAGATAGCTAAGTATTTTCCGCTTAATTGGCTAATCAGTTTTAGAATGATTAATTGACCAGAACATTTGTGCTATTTTCTGAGCCCTGTGGTAATGGGGAACAGCAGGAGGCGGTAGGAGTTATGGCGCATCTCCAGTTCCTATGAGGCCTCCGTGTATTTTTCACTCCACGCAGACGGCAGGCACTACAATGCCACCGTGGTGACATTGGTCTGCATTGTCTTTGAGAGAGAGAGAGAGGAAGAGAGAGACAGAGAGGTGGGGGAAGAGAGAGAGAGAGAGAGAGAGAGAGAGAGAGAGGAAAGAGAGAGAGAGAGAGAGACCTTGCAGGTGGATTCAGCGGTTGAGGAGAGCGAGAGAAAAGCAAAGACAAACACACATGCTCTCACGCGACATTACAAACAGGCGCAGCAGCTGAGGCCCAGGTGGATTTGGAGCAAGCTGTTCTCAGCAGCGCCCCCCCACTCCCCCCTGTCAGCGGAGCTGTCAGCGAGACGCTGCCGATAATGAAGGGGAAAATATTTTATTCAGATTTATTAATTTGAAAATGAAGCATGCCTGTCGACGGAGGGACAGTTCTTCTCAATCTGTCATCGTTGAACCACACACCGCTGACACCGGGATTCATTTGTCTTGTCGTCTCTGACAGTCGGATTCTCCCAGCGCTCTTCAGAGGGGGATCGCCCTGGGATTTTAAACCGGATAAAACACATTCCGACAAGGAACAGCCTCTTTATTAATGCAAATTACCCCAGAAAAATGCCAGCAACAGCTATTGGGCTCTGCGTTTCAGCATCAGTGATATTTTTCATTTTTAATATAAAAAAAAAGAAAGTGTGGTTGCATTTATGGGTTCTGCAGGCTTCTAGGGGCCATTCCACAGCTGTGACACCACAAGGCAAACAAATTATAGGATAGAACATACCACAGGCTGTCTGTGGTATTTTCCCTCCCCGTATTATCCATACCTGGCTCTCTGGTATGGATAATATCATCTGCAACAGATCATCTTCTAACCAATAAACAACCCCACAAACCCTCAACCAAAAGAACAATACTAAACAAATAATTCCTCGTGTGGGTTTTGGGGAGCAAGTTGGTGTGAAACCACAGAAAAGTGTGTGAGTCCCCCTTATCATGAGAGTCACGTTGCAAATTCAAATATTCCGAGCTTGCACTTGGCGTATTTCTCAACCACATGTGATATATACAGTATTTAATTTCACTCTGGATAAAATTCTGCCAAATTCTACGATCAAAGACTGCATTACTGCAATACGCCATTGGTCACATCCTCAAATGTAATCACTGAATTTGTTATGATTTCTGGGTCTCTTCGCACAGTTCTCTTCAGACTTCATGCAGTTTGTCGCACTGAAAACATGTTTTACAAAACATTTCACACAAACATAGCCTGTGAGTGCAGTTCCTCCCAAGAGACTTTCTCACGATATTCTCAAGGTTTTTCCCAATTGAACAAAATGTGTTGCAGCTGCATTGGCCCATTCACTGCGTGTGAAAACGCAGAGGGACGAAGCTTTTGTTTGGATAATCAGTCTGGAGTCATACATAAAAAGACCCACCAGACTGGTAACCCATGCCACTGAAAATGGACGCAGAGGGAAAGGGAGAGCCAGCCGTGAGGGGTGGGGGAAGGGATGTGTGAATGTGAGCTGGAAGAGCTGGTCGATAAAGGAGAACAAAATATGTGGCAGATGAAATAAGTCCAATGATTGTTGACCATGATAGCAGTCATGAAGGATCAATTATACATGTCTTGAAGAGGGAGAATGAAGCTTGAGGCCGGTGCTGTCCAATATGCTTTCATGGATGAAGCTGGCCTCAACCTGACAAAGAACAGAAGATACGGTTGAAATGTGATTGGTCAGAAAGCTACAACTGAAGCTCCAGGATAGCATGGTGGGAACATTACAAGGTGTGTGGCGATAGACCAAAATGGGTTGATCCACCACCAGTGAATGACCCCATTTTGGGGTGATTGGGTTGTATTAAGGTTCTTTGATGTGCTTGCAGAACAGTGGATGGCGAGAGATGTGATGGAGGGGCAACAGTTGCCTGAATTCATAATCATATGGAACCGTGTGAGGTTCCACCAGAGTTCAGGTATTCAGGTGTCGTTCCGAGCCCACCAAAGATATCAGTGGTGACACTCATCATTCCTTAAAGCAGAGGAAATTTTTTCAGTGTGGCGATATACAATTTTTGACCATAACCCTCAGGTTATAGCCATACTTCATAGCCATGAAATTAACCTGTGATGACAACACTGCATAAGCTTGCCAAGGTTGGATTCGTCACAAAGATTTCTTATTCAGGTGTCTTGCCAGGGTGAATATTAAGTTTGACGTGGAGGAAGATCTATGGCCTAATGCAAACGACAAGAAAGATATGGGGTAGTAAATAAATGGCCTATTTATTCGATGCATCTGAACAATTGAGAAAAACTATAAATCAACAGAGAATAATATTTGAACATTAAAGCAGCATGTTGAAAGTTGGTGTCTATTACAACCTTACGGCTTGACAAGTGTAACCGGAGGGGAAGTGTGATTCAGTGCAACAACGTCCCCACAGATGTGGTGGAGACACTGCATTCTCTGGCCCCTTCACCTTGCCATTTTCAGCCATTTTCAGATCCAGGTGTGATTAAGCCATAATTCTGATCTTCTTCAGTCTGGATTGTAAAAGCAGGCCAAACCCCGTCGGGCTAAATCGATAACGAAGTGTCCTGAGGAGTCGCACTCGACCCGAGCAGTCCTACTAACTTCGACAGGAATCATAAAATCGGGGGAATTAAACCTGACCTGATATGCTTAAGTCCCATTATCCTGTTCGGTTCACCGGCGGAGTGGAGTTTGGGACCGACGTACCCTTTTCGCTTCGTTTCGCGCAAAAGGCAGGATCCGCGTGACCGCGCCCGCATCGCGCCGGGAGCGCCCTCCCGCCCGTGAGGGGGCGAGACGCGTCGGGGGCAGGGCGGGCGGCCTGTTATTTTCGCGCCGCGTCCTTTGACATTTAGCTCTCCTCACCTGTTATCTGCAGTCTCTGAGTGAAATGCCATGTGACAGGCTCTCCTCTCCACCCCCCCCCCCCTCCACCCTCGGCACAGCGGCGCCCTCGCCTCGCTGGGCATTACGCTGCCGGCCGGGCCTCCCGGCTCTGCGCTCACACGGACCCTCTCTGGGGGGGAGAGGGGCCTTTTCGTGAAAAGGGCTACCTGACACACCGGCCCATGTGAAGGGACTGCCCATCCCCCACCCCCCAATACCCAGTCCCCCTTCATTCCTTCCCCCTCCCCCACACCATCGAAGCTCTGCAGCCATGTCGCAATAACGTTAATTGAAGCCCGCAACGCGGGATCGTTTAAAATGGAAAGCTGTCAGTCAGCGAGGGACAGTAAAAGTTCCGACGGCGGAGGATAGCCCGGGAGATGGGAGTGCTCTCCGCGAGATTTAAAGTGGGATGGCTTTTCCAATCCTTCAATTACCTAAATGGATGAGATGGGGATGGAAGGCCCGCTGCCTTCCCCACAATCCGGTGTCGCTCAAATGGGTTAATGGGGTATCTTGTGGAAGGTGGAGGGGGTGTTATACGGGGAGGACGGGGAGGAATGCAGTCGCTTTCAATCAGGCCCAGTCCGAGACAACGGCTGCAGGAGCGATCCGGGAACACCTCCGACGCTTCGAATTTGGGCGGAATTTCCGATTTTCTGGATGGCTAATTGGTGGATGCAGAATTTTAAATAATCAGAGTCAAGCTATTGTGACCAAAAATTGGAGACTCTCATAAGAAAAAAAAAAAATCATATGCAGTTATCTAGAAGCTGATGGTTTCAGTGATTCATTTTCACGTGTGTGTGTGTTAAATTGCATGTGTGCATGTCAGTTTGTGCATGCAAATAGGTGATTATGCATTTATATGCATACCTGTGTGTGTGTTTATCTGGATGCCTGGTGTGCCTACTTACCTTGCCATATTTATGATAGGTCTTCTTATGACTAGACCATTCTCCTCACAACTTTCTGTGTGATATATATTAATATGCTACAATGCTATAATGCTGCCTTTGTAGAGTGGCTTTCCTCCCTATCATGTCTGAGAGATGTTACATTGCTGGTAGAAGGCCATAAAGACATTTTAATAATGTACCTTAGCCTTACATGTTTAAGTACCGAACGCTTTATATTTAGCTCAGATTTACATTTTACCTTTGTGTTGTCAATAGCGTTTGTTATTACCATGGATCTGTGTGGGAAAACAGGCAGCGTGATGTGAATGCCATCAATACGTGACCCGGTCTGCTAGTTCATTAACCTTGACATTAAAAGAAGTCCCGCTTGTGTCCCCGCTGATCCGCCTTCGCCGGTCTGAAACGCGTCTTCCCCACTTCCCTCCTTCTTCCCCGTCGCCAAACACACGCGCTTCCTCGTCCACTTCATCAATTGCCTTCATAATTCTAAAAGCCTTTTTTACGTCGTTGTTTTCTTTCATATAGCAAATGGAGCCATAATTTAATATTTTAATGCATGTTAATGTGTTGTTTAACCTTCTCGCAACAATCAGCCGCCTCTAAAAGGTTAACCTTGAATGCGAGCCAGCCCAGGCACCGGCAAAAGCGACACGTCAATCTTGAAAAACATCTCTGTCTAATGGATTGGTAGTTGATTGCCCGGCCCATCTCGAGTTAGATGCTGTATATATTGAATAGACATTAAAACGAGCATTTCTCAATTTCTCTGCACCAGCCTCAGGGTCAATGGATCGCCGGGGCAACGAAACGCTGAGTCAACTGCTGCCTCTTAATTTATCTCGGGTTTGATTAAGGCTTTAATTCTGACTCCTCTGCTAACACTGCCAAATTCTGGGGGGCTTCTTAAAGTTCAGACAGCAAATGGCACAAAAAGCTCTGCTTCCTGGCTCTGTTGGGGGGGGGGGGGGGGGGGGTTGTCATTTGCAGCTTTTCAGTCATGTTTGAGATATAGTATAACATAAACAACCAAATATATGAACTTGGTCTTATTAGACAGATGCTAGGTACAAGAGCCTTATTTTCCCACCTGTTTTGCCTCAGCGCGGACAAGAATATGTATGTCATCTATCCCCTCACAACTACCCCCTCCTCCTTCCATTTACCATTTTTACCATTATCTGTCAGTGGGTTGGCAGTTGAGCTACTGTAAATTCTGGGCCAAATTATTCTGTAGAGACACATCCATTTCACCCCAGTCAGAGGCCTGCTAGAACTCCCCTTGGGAGAGAGAATGGGATTGCGTGTTCCTACCCCCAAGCTGCCATTCTGATTGGAGGAAATGAGTCTGTTATTCTTTGTCAACTCAATGAAACCAGGCACCCTGGAGTCAAACCCCTAGGAAGCCCAAAGAAATAACTGCACTGCTTTTAGTTACAGTATGTACTATGGAAGAAAAAAAGAAAAACCAAGAACCCTCAAAACAATGATAAATATTTTGCTTGTTTATATAATTCAAATGCCTGCAATGCATAATTGTGCATTTTATTACCATAGGCTGGGATGGAAGCATGCGGTTTTTGCAGTTTATTTGCAATCATATTCTGAACGGCTGGAGGTTGTTTCTCTTGTGTAACTCTCTGCCAGGGGTGGCATGGAGGGAAGGCAGTTTGATGGAAACTCAGTGTGCTTGGTTGTCCTGGGCCTACCCCTTGGGAGTTCCGTCACTTGAGGTTTAGAGCCCACGTTCTCCTCCAAACTGGTGGGATCTGACCTGGATGCCGGCAGCGTCACCGTGTCTCTGGGCCTGGAGCCAGAGACATTGGTCCCAGGCACTGAGGCCTCTTGATGGAGGCCTGGTGTTGTCTGTGGGGGCGGGGCCTCTCTCCGTACACCATAATGAGATGGTGCCACTCCTGGGATCGCAGGCACTGGAATGCTTGTTTTCTTTCTCCAGCTTTGCGTAGCCCGCACGTGCTGCAGGCTCAATCCACAGAGAGAACGTGGTGGCGGATTTTCTCCCTGAGCATGATGGGCATTTGCTTCTACCGTCATGGACATCCTACAAACACGGCAGCTTTTCGGTCGAAGCCATTTCGTTGTACGGCAGTCTTGATATCTCAATATCAAGATAAATAGAAGGTGGTAAACATCTGCCAGAACACCGGAAGACCAACATCACGCTCCCCTATCTGATTACATCTGCGAACGTCGTGGATCAGTTCCATTAAACCACAGGGCTGGGTCCCTGAAATGAATGAGTGTCTCTCTGGTGCGCTTTCGATTGGAACTCACCAGACATCGTTTTTCGAGCTAGCATTCGTTTTTGGCTGGGGAGATTCTGTTGCTGTTTATTTTTTTTTTCGCTGGCATTTGTAACCGTGCCTGTTGCAGGGAAAGAAGGAGCCTCCGTGGAAACCTAATCAGGACGGCGAATAAACAAGGCCATGATTGATGTGACAGCTCCCTCACGGAGACATTCCTGGACTTTAATTACTAGAGGAAAGAAAACAAAAGTTGCCCTGATTCAGTGAGCCACCAAAAAGGCTGTTGCCCTGCTCAATACTGAGAGCTTCGGTCAAGTGTGCGCTTTTGATCCCCGAAGAACGTCGCAAATGGCCAGTTCACCAGTCCCATTACCCTTCAACCTGAATGTGTCACTCATACAGTAGGCTATTTCGCAATGCCAGTTTAGCATATTTTCCAACTATGACTGTATAATTTAATTATAACATCAATTACCATACACTGTTAAAGCTTCCTCAGCTCATTTTCCAAATCGTATTTCTGTGTACAAAAAGGATGATTTGATTTCACCGTAATTGTATGACGATGTGACAGTGTAGTACAATGGGTAAGCAGCTTGTAACCTAAAGGTCACAGGTTGTACCCTTGAGGAAGGTACCTGAATTGCTTCAGTAAATAGCCGGCTGTATACATGTAAATGCTATGTCAAAAAAATGTTGTGAAAGAGCGTCAGCTAAATGCCTGTAATGTAATGTAATGTAATGTAACAATGCCTTATCACAGACACAGAGTATGAAAGCTGCACCAACTCATTGTATCTTCCAAATTGATATGACGTGGAATATTTGTATGCAAAGCAAAAAGAATGTTAAAGGTCTGAGGTGCCAGGAAATATGATTTGGACATACTTGGGCTGTCCTTTTTTTAGCCTTGACCTTTGACTTTTGGCCCTTCTCCTATAGGGATATGCAGCAAATGCAGAGGGATGAGCCAGCCGGATTCAGAACCCCACTGGAGTTTCTCTTTGTTATGTATTGTATTGATCCTCTCAGTGCTTCCTCCCAATGAGTTAGATTTGTGCTAACCGTGTTTAAACCAGCTGGTAACCCCCCTTTCTCTCTGGCAGCCCATAGAGCTTCCTCGTGACTTCATGTCCTTGGAGCTCCTTTATTCTACTCCTTTCTTTCCTTCTTTCTTTTGGTGTGGAAAACTGCCAAAGGCAAAAAATACACAGGGCGGTATACAACCAATCTGCAATAATGTAGCTTAGAGAATTTGAGCTCCTCAAACAAAAAGCCAATCAGCACTAACTAGTCAGGTTCCAGTGTGTAAGCTTTCATCATTTAAAATTTAGTGAGTAAGTGACTATTTCCATTCTATATCTAAGATAAAGGCTAGAATACCAGACATTCTAGATATGTTTGCATTTATACTCTAGATTCACATTGCAGGCACCATTCACTTCATTATACATCTGAATCACATTTCCAAGCAGGTTTTCAAGCCGTTAGGAGTAGGAAATAGGACATGGCATTTTTGTAGATAAAGCTGCTTCTGTATAGTGTAGGTAGAGGTCTTGGCTGCTGTGCTCTTCACATCCTTCTCACAAGTAATCAGAGGAAACAAATCAGTTTTGGTCAGCGGTCCTTGGGGAGCCGTGAGCGACCGCATTTAAATGTAGCTCCGAGACTGTTTGTGCCAAGGGTCAAGAGTCCTTCAGAAAAAATTACTTGATTTTGCCATTAAGGACATACGCTGGTTTGAATGGCGCTGAGTGAATATTATCAAAACATGAGAGGAAATGTAATAATTTGACCTTTTTTTTTTTGGATTTAATTTACCCACAATCTTGTTTATTCAATCCTGCTTGCTTGATCCTAGCTTTGAGGAGCGGTGCCCTTACGCACTACATGGGAATTCACCAAGGCCTTTTAACAGCGGCCCTCTGTCTGCACAAAGTTTGAGCACGTTACGCAACCAGAGAGAGGGGCTCCTCTGAGCACATTTCTTAAATGAAGAAATGTGGGTCAAAATTTACTGAGCGTTGAGTTGCTAACAAATTTTGCTCCAGTGATTTCTGCAGGGAATGTAAAACTGCTGATTTGAAAAGAAAATCTAGTACAAGCAATGTGAAAGCGTTAGTGGTTTTTCATATATAAAAGCAAGCTTTTAATATTTACGTCTGCAGTTCCTGTCCTCTTTCTATGTCTTCCTTGTATTACAATAAAAAAACAAAAGGACATTTTAAAAGCACATATATTGTTTTGAGTGCCTTGCTTTTTCATAAAATACCTTTATAAATGACAGTGGGCTAAATCAACCTAGGTAGAGTTTTGACTAATTCTGGAATATGAAATTCCTTTTATCAATTTACTTCTCTCTCAAGTCAGTTCTTGGGAGCTGTTTTAATAGCTATTAACGTCATTTCACTGTATCTTTTCTGTGTTGTTAATCATTGCTGCCAGATCAGATTGGTTTGGTTCTTTTGATTGGCAGTTTGTGATTAACAGGATTATCTAGCTTTGACTGTCTATGGCTACCTGGCCTGGACAAAAAAATGAGTACTTATAATCAAAGCCAATGAGTCCCTGATAAAATACTCATATACATACTTCTTAATTGCATAAATAGATCAATTACTTACAGTACTGAATTGTTGGTTGACTGACTGATTGATGCAAATGGTTTGCCTTACCATTGCTTCTAAATGAATGTAGGTTAATACATATAATAAGATAAAGAAAAGAAAAAAGAAAAAAACTAAATGGCTTCTTTGTGGTTTTTAAATTCAGTGTCCCCAATCCACAGCCAGGCCAAAACAAATACTCTTGCATCCAAAATAATCATACTTATTCCTTCTGTCCTCAGTACTCCAATGTGAAAAAATTATGAATGTGCCTGGATTATGATATAACAAGACAAGGAGCACGTTCTTCGAAATAGTGTACATTTTGAGGCACTTTGAGGCATTTTCCAGGCACTTTGCTGCGGAATTAAAAATCAATAATGTCAAAACATAAACCCAGCATTAACAAGACAAGTAACCTCTGCCAAAGCTCTGGATGAAAATATCACAAGGCCATAAGGCAAAATTTGTCTACAGAGGGCCCTACTTACCGATAAAAAACCAAAAGCAGTCTGTCAGCATAAATACAGGAAAACAGTCATGCAGCAACCTCAGTCATTCATTCAATTCATTTTTGATGGATGCCTTCACTAAACCATAGCTAAATACTAACCATATGAAAAATTCAAGAAATTAACAAATACTAGACTAAACACTAGAATGGATCATGCTCTTATACCAATATTGCACCACAGTATTGGACCTGTACTCTATATAATTTGTATTATTATACATGCACAGCACCAGTATAATTATACCTTTACAATACCATATTGTTATACCTTGACTGCACTAAGATATTGTTGTACAGTGCTTTTTAAACTAGAAATATACCTGTATGTTACAGTGTCATTACACCTGGACAGTGCTGCAGGAATAGTAGCCAGTGAGGTAAAAAGCAGGCTAGAGAGAGTTTCAAATTTACAGCTAGCTATGTATTCACTATAGTTAGCGAGCTGACATCCTCATAATAGGTTTTCCAGCTAATTCAAACAGTTAGGTAGCAAACTGGCAAGCAAACACAATGCATAATTAGCACTAGCAGTCTCTCAGTACTGCAAATATTACTGTATTACACAATGTTACTGTATTACAGTAAATATTGTTGCTCCAGTTTAGGTTATCTTACAAGGCTTGTCACTTTGGTCATATTAAGTAAGTAGTTATTGTCACAGTCTATATTTACTATATACTATAGTTACTATAGTCTATAGTTGCTTTATTTTTATTGTATTGCATTCCTCCTCGAGTACAGAAATCTGTTCTCCCTAACTTGCCTCTTAGATTCGGCAGTTTCAGATTTTACAGACTAGCCCTCATGGTCAAGCCACGAGAGTCACTAACAAATTAAAATACCCAGAAAATTGATTTGTACAGAAGCTGAGTAAAATCTTGTTAACCACAATATGTTTTTATGGCAGAATTCTAAAGTCAACCAGAAGCCAGTTCAACTCATTGAAATGGTTTGAACTGATGTACATTCTTTGACTAAGCTTAAGAACTAATCGAATTCGTTTTTTTTCCCCCCTTTTTTTACACCACTAAACCTGGTGCAGTGCAGGTATAATCAACTGTGAGCAACTGGTGTGGCTAATGATCTTATGGTCTCCTTATCAAGACACACACACACACACACACACACGCTCACACACACAAATATTCTTGCCAAAATGTTTTGAATAGACCTTCCCAGTAACAGACAGGGCCATAGATTCATCTGACATACACTGGTCCAGCTTACATCCAAGGAAAGTAAGTAATCAGAGTATTTTTCTTTTATCAATGTCCCATGGCACTCAACAGAAAAGGTGGCTGAGTCTTTTCATTTATGCCTCAATCCAAATAAGACTTGCCCATTTAATGCTGCCCCTATGGTTGAGCTATTGCCACAGCTTGACACTTCCGTGAAACAGTGATGTGTTCCTCCAGTATATCCACTATACCCCTGCCTGCAGTATATTCCCCTATTGTACAGTATATACTGTGTATGTAAAATCCCATACGCAGTATATACAGTAATGCAAATTATATTATGCCTTTAGGATAAGTTGTTCCTCTGTCAATACCAAAAATATCAAAATGTTACAAAAACCACAGTGATTTCCCAAAGGGGGTGCAATCTCATTTTACAAAGAGAAAAAAAAATGCTATGCATTGTCAAACAGAATTCAATAAAACGCAAATACCATCTATTTTATTAGTAAACATCTATCAATTTGAGTAATTTAAGAATGTTATACAGTAGCTTCCCTGTTCAATATTACCACTATCAGACCAGAACAGTGGCTCTTGATTTGTCCATTTCTTTCTCCCTGCTCACTGTAAAACTCTTATTCTATCCCAAAGGTCAAAAAGATACGCTCCTCATTTCTCTCACTCCGTGTCACCCAACCCCCAGAACAAAACACCCAAAAGAAGTCTCTAACATTAGTGTGTGCACAATTTCAGCAAAGAAAGCACAGATTTGTTCAGATGCAGTTCAATCCATCACAAGCAATGACCTAAGGCACTGAGCATGGAGTCCTGTCTTCAGTACCAAGGAATGTCAACTGATCCACTGCTGACTGCAACATTGTCAACTCAGATTTGTTCAAATCCAGCACTGCTGAAGACCTACAGTGCTGAATGTAATGCATGTAGTGTATTCTTTCACTTGGGGTTAAATGGGGAGTAATTGTTCTTGCTATTGTCATGTAAATGGAGTTTTTTAATGGATTATAGAAAGGGCCTGCACAGATGAAATGCTCATAAAAAACATATCATATCACTCAATGAAAGCCCCAAAATAGGGACTTTTTCAGTAATACATCTTGCAATGACTTCATTTGGACTAAATAAGATGTTTAATATACAGTATATATATATAATATATATTTGTAAAATTTGAGGTGTTTATTTCTTTTTTATTTCTGACATATACACATAGCTAAACACACACACACGCACAGACACGCACACACACACAAAGGGAGAGAGAGAGAGAGAGAGATACATTGTATATTTTTAATTTCCTACTCTTTGGTGACTTTTCACTTTAAGTGGAAAAGCAGAACACAGAGAAGCATAATTTTCATCCACATATTAAATACTGTCAGCTTCATAGTTGTTTGTGTTGCTTCCAATCCTATATTCAATATGGAAACCGGGAGAGGGCGGGGAGAGATTGCCCTCCACAAAGGTACCATATTTTATAAAGTTAAGTCACCATTGTTACTTTTAATAAGTGAATCAGTATCATAGAAAATGGGGACACAAAGGACATTTTTGTGCTGTACCATATTAAAGAAAAAAACAAAAAACAAAGCTGTAATGAAAATAAGTGCTATTTGTTTTCTGTTTCCTCACAAAACTAACCACAATTTCATTTTAAAAACAATCCTGTCTTCAAATCGTGACCATTTTCTTTTGTTCTCTACAAAGTCATCAGAGTGTATTGATTTGTTTGTGGCAACTGGTATTGACTCCAGCTGAGCTGAAGAATTTTATTGTGGGATTCTGAAGAAACTGTGTTGTCATATGATATATTAAAGATATTTGTCAAATAAAATATATTTAACAATTCATGAGGATAGTTGACAGGAAAGGCAGAAGATTATGAATGCAGTTGCTTTGTTGAAATACATCAACAGCTCACAGCCATCCAGATTTCGTTCCCCTCACAAATTAAGTATTTATGAATCTCTAAGCACCTGCTCAAGATCAGGTCAAAACAAATATAATTTACTGGGGGTTTTACATTACAGAATATCAACAATGCTGCCAAATAAATCAAATAGAAATAAAATGAAAAAAAAAAAACATAAAACAAATATTAACTCACTAACCATTTACCAAATTTTCATGCTCCAAATGCAGTTTCTCTCATTTGATCTACTGACATGAGAGATAGGTAAACCCATGTGAACTCTCAGTAATGGGCTTGTAAAGTCCTTACTGCTTGTGTGTTTGATTTTTAGGCCTGTAGTGCACTAGCCTGTTAACGTTCGTTCTCTGTAACAACATAACTAATTAAATCTGTGATGGTCATGTATTGGTGACTGGCCAAATTAATGAATTAACAGGATTACTTTAAATACATTTTTACACCTTGCATGCCCTATTACCCATACAGTATGCTGTATACAAATACACAGCGCCCTCCATAATGTTTGGGACAAAGACATATTTTATCTTGATTTGACTCTGTACTCCAAAATTTCAGATTTGTAATCAAACAATTCACATGAGGTTAAAGTGCAGATGTGGTTGTTGCTTCAGCTGTATGTTTGGAACCATTGTCTTGCTGTAGGATGAAGTGCCATCCAATGAGTTTGGAAGCATCTATCTGCATGAACTTGTGCAGAAAAGATGTTTCTGTACACTTCAATTAATTAAATTACATTAAATTAAATCAATTCTGGTGCTGCTATCAGCAGTTACATCATCAATGAAGACAAGTGAGTTAGTAACTGTGGCAGCCATGCATGCCCAAACTACAACACCCCCACCACCATGTTTCACAGATGAGGAGAAGGAGGGGTATGCTTTGGATCTAAGGCAGTTGGCTTTCACGCTTAGCTCTTACCATCACCCTGATACAAGTGAATCTTGGTCTCATCTGTCCACAAGACCTTTTTCCAGAACTCTGCAGGTTCTTGTCAGTATGTTGTAGAAAACTGTAACATGGCCATCCTGTTTTTAGAGCTAACTGGTGATTTGCATCTTGCAATATAGCCTCTGTAGTTCTGTCCATCTAGGCCTGCCTCCGGGAGAGTGCCTCTGATCTGTCAAACAGGTGTTCAGGGGTTTTCTTCATTTTAGTGAGAATTCTTTGGTCATCAAGGCCTTCCTCGACCATTCAGGCCCTTTTGGACTACTGATCTCACCAGTGTTCTCTTGCTTGATGTTCCAAACTGTTGATTTGGGTAAGCCTAAGGCCTCAGAATGGCTTCCTTGACTTTCCTTGACACAACTCTACTCTTCTTGTTGACAAATGATAATAACAGACATCAAAGGCAATCAAAAGCCTAGAATAAAGGCTAGATACTGAAGCAGCTGAACACACCTGACTAATCATAAACACCTGTGAAATCATTTGTCCCAAACATTATGGTGTCCTGAAAGGTGGGTGGCTATGTATAAAAAGGGCTGTAAGTTCTACATGGTGAAACCAAAATGTGTAAAAATTGTAGAGTACAATGGAGGAGTCCAGATCAAGAAAAAAAAAAAGACTTTGACCCAAACATTATGGTGCTGACTATATACGTGTGTGTGTATGTGTGTGTGTAGTGAACATTTGGAATACATACACACACTCAGCTGAGATCTTCACAGTTATCTGAATATTTTAAATATGTCAAACTATAAACGCAATGTAATTAAAACTGACAACTGGACAAACTGCAGATTTAAAAAAAAAAATATGAACAATATCACAATGCATGAAAGGCAACGTTTTTCATTGTAATGACAACATTGAGTCTATAGGTGGATTCTACTTGCATTAATCTCAAATTAAACAACGTATCCATGTAATAACTTTAATAAATGGAGAGGAAAAGTCGATTGTTTTGATTGAGTTTATAAACCGCCCTGGAACAAATCTATTTTTTGGCAGCAGTTGGGAAAATTAAATGGACTGCTTAGGGAAAATGGAGGTCTTCCTCTGGTCAGACTAGGAGACAAGAGCAGACCTCTCGTGTCATGGACTATTATTTATTTCAAGTTCAGGTTCAATCCATCACTATGTTGCCACCCCGAACTGTCCCAGTGCTAACGCCACATCTTTAAGCTTATTACCGCGTCCCACCTTCTCCGTCCGATGATTGACGTTTCATAAGAGGTACGACGAGGCGGGGCTAAATTCTCTCTTTCTCCAATCATGTCTCGCGGGCGGAGTTTAGGCGTCATACTCTTGCTGTGTGTCAGTTGCCAGTCCTGAGCTAAACAAAAGCAGTAGGAAGAAACAAGGCAAATAATCTGTTCAGAGGGTGTCAGAAATCTTCCCCAGACGCATTCCAATCTCTGAGGGAAAAAGTTTGCATTCATTGGAGGCCACGGTCACCGTTATTACGCAGGATTAGCATTCAGATCTAAAGTTGAACCTGCTTTTCTTTTCTTGCAGAGCCGGAGTGGCTAAGGGGCAGCATTTCAGATCATATTTCAGATTTCTCTCAGACAAGCTGGGAAGGCGCGAGAGAGGGCTTGTTTCTTTTTTCCTTTCCGTCTCTATTCCCGAAGAGCACAGAGAACCAACGAGGGAGGGAGGGAGGGAGAGCGAATGAGACAGTGAAACGGATAGAGCTCCAAAGGAATTTTCAAGGATTTCCCTGTAGCCCGAAGGAAGCGTTTTTGAAGCGGAGGTGAGGGAAAAGAAGGCTGAGATGGACGAGCAGCCCCGGTTGATGCACTCTCACGCTGGAGTAGGGATGGCTGGACACCCCGGCCTGGCTCAACATATGCAGGATGGCACAGGAGGAGCGGACGGAGATGGAAGAAAACAGGACATAGGAGACATTTTACAGCAAATAATGACCATAACAGACCAAAGTCTGGACGAGGCACAGGCCAGGTAAGGTGTCAGAACGATGCTCGCAGTCTTGCTACAGTGTAGCTATCACAAATGTTTTGATAGTTACCTATCGATCTCGTGGGGGTGGGTGGGTGATGGATAATTAGATAACTTAGCTCTCTGAGATGACATTTTAGCTAGCGAGGTAATGATGGACCTAAATAATTAGCTGTGACTGTCTAACTAGCCTGCTTGCAAGCTAAGATCCCGCGTGCCAAACGCCCCCTAAACTGCAGTAAGGCACCGAGAAAACAGTTTTTGTCACCAATTCATGGAACTTTTCTAAATATAAAAAGATACTTGCTTTGAAATAATATTTGTTGTGCCCCACATTTCTTGCTGACTAGTTTTAATGCGAATGCATGCATGTTTATTAAAGCTGAACTGTTTATTTAGCTGGCAAGAAGTAAACATACTTGAGCGGCGCATTACACACTAAAGTGGTATGGATGCAGTATATGACGTTTAATTTATGCATCTGAAAAATTTTCTATCGTTATAGTAATCAAGCTCAGTTGTAATTCAGTATGGATTTGGCGTGAAAGCATGCGTTGTTTAATTGCACTCGAGTAGGCATCTAACTGGCAAGATAACAATACAAAATTTGGTGCCTCAAAGTTGACAGCAAGTTGATTTCAGCAGGTGAAGCTTTAAAGTTTGTTAAGAAAAATAAACCATGAAGCGGGGCTCAACGCGGTCTGTAGGTTACATCAAAAAGTAACCTGTAAAAACGTGCATGAAAGGGGATTTTTTTGTGATTTCCGTTCCCGCATGTTTATAGCCAGCCTATAACACCAGAAAAAAAATCATGTTCGTGATACAATATTTTATGCAACAGCAGCAGTAACGTTGCCTAAGAAATAGACCTAACAGACCAGTGCTGTGCGGGATGTTCAGACGTGTCGTTGCACGTGCGTTATAATACTTACTGAAAACACGGTCAAAATGTAGACTGTCCCAAATAAATCAAATGAGAATGTAAATTAAAATAACATGAGTTAACATTTTCAAAACGCAAGCGAAAAAAACCTTGAGTGAACTTATTCAGTTATTGTTGCTGTATATACATTTTGCGTCAATACTGCGCATAAAAGATGCACATTAACAGGTCATCAATTGAACATATTCACAAATTCAGATGTTATTCATGTTCTTTTACACAATAAATCTATAAAAAATGTATGATATAGTTGCTAGTACTGCATATGTTGCTGTCAAACTACCATTCACAATGTGAGAAAAGCGCTTTACTGGGCCCGCAAATCGTAGGGAAACAAATGCTGCGCGCGTATGCCATCGCTAAAACAAAAAATAATAGTGTTGTTTCATAATATTTATGTATTGTTACCTAATCACGGTGTAAACGTATGTACCGAACCAAATTGGAAATTATGTTAAAATGCTCGGTCTACTGCTAAATGAATAATATCTTAATTCTATCGATATGTTTTTATTATAGAACATAAGGCAAAGAGTCACGGATTTTATATTTTGACTTCAATTTCAAATCTAGATTGATTATTTTTTATAATACTCTTTTGTAATTGAATATAAAAAAATAGTATCTTGCTCATGGACATTTATTTTTAATGACTGTTACGTTAATAGTAGTTTAGGCCTACGTGAAATAATGTTAGGCATTTTAAAATGTAATACAGAAACAAAGTTATCTGTTTGAGCAAATCGGATTTATGATATAGCATGTAAAATAACAAATATTGTATAGTGCCTACCGTGAAGACGCCTGCTGAAAAAAATGACTTTTATCAATGAGATGATTTGCAGTTAATATTTTCTTTTCCTGCGTGTGTTAAAATGGACTTCCTTGTTTTATTCTAGGAAACACGCACTGAATTGCCATAGAATGAAACCTGCTCTCTTCAACGTCTTGTGTGAAATTAAAGAAAAAACAGGTAAAGAAAAACGCTTTTACCTATTGTACTTCTAATAGCGAAATGTGAATTCTTTATTTGAGGATGCAAACGTTATAGAAATCTTCGACTTCAGGTGCCACGTCTTGACACTTAAGTTGCTCGCAATACATCCACATTAGATACGAATGTGGAATACCAATTGTTTTTTCATACATTTTTTCAGCGATAACAGTTTGAGGACATGTTTATTTTAATGTTTTTTGATATATTTTATTTGTACACTAGTTCCTGTATGGAACAATGCTGCTTAATGTTGTGAGTGTTAAGTAATAACTGCAAACTTAAGGTGAGAACAATTAAATCTCCTTTGTGATTAAATGAAAATTAAATGCCATTAACGGTTAAACGTGAACATGCAAAAGCGCTTTGCGGATCTAATATACTGTAAGCACAAAGATGAGGATGACTGATATTGACTAAAACATCAGAGAGAAATGTCATCATTTATTAGAGGGGGATAGTGGTTTGAAATTGACACTGCAGTAATGGGATTTCAGCACCTCTACGCAGAGATCAGAATGCATTACCGTGTCCATTTTGGGTTTTTCATATCTTGAGGGCTTGAGACCTAGAAGGAAAAAAATGTTAAGTTTTAAAAAATATATAAAATATTAAAATGCCATAATAAAAAATTGCAATTGCAACACTTAAAAACGACGCCATATGCTCACTATCTGTGGAGTAGGAGTGCTAATGCCTGTTGTTTTGCCCTTTTTATCTTGTGGTGAGAGGTCATGTTTACTGAGTGATCAGGCCTTGCATTGAAGTGGTGCGTTGTGGCTGTTCGGTATTTTTCAAGGATTTGCTGTCCTTCCTTTTTCTTGACGTGGTGGTTCAGTGGGATTTTGCGTCTATGCTGTATGGACACCTGAAGTTTGACTATCTGGAAAGCACAAAATTCACCTTAGAATTTTTCCGTTCAACTTTGACTCTATCTCCACTCTGCACATTGGCTCAAGAAAGAGCTCGAAATGTCTGTTTTTTCCTCTTTCGTCTTGAGCTGTGCATCCCTTCATTTGTTCAGTTTTAAAAATAAACAGAAGGAACCTTGTACCTAACTCAAAGTTGCGATCAATTGCCAAGCGAAATGCAAACTGTACGACTTCAATCTGAGGATGAGGAAATGTGTAGGCCTAAATTACAATGTGCGACATAATGTCATTTATTGTGCATGCGGGTTGTCAAAACTGCGTGGTCTGTCTCATTTGCATGTGTTGCATCCCTCAATTTGTGTGTTATGAGTGTCTGTGTGGCTGGTGTAATGACACAGGCTTACTGACATTATGAAGAAGGCATAAGTCATATTTCTAAACCATTTTATGATGACATTTTTGAAATTGGCACGGATGAAAGTCACCGCTACTGGGAGCGAGACAGTTTATTTTTCTCCTTTCATCTTTTCGAGACTTGAGGAAAGGCTCCCCTAAATGTAAATTTTTAAGACACCGAGACATTGCATTTGATCCAGATACGTTTTCGTTTTATTTCAGCTATTATCACATGAGTGAAACGTGAAGTGAGTCAAGGTGAAGAAATTGTGCCTTCCTAATTAAGCTTTAAGTTTAATTTACTGAGATTCCATTGCGGTTAACCCTGGAACAGAGCCTACCACTTATTTTTCTGTGATGTGGTGGTGTTAGTTTGATGTTTATTGAAGGCCCCCTCCCATAACCTACAGTGGATCAAGCATGTCTCAAGAGAGCAGGGGACCTTTTGGCCTGTGGTTTTCTCTTCTTTTTTGTTGTTTAACTTGGGTTGTTTTTTTTTTTTTTGGAGGAGTGAAAGACTTATGCATGGTGTTTGACTCCTTGGCGTTTGCCTGGGTTCATCCAAAGTTCGTATCCAGATGAGGAACAAAGTGACTCGGGCCTTTTCCTGGCTTTCCTCTCTCCTTCTGTTGGAAACCAGGAACCGAGTTAACAGACCACTTTAAGAATGAGGCTTCCTGTTTTTTTTTTTTTTTAATGAGCACGGGGTTATGCGTTTCATCCATTTAAAAAAAAAAAAAAAACTTGTCTATAGGTAAAAAATCAAGACATGCTTACCTTAGAAATTCCTTTTTAAATTCAGAGTTTGAAAGATTTTTCAGTCTAGCACATGACTTATAGTATTCTGAGGAGGGAGAGCTATTGGCCTGGGCTGTACAGGCCTACTTGGAGAAGGCCTTCCATTGGGTTGTCCCTGCTCTGGGCCACGAGATAAAAACACTGCAGGGAATCCCTGTGACATATAAGATGAGAACCCCTGTCAAGGTTTTGTTTTACGAGACAACTATATGCCTGCCATTTTTGAATGGGATGACATTCATTTTCTAAAGCTGTACCATTGTCGTATTGTCCCTTAGTAGGTTGCCACAGTTGTACCATCAAAGCCAATGTTTTCATTTTTCTGAGTCACTTTTCTCATCTAACTGGGATATAAATCTGCTAAACCTGAGCTGAAGCATTTTTAGCGTGTTATTGTCAAATGTGATCCTATATATTTTTACATTTGGGGAAAAAATAAATGCATTGCAGGGCTCTGCAGTGCTCCCATTTTAGGAGAATTTGCTCATGAAAATTGGTGTGTGCTAACTGGAAAAATAGTTTAGGAGCACATCTACTAATTGGGGTGCATTTGTGTGCTCCTAAATTTGTCTACTTAGGAGCATGTATGCTTTTTGGAAAAATTCTAGTGTAGAGCCCTGGATTGTGTTGACCCTCTCTATTCGATGAAGGTGAAGTCTACAGCAGTCTCTAAGTAGCAGTGCATCATACGAAGAGGGTTGAAATGAGACACGTTACTGAGAGACTTTTCAAAAAATTTCATGTCAAAATGGAACTGTGAGCCGCTGAAGCCTGGAAAAATCCCTTTTGTTGAGTAAACAATGACTTGACTTTCTAGGCTGACTGCCAAAAGTGTTTTTTAAAATTTATTTATTTATTTTTTTAAAGTAAAGGCAAGTTTCCTTTAAAAGGGGGCAGTGTCCTTATTTTCCTTGGCCTCTGTTCACTGTGGTTGAAAACTGCCAAGTGCTGGGTAGTCTGTGCGTACTTTAGTGAGAGAGAGGCTTTCTTAGAGCCTCTGCTTTTTTTTTTTACAGGGCCATTCAGCCTGTTGTAACGGACTGGCGAACATCGCCGAGATTAGAATCGGTAATGTGTGTACATCGTGCCAGCAGTGCTAAGCCGCGTGCCACTCCGAAATCTCCATGCTGCGTTTTGAAACATCAAATATGGATGAAAACGGCAGCGTTTGACACTTTATTGTTCAGGGGATTGTAAATGTACAGTTTGGGCTGAAACCTACCCTGAATGTGAAAAGCGTCGTGGATCTGAAAGATGAGCATGAAATGTAATTCTGAGCTTTGCATTCTGTCTTAACGAGTGCAAATTGTTTTCCTATTTTTAAATGTATATAGAAAATGTCTTGTAAGAATTGCCCATGAAGTGAGTGTGTGTGTGTGTGTGTGTGTGTGTGTGTGTGTCTGTGTGTGTGCGTCTGTGTGTATGTTTGCATGTGTTTTTGTTTTTCTATTTACATTTACAGTTTTGTTTACATTTACATTTAGTTTAGTAAATACACTTGCAAATTGTAGCTTAGTACAAACTATTTAATAGCCTAATCATTATGACAGAGAAAAGATCTGTTAGAATTATTTGTTTGAGGTCAAACATATTTTTTTTTAGATCTACCAGCTAAAATCTATGTTGTAATAAAAGGTTTGAGTAAAGATGAGGCTGAATCTTTCTCTTCTATTTGATGTGGTGTCTGGTCAATGTTTTGTACAAATTTTTGTCTTCTGATGACCTCGGGTTTAATTTTCAGTACATTTCTAAATAGCAGTGCACAGCTGTTATTTATACAAATGTGTCTATATTCTTTGAGCTTCCCCTTTTCCATGACTTTCAAACTCAAAATAACCGACAGTTCAATATTTTCAGTTGTTATTATTATTGTATGGGTGTATCTAATCAGCCTAACCCAATTAGGCTACGCGTCAGCTTCAACTCTCGCAGGGATGGTTCTTTGAATTCATAGTTCCTTCAATAGTGGCAAGTTTTCCAGGTCTCAAGGCAGCAAAGTATCCCCACGCCATCACACTCCCGCCACCGTCTATGAATGTTAGTATAAGGTTCTTGCTGTGAAATTCTATATTTGCCTTATGCCAGGCCTAATGGGACCTGTGTCAGCCAAAAAGTTCCACTTTTGACTCCTCTGTCCAGAATATTATCCCAAAAGGCTTGGGGAACAACCAGGTGATTTTTATCAAATGTGAGATGAGCATTGATATTTCTCTTGGTTTCCAGTGTGTGCCTTGCTACTCTCCCATGAATTCCATTTCTGCCCTGTCTCTTTTTTATTATGGAGTCATGAACACTGAACTTAGCTGAGGCTAGAGAAGCCTACAGTTCTTTGGATGTTCTTCTGGGATCTTTTGTAACTTCCAGGATGAGTTGCCACTGGGCACTTGCAGCAATTTTGGCAGGCTGGCCACTCCTGGGAAAATTCACTGCTGTTCCAAGTGTTCTCCATTTGGAAATAATGGCTCTCACTGTGGAGTCCTAGAGCCTTAGAAGTGGCTTTGTAACCCTTTACAGACTGATACTGTATATTTCAACAAGCTTTTTTCTTGTCTCTTTTGGAATTTCCTTTGGCATACTGTCATTGTCGTAACTCTGTGGTGACTACTTCACTGTGATGGTAAGGTTCAATATGAGTGATGTTTAGATTCAACAGGGCTGGCTGCAATCAAGCCTGGCTGTGTTCAATCAGCGGAATCTAATTATCAATTAAATTTTGTTAATTGGTTGATTGAGTAACCAAGGGAGCATTGGTGGTATGAGTGTTTGATAATTTTTTCATTAAATAAATGAAATAATAATGAAACAGTTTGTTGTATGTTTGCTCAGTTTTCGTTTGTCTAATATTACATTTTGTCTAAAGGTCTGAAACCATTCGGTGTGACAGTAATATGCAGTAATAGAGGGAATCAGAAAATACTTTTTCACGACACTAAAATAACAGGAGGACTTTATACTTATATTTAGAGTAGGCTTTAGGCTATATTTAACAGAGTAGCTTCCCACCTTCACTTTCTGTAGTCATATGACAATGGACATTGAATAATAGGCCTAGATTCTTGTTACATTTATGTACTTGTTATTTGTATTAATTCAATCTGATATTCTCTCTCTCTCCCTACATATATACTGTATTTATAAAGCTTGTACATTGTACATTGGTTAATTTTATTTAATACTGTTCAGTTTCTATTTCAGTGGACCTCAGTTGCATATATTTGTGTGGAATATGGATGATAACACCAGCATGCCCTGCAAAATGTGTTAATAATGATAATAATAATAATAATAATAATATGATTTTGAGGAATCCTGTAGTTGAGGTATCCTGTAGGCTTTTGCTTCCCTTTTTATAAGGAGCACGTGATAACCCACTGCATTAATATTGCAGCCTTCCTACCGCAGGTAGACAGCGCTGGTATTATTTTCCGCAGCGGGAGTGAAAATGGGCCTAAAAAAAAAAGAAAAAAAAATCCCTGTGACATTTACCGTTCTGCGCGCCGTGCGAAACGGGTGCAGAGCCGCCGCGGCGTGCGGTCGAGGCTTTTCCCCGTTTTCTAAAGGCTGAGCCTGTCCCTCCAGTTTTTACATTGTTGCGGACGCATCCCCTGTGTATAGCAAAGGAGTCGCCCGCCAACCGCGTTTGTCAGAAGGGATGCGGCCCAGCGCTGCTTGCGCCGCGCGCATTCACTGCGTCGTCGTAACGGCCCCTGAAAAGCCATGAATCCGCCATTGTCTGCCACCCCTGCGTGACCCCTGACTTTATTTCCTGTTAAACGCAGAGAATGCGGTTTACTAGAAAATGGAAACTATGAAAAAGCTGTTTGATTTACATCAAAAAAGTTATATAAATGTAAAACTATAAATACATTCATAACCTGGAAATATTATTGTATGACATTACCTGAATTATTTATGTTTTAAAAGCCTGATCATGCTCTTAATTACAATTTGTTATATAATGAGTCTTAAGTGGACACATGTATCGGATTAGTCATTTGTGGGCTAATTGTAATTTTTAAAAACAATAATTTTACCCTTTTTTTCCAAAGGAAAAATGTTTTGATTTTTTGGTATATTTGTTTCATTTATATAAATGTTCTTCTCTTCCTGTTCTTCATGCAAATAACTTTTTTAGTACGATGGTCACTAGAAGGGTATGTTCTATCACTAACAGAAAGAAAAGTAAAATGAACATGTTTTTATATCGGCCAGCTCTGCTCCGTATAAAATTTTTAAATCGTGCTGGGAGCTTGTGGATCTTCCCACTCAGGGCTCTACAGTCCTCCATTTTTGCTCCTGAAAATTGATGTGTGCTAACTGGAAAAAATAATTTGTGAGTACATTTACAAATTGGCATGCATTAGCGAGCTCCTAAATTTTTAAACTTCGGAGCACACATGCACTTTGGGAAACACGTTTGCGTGGGGCCCCGCCACCTCGAGATTCTTCGCGTTAGCGCATTAGCTTCAGGCGACAAAATCGAACGTCGGGTGTCTGCCGGGTGGAGAGAGTCACGGGCGAGGGGCCGGTTCGCCCCGCGACGTATCGATATCCTCGACGCGTCGCTCGTCCGCCGCGACGCGCCGGCGGCCGGCGCGGCTGTCGGGGACGAGGCGGCGATGCGCCCTGTGGTCTCCGCTGCTGCTGTGCTTCACCCCGCCGGGGGGGAGCAGCTGACTGGGTCTGCCGACGCGTTGCCAAGTCTGAGCGGGCCTGAACTCGTGACCCCCAGTGTGTATTTTTACTGAAGCATGCTGAGCTATATGAAGTAGAATACCGCACTGTATAAACAAGCACAACGGCGTATGCCACTCGCAGGAAAGGAGGAGGAGGAGGAGGAGGGACCTCTGTGCAAGGCCGGGGGTTTCTTTTTTTTCTCCGAAACGCTGCTTTTCCTCTTTTTTTTAAAGCGCCCCTCGCTTTCGTTCCGTTCGGTTTTCTCTCTTCCAGGGGAAAGGGAATGCCGAGACGTCTCGAGAGTTCAGGTTATTGACGAGGCGCGCGCGCGTACGTGTGCGTAGGTGTGTCTTTAGAAGTGTGTGTATTCCTGTTTGTGTGGGGATGAATTTGAATGTGTGTGTGTGCACGTGTGTGTGTGTGTGTGTGTGTGTGTGTGTGTGTGCATTCATAGTGCTGTGAGTTGTGTTTGCGCATTTATGTGTACATGCCTTTAAGTGTAAGCATAGGAGTATGAGTTACTCTTATGTGTGTGCATGAGCATGTCTGAGTAGAACCATTTTGGACAGAGAGGTTGGCACGTACAGGTTGGCTGGGTAGGTAAGGGAAGCCAGACATCAACTTAAGCATTTCTGGGTGTCAGGTTTCAGGCCTGCACTTTCTCCCCTGGAGCCTCTAGAAAGACTGGATCTCATCCACAGCCTGTAGAAACTTTCCTTGACTTTTAGGAGCCTAAAATATTAAATAGGATTTTTGGAAATACTGTTTCATGGAGGATAGGTTTGGATAGTTACAGTTTCAGACCTAAATTACATTAAATGTATTTATGTTGTTAATATGGACCATATAGGGTTGTCACATTTATTAGTTAGCCTTCATGTAGACTGTTATTTAAACGGAGTCACAAAAATATAGCTATTATGAAAAATAAGTCTTTGCTTTTTGTCAGATTTCTTCACTTGTCACAACTGTGCAATTGCTTTTGGGACAGTTATTTTTTCTTGATCGGTAATTGTGTGTTATATTTTAAGATATATATTTAAAAGAGCCTGTTAGGCACCGGAAATGTATGACGTCAATTAGTGTAGCTTTTGGTTTTCCTTATTCTGAATGGAGTGATTTTTTTCATACCAAAAATAAGTTTGTTTGTGAACAATGGTATGGCCTCTTCCCTCCCCTCCATGAAAAGGCTGTGTCTTCATGGCTGCACCCACATCCATGTTATGTAACGTCTCAGACACCGACAGTACACTTCCAAAAATACACTCAGACAATGAGCCTCAGCAAGATCGAACCTGGCAAGCTCAAGCACATGTATTTTTAAATTTGCTTGTTCTGCTGTCCTCTTATTGCTCTGTTGTTTCCCTTTGGTTTAATCCTTGTGTAATTGTACATGCAGTTTTTGGTAGATAGTAAGGCTCAGTTCAGCTGCTGTTGTCTCAGTCAGTTGGCCCTGTCGGAACATAGTCCACACCATTCGGCATGCTTCAGTTTGGTTAACCAGTATCCTAATTCTGATAGGGTATGATCTTTAAGGCTTGATCAACTGTCTGAAGACCCTCCCACCTATACGCGTAGTGATTTAGTGTGTTACTGCAGGATTCGTCAGAACTGGATAAGCGGAAGTGAACGGCAATCAATAAATATTTCTGTGTGTGAATATCTGTGTATGTTTTGTTGCTGAGCTTTTTTTAATAAACATAATCATTTGCGATGGGACTGACAAACATTAAGTGAGATGGAAGGTCATTTTAAGGTAGGGGCTTCTGACAATTTTACAATGACATCATTGAAAAGGAATGAAGTAGCCCATTACTCATGGGAATTGTCAAGTTTCATGACGCACAGAAACTTGTTCCTTCTCTGGCACGGTTTTACATGCTTTGCACCCCAGCGGACGATTCTCTTGGTTTTTAAAATATACAGTGGCATTCCATCGTAGCCAGTGCTCATGTTATGCCCCCCCCATTCTGACTTTGTGGAACTTTTTCCCTTCTGTGTGACTGCCCCAGCTTTATGAAATTTTTGTCATTTCCCTTGTTGACCTCTAACCAGAATGGTAGGAGTCCCATCAGTAGCCTTGCAGGCCAGTGCTACCCAGCCCTGTTCCTGAAATGAAAACCTACAGGACCCGTTAAATTCAGGAACAGGGCTGGGCGGCCCTCTTGTTAACCATCCCCTGACCCCTCTCCAAAATCATCTGGGCTGAGAGGTTCCAGTACATGAAATATAAAAGTATAATATTTACCCATAAAGTGGATATTTACTATAATGAGACAGTCTGACAGACCTAATTGTAGAAATTATGATATTTGAACTGTATATACTGGCAATATTAATGACTGCATGCATGGAACCATATTTCTTACTTACAAAATTCCATACAAAATTAGGAAAGGGTTGGGGAGACTGTGATTCTGTCTGTAGGGTGGCCAACTTTCAGGCTGTTTGCAAATCCCGGGTGTTTGATTGCCCTCTCTGTAATGTTGTGCCATGTCTATCTGTAACTCTTTCTGCTTTCCATGTCTGGCTAATGTGAAAAAAAACATAGAGAGGGTGGACTGTCCATTCTTTCTATTAACAAAATAATCGAATTCGGAAAGGTCTGTTTTTGATTGGAACCCGCATCCCCCACACATCAGTGTAAATATGAATGTAGTGTTATGCAGTGCTGTATCAGGTCATCCTGATTCTAGATGAGGTGCGTAAGTGCATTTCATTTGTGAATCGTCTTTTTCTGTACCACAATGTTGAATTAATCTTGATTCTCGTCTTTGATTCAAACCATTCCTTAGGTAGAATTTATACAATAGTGGCTGTGAGCCAAACCTTTCACTTTTCTAATACCTGGCTCCTCTCGGATCCTGTTAACTTATCAATTTGACAGAGGTTTATATGGTTATCATAGCAGCCATTTTGAGAAATTAGAGATTTCGCATTGTTTGGTAAAGTTGTTGTACAATCTCACGGTTTTCTATTTGGGATAAGACTTAGCTGTGAGGGAAGGCTTCAGCAGCTGCATTATAGGGTTGGTGGTGCGGAGTATTTAAGTGAAAAGCTGTGTCTCTTACCTGTACGAAGACTCTGTTTCAACTTGAAGTGTACTTTTCACCTCTTTGTCATTATATAATTAGGCGTCAAGTTTGCAGTTGAAGAACCACCCCGAGAACAATGGCCTCTTTCATAAATCTGTACCTGTGGAGTTCATTTCTGTCTTCCAGCAAATCCCTTGAATGTGCCCTTGTTTATCGAAGAGTCGCATGACAGAATCAGCTTAACTTTTACCTAGAAAAAATCCAAGTCTATCCAAAGGCTAGTTATTACGCTCAATCTTACTCTGAATAGGTCTCCATTGTTCCATAAATTAGGCAATTTTAATGCCATTATTGTTTAATGCAAGTTAGCATGACCTTTTAATTTTTATGAAAGTATTTTCAGATATAATTCACTTTGTGCCAGTAAGCTTGTTTAGAAACCTATATTGTGAGATTTGGGATTGGACATTTGCTGAATGTTTGTTGCATTCCAGAGTTCGTGCCATTGTTTTTTGGAGGACAGGAGGGTTTTAAAGTGGCCAAACTGGCTATTGTTTGTTAAAGGGCAACAGAGTATAAGAGAGGGTTTTGAATTAGCAGAGTTTTAAAAACGGTACGATAATTATATGGAAGAAGGAAAGAAAACAAACATTGTCTTTTAGAGGAATGATATGTAAAGCAAGCGGCACTGTAACTATGAAAAAAATGAACAGGAGAATATTTAAGAAAAGATTTCTTATTTTTCATTTAAAGTTTTAATTTCTAATTTCAAAAAGATGCAAGGAGTCACTCATCAGGACGATGGTTTCACTTAACCGTAGGCTACATACTATACTTGGAAAAACAGTTTGGGGTATATTTTGTAGTTGACCAGAGCATATAGAAAAAAAGAATATTGTGCTTTGCATGCTATTGCTCACATTACTGTAAACCATCATTATCAATACAAATCATTTTGTATTGTGCAACATTTTTTCATTGACAAAAAAACTTGAAAGGGCTCAGCTATTAATACCAAGGCATACAAGCCCAAACACTGATTTTTGTTTATCAATTATCTAAACTGACTTTCAGCTTGCAAGTTGGGAGATACACTAGGCTATTTGTTCCATTTTATGAAAACTCACACTATTCCATAACGGGAAAAAAAACAATATTTTAGCCAACAGTTTTCCGAAAAGAAATGAAGAAAAATGCCCTTTGCCCCGCCAATGTAAACACAGGCATGACAAAATGCCTTTGAGAATGAGGACTTGTATAGGCTAGTGTATACATCTTACAAACATTATAAATTTTTACTGGTGTCAAACACAACGGTTCCTCAAGAGAGGCACTTGCATTGGGAGCTCAGCTTTTTTCTTTTTTTTTTTTAAACTATTCCTCAACAAAAGCCCAATTTTTTAGCCTGTGTTTAAACAGTGTTATGTTTCAGCCCTGGGGATGACCCATTTATAAATATGACTAGCAGCATGATGTAATGTTATTTTTGAAGAGTGGAAAGATGGTGTGTTACAAAGGTTGGCGTGATAATGCTGGAATGGACTGGAGATCTAATTTAGAGAACAGAATGCGTTGTCAAGAGTCATATCAATCCAATGAGATGTTTAGCACCTGTCCATTTCTGCTAGACAAAAGTCTTGACAGTATCCTATTACCTAGCAACTCTCTGTGGGCAAGGGGTTTTACTGTGGTGGGAATTTAGTAGAACCTGCAGATATACAGGTCAGCTTAAACTACTGAATCTATAATATTTTTTGTCGGGAAAATTTAACTGCATATAGCCAAAATGAGAAAGAACCAGGAGAAAATGACTTGACACTCACCCTTTGCTTGTATTCTTGGGTGCAAAGTAACATCGTAGAACTAGCACATATTTTTGTCACATAAAGGAGCTGCCATTTTTGTTTAAAGGCCTTCTTTGTCATTTCAGCGAGACTGTCTTTTAAAGCCAGAAAACACAGAATTCATTTAAAAAATAATGTAAACTAGCAGCCCGGAACAGTTTATTTTACATTGTATCAATACAGCTGATGTAAGTGTCCGCTCTAATAAAATACGCCGTGGTACAGGCCTACGTGCCCTTCCTGTTGATGTCTTTCCGAAGATCGGAGGCTGAATGGCAATGTTTCGCTCTGTCGTGCGAGTGGAGCTTCGCCTGTGTTTATCCGGGGTTCTACATGCTGATGCAGCAGCAATTGCGAAATATGCGGCAGCATCTACAGCTGTTCCCCCAATTGCGCTGCCTATTCAACTTCTGAGACGAGCTAAATTCCGTCGGTGAACTGACAGCGTCGGCAGTGTCAAAAACGTCACCGTCAGGGCTATGTTTTTCTTCAGGTTTGAAGAACCCCCCCCCCTTCCATTTTAAATCTTAATTATTAACCCATATATTGGCAGCCAGTCGGATATGCTTGAGTAGCCACGTAATGCATTTTGCTCACCGTTATTACCAGGCTTAAATTCTGAACTCAAGCACAATTAAGGCTCCTTATAAATTATGCAAATGATCACTGGCCTAATTGAGACGTGTTAATCATATTTTAAGAGCTTAATTAGGGGAATATAGCTGTGGCGTGATTTGGTAATTAACTGTGTCAACAAGTTTGGAGCGAAACGACCTGGCTGTGCCGTAGAGGAGTCCCCTTCCCGCGTTTACAACCTGCGTATGTTCGCGAAGGGGTCCGAGAACGAGCGGCGCACCTTTCCCATGACCTTGCTTTTAAGGCACGGTATACGACATAGAGAAAGGTATCTCTCTCTCTTTCTCCCCCCCCTCTCTCTCTCTCTCTCTCTCTCTCTCTCTGTCTTCCTCCTCTCTCTCTCTGCTTCCCTCTCTTTCTCTCCCACCTCTTTCACTCTCTCTTCCTCCACTCTCTCTCCTCTTTCTCTTTCTCGCTCTCTTCCTCCTTTCTCTCTGTCTCTTCCTCTCTCTTTTTCTCTCTGTCTCTGTCTCTCTCTTTCTCTCTCTCTCTCCCTCTCGTTCTCTCTCTTTTTCTTTCTCTCTCTCATGTGCAAACAACTCTGGCTGCGGGCCTGTATTAAATTAGCTTTAATGGGCGTGCGAACGTGTGAATGGAGGGCTCGGCGTTTCCTGTTTTGTAATTGTAATCACCTCGATGACAGCACGAGGAAGACGGCGTCTAATAATAAGCGCGGTGGCTCGCAAACGCCACCGGCCCGCGGTACGAATGCCCGCTCGTTCATATCCGCGTGCGCGCGGGGGGAATTGATTTTACAAATAAAGGAGGAAAGGGTGGCGAAAGAAAAATCCTTCTTTAATTGCCATGTGAAGTACAGCAGTTCAAGATAAGGTGTTTTTTTTTTTTTTAACCTCCGCACAGCTGTGGCACTGTTCAAATATGCCAAGGTACACGATTTCTCTTGAAAAGGTAATGAAAGATCGGTGGTGGTGTCTTATTGTAGCAGTGTGAAAACAGTGTCTGCTGAGTTCAGACTAGAGAGAGAGGAGAGAGAGAGCACACACATACTCGCATCCAGTCATCCGATATGACTCGTTTGCAAATATATCTTTGCTTTTATTACTGTCACAACAAGACCTTTTTTTAGGTCTCGCCGCAATTATAAAGCACTGGTCTGTTATCGTGTAATGATAGAATATATTTTTTCTTCTTGCGATTTAAAATGGCTTCTGTTGTTAGTTGTTTGACAGATCACATTTGAGGTGGTTGCACTTTAATGGTCCACCACTTAGTGTACAAGAAATTGCTTAGGACTGAAATTTGCCTGCAAACACGGAGAGGTTTTATCAGCTGCAGGCTCTGTGTTGGTGTTTGAGTCACTGGTAGCGATCCCCGCCCAGACTGAACACACAGCTGCAGCTTACAACTGCAAGAGCGTAAGACAGTGACGGAGCGAGTATTTATTTTTCTATTGTTTTTTTATTTTTATTTTTTATTTTTTTTTCGGCTTTTGGTTTATGGCCTTGTAGCTGTGTGTGATAATTCCTGTTGATCCATGCAGGCTGCGGAATCTCAGATAACCTCCCAACAGACACACACACACACACACACAAACACACACACACATTCTCTGCCCCCCCCTTCCCCCACCCCCCCTTGCTCCTAATCTAAACATTTCATAAATGTATTAAAATCCACAAATGTGTCGCGTCCGTTAGAGTTAGCAGCCAGCGCCGCTCTGAAATGGTGGTTGCCATACCAACACCCCGGGAGTTCATCTTCCTTAATTCGAGGGCTGGAGTCGTGGTCCCCCCATCCCCCCCCCCTCCCCAGGCCCGGCGCCGGATGCAGGCTGCAGCAGCGCGGCGTAGCGGCCACGCCGGCCGAAAAAAAGGGGCCCGGCCCCCGGTGCGGCCCGGCGCCGGAGCTGCGAGGGGGCCTTTCACAACTTAGCAGAAATGACACAAATTAATATACACTACTTAAACCAGACCAAGATTAATGGCTCTCTTTCGCGGCAGCTTAGTCCAACTGTCACTCGCCGGGTGCTCGTTGGACAAAATCAACACTAATCAACATTTATTCCTCTTTTGCCCTGGGCTCAGAGGAGTGCTGGCGGGACTGCATCGTCCCCCCCCCCACCCCACCCCACACACACACACACACACTCACACACGCTCACACACCACACACGCTCGCACGCGCACGCCCGCCCCACCCCCCCCGTCCGTCTCGCTACGCTTTTCACCTCTCATCCAGCACCGCCATACATCAACCCCCGGCGAGCCGTGCCACTCCTCGTAGAAAAACGAGCTTCTTTCCATCAGGGCGCATTAGATCCCTGATAGATTTTCGCTTTTAATTTGCATTTGATATTTTACACTGTAAAGTAAGTGTTCCCTCCCATCACCATGCAGCTTGTGTGCGCATGTATACCCCCACCGCACTTCCCCCCTCTTATTCTGAGGCCTACAGTATTCTCTTATCTCTGTCCTCAGCCTCCCATTGCATTAGCCGTATCAGTGTGCATTATGTTGGCAGGCGCACACATACATTATGTACATACGTAAGTAGATTCCCCTCAAAGCGGCCTCATTCGCTCCTTTTTTATATTGCTGGGAGACTGAAAATCCCCATGTGTTTACAGGGGCTTGCGCAGCATTAAGGGGAAAACAATGCGAGCGGTTTGCAGAATACCTGGGGCCTGCTGGCACCCCCGGATTAGCGTCTGTCGTCCGTCCGCCTTTTCACCGGCTCCCGATCCTCGTGCCTCCGTTTAAACCCCGTTTATTTTTGAAATTAGCGCGGAAAAAGGAGCGCAGATTCCCAGATTTCAGCAGGTACCGAATTCAATTACGTGCTATTCACAGCTAGCCGCTGCTAGCGCCCCAGCAGAATCTATGTGGCCGATTACAGCAATTATGTATTTGACCACGTAATTTTGAGTCTCTGGGAGATGTTTGGCTGAATGTGGCGCACTAGTGAAAATGAGGTTTAATTTGATAATTATAATGTTATTAATTTGTGTTGCCATAAAATAATATCAGCATCGAGCCTGTGTATGAGAGCTTCTAGGATCCAAAAGGAAAATGGCTGTTTTAAAAAAAATTATTTTGTTAGCAAAGATTTTAAAATTCCAGCACTGTTGAGGTGAGGGGGGATGTTGTAAGTTGGGGGGGGGGGTGTCAATAACAGAAAGCAATGCATCGCAATGAGGTGTGTTTCACCGTGCCGTATGCTAATTTATGTTAATGAATGTCAGCGCTACAGATTTTTTTTATTCTCCGCTGGGGTGAGTAACAAAGGGCCATCGCGGTTTCCCCCGCGTCCCGACGCCAGGACCGGCAGCGACGGGACGCGAGGTGAGGGCGATAAATTTAGGTTCCGTCCTCCGCCGCGGGATGTTCTGTCGTCCCCCTGGCCGCCCCCCCCCCTCGCTCATGCAGGGCCTCCTCTTCTGGAAATGACACCAAATATCACGTGCCCCCACCCACCCTCAACCCCCTGCTCGTTCAGTACTGCCTGCCTCTGCAAATTCTTCATAATTACACATGCTAATGTCTAGTAGTGATGAACTGCTGTTTCTCATTACATCCTCTCGCTTCCCTATTGTGTCTGGGAGGAGAGAGGGAAAAAAAGGAACCGTGCCTCGTCCGGGATAATGTACCTCCGTGGAGAAAAGAGAAGATTCCCTGGATCATTGTCCTCACAGAAAGAATGCTAAAAATAAGGATCGCAAACGAGCTCATCTGGCGGCTCTTTGAATGTCATCCGAGAAGAGGTGTTCTATTCTGTCAGTTGATTGAGGGATGACAGACACAGGTAGCTGTATTGGTCTGGCTCACCTCTCGACCCTGGGTGCCCAGAGAAAGGGGACAAGCTTGTCAGTGGCTGTCAGTGCTGGAAATGACATCCGCAGTGAATATGTACGTGTCACATTGATTAGACCCATTTCTTCCGCTCGCAACAAAACACGTGGCTTTCTCCCTGTGTCACCACCAGGCCGCAAAACCAAAATCTCTTTTGTTATCAGAAAGGTTTCCATTACATGTATTTTCACAAAAAACGTTTGAGCACTTTTGCCGGTATTTTGTGGATAAAAGTGTCCCCCTGACTATTTAAACCTCCAGACTGTGTCTGTGGTATTCCTTCTTCGTTTGTGGAAGCAGAAATCCATAATCAGATGTGAAATGCATGCGCATCCTGGCATGACAGTGGAATTACTGTTCACTGTTTTCTTGTCTTTGAGAGCCATCATTGTTGGTAATTTTTTTGTGTGTCCTTTTGGAAATGCATTGCTGCAGTAAGTGGTTAGATGCCCATGAGAGTGTTACTCTCTGTAACACTTTTATGAGCGTAAAAGAGAAGAAGGAGTATTTTGCAAAATGAAATTAGAAATTGACAATTTTCCGAGTGGAATAAATCGTAATTCTTTCTTGTTTCAGGAAAGGGCAAAAAAATTTGCCTGCACTTACTTCCTATTTTTTTTTGACAGCAGACTTCCTGTTTTTTTTTTTTTTTTTTTTTTTGACAGCCGAGTTAATTCCTGTCCTTACTGTAGACGGGGAACTCGCAGCGTTTCCCACCGGGCGGCGCGGCGCTCTGACCCGTACGGCGGGAGGCGGCTCTGCGTACGGCAGGGCGGAAGACGAGCGGCTTCGTTTCGCCCGTCCCGTTTCCTAGAATTCGTTTTTCGGGGGGCCCCGACGCACTCGGCCCGAAAAGTCTGAGATCACGCAAGGGCCTCGTCCGACTTAAGGAAAGACTTAAGGAAAGGGAAAGGTGCATCGGAGGCGGGGTTTTTTTTTTGATGATTGGCGCAGCGGCAGATTTGCTCTGAGACACTTTTCAGTGTAGTCATTAATCCCTGTGGTGCCATACTGTGTGTGTGTGTGTGTGTGTGTGTATGGGGGGGCTGTTTTACATAACTGAAGCAATCTCTAGCTGCGTTGTGGGGGGAATGGCAGTTCAGGTGGGCTCTCTGGATCTTTAAATAGAGCGCTCCAGCGCGGCGCGGGGAGCCGGTGTGAGCGCGCAGGCCTTCCACGGCGAAACCGGATAAATCCGCCGGGGGGGGGGAGGGAGCACGTCGCCGATTTGGATCGCTTCCCGGCGCCGACACGAGCGACATCGCAGGTAGCTCTTAGCGCAGCGGGGCGAAGTACAGGATCTCTTGCAGGGGTCAGCGCTTGGCACGCTCGCTTGGCAGCGCAGGCACATAAAAAGAGCGCAGGGGCGACGGCAGAGGGTAGAGCTGGAGCCACCCGTGACACCCAGAGGGGATTGTAATCGAGGCGAGAAAAAAAAAGGACAGAAGTGTTTTTGCGTCGAGAAGCGATTCTCTGCTGCTCTCAGATTCTAGTGCTGTTCAGTTGTATTTATTTGCTAGTTTTAGATTTTTGTGAATGAATAATTTTGCTGTAAATACTGTGAATATTAGACTGATAACAGATACATTAGCACATCTGTGATGCAAACACAATAGAAATTGAGGTTGTTCAGAATCCTGAAATATTGTTTTTAAAATGTAATTCTTAATATAAGGTCAAAAAAATGCCAGTTATAAAAATTTGAATCTTTCGTGTATTGAAATTGTTTTGTTCCCTGCCTCTTTTTTATTAATCAAACCCTTTTTTTCCCTCAATTTTTGACAGTGGCTTGTATTATTATTGTATTATTTTGTGTTGAGTGTCTTGGTCAGCCTCTAACTCTGAGGTTTGTGTTTTTGAGGTTCTTCTGTATGATTTGATATACAGGTTAAATACTATATAAATTACATGCAGTGAGAGCCTAGTGTACACTTTCTTGGCACAGGCCTTTTGCAACTATAAATAAGGACAAAGAGTATATTTATCTTTGTCATTTGGTTCCAAAATATAGGTTAATACGGAATTTGACCTTGAAAACATTGTGTGAATTTCCCTGGCTCACATTCTGGAGCATAAAAAAACCATTTTAACAATGGTTTGATTGAATATTTCATGGCTCCTCCCTCCCCGGTACCTTTGCATTGACAGCTTTAAGCCCTCTTCCCTTCTGTTTGCCAGATTGTCTTTGCCAGTGTTAGTTATGCATAGTTAACTCCTCCCGGTATTCTATAAATGACTGTCATTTCTTTTTCTTTCTTTTGCATAATCAGCGTTATATTCAGCTGTCTCCTCTCGCGCACCTTTGGCTCGCGGGCGATGCTTTCGGAATGCAGAGATTGGGAAGGGAGGGGTCGGGGGAACAGAAGGGGGTTGGGGGGGCGCGCGCTTAAATCACATCTGGACTCGGATCTGGAGCTCTGCGAGGGGGCGGTCCTTCAAGCTGTGACCCACTGCCCCGTGTATGTCAGGCTCCGCGCTCCATAGCAGAAGACTCAGCTGAGAGGCAAAGTGTCTGTTCAGAGGGCTCCATTTTGGCTCAGGCCTTCTTTCCGCGACGTTCTTAATCCGTCACAGTTCTCTAAGCGCTGGGGCTAATAGCTGGCAAAAGCGGAAAAGGAATTTTTCTAGATTGAGGAGCCCGACTAGATGCTACAGTCGAATGGGTTGGACTGGAGATGGATACGACATGCACACACAAGGCTGCAGAGGTAAATATGGGAACAGGAAAACGCATTTCCTCTCAGTCTGACAGGACTGCAGGCTCAGCGTCCACGACGACCACGTCTATGTTTTGGAAAGGCACGCGTACCCGAACGGCGCTTAATGGTCAAGCTAAAAATAAAATTCGTAGAGCCGCAGCGCAAATTGTAAAGCGTAGCCTTCTAATCTCATGGCCACAGACAAATCGGGCTTATCAGAGCCCATGAGTTAGGCCTATGTCTTTTTAAAGAACACTGAAAAAAAATCTTAATTAAAAATGCGTCAAGTGTACTATTAACCGCGATTGAAAACGTCACGGTTTCAAAAACCGCAAGAATTTTACAAGTTACGGTTTCTAGCCACAACATTCGATGTTCCATTTGACACTACCCTGTCAAAACTCCTCTTGCGAGTCACATTGTTTCTGTGTGCTGTGTGCCTGGCTGGGTAGCGGCTTGGTAGTGCCAAATATGGTGACTGTGTCGGTGTACCAAGAGGAGACCGTGAAAATGGCAGAAAATTTTAGATATCTAAAAATTGAACAGGGAGTTGCTGAAGAAGACGGATAGCCTATCCAATTTACAAAACATAACGACAAAAATGGCCATCAAAGGGTCCAACACGTCTAACATGCTTTAGCTTCTTAGCGATCACCATCCATCTTTGCATGCCCATGCATGGTAAAAAAAATGTAACTGGCTAACCTTAGCTAAGTTTAGGGCTGGCCCAAAACTGTTAAACTCACCATGGCAGAGCAGTCCTCTGTGCAAGCTTACGTTCCTTTTCATTCAAGCTGATTTTGCAGTGATGCGGTATCGCTAAAATGCACCTGCTTTTCCTCACCTTACGTAGCCTGTATGTTTTCTGTAGAAAGTCGGCTTTCATGCTTTATGTGCAGGACTGTAAGAACGACGTGGAAAAATACAATAAAACGTTTAATTGTTAAATTTTTTACGTCGGTAGTGTCACATAATAACTTACCGCGTAATAATCGTAAAACCGTGAAACCGCGATATTTCGTCCGACTGTAATCGTGCCGTCAATATCTCATACCGTTACATGCCTAGTCAGGTCATAGCTGCCTGACCGAATGATTCGGTCTTCTGTTTGTTATGGTGCTGTACTAATTGATCTGAGGGCAAAGGATGGGACGTTTTAATGAAAAGTTGTCAATGCGCTCGAATCCTCAAAATATTCAAACGCAAACCTCTCTTTTTTTTTGTTTACCAGTCACCGAGCAGACTGTTCTCTTGCCGAGGGCGCTCCCTCAGAAACCGCGTCGACGCGACGCTGGCGATAATTTCATATTCTAAAGAGGGGCGCGATAAAAAAGGAGGGTTAAGAGCTTCGAGGGTAGTTTAACCTTGATGAAACAGTTGTTTCAATGAGGTTGATTTTCTCCCATCCGTCTTCATCCATCACGGCGAGGCTGAAGTATGCAAATGAGGCCGACTGATAGGAGTACAGTGCGGTTAAATGGACCGTTTCCAATGTTCTGCGTACCGCACTGACAGGGCCATACTACTTACTCTCCAAATTTAGTGCATCTTCAATAATTCTCTCTCCCCCCCCCATCGCCCCAAGCCTCACCCCTCACGCCATATCAAAGATGTACGGCATAACGTCAAAAAATGTGGTGACTCATAAAATATTGATAGTAGGTAAAAAATTTTATTTTTTTATTTTTTTGCGCAGGAGCATTCTTGTCTTTTAACTGTGTCAGCACAAGCTGAAACGGTTATCTATGCCCGTTTGTACGGATTTTAATGCGGGTTTTACGATGTTATTTCCCCCCAATGCGTTTTTCACCTCTTCAGGATCAGTATCATTGTACACCATGGACACCTCTTTAAAAAAAAAAAAAAAAAGTTTTCGAGTATGCAGCGTTGGAGAATTTAATTTGACTCAGGATTCAGCGAAATTATTGCCGTCGCACTTTTGACTGCATAATTACACTTCTGGGGTAAACTTTTTTTTCAGTGTAATTGTGGTCATGTTTTTTTTAATAAAAAAAAAAATTACATACAGCTTTGTCGCTTTTTTTTTTTTTTGGGGGGGGGGGGGGGGGACTGTCTCTGCGTGCTCATCTTTGTTCGTTGTTATATCAGAGCATAGAACAAATTTAGTAGGGTGCGGGGTTTCCCCCATTTACCATGTCATATTTTCGTCCATGTTGTGAATATTGCCCCTAATGTTTTACTGTTAATTTAGCCGGTTGCTGTTTAAACGTGATTATGACATTTATTTCTTTATGGGCTAATGAAATATACAGTTTCAGGTGCAGCTTGCTTGCATAAAGGCCCTGTGATCATTGCTTTGCAGTTTTTGCTTTATGACTGATGTAATTGGACATGTCTTTTAAGCATGTAATGCAACGTTTCAGTATGCGTACATGATATGTATGTAAGATAAATTATTACGCCAATACAGTGAAGCAGTGAAGAACCAAGAACACGCTATTTGCATGTTTGGAGTTTGAACAGACTTGCCGTGTTTTTGTAAGACGGGCGGCTGTACTGAACGTGGCGCAAAATATTTGACTTCTGTGATTTATCTCCTGCTCGCTGAAGTGATTGATTTTACTTCTGCCGTTTTTATCCCCCAGTTCACAACTCATTTCATAGCACATCCTCCAGCGAGGGTGGGAACACAGTCCGTGTCTGTCTTTTTACTGGACAGCCACTGTAAAGATATAGCTGTCAATCACTCACTTCTCTCCCGGGGTCCCCTCTGAATATGGGCTGTGGGTGGGTCTGAGGGAGATTGATGGCTCCCGGAGCCTATTGGGCAGGGAGGCCCATCGATCTCTGTCTGGAGCCCCTCGCACAAGCCTGCAGCCCAAACCGCTGAGTGCCACTAAAAATATTAACATTAATGAAGACCGGTTAAAGATTCACGTGGAGCCCAAGCGAATGAAACTTTACGAGGCCAGCGTGCCGTAAAACGTTATGATTTATTTAGCGACACCGAGGCTCGTCAGTTATTGCTTGGAGGCGGCAACCCCTTTGTGACGCCAGGATGTGGGGGATTTTCCTTGATTGGCGGGTGGCTCTTGTGGAGCGGATGGAGGGATGCTTTGGTTAGCCGTCGCATTCACCTGTTTTGCTCCTCAGGTGTAATCTCAGGTAGTCGGTTTTACAGAATCAAGCATAATGATGCACACTGATAGATGACCTATGAAAATAAGAGATGTGTATTAGTAGTAATCTACTGTTTTGGTCTAACTTGAAACTTGCGTTTTGGTGGTTAAAACATATGATATTTGTAACTACTAGAAACTAATAACTAATAACAACTATGTACGCCATTGATTGAAATCTAGGATTAAAGAAAAAAAAAACGCATTACTAAACAATTGTAATTAAACATAACTGTTAAATCAATCCTTCTTTTATTAAGAAGGTGCATGTCTCTCCTCTCCGGTCCCTAATGATGATATGTTGTGCGAGCACCTGTCAGCCTGTATGATTAATTGGAGGGAAAACTTGTGGCAATTTGTCAGGATTTCCATAGCCCTGGCCACCGCACCGGTGGCTCTGCTTACACCTCAGAGCGAAATCCAAAGAGAGGCATCAGGAGTTCTTGCGCTACCCAAGTTGGGCCCTCCTTTCCTAATTAGTTGATTCGAGAAGGGCCCGAGAGTTTTCGCTCGCTTCCAGAGCGGGCCAAGTCAACAGCTACCGGCGGACGCTAATTAGGCGTCCTCCCCCGACCGTCGGCCATTTCTGTCCATTCCCTCCGCCTTTCCGCTCCCTCGACGTCGACCCGCGCTAAATAGCGCGTTCTTTAGGGCGTCGGTTTCCCGTTTTTGGTATGCCGAGTATTAAGCTATCGTCCTGAAGTCCGTGCGAGGCGTGGGTGGCGGACGTCGCGACCGGGCCTCGTTGCGCGGACTGAGGCGGCACGGGTCTGCGTGCGGGGGTGCGGCCCGCCGAAGGGGACGTGGACACGGCGCGAAACTCGCTGCTAGCCACGCGGCACGATGCTAATTCGCAACGCCGATCAGCCGCAGTCGGCGAGGACGCGTAGAGAGAACGTCCGTGTTCGTTTGGCTCGCCCTGATCGGCTACAGACAGGGTTTAGAGTGCTGCAGCGTCCGTGATTCCTGCAGTTGAAAGAGCATCGCTTCAAAGCTCGGAATGTAGAAACTGAAGAAGGTGGACACGCGCCAAACATTCAGCCTCGGGCCAAAACGGTGTACGCGATGTTCGCTCGCCAAGTGCTGCGAGTCTCGTCGCTGGCCCTGTAACTCCCGTCGCGCCCCTGTCCCTGCCAGCTCCGATCCTAGCGCCAGTGCCACAGCAAGCGTCGGGAGAGACGGGTGACACCCGCGTCACGGCGGACGTTCTGCGGTCTTTCCGCCAACCCTCTCGAAGAAGACGCTCGGTGGCTCGCCCTCGAGCGAGAACGCCCGTGTCAGATACTCGTTCTGAGGGACGACGCGCCAGTGAGACGAGGCTCGCGGTCCGAAGCGGGTGAAGGCCTCCGGCCCGTTCCTCTCCGATGCGTCTTCACGTCAGCTCCGTCTCTGCAGAGACCCCGTCTCCGGGGGCCTGACTTCGGTCGACGCAGGAGAGCTTTCCCGCCCAAACGGAGCGCTGTCGGAGCGAACGGGGACGCGCGACGTTTCCGGCTCAAAGACTTAAGCTTTTTGAGGCACCCGCCAGGACGAGCGAGCGTTACCGGATTTCCGGGGCCTCCCACCGCTTCAGTAAACGGGGATTATGAAAGCGCGTATTAGCAGCCTGGCTCTTCTTTTTAGCGTCGATTCCTCACAGTTCCCTGCCTGTGCGTGGCTCCTGTCCTAGCCAGTGTGAAATAGTGGGAGTTAGATTACTATTGAGAGCCCCGGTCTGCACGTCCAACTGTTACTGCGTATATTCGTAAGCTAATTTGAATTGAGCCGTTGCGAAGCCAGACAAAGGTTGGCGGATCTTTAACGCTAGGCACGCCTCGAGAGTCATGTGACAGGGCTTTCCTGCACGCGGCCAGCCTATCGCGGCAGGCTTCCAAGGTGCCTGCGAATGTAGTGTAATCCAAACGACTCCAGAAGATGCACTTGAGCACCGTTTGTAATGCAAGTGAAGGGTTGCCTGAAGTCGTGGGGACCTTCTGATATTCATCTCTTTTTTCCAGAGCCCTTTCATCCCTTTCTCCCACCCCCCCCTCTTTTTTTACTCTCCCCATCATTTATTAATTACGGCAAAAAAAAAAAAAAAATGTTTTTGGCCGAGAGATACCGTTCGGGCTCTGCTTGGCCGTCTGCTGCGATGGCGAGGATTGAAGGTCCTTCCCCAAATCATCCCGTCCCTTTGCTTTGACTGTCGCCGGCTGACAGACCTCATGTTTATTTCATCCTGCGTTCGGGCTGTCTCGTTTCCCTACCCTCCGATGTCATTAACGCGCGGAGAGCGGACCCCGCAGTGCCGCGGCGCCTAATGAATTCCACTGCGGCTCCGCGCTCCCCACCTCGTTACCCCAGCTCAAGGTGTCAAATTAAAAGCAGCCTGGAAGGAGAGAGAGAGAGAGAGAGAGAGAGAGAAAGGGAGCAGGGTGTAAGTGCGAGCGTGTGATTGTGTCTGCGTCTGTGTCTATATATGTGTGTGTGTGTGTGTGTGTGGGGGGGGATGCTTGTGCGTATGTGTTTCTGAGATTTGATTTGGAACATTTGCGGTCTGTGTGTGCATTTGTTTCTATTTGCGTGTTTTGGTGTCTGTGTGAGCATGTGCATTTTTGTGTTTGTAGAGCTGTGTGTGTGTGTGTGTGTGCATTTCCATGCTTGTGTATGTATGTATGTGTGTTGAATGGGTTCCTGTGTGTGTATGTGTGTGTGTGTGTGGCGTTTCTGTGCTTGTGTATGTATGTGCGTTTGTATGGGTTCCTGTGCGTGTGCTCGTTTGTGTGTGTGCGTGAGGGGATGTGTGCGGGTTTGTGGGGTGCCAGAGTGTGGCCGTGCGTGGGGGTGGGAGAGCAGACAGGGTGTTCAGACTGTGAGGCTTGTGGTGAAGGCAGCCCTTTTGTGGACAGTGAAAATGAGCCATGCTAGTGGAGGGCTTTCGCCAGGCAGTTAGCATGGAGCAGATTCATCTGTACATGTGACATGTACCGAGACCTTCATTTTATATGGTATCACAGGTATTAATGGTGATCGTAGTGATTATCGTTTAATAGAACACATGATGTACGCTTTTAATTTGTACTGCGTCCTTAGAGGTGCTTTTATTTTTGCTCAGATATCCTTAAAATGTGTCATTATTTCAAATAAGAGAAATGGGTAAGTGTCTGACGGGACAAATATTTTACAGCTTTATTAGAGTATTACAGCGTTGCATTCCGGTGCAATTTATATCCGAGGTCTAAGTAGCTGCCTATATATTCTCAAAATCCTCTAAAGCTTTTATGTTTCCTTCTGCACTTGGAGTGCATGCTAATTGAAGAGCGAAGCCGCGCTATACCAAATCTTATCGCGATCCCGCCTCAGAGCCTTTGAATGCGATCTGTCTGAGGCAGGAGTTTGAGCCGGGGGGGTGGAGGGGGGGGGGGAGAGCTAACGGTTCCACTTTCATTCAGCCGCAGACAAAGAGCCAGGTGCACCGTTCAGGGCTGAACACCTTGTGAAGAAGCAGAAAAAGGCTGGATAAAAGGGCTTCACTTTTTTTCATATGAAATTACTGCACTTCTTCCCACTCTTAAAAAAATAAATAAATAAATAACGTGCGAAAGGAGAAAGCGACGGCCCGCTCGAATTTGTGCCGCATTTGCCGACGTCGCGTATGTGTGTGTGCGGCAGGAGAGAAGCCGGCTGTGGGAATAGACGTGGGCACGGCATTCATTTCCTGCTCTTCTTATTGTGACAGCCTGGTGTCACGACCCTAATTCTCAATCATAAAACGTTTCCCACGACAACCGTTGCCGTGGCCCCGCTCCCGCTCCCGGCCCGATTTGATAGCCGGGCTCCATTTCCTGTCGCGCTCGGTTCTCTGGCACGCGCGGAGTCGTGTCGCGTTCGCGCGTTTTCAACGGGAGCAAAGATTAAGAAGTCTCATTTGCATAATTAATTGATGAAATCCTCGGCAACGAAAATAGCTAAATTGTATTAATTGCGGTTATTTAGTTGTCATTATTGTGAAAGTAATGAGGTTGGACGTGCGGTGTCGCAGTCGAACGGCGAAGCCCGTGTGATTCCCAGTGAGGGGGGAAATGAGGGCGCTTTGAGGGGGCTTCGCTGACGGCGACGGCTGGCGGCGAACCCTGCCAATCGGCTCGCCGGGCCGTGGAATGATCCATCTGCCACGGGAGGGATCAGTGGGGGGGGGAGGGGAGCGGTAGTGGCGCTGTTGACTGCCATGACTCAAGCTCGCGAGCCTCGTAGCACGTGATGGAGGAACGCCACCCTGTTAGCAGCCAGCAAAAAGGCGACAGTGGCCATTGCCGATTTAGCACGATAGCCCTAGCACGAAACCGCAGCGATGCTTTTCCGAGGCCTGGCAATCGTAAAAATGTCTTTGTTTTCCCGTTGCCGCCTCGACGGTATGGCGACGTACCCCCGAAAAATTCCGAACCAGCGCTTATGCGACGTCGTTTTTCGTAGACGTTTTCGCACGCCGAAAGAACGACCGCGCTATGACGCGAGAAGCTTAAGCGAGCGGTCTGCTTCCGCCCGACTTGGCGGTTGGGTCTGCGTCTCGGCACCTGCTGCCCCCTCCGCGGCCCGCCGGCGAATCCGGTCTCGGCTCCAGCAGTCGCCGAGCAGCCCGCCAGATCACCTTGGCAGCTCCTGCCCACATCTCGTTAGACTAAAAGAATGCGCCGCGTTAATTAATGATATGTAAATATCCTTGAATGGTCCACATTTGCATATTAAGAGAGATTTGCGGAATCTGTGGAGTAATATATTTTAATTAAGGATTAATTAAAAATAATGGGAATTTCATTTCGCCTGGCAGATTCGGTTTAAATTTGAGCGCGGCGCGTCTGCCGCGGTCGATCAGCCGAACGCCAAGCGGCCTCGTGACGTGGCGGCGTCCCGCTCGCTTCTCCGCCAGATGCGACGACTCCTACGTCTACGAACAAAACAACAACAAAAAAAAAAACACAAGCCAAAAAAAAAAAAAAAAGATGTTAAAGCTGGGAGGGGAGGGGGGTGGGTCCCATTTGGCTTAATTGAATTTTTTTTCTCCCCCCCACCCTTTTCTCTCAGTTGCCTGGCGATGGAAGGGAACGGCTCGGAGACACGGAACACTAGTTGTGTCGGCAATTATGTTAATGGGATGCTATTAGGCTATGATTCTGTATGAGCGATTGGGGAGAAGAAGTGCTTCAGCGGGAGAAAACGATAACAGACATGTGCCTCATTCAGACTGTTCCAGCTCTCTCATTTGCATAATCAACCCCCCCCCCACTACCAGGGGGTGTGGCCACAGCTATGGGCATGCCAAAAATCAGGCCAGTATCAGCTCACTGACGAGACAAGACCACAGGTGACAAGTCTCTGAGAACTGAGGGTTTCCTAATGTGATGACAATCTAATACAGTGCTTCTGTCTTCTAATATAATGGCAATTTGCAAGAATCTTTGCAATTTCAGCAGCAATGTAACTTCTCTAGATGACCAGGGAAGATGCAGTGTTTCTATTCGCCGGTACACGTCACATGCGCTGGCGCAGCACCACGCCGCTTAGCCTCCACCTCTCTCTAATTGTCAATCAGTGGGCGTGAGGCGAGGGGGTGGGGTAAAAAAATACACCATACATTGTCAATTATTCCGGGGGATCTAAAGTGCCTGCGGATGATTGAATTAGTAAAAAATAATTGAGCGCAGTGGAAGTGACTGAGTGCCGCTGTGATTTCCTTCTCTTTTTTTTTCTCCTTCTTCTTTTTGTTGCATTGTGCTATTACCATCTGACATGTTTGGAGGCGATGTGAAGGGGGGGGAGGGGGTTGGGTGGGCGAGCGGGCGGGCGGGCGGGCAGCAAAGGGTTGCTTCTTTCATCCCCCCCACCTGCCCGCCCCGCCCCCCTCCCACCCACCCCCCGTTTTTTTTTTTTTAAGGGGCGGCCGAGGTGCTGATATTATTGATCCCGGCCTTCAGGATTCATCATTGATTCTGTGGAGCTGCTCCCCGGCATCTTTATTTATGCTTCCCTTTCTCCTGGTCTTCATGTATTATTCTTTTACTGCCTCCTTATTGTGTGCGCTCTTTTTTTCCCGTGGCTAAGACCTGTCATCTTTAGCCGCGGCGGGGGATTTGATCAGAGAGATCTCCCGGTGCGGGGGGAGACATTAAACACCCTGCAAGACCCCCCCCCCCCCCCCCCTCTACCACCCCCGTCCCCCCTCCCTCCCTCCCCACCCCAGAACCTTTCGCTTCCCCTTAATGAGAATCTCTCCTAATTATTTCAGTGGCTGGAGCGCGGAGGCCGCGGCGGAGTCAGGTCTCGGCGGCGAGACGTGACTGTTATGCTGATAAAGGCGGGGGGATCAATAATTTAGGCCCCGGCCTTAATGGTTCGGCGAGGAGCTGATGTGCCTGAGCTGGAGATTTGGCTTTAAAGGTGCGGCGTAGATTAAAAAAAAATAAAAAAACAGAGCCGTCGCCGGCTTTAGTTAAGCTCGGGGGCGGGGGTGGGGTGGCGGGGTGGCGGGTTTTCGCGCTTTCGTATTCTCCTCTGGAGGGAAACACACACGCAGCCCCTCCGCTTGCGTCCGATGACGGGCGGCGCGTTTGATTGGGACCGAGGGGAGCTCGGTTACTTTTTTACCAGGGCGTGCTCGCGTCCTCTCGGACATCAGCGGGCGATTGGGTCTTTTCCGAACGCGGGTTCGGCTGGCATTTTTGTTCGGTCGCGATCCCGTCTGAAACTGATTTGGCTCTCCCGTGCTTATTAGCCGTTGTGCCGAATGAAGTTCTACAGCCTCGAATGTCGGTATGTTCTAGAATAAAGGCCCTCAAAGTGACTGTGTTTGGACAACCGGGGATTTGGACGTGGCCTCTTACTTGCGGAGCTCTTTTATCCATTACATTACATCTATTCAGCGGACGCTTTTATCCAAAGCATCATATAACATGTGCGCACAGAGGTCATGGGAGCTATACAGAACACTGGTATCCATGGATGTGATCCATGGATACGATTCCGGAACTCCAACCCTGAGTTTCCCTGCTCCGGTCTGGAGCTGCTTGTCCTAGGAGGAGAGGGGGTGCGAGCGCGTTTCAGGTCACCTCCCCTCAGGAACGCGTGCGTCAGGCATAACGAATTCGGCTTCGCGCGGCCCCCCTGCGCGCTCCCCGCAGACCGCGAACGCATGCATTTTTTAATATCCCGCCCACGGGCCCCGGCCGCCGTCCCGCCCGCAGCCCCGAAAAAGCCCATCAGCCACTTTCTCAATTATTAAAGTCGTGATTCCACGCCTCGGTGAAATAATAAAGGGCGGTTGGAACGGGGCGCGGCGAAGGAGCGGGACGAGGTGGGCCCATGCATAATACAGATGGCCTAGCGAGCCGTTCCATCCCCCCCTTTCCACAAAGATGAAACGGCGACCAAGTTTCTCTTGCTCTCTTTCGGTTGACTGAAGATCACATCCTGCGTGCATCAGAGCCGGAGGGTGGGAGAAGACTTGTATGCACTCTGGGCTTGAAACCGCCCCCCCCCCCCTCGTCATGATGGGCTGAAGTGCTGCGGGTCTGTTTCGTGAGGATCTTCCTTCACGAGGCTTTTTTGGGCACTGTGGACCCTGAGGAATAATCGTACTGGAACGGTAAAGTTGGGGTACGGTGTTTGTCCTGTAATGCGGCCCCTCTCTTGATGTGGGATTCCTTAAGCCTGCCCTCTGCCCTCTGGCGAGGTCCAAACCGAATGGTCTCGACTGAAACGTTGTTATTAAATGGCCTCTGCAGATGCAGCTTCCCAAGGCATCCTGCCATATCCTTTACAGTGCTGGTAGAAGCATTATATTTGAATTTGGCTCAGTGGAGAGAGGGGAGGACAGTCTAGCATTATAAACAATGCACAATGCTCTGAAGTAAAAGGAAAACCATCAGGACGTTCCCAATATGCTTGGTCGGATAAGGTGGCCAAAATCAATTTGTTTGATTTGATGAGGTACTATATCATCTATCTTTGCATTTCTGGAGATTCCTGGGCCAGACGTCTGGCCTCTGGTGCATTAATCAGGTGTAATATGGCCGCAAGCTCCGATAACTCAAAATTCCAACCCAGATTCAAAATGGCAGCACCGTGGCAGTCTTAATTTTTTTTTTAGATATTTTTATTTATAGATCATCGATATGCGTGTTAAACTGAGTCAGATTTCGAGGCGTTCCTTCGAATGAGCTGCCTTTCTTCTCAAGCCAGGGAAACGGCGCCGTCGGATTGAAAAATAGGGCTGTTGTTCGCCTTGACTTCGGGTGTGCTGCGATGAATGATAGTGACAAACTAAAGTGTTTAAACGGTGAATTGAAATGAATGCTCCCTCATTGTTGGCCCTGCTGACAATACATTAAAGTTAATACCGCCGAAAGTAAAACGAATGTTTGTTTGTGCGTGCGGAATACACAGGAAGCCCTTGTTCCCCCACAACAAATGGAGGCGTGATTAAATCTGGCTGAGGTAAATCTTCTCCGACTGACACAGAAATGAACGGGGAGCACAAACGGGAGATTTAGTAATTGTGCGGAGAAAGTGAGGCTAATTAATCAAAAAAAGGGCCAGCTCATAAAACACCGTTTCTCTGAGAACGGATGCGTCTGGATCCGGTTGTCTACAGTGCATCAAAAATCCATTATGCTGACAAATAAAATAAGCGGGCTAAATGTTATAAACTGTATTGTTCGCTATATGTTATTGTTGCCAGTTCATGGGGTGCTTATTCAACGTGTGCTTTCATATTGATACTGCGTTGAAGGTGGCTTCCAGTCTAGTGACAGGAATTATCAAGTGAAATTTTTAGCACACGTCAGCAAGCGTCCACACCTTATAAACAGTGGCCATGGAATGAGTGAAGATTAAAGCTAGAAACTACACAGTTGTGAGACGAGTACATTTACATCCACATCCTCGCAGGCCGTACCACTGCAAGCGGTGCCTTTTTTTTCCGTGTGCATGTGAGCGCACATTCTTCAGACTGAGCCTCCCTCCTTCAGATAGCCTTCATTGGATTCTGAAGAGGGATTACTTTCCAAAATGGGATGTTTCCCTTTAGTGGCCACGGGGCGCCGCACATAAAACAAGTATTAGCCGTAATGAAAGCGCCGCGCCCGGTAATCATCTCGCGCGGAAATTCGCGCGCGGAGGACTTGGCGGAGGAGCGGCGGCCCGCAGGTCTACGAACGGCGAGCGCGCGCGCGCGACATCCCGTAATCCCCGCGGCTTTGGACGGAGCCGCCGCGGGCCTCGCGTACGCGTTCGCGCGCGCGTCGGGTAGGGTATTAAGCGCGGGAAGGCCCGACCGCCTCCTCTTATTTTCTCCCCTTTTTTTATATTCTCCCGGAAATAAATACGCAGTTTTTACTGCGGACGGTGACTGCGGAGCGCGATTCATTTTCCTCAGCCTCTGCTCCGGTATCCCGGAGTTGACGGAGTGGTTTTGTAGAATAGAAACATTATGGACTGTTACTGTCAAAGTGTTAAATGTGATATATAGAAGCGGGGGGGCGGGGGGGGGGCGGGGGTTGGGAGGAGGAGGAGGGGGGGAGGGTGCACTGCCAGCTACGTCTGAAGCAGGGCGCTCATGGGAGAAGAAAGCGTCCACATATAAGAAATGAATGAGGTAATGTGGTGGGAGGTAATGGGTTTACGCAGCACTGTGGAACAGAGGAGCTCATTAGAGACTGGGGTTAACCCTGCGCTGCCTGCCGTTCCTCTGTCATCCCCGAAGACGGGGGGGGGGGGGGGGAGACTCTCTCTCTCCGACGGCGGCCATAACCGGAACACCCGCCACCGCTGCCTCACCAGACGCGCGTCCGCGACGGGCGGGCCGGCGTAAGCGGTGAAAACGGCGTACCGGACGTCGGAAGCGGCGAACGGCGCCCTCGCCCTTTCCCCCACTTTCGACCCCGTCTGAAACGGGGCGGAATGCTTTCCGGAGCTTCGTTTGCGCCGATTTCCGCATCGCCCCGGAGAATAAGCAATTGCCTATTTAAGTGGCTGATTCTGAGGGGTAGTGGTTTAATGCGAGTGGTTAGCACTAGTGGATTTTTTCCAGGCAAGGCTATGCAAATGAGCCTTACCCCTTTCAGTTGGTAAAAAAACAAACGAAAAAAAAAACAGCCATATATTATATCGGTTGCTGATTTCTTCAGAAGCCGCTGGCTTCCCATGGTGCGCTTGGTGTGTTAGCCAGAGGCGATGAGAAGATCAGAACTCGGATATGTGCATACTGATGAAAATACTCCAGCGGAGGAAGTCAGAGCGGAGCAGTCTGAGGGGGCTAACGGCGCCGCGCCGCGCCGCGTCACGCCACGCCACGCCTTCGGCTCTCGGTCGACTCGCGCCCCGGCGAGCTCGTTCTGGGCGACCGGGACGACCGCGCGTCATTGCCGGCCCGCGCTCCGCCCGCTACCCGAGTGTGAAATGGAGCGCCCGCGAGGTGCTGGTCCGCTTTGGTTTTTGTCTGACTAGCGCGGAAGCCCGCGCGGAGAGCTCGGGGTGATTGTTATTTTTTTTATATAAAAAAAAAAAGCTCTGCTCTCATTTATTTTATAATCCCTGATTTTTGAAATGGCGTACGCGTATGTACATACTTTCTCCTCTTTTCATTGCTCGTAGCCCTGCTCGGCTTTGCCCGCGTTTTGTTTACCCGCGCCGTATTTGTATTGTCAGTAATCAAACGGGGAGAGGAGCGGCGGCGGCGGCGGCGGAGGAAAGCGCACTCCGCGCCGAGCCGTAGAACAACGCTCGGATCTTCTCGCGGATGTGCGCGAAGGTGTCACACTCCAGACAGACTGACACGAGGAAAAGAGCCTTGAGGGAATTATGATAACAGTAAAGCAGACCAATTATTCCCCAGTTGACAACTTCCAAACCATTTTACAGTCGATTCAAAGATATAAAACTTTACTGCACGGCTGGAAATGGGACATTGCCTTGTTGCGCTGCTTTTTCCCGGGCCCAGGTTTATACTATCTCTGTTATTGCTCTTCTGTGACATTTTAAACTTTATTGAACAAGACTTTTAAATCTAGAGGAAGTATATAAAATGAGGAATTTATTAGATTGCGTGCGCGGTGAGCGGGACGCGGGCCCGCAAGCCGGGGCGGCGCAACCTTCGGGGCCCGCGCGGGTTTCCGCCGCGCTAGCGGGTGCTTCATTCATGTTTTCGGGGCTGCTCCGCGCGTCGTTTTTCGCGGTCGGCCATGTTTAATGTTTTTTGGCACGCGGCGTTTCTGCGCGTCTGATCCTGGGTGAGTTCGGACGACACCTGTTTTCCGAAGGAGAAATGTGAAAGGCGGTCTGCATTGCTTTTGTCCGGGTATGTTTTTTATTTTTTTATTTATTGGTTTATATTTATTTTTTTTTTTTTTTTCTTTGATTCTGTCTGAGTGACGTTCTATTCAGTGATGTCACCGTGGGGGATTTTTTTTAAATTACAAATTGCCTTCTGATACAGATAGGTTCCCCCATCCAGTTCACAGCCACAAACGGCCCAAAAGTTTCACAAGGAAAAGAAATGAGAACGCAATTAAACGGATGATGATCGTCCCCTCGGTGTGTCCGTACGCCGTGACTTAATTAAACTAATTTTAACAAAATTAAAAAAGGGGGAGAAAGCACTAGTTAAACCGCCTCCATTTTTTTTTTTTTTTTTTCTCGGAAGGCAGCAGAACGTCCTCCGTCTGTGAGGGCTGAATTTAAAAAGAGCAGGAGAGAGGAGCTCTGCAGGGAAATGGAAGCGGAGAGTCAATAAGGCCTGAATCTTTTATGAAGGCTGAGATATTCAGATCACAGCTTAGCTGACACAGAGACCTGGCCACCGGTTATATAAGAGCAGGGTGGAGAGGAGAGCAAGGCCTACAAGATTTACTCTGCCTTTATTAGCCTAGCGTACCGCTGAGGTGCTACGCTAGCCAGTCTATCTGGGTTCGGTGAATCGTATGCCTGAAATGCATATGATGCTGAAAGATTCAAATACGCGAATAATAGTATTAACTAAGTCGTACATGTATAAAATAGTCAACTGATGCTCCTAAACCTTGTGCTAATCTACATGCCTTTTTAGTGTGCGTTTATCAAAAACGTTTTAATTTTCTGCATTTTCAGAAAATAGATATTTGCTGTGTATTTGTTTTTTATTGGAATGAAAATTTTGCATTGTCTGAATCATTAATGTTAATGGTGGGGTTTTTTTGCACCAAATGCCCAGTTGAGAAATCGAGTGTGCATTTAGTTCCCAGTGGACATTTTCTGGCCTGAGTGCATTTGCTTTTTGCCAGGGTTTCCAGCACCATGTATTGTGGAGGAGATGCTATTTTTTAAGGACTGTTATTGAAGTCCGGCACTTGTGTCAGCCCCATGAATCTAGTGTTGGGCTTCACCTCCAGTTCCATCAAAGGCATCTTCACAGCGATCAAGGTTTTTCTTGGTTGGGTGTGTGTGCGTGTGTGTGCGTGTGTGTGCGCGCGTGTGTGTGCGCCTGTGTGTGTGTAGGTGTGTGTGCCTGTGTCTGTGTAGGTGTGTGTTTGTGTGTGTACAGGCTGTATCAAGTCATACATCTGATAACTGCCATAGTATGCAACACAGGCTATTTATAAAATTTTAATGAAATGTTACATGGATTGCAGCTGGGTGTGCGTGTGTTTAATATTATATCAAAAACACAACGGAGTTAGAATTGTGTGTCCAGCAGGTCTGTGTCTGTTTGTCAGGCATGTCTGCAGGCCCAGTGTGATAGTAGAACATTGCATTTTTCTGTCCTATTGGTTTTTTGAGCCAGCGCATTGTGCAGTCTCGCCGTATGTCTGTGGGAATAGAAATGAAAAGTGAAAAGCCCATGTGACACTGTGATCTCATCATCTAATCTAGTGTACCTGCCTCTTCTTATTCGGTGCATTGAAACTGAGGCCTCTATTCAGCGTTCCTGCAGTGCACTCGCAGCATTGGCTCCTAACAATGGGTTTTAAGCAAGCGGTTTTTATTTTTTATTTTTTATTTTTATATGAATTTTTGTTCTCCCTGTGCCCGCGTGGGTTTCCTCCGGGTACACTGGTTTCCTCTCACAATCCAAGGACATGCAGGTTAGGCTTCCTTGGGGCAGGGATTAACGGGGCGTAGCTGTAAATGAGCACGGGTGCTCAGTCAACCTGCCCTTGAATTAAAGTGTGAATTAAGGTAAGGACATGATATAGCAGTGTGTGGCCCGAGAGCCCTCGTGTAAAATCTGTGGCCGCTGCGCTGCCTTCACCTCTCCTCTTAACTCTGTAGTGGTGCCGGCTCATTTCATTTACAAATGAGTGGAAATGATGTCAGACGAACAAGAATAACTTGGTTAGGGGCAGCAAAACGTGGTACCGGTGCGTTACCTTGTGGACGTAATATATAGGCCTATATGTGACTCATAACCTGCCTTCTACGCAGTGCGCAGCGCGCCTCTGTCGCAGAAATGCGGATTTGGCACGTCGGGGTGCGCGGCGCAGCGGGAAGGCTGAGGTCTGCTACCGTGTCCCCCCCTTCCTCCGGAGTTAAAGGAAATCTCCACAATAAAAGGAGCAGCGTCTCTCTCTCTATTGTGGGCTGTTCTTTTTTTTTTTTTTGGAGGTGCACCGCCGGCACTCATTGCAATTAAAATGAAGTGTCCATCAGAGGCTATCTTCTCTGTGTGGCCCATATGTTTCGGCGCTGATACAGTGCGGATTATTCTGTTTGGGAAGCCGATAACGGGCTGTTTATAACCTTGGCAGAGTGCAGGGCCTAATCTGGCAGGAGCACATTTTCCCCCGACTCCCTGATAAAGGGCTGTTAGCGGCTTTATCACGGCGGGGAGATAGGACGAGGAGGCTGCGCCTTGCCCAATCTGGCCCCGCACACCATTCCGCTTTATTTTTAGAAGCTGTTTTCTCTCTCTCCCCCCCCCCCCAACCCATCCCCGCTCCCCCCACCACCCCCAACCGGGGGCAGCAATCAATTTCTACATCTCCCTTTCCGGAGCGGTTTCGTTCGCGCCATTAGAAAAGCCCGCGGAGGACAGCGCGACAAAAGGAAAGGGGCGTCATCCCGCGTTAACATCACTTTTGGTTTTTTTTTCGTCGGCGGATTTATCGGTTGTTAATTGCGGCCGGGCAGAGAGACGGCTGGTTCCGCGGCGAACGGCCGATAAATTTCCGGGCCCCGGCGCTGAAAACAAACATTTTAGGTGTCACTTTTGTTGTGCGGCGCGCGCTCCGCTTCGTTATTCGGCCATTAGCGTTGTCGTAAGGCTGTAAACCTTTTTTTGCGGCGGACCTCCGGTTTCGCTAAACGCTCGCCGGCTGAACAGATTGGCCCGTGCGGTGATATTGGTAATTAGGGCCTGAAAACAACACCCACATTAGCACCCTGTGTGAGACAGTCTTTTATGGGTTTATCCCGTATATCCCAATTTTGGCAGAATTTATCTTGCCGGTGAATTTTTTTGGGGATGTAAGCAGGACTTTTATTTAGGCTATTTTTTTTAAATTTATTTTTTTGGAATCCTTTCACTTGGGTTTAGCTGACTTGGTTTTATCTTTCAGGTAACTGTCATGGAAATGCCTATGGTGTAATTATGGCCATGACAAAGAATGCCCATATGTAGCCTAAAAAGAGGAAAGAAAAGAAACTTGAAGTTTGGAAGATCACAAAGTTGGCCAAATCACAAATCTGAGAGTATCTTTTCCTTGAATATGTGTAAATCCCATAATAAACAATATTAATGTTTGTGGTCCCTGTTGTTTCCATGGTACCTGAGTTCCACTGTTGTTATGGGATTTCAATAAATTGAATTGAATCAGTAATTAGCCTATATATAGCCTAATCCTTTGAAGATTAGGTTTGAAATGTTTTTTTTCTAAGACTGTGTTCTGGAACTCCTTTGCTTTCAATTACCAATAGTGATTGTAACATCAGCATTAGAATGTTCAGTTAAGGACATTCTAATTGCATGTTTATGATCTCACACCTTAAAGGGTTAAAAATGCCTTCCTATTTCCCTATCAGCATTAGTACAGTGCTTTGAGATCTGACATTCTGTGTGTTTCTGTGTATTACCTTGAATGCATCTGCTTCAAGTGTTTGTGTCCTTTTATGTCTCTGTCATATACAATTTGAATGTTTTGTCATTTTTCTTTGTTCTCCCTTTCATGGCATTACTGTAAAATGACGCTGCCTTTTAGGTTTAGGCTACATGTCAACAACAGCTTGAATTTTATTGACTAGTAATTGGTATGTTTCATGTATGCTAAATGGACTTGTCTCTGAGCCTTTCAATCATGAAATATTTCTACAGGCAATATTTATGTTTGTATTGTTGGGCTTTTCCTTCAGATTTGGAAAATACTGTCAATGTAATGTAAATATGTGTATTTTTTCAAAATATAATGAATGTATTCTAAAGCCGTGTAATCGAGTGTAATGACTTAAAGCATAAGTAGTATGTAGGCCTATGTTTGCACAAACTAGGGGTATATCTGAATTAAAATATTCTATTCAGAAATGCACATATAATTCATACAGATGTGTTCTTTCTTCTCAATCCTGACCAGTAGAAAGCTAACCAATCATAATGTGGGTCTATTTAAAAACATCCGATGGCATAACAAAACAAAAAAAAAACTTCTTGCAATACTGTGTTTTCCCAAAACATTGCCACAAGAAATAATGAATTGACAGTGCTATTGTAAATTGAGCTAGGTTGTGAAAAGCTGCCTTTGCATCTGACTCCTGCTGACCTTTCAGTGTCCCTTCACTGTGGAGACATTTTATGCCATGGAAAGGACCACCCTTAGGTTGCTTTGAACTTTCAGTTTGTCTTGTGTATCTTTGCGCTTTTCTGTGTTCATAACATAGGTTTTGTATATGTAATTGACACGCGTTGGCTACATTCATGTCATTAACTGAAATATTTACATGCAAAGCTGAGAGCCTTAAAAATTAGTTAACCAATCCTAATCCTATATATTAAACAACCCCCACTCCTGAGTTTCTGACATCAAGGCTGTCCTGCAGTAGGGGTTTGAGGGGCAGGTCTGCTACAGACACACACACACACACATACGCACATATATATATATTTAGTCTACCATTAATTTGAACTGTCCACTTCCAGCCCAAACATAATTTATGGGAGGGGGCCAGGTAGTATTAGCTAGCTTGGCTAGCTGGCCAACACTGACTTGGTATCTGGCTAGCAACAGCCCAGTTTTCTGATTGTTAGCAATGGACTTAGGTTGAGGTTGAAATTTGACAGAACAGCCTCAATGTCAGGTGCAATTAGAGGGCTAATGTTGCTTAGACAGGGATATTTATAAAATGTCATTTATTTAGTGGTTAATCATTTAGAATATCTAAATAAGTGTTGCTTGTAAAATGCAGCTTTAAAAACAACTTTGGTATTTTGAAAGCACAACAGTTGCGATGCCAATGTAGAGTAGGCTAGGAAACTGGCATTTTTTTTGTTTACCTAATGTGAAGTTTAAACGACACTCACTTTTAAGTTTCTATCCTAATGCAATGTTCTGTACAAATAAAGATCATTCTGTTGGTTATACAGGTACAGGCATAAATGGTGACATCTCTCCATGCATCGCAAGTGTTGCAATAAATGGTAAAAAAAAATGGTAAATGGACTGCATTTATATAGCGCTTTTATCCAAAGCGCTTTACAATTGATGCCTCTCATTCGCCAGAGCAGTTAGGGGTTAGGTGTCTTGCTCAAGGACACTTCAACATGCCCAGGGCGGGGTTTGAACCGGCAACCCTCCGACTGCCAGACAATCGGTCTTACCTCCTGAGCTATGTCGCCCCAATATCTTGATAATTTTTTTTACTTCAATATAGTCTCAGTATATTCCATATTGGTAAGGGTCTGTCATTGTCTGGAACTTTATACAGAACCTGGAAATATGGAGATAGAATTTGTTTTGTTAAACAAGACTTAAGCCATGCTTAAAGATATTAAGTGTTCCTTGGACTACAGTGGGCCTAGTGCTTAGGATTGTAACTGCTTTTGTATTGGGGAAATTGGGAGAATGGCAGCAGTAGAAACTGTGCTGAAAACCAGTCGTGTTTATTTATTTCAAAGGGGTAAATCACGCTCAGATTCAAGCTTTCATATACAAAGTGAGGTTACAAAAGCGTAAAAAAACATTTTAAGCAGAAGAACACAATTAAAAAAAACATAAATAATGTACATTAAAGGTAAAGGACAGCATACAGTTATCGTGTGTGGCAGTAGCTTGCTCACGCACCGTGAGCACTGCTGGCTGGCAGCTGTGGGCGAGTGCATCTTGCAAACAGCTCTCTGTCCTTGCAGAGTGGCTCGCTCCTCTGCCTACACACAATTATAAACTGCTATTTTCAGAGGGGACGACAAAATTGTCATCCAAGCTCCAAATTGCCTGTACTTTTCTCGTAGCCAAAGAAGATCATCTGTTCTCCATCTCTCATGCATCGCTGTCTGGGAGAAAAGAGAGAGAGGGAGAGAGAGAGAGAGAGAGAGAGAGAGAGAGAGAGAGAGAGAGAAATCACTCCCCTGCAATCAGCAGCATGCTGGGTGCACTTAGGGGTAAATACAGGTAGCCTAAAGCATTAGCATGAGATTACTCAGAGAACTGTCAAGCCCTTAGCAGTTTTGAGTTTTTTTTTTTTTTTTTTACCAGAGGCTTTGGAGTGGTGTTTCAGACGATCATCCGTGGATGACTCAAAGAGCAAAGCGACATCCTGTAAAGGAAAGCAATTACAGAAAGCATGTTTCACTTTTGAGTCGGGGAGCGCTTCGATTCGGCGTCTGCGCCTCCGAGTCGCATTAAGACTTCGAGGAGAAGGCGCTGTAATCAGCCGTCTTAAGATGCGCCGGCTTTGGAAACAATCAGCTGAATAATGGAGCGGTACGTCATCAGGGTTTTTTTTTTGTTTTTTTTTCGTTTAATTTTCTCTCGCTGTGTACCGGAGGGAAATGTCAGCGCGGTTGAAGTTCCAGCCCACAAAATGTTCCAAAATTTGCCTGCATCGCCCTGTCGATGTGATGTGGTTCGCTCATTGTCTAGTGGCAGTCAATAATTTGGCCTCCTTTGAGCATTCTGATGTTTTTCCACTTGTCAGAAAGAGGACTATAACATATTTGTACCCATCAGACAAACACTATTTAAAAACCTGGCCATGAATAGTGCAGTAGATGGGACAGCATGGCTGTTTTCAACATTGAGGTCCATTTGTAATTCTTCAGATCTGGTGGCTGCTTGTATTCAGAATTGTTGTTAATTTTCTTCCCCAATAGCATTGTATGGATTGGTAGTGTAACCAGTAATCATTCCTTAACCCAGTCACGCAGAAGCAAAATCTGGCCAGTCCTCACCTATTTAGGGGGTGTTCTATTTAAGATTTTATAACTGCAGATGTGAGCATCACAGATACATGGAAAATCATTTAAATGAAGCAAGCCATTTGTACCATTTACAATACTAACTTAGTTTACATTCATAACTATTAAAGATCTATGAAGCAAAGAGCAGTGTACCCTGGTGTTCCTTAGTTTTCTTTAAAGTGGGGATTATATTTTCATCAGTATAGGGTATGTAGGGGTCCAAATACCTATCCAAAACCCCTCCAAAAATTAATTCAATTATTTTTTTCCATTATAAAGGATATATATATATATATCTATGCCCCTTATGGTGGTTTAAGATGAAACATTGATATAATATTGAAAAATAATGCAAACACATGCATGGGGATGGGACGATATTTTACAAATGTTACTATTTATGATCACTCTAAGGGAAATTTTACATTCATCGCACGTTCACATATCAGCACTCAGTAAATTTGAATGAGTATTTCCATAAGTGACAACTATAGCCCATAGAGATACTAATACCCCACATTATGTACAATAACATTCCACCATCGGGTAAACGTTGGTGTTCTAACTTCATGGGAAACCGATGAGAACACAAGTTTATAACAGATGAACAGCCTGTCCCCAATTGTATGAGCATGTTTGAACATGTGTTCGATCACCGCGGTTCCGATCTTTCTCAAATTTTCTCTTTCCGTTTGGCTTCCTTAACCTGGAGCAAAAGGTACTACTTTTTAGCATCAGAAATTCTGACACGGTCGCACAACAAGTCATTAAGACGGCCACATACCAGGCACCGCACAGAGACTGTTAGCCTGTCAGAACAACTGTCAGCTCTTCACTACTTTTCCCCTCCTTGCTAGTAGGGTTGATAAATTAAAGTTGCACATCGACTAGGCTACATGTTGTGGCCATGGAGATTGTGGGTGTTTCTGAAACTACAGGCACTTATAGGTCCCCAGGGTGTATAAAAGATTGAGGGAATTTTACATCAAATAAAGATTCCTATTGTTATTTATCTTACCAAAAAAAAAAAATGATAAGAATAAATAGCTAAATTATGTATTTTCTTGTTAGTTGTATTGCATTTTATTGGTCGAAATATTTACTTGCTTGTCCCACACCTGAGCTAGTAATTTTCACATGCATATTTTGAATTCAATAGATGACATAATTTCGTACTTCCAGTTGAAATTGTATTCCTGGAAAATAAAAATAAAAGGTGAAAAAGAAATGTTGTGGTAGGTTAATAAATTTTGTAGATACTCTTGTATAAATAAATTTTTTCCATACCTCTGGGTCCTTACCCCAACAATGAGGATATTCCTTTAAAATTCAGTTTTTTTAAAGTCAAACAAATAGTTAGTTTTCATGAAAATTGAGCTTAGAAGAGGAGTGCCTGTACAAAAGCAAATTTACATTTACGGATTTTATGGAAGAAATCTCAGCTTTTTGTATTCAGTATTTATTGTGTTTCCTTACCAAACAGCCTCTAAACCTTTCTGACTATAAACAATTTCATATTCCTGTGTAATTTAGATGTATTACTAGCCAGCTGTCAAAGCTAATGTACAGTAGAAGATCCTGCCACTTGCTTTTTTTGGAAACAAATAAATAGCCAAATGTCCTTATCATAACATGTCCTTACTGCAAAACATGGTAAAGAATTTATTTTGTGGAAAGGACAAATGTAGCATAGAAAATGAGGAAGACAGGAAGTGGAAATTGCTAGCACTTGTTAGCTATGTTAATGGAAGTGAATGGGGTCTGATAGCATGCCTGAAATAATTCCCAGTCAATGTGGAATCAAACAGGATTTAAAAAGGTCAATTTTCCCTTTATAGACATTCATGTTTAGGAACCTTTTGTGAAATAACCTCAACAACCTTATTAAATTTGGTTCCCAGTTGAACTGGTTGGTAAACAATGTGTTCTTCTGTATGAAAATTACCCAATCCCAGGCATCATCCAAAATGGAGAACTGTGCTCTGGTTAAGACAAAGAGCAAGGTGAGGGACAATAGGTTTTTTGGGGCCAATGAGAGAAGACATTGTATGGTATACTCAAGACAGTGTAATTGTTTTTGTGCCACAACCCCAAACCAGTAAACTTAAGGCAAATCATGTTTATCAACATAGTCTGAGAGGAACTTTGCTCATGTTTTGGCTAAGAAACACTGTTTATATTGCTGTTACAGTTGTACTGCATTCATATTGCATCACACAGTGCTTACAATAAAGAATCAGTAAAATGTTGACTTCCTTTTAAACCTAATGCACATTACATATTTTTGACTATTATGAATGTGGGCAACGTACCCTTATTTAGACCTAGTTTGACAGCTACTGTATATGTTGCATTTATTTCTTTATTTGGCTCTCCCTGGAGAACAGGCTCTATTTTTCAAAGAGTACTTACTCTACAGGCCTTGTTTCACCATTTGTGTTTTACTGTTTTAAATGATATTTTTGCTGTTCTTAATTTCAATTACATGTCTTGCTGCCTCAACCGGTCATTACCACAACTTGATATCATCGCCACAATCACATATTTTTATGATTATGTCTTTTTGTTTTATATGTAGTGTTGCATTTGATCTGTAATATTTGTGAAAAATGACAAATATTATAATTTCTAACCATAATTACCAAAAAAAAAAAGATTTTTTTCATTACTGAGAGAAAACACAAGTTATCTTTGAAACATGTGTAGTTGTTTTTGCAGTGGCAATTAATGAAGTATTATCAAAAAATACTCAAAGAGGTTTGCCTCTTCCAATTTGCATTAAAGACATGGATGCACAAAATTCAATTTCAGAGAGATTCATTGTCCAAAAATGTGCAGTGCATGAAGTTGCAGAAGCACTCTTCTACACAGAAACTAGAATCTGGTGTCTCTGGAGGTCTTCAGAAACTAGGTCAGTCTGATATTGTAATCCAGAAACTATCTCCAGAAGAAGACCAAAAAAAAATTATAAAAAATCCTTTTGCAGCAAGCCCCAGTTGCGTGCTTGTGGAGCAGCATTTCTAGAGAAAACGCATCCAAACACCCCAGGTCGCTGATAACGTAACCATGATATCAACCAAATGTGTGTTAGCAGATACTGCAGTAAACGACAACTCCTGTAGAACTGAGAACAATTTCTGGCTTTTTTTTTTTTATTTTTATTTTTTTACAGTGTGGGGTGACGCGTTAGGAACAGGTTTAAGCTACTCTCAAATTTTCAAGTGCACTATGTCGCAATTTTGGTAAGAGGAAAACTTAGAAGTTTTGTAGAAAACAAAAGTGATTTCTGTTTCTGAAGGAATTGCCGCCTTGCGATTCAGACGAAAAGACAATGCATTACCTCCATCGCCCTCCTCATCACTGGTTCCACCCCTGCCAGGTGCTGCAGTGATGTCACGCACGCAAAAATAAAATTTAGACGCAAAAAAAAAAAAAACACACTTTCAAAGCACCTGCAAAGTGCTGACGTCAAGAAAGACGTGAAGTTCCCCTCTCTACCTTAGCTGTGTCTGACAATGTCTTATCTTGTAAGTTATTTAGCCACAGGCAAGTTAGCAAAGTCAGGAAAGTTGAGAAAGTTACAACAAGCTGGCGGCGGGTTAGTGAACGCGTTTCTATTTACTCGAATATTCCAGTGGAAAAAGTCAAAAACTTATCGGTGAAAACGGTTCAGCCCGGGCAGGTGTTCAAATAAAACAATGTCTAAAAATACTGCTGGCAGCTGGGACTTATACCGGAGCAGTGGCTCAGCGGGATTGGAGGTGCGTAGTGCGACTAGCAGGGGGGGTGGGGGGGAGGATCACATCACCAACGGTAACTCATCCATGGAAACAGGCCTATTTATCTTTTTCTATAATAAAGACGAACAAACACGCATTTATATGGCGTTTCATTGACTTCAACAAAACGCATTCGTGTCACGATGGTGCTCATCTTATAAGCGCAAATGGAGGGATCGGTGTACATTGGACATTGTAATCTGAATTGTTGCCTGCATTACCGAACCACACTACCTCCCATTTGTGTGTGGGTCACCATAATACCTGGCAGAGGACAAAGGACTGAAAATTTCTCCTAGTAATCCTAGTAAACTTTTTTCAGTGACCACACGTTTAAGAATAAAGCGGTCCTGGACCGGGACAGAAAGTTTCAGGAATTGATTATGCGAATGCAGTGCCCCCGGTGCCTGCCTCAGTGCGGCCTGCAGTTTGTTTACCCGCCCTGAGGCTCTGGGCCCTCCAACAGTGGCTTTTGTTCTTTCGGGTCCTGCTTTACTAAATTTCCTTTTGTAGGGCCCTCCAAGGGGGGGTGCTCTGAGATTGGCCAGACAGCCTCTTATTTCTGCCCCTTCTTTTTTTGTCATTTTGATTGACAACGGGGGGGGGGGGGTTCCTTGACCTACATTTGCATATGTTGCGTGACCCATATACTGTAGGGGTCCAGTAATGAGGGGTCCGTGGCTTTCTTTGCGAGCCTTTGGGCACTTGTGTCAGTTTCATCTATTAGGGGACGGTGCCTATTGATAGCGTTCACGCCCCGGGGTCCGCGTACTTGCTGCTGCAAGGCCAAACTTTCCCATGCGCCTGCCTTTCCACCGTGTGCAGTCAGCCTAGACCTCTCCATCCTGTCTGTCGCTTTCATTTCAATTTTATTTGGCCAAATTAACTTAGAAACCAAATCGGAACATTACTAGTGCATACTCACATCCATTATTGTAGATGTTCCATATTTAGCCTACTTTTAAAATATGTTTTAGTAACCTTTCCGTTATTGGCATATAGGCTATGTGTTTATGAATGATGCAATTATTGATTTAAGAAAAACATATAGATTTTATGTCAGCATAAGTTTACGTCAGGTACTTTGTAGTATTATAATTTCAAAATTTTCAAAACATGTTTCTGCTTAATGCTTAAATATAGTGTAGGCTTACATAGTTATTTTTTATGCTTGTAGGTACAGTACTGAAAAAAAAGTTAGAATTCATTTACCCCTTCTCTCCAGGGTATTGTGGAAACCACAAAGGAAAAGTGTGGTGTCACATGGAGAATAACTGTAATTGAGTTTGATTTGTTTGATGGCTTGCATTGTTTTTTTTCCTAAAGAGAGAAGTTAGCGCTGACAGCATTTTGAACACGAGGACTTGCAAATGGAGGCTCCCCTTGGGATATCTCTGCACTGCAGTTGCCGCTGCAAAACTTACTTTAGCTACTCTGCATGAAACAAACTGTTTGTTTTGGCCTTGCGATCTTTTGTGAAAGTTGTCTGGCAAATACAGAAAGCAATTATTATGGCCTTATCGTGAAACTTTCCAAACAATGACAAGTAACTATGGTGGCATCACCCAGTAAACCTTTTATAGATTATTGGGAATGTACTACGATTGCGTATAATTCAATATACAAGTAGTCGTCTTTTCAGTACAGTGCAAGCATTTCATTTGTGAAAGGACAGTCCTTTTCGGATAACAAAGCTTAAATAAATCTTTGGGGGATTTCAGCTGAACATTACGTGTGACTAAAGTGCAATATGGGTTGCATCAGGGATACAGTAACAATTCAGTACATGCTGACCGTTACACATTCATTGTGATTTCCAAAAAGGCCTTTGCTCTGCTTGAAAACAAGTAGCCACGGGACTCGATTATCCCTTTCCTCAAGCTTTGACTTGTAAAACAGTGTGGTCTCTGAGGAGGACTCCCCAGGCCCTGGGTCCACTGTACGTGTGCTGTTACGAAATGATATTTGCGCCTGTAAGCTGTCATGCGCTCCCATTCCACAAGCCCCCGAGTCTCTCCCCGTAGGACACAAATATGCGGTCTCCTAGGAGACGCCGCTTCCTGTCACTTGTCACTGGGCCCGGCTTGCCATAGCCAGGCTTATACTTGTATTCCCCAGTCTTAATGTTTTTTTTTTTTTTTTTCTCCATACTTGTCGCTCATTGATTCCTGATACCAAGTGCGACACTCTGTGGTCTGGAGCACAGTGCATCATCAATTTGTATATGTTTTATTGCCATCTGAAACAGTAATACCGCTGATATTGGGTTTTTTTTTGTTTTTGTATTTGTAAACACAAAGCTTGAGAGTGAACGTGTCTTTTTTCTTTATTGTAAGATGCCAAATGCGGCCTGCTTGTGAATGATTTTTTTCAGAATCGCGTACGCGGATGAGCTGTATGCAGCAAACGTCAGGGGGGGGAAGGAAACGTACTGTACGGGATTACACGAGAGGTACCGCGCGGAGAGACGACCGCATTAGCTACCCCGCGGACAAAAAACGAGCACCTTGTCTCTCGCGCGGCAGAAGGGAGCGAGCGAGCGAGCGAAGCGTCTCCCGTTGGTTCCTTCGGGCGGCTCTTCCGTTTCGAAAGCCGCGCCCGCCTCTCGGCGGAACGAGCTCGCGGGGAAGCTTTTTGTTCCCGCGCACGCCGGATCACGGGCTTCCTTTAATTTCTCTTTGGCCCGCAATTAAGACGACATCCTCTCGCAGCCGCCGCCGCCGCCGCGGCGCTTCTTTTCCAGTGTATTAGACCCGCGTCGGCTTACCGCGCGCGCATTATGTAAAATTTCAAAATCCTATTATTTCTATCGCTATGCGATATCAGTCCCACAGGCGCCGCGCGACGGCGTAATGAGGGCCCAGAAAGCCATTGCTCTCCGCCGACTGCTCCGCTGCATTTCCTTAAACTGCCAAGTAAGAGCGCCATTAATAATTCATCTCATTAAAGTGTGTAATTAATCCAGAGCTGGAGGACGGGGAGGGAGCAGAGTGCGGGGCTCAGTTTTTTTTTTTTTTTTTGGGGGGGGGGAAGCGGCGGATGGAACGGGTTCGGCGGGAGAGCTGGAGATCCCCCCCCCGCGGCGGAGGCGGCTCTCGGCGGGCGCGGCGCGCGTCGTCCGATGCATTATTTATTTTTGGGAAGAAAAAAAAAAAAGCGAGGTAAAAAAAAAAAAACATAGGTGTTCAAAAGAGAGAGGAGGGCTTTTCACACCGGCGCTAGCAGCAGCATCTTCGGGTCCTCCGGCCCGAAGACCGGTCGTTAATACTGCATCGCGCCTTCGAGTGCCGGACTCCCGCACGCGCTTACGCTTGTCGTGGGAGCAGGGGGTTAATTTGGCCTACATCTCTGATGTATCTGATCCAATATAGCGAAACTACGTGTCGTCGCGAAGCGATAACGCGCGGGAGATCCGTATTGGCCGCCTCGATTTAGCCCCGCGCGACGAACAGGAAATGATACGCAAACGGCTCGACGTCCACGCGTTTCCGTCTTTTATTTTTTTTTAGCCGGCCGAAAACTTTTGAAGCTGGAGGCCCCGTGCGTGAAACGGACGGAGGGCAAATTACGGTAATCTCGAGGGACAGATTAGCCAAAGTGACGGCGCGATCACGTCGTGCGTTACACGTGCGTGTAGCAGGAAAAAAAAATGGGACAAGGGGCCGAACACTACAGGCGATGTGTGCTCTGTTTACAAGCTGCCATATGGTGTGTGTCTTTGCATCGTAGCTTAAGGGAAACTTTCCCCTATCTGCGCTCTCTCTCAGAGCACCCTTCCAACCCCCCCCCCCCTCCCCATCCCCTTCCCCATACAGTCAGTGCTGTAGGGGTTAAACGGAACCCCCCGAAACAACAAACAACGTTTATGCAAATGAGGCCGGGGGCGTAACAGGTAGACCAAAGCAAACGCTGTCAGATGAGTTCAGCGTCTCCCCCCTCATCAAAACCGCCGCTCGCGAGCCCTCATCTGCTCCAGATGTGCTTTAATTTACTGCGACTCGGCTAATTACTGTAATTACGGATTAATTACTGTTAATTACTTTTACACAAACTCGTCGCCGGTTGGAGAGCTGAGCCGAGAGAGACGCCCCGCGCGGGGGTATCTCAGGCCCGTTTCCTGTCCGTAGCTAGTCAAGGCCTCCATCTTGTTACTCTTTGTTTTTTGTCCATTCAGGCCAAGAATTTCAGAAACATTGTACTTGAGTGTATTCTTTTTTAAATGAGAATATGAAGTAAGGCCAATAGCAATAGATGAATTAAACGTAGCTTGCATACTACTGAACATGGCATCTTAGTTTTATATAAACACATAACCTAGAAGCTACTTGAGACTCAGTTAGTGGTTGCCACAGGCATAGGTCCAATGAGGATGAAACCCATCTTATCCCCAGGAACAGAGACCCAAATTGAGCCCTCCCTAGGTAAACATCCCTTAGAAGTTTTGAGAAGAACGGCAGTGATCTTACAGTTCTTAGGGTTTGGCGATGTTGGGCTCACAAGATGGGCAAAAAATGCAGTTAATTCAGCATCGCAGTTCTTTTATCTTTCCAAATAGTGCTGCAGTTAGGTTTCATCAGTCCCCCATCCACCCCCCCCCCCAAAAAAAAAAGAAAAAAAAAAAACATCGAGTCAATCTCACGTCCAGCCGTATTAAAATAAAACGCAGGACACGGACGGGTACTCTGTGTCATTCGGGTTCAAGCCGGGCGGAGGGGGACGAGCGCACGCTTCAGTGGGGGTGGGAGAACCGCAGGGCGAGGCGTGTCAGACAACCCCCCTCCCCTCCCTTTTTTGTTTTTATCCCCTCCGACTCGCGGCGACGCCGGCCATCTCAATATTCGGGCCGGGCTTAAGCGAGTGACATGTTCATTTAGCCTCCTGAATGAATGGCTTTAATAAGGAGCCGGGAATTGAGGTGGGGGCGGCGTTAATGACGTGACAGTCCAATCACGGCCTCCCCCCCCCCCACTCCCCCCCGCCCCCCTGGGCCCGAAGGCCTCGGTCTGGAGCCCGGCTGCACAGCGATGTTTACGACGCGCGGCCCGGTTCCTCCGCGCTGCGTTTCTCGACCGCCACAGAACGTCTACGCCCGGCGCTGACACCGAGAAGCGTATAAATACAGAGACGGTTATGTCGCCACGCGTAACAGAGCTGAGGGCTGCGTGACGTTCAGTTAACAGAATTTTGTGGTCAATTTTATGCCTGTTTTGAAACGTGTTTGAACCAGGTTCGAAATTGTGAGTAGTGGTTGCAGTAAACCAAAACAAAAAAAAAAGTGTCAATTCTCCCAGTATACCGCCTCACATGTAATCAAGCCCCTGGCTACTGAATGGGAAGCCTGCCCTTGATTAGATCAACTGTATAATATCATATATATCTTTAGACACCTTTAAAAAGGGGGGGAAACAACGTATGGCCTTAGGCCTAATATATTGCCTGTTTTGAATGAGGGATACTATTCTTTTAATGAACACCATTGGCGGGGGATAAGGAAATGTCTTTCCCGTAGCGCTGACTGCTTCATTACAAGCTGCCCTCAGGCCCGGCTTGGCCTGCTTAAGCCGTCCGATGATTGTAATTACCATTATTAGAGCTAGCCGGAGGGGGAGGTGCGCTAACGCCCCCCCACCACACCACCCCCCCCCCCCCCCGAACGAGGCGCTGGCGCCTGCCCACTCGCTAGCGGAGCTACTGGTCGCGAGCTCAGGGGACCGCGAAACACAAGAAGCCACCAAAGCAGGCTAATGTGACGCCTGTCAGCTCCTCTCCAGCCGGCTGTCACCGCTGAAATGCACCGGGGTTCATTTTTTTAATTGACACCTTTAGTCTACTCATTCCGTTCCTTTCCTCTCTTCCTCCCTCCCCCCCTCCACTCCCCCCCCCCCCCCCCGCTCCCTCCTCCTGAACCCCTCGTCAGTCTTAACAAGCTGCGAGCCGGTCGGAGGATGCTTCCTCTCCCGGTCGGGGACGAGCGAGAGAGAGAGAGGCCTTATAAAGGACAGCTCAATTGTTTTATAGCCTTTTTTTAAACCGCTCTCTCCGTTTACCGACTGTTTGTTTTGGTCGCAGAGTACAGGGTGGGGGGAGGGGAGGGGGAGGGGGGGGGGGAGCTGAGCTCACAGAGGCTCGCAGACCTCCGTCAGAGGAGCCACCCGCGGCCTTTGTTAGCATAGCATCGCTATCAGTCCCTCGCAGTGTGTGCGCCTGTCCAGATTTAAAATAGATTTTTTTAATACCGTTGCATTTGAAGGCTATTAACGTAACGGATAGCTAGCTCCACCACCACCACTTCTATTCCTGTTTTACACACACATTTAAGTGTGAATAGACAAAAAAACAGGAACATCTCTGGCACTCCCGGACCAGGGTTGCCTTACCCCCTGGTGTAAAATGTGGAAATCTAGGTGGTTGATTTTTGTGAGGGAAAGTGAGTGGGGAGGGAGGGAGTGAGAAAGAAAGAGAGATAGACAGACAGAGAGAAAGAGAGAGGGAGGGACCTGATCTGGACGGGTCGATCCGCGTCGTCGTGTCTTTTCCGCGCGCTCCGGTTCCCCCTCCGTTCGGGGCGCGCTGCGTCGCCGTAACGACTGACGCTGATGCCGAATTAGCATGTGGCTGTCGCTCAGGCTCCGGCGCCGGCTGTGTGTGACAGGCCCACCGTCACGCACGCGCCCGCGTCGAGCGCGGGGGAGCCGCCGCCGTGATTTATTAACTGCTAAAGCCACAATGAAGTGCTCCCACTGAATCACCAATGCAAACAAACAGCGCTCGCGTCGTCACTATAAATTCTGCCAGACAAGCCCACCGCAGCCCAGCCAGAAAGGGTTAATTATTTAGGCTAAAAGCTTTGCTTTATCTCGGCATTTTATTTTTTTGTTTTTTTGTTCTTCCAATCGCAGCTTAAATAAGAACTGAGATAAATAATATCGCTGAGAAGATTTTGACTGGATTTTTTAAAACGGCCCTTCAGGATTTCAGGCCAGCTTTGATCAGGAGCAGAGCGGTATTTTTTTCAAAACAACATTCTAGAAGGCTTCTTGCGATTTTCGCCAGTCGTCTTGCTGACTACCAAAACGGCGTGTGTCCGTTAGGTTGGAGAGCTTGGCAAGGCCTACCCTAATCTCCCCCAAAAATGCTAAACGTTCCCCGTGTGGTTTTGTGGTCTGGTGTTGTGTGCTTTTCGCCCCAGGAACTGGAACTGCATGAGAAAGGTTTTTAAGCGCTTCCCCGTGCTGCTGTTGCTGCTGCTGCTGCTGCTGCTGCTGCTGCTACTGCTGCTGCGCTGCGGTGCAGTAGAGCATGCTCCCCTGTGCGTCCCTGTCAGTCGCCGCTTTAACTGTGCGCATCAAACTGTGCAGTTCTACCCCCTCAGCACAGCACTTGAAAGGTGCACGCGTAAGGAACTGTCGAAAGACCAGAGAAGGGTTTTCGCTTTTTTTTCTGAAAGAACGTGGCAATAAATAAACATGGCGCGAATGCAATCGACAAGAGGTTTCTTTTCGTATGGGATCGGCTCGTCTGGCATCCTGTATCGGTTTTGTTTGCCCTCCTCCCCCCCTCCCCTCCCTCTCTCCCCTCCTGTCCTCCCCCTCCCCCGGCCCGTGTCGAGCTCGATCGCCCCGCGATGTGTCAGTCGACCGTCCGGCCGTCCGAGACGGAGGAGCTCCGGTGGCGGTTCGCTCGTTCGACCGTTCGACCGTCCGTCTTCTTAATTGTGACGGAACGCTCCCGGCATCATCAATTAAACACGCTCTCGTTCGACCGCGCCGAAGGAACCCGCGACCGATTGGCCGACCCCGCTGCGGCCCGGCGGCGTCCCGAGTCCGATTGGTCGCCCGCGTAGCTCCTGGTTTTCGTCGACCCCCGTGCGGTTTCTGCGTGGCGCGGTAAACTCCAGATTGGACCGGGGGACGCTCGTCTATCGACGGCCAGTGACCCGGCGGCGCGACCGTCGGTGCGGAGGGGGAGGGCTCTGCCGCATCGTGAGAAAAAAAAAAAACGGGGGAAGAGTTCCCTTGTTTTTACCGATCGGCCATTAACATGCTGGGTGGCCTAAAGTAATTTAAATATTTAATTCTGCAGACTGTTAATTCTCCGTGTTCTGAGGTCCACCCCCCTCCCCTACAACCCCCCACCACCAATCTTTTTGGACATGGTTCAATTATACATGAAGAGAGAGAGGGAGAGAGAGGAGCGAGATTTGTCTTTTGTCCTTGTTCAATTAAACCGTGCCAGGGACCAAGGGTTAAGGTGAAATGATCTCTATCGCTGTTTATAGCGGTTCAATTAATATTTCAGCATCCAGGGGTAGCCTTGCATTACGGCTGGGCGCATACTCAGCGTCTGGTTAATGGAAAAACACAGACGACAGCGAATGTTAAACAAGAGGAATGCCTCTCGGTGGACGCGGGGAGGCCCGGATCCAGAGCGGCCCGCTCAGCGGGGCTGCGTAAATCCTCCCGCCGCTTCGTTCTCGGGGCCTAACCTTAAAAACGGGTGTTTCCCTGAGCCCCCCCCCCCCTCCCCGGAAACGAAATGAATATGCTCGGGTACAGGGCCGGACAGGAAAATATCTGCCTCTCGCAAAAGCCGACGGCCCTGGTTTTTTATTAAATATTGATTTGATTCGGAAAAGGCCAGATGGTGAAAGGATGAAGTGATGTGAAGCCCCCCCCCCCCCATACCCCCTCATCCCCAAATCTACGATTGTGTTTCTATTTAGAGTTTCGCTCGGGTGGTGTCGGGCGGTTAGCCTCGAGCTCTGCGCGGTGACGGTCGAGTCGGGAGGCGGGTTCGAATCCTTACGCGGTTTGGGTCGCTGCGTGCTATTCCGGAGAGAAAGCGACACAATGCACGACGATAACCGGGCCGGCTTCTTACTGCCTAAGTGAAGTGGGGGGGGCTGACAAGCTTCGGTGGAGCATCGGCCAACGGGGGCGGCGCCTCTTTCCGCCGTCGGTACCATTGCCGCGGCAGCGCCGTGTAACCGTAACCGGGTCCTCTGCTTCCGAGCGCCCGGATGAGAGGCTGGGTAATCGGCTACCAAGTGGGAATCGCACTCGAGTGGCTGGGGAGGCAGATTAGGCCCCGTCCAACCACGAGTCATCTTTGAAACGCTTCCAAATGGGAAAAGGCATCCATTAGAGACTTCCCAACGAGCGTCTCGCTCTCAGAATTCGGGCGGGGGGGGGGAGACGGGGGGGTAGACGGGGGGGGGAGCGGCTCGCGAATAATTGTTTATCCCTCAGAGCCACTCCCCGCGCTCGTCCGCGGGTGGCTAAGTAAGTTCAGCAGCTCTCCGGATGGGAAAGCTCAACAGACCTGAGGCTGGCAACATTAGGACAAATCAATTAGCTGGCCATTACCCAATCAAAATAAAGCGGTCTGCGATGGTTAGCGTAATTATGACCCACAGCCAAGTGAATTTTACGGAAGCCAGAAACTCCCCCCCCCCCCCCTCCCCTTCCTCTCCTTATTAATTGTATTTATTTAAGATAATCCATTTCATGCTTTTAATTGTGCGCTGGAGGATAAAGGCAGAATAAATAAATCATCGTTTGCCTTCGTCTGATTTCCTTTCCGGACCAGACCGAGAGGACTGAAGGTTGCTGGGAACGTCTCGCTCGCCGCTCAACGTTAATCGCGTTTTGCTGTCGGTTTCGGGTCACATGGGTTTAAGACAGAAGGCGATTGGGTGACTGGATTTCTCAGCCGGCCAATTGCATTCCTGTCCATCAAACTAAGATGAGGACACTGTGGAAATTTAAATATTATAATTGCTGTAATTTAGTAGTAACGGTGATGGCCGACAATACCAGACCGTTTGAAACGATGCTGTGGTCAAACTGAGGGGGTAGAACACAATGTAACGTTGATCCAAGCGGTGTCGGAATCTGTGATGAGACTCATTTAAATTTGAGTGGAGACTGAGGAGAGTGGGCTGTTCTTATGAGCGGAAGCCGTACGTGTAGCAGCTGTTTACCGGCAGCGACCTTACGAGACTCGACGTGTAACGATCAGCTGTCAGTGACGGACGACAGCGCGTCCGAACGGCCTCCTTTCTACCGCGTTGTTTCTGGGTGCGTCCCCACCCGCCCCCCCCGCCCCCCCATCGGCAGATTTTCCGTTAAAAAAGGCCCGGACGAACCCCGGCGAGGCAGAGCTCGGGTTCGGAACGCGCCGCAACGAAAAAAAGGGGCGGCACGCGCCGGAACCTTCCGCGGTTTCTCGAAAGAAGGCGCTGGAAAGGCCGGGGGTCGGAGAGAGCGGAGAGAGAGAGACGATAGAGATTTTTGGGGTTTCGCCTCAGCGGTGACAGCTTCCCGTTTGCCCAGAAATGATTCCCCGCCGGTTCGTTCCGGCGCTTTCCGGGGCTTCCGGACGAGGAGGCGTTGAGGCAGCCGAGGCTGCGTATGGCGGTGGGCAGTGAAGGGTTGCGCATGCCTCTTTAAAAAAAAAATAATAATAAAAAATAAATCACCCTCCGTGCACTGTAAACACTATTTCAGTGCTGTAGACTGTGCGCTGGTCTAACACCACCGTTGAAGCATTCGGTTAAATGTCAGTAATAATTTCAGTCCACCGCTCTCTCTTTCTTTTTAACCCGCACGGCGGAGTTCGGGTTCTCTTTCTCTTTGTCTAAAGCCGAAGCGTTGCTCTTGGACTCCATTTTGCTACGTTTGCAGTCGATCACAGTCAAAAAGTTTGACCGAGCGAGTTTGTCAGCGTCCTTCTCCGGTTTTATTTTATATATTGTAACGTTCCATGGGAACTTATCCACTTACCGACTCTGTAGATCCGTCTACTACTACAAATCACCAAAAAAAAACACTTAGGGCCTTGCATAGCGTGTAATGGAATTTGTGTTTTTTCCCCCCTCTCAAGCACACTTACAATTAATGAATCGTGGTGGATCGCTGCTCTTGCCAGAACCGCTTCTCTTTAAAAGAGTGATGGTGGAGGTACTTAGGCCAAGTAAAATAAACACTGGAGAATGTGAAACCAGGACCTGGCAGATACAATTGAATTGTTGCATGAAACCAGGGGATTTTATGTTCAATTTCCATGTGACAGTCTAGACACTTGATGGCTTGTGGGGGGTGGGCGGTGGGGAGTGGGGGGTGGGGGGGGGATGCAGGCTTCAATTTGTTACTGTGGTCACCGCTCAGAAATGCGAAAAGAACGTCCTCCCTCCCGTTCACCTGTTTTTTTATCCCGTGTCCAGAATAGTCAATGCTGTTTTTTTTTTTCTTCTTCTTTCTTTCTCTGATTTAATTTTATCACATTTCACGAGAGGGATTGGATTTTCGTGAATGTGTCTACGCAGGCGGATTTTTTTTTAACGGTTTCGCTCATCGAGGCCGTCCGAGGCCCTTTCGGGAAAATTACCGCGACCGCCCGGAGCGTTCACCCCGAACGCGGCGTCGAAGCCGCGCCCACGTCAGCCGCGCCGCCGTGAGGCGCTAAAAAAAAAAAAGAAAAGCTTTTATCGCGGAGCGCGGCGCACCTGGGCTCGCCGGCGTAAATTACTCGCGTTCCCGGAGCAAGGGTTCAAGGCAGACCCCTTTTTTTTTCGGAGAAGAAAAAAAAAAAGAAAAGAAAAAGTCGCAGGTGATAAAAAATTGTAAAAAAACGCGGCGCCGCTGCTTCACTGTTAATTTTACGCGCGGAACCGCGAACTTATTTTCACGCTCCGTTGACTGCGGTGTTTATGAGGTGGCGACCGCGGGAGAAATGTTTTATACGCCCGCGCCGAAGGCTCCGCGGAATGAGGGCGGGGGTGGGTGGGGGGGTCTCTGTAAATCACGGGAGCCCCCGGGACGGCGTGTCCGAATATCGCGCCGTCCCGGAAGAAGGTTCCCCCGGAAAAAGGGGGATGAGGTCGCGGACGGAGGGGGCGAGGGGGCGAGGGGGCAGGGGAGAGGGGCCGCGAAGAGAAGGACGGCCCTGCGGTGGGGGGGAGGGGGGGAGCGCCATGATTTTATTTCTGCTCCCCCGTACCTCGTCAGCGGCGCGGAGGGCTACGCGCTAACGAAGCGGGACGTTTACGTGGTCCCGCCGTCCCGGGAGGGGGACCTGGCCGCTGCGGCCTGAACTCCTGACCCCCACCCCTCGCGGGCGGGCCCGACGTTCGCGTTCCGACTCTGCTCGAAGAGAGAGGGGAGCGGGAGCGGGGTAGGGGGGTGGAGGGGGGGTAGAGTGTCCGGACGCCCTCCCGCTGGCCCGACAGCAGGCCTCGTTCTCATCATAGCCAACCCCCCGAACCCCCCCCCCCCCAGGATCCACCGAGGTCCGGGGGCCCGGGCCGGCCGCAGCCTGGGGTTAATGTGCCAAGCGCTCCCGTTGTCTGCGCATTAATGAAGTGGTCTCCCCTCGCTCCCCCCCCCCGACTCGGGACTGACACCCAGCCGAACGGCGGGACACCTGATAACGAGCGTTAATTACGGGAAGGCAATTATGACCACTCGTAATCTGAATTTGATCGTCTCGCGAGCCGCAGCGAGTAAAAAAAAATACAAAAAATATTCAAAGTCCGGGGACAATCGCTTTCGTGCTGTTTGTCACTGTCACGGACGTCGTTTGTTATTGGACTGAGCGTGGCTCGGATGAAAAATATAGGCTATTAGTTTTTTGAATAAGGCCATTGGCCAGGCATTAGAGAAGTATCTAGAGAAGTGTGTGTGTGTGTGTGTGTGTGTGTGTGTGTGTGTGCATGCGTGTATGTAGGCATTTGCAAATGTCTTGTGTGTGCATGTGCGTGTATGCGCGCGTGTGTGCGTGCATGGGTGCGTATGCATGCGTGTGTGTGCGTGCGTGTATGCACGTGTATGTGTGTGCGCGCATGCATGTATGTAGGCATTTGCAAATGTCTTGTGTGCATGTGCATGCGTGTGTTGCGTGCATGCGTGCGTGTGTGCTCGTGTGTGCATGCGTAGTGGCGTGTTGCAGTGCGTTGCATCTCGTGTGTGTGCATGCGTGTATGTGTGTGCGTGTATGCGCGCATGCGTGCGTGTGCATGCGTTCGTGTGTGTGCATGCGTGTATGTGTGTGCGCGTGCAGTGCCGTCACTGTTATCACGGCCGCCGTTAGCATCGGAGCCGAATTGGATTTGCACCAGGCGCGTGACCTCTGAAATGAAAGAAGTCCCTGTTTTTCTCTGAGAACACAAAGGGAGCCCTCTAGTGGGCGCAGATAAAATGGCACGGTACCCGTTTCCTGCTCACCTCGGCCGAGGTGCTGGCGACTCTGCTCTGGGTTTTGGCTGCGGGGCAGTGTTGCACGGTGACAAGCCTCTTTCTCAGTCACGGAAAACCCCGATAGCCTTGCAGAGACCGTAGCAGGGCGGCCTCCTTGTCATCGTGTCCGTCACCCTGACCACATCCTGTAGCAGCAGGGGAATGTAGTAACCTAGCGTGTGCATTACGAGCTGCAGTCAGTTACACGCACTGTGCCCATAACGGATCCATTGCCTGCAAACGTTTCCCCGTAAGATGGCATTCTGTGCATCTGGACTCTTTCAATCTTGTCCCCATGGGGACAGACGTCCACGCAGCGCATCTCCCCCCACCCCCACCACGGTGATGTCAGCTCCAGACCCCGGCCAATCGGGGCGCAAAAACCCGGCGTTCGGCGAAAACCCGGAGGAGGCGCCCGGGGTCGGGGGGGGTAAGTGGCGGCGGGGTTTCCGGGGCGGGGCCGCCCGTGTGAAACAGGGCCGTGGGCTCTGAGCGCCGGGCTCGGTGCGTGGCGAGGGAACCGTCCGCGCTTCAGACCGCACAGCTCCGGGGAGGGATAAGCAGGAGCAAACGTCCAGACAGTAATGATAATTCAGCAATTCATGCGTGCTCCATTCTGGGGGCTTTTTTTTTTTTTTTTTTTAAATGGGAGCCGCGACAGAAGAATTGAGGTTAAACTCATCTGATTAGCCTTTGTTCTTTTGAAGGCATGTTCCATACACCAGTGATGCACAAAACGCTGTGCCATTTTAAGCTCATTAAAATCAGATGCTTGTGGTTGGCCTTTTTTTTTCATTTTCATTTACGTTCTTGTTTTCTCTGTAAAGATAAGTATGGAAGTTTTAAGGCTCTGCGGATGTCTGCCAGTGAAGTCACAATCATACTATGAGCAAAGTTATGAGGCCGCATACTGGTTTTTGTTTTAGTCCATTTTTTTTTTCATTTTATTTTCTAACAATACCGGTGCTTTTCTTTTTTTTGTACCGATACGTGTCCAGCGGCAGCAGAAATGGAACTCCGGGGCTGGCGTCGATAATGACGTGCTTTTAAAACGATGTTTTAAATTGATGAAGGTACGATGTCATTATCTCGCGGGTGCCAGATCCGCAGTATGGTAGCCCCAGCGTTTTATGGCACAGAAATGAGCTATAAATGGTGCGGTGATATATGAAGTAATGGGGCCCGCGCGTGTGAGGTCGGTGGGATATTATTAGCGCCGGTCGGAGCTGGACAAGGGTGTTCAAAGATTTATAAAAATAAACTGAACCGTGCTTTACGAGTCTCCGTATTCCCCTCAGATAAGTTCTCTTTCGTTTCCCCGTTTCGTTCTTATTGTGTCTGTGGAGAGGCCAGGGCGGTACACCAGGAGTATCTTATGCAGCGGCGTTAAATTACCGCCGGGTTCTTTTTTACATACCGACACGCCGCCGTGCTTCCGTTTGCAGGGAACGTTCCCCCGAAACGCGGTCGTCACTCGTTGAGGGGTCGCCCGCGCCCTGGCCTGTAACGTTTTCGTTAATGCCGCCTCACACTTTCCTCCCGGAACTCTTTGCTCGGTGCTGTTGCGCGGTCGTGGTCAGAGCGGACGAAGCGTGCGATGCAGTTGCTCGCTTCTGGGAGTTCATCACCCTGCACAGCGATTGGGCAAGTTCATGACCGTTCTGCATTTTGACCTTTTTTTGTCCCGTATCCCACGCATATGCTGTCTGGGTTTTTTTTTTTTTTTTTTTTACAATTCTAACATTCCAAATTTCTGATATTAGAAGCCTTACAAATCATTCATTGTTTATTCATTTAATCGTGTTAGCGTTCATATTAGTTTAGTTTGCATTAGCAGACTTAGTCTCCGGAGCTGCGCTGTGCCACGGGCACCATCTCTTGTCATGACAGAGGGAGTTTCTATGGAAACAGGGCTATACCGTGGCTGCAGTACGCAGTGCTGATTGGTCACAAATTTGCACCGCTTGAGCAGTTCGATATGGCAACACATAAAATAAAAAGTTTGTGCAGCTTTCGAAGCTAAATTGGTAGATTTTGCTCATGAAAGGGAATTGAGCTTAAATGAAACAGGCCTGTAGCGATATAGCTGCGAACAGAATTTGTAAACCTGGATGAAGGGGAAGTAAGTGTGATGTCACTCATCTTAACATGAAGCTGTCATTCAGAAATATATCAGTGGCCACATTTTGTCTAAAACTAGATTTTTGCAATCTGCCCACTGTTTCCCTGTTTGAATCACCATTTTGTCACCATCATTAACCTGCGGGTCTGTTAAAGTAGCTTTGTTCGAATTCTATTTGTACAAATAATAGCAAACTGGTTATTGAAATAACATACGGCGAACGCATTGGAACATAGTGGATGCAGGCTAATCCAGTAGCGCAAATGCTATGCAAGCCAATGTATGCATGTAAGTGCATGCCACCCTGTGGTAGAACGTGATATGATCTAGATGCAGAACTGGAGTGTGTGCAAAGAAAAGAGAAGGCGCACGTTGTCGGAGCATCGACACGTGCCTGGCGTCTCTGAGCAGCCTGTGATCGATGAGCGCGTAGCCGCCTCCCCCTCACCCCCTCCTGACCTTCGACCCCTGTGCGTTTGCAGTGCTGAGTATCCGCGGGGCCCAGGAGGAGGAGCCCCCGGACGCCCAGCTGATGCGGCTGGACAACATGCTGCTGGCGGAGGGCGTGTCCGGGCCGGAGAAGGGGGGCGGGTCCGCCGCGGCGGCCGCCGCAGCCGCCGCCTCAGGCGCGGTCGGCGCCGACAACTCGGCCGAGCACTCGGACTACCGGGCCAAGCTCTCCCAGATCCGGCAGATCTACCACACCGAGCTGGAGAAGTACGAGCAGGTAAGCGTCCCACGGCCACCGCACCACCCCCGCCTCCCCCCCCCCCCCCACCCCCACAACCCTGTCCCTGATGACATCACATCCCCACGCGTGCCCTCGTCTACCGTCACTCCTCCACTTAGAAATGTCTTTCGTAATCCCACGTCTCGTTTGCGACCCAAAATTCCAAAAAGTACTCCGCCTGTCCGAAGGGGCCCGTGCAGTGTTTGCATGCCAATTTTTTGGGTCGGATTTTAAAAAGTCTCAAAAGATTCTTTAGAAGTCACGTCTCCGCGTGGAGCGGACGCATCTTTGCTCCGCCCGTCCTCATTGCTTTGCGTAGCGGGCCTCGGAGAGCTGTCTCTCGCGCTTCTCTCAGGCTCTATCTCGTATTCATTTTCTTATCTGCTCCCGAGCTGTCAGATTATCGCACGCTAACCTTTCATTGAAGTGCGGCGGCAGTCCCCCCCCCCACCCCCCCCTTCGTGTTTGTGCGGGGGGAAGGAGATTAAAGATGCGGCGCTCGGGGTGGACGTCGTCTTGAAAGAGCTCGGATGATTATTGTTTGGAGCCACTTGGCGTGCCCTTCATCCTCACTGGACGGAGCACGGTCGAAGGCCTTGAGTCTAACCACGCTCCGTCCTACGTGATAGTTAATTTACTGATATATTTTTCCATCAAAGGTAAGTAAATTTACCTTTAATGGAAAAATATAATTTACTATTTTGCTGTTGGATCTTTATGTGAGTGATCTGTACCTGATACTGGGATTGTTAGCTCAGAGAAAGGGCGCCGGCCTACGGGAAGGCTTGTTTTTATTTATTGCTTTCTTAACTGGTCGTGTGTTTGGGTGGGCCCGTTGACCTTCGGGACCGTAAGGTTTCACGAGCTCCCTTTGGCTGGCCCTCGCTACGAGCGCAGCCAATCACAGCGAGGTCCGGCGGCCCGTCGCCGAGACAGAACGGCGGCTTGGAACGAATCGCGCGCCGCGACGGCGAGTGGGGTTTACGGCTTCGCTGTGCGCCCACCCGCCGGAGAGCGCATACCCCCCCCCTCACGACGTGCGTCTAAAGAAACGCCACCGTTGTCGTCGTCGTTGTCTCTCTGCACTTAATCCCTTTAGATCTTTCTTGCTTTTTTATCCTCCGCCACTTCATTAGCAAACCTTAAATGACTGGATTACACACCAAATATGTGCTGTGCCTCCCACCCAACGCATGCTGAAACTAACTGTGCTGTATGCTGTGGCTTTGTCATGAATGCATGCCCTGTCTCATGAAATATGAATTAGCGTGTACGGCTGAGAACTGTTAGCATTCAGGCTGGTAATCCCTGCGTGTAAAAAAAATAAATAAAAAAAATAAAAGTAGCGACAGCAAACTCTTAACTGTTGACTTTGGATATCCTGTTTTAAGAGTAACATGGCATTTGTCTGGAGGCAGGGTTGCCATCGACTCTTATCGCCCCCTCACAGCCGTGTCAGTGGAGAAGGGCTATTTAAATGAGGCGGAGGGTCACGTGACTGATCACGTGACCCGGCCGGCGCCACATGCTGACACTGTATATACTGTATTTAAGATGGTATCCGGATGGAGGGGCAGTCAGAGTTACACAGGGAGTCGCGGCAGCGGAAACCAGGTACTCCTCCCTGCGCACTCGTTCTCCACACACTCAGAAAAGCGCGCCCCTCATGACGGGCGAAACAGAAATGCCTGCTCTGTCGTTTTTTTAACGGAACGACTACCCCCCTGTCAAGTGCTCAGTGCAAATGGGCAGGGAACTGGATGGCAACCCAGGCTCTGGTGACGTTCAGTAGCGTTGCATGAGGAGACAAAATAAAAACATGCACCCTTGCACGTGTCCAGCATATTACCAGTGTTGGTGTCTTAAAAATGACAATACGAATGCCATTCTTTTTTTAAAACGTTAAAAAAAACGGGAAAAAAATCCTGGATTTTACAGGGTTCATAAATTAGCTTATTTGTAAAAAATGTAACTTATTCATTGTGTCATAGTATACATTTCTGAATATCATTGGTTTTACCTGTTAATATGAAATGAAGGGCATTGAGGCTGCAGGTGCAGGTGGCATTGGCTCTGGTGTAGTGCATGCAAGTCCTCTCTGTGGCCTTTTCCTGTTGTGTCACCTGCTTCGCTCCTTCATTCTAACGGTTATGAGAAATCCTTCACAGTCATCCTTCACAGTCATACAGGTTCCTCAACAGACGGGGGGGGAGAATGTCTGCACGCCTCTTGCTTTTATTACACGCCTTTGCATGTGTGCACGCGTACCTGTCTGATTTGGAGCGCGTGCGTGTCACGCGTACCTGTCTGATTTGGAGCGCGCGCGCGTCGAAGCGCACGTGTCATCGCGCGTCTGCCACGTCGATATTCGCCGCCCAGCTGTCGAGCTCCGCATTCCAAACCGCGGCGAAACCTCCGTTCTGACAGAGGACAGAGTCCCTGTCCCAAAGCATCTGGTGACTCTGAGGGAGAGAGAGAGAGAGTATGAGTGAGTGAGAGAGAGAGAGAGAGAGAGAATGTCTGAGAGAGAGAGAGTATGAGTGAGTGAGAGAGAGAGAGCGAGAACAGGAGAGAGAGAGAGAATGTCTGAGAGAGAGAGAGAGGGTCTAAGTGAAAGAGAAAGAGAGAAAAGTATGAGTGAGAGAGAGAGAACATGAGTGAGAGAGAGAGAGTCTGTGTGAGAGAGAAAGAAACAGGAGAGAGAGTGAGAGTGTCTGAGAGAGAGAGAGCGTGAGAGAGAGAGAGTCTGTGTGAGAGAGAAAGAAACAGGAGAGAGAGAGTGAGTGTCTGAGAGAGAGAGCGTGAGTGAGAGAGAGAGAGAGAGAGTCTCAAAGCGTGAATGGGCGTACTCGTCAGGAATGAAAGCCTGTCACTTCCTCGCGTCTGCTCCAGCGCGGCGCCTTCCGCACGTTTTTATTATGTGCGGCGCGCGCTTCGCGGAGTTCAAGGAGGAGCGCACTTCATAAGCGTGCGGAATTCAAACCTGCCCACGTCGAGCCGGGCTAAAAGCACCCCGCGCTCCGCATTTCAATGCCGGCTCGTCCGATTGGTGCGCCGCCGCCGCCGCCGCGCGAATCCCGTATTTATCTACCCGTTTCCCTTCCCGCGCGCAAACAGACGACTTTCGCGTTTGTGTCGCTCGCCTGCGTTTGGAAGCGACTAATCTTATTAGCGTTGCCAGCTGCACCCGCGCTCGCGGCTGCCACCTCCACGTTGTTATGACTGGGCCGTCGCCGCTAATTCCACAGATGGGCCCGCTAACGCGAGCCAGATACTGCTCAACGTTTCACAGCGGAAGCCCCACGTGGATTTCTCTAGCGCGCCTGGCAGTCTGCGCCACCGCCACCGCCCCCCCCCAAATCGCCCCCCCCACATCCCAAACCCTTCTCCCGCACCCCCCCATCCCCCCACCGGCGGCTCCCCCCCGATGTGTGACGCGGTTGTGCTTCTGTCTCGCAGGCGTGCAACGAGTTCACCACCCACGTGATGAACCTGCTGCGGGAGCAGTCTCGAACCCGGCCCATCTCGCCCAAGGAGATCGAGCGCATGGTGGGCATCATCCACCGCAAGTTCAGCTCCATCCAGATGCAGCTCAAGCAGAGCACCTGCGAGGCCGTCATGATCCTGCGCTCCCGCTTCCTCGACGCCAGGTCAGTCTGTCCGTCCGTCTGTCCGTCCAGCCCTTTGCCTTTCCGATTGGTCCAGCTCCCTGCCTGTCCGTCTGGCGGTCAGAATGAAATGGGGTGGGGGTGAGCCTCCTGTGGCTTCGTTATGACTGTGTGCGTGTGTGTATCTGTCTGTGTGTCTATGTTTGTATGTATGTGTGTGTGTGTGTGTGTGTGTGTGTGTGTGTGTGTTTGTGTGTCTGTCTGTGCGTCAATGTTTGTGTATGTGTGTGTGTGTGTGTGTGTGTGTGTGTGTTTGTGTGTCTGTCTGTGTGTCAATGTTTGTGTGTGTGTGTGTGTTTATGTGTATCTGTCTGTGTGTGGGTTTGTGCATGTGACTCTGTCTGTGTGTGGGTTTGTGTGTGTGACTCTGTCTGTGTGTGTGGGTATGTTTGCGCGTGTGTGTCCATCTGTCTGTCTGTCCGTCTCAGCGTGTGCCTGTTCATAATTTCCAAACACAGACTCATGGTACGGGGTTACACGGGGCCTGCTGGCTAGCACCTAGCGCTGCCGCTGGCTGCAGGAAACCCCGCCTGCGCCACGTCTGCAGTCCACAAACAGTTCCGCCTTCGCCAAAACCTTTCTCTTCTTAAAATGCAGTCGCTCGTTCCCATTGACGCACATTTTGGATTTGCATAAATTTACGCGCGGGCAAATCTCGCTCGGAGTCTTAGTCTGGAGGACGCCGCGTTCGAAGGAGGGCCTCGCTTCCTTTCAGCTCTTCCTTCCCATTCTCCCGCGGAGGATTTTTTTTGTTTTGTTGTGTTTTCAGAATGCCGGGGAACGGTTTCCCCCTGCGTGACGAGCGCTGGCTCGCGCAGCCGAGCCGATTAATCCTCTGGCTGGGGGGAAACCCACGCCGCGCGCAAATTAGCATTTCTGAAGCGCTCTGCCTTTCGGGGCTGGGGACAGACGCTCTGCAGCCACGCGCTGGTCCATGGAGAGGGCCAGCGGAGTGTCTCCTCCTCCCCCCCCCAGGGCTATGTAAAAAGCCCTCGTTAGGTGTGGCTTCGCCCCCGGCCCGGCCCAAACGGACGGTTGGAGACGGGCGGGGCGTTGAGTTATTGCAGGCGTCCATGCCGCTTTCCTCCTCGTATTTCGCTATTAAAATGAGTTTGGGCTTTTTGATTATGAATGTGCGCCATGCATTCTGGGTAACGGTGCCTCAGTGTAACAGGATTACACCAGCCGCCGCACCGCTTCGTCCTCGAAATGCCGACGTCAAAATTTCAAACGGCCGCTCGCCGTCATGACATTTCAAGGTTTGGGTTCTAGTTTTTAACAGAGTGGTCCCATAAGATGTTCATTTTTTATTTTATTATTTATTTCTTTTTGCTCTGATCCTCACGGGTGTTCCTCTGTCTTCCCGCGTCCTCCCCACGCAGACGAAAGAGACGGAACTTCAACAAGCAAGCGACGGAGATACTCAACGAGTACTTCTACTCCCACCTCAGCAACCCGTACCCAAGCGAGGAGGCCAAAGAGGAGCTTGCCAAGAAGTGCTCTATTACTGTTTCACAGGTAAGCCTTCACGTCATGTAGCACGCCAGGCCTTGATTGTGTAGCATGCGCTAACGGGCTCTAGTTTATTTACACGATACAAGTTTTCCAGCACAATGAGGAAACGAGTAAAGCACACAAACAGAGCAATCAAACGGTTTTAGTTCAGATTTGACCTTTCTGAATCATCATTTTTAAGTGCTCATTACATGTTGAGTATTAATAGCAATTAAGAATTTATTAAAATCGGCCCCATTGTTATATTATTAGAGAGACATTTAAAAAGTGTGCCTCCTTCCTGGTCTGGAAAGTATGCATGTCACACCATTTTCTAATCTAATTTTGATGGTGTTTATCAGTTTAATCTTGGGAGTTTTCCTCATAACATCCCCTCATCATGTGGGAGTGGGTATTAGCTTTAGTTCTGAAATGTGATTCGTGGTTGCTTACCTGAATTCCACAGTTCTTCAGCTCAGAGACATCTTGATGATGTCGCCACTCCAGAGTCATGATGCTAAATCCACAATAGCATTTCCATTCAGTCCCTAAAGTCTGTCTTATGGGGGGAAAATGCATTATAAATATTAGGATGATCAGCTAAGTATGACATCTGAGCTCAATTTAATTATTGATCAAATGTCACTCATTGACTTTAGGTGATAGGTTAGGTTGAATATGGTGTAGGCGTACCATACCCCTGTGTTCTTATGGGTGGAACCTTTGCAGTTGCATCACTTTGTTCTCTCATCCAAAACCACAACCCATCTAATTCATTAGCTGCTACCAGATAATTAACTAGAGATACCTTTAATTTTAAGAATGGATATCTTGACTTTTGATTTTTTGATTTTTCTTTTTTCTATTTTGGGTGTAAAAGCTGCACAGATAGCTGAGCGCAAAGCATTTTGTATCAAATTACTAAAGATATCTGGGAAACCACTAACAAATTAGCTCACATGTTTTCTTGTTTACAGGTATCCAACTGGTTTGGAAATAAGAGAATCCGGTACAAGAAAAACATTGGAAAATTCCAAGAAGAGGCCAACATGTATGCTGCCAAAACTGCAGTCAGCGCTGCGAACGTGTCTGCACATGGAAGCCAAGCAAACTCGCCCTCTACCCCAAATTCTGCCGGTGAGTCTAAGGACCACACCAGACCGGTCTCAATAATATTAAAATCTGTGTATTTCCATACATTGGAGAAATGGGAATGTACTCAAACTCATAGTTGTGAGTGCCATATATTTTAAATATGGCCAGGGAGATTTACATTGCCATTGGTGAGGAATTACCCAGCTGCTGGTGGGGGGGGGGCGGTGGTGTTTGCACTGGCGACAACATAAAAATTCACTGTGGTATACATGTAGTCTTGTACCGAATCAACAGAGACAGCAGCTCTTGGTGAGCATACTGCTCAGGGAAAATACATGTGAAATTAAGAAACAATGGTTAATCTAGGTCAGTGGTCTCCAACCCTGGTCCTGGAGAGCTACAGGGTCTGCTGGTTTTCATAGTGACTCTGAACTTCATGAATCAATTAGAGCAGTTGATTACACAGTTAACTCAACTCACCTGGTGTCTTGGGTCTCAATTGGGTGCTGATTTTAAGGTGAAAACTAAAACCAGCAGACCCTGTAGCTCTCCAGGACCAGGGTTGGAGACCACTGATCTAGGTCCTTGCCCAACCGTGTCAAAGCTCCATGCTGAAGCACTCATGGCAGTCTTCAGTAGTTTCTGTGTTTAAGTTGACCTTCTTGAGGGGAATGATGGTGGGAGGACCACATTTGCTTTGCGGTGAACTAGAAACTGTTGACAGGACGGTTGGCAATTATGTCTACATTCAGAAAAACACTGAACAGAGTCTATTTGGGCAAAGGCAAATCTATGTGGGCCGGCCGCCCAAATAAAGTCAGTGTATGTGAAACACTTTAATAATCAGCTCGTACAATATTATGCTACATCGTCAGAAGAAGAAAAACATGTATATATCTGCCTAGAGAGGACTGAACCAGAATGAACTTCACAGTCGTTGATACATGTGTTTTTTGACATCTCAGTAATTATCTGTACGATAAATGATAACTTTGTGTGCCTGGTCATGTACGGGCATCCGTGTGCTGAGCAGGCAAGTCCACCTTGAAATGAATTAGCTTTGGCGTTTGCACAGTTTCCCACTCTAACAGCGCACACGGAAATCGACACCGAACCAGCGGAATCCTGTGAAATGAAAAGCGGAGTTCTTACGCTACGATCAAAACTGCCTCAAACCCGTTACGCTCTACGCGTCGTGCTCCGACTTCGTTATACGGTTGCTTTCACGGCTCAGTAGTCTTATCAAAAACACACTATGATCAAAGATTAGCTAACCTGGGCCCCGCGCCGAGTAACAAGTCTCTTGTATTTTCATGTGCCTCTAATGAATCCTTCACTCTTCACTAATAAAGCCTTTCCTCTAACGCTGACTTCACTTCCTGCGATGCTCTTTGCGCGTACCCAGACGTATGTGTGCAGTCATCCTCGTAATGCGCTTTGCCATCGAAGCCGTCTGTAAGGAAAATACTCCCTTTGTCTAGTCCGTCTCCCGCACGTCATTAAATTGATGATTAGGCACGAGCCTTTTGTGTTATGGCAAGCCATACGGGGAGACATAAACTGCCTTTTATTATGGATTTGTTGGCATTTTATGTTAGGTTTGGCTACAGTTCCTTAGCACCTGTGGATTTTTCTTTTTTTTTTGGACCATAAGTGAACTTCCATTGTTTTCAGCTGCTGAGTAAAGACTTGTGCCACCAGCAGTGGAAGTGGCCCTCGCTCCACTTAAAGTTTGGTTATTAATCGAGTTCAATGTTTCTGTGAAATTTCTGAGATCGTCAGCTTTTCTTTATTTGTGTGGTTGTTTTCAGGGTGCAAATAAATGCAAAGCAATCTCCAAAAACTGAAATAAATGAATGTAAAAAAAAATACATAAATAAATAAAAATGAAAAATATAGATTTAGGTTTAGGTCCCTCGGTACATCGTTTTTTTTATTTCTTTTAAAAGTAATGTCTTTTTCTCCCCAATCTGGAAGGCCCAGTTATATCGTGTCAGCATGCAATGCTAGTCACTGCTTTTTATCACACCAACTCCACGAGGAGCTACATGAAAGGCAGGATGTGAGGTCACAGGACTGGAGTTGTGTACCGAGTAGCCACTCCTGCTCAACCTGTCGCACTTGGACCTCCCCATTGATTAATGTGTTTCTCACTACAGCTTATTTTTCTGAATTTCTGAACCACACTCACTGACCTCTATATCGGAGGCCTACACAGAACCTTGATTCTTCACTAATGAGGAACCAGCTCCACTGTCAGTAAGATCATCTGAAGAGTACCTCTCACCAGTCTCATTCACCACGCGAGTTAACATTAACATTGGCCATAACTCGTGGCCTTGGTCATTGGTAGATTGCGTTTCACTTAAAATTTGTGTCAGTTTTTGGCTGTGAATCCCCCAGACAGCAAGTGCCATTAACACACCAATGTTACCAGTTTTGTTCTCTTTATCAGCAGGGTATGTTGATTTCTACGTGATTTTTTTATTTTGAATATTTCCCGCCTGAACATGTCAAATGTTTAGAACTTACTTCACCTGCCCCTAACTGCCTTTCTGAATATACATATATTTTTTTTCACAAAATACAGTTAGTCCATCGTCAACTAGTCGTCGGTTTTTGATGCTCAGTATATAGTGCATCATTTAATAACAGGAATATCATATGTATTCCTATTTTGGTATTTTATACCATTACCCTGCATTGATGCATCATACCTATTCAGACTGTAGCATATCTGTATTTATCTATTTTCAGGAAGTATTAGGATTTTTTATTGATTTAGTATTATCATCTTTGTCATGATGGCTGTTAGCTTTATGTGCAGATCGGCACAGGTTCACCTGTGCCTCCAACGGGTGCCTCTCTTAGCCTCTTCCATTTCTCACTTGGCCAAGGCCTTCTCTCTGATCTGCTCCCACTAACCGCTACCTGCCAACCGCTGACACCAGACCCTCTTGCTTGTGCATGGCGGCCTCCTGCGCCCCCCGCCCCCCCCTCCCTCCCCTCGGGCGGGGCCACGTGACTGTTCCTCCTTCTCTCTGTGATTCCGGTGCTCGCTCTCTCTCCTTCCAGGTTCTGCTGGTTCTTTTAACATGTCAAATTCCGGAGACTTGTTCATGAGCGTGCAGTCACTCAATGGGGACTCCTACCAAGGGGCCCAGGTTGGAGCCAACGTGCAGTCGCAGGTAGGGATCCGCTGCAGGTCAGCTGCTCTGCTCAAGGCTGGGCCTCCCTCCCCCATTCGGACAAACGCCTCTCCCCCCCTCCCCAAAAACCACCATCGACTCACCATTGAATCACAGGTGGAGGACGCAAATAAATGGAAGCACGAGAACGGAAGGTTTGGCTGCTCCACTTCAAATGTTTGAAGAAAACTAAAAGTTTTTGAAATGCTACACCCCTTGTATTTTCATCTCATGAGTTCTCAGTAAATTCTGCAAGCTAATAGGCGCGAACTTACAAACGGAACAAGGTCAAGACTAGGGTTTGTAGATTTCAAGCCAGACATTTGTATGAATTGTTGTCACAGGCTTGAGTGAAGGGTGAAAATATAATGCCTTTAATGCGACTTTCAAAGTTTGTGCATTACCTGTTAGGGAACTGGTCATTATGGTCTCGACCACAGTTCCCAGTCAACATGTGAGTCATGACTGAGGGTAACATGATTACATTAATCAAATAAACATTTAAGTTGGCTAGTAATGTAAGATTAGCAGAAAGAGACGAACTTAGGAGCAATAAGCTTTTAATAGCGGAGTCTACCGCAAAGGCAGTTGGTAAAAGTTTTATCCCATATAGGGTTCAATAGCGAATATAGTTCAATAGTGAATATGAGGGTTATTTTATAATAAAGCTAGTTCTGTAATACAGGACAAATTATTGAGCACCTTGAACCGCACTTTGAAAAAGAAAATGTAACAGAGTTTTGTGTGCATTGAGGTGGTCCGCTTGCCGCAGCTATGGTTTGATCATCTGACATTGCTTTAACATTAAATGAAGGCATTATAGGGTGGACCTCTTGATGTTTATCCTCAAAGGAAAACATGCACTTCTGCACAGATGTTCCTGCTCCAATTAGATAAATGTCTGAAAGCAGTGGATATTCCATTACTATGCAGGTGCAAGTTCCATTACTATACAGGTGCATCTAAATGAAACATGTTCTGGTTTTTTTTGGATAAATCAAAGGTGTTTATATATGCAGCAGCAAATGACAATGCTCATTGTCTTATTCATTGTCATAAAGAATCTGTTCAATTTTACTGATGCCTCAAAAAAGTGTTGTTGTAAAACTTGTTGTATATTGAGTAAAATTATTATTTGTGTTTATATTAGAGTCTGCAGTAAAACAAAAATGTGCTTGCCATTTAAAAACAAGCTTGGTCCAAGTGAGATCTGTGTGTGATTTTCTTCGTTTTTTCGAAGGAACAAAATGTATAGTTTTTATGGCGCCGCTCGCCATCCACCATCTTCCGTCACCTTCCCTGTCTGCTGCAACCTTTCTCGTTCTCTGACGCCCTTGTAATCGGGAGTCTGTCGGTGTTCCTCTGTGTTTCAGGTGGATACCCTTCGCCATGTTATCAGTCAGACAGGCGGATACAGTGACGGACTCGCGGCCAGCCAGATGTACAGTCCGCAGGGCATCAACGTAAGAAAAATAAGCTTTTTTTTTTTTTTCTTCTTCTTTTCCCCGGTCCCCCCCCCCCCATCCTACCAATTATTTCAAAGCCATAGGGCTCGGAGTGCCACTTAGTCGGACTTGTCTTAGCTCGGCGGTGGGCTAGTTGATTGCTTCTGTTTCGGTGGCGCCGTGGGCGGCGCGGAGATGGGGCGGCCTTTTAACGCAGGCAGCTGGCGTCCACGCCTGTCAGAGCCAATCAGCGTTCGCGCGCCACCTGCGGCCACGCGCCCCCCTCGCCCCGGGAGGAGCCGCCAAACAGGTGACACCTAGCGCGACGCCAGTCCCGCGGTGTGTCGCCAAAGAGCCGGACTGCGGTTCCCTCCGAAGGGGGGGACCGATGGCTCCGAAGCTCTGAGGACAAACTCGGAGTGGCGATAAAAAAATATCCAGCGGAAAGGGGACGGGGGGCGGATGGTGGGGAGTGGGGGTGAGGTGGGGGGGTTCGGGGGGGTTGGGGGCGGGCGTCCTCCCATTTGTGTATCCGGGGGACCCCGGCGGCTGCGGCTAGCATGGAAATTCACGCCGACAAGCTGTGTCGCAGAGAGGGAAATCGATAAGACAGACACAAGGAAATCTGAGCGCGGGCTCGGGACAGCAATCCCAGCGCATCGCTCAGATCAGGCGCCCGCCGTCGTAATGGCGTTGACAGCAAGCCGCCGCGAGAGCGCGGCCGCAAACGGGGATGCGCTAATGCCCCCCCCCCCCCCGCGCTTCGCCCGCTTTGACTGTTTGCGCCAAAACGAAAGGAGATTTCTCCTGGATAAAAAAAAATATGCTTGTATTCCTATTCTTTTCTTTTACCTTTCTGTTCTGCTTCTATTACCCTGCGTCCAGGAGAAGGAAGGCGCTCTCTCTACAAGGCCGCCTTTGATAGACCTGAGGGAACAGTTAGCGTATGCGGGCTCTTTAGCTGCAGTCGACTGTCGTCATAGATACTGTTAGCCCTAGATGTAAGCAAGCCCCTTCACGTTAGGCACTTTCAAATTACCCTCATGTATTTGGCAACAAAGCCTCGAGATAATTGAAATGATATGCGTTTGATATAGAAAATTATGTCTCACTATTATCAAAGGGCATTTAAGGGAAATACAATGACGGGATTGTGTTTTTTGCATGATCGTGTACGAAGGACACCATTGTCTTCACTTTTTACTCACTTTTTAGTATTTTTGTTGTCAGTATTACAGTGCTATTTTTTAAAGGGGAGATATTCTGCAATGTTTATGATTTAGGCTGATTTTATTATTAAGTTAGGCTATAGTAGTAAGCCTTGGATAAAATATAAGTGTTTTTTTTCTTTCTTTTTTTATGTTATTCGGTGATTATCTTCCTGTCAAGAAAAGAAGCCTCATAGATATCCTTTCAGATTTAGATTTTCCTCAATACTAGTTACCCTTCAAAAAAAAAGTATTTTTAAAATTCAATACTTACAGAAACACGGGCTTATTGTCTTAGAAATGTCAAAAAAAATTAAGTGCCTCATGATATATTTTCGTGATCGGCCATTCTGTCCTCTCGTGATTCTGTAAAAGATTTTTTTTTCTGTTTTTAAATAACACGCACCGCGGTGTGGAGCCCTATAAATATTCATGAGGATTGGTGAAACCACTCAGCTCTAAAATGGAATGTCGTGACCCTCGTTTATGTCCACCAATTTACAGAAAGAGAGTAAGGATTTCAGTATGTGCTTTTTGCAAAATTATTCCCTCCCATTGTTCTGTTGGTGGTAATGACCAAGCTAACGCGCAATGTATTTACGTGGTCTTCCTCTGTCTTAGAACAGTAATTATGGCTTTGAAATAAATGTAGAGTGTCACAAAAGCTGAAGATGTTTTAAGATTTTTTTCCCCTCTCATTTTGTGATTACAGTCTGCCTCTACCTTAAATAACAGGCTTTGGAATAAGAGGCTGCCAAGGGCCATTCTCTGGCTTTTTCTGATGGCATGAAAATTGCTATTAATGTCCCAAATGCTCTTTAGCAGGCCTGTCTCGGGGATTTGAAATGGCATCCATGTTTCCCATTGTACTTTTATTCCATTCTCCAATGTGATAATTTGCCATCTTTGATTCCCCCCACCCCACACCCCCCCCCTTCCATTGGCTGTCGTGCGAGTTTTGTTTTGGAGAGAGCTTGATACGTTCTCAGTTTCGTAATTTGTGTTTGTCTTTCATGAAACTCGTTCTCTGACAGGACGGCTAAATGCCCCCTTTTAATTATGCATCTCTCCGAGGATGCGTTTTAAGACCTATAATTAGCGCAGTGCATTCGAACAATGACTCACGCTAGTCCTCCCAGCAGTGTAAGACCGCAGCGTCTTCTTTTGGTTAAGATTATTTTTTATTTTTTAAACAGAACCTTAATTTCTTACCACAAATATTGTTTGCACTTTTTTTGTATCTGGAGTGTTATGTTCATTTATTGAAAATATTTTGTAATGCCCAATATTGTCACTAGCATCCCATTAGCGCTCAGAAATAGAATAGATGTATTTTTATTATTATTTTAACATTTAAAAAATGACATGTGGGTGAGACAGCAGTAGAATAAAAAAGTAACTGTCCAGCCCCCCGCTACCCCCCCCCAAAGCACTGGAAAGAGAGTCACCAAGACAGCATGCAGAGAGCCCCCGCCCCCCCCGTGATGTCAGTACGCGGGCGATATTCGCGATGCGTCGAACGGGCGAAGCGGCGTTCGCTCCCGGACTCAACCCCGTCTCCTCTCCCTTCGGCTCCGCAGGCGAACGGCGGCTGGCAAGACGCAACGACCCCCTCGTCAGTGACCTCGCCCACGGAAGGACCCGGAAGCGTTCACTCCGACACCTCCAACTGATCCCTCTCAACGCGGCAACAAAAAAAAAACACGCCCCAACGACAAACAGCAACCGCCTCGCCAGCAATCCTTTCAGACCGGAGGTCAACCCGCCAATAACGAAAATAGCATTTCCCTCTGTTTCGGGAGCACTGTAGATAGGCAGAAAAATGAGATGATCATCAGTACTGACAGTTATTCATGGTTATTGTCTTGTCTCTTGGTAAAAAAAAAAAAAACAAACAAAACTAAACAAATAAAAAATCTCCCTCCTTCATCATGACTTACAATCCCGCCGGGGTTTTTCACAGCAACAACAACAACAGCAAGGACGACAAAAAAAAAAAACGTTTGTACAGTTTTTTCACCATGCATACAGAGGATCAAGGTTACCTTGATGTAATTATTTCAGTCAAAACTATAGATATAATTAAACAGACAACCCTTATCTTTAGATTTAAAGGCTTTCACTCTACCTCTCAGCTAAAAAAAGAAGAAAAAAACGAAAACAAAAAAAAAAATTAAACTTTTCTGTTCTAATTTTTTGTTACCACTAGCAGATAGTACCGGGTCACCCTCATCTTTTCAGATGTTCATTTTTTTTTTTTATGGACACTCTTCTGTTAAGCTGTATTACATATCTGGCCCTGAACATGCATTTGACCATAGTCACCCCCTGAGCGAAAAAATGTAGTGGTGAAATGAAAAAAGAAAGAAAGAAAGATGGGCAATTTTATATTTTGCATGGCTTATTGTAGCAAAGGATACATAGCTGCACAAGTTCTCATTGGCTTCAGAGGAAAAGCAGAGGGCTAGACTGAACCCGCTAGGAAGAATACAAAAGCAAAACGTGCCATTCAGCCCAACCCAGCTTACCGATTGGGTTCTCCTGTGCGCTTATCTGAATGTGGGGCCTAGTACCACATCTCAAGTCTGAAATTCGAGAATCTCACTTGAATTCCACTGGCTTAGAAGTCTGAGAAACCTTTTTCGAGCCCTGCATATGTACACATATACATTTCCACATAGATATACGTATTAATTTTTCCATTTGTTCATGAATACCAGAATGCATTTGACTTAAAAGCCGGCAGTTAAAAAAATCACAAAAATTTTAAAGTGACCTGTGGGTATCCTTTCTCAACCAATGTCTGGTAGAGTATACTGTGCTCACACAAAAATATGAGTTACAAACCTTTCGCAGGTATTTGAGAAATCCAGTGTAGCCTTGAAAGGTCTTTCTGTCTATAAAACCAAAAGCCAGCATTACCATTAATTATGTAATCACATATTCTGGTCATATTGTAAACTGCAGTCCTCAGTCCAGTCCAGTTCTGTGATGTCCGTTCTTAATTATGTATTTTGCTGGGCTGTCACTGAGTTGGGAAAGAAAAGTACTAAGTGTTCCCTTGAAATTGTGCATCGGTTTATCTCCCTGCAAAATGACTTTAGTTTTGTCTCTGCTGTAACAGAGACCACCATTCTCACAGAAATGAAAGTCATCCAATATTTGTTTTTGCTAATCAAAGGATGCGTGTCCATTCAGCTGTACACATCAGTGATGCAGGGCACGAATGACTGAAATGAACTAATTTAAATGGATCTCGGTGATTAGAAAGCAATTTTGCTACCATTTAAACTACACGTTTTTCATACAATCCTTATGCAATATCACAAAGGGAATCATTTGTATTAAGAACATCCATTATTACCACTATACATCAGAGACATTTATAGCCAAAATGCTGCTGTTAACCAAAACAATTATGTAATAAGTGCGAGAAAGTGTTTTTATTCCGGTTTTTACAAAACGTTGAACAAGATATGTGGTCATTAGTTACACTGCTTGTTTTGCGTTGTTGCGCAAATCTCTGTGCATCCCTCTTTGTTCACTGTCAGTGCTGGTGCTATGAATTAACTGAAAAATCATATGAACTGAACTTGAAGTGAAGATTACGTCAGGAAATTCAAGTTTGCTTTTTTCATCCGCGGCAGCATGTTTTACCAGAGTCAGTTTAACCACAGAAGCGATTAAACTTTTTAGATTGAAGCTTTCCTCCGAGCTCTCCTTTTTCAGGTACCAACAAGGCAGAGCTGTCACACAATAACCGTGAAATAATATTTCAAGAAATAAAAGACTTTATTTGTATTTCTTCCCAACAAGGGATCCAGATTCAACCAATTCCAGCACCAGAAATAGAAATTCAGTCTGCAATAAACCTTCCCAGCAATCTGTCCATTTAGCAAACAAATCTGAAATGTGAAATGCATTTTCTCTCGCTTTCTTTTTTTGTCTTATGTTTTTTTATTGACGTTTATGTACACTATTGTCGAGTTTACCCAGCTGCAGGTTGCCTCCTTGCGCAGTTTTGCATATCCATACAGACCATTACTTTGATACCAAAAACTGCAAAAGTTAAAAAGTTTAAATTTCTCGGCATTGTCAGCTTTATTAGCAGTACCTTTCTTCGTTGCTTGAAAATAGCGTCTTGTTATCTGTCATACTGAGGAACGTTTTTTAGGAATGTTCTGGTATTCTCAAAACCAAAAACACAGCCAGAGTTCTTGAGTGTTTATATAGAAAAAATAAAAAATAATAATGGAAAAACACCCGTATGGCACACGTACAGAAACTGTTTGGATATATTTTTTACATCACCATGCTGTGAGCGACAACACATATTTCTTTTTATTTTATTTTTTAATGTTTTTATTTGCTTTGTTACAGTACAGGACTACCTACATTTTGTTTCCTTGTTCTCATATGTGAATTAGCTCAAGAATGCTCTATATATGTAGATGTGCACCTTTGTCCTTGTTTTGCTTTGTTGAAAAGGGACAGTATCCATTTTTCAAATAAATGCAGCTAAATATTTTATAGGCAAGGGGAAAGGGGGTGTGCTTGCACATTTGGGATATTATCTACAAGATTTACTTTGTACATTCTGGTGCATCTATCGGAACTTCTGAAAATGGATACTGTCTTGTCAAGGTGATGTGAAAAGTTAGTTTCAACATTTAGTCATGTATTAGTGTTTTAACGAGACCAAATCCTACTCATAATTATTATGCAAAATCAGAAGGTAACTGAAACCTGCCACCTCTAGGTGATTAGTACATCACAGCACAGCTGTTGTGAGGTCAAAGGAGGAAACTATGTAAAGAACTTCTATTTGTCTGTTGACAGTTCTAAAAAAATACTGTACATTTTACATATTGTGGCTCTGAATAATTTCATTAATATAAATAATCAATATTGGATTACAGAAATATTATGTACTCTATTAAGAAGTCATTTTTTAGCCTGTAGTCAGGTATATTACAATTCATCCAGGAAATCCTTTACCTCAAAATGGCTGCATTTATAATTTGAATCCTCAGATGTTCTGTACAGCTGTATTTTTTGGACTGAGATTTTACTTTTGGGGTGTACTGCTCCATTCGTATAATGTTGGAAGGTAGTTTTTCAAAGAAAGTAGCAGACTAATAAAATGATTATATTTTGCTGCCCAGTATTTGCCAACCTCCCCCTATCTGTATTCTAACGAAATCCTAAAACTGTTTTTCATCATAGGGTCCTTGTGTAAAGGGGGGAAATACATTCTTCTGATTTTGAACTGTACTTTTCACATTGCCTGCCCAATATCACGGTATTATTAAAAGCTTCATGTAATGATGCTTTTAGTTTTTGCAGAAAAAGAGAAAAAGTATATATAAAAAACGAAAAAAGAAAAGCTGAGCGATTTTTAAAACATCAAATGTTTTCTTTGTTGCATGTCTTTTGTTCTTTCATAAAATACTGCAGTGTTTTTGAATGTTTCTTCTTTTTATAAAGATTTCAGAGTGTGAAATCGGTGAGCCGCTCTCTGGCCCAGTTTTAACTTTTACGATCTCTGCATATGTAAAAAGATATGAAATGGAAACACAAAACTAGTGTCTTTTTGATTCCGACTTAAAACTCCTTGTGTTCTGTGGAGAAAAAAAAAACTAACAAGGTGTAGGTTTTATGGTCTCTTCATTTGTACTGGTAATGCATATTCCAAATAAATAGTTTCTTTTGTTGCATAAATGTATTTTGTCTTTTTTAACGTTGTAATTAGTCATAAATGTTTTCTTAATATTATGTTAATATATTTGAAAATCCTTAAATGTTTTTCACATTTTTTCACTGGAAACATTTTCATGAAATTCCAACTATAACTAATAAAATATAACTATTTTATTGTTAATAAGTATACATAATTACTCATGAAGGCAGCCTCTGCCCAATATAACCAGATTCTTGCAAACGATCAGTGCTTTTATTCTTAAACACTTTTTATTCCAAAGTTTTCAGGCATATAATCCTATTAACACGTGTCCTATATAAACATGTTCTGCATTTATATTATTTCAGTGTGCAGCAACTAAAGGTGCCGTTGGGCGCATACCTTCAAAGTGCCCACGCAGTGTTGAATTTGAATGGAAGGAGGAAAAAATGGGATCTGTTTCAAATGAAGTGCTTTCAACAGAGGCATCATTATATAGAAAACAAGTTTATTATGATGACTCATGAAGTGCCTTCATTTGATGTAGAAAAACTTTTGTGTTAATCCGGTAGGATAATTTGTTTATTTTCATGAGCGTGGATAATTGTGACTTATGCTTCTGAAAAAAGGGGGGAAAAAAACTAGAATTTTCCCATTTAGTTCCCGTGTAGCTAGGGACACCAGTTTATCTGGGGCATATGTGCACTAAAATGTTTTCATCTTGCATTACCAGCCTTTGGGATCACTGTAGGCATTGGATTGTTGCAATCGCCTGACTAATAGTACAATTTGCAATCACCTGACGTAATGCAATAAGTGATAAATTGTGACTCTCCTAAAAGCAATTTGTTGATTTAATAGGCTACACCGGGAGGGAAAAGGATGTGACATGGACAGAATTTCAAACAGAAATAAGTATTTGAGTGATCAGGTATCTGCAACAGTACCCTCCTGGTTCACTGCCTAAAACCACTTCAGCAGTACATGCTGTGGTTTGCTGACACAGGTAAAGAACAGATAAGCACAGATAATTATGTTTTTCACATTTTATTTGTTCTGCGAGGAAAATCAATTACATCCAATTTAAATTTCATTCCTTACATTACAACTCAAACAATTGCTACTGAACTTTGAGCGTGCTCTCTACAATGTAAAGCAAGATAAAGATAAAGCAAGTTACCTGTTGAAAGCATACAATGTAGCCATCAAAGTCCTGATGAGAAATACGGTTCATTTACCAAGTAAAGTTCACCTTATAACACTCGTAACTGGGCTAGCAATTGAATGTGTCCACCAAAACTTTGACACATTCAAAAGCCCGAGCAGAAAGTTGCACTGCACAGCATTTATTAAGGGCCTGATCGAGCTAGGTACCGGCTTGATCATAAAACAAGACAAGACTATTTACCGGAATTCAGGATTTGATGAGTACTGTAGTTCTGAACTAGCTGATTGCAAACTGGCACACAAAAACTGACGATGCGACTGTGGGGGGTAAACAATAATTCCAAATATTGCACAGATGGCAAAGCAATACTTGTCCGTACATGTATTGTTTTGACTCCATTGATTTGGTTGCTGCTTGTACTTTTTAGATAAACAAAAAAAAAAAAATAGATTTGAAGTTTGAAATTTGAAGGCTATTCCCTCAGGAAGTAGGAATTAGTATTGTGTGATATAAAGGAAGTGAATATTCATAGTTTTTACAATAAAAAATACATAGGAAAAGATCATTATGTGCTTTGGCTTTTTTCTGGTGGGCTTAATGGTTTTACCAGTTAAATGCAAGCCATTTTAAGATTACTTTGCTAAAGTGACCTATAGTACCTCAAGCATGACATTTGTAACGTGAATGAAGTTTATTGAAAGCATGCAGCACAATCCAAGCAATCAAGAATGCAGATTAATAAATCCAAACTACATCTAACCATACACGTTTCATTAGGTTTTAAAAAAAAAATATGACAATTATGGATGCCCTTCAAACAGTTTACATTTTTTTACTTCCTTATCTGGAATAATTTTGCCTTAGTTTGTTTAAGATTGTCTTCAAAGTAGTGTCGTGGTTCACAAGACGTTTCAACTGTTGGCAAGATTATATTTATAAGTAACTGCAAACAAAGAAAATAGCTTAATTGCTGAATTTCATTAAATATGACAGAAATCTGTTCTCAGATCAGTTGAAGACAATTAGTGAGCCTTCAGGCAATTTGACAGCTCGTGATTTTGACAGTCATGTTGGCCTCCAAGACATCGCTTCTACCACACCACACCTTCCATATACCTTTTGCGCCTATTGTAACAATCTTCCTTATTTTTTAGGGGTGGGGAGGGGGGGGGGGGGGTGACTCAATGTTTTCAAAAGGAAGAAGCCAGTCTGTGTGAGGATGCTCTTTCTTCCCCACCCTTCTAAGATGGCAGCCCCTGTGAGGCACAATTTATGTGGCACTCACAGGGATGTGAGGAGCTTCACTTATCTCTGACGCCCAGATAAATGAGAAAGGATTTCCGATTCCGTGCTTCCAATCCACCTTCTGTTTGAACTAAAAGTAAAAAGGAGACAGAGAGGGGGGGGGGGGGGGGAAGGAGAGTGAAAAAACCCCAACAACTTTGGAATTAGGAATGCTTTCCAAACGTTTCAACGAGTGAAATTGTGGAGCGTGACAGAGCCTGTGGGAGTGACAGTTGCAAACATGATCAAGTGTAATTACATGGGAATGCCTTCTTGTTCATATCAAGGGAATTTCCTGTTGCAGTGACAGATGAAAGGAGAGAACCGTTGGATGTGCATTTAATATATTTTAACCGTTGCCTCACAAAGGCAAGGTATTGTGTGCCGTTGTCATTACTTTATCCTTAAATAGCGCCGTTATCTGCAAAATGCTCAATAGCCCTTACATGGCTGATTTGTAAATGCATTCTGCAACCAGCCAAGCACTTTCATCGGATTTCCTCATGTCTTGGAATCACCTTTGGTGCATTCTTTTAACCCCGCAAATAGGAGATGGCACTCTGGAAAATGTTCATTTGGCCTTGCTAATTGTTTCCCTGTTGTTCTCAAGCATGCCATGCACACCTGTTCTCAAGTAAGCCACAGAGATTATGCTGACACGGCTACGTCAACTTCATCTGGGCAAGAAGTGATTCAGACTTCAAGCCAACTGGTGCCAACCGACTTGGGGGAATCTCTTCGAAGGAGAGGATGCCGTAAACAGATATGTTTTGCCAAGCCAAGTGGTCCTGTTTCAGCACGGCCCAGTCAGTACTTAGCATGTAAAGCTTCACGTAAAGAGGAATACTTGTATACATTCTGACCCCATACAGGGGGTGGGGAGATTGAAGGCCCCCCCTGGTTAAAAATGATCTGACATTTCCACAGCTCTTCTAAAGCACCCTTTTTACAGTCTGCGACTCATAAACAAATTGCCGACAAAACAAAGTATTTTGCAATATCTGCTGTTTCAGGAGCCTTCCGTGGAAAGGTCAGCAGCCAGGGGAAAGGCATCTGGGAAACAAATTAAGTGAGGAAGATAAATGCAAACTGCAGCGGCGATGTTTATTGATGGCGGCCATTTGGATTCCCACAGTGGCACATTTTTCACTGGCGGCGAGCAGAACTTTGGAAATGAATTCCAAACATGAGCGTTTGGGGGACGTATGCCCTCCGATTACGTTACAGGGAAACAACTCTTTTTAAAAAACGTGTACCGAAAAACAAGGAGAATGTGGGGTTCGAGGCGGGGGGAGGGGGTGGCATTCCATTTTCTGACAAAGTCATTTTTTTTTAATATAGCTAAATATTATGAAAGTGTGCACAGTATTTCGCTTATATTTTAACATCTGCGGGAAAAAACCACATTCCTAAAAAAATTTTATGTTTTCGATGCTTGTGTAAAATGATCTATTACACCAAGCAGGAAAGGGCCATATGTCATGCCATCTCATCGGGGTGGAAGTAGTAAGTAGTTCAAACAGAAACAATGTCGTGTTCACAGCTTCAGGGGAACCTTTTATCCCCAGTGATTGTTTCCCACTGCCCATTAGCCACAGTTTCTTTGTCAATTATTATTTATCCTCGTACTTGACCTTTCCTAGTCCAAAATAACACAGTAATATCTGCATGGTCAAGCCTCCCATCTGTGCAGGAAATGAACCAATGCTGCATCTCGTGAGAAATCCCCACATCAGTGCAACCAAACAGTGTTTTATCAAACCTGTGGGGCTATCTGCCTCCCACACTCCCTATCTAATGGCAGTCAAATATCACACTGCTTGCAGCAGCTCAGTTCTAATATATGTGGTGTCCTTTTTCCACTTATTTTGTGTGTGTGTGGGGGGGGTATAGACAAAGAATGCAATGGGGGGGGGGGCTGTCAGAACAGTGCAGGCGAATGGGGCTTGAGCAGCATGGCCTCTTTGAAAAGCACCAGTTTATTTGCATTTCAAAATGGATAATTAGCCCGTTTTTTTTACAAGCATTGATATTGATAGTGTTTTTTTTCCTCCTCACAAAGGCATTGAGCAAAAAACTTTCATAATGCATTGCCCACAGCAGCTCAGCAGCTCAGCATGTTCACTGTACTGGTTTCTCTCTAGGGATATGGAGTATCGAGGTCAGTAGAGATGGGGAAAAACAGCTCTTCTTTGGCCTCTTCGAGGTTCGACATGGATCAATGTCGCCCACTGGTCTTGCTGCAAAGGGTTATGGAAATCAAAGCATCTGGCTAACAGCTCTGTGAGACGGGCTCTTGTCAACGCTAGGCTAATAATTGAACGGACAACATCTCATTGAACTGAAAGATAACATAGCCTAGATCCCATTCAACCAAGGATGTTCTTATACCTTTGTTATATTCCTCCTCTTTTAAAACTGTGAATGATTCCAGGCCATGACACATCTTTGAAGAGGGCCTGTTTCATGTACATGCAGAATCAATAATGACTGGGATAATCGATATAAAATGAATTCAGTTCATCTGAATACTTTTAGAATACAATAAATGAACTCAAAGAGGTTTTATCACCCTTTCATACATTTACTTGGGCACTGAGCACAATTCTCTATTTCTAGGCAACTGCATAAGATCCTGTGGTTGATGGCATTTTATTTTAAAATGTACATAAACAAGCTCTGTGGTGCTCACTGTTGCAATCTGGGAATGTGGTTCATTTAATCAACGCACAGTAGCTGAGCTCTAATTACCTCTGGGACCAGATCCAGTTAACCACAGGTTTGTGCCTGGGTAGGAGAACAGTTGCTGGTGTCGTTTCCACAGGTCCAGGACTTGGAAGCAGTTCAAGTTGGCAGTGGTGAGCGTCCCCTTGGGGGGGAATCGCAGCACAGGAGACGGGCAGGGCGAAACGGCAAAGGACACACAATCTCAAGGTACAATCTGTGACTCGTTTCTGAAGGACCGCTTATTAGAACTGCGATAGCAACTCACACAAAGACTCCAACCAATCAACGACAAGACAGCAGTGCCCATTGGAGATTAAATGTACTTCTTCCCTTCAACCCCCTTCTGTTACATACTGAGGAATTTGTGTTTATTTGGGGATTGGCTGCCCCACAAATGAATTGTATCCTAACATTCCTTCACTGTGATGGGGCAACCATTTTTAGGTATATAAAAATATATTAAGTAGCAATCAATTACAAATATTACTTCCACAACATCCCAACTGTCAATGTTAGCATTGCTTGTCAATTTATGATTTCAACACCAATAGGATACAATCAGTTTGACCAAACCACGGACTCTTGCCAACGTTGCTTCCTCTGTGTGACTCCTGGCTGGGTACACAACACTGAAAGAAAGCAATTTAAGCAAGACCCTGAGCTCGCGTTCTCTGAATTGATTCTCACGTGCATTGGAAATTGCCGCTAAGTTTCAAACTGACATTTTTTTAAAAATGTCCTTGAGGAGCGAGTCATTTTGATATGCTAATTGTGAGAATTCACAGATCAGTCAGTGTCACCCTAGCCTTTCATGCGCTTTCAACCGTAAACACGGGAAAAAACGTGGGGAATATTTGCCAATAGTGAATAAGGTTGCTTCTTCCATGTGTGGGTGTCTGTGCATGATTTACAATGTGGCTTTACTGTATGACGTGTGCCCAAAGCGCTCATGTGACGGTGCTAATGAGCCAGATATGGGCTAGATATGGATATTTTCCACACCAATTTTAAATGCGGAGAAAATAACTCTTGGATTGGGAAGAAAAGGCCCCCTGGAGACGCTAGCCGAAAGTAAGTAGCGTCGCCGCGTTATCTCCGTAGAACACAAATCCAAAAATGATTGGAACTGTGTATAAATATTAAAGGGAACACACACATGGCTCATGTGATTACCTTGGCAGGGAAGGCTACAGGGGAAAAGAGGGAGGCATGCCTTGCCGGTTTAATTTTTGCTTTGTTCCCCGCCTGTCGAGATGAAGACTATCATCACGTGCTATCTTGTACGCATAATTATTTTTACACATAAGAGACTCTCCTCAAATTTCTCGAGAATAATGTAGTCTTTATCTTCCCTTTGAAGGATCCATAAAATATAGAGCAACCTGTTGGCTGGAAAATTACTAAGAAATAAGAAACGATTCAAAGGCAGCTAAAAAGATAAACCGCAGCAGAAAATGAGAGTATGCTTTTTCTGGTAGAGTAGCTGATTTGAGTGACTTCAAATAAAGCATGCTTCTCACTTTAGTGTATTTTTATGTCACGACGACAAAACTGAAACAAGGATGCTATTTTGGTGTTCATATAACTTCAAATTTGTAAGCATACCTGAAGTGACATTTTTTATATGTACCTGATTGCCGTTAAATGAATGTATGCATGTCTGCATTTGTGAGCATGTGTACTTTATTGTACACATGGACTCACATTTTCTTTCCTCTTGCTGTTTTTGAGTAAATCGTCCAACATAAACTACAAAGGTATAACATGAACTACAATTAGCCCTTAAACATTAAATCAAACTTTATAGTTACAACTTGAAACATTTTAATGTTGCATTTCCCACAACATAGCAATGATCTATATGAGCCCCATGTTATTCTGGGAGAAACCACCGATGCATGCTTGTTTAAGATGAAACAGTTGACTGTGTGGCTATACACTTTCTGCGGTTGACAGCATTGATTCTAAAAAAAAAAAAAAATGTTTCCATTGTTAACGAGAGTCGGTCTGGCATGGCTCAATTAAAGCTTTCTCTATGTTGACAGAGATGCAATCATAAATCCAAGATACTGCCACCTCATCTACAATGCCTTTGGAGTATGTTAAAATATAATAATTTCCAAACAGTTACTTATTGTGGTTACCCATTTCATTGACGTAACATTCTAAATGTTAAATTAAATGCTCTATACTCAAGAGACATTTTTAATTGGCAAGCTTGACTTATTCAAAAAAATCTATACCGAAGGTCTGAGCAAAACCCACAATTCATGTAAAATCAATTTGGTTATTTCTTCTTTTGGTTTTGAATGTTGGACATGGCAAGTTGTGTCACTTGAATTCCTGGTTGCAATTAAAATGTGGGTAGTGTACAGTTTTGTTGTTGTTGTTGTTGTTGTTAAAATACTCACCAAAAATGTTTCCGCAGTGGTTTTTCAATAAATGATTGAATAGGACATCATGTGAAAATGTTCAGAAGCCACCAGAACTTACATTGCCTAAATGAAAACATTTTAGAACTTAAGACTTAAAATCAAACTGTTACATTGCTGTGATCCTTGGATATGTATTCAACATAAGTGATAAATGTTGGACAAACTGTATTCCAAACACTGACATTAATATGGCAAACACGTTTTCTGTTTGGCGTTATGTCTGTTCATGTTGTAGCTCTAGTTCCTCATTTGTAAGCTCAACCTTAGTAGAAGTGACAGAAATCCCCTCGTTAGCACTAACTGCTCTGACAGTTTGTGTCCTCGTTCTTAGTTGCCCAAAAAGATTCATCGGGGAAAAGTATGCAAGACCGGCACCAGAAGAATTTTGAGTTTGTTTTCTTTTTTAGCGGTGCAGTTTTAAATGGCTCAGAGGAAAAACTACATATTAATGTACAAAACATGTCATTATACAAAATATACTTTTTTAGTAATATTTCATAAACCTCCTGCGAAAGGTGGATGTGCAAATTGACACATCATCTATCGACTTTTCGCAGTGAGAGTTTCAGTGTAAAAAAACATAAAAATGTAAATCGCTTTCATAACAGACAAGACCTATACAGGCTAGGATCAGGTTTAAATAAGTCCTGGGTCCCTTTTGCTGCCATGTTCACTCATATGTACAAATTAAAAAGTAATTTTCAGTATGGGTTTTCCCATTTGGATTGCATGGGGAGTCGGCCATTTTACAGCACCTGATAAACATAATGGTCTGGCCGTTCTGGCACTTCACAACTGCCTACCTTGATGACCTGGTCATCCATTCACAGACTTCAGAGAACCAAGTATGCTAAGTACACCAGGCTCATAGCTAATCCCACAATGTGCTGTCTAGCTCAGAAGAAGGCTCAGTGTCTGGGATATACCATTAGCCATTGACTGCTGAAACCACAGGAGAGGAAGGTGGCAGTGGTATGTGACCAGGCCCTATTTTGTTATGGCACAACACCTAGCTTCTGTATACTCTTTTAAAATGAAATATCTTGATTCAATGCTACTGCAGCCTCACCCAATGGGCAGGTCTGCTACCTCATCTAAGCTACAAGGTATTTAGCCAGTGTAGAAAAGTGCCCACTTCAAATGGCCAGTCCACTGAGATTAACATCTAGTATCATTACTGCACCTCATTTAACTGTATCTAATACAATGCTAAGATTTGAAACAGTCCAATAGCCAGGCTAATATATATGCGAGAACACAAGCTATCAGTTGTGAAACTTGGTATTTCGCTTAACCTTTTGCATGCTCTTTGTAATTTGGTTAAATCACAGTCTGCTTCATGATTTAATGCAATGCTAATATCTGAAACCTTGTCTAACTGAAGAGGTAGACTGGACAGGTGTGTGCTTAGTTGAAATGGCCAGGCTCATAAAACCTCATTTTTACCGACAGCAGGTTTAATATTCTTGGCTGTCAATCAACCTTGTGTCCAGTGGCCTGGAGTGATCCCATCCCTGTACTCATAAACTAAAATATAATGCATCTACTATACTTATGCAGTTCATGTTGTGTTTAACTAAAACCCTTGTCAAATGCATGTCTGTTGTATTAAACATGTATTATACTACATTTGGGTATTAAAATGTATAACACCTGTTTTTGACATCCAAATGTATGGACTCGTTGGAAAGCGAGGGAGTTCATCTTTAATGCTCAGCAGCTGCTGAATAATACACTGATACCTCCAAAACTAGATACCACTTTAATGTAGGCCACTTAATATTCACAGAAATTTAACTACAAGTGCTGTAGGTAAAGCACTTCATTAAGTCATTAAGCATTATTGCATTGTGTTTGTTGGCAACTCTTTAACGTAACAAATTAAGGTGTTAACTGTGCTGTTTTATTACAATTATACTGCTTTAATTCTGGAGGACACAATTTACAATTTATTCATTTAACAGACACTTTTAGCCAAACTAACAAAGGTGCATTTCACATGGTATGCAGTCTTCTGGACATACTTTGGACATAACATAGCCAGACAGACAGATGGACATTGACATATTAATGCTTTTTAATCTAATCTTTTTTCAGGCTTATCAACAATTGGTATATTTCATTAATTTTGAAATTCGGTGCAGGACAACTACAGGCAGTCTGTGAACAGCGTGAGACTGCGTTGTGGCAGCATACCCACGTACCCCTATCAGTTGTCACTTTGGCTAATTTATCAGCCATTACAGAGAGCGGAAGCTTCAGGGAACTTCAACAGAAATCACTTTCGGTCGGGACATTATCTTCTATTTATGGTTCTGTTAGTTTGATGATTTGTCAGGCAGAAATGTAACTGTACAGTGAGAATATCAATTGGTGTGCTGAAAGCAGATTTCATTGTAAAACATTTGCTGTATTAGAAACTAATGTGATCTACAGTATATATTACTGTGCAAATGTACATGTATGCATTTGAATGCTGTAACATACATCTCCTGATATTAAATATACTCATTTAATATTTTATTTGAAATAATACACAGCTTATGATTCATGGCTGCAATTTTAGGTGGGCCATAATCTAGACAATTTGTCATCTGTTATATATGTAAGCACTAACCTGTTATTAACCAGACAATATTCAGAATTCCCACATGAATGTATGCGTATGTATGCATTTGCAAAAAAAATTGAAAAAAGGGAGTCAGTTCAGGGGTTGGGGGAGGGGGACAGGAAAGGGAAAGGAAAGTTCGGCACCTGCTGTCCGCACGGGAAGACATTCTAAAGGTGGGTCACATGACGCTGAGTCAATACGTTGACCACGCGCTAAGGACAGCAGCCTATTGGAGAGCTGCCCGCACGCGTCCGCCCGTTCTGTGCGTCTGTCGCCGCGGCCACTCTCCGCACGCGCCAGCCGCGGCTCATATCCATCTACGGTCCGGCTCCCGGACACGCCGCTCCGGGAGGGCGTCCGCGCCGCGATCCCAACGTCAGGCCGTGTCAGACGACCGCGGCTGGCTTGCGTCCGTGAAGCTAATTACGCAGCGCCGCTCGTCGTCCGTTCCTGTACGAACGCACCACCTGTCATGGGTTACGGCTAATTATGTGCAGCGTCTCTCCCGCACAACCCACCGCAAATGAAAGGCCTCTCAGAGTGACGGGGAAAGATGCACTGGCCTACTGTACTATATTAGGCCTGCATTCTCAACTCTGAAGTAATAAAGGGCAGCAAGCGGTTCTCTGGCATTTTTCCAATACATGACAAAAGCAGTAGACACATGTTTAGCCCATACCAATATAACAATGCGCATACAAGTTAGCAGATTTAAGAGCAGTTCAGTAGCAGATTTAGATATAGTAACAAAACCAGAACGATTTTAAAGACATAATAATATTTTCAGAGTCATTTCTCTCTATATTTTTGACAGCTTAAGCAGAAGAAATGGCTTATGAAAAACTATTTTGTTGTTAAGCAGATACCTGCAAAGCAGTGCTGCTTGTATTATAGAATTTGGAATTTTGTAAAATCTTTGTGGCCATAGTACTGTAACTGACAAATTTCAAAAAACAGTAAAGCCAAGCTTTATTCCCGAACATTATTATTTTACAGCCTCAAATGGCATTGCGTTTGAAGCCGTTTAATGTGCCAAATCTGCTACAGCTAAAATACTCTAGCTTGGTAATCAACTAATTACAGACTGTTTATTGCCCTCTGCTGGTTAGGACTATGGCCTCTCATTACATATATAATTTCATGCAATTTTATATTCAGACAATCATGGATAATGCTATTTTCAGTTTATTAATAGCTAGCAGTATTTATTCCACCCAGTGAGGAGGGAAAAACAGCATTGCCACAAAGCCAGTAGTGGTTATGAATGTTAATTTGAATCGGGTGTGTGCTGTGGATAAGACTCATCATTAAAATGACCAGTGTGTGGCAGGACACAGACGTCTCAGTCAGAATGTACAATATCAGCAATGGGAAAGAACACGTAGCAGCCAGTTTTAATTTAAATCTTTTAACATATAATAATTTCTATATTTGGTTCAGAATTTTTTTATCTTTATGTCGTTACACTGGGTTTCGTCTTTGCCTTTCTCACATTCTTCTTAAAACCGAGACATTTAAACAAAAACTTCCTTTAAAAAAAAAACAAAAAAAAACACATGGACTATCTCTGCTCTTACACAATCCCCTTGGTGGCTGTGCTCATCTGTTGCTGTACTTGTTTGTTTTGTGAGAACTGGTTCGTGAGGATGTTAAAAATGGCTTTGAAGGTCACAGTACCCTTTACAAGGTCACATTTTATTGATGGCAAAGACTAGAGCCTCCCTCCCTTTCATGGCAAGAATTGATGCTAGTGTGGCATTTTGGGTTCTCGCTTTGACATCTTAGATTTAATATGAGCCTTTGGAGAGGCATGTCAAGGTTCCCAAGTCTATTAAGTTCAAGAACCAATGGCTTTGAAATTGAGAGGAAAAGAATTATATGGGAAGCCACTTACTATAGGAAATAAGAACAGTCATTAGGAGTGGAAATCCCACTACACGCAGTGAGATAGCAGAGACCTTGTCCCCTTGTCTGTGTTTATAATAAGATAAGACAAAGAGATATACAATGTATACAACCTCAGAAATATGTAGATGTTGGGGAACTCAGTTAGGCTCTGATTAGATACAAACAAAAATCTGAACTTCATGTCCTGGAAACTGAATAATAAAGTGAAAATGCAAACATGAAAAAATAAATAAAAGATAAGAAATCTAATAAGATAAACAACAAACAATGACAATAAAATTAAATTAAATTAAAGAAAAAAAATTATAAACATAAAGGTCCAAGATTATTTTGTACACTTAAATTTCAAAATTCATCCTGAAAATAATTTTGAAAGACCCATCGCAGTTCTATTCTGGCAAACTGAGAGACTATTTTTAAAGAAGGGCAGTGCAATACAAGTTTTATCTTAATTCTGAACTGCATAATTGAAAATGGTAGTTGTTGTCATTATTCATGAAAATAAAACTGCAGTGGCAGGTTGGACAACAAGGTGTACAAGGCAGACTTATTAGCTGTAATTACCTGATGAGAAAGACATATCCCATACATTATCATTAGCAGGAGCCTTTTAGGAGTTTGACGAGTCATTATCATTTAGCGATGAAAGAGAAAGATTTATATTTATAAATTGTTTTCTCCTGTTTGAAATTTGCAATGTCAGGATTGCGCTGATTTGTTTAATGGAATTCACAAACAATGTAGGCGGCCTATATATAGAAGCCTCCATTTCAAAGTATGTACGTTGTACCTTTTTACTGTGAAATACGCTGCGTGGAAATTTCCAGAAGTACAATCTGAAGTGTACTTTCATGCGGAAACGGCAGAATTCTCAATTCGTTGGTTACAAAGCGGTTAATGGCCAGCACGGTGGTCGCACAGCCGACTGGTCCATCAACGGGCGAAGATAAATGGGCTGCCTACCAAGTGGTGCGAGCCTTGCTGGCGATATCCCGGAGTTTTTCCGCGGCTCCTGCTGATCTCATTAGTAGGATGGGCCGAGACCTCGCTGCTCCAGCTCAGTACAGATCACACCCTGTCAGCCCCGATCAGTGTCTCCCCGCGCACTCTCACACGCCGGTTGCACTCTGCGGTCCCACGCCGAGGAAGGAGTGCTCCACGGAATGAGACAATTATCCACTAAATCATATTAGTCATGGCCATTAAAACCCGTCATCCAGCCGGAAGTCATGTGCCTCCTTTTGAAATTCGCCAACGGTATAACACCGTGTATAATTGTCAGTGCTGCGCTAAAGGTAATTGAGTGCCCTTCAAAATCTGATCGGTAATGAGACTGAAGGACTGTATATCTACCTGCTGGCAAATCCCTTAACCTTGAATTGCAATTGAAAGAAAGATTTTTTTTCTTTCTTTCTTCTTCACACATACAGTTTGTGTTTAGCAAACATTCTACATAGGCCACGATTGCATTGACTATTAACTATATAGTGCAAAATATTTTGTTATTTGTAGTGTAGGTGTTAGTGTATATTTGTTCACCTGCCCAGGGACTGGCGATTAAAATTAGCTGTTCAGCTATATCTCTGTATAGTGCATCAGATTTCAAGTTTGAAGTCAATGTTTTATTATGCGTGGTCCCTGTTGAATAAACTTGTAAATAAATTAATAAATAGTAACTACAGACATTATGCACAGAACGTCTACAGAACTGGCAAGAATACTTGACTTACAAGACTACAACTTTCAGGCTGGCTGTTCTTGTAATGACTGTATTCCATCCAAATATGCAGCAAATGCTTGTGTGGAGCCGGAGAAAGGGAACGTCAAACAATAGGAAACTGACACATTAGCTGTCAGAGAAATGTCTGCTCAACCCAAACCGGGGTTCGCCTTTCAGATGTTCGTGGGAAATGGGCACTTCTTCGGGCTAAATGTGACGGCAGATTTGTCAGCGATCACAAAGTCGTGTTTGTGAAACGTTTCCACGCAGCGTGTCCTCCTGCCTAGATCTAAACCGCTACCAGTGTGAGAGAGCACACCGGCATGCAGTGTACTTACTCTCTCACTCTGACATGATGTTTTGCTGTGAACAACTCAATTTACACTTTCTTTGCTTTTTCATAGGTAGCAGAGGAAAGAATCTCCTGGGATAGACTGAGGGGATTCAGTATCTTTAACCTCTCCTGCCTCGCGACACTAGAATTACAGATCAGATTTCACTGTAGGCTTAGGGGCTGTGCACAAATTACATAAAGTGCGCGTAGGTTTATGCCTGATTCTTCATTTAATTCTGAAAACAAGGACTTCACGTATTTTCTGAACCGAAGAATTCACCGTGATTCACGAGTCATTTATTCTTTCATTTATTCATGTGTTTATTTGGGCACTGTGCCCAAATAAACAAATCATTCATGTCTCTAAGCATGGCCAGCATCAGTAACTTAGGGGATGTTACATAAACAAAAAGGTTACTGCTTTGGAAACACTAGTAATGAACAATCTGTGGATGTGGATGTAAGATGTAAGCATGTTTTTTTAGCAGTCACATCAGCCTTAAAGTGGGTACACACTTTATGATATTTGCCACGAGTTTGTAGTCATGCATACAAAATGAGAAAACCCTCTTATGAATCTTGATGTGCCATACTCACGGTCTCTTAAGGACCGGTAGGGTTAGACATTTTGGGCCAAATTCTTGCAAAGCTGCTGCATCCACAGACTATGGACTAGTGAACAACCAACAAAAGCACAACAATGAATGGCAGAAATAACAGGACATGTAGCACTCTAACCACAACTATTAACATATTCTTTTAACATTTGTTCAGTCTGTCACTATTTCAAATGTCACTTTCAATGTCACTTTCAATATTAAATATTACTTGCATGTGGATAAAGTACTTAACTGACCATTCTCAAACCATTTCACATCTTGAATAAATAGCTTTAAAGTTGACACTCGTCAGTAACGATGTATTATACATAAGGAAAGAAATAAGAAAGAAAACATGTGGAATTACCTCAGAACATGACTTTTATGGACAACTCCCGCTTCAGATAGTTTTGTTCCATCTTGAATAAACAAATAAGTGAATAAATCATCTAGCTGCCAGAAATGCTGCCAGATACCTGAATGAATTCTCCCCACAAGAAAAAAAACTTGTCAAAATTCCCTATCTTCAATTGACTCCCATACCCATCCCATTGGAAGTAGTGTATGACTACCATTAGTATGCTTGTTCTTCTTTAAAATATTCTTATTCCAATGCTCGCCTCGTTACACACACACTCACGCACACACACACACACACACACGGCACACCCACCCCAAACCCTTGGAGTAAATAGTTTTAATTCTGTTGTGCAGCATTGCTTTTGTTTTCAGTTTCATGCTGCTTTCGTTAAAACACTTTCAGATTCTTGGCACGCTTCTTAGCGCTATCCGCCTTGTGACTAATTTCCGCAAATACAAAATAAATGTGCCTCTAATTCAGGTTGGCGAGTTAATTAGGAAACAAAGGCTTTATTTTCACACCAGATCATTTTGCATTATGTGCTAATTGAATGTTAGAAGAGGTTATCTTTCACCCTCTGCTTCTTTAGCACTTTTTTGAAGTGATTATGGTTCACAGAGAGCAACACAAAGGATCAACATGGAACATGCAGCATAAATGCTCCTGTTGAAACACACTGAATAGGTTGTGAGGAGGTTCTCTCACCGTCAGTTTGGAGGTTAAACCGAGGGCCCCGTTGGCCTGAATCCTCACTACGGGGTGGGTGAAACACTGGGAGGTGGCTGGAGGGTGTTTTGTGGCACCCGATGAGGTGGTGTGTTACTTGGCGGGCTTTATCTTCAGATGGCCCAGCCACTGAGCCTGCTGTGGGCCTGACAGGCCAGGAGCATGTTTGCCCACTGCAAATAACCCAGAAGAGAAGCAGTGTATTCTGGGCTCTGCTTGGAATGGTGGCTGCCAGCTTCTGTGCCCTCCAATGACAGAAGATGAACCTTCACAAATGTTCAGTGTTAAATTAACTCTTAAATGAACTCTTTAACTCATACAGTATAAGCTCTGTTACATTTCCCTGTGTGTGTGCCAGACTTATTGTTTAGAAATGAGACTATGTGCTCCTGTTTGATTTGGATTTTTATTACATTCATTAAAGGGTGGCACGGTGCAGTGGGTAGCGCTGTCGCCTCACAGCAAGAAGGTCCTGGGTTTGAATCTGGTCAGGGCCTTTCTGTGTGGAGTTTTTGTATGTTCTCCCTGTGTCCGCATGGATTTCATCCAAAGACATGCAGGTAGGCCGATTGGAGACTCTAAATTGCCCATAGGTATGAGGACAAAGAGTTAGCTTTCTCATTCTTGGTTCAATGGAAATTGAACCAAGAATCTCACAGGGAAATTTCACAGTCCCCTAAAGGTTTAAACAACATTTTCCTTGTTGAAAAATAGCTGTCCTTTCTGCTCTCGTTGTGTAAGGTGCAGTGTCTTTCCCTCAGTGACAGGCGGTAAGGATGAGGAGAATCTGTGTTCATTGAACTGAGAGTCAGAAAGAGTGTGGATAAACTTGATATCAGAGAGGCAGTGCGTCACAAAGGGTCCGGTGCCGGTCCGACTGAGGGGCGAACACGCCCGCGTCAGAGCCGGATCAGGCCCGAGCGCCGGGACATGGAGTGTCAGGAGGATCAGGCCCCCCTCTCGGTCGAACTCCGGACGCCAGGGTGCTCAGACTAATCCACAAATCTGTGCTGTCAGCTCACCCTGCAACCCCTGTCAGTGGCAGACCTCTTTCTGCATCTCCTCAACCATGGCCAAACCTTGAAATGAGCCCGGTGATTTGAGGATGGCACAGAATTGACTCGCTCCTGAACCAATGAGATTCTGCAAGAAACCCCTGGTCAGCAGTCGCTTGTTAAGATGAATGGTCGTACTGTATAAAGGTGTGTAGTCAAGGTCAGAAGACTAGGATTAGAAGGAAGACAGATGATCTTTATATGTCAGTGAACGAGAAATGAGTGAAATAATGACATATCAAGCAAAAAATGTAATTTTGCCAGCCAAGTTTTCCCTTTCCATTCCCCTATATAATAATATATAATTTTAGCAGTCGAGGAGGGTCACAGCAATTCTATGCCAAATATATTCACTACAATAGATCTGGCATAGAATTGCCCTGATAAGAGAAGCATGTGTTTATGTGGATGTATCTGAATTCTGTAGTCAAGCAGAATCTTGATTGAAAAAAGAATGTACTTTCCGGCAATCAAACCGGCCGCAGTAGCACAATCGCTTCACATGATGAGGTGACAGGTCCCAGCTTGTTGGCATTTGTGTAACGTCCCGGAAATTTAAACAAGAATCCTTTCGGCGTGATTGATGGGTTCGGGGATCCAACGGCGACCTTGACTGGGCCGTGCACCTGACAGCGGAAGATTCTGAGACTCTGGGAAATTCATCAGAACGGTGGTCAGCGGCACACAGATTATCTACTTCCCCCGTCTCCCTGACACTTCCTCTCACTGCCTTAATGGGAACACTGAAACCATTACTGTCGTATTGATTCTGCGACTTGCAGAATGCACCATCCTGTGTGTAATCAGACCAAGAAAGAGGAGAAAATGTGGGAGATGGACCACAGTGAGACAAACTGCAAGGACACCTCCTGTAGCACCAGAAATATCTTCTGTTTGAATTGTTTTGTTATGCTTCTTCAGGAGCAATAGCTAACAAATACACTTGCGCGCACACACACACACGTATGCATGAACTGTGTTATCATATATTAGCAACAAAAGGTAAGAGCACTATAGTTTAGTAGAATTTTTTTTTTGAACATGTAATTATTCAACAAACTTAAAGGGATAGTTCACATTCTGGAGTTTAAAAAAAATTGTATTTCAGTTTTATTGTATGTTTTGATTGGCTCAGACCATTTCCGTATGCAAAGAGGGGTATTTTAGATATTTACATAACTTGCTGATGACCTGGTGGCTGTAGAATGGCTGTCAAGGGAGCAATCACAAATTTGTGGTTTAAAGCAGAAGATGACAGTTCATGACACTTCAGCTCTAAAGTAGCTTGTTGAGTGACATTATGCCTCCAGAAATTGAACATATTACCTGATTATTCGTTTTTTAAAATTATGTTCAATATTATTTTTGGTTGGATTTGGTTGATTATTTCTCACGAGACAAGCAGCCTCAGCCTCCAGCATTTGGTGAAAGAAATGGCATGGCTTTCTTATATCAACAGTACAACAGAGGAAAATGCGTGAGAGGAAGAAGACCTCAAAGTAACAACAAATCGACAGAATTGAAAATTGGCTCGGGATTGTGCAGTTCCAACTTGCGGGGGAAAAAAATGACAAAATGGCCTTCATGTCACTTTTGTCGACTGCCTTTAGACAACCCAGATCTATTGAAACTGTGGGTAGTTGTCCTCAAACGGGATGTCAGCATGCCAATTTACCTTCTTCGACCCCTCAGCCTCTATCTGTTGAAACTCCTCATACATAAATTCAGGCTGAAATAAATAATGTTCAACAATGCACCTGTCTTCGGTTTCAAACAAAATCAATTTCAATTTGTTAGTAGCTTGGCTAACTTTAGGCTATGCCATGGCCAAGCCAATTGTATCAAAACCATGCCTCTCCAGTTCTTTGGAGTGAAGAGCTTGTGCAACTTTTGAACTGAGAAGGAAATAAGCATCAGTGAAAATGAGCAACCTATCTTTAGCAATTATTGTAACATTGAGCTCAGTGGTTTTCTTCAAACAAGCAAGATCGCATGGGAACCTTCTAATGAAAGTAATGACATGGACTTGCTTTCCTATGCTGTGAACTGACTTTAAAGAACTGTCTAAGAGGCTTCATTTTTGCATTATGACACACTGAACTGGCAGTTTTGTGGTATGCCTTTTGCAGCATTGTATTGCCGATGTTCGACATTATAATTTTGTTTTTATAAAAATAGTTCCATATATTCCTTTCAGTGTTGCAGCAGGCACAAAACTCCAGTAGCTCCAATTTTCTATATATACGCTACATTTTATTTAAGCATTGTGCTTTCTACTTTTGTATGGCATGAGTTTAAAGTGAATTTGTCTTTAACCTATTTCAAGTACTTCAACAATGTGATGTGTTATGAACACTGACAGTTGTGTATCCATGCCCACACATACACTTTAATTGTGTTTCGCTAAGCCTAACTTCCCTTAGAACAACATAAAAAAAAAGAAGACTAAGAGACACCGATTGCTGTGTGAAATTTCTATCCATTCTTACTGCAGTTTTTGTATGGGCCTTTACAATGATTATCCTGTAGGTCTGGATAACGTACTGTGAGATTCTATCAGATCTCCAGAATTCCAACTGGGTATATTTGTGTAAGAGAAAACTGGATTGGGCGTATGCTTTTGTGTGCATTTCCAGGGACCTCACAGATGGTTGATGGGATAGAGTTTGGCGGCCGAAGGCTGTTTACAGGTTCCTGTCATACCCGTTAAAGCTGACCCACACAAAAAGCACATGTCATTTCACCAGAATAGCAACATGCTTGGTTTTGACATGTAAAACCATTGTGCAGAGGATTCGCTTCTTTCTGAAATATACAGATTATTAATATGCTACCGTAGGATGTACATGGAATGACCATCATATGGAAACAAGATCAGTAAATTCAGCTCACAGAATTTAGCATTTGGATGAATTAATCATTGAAGGTGCTTAATAATTTGGGCTGTTTTGGGCTGGTTTCTGTTTGCTGGTTTGCCATTTAGAAATGACAGCAATTTTTTTGCATTTTGCAGGGCACTGTAGGTCATGCAGTCATCCATATTGCCGCTATAAGTGTCACTGGAAGCAAAAATTATTTTGTGTGATCCCATTTTGGCAGAACAGGGCATAGGGTGGACACATTACGGGTTTTCCTAAACCCCGTTCATGTCAGAACAAACTTTTTCATCCCGCCCATTAATGACTTTGACGTTATCAGGCTGGACAGTGGAAAGTCTGGCCGAATTACTTTCACCGCCCTTACATATTCATAATCAACTAAATATATTCAGAGAGCCAGGAACTTCTGGGGGAAAAAAAAAAGCACTGGATGGTCACCGTGACGATAACAACGGGAAAATGCTATTGGCCTCTGCGCTGGCCGCAGGCTGTGGGAAACTGGACCCACCCCAAACCCATTTAAAAGGAAAGAGAAAAGGGAAATGCACTGAGGCGACCCTCAAATGAAATCTCACATTGGTCAAATTCAGGTATCAAAATCAGCTCCTGAATTTACAAAATACAGGCAGCTTTGTTATGAAAATTGAAGGCTGTATGTTTTTGAGAAGCCATCCCATCTACCTAGCCATCCTCGGCAGTGTGCATATTAATGAAATTGGCTACTATGACTATCGACACGTGAAATCCTTTAGACCTTTAGGAAATATGTTTAGAAATAAGAAGCGAGGAATTGAGTGATGTCGCCATGCCATTGAAATAAGTTGTACCCTCGTCAGCCTTTTTTGCAATTAACATAATGTCAGGTCAATGCTATGCTCTGTGCATTCACCCTTCACATCCACCATTAAAGTACACCGATTATCATGCTGTGGATCAGATAGAATATAATTCAAATAACAATGTATTCCCTCAGAAGATGCACAGAAAATAGTGTTTATGTTATAAAATGTGTGTTACATGAACGTGATGCCTTAAAATAGACATTCCAGCATTAAAGTGGGTACCACAGGAATGGTTCATGGGGTAAATTCAATGTCAGTCCTTGCAATTAAGCAATTAAAAGATTTATTTAACAGAAAAATGCTCACAGAATATTATGGAAATTTGAAATGAAATAATTTTAAATTTTTTATTTTTAATTCATTCCCTGAATTGACTCCAACCCTGGATACAGTAGCGTGTGATTGCTAGCTTAATAACACCACAGAAAAGAATGAATGGATGGGGAACTATTATAAATTAATTGTGGAGGTTTTCAAAGTAGGCTGCTACATGTAAACAGTGATGAGTCACTACTCACCACGTACAGACACATTATGAGACAAATTACTCATAAGTAATAATAGCAGTTGCTCAATGGACAGAGGAAAGAGGTAAATTACTAGGTTATATTCGAGATAAATAAACTTATTACATTTTCATTACTTGTTTATGTACGCAATATCCATAATATGCAGTTATAGATACATTTTGGTAAAGTTGTACACATGTTTATGAATCTACATCTTGAACAACGTGTGCCTTGAGATAATCTTTAATTAACAGACAGCAGACATTAATAAAATTCCACGAAGGTCACGCATAACTACCCTCATTTGCTGCAGGTGGATCACGAAGGAAATGTCAAAGACCTGTCTCGACTGTCCGTAACGATTAAAACAAAAGACGTAAATGAGCCTTTTTTGCTTAGCTATAGGCCTTCCTTCCCGCAGCTCTCTTACGCTGTCACCGAGAGGCAGTCGTTCCCTTCTACCTGCAGAAGCTACTCCCCATCTGTCAGCGCGCTTTCCTCCAGCAGACTCCCACAGAAGAGGAACACACATCTCTCTCAGGAGCCCGTAAACACTTCATCGGGTTACTCGCACTCCAGCTGTATAGCTTAAAGCACCATTTGCACCTTATTTATCCAAAAGTAATGATACAGGCTCCGGGATGAATTGCGCGAGCAACGAGCGATGAAAATAATCTCGCGGAACAGCATCTCTCATATGGAAGTACCACCGCTGATGTGTACGTTACTATTTTGTGTTTTACAGCACTGCGGCTCGCTCTGATCCAAGATTAACTTTTATTCAGGGAAAATGGGAAATTGTGTGATTTTTTTTTTTTTTTTTTGTCAAATCGGATTTAATCTCCTGTTGGTAAATACAACAGGAGGAAAGCCTTGACTAGACTGACAATGCATAGATATACAATTGTTGTAGGCCTATATACACAAACATACACACACGCACACACACGAAGGATATAATGTTGTCAGTTTAGATATGTGATTACGCTTCACACCATCAACATTCAACAAACTGAAGCATTTCTTCAAAAAATTAAATAAAATTCAGGTGCTTTGGCTCATGATGTTGTTAGGTCAGTTACCATGCAACAGCTGAGTAGTCTTTAGTGCTGACCCAGAAACAACAGCATCCCTTTTTCCTTACTGATAAACAGTGATCCATTCCAGCTGGCAGAGTATCACGATCCAGGCCCGGTGTCTGGGAGTCGTGCTCTGCAAGGCTTGGACTTGCGCCAGACCGGCTCCACACCAAGCGCCCGCATAGAAACGGAACCATGTGACTTTCAATGACCAGAACGTTAGGAAAAATTTATCCCCTGTAGGTAGCAAGCAGTAAACCAACGAATACAATCAATGTCTCCGGTGACATCTGGCATTCCAGCTGTCATAGAAACCCATATCAAATTACCACTGCTGCCACTGAGTGTCGGAGAATTTGGCTGCGTCGCCCGGCCCTCTTAACAAAGCCAAATTCCGGATGGCTAATTCTTTGTGACATCGTTGATTTGACTGGGCCTGGCTGTGAAAAGGTAGGGCGAAAGCACTTGAATTAAAAGTAAATGAAGCACTATAACAGCAAAGGCAGTTAAAAACCACTCAGCCCCTTCAAACGCTCCCCTGTCTCCCTCCTGTGGAAGATCCGTAAAGCGAACATGTTACACGGTGCGCCTTCACAATATCATTTTATATGTTTTATATGACCAATGAAGTTACTGCAAAATCTAATCGATATCGATCTAAGGTTGCAAAATAAGGGCCTATTAAAAATGTTTCTATGATCACAAGAACTGAGATCGCGTTGTCAGAAAAAAGTACTGGGAATAAATAGATGGGGGGGGGGGGGGGGGGGGGAGATGTACTTTCATGTTGAGAGTATACATTTACAACGCAGTCACCTATTTTATCATTACGGAAGCAGAAGTTAAAATATAACTGAAGGAACGGGGTAGTCTGAAACAGGGAGGTATTTGTGTTCCTAATTTATAACCACGCGTTCCTGACTGGGCAGGTAGACAACAGTATTATAACTAAACATATTGTTGTCTGTCTTTAATTCACACGTGTAATACATCACTGTTGTGCACGTCTCCCAAGATGGGACTCAATCCCTCCCATCACATTTCATTTACATTATGAAACGTGCAGGAATGAAAATAATGTAGATCGACAAAGTTACCACAAGAGGGCAATGAGTTGATTTGCTTGCATTTTTCAATTCCACCGCAAGAGGGTGATGTTTTCTATTCTTTCAAATTCAGAACGAAAACATTTGTATTGCGGAGTAATCCATAGTCCAGTGTTTAATTCCCTTTAGGTCCTAAACTGGCGATAATAGCTAAATAATAAAAGTACATAGAAGCATAGCGTATATATATATGTTTTATTACAGAAATAGCCTACACGAAAAACAAATGCTAAATAACAGTATTGACAATACAAAAAAGGTGTTCCCCTTCATCAGGGGTGTCCAATCTTATCTGCAAGAGGCCATGCTGGTTGTTTTACCCCAGTTCACCCTGTTCAACTAATTAACCAATCATGGAAGAAGAGTAGAATTAGATGTTTTAATACTGGGTTAAAATAAAAAATCTGCACTCACACTGAACCTGTTGGATAAGACTGAACACCCCTGCCCTACATCTCATATTTACTAAATAAGCAAATTAATAAGTTTTATATTCTTGTACCTGATAGGAAATTGCTTACAGATGGCATCCAAAAGAAAAACTAAAATTATTTACAATAACCAATACAATATTTTGTTGAAATACAGGCAGAATCAAACATTTGCAAAAACTGGTCAGGAACATTTTCATTTGACTGCGTAACTTTATCCGTGCCTCCCATCTTCAGTGTATTTAATACTTCTCCCAGGTCATCGATAGGGATGCTGCATTGAGGCAGACTTTATGTTCGTCTTTATGTTACTAGGCATTTTTCCTGTATGAGAAAAGATCATATAAACATTAATAACCAAAATAATTACATAAATGTATGTTATTATGTATATTATATATTGTGATATAAAAACAAACAGTAAAACATCAATTAGTCGATACAATAAATACCCGCTATATAAATTAATCATTACAGCCGCTCAATTTAAAAGGGCCCTCTGGTATGTAGACCTGGCAACCAGCACCGAGGTCAGTAACAGAGCTTAAGAAGAGTTTGTACCTGGCTGCCCAGGCTGCTGAGGGGGCCCTGGTGCGCCGAGGTTAGCTTGCGGGCCTGATGCCCCAGCTATCGTGACCTGCTGCAGGGTAGGCCCCCCGGCCATCATGGGCCCCTGCCCGGGCTGCCCCGGAGCCACCGGCCCTGGGGGCCGGCATTTGGCCAGCCCCTTCCCAAACCCCACCGCCGCCACCAGCGCAGTGGTGTCTGCCGGGTTGAAGGATGGCTTGTTCTGCCGCAGGGCTGAAAAAGAGAGAGGGGATTTACTGGATAATTCCCCCATTTCCCCTCTTTTACCACCTCTTCTATACTGGCTAATAGGGATTTTAACAGTTCATTGTCTTGTACTCGCTTCAGATTTTCCATTAAATTTCGACACATGAGTTTGACATCTTAATCCAGTTTATTTATTTTACACAACCAATTTTAGACAAATTACCTTTGCGCTTTACATCTCCAGACTCCACCCCCCATAAGCCCGTAAGTCACAGCACCATGCTATGGCCTGCATTTCACTGTAGTTTCAATTTCTAATTGTTACTTAAAGATAACCGTCTCATTGCTTAATCCTGGCATATGTTTAACATCCTTAATGCAGCAGTGTTTCCTCAATGTAAAAAATGTGTACATAATCAGTATACCGGCTGAAACCTTGGGCCATTCATATCCAGTCAAATCAGTCCCCTTACTTTAGTCACCCACCCACCCTTCTTAATATGTATTAGTCTTCTCTTGTATCGGTTTTGGGGCAGTGTTCAATAAAGCATCACTGAGTCCTATAAATGGAAGGCATTCATACCTGCACTCTCAGTCTCTCTGTCGTCCCGTGGGTTAGTCAGCTTTTCCAGTAGGTTTGAGCAGAGCTTATTCAAGGTCTGGATCTGTTTCTGCAGAGGACAAAATAACGTTGTGACATTAATTTCAGTCAAATTTCTTTTTTTTCCCCCCCCCACTTTTCACATTTTTTTTCCCCCTACAAATGTAACTTCTTCACAGGAATGAATTCCATGCAACTGCCGGCCCCGCCCTGCCGTTACCTGGGCGACGTCGGGTCCAATGCGCGCCGCCTCTGCGCTGAGCTGCTTCTCCTGCTCCTCCACCTCCGGGTCGGGCTTCGTGCGCAGGTGGTCAGGCACAATCTCGTGACTGAAGACCGGCACGCGCTGCTCGGTCAGTTTCTACACAGCACATGCATATATTAGATGGTAGCCACCAAGGGCTATCAGGTAATAAAAGCAACACCTTTAACCTTGGTGTTGTCCTCAAGGTCAAATAACCCTTCTGACCCTTTTTCTGAGTTTAAGGAGTGAAAACCCCCTAAATCTAATTTTTCCAACATGAAACTTGATGATTTTTCCCAGAATGATCCCACCGTTTGAAAAATTGAAACATTCCCCTTTTTTATATTTATATAAAAACGGTACACCATCACGGTACAAAGATTGTCTTGTGAATCCTTTTAACCCAACAGTTATGGTTATCAAAGTGTCACACATCTATAACAGCAGAAAAAATCCATTATGATGTGAATTTTGTAGTAAATACTAGTGGTGCATACTGAAGAAATACAGGCTCACTGGATTGTGAAGTAGGAAAATGGTTAATCACAGATTTATTAATGAGTGAGAGGCTGTTTCTAAATGAAAAATATTGATTTAGAGTTTGATTTTAAGGCTTTATCACAAGGGGTCCGGCAAGGGCTGGGCCATTTTTGGCCACGATGACACGAATGCACACATAATATGACGATAACACAAGGGTTACGGCAACGCTTCGCTGAGAATGGCACTCACCGCTAGTTCTTCATCTCGGTCTGGAGACAAGAGAAGGGGAATAATGACTTGGTTACGAAAGGAAGGCGTCTTCTCATTTCTCAATAGCTTGTTAATTGTGTTCAGCTGACCAGACAGGAGTGCAAAATTGTCCAGCACTGACGGCCTGAAAATATCAGATGACACATCATTATTTTTGACATAGTAACACAATTTGTTTTACATTTTCTCCAGCTAAATATGTCCATTAGTATTCATTCAACTTACTGCATCATTTTGGTTCGGTAACAAAAAGCTAGTGGTTGCACGGATTCTTACCAAGCCATCCTGTCATATTCATTCTCCAGTTTGAAGATGAAACTATGCAAAGAGTTCTTCAGCTGTGCCACTCGACTTATTAAAGACTCTATGGAGGCTTCCAACTGTTTTTCTTCTCGTTGCTGTGGGGTTGGAAGCAAACAATTAAATGATTTTATTTAGAATACTGAGTATAGCCAACTATTACTAAGCTTTCCTCTGTTCAGACACTAATGTTAGCTAGCTAGCTAGCTAAGGTGTCTACATAGCAGGGTAGCTAGTATCTGTGCAGTGTAGCTGGTATATCCTTCGCAAAAAAATATGTTAATATAACACATATGTCTTGAAAATAATTACAATCTAGAATAGTTACAACTCAGCAGTAAACTTACCTGCATTTTCACACTTACACACTTGACTCGGCTGATAAACAACAATCAAATAGCTTCAAATGTGTTCCGGAAACAATTCTGAATGAAACTGCATTGTGGGATAGAAATTGGCGGACTCAACTCTGAAAGTGGGCAAGGGCTTCTACAAACGTTAGAGGGTGCAAGTTCCCGAGCAAGTACACCGAAGACAACAACGGAGGAAGCCAGTAATGTTTTTGTCACTGTCAGCAAACCATAACACAGTTAGCACACTGGTCGTAAAATTAGCATAAATGTTCCAATTTTTACTTTAATAGTATGTTTGCTTCGTTCGAACAGATGGTCCATATGGTTGGTTCGTCTTCCAGCCAGTAGCTTCAACGTTACTTAGTCTATATTCTTTAAATACTAGCTAACCTTAACTACATCAACAAGCAGGCTGCAGCTGACCCTTCACTCCGGGTCGGTTGAAGAGGAGGTAACCGAACCCGATGTCTTATCTTGTCTTGATCAGTTGGTAACTAGCAAGCTAACGATTGGTAGCTAACACAAGTGAGCTTTCTCTGGATGTAGTCTGGCTACCAGATTTGGTTTGCTAAGCAAAACGTGTAATGTTTCTGGAGCCAGCTAGTAAATAACACGAGTTTGATTTATGTGCATGTAATTTAAAATAAATGCTTTGTTTCTGCATTTGGCCACCGTACAATTATTTAACAGTGCAGTGAACTGCATAAATGTATCTGGCGGAGGCATGAAGAGAAACACTTCCGGGTGACAATGCAGCTTCACCAAATAAACAAAATTTAACGAAATAAACAAGGCGCTGTGAATCGTCACTGGTCTGCGGACCAAGAGAGACAGACAAACAGCTTGCCAGTGATGCTACACCCGGAATGGCAGAGAGACAGGACAATGAGGTGAGTAAAGTCTACTGAATACTAACTAGATAGCTATCTATCTGGCAATTAGCTTAGGTTGGTAGGCAGGCTGTACTGATAACCAGCTAGTGAAGTGCAAAGCAGATTAGGTAACCGCCTGACACTGGCTATGTCCATACATTTGGTAGAACAACAGTAGTTGGTAAAATGACTTGGCTGATTCTCCGCCAGTTTAAACAACAAATGCATTGTTAGACTAGGGCGTGGAACGCTTAGCTAGCGTAGTACATTGGCGGGGTGGGCGTCAAAATGTATAGCCAAGCTGGCGACTGGGGTAGCGAGCAAACCTGACTGAGGTTGATTTGACTTAGTGGAAATAACAGCCTAATGGTCTATCAAGGGTGATTATTAGCTTGTTATCCTTCCACAACTTGTTATGTAGGTAACTACTTGGACAGCTCAATAACGAATGGAATGTCTTTGCTTGCCAGTTGTTATCCTGTGTGGGTCATCTGACTAAAACCCACACCCTTCTGTTCTTTCAGTGATGATAATAAAGACAAGTCTTTGAAAAAGCCATACCATTTGCATGCGTACATGCTACCGTCAGCGCATTTTGTATTGGTCAGCAAAATAAGTTTCAGGAGTGATGGAAATGGAAATTCTGTTGCAAAAGGTTGCATTGTTTTCACAAGACTACTTTAAATGTGTAAACAATATAATTGGCGCTGCAGGAAGTGAATGCAGTTACCTGTTTTATACTTGCATTGGGTAAATAAATAGTGTTGCAGAAATAAGTGATGCATATTGATTGAAAACGTTCAGCGAATGGTTGCGTGAAATTACCATTCCTCAAGGGTTACTGAAAGAAAAAAAATCTTGCGAGCCTACTTGTTAAACTAATTAGGCTATGTTTATAAATGCGTGTCATGTTGGCACACCTCCTGGAGTAAGTGGCATTGGAGTCCCAACAACTGTTCATTATGCTTTGAATCATATTGTGGGTCAAAGCTGAGAAATTACCTTGCACTAATAAGAGGTAGTGTCCTTTTTCATTCCTAATTTTACGTGTAAGCAGGTCATTACATCATTTACTTTCCCTTCAAATGGTTTTACATAGGGTAATGTTTAAAATATAGGCTAACAACTGTATTATTGCTATTCTACTTGAGGAAATGTTCATCCAGAGTTCTTCCTCTCCTATATTGTGACATTGACCACCATACACCAGGTCTGGTCTTGACTTTTTATTTGTTTTCACGTGCTGTCAGACAGTTGACAACTGTTCAGACAGTTAAAACGTGTAGAACTTTGTTAAACATGTGCTTTTCTGTAAAAGTCAAAATACTAGAACTGATTTAGAACCACCTAGGTGGAGGGGCTTTCTGCTGTGTGTTTATTCACTGCTGCCCCCTGGGAAATGAACAGTGTTTTTCATTGATGATTGATTTTTTACTTTATTTTTTTTAAAATTCCAATCTCTGAAAACGTCAAATCTTGCACCACAAACCAAGTATCCCTGTTAGACACAGCTAAAGTGATTTCTGTCAGAAAATTGTTTAGTATTGTGCTTGCCACCAAGGAAAATGTTGAGGAATTATTTGTGGTGCTGTGGGTGAGCCATACGTTCATTCCTCCTCCTCCCCCCCACCCAAGTGCTGCAACATAGAAACTACCTTAGGCCTAATTTGTGAAAACCATTTAATGAATGTGTTAGAATGTTAGAATTAATGTTGAAATGTATTGTATCTTTAAAATGGACTCGCTTTTACTTTGCAGTGTTTAAAACGTGACGTTCCACTTCTCATTGTGCCTCGCACCCAGATGTATGAGAGGCTAGCTCCGCCCCTGATTGAGGAGCTAGCCTGTCATATTCTGAGCATTGAACTGACGAGCACTGGGGTGGACCAATGGCTATGCTTCGTCTGTATGCTGTGAACCACCTTAGCATGCGAGAGAGGTGATGTTCGTTATGACGTTCATGTTCCAGGTGGAGGAGGCTGACCAGGTCTACCTGCTCATGAAGGAGGAGTACCGCATCTCCCGAAACGTGCGCCTGGCCTGGTTCCTGAGCAAACTCAACCAGGTCATCCGGCCCGCCCCCAAGACGGAGCTGGTGAGTGGGACCGCGGTCCGAGGGCCGTTCGGCGGATTAACGTGGCTGCGTGTCCGCGCCCTAACGCCGCGCGTTTGTCCCGTCGCTGCAGCTGAACTCCGAGAATGAGCTGGACGTCCTCAGCATCCTCCCGAAGGGGTGGCAGCCCGACTTCTCCCCGTCGACCCTGCCGTACCAGCTGGTGCCCTCGACCCGGGTCACCTTCCTGGCCCGCCGGTACCGCTTCATCATCGAGCTGGACCTCAGCCCCTCCACGGGGATCGTGGTGAGTGGCCGGCGTCATCGACTATTTTACAGCTTCAGCGGTGTGTAAAATTTGTTCTCTCACCGGCACGCTGAGTCATCATATTGGCAGTAATCTTATTTCATCGGCGAACGCCAGTGAGTTCACTTTAAGCTGATATGACCCCAATAGCATCACGCACCCCTAGTTAAAACTGGTAATTGTTGACTGATTAAAAAGATACGGGTATTTCCCAAAATGATGCTGAAGCAGGTTATTTACTGTTACTGTAAATCCCATCAGCTGTTTTCATTCCATGGGGAAGTGAAAGTCCACTCTCAGTGATCACACATGACGCTGGAATGACACCAAACATCTTTGCAACATTTTCCCAGTCAGAACACATCAGACAGAAGTTACAAACATGATCCGGCACGGATCAATTTAAACTCAAAACAGCACAAATGCTCTGTATCGCACTGCGATATTCAATTTCATCCTTTACTGGCCTGCCAAGTGGCTGTAGGCTTGTCACAGTAGATATTTAATACTTGTCACAGACTGTCCAGTATTATGTGTCGACAGATGCAGTGCTGAGAATGTAAGCCAGTAGTCTGTTAGCACCACTTTACAGGGAATACAGTGCAGCCCATAAAGAGAAAAATGTGGCGGGTGGCAATTGGCTTTTTGAACCAGCCACCTTTCTCCTGCAGTGCGTTTCAGTCGGTCAGTAAGAATTTTGAATGCAGCGGAGATTGATATTTATACATTCCCTGAAACCACAGAAAATGTGAAGTAGGACCTTTCATAATAAATGGTGTTAAACACCGGGTAGGAGGCAGAACTGTGTTGGCAAGCCGTTCTGTTCGCCTCAGATGATGGAAACGTCAAATTTCTCAGTAACGATTTTTAGACTTTGCATTTTGGCAGGCTGAATCACCGAGTTGGAACTGAACGCGTTCCCTTTACGGACGGGATAATTTAACTCTGCGAATTCATGGCAGGAAAGGCAATAACAACGATGTCAACAAGTGGAGAAAATGCCGCTGAGTGATTGAATTTAATGAAAAGCTGCGGTCTCTTCTGCGAGCACAGTAAAACAGTAAATGTGGTGATTCACGCTCGCGACCGTTCGCTGACTGCGACTTGGCTGAAACCCATCTCAGCTCGAGCTGTAGAGAAAATGCCCAGCGCTGGTGCGCAGTACCAGTCACTCTCACTCTCTCACTTTCACTCACTCACTCTCACTCTCGCGTTCGCAGGACGACAGCACCGGGGAGATGATATTCGACGAGGTGTTCCACGCCCTGTCCCGCTGTCTGGCCGGACTGGCCCGGCCTTTCAAAGTCCCTGGCACTGACCTCATGTTCCAGCCGGAGATCTTCATCACCATCCTCGCCTACTCCTCCATCATCGGGCTCAACTCTCACCAGGTCTTTATAGTTGCCTTTGGCTTTTTCAAATGCAGCACTTCAGCAAAATTTCATCTGTATTTGCAGACATGGATTAAAGGAGTTCCACTGCAAAACAACAGTAATCTCATTTAACAGATTAAGTCTCGCATAGTGGCTGGCCAAGCAATCTCTGCACTGAAATATCGGAAGCGAAAGGTGCAAATTTTCTAAAGGTATATGTCATTATGACTTACACCACTACCCTTTTGCATTTTTGAAGAACTTCAATGGGTTGGTAATTTGAATTTGGAGATAACTCCCATACTAGGTGAAGGGGGCGTTGACTGAACTCCAAGAGAGAGACCTGGGGTAGCTGCTCCAACTGTAAACAGTATTAGCATGTGAGCTAGCTAGCGTTATGGACTTGCTTGCTCTTCTGTGCCCTCTGTGATTTCAGAAATAAAATCTCTACTCATACATAACCTACCCCATGCCTACAATAAATATAGGGCTATTTATAGGCTTTGGTATGATGGCTGCTAAAGCATCAGAAGCATGTGTTTCAAAAAGAACAACGCAGACACTTGACAAACTGTTTACCGAAAGCTTTTAAGTCCATGCTTGCGGAAGAATGACAGTGCAAATTGAGGTAATTGACTCAAACGTTGTAGACAGTGTAACTAATGTGTACAGTGGCTAAAAGCTCTACATTAAAAACAGTTTTAACTGGTAGCAGAAGTGGTGATACTTCAAACAGATTTCTCAGACCCACATACATCTTTCTAATTTATTCCACTAAAAATGACAAGTCAGGCAGGTTGTGTGTGCTTTACTGTTGATGTATCGTTTATAAACGCAACAAAAAATGGCAATGAATTAACAAGACAAACGTGATATTTTAAAAATGTGTTCATGCAGATATGTAGAATATCCAAATCAATTCTCCCATGACGGAATATCAGTGATGTCAACCACACATTTATCCTTGCCTGGCATAACGCCTTTGTCTCCTCTCTCTCATTCTCCCACTGGTATTCTGTAAAAAAAAATAAGACTGTTCTTGCCGGTTACTGTTATGGCTCGTAAACCTCATACCTGTAGTGTGTACAGTAGTTTGCGGATATATCCCTGCACTCACTACAGGTAGAGAGTTTGGCTGAGAGCTCATTTTAATCAGGAGGGCCGCTACTCTTCTACAAATAAAATTTAAAAATCTACCGTGGAATTCCCCTTTAAAGTAAAGTGTGGAATTCCCATATTTAAATGCAACACTTTTGCAATTTGGCCATCGTGCCAAGCTTTTACAGACAACTAAAAAGCAACTAAATTTGTTAGAAAACCATCGTCATGGTGAGCAACTCTACAGTCAAATTGGTGACATTATATAGTGACACGACACCTGCAGAATGAAGGGAGGGAACGGTAAGGTTGTTTCCTGTTGCAGTAAAGCATGTATTGAATTGTTTAAAAAAAACTACAGTTTGCCTTGAATAACACATTATGCCTGAGGAGAGGAGACATGGGTATCTCTTATTCTGCAAAGGAGGTTTGTGTTCCTGAAAACCGTTGGCGTTCCCCGCAGGTGTTGGTTCAGGGCTGCCAGCTGGATCGGACGGAACTGGACCAGTTCCTGCAGCAGATCTACCAGCAGCTCAGGGCGGTGGAGAACAACATCGCGGAGGTCCTGCAGCAGCTGCACCACCAGGCCAGGGGACAGGTCAGACTCTTCAGCTCGCGATTGGCTCTCCTGCCCTGCCTTTACCAGGGGCCAATCCTGTGAACAGGCAAGGCAAGCGACTACCTGGGGCCCTGAGCATTGGAGGCCCTTATGGGCCAAGTTTTAGGAGTTTTAGGCAAACCTGATGGCAGTGGAAGTCGTTCAGAAGGGCACCATGGGATTTTCTGTCTAATACCCCCCCCCCCCAGTCTCTAGAATCACATTTGGTCCTCACAGACAGGTCAGATTCATGAGCTCACAATTGGCCCTCCCAACCTGTCTTGTGAATCGTATGAACAGGCAAGGCAAACAACTGGGCATTGGAGGCCCCTAATGGCCAATCATTGGGGTCCTCGAGGGCCGAGTCTTAAGTAACCGGATGACCATAGAAGTCAGTCAGAAGTGCCCCATGGGATTTTCTGCCTATGCCCACCCCCTCTCACGCCCTTCGGTCCTCTAGATGTGGATGGCCCTTCTGCGGCGCTGCAGACTGACTTCCCTTGTCTCTGTTACCTGCAGGCCGAGGGGGGCGTTCCGTGCGCCGGGATCTCCGGGGACATGGCGGAGGACCAGCCTCAGAAGAAGCTGGGCGTTTCCATGGTGACGGCGGACGTGGGGCTTGTCAGTATGGTCCGGCAGGGGATTCTGGCTCTCCAGCTTCTCCCCCCCAACTCCAGTGCGGGTGAGTGACCGCAACATACGCTCGGTCCCGTTTTCTCGCGTTGTTTATATGGTCCTTGGTGTTTACGCCGGTAATGGGTATTGCTACCCATGTGTCTATGGATTTGCAGTGTGCCGGGCAGCCCTGCTACTGAAATCACGGCATTCGAGATCCAAGAACTGCTGGTTTTCCAACCTTCCCTTTACCTGGGAGTAGAGTGTGAAGACAATCTTGGCCAATCAGTGGCACTATTTGTTCAGTTAATTACCCTGGGGGAAAAGAAAACCAGGGCCAGATTTGCATTCAAGTTCCTGATTTGAGTATGCATGCTCTACAGTGATTCAATCTATTAACCGGTTTGTCTGTTCTTGCTTGCCACTGTCGCCCTTGGCTTGCTCTTGTTGGGGTTTAGGCCAGGGTCCATTTTAAAGTGCGTTGTGACAACTGTAAAGTTTGTAAAATGCATTGTATGAATAACGTTTTGAGATGATTTTTGATTTGATTGGATTCAGTAGGATCTGTGTGCTTGGGCACTGCAGGTATAATCATCATCACGGACGGTGTGACCAGCGTGCCTGACGTTGCCGTGTGCGAGACCCTTCTCAACCAGCTGAGGAGCGGAACCATCGCCTGTTCCTTTGTTCAGGTAGGGCCTCTAAAACCGTCCAAGTGGAGACTGCATGCGCATCCAACTCGATTGAACAAAGAAAGCAATCACAGTACAACAGTCAAAGTTAACGCTTACGTTGTAATGGTCTGTTCTGTGGATACAGGGATGGCTCTGCCCTTCTAACACATCTTATGTGTCAAGAATATCTATCGCAATAGTTTTTTTCAAAACAATATGTTTTTTTCTGTTTTATACTGGTAAACATGGTCACGAAGCTCCCTGTTGAACCATGAAGTGCACCAGCCCTTCAGCCAAAGCGTCTGAATCCATCACTGAAATGTTACTAATGTGGTTTCAAGGCGCAATATTCTTGCTGTGATGCTTATTGCTCAGTGGTAATCTTCGACAGTGTGTCTGTTGTGCATTAATGATTAAAGAATGTGCTGCAGGAGATGCCCACAGTAATTATATTGAAACCATAATTGCATATTATAAATGCTTGTTATCTTGCATTATTGAATGTTATTAAAATAAAATACCGCCTTGTATTTTCAATGAAATATTTGAAACGTTATGAACTTGGATATATAAAACCACACTGAGTGCTTTATCCCCATTTCTTCAAAATTATTAGTCGCAAAGGACATCAGTCATGTGAAGGGAGAATATGACAAATTTAGATTGTAAAGAGTGAGCATATTGGTCTTACAATAGAGGATTTTAGCCAAATCGGTGACGTTTAAGTTTCCTAAATGACATCACTTCCAGTCCGGCCGGGTCCTCTCTGTGTGGGATTTGCATGTTCCCCCCACGTTCACAGGGGTTTCCTCCAGGAACCTCAGTTTCCTCCCATTGTCCATAGGACATGTACACTCCAGGCTCACTTGCAAAATAAGAGTCAATCTCAATGTGATTTTCCTGGTTAAACAAAGGACAGTGGTAGATAGATAGATGAATGGATGGGTAGATAAACCACTTGTATTACACTACCTTTAGCTTATGTGGTAATATCAGGACACAAACTCATTATGATTGGTCTTGGTTAGTTGTGTTGCATTATTAAGTAAGGCTGTGGAGACAGGATGGGGATTTTAATTGTAGAAATCGTATCGTCGGTGTGCAATTTGTTTTAGAATTGTGTGATTTAATGGAAAGTTTATTAAGTTAAATTATTGGGAAATTTGGGAAAAGTGCGGTGGCTGTTTTAGCCATTTCTCCTTATGGCTCTCTGTTTATTTTATTGCGCAGGTGGGAGGGGCTTTCTCGTACGACTGCAGCTTTGGATACATCCCCAACGTGGAGCTCATGAAGTTCATCTCCCTAGCCACGTTTGGGTCCTACTTGTCAATCTGTCCGGAGGTGGACCTCTCCAATCAGGAAATGAACACGTATCACAAGGCCTTCCTCACCTATTCCTTCCTGAAGACCAGCGAGTCCATGAATCCTGAGTACTACTGCGGTAAGGCCAAGACACTACAATGAAAAACAAATTTGATCCTAAGAGAGGGTATTGGCCATTTACTGTTTAAAGTAAGAATGTCAACGCTACTTAGTTCTTTGGACCCTTTGCTTGTGACATCGGCCAAGAGCTGTGAATCATGTGAAACAAGCTTGTGGCGCTCAGCATGCGGTGATTGTAGAAACTGGCAAATGCGGAGGGCTGAACTGCCAACTGACCAGGAAGCAGTATACGCGATTAAGCATTTGGAAGACGCAGAGGCTGTAGTGTGTGAAAATCCCAGGAGGGCAGCTGTTTCTGAGATGCTGGAACCACCACGTCTGGCACAAACAATCATACCACGGTCAAAGTCGCTTAGATCACACGTCTTGTCCATTCTGATGTTTGGTTGAAAAACAATTATACCTCTTCACTATGTCTACATGCTTTATATAGTGAGTTGCTGAGTGAGATTATAGTATAGCGAGATTAATGATTTGCTGTGTAAAACAATTACGTAGCCCAGTCTATATAATTGTATAGAAGAAGAGTTAAGTGTTAAGCCAAGTTCTTTTAGCCTTTATGCTGCATTTGACTTAATAACTAAAAAGTCAAATCTAGTAAGAGGAGCTTTAAATTCCAGAATGTAAGCTGACAGGATGTGAAAATGCGCAGTCTAATTATTTCTTTATTTTGAGGCCGGTGGGGGCGGTTTCATTTCCTCTTATTGCTGAAACCTTCTCCAGCTCTGTTAACACAAGAGATTTGTTCCGTGGGCTTATTGAGCACCTGGGTAGAGTTGCACCTGTTGTGGTTTGCTCTTTTACTGGCTAATTAATAATACCTCTTAAACACAAAAATAGAAATTATACGTAGAATGCACGACCACACCACACAGAACATATGGGCTACACGCTTCACTGAGGGACTGTAAAATGCAGGAGCATTCTGGTGTTCGCTCTGAAATGGGGGGAGATGCGAGGTGTGTGTGTGTGTGTGCCTGTGTGTGTGCCGGTGTGCGTGTGCGTGTGTGTGTGTGTGTTGTAGCTTCTAATGTGTAGTGGCACACATGCAGTGGTTTGTGACGTGCAGTGTATTTTGGTAATCGGTTGTGTGTGTGTGCGTGTGTGTGCGTTTTTGCTTGCGATGCCTTTCAGTCTCTCAACACAAGCTGTTCAACGAGCACCTGGTGTCGGCCAGTGGGAACCCCGCCCTGGTGATGCGCAGGAAGAAGCACACGGAGAAGGAGGTCCACGCCCACCTGGTGAGCGTGGTGTCAGTTCGGCTGAGGGAGGGCTACACTATCCGTGAGGTCAACTTCACCAAAGGTACCCGCCCACGGCATCGCACTGAACACAGCCTCTTAGGTCAGCTTTGCTTCCTAGCGGAAGGGAACAAAATGGTTCACCAGTGGCGCACTGTTTTAGTGGAGGAATATGATAATAACAGTGAGAATATGACCTTATTGCCCTCCTGGAATTGGAAATTGGACTTCATTTCCCATCATGCAGTTATGCATAGTTTAGTTTATACATGCATACTGTGCATTTGCATAAACCCATATAGCATATCTGCACTTTGGCCATATCATGTGTGATCTGGGTACATAGTTAATATGAAAGATGTTGTTTTAGCCATAATATACTGACGATATTCAAATGCGTTATCCTTTTGAAGAGTAGTTTTTTGAAGTGTTTTTTCAAAATTCTAAGTCAGTGTTCTAGAACTACGTTGCTTTCAATTACTGGTAGTGATTGTTGCATCAGCATTAAAATGTTCGGTTGTTGAAACGGTCACGGTTTTGGCACGGTCGTTGCAGGGGGCAGTCAGCTAGAGGTCAAGCTGGTTCTGCTGTGGAAGCACAACATGCGCATCGAGTACCTGGCGGTGGCCTCCTGGCCCCTGGACCCCGGGAGCCGCACCACCTGGGTGGAGGTGACCATGGAGGGCAGCTACGACATCCTGCACGACATCAGCTGCACCATGAGGAAGCCCATCACCAGCCCCTACCGCACCTCCGTCATCCGCCGCTTCTGGAACACTCTGCAGAGGTCAGCCCCGGGCCACGCCCCAACACGTGCCGTGGACCTGGCGCAAACCATTCACTCACTTCTCTTAGCATTTACGGAGATGGAGGCTCAAACAACGTTATTGTTAATATAAAGCAAAACATCCGAGACCGATCAAGTACATGAGGTGTACATAGAGCTATAAATTAGGGTTGCCAGATATAGAATTTGTCCTTGTTTTTGCCTGTTTATTCATAGCATAAACCAGACTGATCAGATGCTGGTCCACCTGCAGTCCTTCAACTCCATTCCAGAACATTACACCATCCCAGAGAGCACCAAGAACGGGGTTCCCCTCTTCTACATCCCCCCTGGCTCCACGACGCCGGTGCGTCCTCTCGCCCTTCCCATGGTTCTGTTGAGAGCACTCTGAGCTGCAATGTGCTTTCCCCACGGCTGTGTTCACAGAGGCCCCTGACCCTAACCCCACCCCTTTTTGTCCCCCCCCCCTCAGGTGCTGTCACTCCAGCACAGCGGCTCCAAGGACTCCAGCCAGTCCCAGTTCGCCTCCTACTGGAAGCCCATCCTCTCCATGGACGCCAACTTCTGGCAGAGGTGGCTGCACATGCATCGCATCGCCATCATCCTGGAGCACGACAGGTAAGTGACATCATCAAAAGGCGACCGACCGACCCTCTTGCGCTGCGCATTTGCGGGGGAGGAGATGGCGTTCTCTCTTCCCACGGCCCCGTTACTTGTCACCATGGTTGTGGAGCGTCCCTCACAACATGTAATCGGGCTTTAAAAGAAGCAAGAAGCCTGCCTGTTGGTGGCTTTCAATGAGCAAGCTAACATGTAAGAACCAGAATGGTGTAAACTGCTACTCATGGATGTGCGCGTTTCTCCCTCCAGCCCCGTGCCCAAACACCTACACACTGCCGGCAGCAACGGACGCTTCAGCACCATCCAGTGCCGCATCTCGCACTCGGCCCTCACCTCCCTGCTGCGGGACTGGAGCAGCTTTGTGCTGGTGGAGGGCTACTCCTACGTCAAGCTCATTTACAGGTGAGGTTCTCGTGCGTCCAGTGGATTGTGGGTAATGTAGTCCCGGAACAGTGAGGTGCATGCTGCGCCTCCATTAACCTCTGTACGCCCAGCAGCGCTTCCGACCAGCCTCCCTCCTCTTTCTACCTGGTGCGTCTGATCTCCAAGGCCCCCTGCATGGTCCTGCGCCTGGGATTCCCGATTGGGACCCCTGCCCAAACCAGGAACAAGGTCAGTTTGCGCCAAAACCGGTCAGTCAAAACAGCATAACAAAGTTACAATATCACGCAGTCAGATATGAATGTATGGCACAGAAATATGCATTGTTCAGACAACAGTACAGAAACTCAAGGGATGTTCTCTGGGTGTCCCACATCTTAAGTCCATGTCCTTCTAATCCATTTTGAAACATTAACCCTTTGAAAAGTAAGTTTTCTGGAATGTTTTTTTAAAATTCTGTGTCAGTGTGTGTGTCTAGAACTCAATTGCTTTCAGTTGCCAGTACTGATTGTTACATCAGCATTAGGATGTTCTGTTAAGAACATTGTAACCACATATTAAACCTTCAAAGGTTTGTATGGACATGTATGGGAAGGTAAGGGTTCCACTAACCCTTAAGGAAGTTCTCGCCTCTTCCTCGCTCCAGATTGTGGACGAGCTGCGAGACCAGATCCTTAGGCTGCGGTTCCCCCACCGGGTCCAGAACAAGGAGGCCACGCCCAAAGTGAAGAGGAAGATCTTGGGGAACGCCTCGCCCTCCAAATCGCCCCCTCTCCCGACCCCGAAGCCGACGCTCTCCGACCGGCCCTGCGTGGTGGTGCTCAACAAACCGCTGGAAAAGCTTCTCATCAGGTGACTGCAGTCAGAGACCAATGGCTGGGTGGCAGTTTCACGTACTCCAGCGTTATATTGCAGGTTCTGCTGGTGCTGATAGCTGGATGCTATAGAAAGCACTATAATCAATGTTCACTATTCTCAGTATTATCTGAAGATACCACTGGAAGCGTCTTGTAATTAGCATTTTCAATTGAATTGCCATACGAGTCTATGTAAATTTAATAACTGGAAGAAATAGTTTGCCCAAGTTAACATCACATTTTTAAAGCAGAATAGTTCTCTGATTTATATGGAAAAATGGATTTCAACCAGTTAAAAAACTGAATATAATTGAAGTTGTGATGCTGTTTTACACAAGTAGCATTTTAACAGTAAATTTTAGTTTTCCAGCAGTAATTTGCCTAAGTTCAATATGAGTCTATATTTGTATTTGAGTATTTTAGTTTGTAAGCTTTATTATTGAATTACATTTTGTAATTAATTACAAACTACATGTTTAATTACATTTGGTTACATTTATCACTGCAGTATTTTAGCCCCGTAACGTTATTGCCGGTGGAATTAAATGCATCGGTAGAACAGTCTCATTTTTTTGCCCCCTCTCATGTTAAACCTTTTCTGTGCCGCGCCCAGGTACGAGAAGCTCCCGACCGACTACCGCACCCCGTTCATCCTGAACATGGAGCACTTCGCCCAGGGGCCCACCATGTCGGCCCCCCTGACCGTGGCGGCCAGCCGCACGGCCTCCTCCACGCTGGCCTCGCTCTCCCGCTACTTCCTGCACCAGCGCTGGGTGTGGGCGGTGCAGACCGCCGCGGGACCGGCGGTGCCCCTGCAGGCGGTGGCCCACATCCTCTCCATGCTGTCTGAGTGAGTGCGCCATTTAAAGATGGCCGCCGCCTACGTGCTCTCTGGGCACTGCGTCTCCAGTAATGCCAGCAATGCTAGTAACCGCCGCTATGCTAGCTACCGTAACTGTGTTAGTTATAATGGACTTTATCACTGCACAAACTCATGGAACATTCTCTACAGCTTTTTGGGAATTTATTGCTGAAGACCGCTGTTACTTGTTTCGTCATTTAAAGTCACATGTTGGACAACATTGTCTTCAAGGATTTGTACTGGCAATATTTAAATGTACAAGAAAACTAGGAAAATAGGAGCTTTGCATTTTGTGTGTGAGCTCTTTGATGATGAGCCCAATTTAATGTTTGTAACGTAGAGGCACCGTGTATTTGAATGTTCTGCAGGATTCGACTGTCGGAAGGATTTCATTTTGCTGCTAGTGGTGAAGGCATCATCAACATGGTGACAGAGCTGCCGATGAAGGTGAGACCGTATGGGAGGGGAGGAATAGGGTGTGTGTGGCCTGGCAAGCTTTTTTAGATGATAATGAAGTGGACTCATATCGTCAAGATAACAGCTTGTGTGTAATTTGTAGTACAGTGTCCCCCGTTACTATTTATCTGCTGTGACTTCACTTCACTAAACAATAAAGTCATGTTTAGTTTCAGCTGCAAACACTTCTAAGCTTTCTTGGATAGTTCTAGAAATCTTCTTCTGAGTCACTGTGGCCTGAGTTGGATTCAAAGCATACTGTTGTTCCAGGTCCTGCTGAGCAGCAGATCTGTGCTCAGCAAGTGAGATCTTGAGCAAAATAAAGTACAAAGATGATGTCATTGCAGGGCATGCCCGCCGCAGTGGACAGAGAACACCACACCTGCATCGTCCAGTACATCCTGTTTCCCCCACACTCTACCTCCACCAAGGACAGGTGAGACCAAACACAAACGCGCAAACTTTCAGTGGCACTGATAAAATAAAAGGCACAATAATAGCTGTAATTTTCCTTTATTTTTTATTCAAACTTGATAAAAAGCTATTTGATTTATCTTAAACGAGTTGATTGATAGAAAAAAATCTGTAGCAAAACAGACAGGATTGAACGTCTTGCACTAGGCCATCTTTCCCTACCTCCTCCCCAGTACCAGAAAAATAGCCTGCCTTATTCAACATCTTTCTTTACATAACCAAAGTGATCCATTAACTTTGAAAGCTGTGAGTGCATGTTAAAAGGTTCATATTATTCAGTGTGATTGCGCAGCTTGGTAAGGGGGAAAAGATTGATTAGTCATAGTGAGAGTCTAATTAAAACTACACAAAGGTATGACTGCTCCTGCCTGAACACTGATTCTCTATTCACAAAAGGACCACGAGTGGCTCTGCTCTAGTGAAGTAAGAACATAGCTAATGTTAGAATGCAGTTCCTGTTTGTGTCTCTCTCTCTCTCCCGCTGAAGTATCTGTTTGTGAAGGCATCCAAAGAGGCGGTATAATTACTATACCCCCGTGTGAAAGCGCAAACAAGTAAATTATGCTGAAATAACAAACTAACTGAGCATTGTATTGGTTCTGCTCAAACGCAGACTCCTAATAACTCACACCCAGTTCGAGCTGATGCTCGGATGGGTTTTCCTGGAACACGTCCAAGACAAATGAATTCCTCATTCCCCTGCAGAGCCCTGGTAGAGTCTCTTGCAAAATTGTCATCCCCAATTGAACAAATTGCTGTATAAACTCACGCCTGTTAAATCACGTTCAAGGGGTGGTTGCGGTTATCATTTTAAAACATTATAATGGCTGATCTTATAAGGACCTCGTGGGTAACACTAAGAGGGGAGCCTCGTTTTGTAGGTTGCGCTGGTGAATCGGTCTCCCGGATTCGGACCACGGACGCATGGAAAGCACCTCAGAAACCCAACACTGAACATACCGTGCCCCCGTTTTATGTGCACAACATATCAGAAGGCTGATTGACTGTCTGGCCTTTGCAGGTTGGAGGTCAGCCAATTGGGCAGTAAATCTTTATTGTCCCTGAGGAACGGGGCTTTGTGGAGGACCTTGTTGAAAATCGATGACCTCATGAAAACACAGTCCTAAAAAAGAAGTGCGTGCTTAAAAACATATCGGGAACATGAGACACACAGCCACAGCTGTAGCTCAGCACAGCTATCAATGGCTTCTAAAAGGTTCCGCTTAAAACGAAGTTCAGTGACGTTCCACTAATAGTTAGTATGAACATTAAAAAAAGTAATGGATGTGACACCGGAAACAGATGACAAAGTAAAATCTGTGAGTGACAACATTGGAAAGTGAGCATTTGAGAAAAGCATTTATAAATCTGTACTGTTGCTTGGCACTTGTGAGCACTTTTATTGGTGTAGATTATGGCTGGCAGCCCTGTTTCTGTAGGTCTGTCATCATGTAGGTCTTCATTTCAACCCCAGTTTGGCTTGCCTGTTTCTACTCCCCAGCTGCTCAATGAGATCTCTAGCTGTTGAACGAGGTGTGCTTTGTTAGGGTTGGAATGAAAAACAACAAGACATTAGATCTCCCGGAACAGAGTTGGGCAGCCCTGGTGTAGATTTTCAGATAAAGCGGACTTTCTCCAGTCACGTTTTTCAAGTCCCCCAAGGAACAAAAATGTCGCCATTAAGGTATAGGTCATAATTATAAGGTGAACTATGGCAAACCTTTCCTGGAAAAGCCTTTCGTTCTCTCAGTTGCCAGTACAAAAAATAAACAGCACACATGGTTTGATCCACAGAGCAGGGACCGTTACATTAACCCCTGCGTCGCGACGTCTCGCAGCTTCTCCACAGATGACGACAACGACACGGAGGTGGAGGCCATCGACACGGACACCGAGCTGAACCTGGTGACGGAGTGCTGGGTGGAGCCGCAGAGCGGCACGGTGTGGAGCTCCTCGGACCAGCACCGCCACCTGCAGGGCCTCAGCTATGAGGAGATCCCGCAAGCGGTCAGTCCCTGTCTGCGTGCTCTTCGCCAAGCGGCTCCAGGGTTCGAGAAGGCTCTCTGAGACCATGGGTGCCTTACCATGCATGATTATTTACTGGGTCGGATATAAATGACAGTGTTCTCACATGGCGGGTTGAGCCGTAACCACAAGCAGGCTAGCACGCTAAGTGGAATCCACCAGCAGGCACCTTTCGCTCTGCGTCTTGTATGACCTGGAATTGCTCAAAATTGCGTTTTATCAAGTTCTGTTTCCATGGCAGATGTAGGTACCTTCATTTGGGATGAGTTACAGCGTTGTAGGCTATTTTTGTACAGTAAGTTGTATAGTGCTACTTAGCTTCACTGATGTTCATTAAGAAATTAAGAAAGTGCATTTCAAACCTTTATCCACTGTCGTGCTAGGGCAATATTAACCAAGCAATGTGTTAATGCATTAATGCATAATGATAATAGATTCTGCAAAATGCACTTCTTGTTCAGATTTTTCCTCGCGACTTGACCTGCATGTCGACCATGATGACCTTTGAGTACCTGAGCCAGCTGTGCCAGAACAAGGACCAGGTCTACCCGCTCTGTGCGGTCAAGAGTGATCCAGGTACGAGCCAGAGACAGAATGTCCTCTCGTCAAGTTTGTGTGTTTTTCTGGAAGGAAGAGGCATTGGTGTGAATGGCAAACTGAAATGGCAACCTGAACCTGAACAGCGGCATGTAGCCTATGAAGAATATGCCCAGAGATACATGTTCCTAATAAAATGGTTGTCCGTAGCTGTGTGGTAGTATAGCTGAGGTTCTTTCAGGATACTGTTGGCTGTTTCCCTCCAACTGCTTCCTATGTGTATGTAACTGCTGTCTATCTGCTGTCCATGGTTATGCAACTGTGGTCTCTGTGTATGTGTTGTGCCCGTTTGGCCACAGGAGAAGCCCCAGCTGCTGATGACTGCATCCACACTGTCCCTTTCCAGTTTGACCTGATGAAGCTGCTCCCTAAGTGCCAGCAGATTGAGATCTTCTTCTTCACTCTCAGCAGAGGTATAGTAAGGCGCATGGAAAGCCTGATCGCCATCGTTTTGCTCCTAGGACTGGGTTAGAAGTCCCATTGATTATTATTTACTGTTTTTTTTAAGCACAATAACAGTTAGGGTTACCCACTTTTCTCCTCATCTGTTTTTCTTTGATCATATCTGATTCGGTAAGATCCAGACTTTAGAGGCCACGTGAAATGCTTCTGGGGAAAAGCATCAGCGTTTATTGGGCTTTGATCAGACTGCTAATCAGCACCAAGGTCATACAGCTTCTTGCGATCATGTGCTGTGTTTTCGTCAGTCACATGGAAGGCAGTCACATGAAAGCTGCAAGGCCTTGCTGCTGAGCGGATGTCTTACCCAATAGATTTGCGTGGTATTATTTGTTTTGTTTTTTTTCTTGTAAGCACGTCGCATGACCTCTGAAGTTTGGAGGTTCACTATGTATTCTATAACATTGTTAGGTCCTGGTGACTTTGCTCCCCTGTTGGTGATCGTGTGCTCCTGGTAATCACCAACAGAGGGCAGCAATGTCACCAGGATCTAACAAAAGTATTTATCTCATTTGATCCAAGATGTAAAGGTTGTGAAGAGGTGCAGGGGCAAGTTGAGGGTGCAGGACTGAAATACTTGAAAGCATTTTCTTTTCTGCGTCGTAGTGGAGAGTGAAGAGCCGGCCCAGAGCTCCTCCTGCCTGCCCAACGAGCTGCTGCTCAGCCTGTTCCACAGCTGTCTGCAGCAGGACCTCAGCGACCGCGAGATCCCATTGGCCGATGCCGACCACGTGACCTTCATGCAGCATATCCTGCAGAGGGAGCGAGACGGACACGTGGCGCCCTTCTCCTTGCCTGTCATAAAAGGTACGCTCTTCTAATAAGGGTGAAGTTTGGTGTCTCAAAGTAGCATGTGTGTTTCATTTATATAGCCATGGCATTAAAGCAAGTGTTGAAGCAGGTTTCCTGAGGTGACCATATGGTGTTAAGCATCTTTGTTTCTTGTAGAGGAGTGCCTGAAAGCCCCCGAAAGACAGGGCACGGTGATGTCATTCCACACGGTCGGGAGCAGTAAGGAGGTGACGGGCTCCACCAGTACCCTGCAGGTAAGGTTCGTCTGTGGACTGAGTATTCTGCTGCTCTCTGAAAGCAAATAAGAATCCTTTGCCCGGTTACTCTGGTACACAAATACACATAACATGTGTAAACATGCTGGATTCTGAATGATATCTAACCAGGACAGCGCCATTACTGAGGCTCTAGCTAAAACGCTGTCCTGTTTGGTCGGCCTGCTGATAGGTCAGAGGTCAAAGAGAGTCACTAGAGCATGCAGACAGTTTCCTTGCTCAGTGACTGCCTGTTGCACACCCTAGGCTGATTTTTCCCGCCCGCAGAGCTTCAGCAATGCAGACCTGGCCGAGGAGGAACGCCTTCCTCCAGAGAGCGACAGCCCGTCTCCGCAGTGGAAGTGCTACGCCAAGTTCGTCAACCCCCAGCAGATCTTCCTCACCTTTCTCCCCGCTACCTTCACAGGTAAATATCCACTCTGTCTTGCTGTCATTTCAGCTTTGGTCAATGTTTGTGTCTTTGGCAGTCCTTCTGGAGTACTTGTAATAGAAAACAAAAATAAGGTTTAGTGCTGCTGAATAAATAAAGAGGTATAAATCTGACTGATCCAGATAATCTCGTTTTGGCATCAGAATTTAGAAATATGTCACATTTCAAAATTTGTTCCATGTATGTGCATACTTCAGCAAATCGGGGAGCTAACTGATGTGTTTGCTTTCAAGAAAATGAACTAGCATCCAGAATGTTCTTACACCCATAAAATTAATTTAAAGGAAATATAAATATCGCTTGTCATCTTTGTGGTGTGTGCGCTTTCCTAATGTAAACAGAAAAAGTGGGATTAACCGTTGAGCTTCTCTCAGACGTGCAGATACTGATGGCCTCCGGACTGGACCGAGAGCCCTCGGGCAGCGGGAGCTCCCAAGAGGAGGACGACACCCTCACTCACAGCCGCGGCCAATCGCAGACGGACTCTCACGACGGCTCGGCCAATGGGCCGGGGAGACCGGAGCCTCCTGCCGAGCAGGGGGCCAGCCCCCTTCCGAACGGCCCCGACGACAGCCTCCTGAGCCCCGGCCTGAGCGTGCAGTCCCCTTCGTCGGACGGCAGGAAGTCGGAGGATTCCACTCTGGAGTTCGAAGACTGGGCCGGCAGGGGTACGGCGCAGGAGAACGGCCCTGAACGTCCAGGTAGGGCCTCCCTGGATGCCTTTTAACTTATGATGGGGGTTCTCTAGATACCTCTATGCCTGTGTGGAGGTTCCTAGGTCTGAAAAGGTTGAAAACCTTGTCCTAGCACCACGGTCTTGGGTCTGGTAATTGTGGCCGGCATCCCTGCAGGAAGAGCATACAGTTGGCTTTGCGTTGTCCAAGGGAGGGATGGGAGGGATGGGCGGGATAGGAGAGATTCCGTCGGTGGGGATCGCAACATACATTGCTTGAGTAACCCCTGCAGGCCATCCTACCTAAAAAAGAACTGGTCATACCTAAAGTGTGTGTGTGTGTGTGTGTCTGTCTATCTATGCATATAGCATACGTATGCAGAAAGTTATGGAGTTACAGTATTAGCGTCAGGTCGGTTGAGCAGACAGTGCCGGATGCCGCCGCAGGTGCAGAGGAGAGGGAGGGGGTGCAGTTCGCCGAGCCGCAGAAGCGGGACTTCCACATCACCTTCAGCCGGCAGGTGTCTCAGCAGAGCTCCGGAGACCTGTCCCGGCCCCGCTGCCCCGTCTACGTCTACAGCTGCTCCCTGGAGTCCCTCAAGGAGCAGCTGGTGCACCCCCGGGCCGGCCGGCAGCCGCGAGACGTCTTCTTCAGGTAACCGCGAGGGGGGGGGGGGGGGGCAGCGCGGCTCTTGTGGGGCGGCGAGCCATTGGCCGTAGTGTGGCCCGGGGGCGTCGACTGGACGTCCGTGTCTCGCTGAGCACCGGCAACTCTCTGGCCAATCAGGCTCCCGCAGTCTGCCTGCACAAAGGGCACATCGGGTGTCGGTGTCTGTGTGAGGTTTATGTGTGGAAAACCATGGAGACATGAAGCACTGTCTGACATCACACATCGACACGCAAACCTGATTGTCCAAACCCCACAGCCCTTCAGACCTCAAAATCCTGCGGTTCCTTTGACCCTTTGATCCACACCAGTAGTTCGGGGAGGCCATGAGGATGTATGAGACCTCTGGCTTCCATAGACTGAAATAAAGTTCACACCCACACAAGTGCAGCAGATGGGCCCGTCTATTTGATCATTCAGTGATAATCTTACTAATTTCATTTGATAGAAAAATCTGGTTATTGTTATTGAATAAGGTTTGCTATTGAATTAAACATTGTATTTACTGGTGCTGTATTCCCATCCGTGTTTGGTAAATGCCTACAAATCCCAGACTACACTTGTTTCATGCAGTACGTGTGGGTAGAGGCCCTGCTAACGTGTCTTCTAATTGTGTTTTCCTGGGTGAGAATAGACCTCAAGACGCAGACTCCTGGGAGATCTATCAGCAGATGAAGTTCAGGTAGCGCGGCTGACTGCTTCCTGCTGCTCTCCGCCTTACCCCTCCTTATTTAGAAGCTTGTGTGGGGGGCGTGGCATGGGGGGTGTGGTCTTCCACGGCACAGAGGAGCCGTGCTCTCTCTGACTGAGACTGACATAAATGGCGTTTAAGTTTCCCGTGACGTCATAAACCAGACTTTAAATGCCTTTTGCTGTAAAAGGCCCAAAGCCAGGTCATAAAGTACTGACACAGTCTCAGTTAAATCAGAGCATCTGTTCCTCCTCGGTACTACGGTTAGGGGTTGTGAGATTGGCTTCTGATCTGAAGGGCTTTTCGGTGCATACCCTTTTAGCCGGTGACAGCCCTTGAACTGTGGATAGGACGGTTTTCTCTGGGATTACTTCCTCTGTTCTTGCCTCATTCCTTAAAGATCTCCTGTGTCACTAAGCTACACGCTTTGTGCTTTTTGAATTTTGCACTCCAGTGATTCTTCAGATGCCTTCAGATAGGACTGCTGTCGTTGGAAACTTCACAGAAGTGTTTGTGTGATGAACGGTTTGGAATTAACAGCATAACTCAGAATCATGGACCTTTTTCACAAGGTGCGCTGTGGTTATGGATGATGTCATTGATGGGTAAACTCTGCAAACACGGTAGCATCGAAGTACGTGTTCTCAAGTTGCTTTCAAACACTGACAGAGTTCATGTTTGTTTCTGTTAGTGAGCTAATGGTTCTCTTCGGTTCAGCTATTTCTTCAATCTTACCATAATAATTAAGGATGTCATTCTTGAAAAACAACTTGCTGCCTTTGTCAAGTTTTGTCTTCTGGGTTGGTGAGAATTCGAAGAAGATTGCTCATTGAAAACTCCAGCAAGCAGCTTGAGAAAATGTCCAGAGATGCCACCATGTTTGCAGAGTTTACCCATCAATGACATCATCTGTGACCACAGCGCCCCCTTTTGGAGAAGGTCCATTGAGTGGCAGAGGTGTTCGGTGCAGAGCTGCACAGTAGGAAACGGCAGTTTTTCTTCAGAAGCTTTTTCAAATTTCTTAATGTTTGATGTGCACTGCATGGTTCTGGACCGTACTGGCACGAATGATGGCACCTCTGCTCAAATTGTCAAATTCTCTCATGATCTTCCAGCTGCTACCTTAATCACATTCTCTGAAATGACAGTGTGGCCTTGGGCAGCGTCCTTACCAATGAGAGGCGGAGTCTCTGCCCGTGTGATTTGAGCGACTCCAATTCCGCTATGCTCCGTTCCCTTCTGCAGCTCAACTGCACGGCCCATAGCTCTCTTTAACCCCCACCCCCACCCCCCGCCAACCCACCAACCCGCCAACCCGCCAGCCCGGCTCCCGCAAGCTTCCCGCAGGCCTCGGCGGGGTGTCCCCGCCCCCTTTTTTTTTGCATGTACGCTTCTCTAACGGCGGCGGGTGCTGTGTGCGGCGTCTCTTCCGTCCCCCCCCCTTGCAGGTCGCTCTCCCAGGAGCGCAGCAGCACCTCCTCCTGGACGGAGCTGATGGCGCACCCGCACAAGCACAAGGAGCTGGCCAACTACTGCAGCCTGCTGCAGGAGCACTACCACCAGAGCTACGTCAAAGGTAAGGCCCCGTTTCAGACGGCCAGGGCCACGGCAACCTCATAGTTATCATTCACAGTCATACATTTTATCGAAGTGTGTTTTGCAGGGGTGGCCAATCTTATCCAAAAAGGTTTTTCTTTTGGCCCAGCACTAAGGCACCTGATTCTGCTCTTCTTGGTCTTGATTGAATACCTTGATTGAAATTAATTATTTGAATTTGATGATGTAGTATTGGGCTAAAACAAAAACTTGCACCCACATTGGCACTTTTCACCCCTGCCCTAGAGTTACGAAGTTCAGATTCTGTTATTTGGCAAAGGTACACAAGACCTCAATATCTCTGGTTCAGTATACTTGGTTCATTCATTTTTTTTTCCACAATGTTATTCTGACTTTTTACCAAAGTTACTATTGCAGTGTGGCTACTTGCTTCATCTCCACAGTGTTCCACAGTTAGTGAAGTATTTTGATGGAAACTTTGTCTTCCGGTGCAATCCTCATCTAAATACTTTGTTTACTTGCACAGGATTAATATCTACAGACGTCTTTTATCCACTGACATCTTTATCAAGCAGACAACTTATTCAAACATACAAACATTCAAACATCTTTTATCTTGTACAGACAGCCATCTTTTATCAGTTTGAGGGGTGCTTGGGTCACAACCCAACACTCCCTCGTGCGGTACTGAGGATCACGCAGCCGAGAGGAAGTGAAGTCAGACTAGATTACAGCTGCTCAGCCAGGCAGGTGCGACCCGGTAATTGTTAACGATCGGGGAGAGGCGGCTTCTCGCGCCGCCCGCCTGACGACTTCCCGCCGCGCGTATCGAGCGCCGGGCCGACGCCGGGCCGGGCTCAAATCCGACAGCCCCCGTCTTTTCCGGCGCCCGCAAAAAAAATCAATTAAAAAAAAAAAAAAAAAAGGGGCCTTAAAGCTGTCGGCCCTTCGGAGACGATAATTGGCGGACGGCGGCGTGTCTGCTCCGTGTCAGCGACATCTGTAAACGTCAGGCCGGAGATAAACGGGGCGGCTCCGCCCGAGGAGACAGAGCGCGGGGGTGACAGGCTGATGGATGCGCACCCGCGCCCGATCCGCACGCTGTCCCGCTGACGCACTGCAGCCCCTCCGCGTCCCCGACCGTCGCTAAAAATTATGTTCCAGACAGAAGTCAGGTCAGGTCAGCTTTATTTAGAAAGCAGCTTTATTTAGAAACCGGTTAAGCACTGGCATTGACCAAAGTGCTGTACAACTTTTTATCAATGAAAACGGATACAAGGGCTAACAAAGTTGTGTGCGGTCAATGTTTCCCGATGTAAATATTTATTCTTTTCCTACTTCTACCGAGGGACATCCTCAGTAATTTATCCTGACTGAAAAAAGAGCTTTGGAGTAAAATCACTTAGTTTTATCTGCTTATTGTGTTTATTAAGCATGTAATATTTGTGATTTCTGAGATTTCTGCAATTTTGACATTTCACAAAAAACGAAAGTACATTTTTATAGGCGGTAGTTTAAGTATTGCAAAATTTTAGAAAATGTATAAAAATGATATGGTTATCATTAAAAAATTATGTGTTTATTATTTATAAATTATCTTCGAAATATCAAAGCACATGCAACTGCACTAGGTTTTTATTTGTGAAAGGTGGTGATTATGCTGTCTATATTATTAATTTATGAATTACATTATAAATTTACATGCTGTTCTTTTAGCTATAGCTTTTAGCTGTAACATTAGCTTGCTAATATCTAAAGCAGAGCTGCCTCACCCCGTTGCCATAGATCTACCATCCGGTAGGTTTGCATTTCAGCCCTAATTTGGCACACCTGATTCAGTAATTAACAGCTCATAGAGATTTCTAGCTGTTGAATGAGGTGTGCTTTGTTAGGATTTGGAGTGAAAACCTGCCGGACAGTATATCTCCAGGGTACAGGGTTAAACATCCCTGATCCGTAGCTCCGGTTGTCTTGATTTACCTGTTAATCAATTTACTATTCCTTTGGTTCAAATTCTTGCTCCGCAAGATTGATTAAAACACTATATTTGCAATATGAAATTATCTTTTTTTTTTGTTCCATAAAGCCTGCAAGTACAAGATAGCGGAGCGTAGCGTTAATTAAACTTTATGTTGCATTGTGATATAAGATAACGCGAGGCGAGGCGATTTCCCAACCCACCGGACTTCACTTTTAAACGCGTTAAGCTGTGTGCGTATATTTGATTTCCCGCTGTGGGCGGTCACGGTGCCTTCGGGCCCGGTCGTGTTTGGTCGCGGCACACGCGGCAGTGTGTGGTCGCCGCACGCGCAGCCGGGTGTGGTCGCCGCAGGCGCGGCAGTGTGTGGTCGCCGCACGCATTACAAACAACGTCTGGCCCCGCAGGCGTGTACCGCAGCCTCCAGCAGACCCACTACATCAGCTCCCAGGACGTCCTGACCACCATGGACTACTGCGAGGAGTCCCTGCAGGAGATCGACATCGGCGCCTTCCTGCAGACGCTGTGCGGCCACATCCGCGCCTTCCGCGAGCGCCAGGAGCTGCCGGGTGGCGCCGCCGCCAGGGGGCGGGGCCCCCACGCCAACCCCGCCACCTTCACCATCGGCGAGGCCGAGGACGAGGGCGCGTCCGAGAGGGGGGTGCTGGCCTCCTCTTCCAGGTACGGGCCGTGGGTCCTCCGCCCAACGCCTGGACCTCCTCTCTCCACCCGAGGTCGTTCGCTCGAAAAGCGGCCTTTTTGTTGGCTCGTTAATTTACTTTGCTCTTCATTTTATTACTGCTCCGTTTAAACTAATAAGCGTTTTAGAGGGAGTGGGTGCAGGCAAGCCTGCTGTGCGGTCTGAACTTTTACTGAATTTCGACTTCGGCTTGTGCTGAATATAAAGATGTGATTCACTGTGATTATGTGAAAAGGGAACACTACACTGATTTCAGGTGCGTTGTGTTGCCTGTAGGGTATTGGTACAGGTATGGTAGTGTAGCTGCTGCTGTTTCCACATTAAAGATGTAGATGTTTAATAAACAGAGATGATACAGTTTTCTTTTGTAATATGAAGGGGTAAATGCTGGTTTAGAACAGTGGGGTGTTACGACTGTGGTTTGGATTCATACCGTCTGCCGTGATAGCTAACAGACCCGAAGAAGCAGATGCGGAGAGTGAAATTCAAAGGCTAAATACCTGTTGTTTTTTTATTATTTCCGAGCAGAGGGCGGGTATCTACTGACTGTCTCTGTCACGACGTGCGTCTTGCGCAGTACCTCATACCGACCGCGTTCGAAATGCGAAATAAAAAGCCAAACGAATGAAGAGAACTGAAGTTTGAGCTTGTGTCTGAAGTGCATTTGCACTCTTAACCTAGAAATAATGCTTAGAATGTGATAACTGAATCTGTTAAAAAGCAGGAAATGAAAGTCAACGAACTGCCAGTAAGTCAAATCACCTTCTCAACGGTGTCCCTTTAATAAGCATCCCAGCCATGGTTGGGTGGGGAAGTGAAATTTAACGGACAGTTTTTTGAATGATGTTCTTGTTTCTGTCCTGGCAGTGTGGAGGCGGAGGATGTCAGCGAGGCGGAGTCTAGAGGGAAGCCCTCGGCCCCCACCTCCCCTGTGGCACCAGAGGAACCAAAAACCCACAGGGTCTACCCAGAATTCCCTCTATCACTCTTACAGACCCAGCAGAAGTGTGAGGTTTTCCCTGACCTGCACAAGATTATACAGGTAATACCACAAAGGTCAACATTAGGTCAAGACATGTTGTCAAAACTTTCTCTGGATTCTGAATTCGTTTTTTTGTGGATAACTGCCAGACTTTTTTTTCTTCAGTATTTCAGGAAGATGCATTTGTGTTTCTGCGTTTTCTCCTCTCTAGGACAAATTCATGGAAATTGGTGCTCAGTACTTCAAGACAGTGCCTTCAAACCCACACTACTTCTTTTACTGCCCTCCGTCGGCTAAGAAAGAGGTGAGTGGTCAGTGTGGTTTATCACGGAAGAACTGAAATGGCTGGAACTTGCTAATCCCCCTAATCTTATTAATAATTCATAATAATTCCTTGCATTTATATAGTGCTTCTCTCTCTGGCCAGCGTCTCAAAACGCATTACAGTGATGAGGGGGAAACTCACCTCAACCACCACCAATGTGAAGCACCTACCTGGGTGATGCACGGCAGCCATTTTGCTCCAGAATGCTCACCACACATTAGCGAAGGTGGAGAGGGAGAGAACAACTTTTTAGCCAATTAAATCAGGGGATGATTAGGTGGCAGGTTGAGAGAGCCAGTTTGGGAATTTAGCCAGGACACCAGGGAACCCACTACTCTTTGCAGCAAGTGTCAAGGGATCTTTTTATTGACCACAGTGAGTCAGGAGCTCGGTTTGATGTCTCATCCAGAAGACTGCATCTCCTACAGCTCAGTGTCCCTGTAACACTGGGGCACTGGGGTTTATTTGGCCAGAGGGAAGATTGTCCCTGACAGCCCCACTGATGCCACATCCAGCAGCAGCAGCCTGGTCTCCCCAGGAAGTCTCCCTCCTAATCTTGTCTTCTCTTTCCTGTTCAGGAGGACTCGGACCACGAGGAAGAGAGGAGGCCCAGCGAGGAGACCGAAGTTTCGGAGGCCGAGCTCGCCACCGAGGACGGTAAGAGAGCTGCTGCCGCAGTGCAGTGATAGTCACTCAAATCGTCTTAGTTCTCACCCATGGGCATCTGCGTGTGTGCCTTTCTTTGGTGCCGGTGTAACTTCATAATTGTCTTGCGTGCAATCGAAGAAGTCTCTACTGCCCTCTTGCTGAAGGAGGATTGAAATGCAGGTGACAAATTGCATGGTGAATGCATCTCAGTTATGCTGCCTGCATGTGTTCTCATTTCGATGTTTGTCCCAGTAAGTTTCTATTTGTTTACCTGGGTTGTTCTTTGTGTGTATGTTTGTTTAATTTATAAATATGGTACGAGTCTGCATCTCAGTTGTGTTTTTTTGCATTTCTTTTTTTCACAGAGAATGTGTCCGGTTGCTGCATCGTGACGGAGAGCGACACGGACCTGGAGGTGGAGTACCAGGAGCGCGCCGACAGGAAGTTCCCGGACAACGACTCGCTGTCGGACTCCAACACGGTGAACCAGGACGAGGACTCCTTCAGCATCCTGGACGGGGACTCCCTGCTGGAGCCGGAGGGGCCCCAGCCCGAGATGCCCCCCCTCTTCGTCCACCTCACCTGCTCCGTCAACGTGAAGAACTGCCACGGCTCCATGCCCATACAGACACTGCCCACCTGCCTGGGTGAGATGATGAAGCCGTCGGCTGAGCTTCTCAATGGGGAAATGTTGAACTGTTTCAGTATGTCAGCTCCTGCTGTCCTTTGTTAATTTGTTGGGTCACATTTGACCTCCTGGGGTCTTTTGTTAATTTGTTGGGTCACATTTGGCCTCCTGGGGTCCTTTGTTAAATTTTTGGGTCATATTTCTGCTCCTGCTGTCCTTTAATTGTTGGTACAATTTTGTTTTTGGGTCACATTTGGCTCCTGCGTCCTTAATTTGTTGGCTTGACCTCTGTCCTTTGTTTAATTTGGTCAATTTCTGTCTGTGTTTCGTTAATTTGCTGGTCTTGGCTCCTGCTGTCTTTCGTTAATTTGCTGGGTCACATTTGGGCTCCTGCAGTCCATTAATTTGTTAGCTTACCGTGCATCACAATTTGACGTTATTACTGTACATGAAGGAAGTCTGAGGCGGATACTGAGCGCACTGGAGATGAGTTGTTGCGTTTTCTGCCGCGGTTCGTAGTTTGCGCTCACACGCAGCCTAAACGTGTCCTTCGCAGGTGAGCTCATATCCTGCCTGGAGAACGCGGAGTCCCTTCAGTCGGTGGATCTGAACGAGCTGTCGGTCACCCTGGACATCTTCGTTCTGACCCTGCCTCTGGAGATCGAGGGGATGGCCTCCGACTTCCACCACAGCCGGTGAGGAAACTGCGGACGACGAGGATGCGTTACAGAGGAGGGCTTTAGATGGAGGCCTGCTATTGGGCTTAGGGTTCTTATTTTACTCTGTGTATGTGTGCGCTTGTGGTTGTTGTGTGTGTGCTACGTGTGATATGTATGTGTGTGTGTGTGTGTGTGCGTGTGTGTGTTTGTGTGTGTGTGTGCGTGCATGTGCATGTATGCGTGTGTGTGTGTGCGTGTGTGTGTGTGTATTACAGGTACACCTCAGAAAGCAGCGTGTCCCTGAACCGCTCCCCCGGGCAGCCATCTTCCTACCGCTCGGACGAGGAGCTGATGGGGACCCTGGACAGCCTGCGGGGCTCCGGGGTGGACGGGTGAGTTTTGGGGGCGGGGCGCCTGGGGCTACGATGGCGGTGGGGCTGGAGTCAGCCGCTGAGAGGGAGGGTTCGGGAGGAAGGGTATCAGTCCGGTTTCTCCCAGTCTCCATACAGTCTGCTGAATCTGATCTCTCTGAACCTCCCTCTCCCTTCAGGGTTTCGGGGGACACTCTGGCCAAACTCCCCATCCCGCACAAGCTGGCCGTCTTGGCCACCATGGATGAGGTATGAGTTCGACCCCTCTCGATTCTACAATTAATCCCGACAGCGTGTTGCATCAGTCTCTGATTACCCCGTCATCAATTCCATTTAAATTCTCTTGGCGCGATTCCTGTATTTCTCCCTGAGCTGACGCGCCTCCCCCCCCCGCTGCAGATCCGCTGGCTGCTGGAGGACGAGATCGTCTCCGCCCTGCGCCACTCCCGGGTGATCGGCGCCCCCACCCTGCAGAAGGTGGCGGACCACGTGTACCGCTCCAGCGGGCGGCCCCGCTGCCACTGCGAGGTGGTGCCCCTGCAGTTCGTCTTCGGCCCCGAGCAGTCCCTGGAGAGGTTCAAAGAGGTGGGGAACGGCCTGTGGCGTCATAGTAGGGCCAGGGTTGGGGTTAGGGTTAGTTTTTGCTCCAAGAAATTTTTTCTGGTCTCAATGTATTATTCTGGAATTTAAAGAACTGCCAATGTGATGCAAGCAGTGATATGCGGATGTCCAATATTGTAGGTTATGAATGATGGTAAATTAAAAAAAAAAAAAAAACTTTAACCGCCATTTTGATTTGAAGATGAATGTAAGCAAATGGGCACGTATAAGCCGTAACTGCTTGTTGTAGCAATCAGGGTTTGAACCTTGATCTTTCTGGCCACAAGGTTGCGATCTCCTTTATTGCCAGAAGAGGGCTTCCACGCATTGTGAACTAGATGTTTCAAATGAAGTGACTGTTTCTTTTCCTCGCTGTTCTGTCTCTGTGTAGGAGTTCCGCAGGATGTCCCTCCAGGGTTACCTGCTGAACGGGGGACTGGATAACTTCCACTACGTGTCCATCAGCCGGCTTCACTCCCAGCGCATCCTGGCCGCCCGCAAGCTGTCCGAACCGCCCCCGAACGCCGAGGAGGAGGGCAGGGCCGCCCAGCAGCCCAATCACTGCGCGGTGGTGGACGAGACCCTCGGGGCGTCGGCCAATCGGAACGCGGCAGGGAAGGATGCGGACAGCGAAGCCGAGGTGGAGAGGGCGGAGCCTAACTCTGCGGTGAGCTGAGAAACACGCTTCTCTAAAACAAAACATTTTACCTCTTATGAAATATATATTATAAATCACACAGAAAGGAGGACAGCAACCAGCATTTTATGAAGGCTATCATCTCATCATGAAGGCTTCATTATAGCAAACTGCTGAACATGGTGGAATGAGCGGTTAACATTCCAAACACGCAGCAAATCAATGCTTATTGAACTATAATTTATTGTTTCTATTTTCTGTATGAGATTGTAGTTGCCTGTGCTATTATCAAGCAATCCAGGCCTCTACAGTTTTAGCTGCGTACAACAGTGATATTTTTCCGATAGCATGTAAAACTGCTTCCAACATGGAAGTTTCCCCTCTTACTCCATTGCCTCTGTTTGATATTACAGATTATGGTACTGGTGCAAAAATATTTATGACTATGAATATTTTAAGTTACTCTGGATGAGAGTGACCGTTTAAGTAATGTGATGTAATGTGCTGCTTTCTGTTCTAGGGGCAGGGAGAGGAGAAGCGGGCGGTGCCAGGGCAGTTGCCCGGGTGCGAGCCCGCCCCAGAGCCCTGCGACGGCGGCCTGGCGGACAGGGAGGAGACCTGCCCCCAGAGCTCGGGCAGCGTTGGCGGCAGCAGCACCACAGGGGACAAACCGCCCCTCCTGCAGCCCAGCGGCAGCACGGACCGGTCCTCCGAGCACACCTCCCCCCCCAAGACCCCCTCGGCCGTCAGCCTGGCCGAATCGGTGCAGTCCGCCACTCACAGTGAGCAGCCCCTCCCCCTCCCGCCCGCGTCCTGCCGATTCGCGGCTTAAACGAGCGGCGGTGCGCCACGGAGCTCGTTAGCTGCGCAGCTCGTTATCCGCCCGTTGTCGTGCGCTAGCCCAGCTGTGAGAGCGCGGTCGTGAAACGCTACGATTGTAAATGTTCGACGGTCAGAAATATGCATGCGTGTCTATGTGTAGAAAATCAGGCTCAGGCTGTATCCAATGGTTAGGTTAGCTGTAACCTTTAATATCAGCTGGATAGGTACTGGATTTGCATTGTTTGAGTAATCGTGATTTCAGAGTCATTTCAAAATCAACAAAATATGAAAAATGGTAGAAATATACTGAAGATTTCTGCATAAAACTCAGCTAGTGCTGCCTAGAGAGCTACTCTCCCTTTTCTGGAGATGCTGCGGTTTCAGAACTTACTCCCAGCTGTCACAAACAGTAAAACAACAGGTCCAAAAATAAAGATGATGCAAGGTCATGCAAGATTACTGATGTTAACACAGGGTCCGTTTCTCTACACATTGGTAATTTTAAGCCTGGTGGGAAATCCAGCTTTGTTCTAGCTGGTTTGGAGATGGTCTGGAGATGGTCAGTCTGGCAACAAGATGGTTGAGATGGCAATCATGCTGGCAAGACCATATCCAGCTGTTGGGAAAAAAATCACTGTAAGAACCCTCATAGATGTGCCATTAATATTCAAGATGTTACCCTTGTAAGTAGTAGAAGAAGAGTAGAATAGAAGCTAGCAAACCAAACAAGTTTGTACCCATAAGTAGTAAAAATAACAATGTGTTTGCTTTGGAACTGTTGATCAATCAATATTTGGTGGAGTAACCCTGATTCTTCTTCAAAAATATGAGGTGGTCGCTTAATATTTTCCAGAGCTGTATGCATATTTATCTTTATGCCTTAATGAATTGTTGCAGTATTGATCGTTTTTAGATTTAGGTCAGCCACCCTTTCCAGCATAGTGCCCTTGAGTCTGTGTACGAAATGAAGTGTTTCTGGAAACATTCGGAGAAATGTTGTGCTTTAGCAATGATTCATCATAACATGTGCGGCAAAGGGTTAAATTCCGTAATTGCTGGGAAAGAAGAGTCCTGAATCTTCCCCGGCGGGGTTTGGCATTTTCTGAAAATACCGGCACATTGGAGAATCGAGATCCTGGCTGGGGTTCAATTGGCTTTTGCCTTTAGCTTTGGCTGATAATTAAGTACAACAGTGATCTTTTTTTCCACAAACACTGTTTGGCATGTTCTGCTGTCTTCAAAGCAAATTTGCCAAGCTGAGTTTGTGAAGAAAAGATGTAACGCTCGCATTTACTTTTCAGTCCAAGTTGAGGACAGCTGTTGTTTGAACACAGGCCGCGGTTTCCGTAGCAGCGGGACTGTCAAAAGCTAGTCTGTGGACGGCTCGTTATTTTTTCTGAAAGGCGCAGGGCAGAATTTTCAAAAACCACCTCGGTGATTCAGCAGGGACAACTCAAAATTCTATCCTGACATGCGAGCGAATAGTCTCAAGTGCACGTAAAAAGGAAAAATCTTTACTACTACTATTCTCTTATTTTCATCCATTTGCAAATTATTGCAATTTGGTGATTTTGCTCGGATCATAAAATTTTTAAATAGATGTTAATTGCTGACATGCTAATTGCTTATCTGTCAAAATTAGTAAAAATATTCCTACCAGTTTAAGTCGTAGCGTTGTTTTTTAAGCAAGGCTTATGTCAACAAGTCAAAGGGCGAATTTATTTTTTGTGCATAAAATTCTCCTTAAGCTAATATCAGTGACCCTTGGTTTTTATATTTGGATTATTATTTTTATTTATTCTTTTTTTTTACACACAATGATGGCCATAATGGCAGTAGAACAGTTGGTACCCTACTATAAAATTTTTTAGCATTACACTAAATTGATGTTTATACAATGCAGGGCAGTGCAGCCTGACAGAGCCGTGTTCCCAGCATGCAGTGCGGGCGCCAGCGGTCGGCCCTGGAGTGGTTTTCCTGTCTGAGAAGGTGTGTTTTCTCTCCAGGCAGCGGGAAGCTGAGGCCCAGCCGGGTACAGAGCGTGGTGTCCAGCCAGGGCAGCCTGGACTCGGACATGCTCGGTACGAACCCCCCTTTCTCTTCTCTCGTTCCTTACAAACCCCTCCACTGAACTGGAACGCTGGTTTGGGAACATTTGCAGGCTGCATGTTCAAACCCCATTCGGGGGCAGAGTGGCCGTAGCCGCAAAGCCAAGGCACAAAACGAGCTTTGCGAGTTGCTCGGGGATCTGTTTCTTGGGATCACATTGCTCAGCTGCTGTTTGGTGGTAACTGACATGACCGGGCACGGAGACTGCAGTGGGTGTCTGGAAACTGACACAATTCCGCTCAGCATGAGCGTTTAACATTGAGGTCTGCTCGCCTGCTTCTCGGAGCAAGAAGAGTGGTTGGAGCAAATGAGAAGTGACAGAAATGTGACAAACTTATTTGTTATCTGTCTCTCGCTTGCTTTCCTCTTTCTCTCTCCCTCTCTCTCTCCCTCCTCCCTCTCTTTCTCCGTTCCCCCCTCTCTCCCCTCCCTGCTTCCAGGCTACGACGGGGGCAGTAGTGACTCCGAGTGCGAAGACCCCACCATGGACGAGCAGGAGCCCCAGTGTCCGCTCATGCCCGACTTCTGGCTGATCGTGAAGATCCATCAGGACAGAGTGGAGGTGTACTCCCACTCCAGGTACCACACGCACGCAAACGACCTGTACTCCCAACAAACAGGGCCCATCGTCCGCGACTGCACCCCATGGGCGTTGAACGGGGTTTATGTGTGTCCATCCGGAGGACCGACGGTGACTGAGGTCGATAGGATAATTAAAGTGCACCTTGGGATTTAGTACGCATTATGTCGGCTGTTTTTATGACGTTGGATTTGAACGGCGTATTGTCAATAAGTCTTTGGAAGTGCGCTCTGGGGAATCGTTTATTTGGCTGCTGCTGATTTATCTTTTCCTGTTATTCCAAAATGGCTTCTTCCATTGATTCTATTCAGTGTTGTTTTAAGGTATAACCTTAACCTTAAAACCAGAGTCTGTCATCAACGAGCTAATGGATTATCCGTAGCCTGTCCTAGCACCTCGTTTAGCGTAGCGTGCACATTTTTTCGCGGTTCGGCTATGAACTGTCGTCGGCGCGTCTCCTGCAGGAGCTTCAATGGAGGAAAGGAGGAGGGGACGGGGGAGGCGGAGAAAGAGGAGGAGGTGCCCGAGTACCTGCAGCTCCATCACACCGTGGTGCGGAAGATCGGGGAGATCTGCCGCGTGGTCAACCAGGTGAGACCCCCCACTGCCCGTTAGCGTGGTTCCAAATCGAACGGACATCTTTTTGAGCGATTCATTTTTAAACTCGGTACATACCATAACTGTCAGTGGTACGTACTGAAACTAAATTACAGCTCCTGGACTGATTCAGTTCCCTCCCCCTCGTCGTCCCTATTCACATTTCCCCTATGCTCCATACTAACAGTGACATAATGACAAGGCACTTCACTAAATAAGTAGCATCAGGCATACTTACAATCACTATACGAATTGATCTTCTCGTATTTGCACTTTAGGCTTTGACTGACTGACACCTCCTCTCCCCTCCCCTCCCCTCCCCAGCGCCTCCTGCTGAAGGACCTCCACGACAGCCACGTGTGCAACTCCCTCCTGGTGGCGGAGAGCGAGGAGGACATCTGGAAGAACGAGTCTCTGTACAGGCAGAAGATGGCCAGCTCCGACGGTCAGTCAGAAGGGTGTCCTCACTCACGCACTGTAGGCTGTGGGCTCCATCTCAGTCAGGGAAAGCAGTCTTTAACAGTGGTGTTTTCGGCAGTAAGTGAAGCGGTACTTACTTGGTAAAAGGAGAATCACTGGGTTTAATTTAATGGCCGACTGTGTGGAAGCTAAGCAGTCTAACGTGACTCGCTTCGGTTCGTGTAATTTGCGGCGTTATATTCTCCAGCCGCCGTCGAGCCGAGTCACGGCATATCAGTCTTTTTTCCAGTGGAATCCACCCTTAAATACCCCCGTTTTACAAAAAGGTTCAATTTCACTTTCTCTCGGTGTCGGGAAACCCAGAAGACCCGTCAGGCAGTCTGGCGAGACGAACGGTCGCTCGTTCAGAACACGTGATGGACAGCCTCGGTTTCCCCCCCGCTCTCGTCCCTCCTGATACCTCGGCTGCGGCGAAATCCAGACGAGGTCGTGGGTATGCGCGTCGCGGCGCGCATCCTCGGCGGCGCAAGGTTTAACGGACACTCGATCCGGCCGCTGGTTAATGACGCATCGAGCCGCCCGCGCGGGCCCGTCCGACTCCCCGGGCCGCGGACCCGCTTGCGCCGCCCGATCGATACGGGCCGGCGGGAGAGATCCGCTTGGCGAACGCGGCAGGGTTGCTGAGGGCAGGCGCCCGCGACGGGGGGCAGGGGGGCGCTGAGGGACGGGGCTCGCGGCTCGCTGGACAGAAGCTCGGCGGCGTGACTAGCCGTGTTTTTATCGAGGCAGTAAAAGCGGAATCGCTCGCGCAGTTTAGTCAGACTTTCGATTGGTTTCCGTCTCGGCGTCTGGGGGAATCAATCGGATGCCGTTAACGGGGGCGGACGCCGGGGCCTGGTTGAGAAAGCAGTGTGGGCGGGGCTAGGACGGCGTGCGTCTCTTTGGGAACAGGGGGCGGGGGGGTGAGGGGTGGGGGTCGGGGTGGAGAGCGATTAGGGGGTTACGGCTCGCCCCGACGCTGACACGTCTCCCCCCCTTCCCTTTTTTGGGCAGACTACAACGCGGAGGAGAGCTACCAGCCCCGGGACTACCTGGCCGCCACCATGCAGTTCATCCCGGGCCACTTCGCCTGCGACGTGGTGTGGAGCACGGTCATCCACATCCACCCCCGCCTCAAGATGGGGCCCAACATGGGCGTGTCCAGAGGTGAGCGCCGCCGCCGCCGCTCGCGTCCCGTTGAGGCACGGCCCACGCAGAAGCCTGCGTTAGCCACCGCACTTAACGTCCACGAGGTGGTAATTTAGTGCAAAGCAGAGAAGGTCTTTAACCCTTGGAGAGTAGGTTTTTTGGAATGCTTTATCAAAATCCTTAGTCAGTGTTCTACAATTCCTTTGCATTCAATTACCAGTAGGGATTGTTACATCAGCATTAGAATGTTTAGTTAAGAACATTATAATCACATACCTGTGAAGTTACACCATAAAAAGGGTTAAAGGTCGGCTTTGGCGCACGTCTGCTTTCCTTGAGGAATGAATTAAAAGTTTTTGAAGCGCACTTTAAACCATGACACTGTCCGAATTGGGGTCCTGTCCGTCGAGGCTGGTTAAGTGCTTGGTTTGAGCGAAAGCCTACAGACAGCACAGCACGTCAGAATGAGGCTCGAATAGCCCTACTGTAATGGGTCATTTTACACTGTGATGGAGCTCCTTTGGAGTCTGTAGTGTTTGGATTGACTGGCACTCCACAATTACTTTTGAACCACTATGTGTCAGACTGGTTCTCTGATTGCTTGACTTGTACAGTGTACCCAAGAGGTTCAGTGCCTAAGGTCCATGTTAACACTCTTTAAATCGGTCTTGGAATGATTGGGCTGGATTTACCCTTTATGGTGCGATATCACAAATACGTGAATAGAACATTCTTAACTGAACATTCTAATGATTATGTAACCATCACTGCTGGTGGTTGAAAGCAATGAAGTTCTAGAACACTGACGTAGAATTTTAAAAAGACATCCCAAAGGGCCTACACTTCAAAGGGTTAATAAACCTCCCCTTTCCTTTCCCTTCCCTTCCCATCCCTCTCTCTCCTCTCCAGCGATCCAGGCCCTACGCTCAGTGCTCAATGCCTTCTGCGTGGTCAACAGGAAGAACATGTTCGTCTACCAGGAGCGCACTACAAAATCAGTCTTCTACCTCAGGTAGAGGTGCTTCCCTGCTTTCCACCCTTGGTCACCCACCGCCTGCCTTTGCAGTCTTTGGGCCATATTGTTTTTTTTTTACCTGTCATCTCACTCCTCTCTCTCTCACCCCTAGACTCACCGAGACGCCCCAGAGTGGGAAGTTTTCGGATCTGGACGGCAACCCCCTGCACGCGTCCCGTTCGGTGGGCCTGGCCCGCAGCCAGGAGCCCATCTACAGCGAGGACCTTTCGGTAACGCCCTGCGTCTCTGCGGCACTGTCGCGCAGTGGGTAGCACTGTCGCCTCACAGCACAAAGGTCCCAGGACCGAGCCCTGTGTGTGGAGTTTGCACCTTCTCCACGTGGGTTTCCTCCCACAGTCCTGACTGTAAGGCTAATTGGAGACTCTAAATAATTTTAGTCTTTTCATTTAGTACATGAGCTGCAAACTGGAACCCTGAAGTGCCAATTTGCATCATTTCGATGAAATACAATTATTGATAAAATTCTAATTAAGTGTGGCTTTTGTGGTCGCTCAGATTGTTAAAATGATAAACCTCGGCTTTCTGAGTTTAATTGGAGGACTAATGTCGTCCCATTACCTTTCTGCTGTACAAATACCTGATTAAATAAATGCTTTTACGGACAGCGATAGCTGATGTGGAAATACACAGGGGCAAAGCAGCAGCGGAAAGGCTTTTGGTCACATTTTTGAGAAGCGGAGATGACATAGTGCTCAGTGTCACAGTCCTCTTCAGTCTGTAATGTTATCTGATGGCGAGCGGGAAAGATGGCTCTGCTCAAAAATAAAACACTAAATAAACATTTATCTCTGAAATGGCACAGCCCCGCCACTCAGCCCAGATGGAAAAGGCGGTTGAGGTTGGATTTAAAATTCGGAGACTTCAGGCATATTATCAGCTGTCCTCAAAGAGCAGTGGGGTTTTCACCTGAGCTTTTTGGTGATGATTTAAATCGCTGCTTGGCTAGGCATTTCGCCTTCTCGGGTGGAACTGCTGAGGGCTCGAACGCTCCCATGAAACCGGCAGACCCTTATTAGCAGGAGAGGTTTAAATGTGTGTAGACAGACGGTGCCCTTTAGTCAGATTTTCTGACCTTTAAACATTTGAACATTTTTAACATGAATTAGGGTAGAATCAACATGGTGTAAGCTTCAGTTGTCAGGGTGGTTTAAAATGTATTTTATATGCATGTGTCTGGACTATGTCTCCTACTGTCCTCCTGTATCCTCTTCCTCAGGGGTCCCGTTCCTCCCTGGAAGGGTCCCGCCCCTCCCTGGATGGGTCTCGCCCAGTTGGTCAGGTGGACAAGCACATCCTGCTGCTAGTGCACGGCGTGGGCCAAGCTGGTGAGTGACAGAGCAGGTGTCCAATCACAATCCAATAAATCACGATACAGGGATTGAATAATCTATATGATCTCCAGTCTGATAACAAATTATGATGCAGAAAAGTTGTAATTTACACCTCATCACAGACTTGTAATAGGTTATAGTGGAGGGACTTAATAGTCAAGGCTGCCCTTGATATTTTTGGGGGGCCGCCCCCAACTATTTTGGGACATCGAGGAGCTGTTTGACAGCAAAGTTTTTGTAAGCACAGTTAGAACACGTTCCCCTGCAATAAAGCTACTTGGCAAATATTAAACGGGGTACCTTGGAATGAGGTCACCCACAAAATGTCACACGAGCTCGTAGACGTTTTCTCTTTAGAAAGTCTGGAATTAAATGTCGGACTCGCTCAGCTGTCACAAGTGGCTAACCCTGCCCTCCTGTGTTAGCTTTTGTGCTTTCGTTTGGCGCAGGTCAAGTCTATTGAATCCTTAGAGCTGTGCCATGCAGCAGAGATCGGCTAACGTCTGGAGGCTGTGAAATATATGCAGCTTTGGGTTGTGTAGATGATGAACTTGTCAAACAGCCCCAATGTCAAACACCCTTGTGTGTGCTCGTTGATTGATTTAATGCTAACTAATGTGTAGTTAATATACGGCCATTCAGGTGCTCCCAAATAATGTCACCTGTCATTTTTATGTTGCCTGCATGATAAATGTAATGGTTTCTAAATCTCCCTCATTTTATTACAAGACATAATATTGAACAGTTAAATGAACAAATGTTTTTTCACAACGTATTCTGCGCTGATGCGAGGAGGAATAAGCTTATCCTTGGTGTCGATTTGACTTGGAATTACTTTCTGTGCCAGCGGGTTTGCCTGGTTAAATGTGGATTAAATAAAAAAAGCAAGCCTTCGGATTAGTGTAATATTTGTGTAGCTGTAACCCTGCTGATAAAGTTTCTTCAAAGGTGATGAAATGACTAGCATCCAAAGTAGTTGCGACTGAAACAAAACCATACTCTCTCCTAGAGAAGTAATCAAATGGAAGAAGACTCAAAGCCATGCACGTTGGTGCCGTACTCTGGTTTTAACCCGAGGGAAGTGAAGTGGTTAACACTGCGATGTGGAGGCGTGCCGGCCAATGGGAGCGGGGGGTTTGCTGGGGGCGGGGCTGGCCGTGAGGAGGAGCGTCTAGCGTGGAGCAGCTTGCGGCTGGCAGCCGCAGGGAGACCAGGCAGAGGCTCGCGCTGCAGCTTGACATTAGAGCGTCTCTATCCTGAGTGAAATCTGCAGACACTAATGGGCTATCCGGCAGATTTATGGGAGGCAACTGAAATAGACTGAGGCTGGGATGATTCATTTAAATGTGCCGCCTGACGCATACTTATAGAATCCACGGTGCAGTACCACTGGCTACCTGCCAGGTGGCACTGTTGATTTTCCCATGTTTGTGTTGAGAATATTGGTATGCATTCATGAGGCTTATTAAGACCTATGTTTTGTTTTTATTGTTGTTTTTTTGTACAGCCTGTCTACTATTCATACAACCTTTTTGTTGATTGCTCTTGTGGACAGGAATTTGCAGGAAATTATTCTAACTACAAAAACATGGTTCAGTTGAGCGGTTTCAAAACAGTGTGTTTCACCAAATAAATTTCAGCGATTAACACAGCCAAAGCCTTGGACATGTTCTTTCAACAAATAATTAAACCATTAGTAACAGAACTTCAAACTGCAGTTCGAAAATAGCACTGGGCAACAAAAAACCTTTTTGCAAGTTTGTATTTGTAAGGTTTCAACCAGGTTTGTCATGGTCCATCGGAGAGGCCAGAGTATGTCGTTTCGCCCGGTCTGTCTGTCTATTCGAGCTTCTCGTCGACCGTAACGAGGGAGGCCCTGACGCCTCTCTCTCCCCTCCCTCACTCAGGCCCGGAGATCACGGATGAGCTGGTCAAGGTTCTGCGCAAGCGGCTGGACGAGGCCACGCTGGACATCATCACCGTCATGCTCGTGCGCAACTGCAAGCTCACGCCGGCGGACGTGGAGGTACCCGCCGCGTCTCCCCCGCTGCCCCCGCCCTCGTACGCCCGCCGCCGGTCAGCTTTCGGCTGCGATTACGGGCACAGCCGAACAACACCAAATAGTGGTTGGGGAACTGGACTTGTGACTCGGAGGTTGCAGGTTCAACTCCCAAGCAAGGCATTGCCATCGTACCTCTATGCAAGGCACCAAACCTGAATTACTTCAGTAAACATCCAGGAGCGTACAGAGACATTAATCTGATACACACGTGAGCAGGAAGTGTCTGATTTGCCAAGGAAGAAGTAGGCAAATCAGACATTTGCTTGTTTAAGCATGTATCAGATGCATTTATGCAGATGCATGTATTCATTGCTCATTTTGAATGAGCAGGTCCAGGGCCATTTATTTAGCAACCTGAACGCATTAATATGCATTGAAGCTCCTGGTTAACATTCAAACGCACAATGTCAGATTAGCGTATCAATTAAAAAAGATTTTGCCCTCTTCAGGGGGCTTTTGTTGAAAGAACAAAGACTGGTCTAAAGGTCTTAAAACATGGGGCTCTAGTTTAATTTTGGGAATGTTATTTTCAAAGCAGTGGGTGGGGGAAGGTGGGTCTGGTCACCGAGCTTCACTGTGCTTATCTGATACCGTGCACTTGAATATGAACAAGGAACTTCAAGGCATATTCATGTTTTGGTTGCTAGATAATGGCACTGACCTGCTCTTTCAAAATGAGCAATGAATAATACACGTTTTTGAAAGAGAGGAAGTTTTGAGCTGTGGAGACCAGCATGTAGTCCTGTATGGAGTCCAGTATGGAGTCCAGGGGACCCATTCTTTGTAGAGAAAGAGATTCTCACAGCAGGTGGATACAGAGCCCAGGGCTTCAGTTTTCCTTGCAGCTGCTAGGTCTCCTCTTGCTCCTAGCTTTTGATGTTTGTTAGAATACTCTTTAATTAGAGAAGACATTTCCTTCTCTGCTGGTAAAATAGCCTCATGGTGACAAGTCTGTTTGGGCTGAATGACCTGTTCCACTCATCCACTCATTCCACTCCTATATCCGGGTGTCCTTATAAGCCAGGAGTTTGCAGTTTGCTGTTGCGGTTATTTTAGTTTTTTCATTATTATTATTTTTAATTTATTGATTAATCAGTTAATTAGCTGTAGACTAATTTATGATGTGGGTGGGTGAAGTACCCTTTGTAGCTAATTCCGTTTGAAGTAGTGCCCTTAACTTTAATTCTTGCGAAATAGTTGAATTCTTGTTATTATTTGACATGAGTTAACAAAGTACAGAGCGGATTCTTGTTTGTATCCCTTGTGTGAACTCCAATCACCTCCTGTAATTAGGAGCTAATCAGCTGCTGACTTGAAAGCATTTTTTAAAACTGTGCTCCTTTTGGAGCTTGAAGACTTGGTACTTGAGACTTTTTATGAAGTTACTGGCGCATCCCTCTTTCAGCTGAATAACAGGGGATTAGCCTGCTTCTGTAATCAATGTTTTAAATGAATCATTTACAAGCTTAGGTAGGATCGATATCCATGCCCTTCTGTTTTGTCACCAAGATGTTTTTTCCGGTGTAAATGTTGAATCTTCCGTGGCACTTTTGGACTCCAGTTTCCTGATAAGTGAACAGAATCAAAAGTGGATTGTCACCTGAGGTTTGTCGTAGGAAATCTTGTTTTGTCTTTTGTCGTCGGATTTTTAACCATCTCTTGCAGAGCAGTAAAGCATGGCTGGGCCTCGTTGCTTATCGCCTTTGATGCTATCGCTGCCAGAGAAGGCCTTCTTGGCCCAGAAGCCCATCTAACACAAAACGTTTGCACAATGCTGCTGCCATGTTGTGGCAATGTTGTAACATTTACAAACACAGCTGATGGGGACACTGCACCGCAGGAGGTTCTGTCTTTTAAATATCTTGGCTGTAAACTAGGGCGCTGACTCCAATAAAGACCTTGCAGGTCTCTAGCTCCTGGTCGCACCAGATGTGACCATCTTACAGTCACTTGCCTCTCTGCCTTACCTGTTGCCTGTTGAGCCGGAGAACAATTTCTGCTGAGTCGCCCCGGTCCATGCCGCCCTTCTGATGCGAGCAGAGGCCTGCGTTTGCACACGCCCCTGTTTTGAACACCTGTCTGAGAGCTCTGGAAATAAGGGTCTGTAGGAACTTCACGCTCGAAAGCGCTCCGCTTGTATACATGGGGCGCTCGCGGTGTTAACAGGAGCTGTGCATTAAAATTCCTGCTTCCGTTTTTGTCATTAAATCAATAGCCACAGTAAAAGATATTACACGGTATAGGTTGCAGGAAATGGCATTTGGAAGCGCTTGACAAGCGCTCGAGTGCACCTTCAGGCAATAGCTTTTTTTTGAGCAGCCGAGTTTAGAAGCTGCTCGCTATTCAGCCGAGGTTTGTCAGTCTCCTTTCAGGAAGATAACGCATCAGAGCCCAGTCAAAATAACACTTTCTGGAGTTCAAAGTTGTCATGGAAACGTGATGCTCTTAGGGGGAAAGAAACATTTTTCATTGGGGGGAGGGGAAGCTGAGACCTGTGTCGGCTTTAAATAAAGCTGTCGAAACCCACATCGTCTTCGACTTTGGGGAACACGTATCGACAGGCCCGGAGGGCAGGGGGTCAGTTCTATTTCATTTCGGTCGGTTCAGGAAATGATTTGAAATTCAATTTGCAAATTGAAAAAAGTGCCCATTGTGTTCTATGGGGACGTCAGAGGTCTTGAATCAAATCTCAGTTCATTTTGTGAATTGACTGAATTGAGATGGAATTAACCCTGAAACTGCAGGCCATTTCATAATGGCTGTTACAGGGAAAAGGGAAAAACGAATGATACTGCTGTAAGGATGTGAATGGGGGGAAAGAGAAGAGAATAGTTTTTAATGCTTGATATTACTTAAGGAAAATATCCATTAGGAAGCAAATGGGAACGTAAAGAAGCCATTGTGTTGAAAGCATGCCTGTGAATTCTAACTGAAAATGTAATGCCGATGGTCTTATGCAGACTATCCTTGTGCCACTATCCGTAAAATTCTGTCAGTTGTGCAGTACATTTCCCATCAAATGGTTTAGTGATCCATGTTGTCGCCTTACAGTACATGGACATGGACGCACGGCCATTTTGTTACATGTTCAATTGACAGTAATTATGTTTCAGTTTTGGTCCGTGTGGCCTTGCTACACGGTAGGACGTGGTAGGTTTCCGGTTGGCGTGGAAACGTGGCGATAACATCGCTCTGACGGACGCGGTCTCGCCCACCCCCCCCCCCCAGTTCATCCAGCCGCCGGGCTCCCCGGCCACGGAGGTGATGGAGTTCGTCCTGCCCCAGTACTCGCTGGCCTGGATCCAGGCGGTGGCGCACTACCTCCGGCAGAACCTGCTCATCTTCCTGCACATCCCCAAGTACACTGACAGCAACATGGTCCACCACTTCAAGGTAACGCGCCCGCAGCACGGCCCGATGTGATTCGCTATGGAGCGACGGCAGGCGGAGCTCTGCGACTCCGTTAAAACGTGTCGGTTCTGTTGCTGGAGCAAAAAGCGTCTGGTCTTTATGGCGGTTGTCCCTTTGAAAAGTGAAACTTCGACGGATTACGCGAACCTTTCAACCTGACAGCAGACCTCCAGGGGTCAGAAAATAAAAGTCCGGCCGTGTGTTTGTTCCGTTCGTGAAGTCATTCTGCTGATTTGACTGAGTAGTTCTACATCCTGGTTGAAGAATCAGGTGACTGGAACAAAATACTGGGCGCGGACTTTTACTTTCTGAACCTGGAATTTCCACCTCTGCCTGGCTCGATTATTGACTATCTCCAACAATTTAGAATTAGGAGGATTTCAGTGCACTTTAATCTAAACGGAGCTCTCCTGGAAGTGCCGTATTTTATTTATTACAGCGTGCGCGCCGTCGCAAATTCGCCAGATTTCCGCGCTGAAAAGCATCGCGCAGACACAGAACCCTTCCGTCCTTTTATTTATTTCTTCTGTTTGAAGTTGGCGGTGGCTGAATGTGCTGACTCCTCCTTTCCTCCCCGATACTGCGGGGGTATTTTTCTTCTTCTTCTTCTCCTCCTTTACAGCACTACTTTCATTCCAGCAGCGGGTTGCCTGACTCCGATATCTACCTCTACAATAAGCCTGGGGGTCAGGGAACGGGAGGGAAAGGTAATCACATTCTCCCAGCTCCGCACCGCAGTCGCACAAACCTCATTCCCAGTATTTTTTATTTATTTATTTTTTTAATGGTTGATTTGTATCCCGGTGTAGCCGATAGACGCTGTGGTATAATTTCCTGCCTCCAAATGCACTCCCCTATAATCCTCTCTGTAATTAGATGGCGAGGTTTGTTTGCCATTTCAAAATAATCTATTGCTGTTTTTTCAAAATTATTTTGTTACTATTATTATTGTTGTTATTATTATTATTATTATTTTGCGCATGTGTGCACAATGCAGCTCAGTTTCATCTGTTATGTCACACCACCATATGAGAGAGGGATTGAAAGGGATCTGCTGACAACCCCCCACCCCCCCACCCCCCCCAGCAATTGTATTAATAACGCAGAGCATATTACTAATAAACACTAAACCATGTGTACACATCACCTCGCTTACCTCACTGTGAATGCTAGGTCCAGCTTGTGATAATTCCTCTAAATGGTAACTGGCTCATTGTACTAACTGTGGCTGATCAGGCAGTTGATAACTCGCAATAACCTTTTATAATGTATCCCCTGTAAACTTCATATGTGCCTTCCTGGCTGTTTTAATCGATTATGTTTTAGTTTGATTGAATTTGTAAAAACTAAAATAAGATTAAAAGGCATGGAAATGTGTAGAAGAAATTGTATATGTTGGTAGTGGAATCAGAAAAATGAACTTTAATAGTAGGTAAGGTTTTGTCTAAGAATATTTTGTTGTAAAAAGAAAGATTCCCCGAAAAACGCATTTGCACCAACATCACCAGTAGCTCTCAAACTCGGTCCTGGGAACCTGTGTATTCTGGTTTTCGTTCTAACTTCAATTGCAGTCCCAGATTAAATCAAATAAAATCCCCAAATGATCAAATTTAAGGCTGAGGTGAAGGTGAGGTCACCTAATTGGTGAAAGTGTTGATACCTGGCCACTGAAACATTTGGTTGAATTCAAAGACAAAGAAAATTGTTGAAGTCAAACTTGCACTGTGTTAAGAAGTTTACGGGAAAATAATTCTGAAAGAACTTGAAATAAAGAACTCATGTTCAACAAGTTTAATTAAGCAAGACAAAAACCAGCATACACAGGGGTCCCCAGGACAACAAGAACAACTGAATTTGATAATTATTATTATAACGGTGTAAAACTGCTGTTGTTAATAACTTGTGAAATCCTTGATTGTACTTTCTGCCAAATGGCAGTGCAACTTCTGTAATATTCTATTAATTTAGCAATTTTGAATGACAAGTGCATGTGAAGTACAATAAGAGTTGCACAGTGCAAACTTATCTGAAGGGTGGTCAGAAGTTGTAGTATGTGCCACTCTATTAGGATATGTGATGTGGGGTTTGCTTATTAACTGTAGCTGTGGAGAAATGACGAACGAAAAAAGAAAAATCAACCTGGCTGAGGTTTACACTGTCGCAGATTTGAATGAAGAGCTTGGAGCCTTATAATTAGGGGAATAGATCACGCTGTTGCTTACTCGTTGTGCTTCTCAGCATAATACCAGTGAAATTTCCGACACTTTACACTCTCGAAGAAGATGGCCCTTGACATAATTGCCTCTTAATGGATAATCCTTTAACGTACTTGTCTTTTGTCTGTGCTTAGTACTGTGCATTTCTGTTTGGCCTTGCTTTCTTCTTTCATGACACAAAACCGCTATTCAGTTGCTGTGAATGGAAAGGTTTTCATGCCCATTCATTTATGGATTCCCTCAACGTTTTCTTTTTTATATTTATTTTATTAAATAAGTGCTTTCGGTGAAATAATGCTACAGGTTTCGGACGATCTTGCATAAAAATGGTGTTCTTGTACTGCACTGTGGTATCATCTTTCTAAGACACTGGGTTAAGCTGTAGTGATGGCCCCCATTTCATTTGGTGTCCATGCAAGTGTCGACTTATACTATATGGCCAAAGGTATCTGGATACCCCTTGGTCTGGTAACGTTGTTCATGGTTTGGGCTTGGCCCCTTAGTTCCAGTAAAGGCAAATCTTAATGTTACAGCATACAATCACATTCTAGACGATTCTGTGCCCACGGGCACAGAGTGAGGTCCATATAGAAATGGTTTCATGAAGAAGTATGGAAGCACTTGACTGACCTGATCAGAGCACCGACCTCAACCTCATCCAACACCTTTAGGATCAATTGAAATGCCAACTGCGAGCCAGGCCTAATCGCCCCATCAGTGCCCGACCTCACTAATGCTCTTCTGGCTGAATGGAAGCGAATCCCTGCAGCCGTGCTCCAATGTCTACTATAAAGCCTTCCCAAAAGAATGGAGGTTGTTATAGCAGCAAAGGGTGGACCAGCTCCATATTAATGCCCGTCATTTTGGAGGAGATGTTGGATGTCAGGTGTCCACATACTTTTGGCCATGTAGTGTACCAGAAGGCTGGAATGTACCTTAAAGGAACAAGGCACATGCATGCTTGCCAGCACTCCCCGGATTGGCAGCAGAGGACATCAAAAGAAATACAAAAAATTATAATGCTAAGAGAAAAAAAATCATCCTCACTAATATTTTTGAAGATTCGGCACGTACACAGAGCAGCAGATTTAGTTTCTCTTTGCTGCTCGAGCGCGTGACCACACCATTCTGTTTGCGCGCTGTCACGAGTGCATTCGCTCTCGCGCTCTCGTTTATCTCGTTACGCCATGTGGGCCGAAGGTGGTTGTGGCGTACCGTACCAAAAAACGGTCTCACGCATTCGATTGGTCAATTGAGCATCGACAGCTGTATTACGCAGATTGAATTAAAGTTGACGGTAGATATTCTTCGACGCTGATGAGATTAAAGTGGCCCACAATGTAGACTAATCTCCAAAATTTTTCTGCCTCATTTGACGGGGAATCGGTCCCAGGTGCAGCGCTCAAAAAATGGGTTTAATGCTTGGCCTGTGTCCATCGAATCGCAGTTGAACTGCATGGAGAACGTCAGCTGCGATCAGATGGGGCGCTGGGGTCCAGACTCGTGGGTTATTCGCGAGGGCTCTGGCCTGGAGAAAGCGTTTCCTCGACAAAGCGAAGGCCGAGGCGGCTGCACGTAGGGCGACCGCACAAGGCACCCACAGGAGCCACCGAAAGCACCCCGCCCATCCATACCCCCATCAACCATTAACCGAGGGGAGACCTGCGGGCCTGAGACCCCCCCCCCCCAGAGCCTCTCGCTCGCGCGCGCGTCACCACGGCGACCAGGCCGCGCATGCGGCCCGGCGGCCCGTCGGTGACGCGGCGGCTGCCGTCCCATAGGGTGTTGAGCCATCTTGTGGGTGTTTTTGTGTTGACTCAGGTACCATGTCGGAGCTCGTTCAGCACCTCTTCCCACCTTCCCAGTTCCAAGGTATCGTTGTCATGACAACCCCACCCCCTTTCCTTTCCCCCACGTGGAGTGTCTCCCCCGCCATCTTCCCCTGCTTTTCCAGACTCCACCCTCCTGTCTTCCTTGGCCTCTTCCTCCACGGCTTCATTTTGCAGTGTCCATTTTGCGTTGTTCATGGCGTTAATTCATTTTTTGCGTTGGTCGTTAAAACCCTCGCTGGTGACGCTGGTTTCACCAGGTTGGTTTGCTCACCTGCCATTTCCTTTGCTTGCATGACACGCCTCCGGTGCATGCGGACTGCCGTGGCTTCATTTGAGGTTTTTATTTGATCCCCCTCACCGCGATCCAGAGCTAGTGTGTTCGTGGCTGTCTTGTGTTGCATTGATAAGGGTCGCAATGATAAGGCTAATCTGAAAACTCTTCTCTACAAATAAGAATTGGCCTTTTCATTTGTGCACAGCAGGCAGTGGGCAAATGAAGCTGAGGGAAATGTGTGCTCTGCTTTCTTGATTTGTTCATCTTGGATGACAGTTATGCAAATTGGTTAATTAAAAAAAAAAAAAAAACTTAAGTGAAAGTCAGTTAGGATAGAATGACCCTTCTTCCTATGTGAATACATCTTTGGACTTGACCAAGGCATTTTTTTTCAATGGACTCACCTTCATCTCATTATGTTATCTTTTATGGACTGGAGATTTCTGTTTTAAGACAATTAAGTCTAATCTTTTCCGGTATTTGTGCTTTCTTTCACTTCGTTTTAAGGAGTTGATTTTTTTCCCCAAGGAAGTGACCTAGGTGACTTTAAAGGTCGTGGGTTCGCATGGGGAGCCATGTTTGTTTCGCGTGGAATGACCCGTACTTCTTGGGAGGTAAAGCCGGGATGACTAGCCCTCAGACTATCCGAAGCTCGATCCCTTTCGGCTAGCGCGGAGACCGAAGCTCGAATTCAGCCCGTGGCCGGGCCCTGTGCCGCGCCGGTGAAGATCTGTGAGCTTCCTGAAAGGCGTTCGAGGCGCCGGCCTGACTTCAGCAGAATTGACAGACGGCCCCCCCTGGGTAACCCGGGCCCTTGGTTTTTGTTTTTTTTTTAGATTGAAACCCGTCAGCACTAAATCAGCCCGTTCCCTCACCGCCGTCGTTTATGTCCTGCGCTGTAGCGATAACTGGGCTCGTCGCGCAGACCGGACGCGGTCGAAGCGAGCCGCCCGGGGACAGGTAGCACGGATCCGTCGCTGCGCAAATGAGAGAAAGCTAAAAGGCCGGGGGTAAACAGAGCTTCTCTGACCCCCGTGAGCGGGACAAGAACTTTCGAGTGAGTCGGAGTCTTCCTTAAGGCGTCAGCTCGCTCTACCTGGGCCGACCGAGGTGGTTTATCCCTCCGAAACGGGGTACCGGTGTAAGTGGCTTGAGAGCGGCGGGCGCTAGCGCTAACGCTGGTGCGCTAGCGCGTAGCCGCCGACGTGGTGCGGCAGATTTAATACCGAGCCGTAATACCGAGGGGGGTCTTTGTTCCTGTAACCGTAACTTCAGTCCTCTCTTTAAGAGAGACACCGCCATTCATCATGCTTCCCTTGTTCCATCTGTTGGCTAATGGCGCGCATTAATTCCCACAGCCGAGCCTAACCCGAGCGCTGGCTTCGCCACGCATGCGACGGACGGGTGTAATTTTAACGGGAGCGTCGGATGCTCGTCCAGGCGTGCGCGTGCCTTGCGCTTCCATTAAACGAAACGAGGCTGTCGTTGGTTTCTGTTGCGACGGACGCCTGAACTCTTATTCAGGCTGAGCCGAGGCGCTCTCCCCCAAACAATTACGGGGAAGCGACTGTACAAATAACCTTTGGTTCCTGGCATAAACAAAAAAATGCTTTTTATTTGGGGTTATAAACCATGCGTTTTGTTCATTTTGAGTGTTACTGTGACTACCGTAATAATGCCTTCAGTGCAATTAGACTGTCAAGACTGTAATTTCGAACAAATTACCCTCGCTGAAATGCGATGAATTGACAGCAGGGACTCTTTAAAATTAAGTTTGAGAAAATCTCTTGAGATGCTTTAATTCCGTCACATTGTTTATACTCGACTTGACACGTCTTTTTCTCCAGCCTCTCAGTTTCTGGCAGAAAGGAAAATGAGGATTGAGCAGATCGTGTTCACTTTTGAGATACAGTAGCAGTTGAGGGTTAACCTTCCCTGCACGTTTGTCACTGAGCCTGTTGTGTCTGCTTCACCGTGACGGGGGGGGATGTGTTCTCTGTGCCTCTCAGGGATCGCTTGCATCGCCCTGTCTTTCGTGGACGCTCAAGGCCGCCCCCTGCAGGTCCCGGCCCAGGAGTGCACCGAGGCTCCGCGCGGAGACACCTCCGCCATCGCGCTCCAGCCCCAGCACTTTGAGTCCCTCACGACCGTCGTCAAGCTGGGCCCCCACGGCCAGGAGACGGGTGAGAGACGCGCGTCGGTCCACGTGCTTAAAGATCCCGTGGAAAATGCCAGAAGGAAAAATCCTGTTACGTGTCACAGATCAGCCTGTGTCTCATTACTCAAGAATGTAATGAAATTTAAGCCACAAAGACACTGAGCCCTTTAAGTAGACAACTTCAGGGGGGGATACGCATTCATCACTAGGTAAACTTATTAGAAGTAATCACGTATGCACTGTTATTAATGGGCGGTACATGTATTTGCGAGTGAACTTTGATCAATCTTCTCTCAGGCAGCGCGTGAGTTGCGTTTGCGTTGGTGCTCGCTCCACTTTGTTATATTTATTCTTGTCATTTCAGCGGCTGTTCTGTGGAAAGGATCGTTAATTGCTGCGATTGTTGGGTCGACTCTTATTAAATGTAATTAATTCGAACGACCAAACGCTTTCGAAGCCTAATTGGAAATGACAGAATGACAAAGAATTGTTCTGCTGCGGCTTTTTGAAAATCTTATTCTTAAAATTAAAAAATTGCAGGATGTTGTGTATTCCGTCGCGGTCGAGAGTAATTACCGCCTGTCCCGAGCGGTGAAGCGCTAGGCGACGAGGCGGAGGGAAGCGGGCGTCGGTCGATCCTTTCGGTCCGCTGACCGCCCCGTGCTTGCGCTTTGGACAGGGGCGAAGATGCGCGTCCGCTTCGACATCTGGGAGCAGGGGAACGTGAGCCCCCTCCAGCTGACCGACAAGCTGCGGGGGGCCCTGCGGCACGCCCTGTGCGACGTCATCATGGAGTTCCGGGTGCTGCCCAGTCCTTTGTGCCTGGAGGTCTTCAGCGTGCCCGCGGCCGTCCCAGCAGGCCAGAGTGACCACACGAACGGTAAGGAGTACGCCGTCCGCTGAGGGTGTCGTCCAGCTCGAAACAAAAAGAGATTACCTCCAGGCGGGCCTACGTTCAGGCAGAATGTAATAATGGGAGGAACCTTCCCGGGATTTGGTGATCAAATGAAAATGTGTTTTTTATTTATTTATTTTTTTTTTTATGTTTTGGTTTTTTTTTTCCATAATTTTTTAAGTGCATTTCACATTTGTTACATTACATTACATTACCGGCATTTAGCAGACGCTCTTATCCAGAGCGACTTACACAACTTTTACATAGCATTTCTTTTTACATTGTATCCATTTATACAGCTGGATATATACTGAAGCAATGCAGGTTAAGCACCTTGCTCACGGGTACAACGGCAGTGTCCTTACCCGGGAATCGAACCTGCGACCTTTCGGTTACAAGCCCAGTTCCTTACCCACTGTGCTACACTCCGTTGTTAGAATACACTTCACAGTTGGACTGGCTAAAGTAAAAATATCCCAAATAATGAACAGAAATCATGGGAGAAGCCAGACTCCTTTTCTCCTCTAGTCTGCTTGTGGTGCACATTCATGGTGACCGACCCTGTCAGTCAGTTTTTATGTATTTATTATTGAAATGGCCATCTTTTTCTGTGCCGTAGGGCTTCTGATTCCACAACAGCCTGAGAGCAAAGAGAACAAGGATCCAGTCCGGCAGTCCAGCGGTCCCAGGGGTATTAAAAGCAGCCCCTCTCCCATAACCCTGATACCTGCGCCCGGCACCACCCCTAGTACCGGGACCAGCACCCCCGAGTCCACCACGCCCACCGGCAAGACCACCCGCCGCAGCTTCTGGGAAATACTGGTGAGTAAAATGCTCCAAGACAAATTTTGTCTACCTCTCTACATCAGTTTGAATTTTCTGTTTTGAATTAAGAATGTGGGCCCGTTAGCACGTAGCGGCATAATTCCGGTTGATGAGGTTTTTTGGGGCGTAACCGAACTGTCCTCTCGCTCTGCGCAGAGCAAGCCGGACCCCTCGGAGCTGGGGAGCCCCAAAACCACGGACGACATCGTGCAGGAGCGCGGGGAGGACAGCCGGGCGGCGCGGCGGCGGCACAAGACGGAGAGCGTCAAGCAGCAGTGGAGCCAGGAGAGCAGGCCCCGGGCCGCCGAGCTGGAGCAGACGCAGAGGTCTGAACCCCCCGCCCCGAGGGTCTCCACCCGCCGTTTTCCCCAAAAAGGGAGTCCGGAGAATTACACTGGCAAACGGGGGGCGGGGCTTGCGCACGGTGTGGGGAATGCGGGCAATGTACATGCTGTGTAAAAAAAATAAAAAAGAGGGTTGTGTAAGTCACTCTAGATGGTTGCTCTTGATGAGAGCGTCTGCTAAATGCCTGCTGTGTAATGTGATGCAGCCGTTGGGCTGAGAATGTGGTGCATTGACGGCGGTTTTGTCTGCGGTCCCACAGGAGACATGTGGCCCAGCTGGAGGAGGGGGACATAGGGACCCTGCATCCGGTTTACCAGAGCACCTGTCAGCCATGGGTTGCATTCATGGCCAAGTTGGGTAAGGTTGCAGGGGGTGAGGGATGGGTGGGGGGGGGGGGTCTCTCATTCCCAATTTTTCTCTGATAGGCAGCGACTCTTGGCTTCTCTCTGTGTAATACATTTTGTAATGAGCTCCTGTCTCTGTGGCTTTCAATAACAGGGTGCCCCTCCATCCAGCAGTGCACGGCTGAGATTGCCTCTCAGTTCCTGCTCCCCTCAATCCTAACCGAGATTGTCAATCTGGTCAGCTCCCTGGCCAGTGACACTACAGTGAAGGTATTCGAAAAGACAAGGTGAGTCTGTTCTTCGCCTCCGGTACAGAAAATCTGTTGTTCTCTCAAATGAATTGTCTCTCCAAATCCCTGTTGGATACAACGATACTATGGAAATGTGTGAAAGTCTTGCCCTTTAGACTGCATTACGATTTTATTGTAATTCCTTTACTGAGTAAAATTATGTCTTAAGTGGCTTTCATGTCTTTTATGTACTTAAACAGTGGTGTTTAGCACGTTGTCTCCTATAATGCACTGAGCAGAAAAATGGCTTACTGATGAAGGATATTTGAGATATTTTCATGGTTTCTGATGACCTGCCATCTTTAAAATGTTTATAAATTCATAATTTGTGAATGATTACTATAAAATGAATCTGATAATATGTATAGCCTCTGGAAATATAATGCTGCTGTGCAAGCTGCTTCGGAGTTAGGTCTACATTAAAGTGTATTTATTTTATTTTTTATTTTTTTTGCTTTTTTAGACCATGAACCCTGAATGCCTTATACGTGTCATCGTAAAGCCGATGGGTTATTAGATTCATAGTCAAATATTCTTCATCACAACAAAACTGTCTTGGGCCAACTGAGAACGTGCACTAAAGCTGAAATAGTGCGAAGACGCTGAACGTGAGCTACCGCAGTGGGGTCTGATTTACGCTGTTTTTATTCCGTAGTGGCCCTCAAGGAGACACTTTCATACCCCTGCCACTCATTCATCACCCCGGCAACCCTCCTGGCACTGCCAGGCACTTCATCCTCATTGGACGGAACTTCCACCAATGGCATTGCAGCACGGAGCAAGGTACGTACCCTGGTCGGTTTGGCCTCTCGTCTGTTTTGCTTGCAAGTTTTTCATTTCAATTCATAGCCATCGTGTTTTCTTGAACAATGCTGCTGTCCCCTTGAAGGTAATATTGTTTAGACCGAGACACTCAAAATGGCCGTCATTTTACAAGTAATGTTTATCTTCATAACTTAATGTTCATTAAGAGAAATGTTGGTACTGATTAATATTGATACGAATTGAATCCAATTTTGTTTGATTTATCATAGAAAGCAAAAATAAATCCAAATTTGCTGCAATTGCTTGGGTTTGGGTCAATCTGAGTCGCTTCGAAATGCGAAGCTCGCAACAAATTTCTTCATTGCCTAGTTCAATCACTGAATTCTGTGGTCAAAGGTTTTGCTCTGCTTTACTAACTGCTCTTTAAGGCAGCATTAACAACAAAAAGGAAAAGCTTATTAACAGCCGCAGTGCTATGGCTAAATAACACTGTGCAGTAGTGTGTATCGCTTCAAGCAACCCTAACACTACTCACTTCAATTTCCCCCCAGTGCTCTCTGGAGTATTTTGAGCTACTGACAATTTAGACACTCTTTCTTTCTGTCTGCCAACCCCTTCAACTGCCAGCTGCTTTGTTTTCTGGCCTTTCGCTCTTTTAATAGCGGTGGCTGTAGCCTCCTTCAGAGGAGTGACTTCCTGCGGACGAGTGTCCTCGTCTCGCCGTCTCCCTGTCCTCGCTTACGCCTTAGCTTCCCCCGTCTGCCCAAACCGAAAGAAAGCGCATTGTTCTCCTTACAAAATCCAGTTTTTATTTGCCAGCATCTCGTGCCGCTGCTCTCTCTCTCTGTCTCTCTCTCTACCTCTCCCTCTCTCTCTCTCTGTCGCTGTCTCTCTCTCGCTCTCTGTCTCTCCCTCTCTCTGTCTCTCTCCCTCCCTCCCTCCCTGTCTTTCTCTTTGTATCTCTCTCCCCCTCTCCCCCCTCTCTCCGCATCCCTCTCTCTCTCTGTAGTGTTAACCGTGTCCATGTAGTCTGTTTCACTGTCACTGCCTGCCATGCCTGTGTCTGCTCATCTCTGTTTGCCCACAGAAGACAGTTCAGATGAGGAAAACACCCCTGTGCTTAATAGGTTCACACGTAAGTCTGGCCCCACACAGCCTGAACCAAGCATTGGTGGTGGGAATTTCATTTTCCTATTTGTTTTATTTATTTAATTTTATTTTTTTTTCCCCTCACAACTAGGTTTTCAATTACATTTTGTCATTCTGTGCTGCTTTATTTTCACTTCCTTGTTCTGTTGTGGAAGGTCGCGGGGGGGGGGCAGAAGGGGGAAGAAAAGTGAAATGAAACAGAATTGATCTTGCCTCTGACATCTCTTTAGGAGCAGTGCCACCGCGTGCCCCGCAGTCACAAAGTAAACCTCCCCGTTCGAGCAGCGGATTTATCATGCCGCGGTATTAAATTGGCAAGCCCGGAGAACCGGCGCCGACGTCGCGCTCTCGAGTCGCTGAACTTTTTTTTCTGATGTTTTGCTTGTTTCTTGGTTGCCTTTTTTTTATACTTGCATACATACATAAACATCTGTAGCTTTTTTTTAATGTATTTATTTATTTTTTACACAAAAGCTGCAGTTTAAATTTAAAGTTTGCAGAAGTTCGGGCGCACCTGAAACGCCGCGGCTGAACTTACTGTGGCAGGAAGGGGAAATGAGTAAAGCGGCTTCCGCTGAGTTTGATTTTACGGGCGCATTAACTTCGCAAACTATATTTTCAGAGAAGTGGCACCACGTCAAGCCAATTTCAGCCGGTTTATGATACTCGTTTTTCATTCCGAACTCCGCTGAAGGACAGTAATGTTAAAATAAACAATCAGACTCAGGTCTCTCACTCATAATGTAACCCGGCAGCGTGTTGTTGGACTGGAGTACCCATGATGCTTTATGCTTTTATGGAAGCTTATGCGACGCAATCATGACATTATTACTCATCTCCTCAGTCTGCTATGCGTATAGCTGACCCATCGCCAGAATTGGATTTAGTTTTGTGTGTCTGAATGCGTGCATGCATGTGTGCGTGTTCATGCATATTTATGTATATTTCTACATTTATTTATATTTATACATATGTATGTATGCCTACACACACACACGCACACATAACCACACGTGTACATATGTGGGGAAGCCGAACGGTTGCATCCATCAAACTTTAAACAAAGCAAGAGATGTACATGGTTTCACCATTAAATAGCCGGATAGCCTCTGTAATTCTATGGCAGAAACATTTGGTTAATCAGCAAAAAGCCGGTGAGTGTAAACGCTAGATAACTGAAGAATAGCAAGTGTGCTATCTAAGCCCTTTCTCTCCAGCACAGCGCACTCATTCGGTGATTTCTTTCCATCTATTCAGCGGACCGCGCGTAATGAAGGGAATGGGAATTCCTGCAACGGGTTTTGTTGTGAACGACTGGAGGGTAGATTGATATCACTGTCGCTACCTTTGAGAATATCTATTAGATCTTGGGCAAGTTGTGCTTTGGGTTATGTCTTGTGGAGAAGTCAGGGCACATTTTCTCCCTCCCCCCCGCCCCCCACTTATTTTTTAATTATTTTTGTTTTCAGTGCGCATGGAAATTCTTTATCCACAGCTGCTAGCAACGTGTCAGATCTAAAGAGCTAGTGTACATTCGTTTCACAGTATGCGTCACTTCAATGATTGATTTTCGGAACAGGAGAGACTCTGCCATGTTGCACAAAGGTTATTCCACGTGGAATCCGTAGCATGTCAGCTATTGCAAAGGAAGGCCTCGGAAAAGACAAGACGGTGACCAGAGTAATACGTTTTCTTCACCTGAATTGTGTACAGGTCGGCTGCCCGTGAAAAGCAGTTTTTATACCCAAAAAAAAATCAACAAAGCTTACATGGTACTAGAGAAATCAATTCTTACTGTGAAATAGTTTCTGCAGTCTTCAGAGAGAATGGTGTTGCGCCTAGCTACCCTGGCATGCGCACAGCTCTCTTTTTAACGGTTGTTAGGGGGGCAGATGGCACCTCACTTCTCCATTGCAGAACAGATCACCGGTAACTGCGCAGTTGTGTTTTTCTGTTGCTTAGCATGGGCCTGCGTTGTGTGGATGAGTGTGAATAGGTATAGGATATATAAATGATTGGAAATACAGTTTCAAGTTATACATAATCATGTGCAATGATGACTCTGAAATTGCATCACACACACACGCACACACACACATGCATGCTCTCATACATGCACACATCACTTAATTGCATATATCCTTCTAAATCTATAACACAAGCTGTATTGGATATCAGAAGGAACACATATCATTTCTTTGGGAAGCCAAATTGTGGGGAAAGAAGCTTTTTTGTGCAAAAGGTAGCACTGACTTTTTTATTATTTTTATTTTTTAAATCTATCATTTTGTACTACCGGGCCCCACTTGTATACCCATTGGGAAGTTCAGTCAAGATGGAGGTCAAGGTGGAGGCTTGGGTTGCATTGCTAGTGGCGCAGAGGCAACAGCCACGCAAACTGGCCGCACAGCCTGTATCACTTGAAAGGAAAATGGCGCCTGCTTTTGACTTGGCGGTGCGAGGTACGACACGAGCCGAGCGATTGATTCTCTAAAGCCCTTACCGACATAAAGGAGGCCTGATTGGCCCTAACGCGTTCCCGTCACGCCGGGCGCTAACGGCGACGGCCGTCGTTTGTGTCTTCGTTGGCGGTCCGCGCGGGATCCTCGCACGCCCCCGATAACAAACGGACCGTTTCGCCTGACGCGGGTTTTCTCGCCTCTTTTTGCGTGATTTATACGCGGCGCGAGCCGTCGTGATTTATATTCAACGGCCACGTTATTAATCACGCGAAATGTGGGAAGCTCGGCCTTTAATTGGGACATTCTCAAACGGCGCCATTTCATAAGCCAGCTGCGGTAGAGCGCGTCGGTGGCACAGGGCGACCCCGTTCCCTTCTCGTAGACGTCTTCGGCGTGTAGCGCCCGCCCAGCAGGCAGTGGCACGCTCTGACTTTTGGACTCTCCCCCCCTCCCCCTGCCATTGTTTGTGAAGCTCACAAGGGGTTCCAGCGATTTGAGGCCCTGGAGCAGAGCGACTGGTTCAGCCCCGGACAGGCCTGGAAGGGCGTGGCCCCGAGGCAGAGGTTCCTCATCATTCACATCCTGGACAAGAAGGTGAGGACAAGAGGGTGGGCGGGGCCGGACGCGGGAGGAACCGTCAAACGCCTCGAGGATTTTCGTGTAATGAGTTTATCTGCTTGCAGGGGTTTGGGAAATGGTTGGTCTTATTGCACCACAGGTGCAGCACGTGGCCAAAAGTATGTGGACAAAACCTTGTCGTATGACTCTTCCTCTCTCGTTTCTCACTCTTCCTGTCTCTCTACATTGTCCTATCCGATAAAGCTGAAAAAAAAAACCCATAAAAAGGTATATTTTTAAAAGACGGTCAGAGGGGGATAAACACAAGCTGGGAGGGAGTCTGTAGGGTCGTCGCGGGAGCCCGAACGAGAGCTCAGGTGCCTGAATCAGCGGCCGAGCCGCGATTAATCCAGCCGTCTATTCTCATCGATCGGCTAAAAAAATTAACAAATAAAACCGAGGCTGCCGATCTGACGACGCCCGTAAATGGTTCATGCAGATTTATGGTCTGCTTTAGCGAAAAAAAAATTTGACCGGTAATTTGCTCCGAACAAAACCGGTTCGCTGAGTCATCAGCCGCGCGTTACACGACGGGGAAGGAAGAGCGCTTCTGAAACGAAGAGCCGATTCGTATTTAAGCGAAAGCGGTGTGAGCGGCGTGCTCCCCAGACTCCAAATCGGGCCCCTTCCGCCGTCATGGCGACGGGTGATTGATGTGACGCTGAAGCGGGATTCGCTCTCGCTGTGCGGCAGTATTATGATGTAGCGGCTAGGTACAGGAAGTGATGTCGCCCTCCCTCTCTTCCAGGTGACGCTGTACACGTATAACTGGTCGGTGGACCTGGGCGCCAGCCTGAGCCGCGAGCTGAGCCGGCTGGTGCAGTGGCAGAACGCCCGCTCCCACGCCGTGCACTGCCTGCTCAGCCAGAAGATGGGCCTCTTCCACCACTACTGCTTCTCCGACACGCCCGCGCACGAGGACCTCAAGCAGGTGACCGCTACAGTGCCCGCTCAACCTTCACCTAATGTACGCATATGTGTACGCACACACACACATATACCCACCTACACATAGATACATAGATACAAGGGCATGCACACACACGCTCACAAGCACTTCACAAGACACTGCTACCTGAGAAAGGTATTACACATGTGCATTTGTGTTAGGCAAATGGCCCCCTGCATACGTGTGTGCGCGAACACATGCTGAGACTGGAGCGAATAGCATCTTATGGCTTCGAGACTCCAGGGTCCGGTCAGGCGGGGGTGCGCCAGGGAACGTCAGGTAGGCGCGCGGATTCGGTTTCGAGACGGCCCGACAGAAGCACTGTCGTCAGCTGCGGAGCAGGTACCTGGAACCTTCTCCTGTTGACGCGTCCGCGCCGCACAGGCGTCGGCGGAAGCGAGGGGACCAGAAGGGCGAGGGGAGGGGGCGGGGCGGGGGGCAGGGGGCAGCCGGCCGCATCCCCTCCGGAGATCCGCCTCACGAAGCGAGCGGGGCCCGCCGGGGGGGGGGGGGGGGGGGGGTTTGGCGAGGGCCGCTTCCTCCCGACATATGGCGCGGGCACCGAAGCGAGGCGATAAAGGAACAGGGAGAGAGAGAGAGAGGGAGAGAGAGAGAGCTGGGACGATGCCCGTAATGTGGGCCCCTCCCGGAGCAGTCCTCGCACCCCCCCCCCCCCCAGGCTTGTGGAAGTGATGGAGTGACAGTGACAGGCAGATGTCAGGGACCCCCCCCCGGTCCCCCCCGAGGCACAGAGAGCACCTCGCTTCCACACCAGCAGGTTCCCGCCTCCTCTGTCTGCGCACAGCTGGCGCTGATTGACGGGGAGGGGGCGGGCCCTCCGCCACCCTCCGACTCCGGCGAGATGCGGATCTCCCGCTGACGAGCGGGGACTCCTCCGTGCAGCGACTGGGTTCGGGGGAAAAAAATAAAGGAAGAAATCCGTTTTTCTTTTGGTCTAGTCTACGGCCAAGAAAAAAAAAATCATTAGTTTGTGTTCAGTATAATATTGTAGTTATTATTTGCAGTCGATCAAAGAGAGTGGGGTGCTTTCGCTGTGGTTTAAAAGGTTCCAGAATAAATTGAAGTTTGCTGTTGAACAAAAGTGGAGTGCTGTCATAAGACTAAAAAAAAACAGGTCTCCATTACATAAATATAATGCAATATATTATAAATGTGAGCTTTCTTTTGACAATGTGATAATATAAGGATGATACAGTGTGACATATTGCAGTATTTGATAGTGGTCGTAGTTTGTACATATTCTGAAGTGCTTGTGTGTCATAATAACATATTTTATGCCAATATATTCTCAGCCCTCAGTCCAAGGATTGTTTTTGTGCATCTGATTGGCAGACAGCATGTTCCAGAAGCTGATCAGTCAAATGTATGTTTCAGCATTGATTTCACAGGCTGCTTTTATTTGTGGGAGAGGTGCTAGAAACCCCTTTTCTATCCTTTTGCTTTTGGCAGCCGAACCATTTTCTTCAGTTACCAGACGCCCTGCGCCCATACAGGAAGCGCAGCTACAGAGCGCGGGCTCTCCTCCAATCCCGTTTCTCACAAGCCGGTCGCTTGATTGAAGGAGAGCCGCGCCTCTCAGCGGCTAACCTGTAGGCTGCCGACGAGCAGCCAGGGGGCGCTCGCGCGCTAGTGAATCGCGGAACCTTCTGGCAACCGATGCAATCGTAGTAGTCGAGTCCTGCCCCTGCGGTCTCCCGGTCAGAGTCTGAAGCCATCGCGTAGCCCTGACAGGAACCAGCGACGTCCTGGCCGTGTGGTTCAGTCGCTGGAAGAAAGCAGGCTTTAAATGCTCCTCCACTAGGGGGCAGCATTCGTCACCCATTGTAACTGCCGGTCGTCAATGCACCACGACCCAGTTTTCAGAAGTTGTTTCCTCCTCAGCCGTACCTACTTGAGTCAGCGCTGAAACTGAGATTCTTTCATGTGTTTTTTCCACCCTTCAGTCTTCCTCCTCATCCTCCTATTTATAAATCCGACTTTTTAGAAGCCGTTTTTACCGGAGGAGCACAGCGGGAAATCTTTACTTTCCTACTTTTTTGCCCCAATCTTCCCCTGTCTTCCCATTTTTAACAGCATTGACTGGAACTGAAATTAAATTTATCAGGAGGAATTGACTAAGGTAAGCGGTTTATTTGAGAAAGAAGCTTGCGTGGATGTACAACATGGTGGCTCAGCACTTGTGTTCATTTATGTGAGATAAATTGACTTAAACATAATATTTGCGGTTTATGTTATATTCATTTCAATAAATAAAATAGTTATGGTATTTATCTGAATTTTGAAAAGTTTTTTTCAAGCTAATGTTGAATTATCCATCTTGCAACCGTGCCCCTGAAAGTGCATCTGCTGCAGAAATCTTTGTAGCAACTGCAAAGGAAAGGGGACCTCCATTTAAACTCTCCCTGAGAACTTAGCGAGCCCCGGACCTCCCTTCCAAAGTTCTCAAAGTTCTGCATTTCTCTTAACCCAGTTTCCCCAGCCTTCTCCCTGAATCCATCACCACGAGTCACACTCACGCTTTTTTTCTTCGGGAGGGGGCGGGGGATCAGGGTTTTTTTTTTTCCCCCGTTGAATGGGAGCCTCTCGCCAGTGGCCTTCAGCGTGACCGGCCAACTTCTGAGAAAAAAGAAAGGACGAAAGTCGCTTCCCCCTCTCATTGCTCGCTTCTCAGCCCTCCTGCCCTAACGCGTGCGGACAGAAGGCAGGCCCAGCACAGCAGAAAATTCGCCCGCGAAAAAGGGCATCATCTGTCGCCGTGCGGACACCAGCGCCCGGCTTGGGCCCTCCGCTCGGGGGTTCACGCGAGCAGAGAGGAGGGCACATTACCTCCGCCCGCGTTGACGAGCGCACGGCACCGCTGTCCGTTCGCATCCGCCAAGCTTCGCCGCTCCGTCCCCCCGAGCGTGGATAATCCCGCTTTCGAACCCCGAGCCCGTTGCGCGGCCTTTTATCCCAACCAGTAATCAGGGAAGATTCTTAATTGGACCCCTTGCGGGACTCCTCTCGCTCGAGCTGCGTAGCTCCGTCAAGTTTTTATTGGTCGCGAGCACGAACGGTCGCCACATGAGGTCCTCTCAACGGTTCTCTCCTCCTTCCCCGCCCCCCCCCCCAGGAGCCCAACCCCTTCCTGAACTCCACCCTGGAGGCGGACGCCCTCCTGCGCAGTCCCGTCCCGCCCGTGCCCAACAAGGACCAGGGGAGGCTGAGCAGCTCCGGGCGCGGTCTCCCCCCGCTCCCCTTCCCGCCGGAGCTGGTCCCCTTCGACGAGGCCCTGCGGGACGTGGGCGCCGGGCGGCCTGTGGACCCGGCGGGCGGGGCCGACATCGTGGCTCGTCACGGAGCCCAGCTGCTGGAGATCAAGGCCGCCGAGCGCAGAGGTCAGTGATTGACGGAGGGCCGAGATCGATGCCCTAGGGCAGCGGTAACCAACCCTACTCCTGGAGATCTACCGTCCTGTAGGTTCTCACTCCCAACACTAACAAAGCCCGCCTCATTCAACAGCTAGAGAGCTGCATGGAGGTGCTAATTAGTAGTTAATTAGAGTCAGGTGTGCCAAATTAGGGTTGATATGAAAACCTACAGGATTGTACATCTCCAGGAACAGGGTTGGTTATCGGTGCCCTAAGGCTATAACAGTCACATACATGCTTAAAACAGGCCGCATATTCTACATAGTGTTCCAGATGTCTCACACATTTTTGATCTCTAAAATGCCTGACCTTAGGATTTTTAATGATCTAGTCACCCAAGTATATTTTATGCAGTACTTACTTCAGATACATTAGAATGTATTTGAATATGATCTGTTTGATGTATTGATAATGAAGGCAGTCAGGAAAGTCATATTGGTCAAGAATTCATGGTCTTTATAGTATGCTGGTTATGTTGTGGTCTTTACTTTACTTATATGAAATGCAATGGGTTGTTTTAAAACCATACCCATATACTTGTTGTGGAAACAAAATGAAAAATCTATGTTTAGAGAACATGGTACACATTTGTTAGAATATAATGAAACCTATTTGCAAATGATGAAAATTCTGTGGTGTTGCTTTTCTAGCTCTGTAATTGACAGGTCACTGTTGGGATGAGTATTGTAACTGGGTGATAAGTATGCATCCTGTGAACTCAAACATTATAAAAACAAAACATGTTTTTCCAGGGCTCACACCAGATAACAGCTTGGCAACAAATTAAATTTCGTTTATCTTCTGTCCCTGCACCGGCATAACACCTAATAATGTCTGAATTGAATTATTTAGCGCCAGTAAGATGCGTTATGAAAGAAATGGGTCTCTGCGTGTCACCTTCCTGGAAATTCATCCTGGTTTCTGTTTCCGAGTAGGAGGTTTGAACTTGAACTTAACCATGGGTGTTGAGAAAGGAGGCAGAATTTTGAAAGTGTGATGGGAGATACGCAGGGCTTTATACGCCTCAGAATTAAAGTGGATGTCGAGTGCTGTCCAAAGCAAAACCGTTTAACTGGGAGATTAGCAGGGGGGCCGTGTGATACCTCCACCAGTTTTGGGTTTCATGAGGTCTCGCTTGCCCATCACAGCAGAAGAGGCCTTAGGTTGAGGAAGAAGACCGCAGCAGTGCTACAGTAATGTAACAGGAAGGATGATAATGTGCTGTAGCATTGCGATTTTGTCATTTTCTCTGGCCGTCAGAAATGGAGAAGCAGATGAAGATCGAGAACCTGTTTGTGACGTGGCAGCAGAGATCCGCGCAGTCCAACATGCCCATCACCGTGAGTACCCACAATGCAACGCAACGCGCCGCGTGAGTGAATCCGAGAAACCTACGGGCTAGAGGGCCGAGGGACCGTCTGTCATGTACTCTTCAACTGTTTATGTCTCAACTGCCTCCCCAGCTGTATCTGTACGCGGTCTCCGACTCACTCCACCTTCAAATTGAAAATAAAGTTAAATAAATTTAGAAAGAGCACTTTTTTTCCATCCTTGAATTCTGGGAATGTATGCTCTTCATTATCAAGAAAAGTAACCTCTTAACAGAACTGTCAAATACTGAAAAAAGAAGCCAAAGTTGAGCTATATTGGAAAGCTTCAATTTTTGATTTTGGTTTAAATTGATACCGCGTTCAAAGTACAAAAAAAAAAAGATAATTTCCTCGTGCGTATTACTGCGTACGTCTTCTGAGAACGAAAAAAAAGTCAATCCTCCCCTTTGAAGTTAATGAGACGGGAGCTGTGAGCCGGTGCCTTTTGTTCCAGTGCGCGGACAGGCCGCCGCGATCAGCCGTGAGATCAGTGTTATTCCACCTCGCGCTAGACCAGATTAATCCATCACGGCCCTGCGGGCTGTCAGCCGGCACATGCGGCATGACCTGTGCGCGGGAGGGAGCCCTCTCCGTTCGTCAGCCCGATTCCCCGGCGGCCCCGCGGCTCCTGATTCCGCTATCCGCCCGTTCCGGACCCCCTGATTGATTGCGCCGTTTGATTGTGCGAAAGTGACAGGCGAGCGCGTTAGCGTGGATCTGACGGGGGCCTCCTCAACCCCAGGGCCGCGCGGGGGGGGGGGGGGGGGGGGGGAGATTGATATGTTAATGGCACCCATCTCTCTCTCCCGGCGGGCTTTCGCCGGAGGTTCGTTTATGGATCTCAGACGGGCTGAAACGAGCCTCCGCGTGCGCGTCGGAGAGCACGAACGCCGCCGCGGCTGATATTCCAACCGTCCGGAGCCGCGGAAATCCTAACCCCGCCCGGAGAGAGACGGGGAGACGAGCGGTTGCCGAAGCGTCGGTTTCAGGCCGTCTCCTGGTCGACGTCGTCCGCTGCCGCAGCGCTACTGCAGGGCGCCCCCCCCCCCCCCCCCCCCGTCGGGTTCGATTTGACGCCGGCGCCGCCGTGTCGCCCCTTTCAGGCGGCCGACCTGGACACCCTGAAGCAGTCGTCGCGGCTGGTCCACTACTGCGCCACGCCGCTCCTCTTCGACCCCGTCTTCCGCAAGCAGATCCAGGAGGAGCAGATAATCCACCCGCAGGTCAAGGTGAGGACTCCCCCGTGCCGTCCCGTCTCAGCGACAGGGCGACCGTGCCCACACTCACCGCCCGTTTTTTCACCACCCAGGTGGTGCCCTCTAGACCCCCCCCGGTCATGTCCTCCTTCCGCCTCACCCTTGATCGAGCGTTGACGTAGACTCTTTTTTTTTACCGCTTTCCTTCTCTGTCCCGGCCCCGCCCTCCGGCGTCGGTCTGGCAGAAGCGGCACCGCTCCAACGACTCCACCGCCTCGGGGCGGGACCGCAGCTACAGCACCGACTCGGCGGAGATGCTGCCCTGCCGCCTGCGGGAGGAGCCCTGGCTGCAGGACATCTCCAGCACCTTCCTGCAGCAGTACGTGCAGTACCTGCAGAGCATGGGCTTCATCCTGGTGCAGGTCCGGCCCCAGTCCCCCGCACGCAGGTAACCCTGACCCCGCCCACTTCCGTACTCTGCAAAGGCAGGTAACCCTGGCTCCTCCCACTTATTCAATCTGCAAAGGCAGGTAACCCTGACCCACCCTTCCTTACTCGCAGGCAGGTAACCTGACCCGGCCACCTCTACTCTGCAGCGTACCCTGACCCGCCACGTCATACTCTCAAGGCAGGTACCCGACCCGCCCCTTACTCTCAAGCGTGACCGACCCAGGCCCACGTTCTTTACTCTGCAAAAGCGAGACCGACCCGACCCATCTACTCGCAAGGCTGGACCTCCCCAGCCCACTTCCTACTCTGCAAGTGTAGCCCTACCCCCCTCACTTCTCTTACTCTGCAATCTGGTACCTGCGCACCCGCTTCCTACTCTGCAAAGGCTGCGTAACCCTGACCGCCGCCCACTCTTACTCTCAAGCGGACCCTGCCCGCGCCCACTCTTACTCTCAAGGAGGTGACCCTGACCCCGCCCACTCATTTACTCTCAAAGGCAGGTAACCCTGACCCCGCCCACTCATTTACTCTCAAAGGCAGGTGACCCTGACCCCGCCCCACTTCTTTACTCTGCAAAGGCTGGTAACCCTGACCCCACCCACTTCCTTACTCTGCAAAGGCTGGTAACCCTGACCCCACCCACTTCCTTACTCTGCAAAGGCTGGTAACCCTGACACCGCCCACTTCCTTACTCTGCAAAGGCTGGTAACCCTGACCCCGCCCACTCATTTACTCTCAAAGGCAGGTAACCCTGACCCCACCCCACATCCTTACTCTCAAAGGCAGGTAACCCTGACCCCACCCCACATCCTTACTCTCAAAGGCAGGTAACCCTATCATTTTCCTGGCTGGTGCGCCACAGCACGCTGCGGCTTGTGTGCCCCGAGGACCGGGCTTTGACCGTGACCTTGACCTTTGTCCCAACGCAGCATCGCGCGAGCCCGGGCGGCCGCCTTCAGCTCGATGTCCACCGAGGGCCGGACGTCCTTCTCCTACAACAAGCAGAAGAGCGAGGACAGTCCGAAGGTGAGCGGCCGTTCGGCCACGCGGCGGGAAAGCGTTTCTCACGAGCGGCGGCCGAGATGTCACGGGCTCTCTCTCTCTCTCTCTCTCTCTCTCTCTCTTTCTCTCGTTTTCTCCCTCCTCCAGCAGAACAGCGCGTCAGGGACCGCCGCCTACCACCTCCAGCGGGCCCTGCCTGGGGGAATCGTGCTGATGGAGCTGGCCTTTCAGGTGAGGTGACCGAAAAGAAACACAAGTTTGGCCGCCATTTCTCGCTCCTAACTCTGGTCGTATGGGCTCATGACCAAAGATCTCTGTCAGTCCAACAAAGACTGTCTAGTACATATTAGCATCAGTTCCAGCACTCTCCTATTTGAAGAAGGAACAGCATAGGAAGATCCCATCGATGCACTGTGAGTTAAATATTTGTAGTTAGTCGGTATGTTTGTTGACCGCTTTGGTAAATGAGGATCGTGGTGCCTTCATTTTAATGACATCTGAGCCACTAAAAACTGAAATTGAAGCTTGTGAAAGCTTTTCTGAGGTCTGAAGGGCATTTTCTCAGAAGTTCCATGACGCACAACTTTGAAGTTGAAACGCAGTTTAAAAGGTGGATTGATCATTTGAGCAAATAGCCCGTAATTGAGTTTGTATTTCATCGGAAAATCTCGGTTTTACCTTTGACGCTGTGCCTCCTTCTCCCGGAGCCGGCTGCGTTTGTTGCTGTGAATGTTCTGTGCACAGGCAGGAACAGAATCTGCTCTCCGTATAACCTGAGTGAAAAATGAACTTCGTAATTCTATATGTAATTCTGTATATCAGCTTTGCCATGGTTGGCTCCATTCTGTATTTGACAACCACTAATAGTAGCAGTTATGGTTGTATTGTTGTATTGTAATTTTGGTTGTAGGAGCGCACCACTCTCCCACTTCACAGATAAATGCTGTACAATTTTTGCAATTTATGACTGGCGTGATTGATGTTTACTCTGTCGGTCCTGTGGCGCTGCGTGCGGTTGAGCGAGCGAAGGCCAGTTCTCCATCCCCCTCTCTCTCTCTCCCTCTCTCTCTCTCTCTCTCTCTCTCACCCAGGGCTGTTACTTCTGTGTGAAGCAGTACGCTTTGGAGTGCTCGCGGATCCCCATGGGCCAGACGGTCAACTCCCAGGTAACCCACGTTCGTCCGCGTTTATCCGGAAAACAAAAAATAATAAAGAGCCCGCCCCGGGCCCTTAGAGCCCATCTGCGGCGATCTTTCACCGGCGGGGGGGGTGGGGGGTGGAGGCTCCAGTTCACGGAAGAAACACGGTTCTGCCGATAAAACCCTCCAGATATTTTTTTCCAGGAGTCCGCCATCTGCACAGCAACCATTTTGCTTTCCTTCACACCACTTCAGGGTCATGTGACTCATGGCGCCATCCCTTCTTTCTCCTCCTCTCCGAAAATGTGCTTGTTTTTCCTGTGCGTGTTTACGTCAACTTTGACGCATTTCACTGGAGCCTGGCCAAGTTGCCTCTCAGCCGAAGTGTAATGAAGTCCAAATATTTTTAAGCCGCTTCCGTGTTTACCAGAAAGTCCCTGATGCCACTCTCCAGATTTTATTTATTTATTTCTTTTTGTTTAACCCTCTGTTACGATATTGCACTGCGTCAGGTGCTACAGCTGGTAATTAGTAGAACAGTGAGAAGATTTCTTTAAATGGAAACATCTGTTGTTTGCTAGGATGCCCCGCACAGGCATCAGGGGTGATTTGTCTTTGAATCCCACCTGACTGCTCTCCTCTCCCTGCAACTTTGTGTTGGAGAAACTGAATGTGCGCAGACATGTCTCCTAGCCATATTGCTGTGAGTTGAATGCAACAACAATGAATGGAAGAAGGTAAATTAATTAAACAGTTCATTCTTTAAGATAGGAAGATCATTTGGGAACATAAGGTGCGTTTTCACTTGCCCTTAACACTCACACAGTGATGATTAAAATTTCTTACACAATAAAATGAGCTGTTAAGCCCAGAAAAAAAAACACAAAATTATTTTGTACGAAGTGAAACGCAAGGACAAAAGGCATTGCTGGTAGATTGAACAGAGGCCTTATTTACTTTTATTATTGCCAGTAGATAAATGTCGGACTTGATAAATGTCACGTAGGGTTGCTGTTTAAAAAGGTAGTTTATGTATGTAGACAATGACAAAGACAATGACTAAAGAAATTGTTTCATTCCTACTGATGTACGTAAGTCATACGTTTCAGTTTGAGAATTTGTATTCTTAATTTAAACTTGAATCCAAACTTTCAGAAAGTGCTAAAAGTTTTGCATGTGCGCGCGCCTTGAGAGACAAATGCAAATGTTTATTTTCGACAAAAAGAGAAAGAATTGGGTGCGCTCCCCAGGGATAAGGGAACCTGTGTGGGAGCTCATCCGAGTTCTAAAACGACATGAAGTAAGCTCCCGAAGAGGAAGGAAGAGCAGCTCTTCAGCTGAAAACACACACACACACACACACACACACACACACTCACAGATTAGGTCGGCCCACTTGCTGTGCTTTGGTGTGTTCATAATTCAAATGAAAAGGTTGATAAGCTAATGTTCCAGCACAGTTTGGCCTTCATCAAAGCAAAGAGCTGATCCTTATACTTGAGTGAACAAGTGCTGGGGACAACAGGTTAAAATCTCATGGAGAGATAGTATTCTCAGGCAGATGAAAAAAATAGTAAATGAAGTAAATGATGGGATTTGTTGGCAAAGGACAGTTCTGTTTTTGGGTGTAACTCCAAATCCATGGTTTATTTATACATCAAATTTTGGTTTGGTTTGTATCCGTTTTTTTTTTGGTTTGTTTTGTTTTGGGTTTTTTTTGGGGGGCGGGGGGGGTGAGAAAAGGAAGAGGTAAAAACAGCATAGCCTAATTTGGGCCTCAAATTATTCAATTCTTTAGCAAGACCACTTTGGAAAAGGCACAAGGGCAAATCGGGGTGGAGTACGGGCAAAATTAAATTCAGCATCAAGCCCAAAAAGGCCATTGAAGACATCGAGGCCAAAAAGCACTTATCCCATTCAAACAATCACAAGTCATATGAGAAAGAAGCATACAAGTGCAAAACTATTCATACCAAAACTCTATATCGAAATAAAAAAATATTGCACTGGTACTGGTAAATATGGCAGGTAGATTTTTTTTTAAATTTTAACCATAACTTGTTTTACACCATGAAACAAAAATATGGCAGGTACCAGTAAATACAGTACTGAGATATTAGATGGTAGTTTACTTCTAGAAGTATTAATACGGATTTATGCAAATATTTGTCATATTTATATTGTATGCATACAGACAGGTGACAAAGGAAAAACCAACATAAAGTGTCTTAGTAAGGCTTTAGGCATCCACAAGCTGCCAGAACAGCTTCAATGTGCCTTGGCATAGATTCTACAAGTCTCTGGATGTCTACTGGAGGAATGGAACACCATTCTTCCAAAAGCTATTCCCTCATTTGGTGTTTTGATGGTGGTGGTGGTCCAAAATCTCCCATTGGTTTTCAGTTTGGTTGGGATCTGGTGACTGAAGGCCATAGCAACTGATTCCCATCATTTTCATACTTATCAAACAATTCAGTGACCCCTCGTGCCCTGTGGATGGGGGCACTGTCATCCTGGAAGAGACCACTGCCATCAGGATAGAAGTGTTTCATCATAGGATAAAGGTGATCTCTCGAAATAACTTTGTATTGTATTTAGCACACTGCCAGAAATGAGCAAATCATCCAAGATGAGCCATTATTAAGTTGCAATGCAGACCAATGTTCCTGAACACAATGAGTCTAAATAAGTGAATACTCAGTCAAGGCTGTCTGCAGTACAGTAACAGTATAGTAAACTCGAAATTGTTTGAACCTAGTCATTGAACATAATATTAACAATTACATTTTTGTTTAATGTATTTTGAAGCGTAAAGCAGCAGATTTAACAACATGTATCAAAGCAACTTCTAACTGGGATTATTGGCAGGTGTCAAATGTCACTGGAGTGTCTGGAGTACTTTTTCTTTTATTTGCTGGGTGACAACAGAACATTCATGAACATTCAGTCAAGGTTGTCCAGTGGCGTATAAACCAGCCTATAGCCTGGAAGCTACTTAATACATTGGCTAACGTAAGTCATCAAGATGGAGAGCCTACTGAATCACAACGTTGTAAGCAATATAAATTTTATGAGTCGGACCATATGTATATATGCATACGTATGGTACATTTACCATTTACCATGTATGGTGTTTGGCTAACTTGCATGAAATGAACGTTAGCTGTATAGCTAACTGGTTTCGTTATCTCGCACCATTCGGTATTCAAGTGATGTGGGCAAACTAGAGTAAATGATATGCATGGTGATTGAAAATCTCTGGGCTTCGCTGTTTGATTGGCAAGCGCGAGAGACACCCCTAAAACAAAGCGGTGCTTCAAGCTTCACGTCAGCACGAAGACTGCGATTCCCCCCACTGACTGGTTTTTGTTGCTAATTTCACTGCACAGTGTTTGAGCAGGGGCCCCCTCCAGTTCATGTTGCTCTACACATGCTTGGGTGTAATTAATGACCTTAATGTGGATAATCATCATAACCTCCTACCACCATCACTGACCTCTGTGTCTGTATTTTATATTTGTGTGTGACCTTGCTCTTCCTCTCAGTCGGTGTGTGTGTGTGTGTGTGTGTGTGTGTGCGTGCGTGTGTATGTGTGCACGTGCGTCTGTCTGTGTGTGTGTGTGTGCACGTCCGTCTATCTGTCTGTCTGTGTGTGTATATGTGTACACTTGTGTGTGCGTGTGCGTGTGTGTGTGTAAGTGTTTCTGTGTGTGTGTGTGTTTCTGTGTGAGTGCGTGTGTGTGTGTGTATGTGTGTGTGTAAGTGTTTCTGTGTGTGCGTGCGTGCGTGTGTGTAAGTGTTTCTGTGTGTGTGAGTGTGTGTGTGTGTGTGTGTGTGTGTGTGAGTGTGTGTGTGTAAGTGTTTCTGTGTGAGTGTGTGTGTGTGTGTAAGTGTTTCTGTGTGTGTGTGTGTGTGTGTGTGTGTAAGTGTTTCTGTGTGTGTGAGTGTGTGTGTAAGTGTTTCTGTGTGTGTGAGTGTGTGTGTAAGTGTTTCTGTGTGAGTGTGTGTCATCTTTCTCACACCACCGGTGCAGACTGTGGCTGGCGGCTGCCCCCACGCTTGCGTGTGTCCTGCTGTCTGTCTGTCTCACGGTGTCTCTCTGAGCCCCCGTGCCATCTCGTCTCCTCTCTCCATCAGGGCTCCCTCCTCCTCAGCAAACCGCGTAGCAAGCCGTACGCCGAGGCCGCCTCCGTCTCTGACTCTGCGGTATGTCCCAGCAATCCCTGGGGCGGGCTGCGTCCATCCAATCAGGCTTCACCGCTCTAAACCACCCGCCCCTCCCACCCGAACCCGCTCACTTTTTCCTGACTTTCCTGCCTCTGTCCTACCCCCCCCCATCCCCCCCCCCCCTCCTCGCACCCTGCCTGTCCCTGCTCCCCCCCCCCCCCCCGGGCTGATGGGTTCCTCTTCTGTTTGAATGCGCCAGGCTCCAGCCAATGGGGACTCCCGTTTAAAATTTCAATTTCTATCTCTTTTCCATTTTGGGTTGCCCCTCTTTTTTTTGTCCTGCTGGGAAGGGGAAGGGGAGGGAGGAGCAACGTCTGCTTTTGCTGGGGCAGGGGGGCGCTGTGACTCTCCGAAACGCTGCTACACGACTGAGGCTTGTTTTGCGGCCTTTAATTCCTGAAGCCGTCGCGGCGCGAAGCCCGCGGCCTGTTTCAGGGTTCATTAAAGCGCGTCGATGTCACGCATATATTAACCACGCACCGTTTCACGGTCACCACCAGGTAAGTGCGAGCGTATGGTGAAAGGGGGGGTGCTGGGGGCGGCGTTACCCTGGCGTGTGTGTGTCACCAGGCTTTGGCGCTCCGGAGATGCGCGCACTAAGCCACACCTGGACCCCACCCCACCCCCACCCCCCGCCCTGGGGTGAGCGGGTAAGTGCGACCATGGTGCCAACGAGGGGGGGGGGCGCGGGCCTGCTTCCCGAATCGGAGCTCCCAACGCAGGCGGCGAGCCGCGCACTCACTAATGCTTTCAGCGGGGCGACCTCCGGCACGACGAGCAGCTACGGGATGCGCGGGCCCCTCGGCCCCTCTCCCGGCCGCTGCCCCGTCCGGCCCTCTGCTGCTGGGCTCTTAACAGGCTCTCTTCTGGCTTCACCTCTTTCCCCCGGTCAGCTCTTTATCTGCGGTAGCCCCGCTTCTAAATGGACCCGTTGAAATGTTTTGCTTTTTTTTTTTTTGTCGTGGTGTGCTATCCTCATTTACACCCCCCCCCCATTTTTAGAAATGTCATTGTTCAGATGGTTGGGGGGGAGGGTTTTTTTTTTTAGATGCTATTAGCCTTGTCTCCCATGTGTTCAAACTGGGACCATTAGCTGATATTTACATCGGTCACATTCCCTCTCTGGTCCAGCTGTTAGGTAGACGGACAGTGGGGTCGGTGGTGTGTCCACACACACACACACACACGTGCATAATGCTCTCTGCTGGGCAGAAAGTGATCAGGCGTGGAGCGCGCTCCTCTCGCAGTCTCCTGCGTGAGTTCTGCCTCTCCGAGACTCCGAGAGCCAGATGCCGTTTCGGGTTTGACGTCTGCGTGCGGCGAACTTAAAAGCACGGAAGGAAAAAAAAAAAAATTGCGAATTCTTGTCCACCTCGTAACCACGGCATTCAGGCTATTCTGCAGTGAGAATAATAACAACTTCACTGCATTTTGACAACCCCTGAAGCATTTTTTCAGACAGGAAAGGGTTGTCTCCTAGTCAGCCGCAATGTGCAGTCCCCGAATGGGTGGTGCACAGCGGGGATTGCACTTGGTAGTAGGTCATCAACACTTCTTTTGTTACTCTTAATTACTCCCAGCTCTCCTTAGCTCGTAAGCGGACGGCTTAAAGGTCTAATTTAATTGGGCCCCGGGCTTCAGAAATAGCGCACAGCGGGAGCCCTGTGTGAAAGATTCTAAGGGTTTCCATGAACCACGGTGTGACCAAAAGTATCTGGACACCCCTTGGTCTGGGGCTGTTTTTCTTGGTTTGGGCTAGGCCCCTTAGTTCCAGTGAAGAGAAATCTTAATTCTACAGCATACATGCTCCAACATCTGGGATACTGTAAAGCCTTCCCAGAAGAGTGGAGGTTGTTGTGGCAGTAAAGGGTGGATCAACTCTATATTAATAACCATGATTTTGGATGAGATGTTGGATGTCAGGTGTCCACATACTTTTGGCCACGTATCAAATACTGTGAACGAGGCAGGTTTGGTTCCCCTCTTCCTCTCCTTGGATTCCGTCGTTACGTAGCTTGTGTTTCAATTCACTTCGACGAGTTTAGCAGAGGATTACGCTGCTCATCTTTATTTTAATTTTGCACAGGTGCGTTTGAGTAGATGTTAAGTACTTAAGGAAAGCTCGCTCGAGACTTGTCCAAATGCGGATGCCGCCTAATGCGAACGCAACAGGGCTTGCGGACGTGCATCGATTGACATAGCGCGCTCAGGCGTTCGCTTCTCTCTTACTGTGGGCCTCTGATTTATTAAGACCTATTTACATTTGTTCCCAGCCAAATGGCCAAGATGAAAGCCACTGCAGCGGCAGCGTTTAGTGCTTCTCCCCCTCTTTATCGTTCCGTAATTACTCCACGTTGTGTCCTTTCTGTGCAGTCAATTTGCATTTGCCATTAATGCTTTTTTTTTTTGTAATTCAGTCTTTGATGTTGGACGTAATTAAATAAAATGCCATTATGAAATTGATTGACATCACTTTGACGCCGCAGGACTCGCAGATGAAGGCGGGAGCACGCAGTAAGCACTTTCAAGTGCGCGGCGCAGTTTGTTGAATTTGACGGGAACGTGGCTGACCAACCGAAAAGCGGATTTAGTTTGTTTCCCCCTCCCAACCACGCCCCCCCCCCTCCCTTGGCTGTAATGCAAAGATGGGTTAAAGGTGGGCTTTCAAGGGAGAGCAGAGCTAATTAGAGCACTAACACGCGTTCCATTCTTGCGATGGAAGACGGGGCATTCGCAGCGCCGCTGCGCGGGTCTTAGCAACCGCGTCAAATTCAAGCCACGTCGTTGCTTGAATGGGGGGGAAAAAATGGCGTTTTACCGGCCTCCGATCCCATGGTGGTGGTGGTGAGGAACGGGGGCGGGGCACGCCGGGCTTCCGCCAATGGGCGCGGGGGTGGGGCGGGGGGGCGGGGCCTTTGAGGTTGGCGGTTTCCGGCGGTGACGGCCGCCCCTGCCTGTCTTGCAGCTGTCCATGCTCTTCACGGAGGAGTGCGACAAGGTGCGGGACCTGATGCACGTGCACTCCTTCAGCTACGACTTCCACCTGCGCGTGGTGCACCAGTACCTGCTGGGCTGTCACATGACCCTGCGGCAGGGCTACCAGCTCACCAGCTTCCTGGAGGACTTCATCGCCCACCACCCGGACATCCCCAAGTTCGGCCGCAACCACGTCTTCCAGGGTGAGTCCGCCGCACCGTACCGCACAGACCCGCCGGAACAAAATTATGGGATGTCTAATCTGTCACTACTGTAGGCTCCGCCTACTTGGAAGGTGGGAGGTGGATCGCTTTAAATCAATGCTATTGTAAATATAGGGAAGACAGTTGTCAGCTGAGAAAGCTTCATCATGCTTTGTAATTAGTTATAAATTGGCTATTTTATTATATTAACTATTGTAATATAAGTACAGAAATTCTTTCAAACGAGGCTTTAGGAGTGCTATAGGCCTGAGACCCTGAAGTCACATGTTCACACTCGGGCCGTTTCATTGGTTAACCAGGATTTTGGCAGCGCAAGGCCACAACTGCAGGGACCATGTGTATTGAAGGTCACCCTGCATTTCTCAGGTTATTGCTTCTTCAGCTCCCACCAAGTGTCCACAAAGCACTCGCAGGGTAGCAGTTTAGTGAGCCAGAGACACGCCTCTCTGTATCATTGCTAGTGCTCTCCTGCAGTACTGCGTGGGCTGAAGGGTGTAAAAATAACTGGCTAGGGCCGAGTGCATCTGATTCCTGCACCAGTGTGAAACATTGGAAGCACAATTGCTGATTCCAAATGTGAACACTAGTCCTTCCATCTGCTTGTAATAAAATTTACTGGAAAAAAATGTTGAAAAAACAAAACTGTGGTAAAGGTGATAAAACTTTTATCTTGCCACATTTGCATCCATTGGGCCGGTGTGTAATTAAAATACAAAATAAAATCTGCTGAAGTGTTCATATAAACTTATGAGTCAGTGAAATTTACAATACTCAAACTTAGCGGCTTAGCTTTACTTCTGACCCTTGCAGTGCTACAGGTCTGAATACAGGTATGAAGGTAGGAAAGCTCAACAGTGCTTTCACCCTGTGTAATACTTTTGTATGCTTGTCCAACAGGGAACTATTCTGTCTCCACGGGGATGATCACGGCTCACCAGCTTTACAACTACATCACCGACCACGCCGGCACCTACAAGATGAAGCCCCTGCGTATGTCCAAGGCCGCAGTGACCACGGACATCAAGAAGGGGGCGCCAAGCGCCGACCTGCACGAGTACGCGTTGGTGGCTCTCTGGAACAGGTAAGGAGGTGGTTTTCGCTGAAATGTCTGGAAACGACTGCACTGGGCTTTTATGTTGGCCCTTTCCCCTGGACTGGTACCGCGGAACGCCGATCGTCTCTCTTTCAGCTCCGGCTCCTACAAGGACCTGGAGGGCCTGCGTCACCACGACGACTTCGACGTGTCGCTGCTGGTGTGTCACAACGCGGCTCCTTTCGAGGAGCAGTCTGAGGGCGAGAGGCACCTGCTGAGGTAAAGTCCTTGAGCTGCATGGCTTGGTCCTTTTTGTCTTAACAACCACGGAAGGATTGCTCTTGGTTTTGTACTCTCAGCACCAGTCTCATCTCCCTGAAGTCTTGCAAAGTCTCATTACACCCCTAAGTAGGATAAACCCTTTCAGCCTATGCAAACTGCAGTACAGTGTTTATGTCAACATTTTTTCATGAGCAGCGAGGGGCTGGTGGTCAGTGAAGGATTCATGAAGTCTTCTCTCTTTCTCCCTCTTTCTTTTTTTTTCCTCTGCCTTTCTGTCTCTCCTTCGCTTCCCTCCTTCCTTCCTGCAGGCTGCACTACTACGTGATCATGACCAGCCAGCGCGAGCTCTTCCCCAGGCTGACGGCCGACATGCGGCGCTTCAAGAAGCTTCCGCCCATCCACCGGGAGCCCAGCGACCTGGGGGGCCGGTCCCCGCAGGAGAGGGCGGAGCCGGGCGGGCCCCGGGAGGCTGAGGACCTGTGGGAGGAGGCGGTGGCGGCGGCGGCGGCGGCCAGCGACGGCAGCGAGTTCTACCCGCCGGACGCCCAGGAGGCCCCGGGCCTCTTCTACACCTCGCCCCTCTTCCCGCTGCTCAGCTCGGAGGTGAGCGCCGCCCGCCGGCAGATCCAGACCAGCGTGCAGCAGGCCATGGGCCACTGTCGCCGCGACAACCTGTGGCGGCGCCTCTTCCACGGCGAGCACCTGGCCCTGGACAAGCTGAAGCTGAGCAAGCTGTCCTTCGCCGAGCTGGAGGAGCTGCTGGACGCCGTGCAGAGCCGCTCCGTCGGGGAGATCGACCCCCAGCTGGTAAGGCTTGCGGCTGCCTCGCCCCTTTCAGAATGCAGTGTGTAACCACGGCGATGTGGGATTACACTGTATTGATTCACACTGTAAATACAAAGATCTATAAGCTCATACAAGACATCAATATACATTATTACACAGGGGAGAAAGCAAAAAATAGGGGAAAAAACAAAACCATCAGAATCAGTGCATTAGCCGTTAAATTGGAAGCCTTGAATACGGGAAGGACCTGCAGACTCCACACAGAGGATCTGGCTGGCCGGGCCTTGAACTCAGAACCTTTTTATTCTGGATTATACTCACTTAAACTGGAATTATTCTGGGTTATACTCTTGAAATACAGTAATCATTGAGGTTTCGAATTGAAGCACTATCTGAACTACCACTGGTGGAGATTTTGCCTTGGATTAATGCACTTTGAGTTACGAGGTTGTGCCGAGCGTAGAGTGCTGTTTTTTCCCCACTCTTCAGAGTAGGCAATCAGGGATGCCCTTCATCCCCCCATCATCGCGCAATTGAATTATATATGTGCCGCAAAAGGAGAGCGAGTGGTTATCGTGAGATGCATAACCTCTGCATTAGCGGCTAACGCGAGCTCCCTCGAAACCAAAGAGGATGCCCCTCCTCATGCAGGCCCACTGGCATTATGTTTTAGTGTTGACAGCCAAATGGCCCAGAAGTATTCTCTGAGGGTATTTCGGCCAGCCTGAACTGAAGAAGAAATACATGTCGCGTCCAGGACTTTGTTCGCCATCCAAACAAGTCTGAAACCGGGGATTGTGGGCCGGGGATTTTGGCATTAGAGTCGGAGCCGGCTAAGCCGTAAATTGATCCCCATCATGTTTGACGCCAGGGTCAGGCGTTGTGTGAAATTGGTCTTCTCGTACCTGCCTGGCACGATATCGCCAAACCTCTCCTTTCAATCCCCTTGGCTACGTGGGCCCTAAATCCATACCAAGCCTCTGGTTTTCCCATCTAATCGTTCGCTGCAGGAGCGTAAATGTAGCCCCCCCCCCCCACAGTAAGAACACGTCTTGGCTTCTGTAAGAGCACGTTCCTGCTAAACAGCAAAGTAAATGGTATTGCGGTTTTCTCTTGCACAGTATGAACAGTCATGTTTGTGTCTCTGTCAGTGAAGTAGCCTGCACCACTGTTCTGTTACCCTCTACTTACTATGAAACGGTACAGAAGGTATCTATTGCATATAGCGTATTCTGCCTATATGCAATGTGGAAATGCGTGCAAACCAAATGTATCTAGAACATAAATGTGAATAATGGCTTGTGCTTCAATTAAATATTTACCAAATCTAACAGATTTGCAGTATTTCTGCATTTTGCATAGATTATATTATCTTTGGGCTATCAAGAGCATATCATTAGCCGCGTTTCCACCAAAATTACCCGGAACTTTCAGTCCCAGGAACTACTTTACCAGGAACTAAAAGGTTCCTTCAGCCAATGGTTGTCTGCGTTTCCACCGGGGTCTAAAGTACCGCGAAGATTAGGCAAATTAGCCCACTGACGTTGTCGTCGGTCCATCTGTCATATGATTTCTTCTGTAACCCCATACTACCACCGACGTAGCCTACATTATTTTCTAATAACCGGGACAGCCCGGAGGGGTTTATTCCACTTATATACAACGGGTTACCAACAATGACTATATATGGTTACTTTTGTATTTAGCCTATTGATTTTCATATATCCTCTCAAACACATTCATTAACAGCAGAAAACATGCACACGTTGTAAACAATTTGCTGTTTTATTACTTTCTCGTCGTCAATTCCATATAGGCTAATCGCAAAATGACAAGAATAGAACGAAAACTCGGACTTGCGTGAAAATGTAAATTAGTAGTGGTACAGCCACCGTTTGCTTTCCTTCGAAGTTACTGCTAGCCGAGCAGCGAAGTGTGCCCTCCAGATGCGAGCCATGCACCATAAATTAGTCCATAGTCTTCCTGGTCTTTTCGTGGAATTGAAAAATGGCAGTAAAATTGAGTAAAATTACGGCAGTCTGAAAAAGCTAAAGGGAAGATTACTAGAATTAACCTGTTATTTTACCGGATAAAAAGTGCGGAAGGTGATTTCCAGTTTGCTTGTACTGTATCACCAATGTTAATTATGCAGAACTACGCATACCTCACATAACTGTATCAAACGTTTTGAGTCAATTACAACGGGCTAACAAAGAAAATCCGGAAGAAAATATTCAGCAACCGAATTAATCCGTTTGAATGTTTTGGTAGCCTACGTAATATGCTGTCCAAGAACGAATGCCTAGCATTTTATAAAACGAATACTAAAGCAAGAAAAGAACAGAAGAGCACACGTTATAATTCCAAGACGTTGACAGGCTATAACCAAAAGTAGGCTACTGCGCCGCATAATATACAAGTTTGATTTGAAGTTATTATGAAAATAAATTGGTTTGCCGCTGAATATTTTCAAACATGGCGGGTAATGGCGGAAAATAAATACAACACAAATGCTACGAGTACTCGACCAATCAGAAATGTTCAGCGCTGCAAGCTCCACCCAAAAGGTTCCTGTACTTTCGGAAAGTACTACCCCCCGAGCAGGAACGTTTTGGGGGGTAAAACAAAGCCCCCAGAACTAAATTTAGACCCTAGTTCCTGCGGTGGAAACGCACTGAGTTCCTCAAAAGGTTCCTAGTTCCGGGGTATAGTTCCTGCGGTGGAAACGCGGCTATTGATAGCTAGAGTGCTCCTTGTCCTCAAAAAACCGTTGAGTCTCCCTCGCCTCCTATTCTCAGTCTGCTCACTGACTGTCAAATGAATGCCATTGGATTCACCAGGAGCGTGGGGATTGGCCAGCACGCTCACACAGGTTCGCGCGCTCGCACAGCAAGCCCGTGCGCCTCTCCGCAGCTCTCGATTGGTCGGCGAGCCGTGTGGTTAAAGCCCCCCCCCCCCCCCCGCGCCCTTCTGTCCGCAGGACTGCTTCCTGACCATGAGCCCCGGCTGGTACCTGAGCCTGATCAAGGTGCTGCTGTCGCGCTTTCCCCAGAGCTGCCGGCACTTTGTGGACGACAGCGGCGTCCAGTATCTGGTAAGAGCGCGGACGCGGTGCCCGGACGCAGAGCGCGGAGCGCGATGCAGGCGGTCGAGTGCAGCGGCAGAGGGTCACGGGTTCGACTGTCGTTAGGCCACCGCTGCTCCAGTTAACAGTTTATTCCTGTTACCATTCAGCTGTAGGAAATCCAGTAAGAGCTCTCTGGGGGGAGCAGGGCGTGGAAAGCAACTTTGTTGTACTGCGGTTGTTATCATAGTTATTTTCCCCCGTTCTGTGTAATTAGTTTGACAAAAAGTCAAAATAAAAGTCAAGTTTTGAAAAGTCAAAGCCAGCGTGGCGGCTTTCCCTAAAACGCGTGTGATGTTGGGACTAAGACGTATGAGAATAAGATTGAGCCGCAGTGTTTGAGACTCGAGCAATGAGCTAGCCTGACGTGCCTGAAATGAGACAAATGCGCCGTACGTTGTAATCTGTGTAAGATTCATTTGACATGCAAATAGCAAAAGTGAGCCATTCTGTCACTGAAAACCTAGCGTTGCTAGCTGTGTAGCCATCCATCAAATGAAGGCACTTTACAGAAGAGCAAGCTGTACTTCAGTGGTTCATTTGAGTGAGTTAACAGGAATAATCATTTCATTTTCCCTGATGAAATTGGCAAGCTATCAAGCCAGCTGTTTTAATGATTATTATTCCACAAACAAGCACATACAATCTCTTTATCAATGTTCTGGCACCTGAAAAATAAACAGCTGTGATTGGTTTAAATGCGTTGGTTTTGATTAGATATTCATCAGTGGGGTAAATTGATTGAATTGCTGAGCTAAGATAGATATACAGTCCTCAGTACAGCACAACTGAGGAATTCTTGTCGTGCCACCTAAAATAAAGTATATGAAAAATTGAGAACTACTAGTTTTGTCTGAATGTCTTGAAATTTGAAAAGTTCCAATTGAGCAGCTAAAATGGCTACTGCACCAATTCCTCTATAAAGAATAGCTGCTGTCAAGCTTATAATGTAAAGGTGGCCAAAAACGAGCACCTTATTGAGAAGCAAAAATTGAAATCTTTTGGACAAGTTGAAGTTTCTGTGAAAATTCAAAACATTGGTGGCTGGGAGGGCAAGATGAGATGAAGGCATTCTTGAGGGGTTCTCAGAATCATGTAATTTTGCGCTTTTCAAAACGTTATTTTCCACCCAATTGAGCAATTTCAGAGATTTTGAGAGACGTCCTGGGTGGAAAGGGGGACACCTGACGCTCTCGCAGATTACCCCGAGTTGACAAAGTTTCGCTCGGCCTCTTTCACAGGCGCAAAATTGCAGACGGAGCCTTTGGCTTGTGAAAGGTACTGCAGGGAGGCATTGTAACATGAAAGGTCCTGAAAGTCTTCTGCATAAAGTGCAGTTAATCAGCATTTAATTTGAAGGTAATCTTTTTTTTTTTTTTTTTTTAAAGCTGGAGGGACGGTAGAAGTCGTTGGAAAAAGAGCTCAGAAATGTTGTTAAAACAGGAGCAAAAGCCCATGTTTGCAAGGCTTTCATGTTTGACCTCTGTTTTTCTAGGCTGTCCTGAACCAAAAATTCATAGACTGCTTTGTTCTAGTCTTCCTTGACGCCCAAGCGGGGAAAACGGTAAGCAATTGTGTTAATTCCCAAACGTAAGAATCTGTGACATTCAGTCTCTTGACAGTTGCCTGACAAGTAATTCCTTTCTACCTAGAAACTCCTTTTCTTTCTAATCACTGCCACTGCCGAATGAAAGGCGAGGATTTGTTTTGTTACACGTTGACGTGCTGTCAGTTTCTGTTTTTTTTTTTTTCCTCGCTGCAAAAAGCTGAAGCCGTTCTGGCGTGCCGTCTCGTTCCAGAGCCTCAAGGTTGTTTTCAGAGAGCCGTTGCCGTCCCAGCCGCAGCCTAGCAACAGCCCGCCGCCGCAGTTGGTGTCCATGTACCACCACCTGGAGTCGGTCATCAACACGGCTTGCTTCAACCTGTGGACCGGTCTGCTGTAGGGACAGAGCGCCGACCCCCCCCCCCCCCCCCACATAAGCCTGCGCATGCGTGTGTCCGTTTTCTGCAAATATGCGCGAGTGTGCTTTGCGTGCAAGTGATAGCTTTCCATCGGTGGCGTCGGGCTAATGTTAGCCGTCGGGCGAAAGCAGGGCCGGTCACATCACTGAAGACTGTGTAATTTGCACCCGGATCGGGGGCCGTTTTTGTTTTGCTAGCAGCTGAAAAACACTGGAGAAAATATTGTCCTTCTTAGATGGTGCCAAAACAATAATCGCCTAGCACAAGCAGTGGATTTCAAAGGATACCCACGAGTTTTCAGCAATCGGGATTTCCTTTGTGACATCCATCTGAGTATTATTCAAGCCATTATCGCTGACCGAGGAGGCATTTATAAGCGGAATGTGGGGAAAATTCAAACCGGGTTTTCCAGGAAATGTTCCCTCCACCCTGAGTCAAAGGCCTCCGAATGCAAAAAAAGACGCACGTCTGCCAGTACCGGGAGGTTTTGACAGCCAGTGTCTCTTACAACAAAGAGGAGAGAGCGTTCCCTTAATGGAGGGCACTTGAAAAAAAACACATCGAGGCTTAGGTGAACACTACCTCAGAAAGAAGGATTATACTGAAGAAGCTTCATCCCCGAAGCGAGCATCGCACCAGGCGACACACGTGCCAGTTATGCAAGCGGGTCTTCGAAGAGGGCGGGCATTTTGGCAAGGGGCGTGTTCTTTCTTCACGTCCAGCGGCCAATCACGCGGTTCCTAAAAGGGGGGGGGGAGACGGCCTTGGTCCGCTGAGCTTTCGGAAGCCCCCCCCCCCTTCATCAGACGTTTAACGGAAAGCCACGGGAGACCGCGCTTCAACCTGGACGCTGTTAACCGCGCCCATCCGACCGATTTTCGGCTCCGCCTCTCTCGCACGCGCCCGCGCCCAGACCTCAGAGAGACCGCAGGTTAGGAGTGGATAGGAGTTCGGCTGCATGGAGGAGGAGGAGGACCCAGCATTTTGGGGGCCAGGCGCATCACCGACCTGCTTTGGCCAATCTGGGCACTTATCTGTTTACCGCCCAACCTCATCTCGAACGGTTACACCCGGATCACGCCACTCGGCGCAGGGCGTAATTCCGATTCCGACGAAAGGGGGGGTTTTTTTTGGCGAACGCGAACGCTCTCTGCCGTCACAGCCCTCGGTGTCGCCCCATTAATTCTTCACACTTCCACCGCGTCAAATGGACTCCCCAACGGTCCCCACTGCCATGTCTGCATCCCACAAGTGCCTGTTTCTTTCTTTTTTTTCCTTTCTCCCTTTGACAATGTGATGGGAATGGCACTATTATGTTGACCTTGAAGAGGAATCCTTGAAAAATCCAATTAAACTGCCTATTAATTCCGCCACAGTTGAGGGCATAGCTGGGCGCCAGCATTTAGCAGCAGATGAAGAGGCTAAAGCAAGGCCCTGTGCTTTCATTTGTCCCCAGTAAGTGTATCACTGCACTGGTAATACACACACACACGCACACACACGCACGCAAGCATACAGGTTAAGCTGAGAGATCATCGCAATACTCATAGACAGCCTTAATTAGTATGCATTTGCTTATCTTGAAGGAAACCAAATAATTTATGGTCAGGGCCCCTATTTAAAAGGGAGGAGGGCAGGAGTTTTAATCATCGAAGTGTGTGCGAGACGATACCTTTCGCATTTTTTTTAGTTCAGAACACTGGGTATTTAATACAATCTAATTATTAATGTACTTAAATGCAAGATGCTTAGTAATTCAAAGGTGTGTTGAAAAGGTAATATAATTTGAGTGACTTAAATGTCTGAAGCTGTTCTATATGTACATTATGTATATAAAATGAAAATCCTATTGTAAGTATAAAATGCTGCATTAAACATTTCAGACAATTAAAATGTGAAGTGTTTATTTATTCATTTTTAAGTACAGTATGGATTTGTTTTAGGTCTAAAAATCCAAGGGTACTACCAACACCAAACTAATAGGACCAGCAGGGTAATACTGAACAATGTACATTTTTCCACTTGTTTTATGTATTGTTATTTCCAGTGTTTGTTTTGTCGCTTCCATTTCATAACCATACAGTTATGATAACTTTATTTAAACTATTAGAGATATTTATTCACGGGTTGATCAGAATGGGTTGCAGTCCTTATTATTCAGAAACAACATTCAACAAGCATTCACTGGGGGGCAACCGACAATCAAATTTCAGATGACACTTTGGAGGGAAAAGATTTTTCAGGAAAAACAATCCAATCAAATCATACGAATAGAAACAACCTTAATACAAACTAAACCGGGGACTCTAATGCATGAAGGGATACGTTCTGCTCACACGCCGATTCTCGTTTTCCGGACACGTCCGCACGCAATTTATTTTCAAAATAAATCCAACACGGAGAAACCTTTAGGCGCATTTTATTCTGTTTGACAGGAAGCAATTGAAATATGTTATCTTGTTTTACAAGAGAGTACGACAGAACTTTAAATGGCTTCAGCTAGTACTGGGTGGGGTTCAGATGTTCCTGGCTGTTTACGAGGCCTTGATGGAAAAGGCAGCCAGGGGCCATAGTTCTGTGGTGTGTCTGTTGCATCAGACCTCACCAACCAATGCGCTGTTGGCACGCGGACATCACACGGTCCCGTTAAATCCACTTCCATTAAATCTCAGTCCATGTCTGGCTTTTCATTTTCTGTAATATGGCTGAATCTCAATTTGAATGACTGCTGCCTGTTTTTGCATCTTTTCGATCGCAATGAGCTGGAAGGCCATTTTAAAAGAAATTTGACAAAAATCACACTGATAATTGAAGCTTTTTCTTTTTTTTTTATAAGATCAAGACCTCCTCCAAGCCAATTCTCTTCGCTCGGTTTAACCAAAGATGCAGATTAGCATTTTCCTTACATTCAAATCAAGTTAACGTCCAAAGCATGAATCAGCGGACTACACGGGCTCATTAGGATTCATTATCAGTTACTATTTGAAGTGGATTTTTCTGTTATTATTTATCTCCAAACCGAATTATGCTGATGGCTCTGTTAGTCCTCAGAGATCAGAAGAGGCAGTCCCAGTTCCCTTCATCTGTGGCTCTTCCAGTACTCTCTCACCCAACCTAAACCAGCATCTGTGGTACCTGAAGGCAAAAAAAGTAACACATTTCACACTCGGGCATGAACATCCACTCATTTAAAAAAAAAAAAAAAAAAACAGCAGCAACTGACACTTCACGACGCATGTCAATGTCTGTACCGTAATGCAAACCGGGCATGTTGTAAAAGTTCACAACAACCGTTTGACTCCGCATCCTAATGCTTTAATTCCGTAAGTCCGGAGGTCCCAAACGCCAATGTTCACATTCTCTGCCCGGAACCGTCAACCTTCGGGGACGCGGCTGCCATGTCACGGAGTTGGCGCCAGGCTCTACGTGCCAACTGCCTTCGTGAATCAATGTCCCCAAAGCCTCCAGTCATCTTTCCCAACTCCTCGCCGTCTGCCCCCTCGAATTCAATTACCCGCTTGTGACGTTTCGACGAGAAACGGAAAAAAGGAACCAAAGCAATAAGGCAGGCATGCATCTCCCTTAATGAATGCCTTTGATAGTTCGGGTACTGGGGGCATTTAGGTTTTATTTATTTTTTATTATTTTCAATATATCCAGCCAACGTTGTCTCTGTCCTCCTGTACCTTCAGGCGCATCCCACAGCACTGCTGGGTTTAAATGGGGGCCATTATCCAGAAACAAATTGTTCCCTTTTAATGAATTTGGCCTACGTCCACGCGAAGGCTTATTAAATACACTTGGGGCACTGTCTCTCTGCCCAGGAACTTCAAATATTAAATATGTAAATATGATTTTCGGAGGAGGCTCAATTACGCGCTGTGATCCCTTCAACCCCGGATTCTCTGTTGACTAGTCGCCTCATGTTTTTAGATTGTTCGATTCTGTAGTTTCTCTCCTCTCCGAGAGATTTATCCCATAGACATTTTACTTCACAACAGCTTCAGGTTAGAGTGATCCCCGACTCCTTCGCCATTAATTCCAGGCAACACTCTAGCCACTGTCAATTAGACCCTAATATCATTGCGATAAACACACATTTCTCCAAACAGCACTTGCCAAACAAATAAATTAAATTCCCAACGGTGACTTCACATCTGCTGTGAAAGTAATTTGACTTCTCGGCCAACGTGTTGCGTGTTGATATGCGGCTTTGCCATTTCAATTACACACTCAACACTTCCCTTTTAAATTTCGGTCCAAATACTGCTAAGCTGTGAAATTCTATTAAACAGCAAAAATTATTTACCTGAAAGTTAAGTAAACATTTTCAAGGATATCAGAAATGCCTCAAAAGTATTACTTAAAAATCCTCTGGATTCTAATCTTGCAATTATTGTAAACAAAAAGTTGATATCCGAGGTGACTTAATGTCTTCTGGAAATGAGAATCTGTGCAGCTCTAAATATCATTACCCTCGGTTACAGAAAGTTAAACCTGTTCCTTTGTGTTCATTTTGAGTTCCATTACAAATATAGGAGCCACACTGAACTCAATGCATAATTAAGGCATCTAATCGCACATGGCTGAGATTCTATTTATCATGATTAGGTATGGCAAAAGGATACTGTATGCTCCATGTTAGTATATTACATTTCTCATTTTAATTCTATATTAAGAGAACCACATATGCATGAAGCCTTTATGGACAGATTGAGTAAGGTTGACAAAACCTTACAATCGATCTGTTACAGCCTCCAAATAAGTACAATTACGAACAAATAAATGGCTGTAAGTTTGCAAGACCTTTTGTTAACAGATAGCAAGAATCAGAACATAGAACCATTCACTACATAGCCATGCCCTGAGGTCATTTATCTGTGTACGTACTTTTAGTGTACAGTATTGGAGTACACAAAAGGTAACAAAACCTGCAGCACATATCTAATTTGGAAGTATGCCGGTTTCATGAAGTATGGTGTAACTCCTCTGCCAAGTATACAAACTTACAGTGTTATCCAGTACTGTCCTGTTCCCCCCCCCCCCCCCCCCCTTCTCCTCATTTGGAATAATCATATAGACAAGCAAGGGCTGAAGCACGCGAGATCGAGAGCCATTTGTCACACGCAGCTCTTGCAATCAGTCGAGCTTGCACAGAGATGAGTGGGAGGAAGACTCTTCATGTGCAGCTTAACAGGTGGACTTGCAAACACCCGTTCGACCAGTAGAGGTAATTGGAGAGCGATGCGATGTGGATCCCTCGGTTTAAAACGGGTGCCCATGCAGGCCTACCAGCCACAGTTGGCACTAGTGCAGTCAGGATTCAATCTCGGACAGCAGGGCAATAGTGTTGTTTTAAATGAAATTGACAGTTATCCCTTTTTTTGCATGGAGATAGTGTTCTTTTTCTTCAAAATACAGTAATATATGGTAATTACTAGCTTAATTATTTTCCATAAAAATATTAATGATGTGGCCACTGTAAATTGACAACACCAAAACAACAACAATTAAGCATTACTTCTATTGGATACCGAGGAACAAACAGAAATAGGACAGCTTCCAGCTTTCGTTAAATCTAAGGATAGACAGTCGTACGCATATGTAATATAATAGAATTGTGCTGTGACATTACATCCTTTCCTTATCCTTTATAACTTTAGAATAGAACAATGGAGTTCTCAACACTTGTTCTGTTGTCACAACTACCCTGTCGTGTCCCATCTGGAAGACGAGAGAAAATTTGGCAGATATGTTCTTATGGCACAACCCCAGGAGACTTCTCCAAGAGCCATCGTCAAAAAATACATGCTAATTCCTCTGACTTCCCACCACTTCCCACTTCTGTGAAACATCGATGGCATTTTGAAATGCAGTCAGCCAACCAAATGTTAAAACTTTCACAAACATAGCAATTTTAGTAACTGTACAGTCTAGCACCTAGTGAAAAGAACATTGGCAAGTTGTCCGAGTGGAAAAAAGACAAGGTAGTTAAACGGCACGTTTGAATTTTTGAATGAGTTAATATCTCAGGAATTACAAATTAAAAATTAATCTTTATTTGAATGGATGCCTTTATGCATATACAAGCACTACATTCATGCATTTACAGTATGCTTATATCTAAGCTAAAAGTTGATTGTTCCATTCAGTTTGTATTTTTAGAGGCACTGCAGGTTGGTAGCCAACCTGTCATTTTACTGTTTTATTATTGTCTTCTACTTCTTTCCAATTGAGGCATAACCATCTGGTTGTTTTTTATTATTAATGAAATTTGGCACATTGATAAAGCATTACAACAAACAGCCAATGAGTGATTGGATCTATCTTCCCATTTCATTTGGTGGTGCTATACTTTTTGAAAAAGATTCTAATTCTATTTCCCTTCAAGCAGTTTGACCAATTTGTACAGCAGTTGGCATACATGATGTCTGGACCAAGACAAAAAAAAAAAGCATACAACCGTTTTAAACTCAAACATAGCCACCATGGGCCCATTAACTTGCAGTAGGCATGACTCCTGGCAAAAAATTCTTAGAAATCCCAAATGGCTGGACATAATATAACATTGTATCAACAGTGATGGCTATACCAACAGTGTTTGCTGAATCTAAACACATGGTGGCACTACAGAGCTCCAATGTCCAATGCTTTAATTTTACAGAAATCTCACTTCCAGCAGGACCCAGCTCCCTCACTTGGAACATATATGATTAGGGTTCATCGCCACAAGCCAATCAATATGCAGCACTGCTTTTCATTATCGAAACCCCTAACACGGCAGCCTTTGATAATGAAATTGGACTAGTATGTACAACAGTGCTTCCCCGCAAAGGTCACATCAGCTGATCCAAACATTTCTTTGCACAAGGATGATGTTACGCATCAACGCAAAACAGTGGGAATAATATGCTACACTGGAGCACTATACACACACTATTCTTCAGTTTCATTGTCGTCATTATGATTCCCGTAATCGCTGCTTGCAGCTACATTACACTTATTGTTTAAAGCCTTAAAGTCTTCCAGGGAAAGTAACGTCCACCAAAAAAAAAAAATACTCATCAGTACTGTTTTCATTGACAGAAATAAGCCCTTACCCAGGGGTTTGTATTCGCAGCCGATGTATCCCTGGTATCCTAGCTTCTCCAGCAGGCTGAAGAGATAAGGATAGTTCACTTCACCGGGGCTGTCCGGCTCATTCCGTCCTGGAACCTGCGCGATCTGCACGTGACCTGCATGTGACCACCCATAACAAAAAATAAATAAATATTCCGAATATAGGACCACACTATACATTACATTATATATATATAGTCTTCTCCAAGCATGCGTGTTCTTCGAAATTAATCAACAAAAATTCCATATCGACAGAGAGCTAAGATCTCTCAGGGATTATTTCCGCTTCCTCTGAGTAGGCCTGAATCCGCTTGCTCGCCGTTCTCAGTGAGCCTGGTTTTTTTTCTTGGCAAACCTCGGCGATAAGCGCTAAATTGTTTGGCTATTTCTCCCGCCACTCAATCCAATCCACAAGTGCACCCCTCCCCCCCTTGCCAATACTGCCCTACAATCTTGGACTGCCCGTTGCAATTCCGGCACTTGCCTATGAGAGGGAAATACTTCTGGATGTTCTGCGTCAGGTTCCCATCCATTATCTGCCAGTGGAACACGTCCTGTGCAGGGAGACAGAATTTAATGTATGGGCAAGCCTCCCTCGGAGTGCGTTTGCAATGTGACGTTAGGCCTCTGCGCAAGCTCTGAATTTTAATAAATGGTTCCCATTTTTGGGTTTCTTTTTCGGATCATGTTTAATCACGTTTCTCTGAAGTTTAAAGATGAAGTGCTGCCCCTGATTCTTCAATCTCCTAAGGGGAAGCATTCAAAGAATTGCGGGGTAGTATCACCTGCATGTCAGCTACCATAAAGAGCATTACGTTTTTACATGTATGCCTTCTGACGTTGTTTTTCTGTATGCAAGTGAGGACAACTGTGGTAATGGGTAATTAATTCAGGGGCTTAATATAGGCAGAAGTCTTTAACAACTGGCCATGCATTTATCTGCAATATGCATCCAACACAGTTGGTGCATATTGTATTTTTGTATGTTTGCTGTAGTCACACTTTAGAAAACCAATGTCTGGAATGGAACGGAATGGTTCTCGCTCACCATCTGTAACATGATGTTTGATTGGCCGACTTTCTGCACAATCGCTGCAGCTGTGGGAACACATATGGACTTAGTTCTTTTCAACATCTTGCAGAAATGTACACATTTAAACCTCCCTCAAAGACAAAACACAACGTCATGAATAAGCATGCCACATGAAATGTACCTCTGTACAATTTATTCATTTTTACAGTGTCCGTATATCATAGCAACAGTACATTGCATTGATCAGGCTGAAAACCAATGGTATAATGCATGAGTCAGTGATAGCAAGAGGACTACACATCAACTAAAGGTATGACTCAGCAGAATTAAAAAGAGGATCACAGACTTTTTTGGCAAGTTCAAAAAGCTTCTTTTTTTCTTTTCTTTTTTTTAACACTGAGGAACAGTGAAACCAATCACCAAGATTTTACCCTGGTGTGGGGTGTCCAGGTAATATCGGGGATCTGTTATCCTGGTATTTATGGGCTCAATCAAACCAAGAATCCCTTCCTAAAAATAAATAAATAAGAAAATCACCACCAAATCTTGGTGCAGCGGCAAAACATTCACTTCGATTAAATATGAAGAAAAAAAAATTGAAAGCAGTGATTCAGTGACCTTTGACAGGACATGAGCAGCATGCTTCAGGTTTTCAACAAAGGTGGCCTCCATCTCCATGGCAACAGTAGCTGGATCCACCCCCACAGGTACCCTTCCAGCCATCAAGTGGATCCTGTAGAGCCACATATGTTACAAAACACACGTGTGTGTGTGTGTGTGTACGTACATGGCGGAAATGCTATTGCATATAGCTACACTTCCGGCCCACTCACTTTGCTGTTATGTCAAACCTTCCTGCATAAATATGTTGCAGTTCAACTAAAACCAAACTTGAACATATGAATTTCTAAGCAAATAAGTATAAATGTACACAATGCTGAAGGACAGTACTAGTAAGCTTTTGTACTGCATGGTTTAGGACTGCAGAGTCAGCTGGTCTCACAGGAGGAGTACGTCACATGGGGCAACCTTGATAACTGCCCAATGCGACAGGTGGCTCAAGCCCGAATGCGTTATTTTGGCACTGAAAGCCCAGACAGTCGTTTGCTGAATACGAGTTTACGTTTCAATGCGGTCTTGCTTCCACCGCGGCATATGGCGGAACCCGACTCTCGGGTCTGCATTTAGTCACACGCAGCATATGACGGCATTATGTCTTTACCTCCTGCAGTCCAGAGCCTTTGCGTACATCACGGCCAGATCCAAACCACGTCTGAAGTCTGTCTCTCTGCCAGGGACTGCACCAAGTCCCAGCTCACCATTTTTCACATCACCTATGAAAGGAAACTGTTACTCGCAACGGACAATTGGTATAACCGTAAGTCTTTGTAGCAATGGTTACATTTCATGTAAATCAGTCCATAGAGGCCATTAACTGTTACAGTATACATTTCAGCAATATCTCAACATCTCAGAACACCAAACAAAACGAATACCTGAGCTTGTTAATCTATTGTGCCACACTGAGTTGAGGAAAAACGCCTGATAAATATGTCATAAAGATTTAAGTGTAAATTTACTTTTTAAGACCAGTCTGCTGAAGACTCCTTTTGTCCAAAGGTATTTACTGATTGCTTCAGGGAATATTCTGCTTAAAAATGAATAGGCTAGAATGTAGTCATGTGCTGATGTTTGCATATGCTATTAAAAAACAACTAAATAATGAAATCAATGTTTTAATAAGTTTAATGTACCACTAAGATTTTTTTTTTAAGTATAAACAATTTATTCATAGAAGAAATTCGCTATTTATTAGTAGTAGTAGTAGTAGTAGTAGTAGCGAAACAAGTTACGAAAACATAAAAAATAATAAATAAATAAATGAAATACTATGTCGCTCCTGGGAACCCACTGGGCAAATAAGGTTATTTAGTTTGATTCACCATTAATGAGTACTAGGGTTGAGTCAGTAATTTAATTGACAACTAATGCGTTTACATAATGACTTTTAACATGATTTGTGCCGCAGTAAATTGGGCACACGACGTTACATTCAAATGTTACTGTGAACATTAATGATATTCAGCGTTTTTGCAATTGCGTGATAGTCAGCCATAGTCATCGTTAGCCAACGAGCGCTCGTTACCTTGTCACTCAAACTGTTACTGTAAAGCCTGTAAGGAAAGGAGTGTCAAGCTTTTGTGTCTTACCAGGGGGAGTATTTATAAGTACAACTTCAAGCCCTGTCTGTTCCTTTGCTTTTTGTAGGTCCTTTAGGTCCGACTCGTACAACCAAGCTGCTTCCACTGCACGAAACCCCGAGGCTGCAGCAGCGTGGAGCCGTTGTGTGAATTCTGGCAAGTCAGTGAACAGCCACGAAAGATTTGCACAAAACTTTAATGACGGCATATCATGTAAATATGCAAAAACGAATTTAGATTATAGTTATGCTATTGGGAAGGTAGGGCTTGTGCCATAGGATGTCCCACTTGCACGCGTAAACGTGGATTCTGTTAGGGCAGCCGTGTTGTTCAAATCAAAGGTCGTCGAAATCAGGTGCAAACACAGGGTAGCATGTTTGTTCAAGTTAACATTTGACTTAGGCTTGATGATTACGTTTCCGTTCAGTTTCCAAAGCAAGTGCAGGTCAGCACATTATCGGTAGTTACATGGATTTTTGTTATTCAGGCTGCAAGGCAGCTTCCTTCCTGTTGTCTCATAGTTGTAGGCTGTTCTGCGCTTGCGCTTTGACCGTTCCTTGCAAAAAAAAAAAAAAAAAAAAGATTTCACATTGGCCGACTGCACGGTAAAATGTAAACGTTAAATCAACACATGCAGCGTACATATGGACCTGATTGCACGCATATGTACTCTGTTAGAGTTCAATTACCACTGGATATTTTGCTTTGTGGATCTTAGCACTGTTTTATTATTTCTCTAGAAATATACATTTATTTGAATAATCAGACACATTTCCAAGGTCCTTAATTTGACTAATTTCAGTTTATTATTATTATTATTATTATTATTATTATTATTATTATTATTATTATTGCACGTAACTATGCAATATGTATATAACATGAACAAGTAATGTGCATTCATGCATCCATGACAGCATTCGTTTTTATATTCTTATAAATCAACATGTGCATCTACTTTATGAAGCTGTAAATGTACTCCTGCCCACTGACTGTGAAAAGACATAGACTGGTGCTCAACAGGCAAGGCAATATCAAAGATTGACATTTAGATGTTTACGAGTTATTCCTTCTTATGATGTCAGAGTTTGACACTGAGGAAGATTTTACTAACATCTAATGTGGTTTAAATTAAGACATTTTTATTTGATTATTTTTTTAATCGTTAGGCAACTATTTAGCAGTATGCAATATGAGCTGTTGTTACATGATAGGATGTAATTTTGCTTATTATTACTAGGGCCACCAGTTTGTCTCTCCTTGTTTTCTCGCACTGTACTTCAGTACTCTGCCTGCTAGAGGTCACGGTAGCCTTTTTGTCAAGCCTCTTAAATTAAGAGTTTGTTTAAACCCCAGGTAGTCTAATACCTTTAACCTGTAGTGCAAGTAAAATAGGCACTAAAATTGCAAGAAATATGGCAAAGAAGAAGGAGTTGGCCAAGAGCCAAATAAACATTGTGGCAAGAAGGTTATGCCCAGTGAGAAATTGCAAAGAAGCTTAATATTTCCAGGTTACACTCAGAAAATTCCAGCTGATAGGAAGTAATATTAACAGTAGAAGGCCAGAAAGGTCAAGAGGCAGAAGGCAAATATCTTGTGTAGTCTGGCGAGAGAAACCATTGTGAAACTGCACCACAACTACAGGAAGAACTCAATGCAACTAGAGAGAAACCAGTTCCCCTGACTACAGTGAAACTGCAACTACAACCAGCTGGTCCAAAAGGATGTGTACAGTATCTGTGAATAAGCCCTTGCTATGTCCTGTTAACAAGACGAAAAAGACTGTAGTGAGCCAAGCATTATTAACACTGGACCAAACAGATTGGGAATGGCAAAGGTGCAGATGTGCAGATGCTCATCCTAAAAACACATCCCTAACTTTTGAGTAGAATCATGTGTCTTAGTGCTGGGTTAAAACAAAAACCTCCAGCCACACTTGCCCTTTTCAGATAAGATTGGGCACCCCTGTTTTATATGGATGCATTTTTCTTTTTACTGCAGTGATGCTCAATCCTGGTCCTGGACGCCACAGTCTGCTGGTTTTTGTTTTCTCCTTAAGATTAGCGACCGATTCAGACCCAAGAATCCAGGCGTCCTGAGTTAACTGTGTAATCAACTGCTCTAATTGATTGATTGCCGTGCCACTCAGGTTCTGAGTAACAACGAAAGCCAGCAGACCCTGCGGCTCTCCGTGACCAGGACCGAGGACCACTGCCATAAAGACATGTTTTTCTTGGCATTAAAATTTCCATCCATCCACTTTTCTTCCCGACTCTTTCCATATTGTATCAACTAATTGCTTTTATGAATGTCTCAATTAGAAATGCTGTTGTACAACTGAGTTTCTGCCTATGGAGACCCCTGGAGGATAACCATTGAAATACAAGTTTAAATACAAGTTACGGTGGAGACAAATGATGGCCCTACGTATTACTATTATTTTGTTTAATAACACAGATTTTGGAAGATTATTTTTAATGCTTTACATGTATGTTAAATACTTTCCATTACCATACTTTAACAGTCATCACTGTGGGGAAAAAAATTCATCTACTTTAAGAGACCCACACACACACGTGATGAATTAAAAAATGATCACTTAGGCGTAGACATTCTTCCACAGCATAATGGCTGGTAAACACATTTTCTGCTGATCAGTAACTTCTAATGCCGTTCACTCATTCTGAAGGATCATCAAGTATGGTCTCTAGATTTGCAAACATTTGTCAATGTTCATTTATTCCCGGCTATGCCCAGCCACATGAATGTGCTTGCAAAGCACTGTTTTTGTATTAATTGTCACAAACTGGTTAATTTGGTTTGATATCGTTCTAACTTGGTCATACCCTTTAGGGTACTTTTCATTGCCCTGGGTCCTATAGGTCATTTAGACTGTGGTCCCCGAGCATGTTTTTTCAGACATCTATAACTTCAAGGAGAACTTCTTCATTCTTATCATGTTTGGCACTACCATCATGAATGGACTATAGATTTAGTCAGACTGAATTTTCTGGTTCTACACTTGTGATCAAATAATGCTAATTACAAATGATCAATGTACATATTATGGGTATAAATTCACAGCTAGTGTTGCAGTGAGGGCACATTCTGTTACTGACTGGGTATCTGGATTTGTGAGGGGTAGACCTGATCACCTTTAAGAAATTTGATGATGTACTGGAAATGCGAACTAGTTTAGCTCGTAAAGCGGCAAATTACCCAAATTGAAAAGCAAATCAAATATTGTATGATTGCCTTAACTGCTTAACATCTCTTGGAATTGTCAATAGCCAAACAGTAATGATACATTTTATGTCCAATTTGTCCTGCATTTACCAGCATACTCTCCTGCCAGCATTTTGTGGTCTCACATCTGAAGTCCCAAAGCTACATATGCATTTAGGCTAACATGCTAAAAGGATCTCAATTTTTACACATTTGATACACATTAGTGCCCTTGTGCTAGTTTTGTAAATATGCTAAAACTCCCTGCAAATGTTTGAAATTATGGCTGTTTGGAAAACGTGGCCCATTTCAGTTATGATGAAAGACTTATGATGATGGATCACAGTTGCCAGATATTCAGAGATGATATTATTTGCACATAATATGTTGAAATTTATTCAAACAATTTATCAGGAGAAGAAAATCTCAGGCTGAATATGAGCATATTGGAAAGCTTTGGTCATTTTAGTATGCTAATGGGGATATCATGTTACTTGTGTTAGGTCTTAATATCGTTCCCTCATTTTCATAACTTGGACACATATCAGTGAAGGGAATGCAATGACTGGAGGGACTGGAGACCTACATAGGTGAAACTGAAATTCACCTGGAATAAGCTGTGCGGTGTTTGGTGTGCGGACGACCAGATTTCCCCCACCTGTTCAGCCTCTTCAGTGTTTAACATTGACGTGAATCGTGAATCACAAAAATAAGCTCTTTTAATGTGTTTGGCTTTTCGTACCTACTTTCAAACACACCCCCACAAGTGAGATATCTACAGAGCGCTAACAGGTGTCTGCTGTTTTGCTGCTGCCAATCATTTCTAGCTCTGAAATTACTGTTGCCCAGCTATGTTTCAATGGTGCAGAATTTTGAGGTATTCTGTATTTTCAAGGGACAGCTGCTTTAAGGGGTGCCAGGTAACACACCCAGTTATAGTATTAGCTGTTTGTGCAATGGCGTACCCCATGATCTTTAATCAAATCCCATTCACTGCTTTTCCTATGACCGGCAACAGACCTGCAGAGTGGCACGCAGTAAGACCACGGGTGGGGTCAGTTGGCTGGTTTTCCCTCACTTCATCGCACCAGAGAGGCTCTTCTGGCTTGTCGTGACTGAGTGCTTGCAGTCTGTCTGTGCCAGATGTGTGGAAAATACAGCGTTCCAGAGCAACGTCTGCACAGCCCAGCTGGAGGACTGCAGAGTGAAAAGAAACAGCCGGCTCAATACGTTGTGGAGAACGCGGGAGTTCGTCCTCACTCTCCCAAATTGACAGCGGACGTTGCCGAGACGAGACGTGCCTGCAGATACAACTGAACATTCCAAACTATGGATGAAAGGAAAAAACAGGTGCCGGAAAGATTATTTACGCAAGTAATTAAACAGCTACAGAAGTGCTTAGAGATTTGAGAGGCATCTGACTGCTTGATGTCAAACCCCACCCTTTCACATCCTCCGCCTCCTAGTTCGATCCAGAGCTGCGAACGGTGGAATTGCTTTTAACCAATTGGAAATGTCGAGGGGTGGGGTTGGATGTCAAACCCCACCAATCAACATACAACCCCGCCCCTCCTGCGTCCTGAAGTCAGATGTACTAGAGAGATTTCCTTTCCAGATTAACTGTGCCTTACTAAATGAACAAGGAAAGATAGGAACTCTGCAAAAATATATGTATAGACATTGGCCTGTATTCTATCAACATTTGCCCTTAGCTTTGACTTAAATACAAGAATTACGTTTTGTACACAATCTAAATATGGCATGTGAGTTTTAGTGATGGCTGAACTCACCAAACTCTCAAAGTCTTGCTTTTAATTGTTAGTCTGAATCATGGACAACTGTTGATTGATGCCCAGCAATCTTGCAATCTAGGCATTTTATTTATTTGTAGTTATACTGTAATCGTGATATACCATAGTCATATTGAAAATTTGCAACAAGGATTCATAGCCAGATTTTAACCCTACTGTCATATTTCCAACTCTGTTTGTGCCTACAGCTAGGTAAAACAGATGTCTCTTTTTCTAAATGTCACTCAAGGAAATGTTGTCATCTGGACAGGCTCCTTTAAAAATGCTCACAGTTATGATGTTGGGGAAATTGGACTGTGTTATCACTCCTTCACAAGCTGTTCAGTATATTTTGTAATAGTTATATCGTGAATATGTTCCAAGTTACACAGGATCAAAATTGATCCTGCTTGTGAAACGTATTGTAGACAGCATAACAAAGCTATTAACAATTTTGAAATCAACATTTTATATATCTTTATGCTAAAGCGAAACAACATATATGATGTGGAAATATATTTTAGTTCAATGCTTGTTCACTGTACAATGCTTTAAGTCGCCAGCGCTACCCACTATATTATGGTGAAGTGATGGCAGCTCAAAGCCAAGGCTATGAAGGTAGCAGTCCACAGCAGCACTTACCTAGGAATAACCGATAGCATAATCCACAATCACCAGAATATACCAATGGCTGTGGGTAGAGCTCAGCACGATGAGGGGCATCCCAATGCGCTCATTCAGGGTGTCTATTTTGGGGAGATAGACCAGAGGTGCAGATGTAATAGTCCTGGGTTAGTGGCCTGCTGCCTCTTCTGACCCACCTCTAGCACCTGCACTTGACTCTATACAGGACAGGTCTGCACAATATCAAAGCAGACTTGGCTGTGGACTTGTGGAGAGGACTCCAGGTGAGTTCAGGGTAGGGCCCTTCTCCTCTGCAGCCTCACCCATGCCTGATACACTTTCCCATAGGCTGCACAAGAGCTTGTCGGAGGTCTTCCGCATTCACCCTTTCTTCTGAAAACTGTTAACTAAATTATCTGCCTCGGTGTAATTGGGAAAATTTAATTGAGGCAGAGAAACAAAACAAAAAAAACGTTAGCACAATTAACCGACCGCTGTGTTCGCCGTGTGTCCGCCCACAGTGTAAAATTGGAGTGGTGACTCAGACGAAGCAACAGAAAAGCTAGGTATAGCCCAACGGCATGTTTATTTTCACAGAAACCCCGGAGGAAACCTTAGGGATAAGGTTTAAGCTCTGTCTTCGAGGGAGACGGCAGCTGTAAGAAGGACGGTGACGGAGGTGGTCGTGCGTTCGGCTCCTCAGGGACCGTCTGTGAGGGATAAAATGTAAACACGAGAGCTTGTCTCTTTTGGAGGGTTGACGTCTCTGCGAGCTCTCGATCTTGATTGCCCACAGCTGACGTAGGTGATGGATTACAGCTGGCTTCCAATAACGGAATAATCGGGGCGCTGATCAAGCTGTTCTGCGCTGGGCTGTGGCCGCGGTCCGTGGTGGAACAGTCCTGTGTGTGTGTGTGTGTCATATCACACACACGAAATTCCAGATTCAGAAAACTTACATGAGAACCACTGCACAAAAGACAGTCAGAAGGGTGCTTTGACTGGCAGACTGATCAGAGGTTATGATCTCGTCTAGGGTACAGCGTGACCTTTTCTCTGTGCCCTTGGCAGTAGCATGAGAATTGTCCTAATCACAGTCTCATGATCTTTATATGATCCATTCCGTCCAATGGAAGCAGCGTGCTGTATCTGAGGATAAAAGTAAAGAAGGTGTAAAGGAAGGAAATGTATATAAAAAATTAGTAAATGATAAAAATAAAGGCAAAGTACTTTGACCTTGACTGCACTGGCCAGGATTACTTGTAGTTTCCAATGTAGATATTTTCTGTTTCTGTGGGATTAATAATAATAAATAATATCTTGCAATGAGCTATATTGTATGCTTAAAAAGGGACCATTATTTTATACGAATACATGTGCTTCCCCTTCCTTCCATGATTCCCTCTTCCACTGAGGTATTCAAATGAGGTAACACACGTGAAATTCATGTGTCGTCCATCACCATAGCGAACGGCTAAGAACTCTCATAAGACACATGACAAAGGGTTGCTGGCCTTCGCATGTCAGGAGATGGTTACAAGCAAATAAAAACAAATACGCATTCTGTGTTCCTTTCTCTGAGTTTGGGCAGCACATTGGGATCTACAGAGGAACAATCTTCACTGTAATCAAAGATTTATTACCTGCGTCACAAGGTAAACTGTGAAACACAAAAGACAAAGATGCTGGTCTGGACATAAGGGGTGTCCTATAGCTTATTTATAATATAGGTGTTTATATATTTTCTATCAGGAAACCCCTTTATGTGTAAGCTATTTTGAATTCTGATACATTCGGATAGAGAGCTGTAATGAGGTAGAACGCATCTATTTTGTCTGTATTATATCAGGGTTATAACAGCATAAAGAAATCATTGTGATCACAGCACTAGTTGTTAACTCCTTTGTTTTGCCACAATCGCAGCAACAGATCTAAATATTCAACATTGGAAACTGAAACCTACTTCCATGATTGCAGTGTAATTACACAATTTTGTTTACTTGAAAGCAATAAAACAAAATAAAAATCTGACTTCATTATTCATGCACGCACATTAAGAGCCTTTCACTCCACTATGCACAGGTTGTCAAGGTACTCCCAACTTGTGACTGAAAACTTTGACACAAGCTTAGTGAAAGCTTGGTCAGAGGGGTTCAGCAAGTTAAAGGCCCATAAATTGCCTAGTTTCTGACCATCGTTCAGATATTCACGTCATTTCGCCTCTCATTGTACTTCCGCAGCTCAAAGCCACAGCATGTCTCCACCCTTCCATGCTAAACTGCGAAATGAGGTCATTGTCAGCTTCGAATGAAAATAAGCCTCACAGGGTAAAGCCCGCAGACAACAACAACAACAAAAAAGGTATTCATCTTCCCGGGATGAAATCAACTCGGTCAGAGCCATCAAGGATGAGCGTTAGTCACGAGAAAGCGATTCAGGATGCCGCATGCGAATACAATTTCCCGGGGGACGATATTACTCCTCGTCCGTGCCCGCCAGAGGTGCGGGCCCCTGTGTGTTCTGGGTAATGAGCCAGATCTTACTGGAGTTTGTTAAACAAAACATTTCCAGAGGAAAGCGGTCCTGCAAGCCCGGGGGCGAGCGCTGAAGCAAGAAATTGAACGGGAGGCTGTGCGGAGTTACTGCACATTGGAATTAATAAGCTTTCCTTCTGAAAATGACAGGGCCACATGCGTATGGCATGCTTTAGGTTGGCTTGGTAACAGCCATTTCGAGCCCATGTTAGCAACCACCCTTCTAATTCTGACAGATGTTTAGTACGCCACTTCCAGAGAGGAAGACAAGGTAGAGCGCTGACTAAAGGTTTCTGGGAAGTACATTGATGGAAGTGCTCTATATGACTGTTTGTTAGAGAGTGCATATGTTCAGTGTCCCATCAGTCCAGTCTCAAAGGGAAATAACTCTTTTTATCATAGTTGCAATATCACTTGATGGTCAGCATGGAAGATGGTAGTACAGTAAAAATACCCTAAAATACTATATTTTGTATCCTGGCCTTAACAAACAAACAAACAAAAGTTAGCTGAAAAATATCAGTGTCTCTGAAGCGTAAAAAGAGAGTGCTGTATCCGTTCATGTTTCAACAAGCAATACATGGACAGAGCTTTTATCCATTTTTAGATATACTGCAAAACCATTGCTCATTTCATTTGAAACAAACACTATTATTGTTTGCTCTCCGGTCAATTCTGTCCATAGAGGATCAATGCATGCTAATTTGATGTTAAGTATTAAGCTATACTGGTAGCTGAAAGCAGACTCCATAGTTTTTTGCATTCAGGAGCCATGGAGTATCAGCTCCTTCACCTCCCCTTGGTCACACCTGAATCATAATCACCGCATGTAATTAAGTCACACGGTGGATGGAGCAGCTGAATAACATTATCCAAAGCAGCGATGACATGAATTATGTGCAGACGTAGAGTCGTGCTAGGTGCAGCAACATGACCAAGGGGACAGAAGGAAACCCGGGTCACATTTGAAACTTTACAAATGCCACTGCCGCTGTTGACTGGGACTGCTCCTCTAATCAGCTTCATTTGGGGAATATTGTATTGTCTTTTGGCCCCTGTTACCCATACCGTCTTTACAACTAGACGTTTATGCACACTATGTACACAGAAGTAATTACTTATTACAAGCAGAGCTGAACATCTCCTTATGTAATTGACCCTGTGACAAATAGTTGAATGGAGAATGACTCATTATGTTAAAGCTGACATTTGATAGTGTTCCTACGGAATACAGTCACTGTGGCACCCTTGTTAATATGTGTAGTCCACACAGTCTTAGTACTGTACCTCTGATACTGCACGGCAAGTCTTCAGGTCATTTACTTCATTTTATGTGGGCAGTTTCTCAACCAAATGCTTGTAAGAAGGTGATAAGAAAATTTGCATATAGTATTTTCACATTCCGACATCAGAAAGTACGTTGGGGAACAAGTTTATGTTTCATGCATTTATTAATTTATCAGCTATGCGCAATTTTTGTTTTAATCACAGAAGTAATTTTTCAGTGGCACACAGGCAGATTACTATTGAAATACTGTCAATACATTTGAAAATATCAATAAAATTAATCAATATGCTGGGACCAATATAATTCTGTTTAAAAGTGGTCCAGCATAGACACAGTTATTGGTCATATCAGCCAAGTTTGTTTTGTCAGTACCTACGGTATCAGTGACATATATTCATTTCCAATAAAATGATCATTTTTTTTGAGACTATGGAAGTTTACTGTCAACAGTCAATATTCACCCAATTTCCATACAGCTGGCCAATGCAATTTATTGTAAAGGGAAATCCAAGAAATTTTCTTTAATCCAAGCTACCATGAAGTAAAGCATATATTCAGAACTGCAGTAGCCAGAGCTCTGACAAAACCATGCATAATATTATACTATAAAACTGCTGAGTTTCCTGAAGTTATTGGTACAAAATTGACATTTTGTAATATAAAATGTGAATAAAGATTTAATGACTTACTACTTCAAATACTTGACAGAGAAAGTTGCTCTGTGGAAATTCTGGTACTTCATAAAATCACATTGGACTGCAAGAACATTCATTAGCTCTTAATGTTTTTATTTGTTATATATATAACCTAATTGCATGAGATTACAGCTATTGTGGGATCACTGGCAGTCAGCTGATGGGGGAGATAACAGGCTGTACTGCACTATTATTAAGCCAGGTGATTGGGGATCTAATCTTCCACTCAGTGATTTCCCAATCAAAATTTTCATCCTGCCTCAGCATTCATATTGCTACTTTGACTAATTAGTCTTGATTGAAATGATTTGGGAGTTCTTCACTGTCACAAGGTGCTGCAATGTCTTTCAATCTCAGAGAGAGTTCAATAAATCATACCGTGTCACTATCTTTTCACTACGCAGTCCTCTAACACACAGTCACTAAAGGGCCACAGTGTGTCTGTCATAGACTGGAGGTGACCAACTGACCAGAGTTAGAGAACCATTCTTGAACCATGAACCATGCACCCAGGGAAATCCTGCCAAATGAAACTCTCCCTCTTCGGTGAAGCTCAGACATATTATTCCCACCCACAGAGTCGGCACCGGCATGGTCAGAATCCCCTTCCAGACACTGAGGCGCAGTGTTCAAAGGAGAGATGCTGTCTGCAGCCTTTTAAAGGATTAATCTCCCGGGGTTATCTTGTCGGTTGTTAGGGTGATCATGCAGTCCCTCACATCTTCTGACACTTTTGAAGCTCTTAGAGGTGCATCAAAGATGACTCGCCGAGCCTGGAGCGGCAGAGAGGTGAATCGGCCCAGACTCGATCCCAACCTCTACAAGCCCAGGTTTAAACTTTGCTATCTTTGAGGTGACAGCTACACAGAATTATGCTAATGTATGCAAATATGGCTCCTCTCCGACCGGATTCGATTACAGTCGTGTCACAGGGTTCTTGAAACCTAACATGGCGACCCGAAGCCCGGGTTAAAAACAAAACAAAAAATGAACCACTCCATGACTCTGAAAACGGGAAGCATAACTAGAAGTAGTGGATAGAAGTAATCTGTTTTTAATGTTTTATAAAATGAGAGAAGAATTTGTTTGGTAGATGTGCGCCTGCCCTCTTATTTGTGTAAATCGAATCTTTGTTAAATAGAATACAATCAGAAACGTAAAACGGTATGAATGCTATGAATGCTAATATGTGTCTAATAGGCATTTAATATCGCTCTCATGTGGAAGCAGTGCACAGAACCTGAAAAATATTTCCTTTCTACCTGTCATGAGAGGAGTATGCGAGCTTGCAGTCATACCCCCTCTCCTGCAGGGCCATTTCCAGGGAAGGAAATACTGAAATCGTGTGGAATGAGCTGGCTTTTGTGAGGAAGAGAAAGGATACCTGATATGATAGCTAGCGCGGCCTTTGCTCTCTGGCACCAGCAGCAGCGAGAGAGATTATTTTTAATGACTTATCTGAAGGACCTTAACCTGCTCTTCAAATATTAATTCTTTAATTTACTCTCATTTTTTTCTCCCTCATTTCCAGTCTTTCATTTACCTGCACATCTAATCAGATCAAGTAGTTGTATATACGTCTGTATAAGTAGGAAGCAATTTTGACTGAATTTTTTTCATTCATTTTTGCTTAACACTAGGCATTTATTAGAACCTGCAGAGTTCTTTCACTATTTTGAAATAATAAGCAGCTCTCCATGAGTGAAGTGTATGTATAGGCCATGATGTGTGGTTGAAATAAAGAGGTATCAAAGGTCTTTGTCTCCCTCTCTCTCTCTCTCTCTCTCTCTCTCACACTTTCCAGTCATTTTTATCCTCATTGCAAAGGGTTCAAATACACGTCAATGTGCAAACTGTCTCAGCTGTGAGTTGTCAATCAGCAATTCTTTCCTGGACAATATTCTATTGACGAGAAAGCCAAAGTTGGTGCGTGAGATGACGATTTGGACTCTAAAAGTTATTTGTCATCATTTAAGTTGTAGAAAGTGACTCCCTTGTTGGGTGACTAATCTTTATCTGCAAGCCTGTCTGTCAGCTGGGACTCATCTGATTTTTCCTGAGACGAGTGGCTAGCAGTCAGGTCACGCGGGCAGGGGGCATGTTCTTCTGGAAGCAATCATCTATTATCTGCAGGGATGGAGGACGCTAATAAAAGTGCATGGCTATATTTAACATCGTGAGTGCGGCCGTAGGTGGAGGCGGTCGGATGAAAAAAACAAACGCCGCAGTTAAATGTTGTGAGCAGCGAGCCACAGGAGCCCTGCTATGGCAAACAAGACGAGCGTTCCATATTTAAATGATTCTATAAACGCCAATCAATGCGACAGCCAGGAACCAAAAGGAGAACAGCTTTCTGCCCGTAGCCCGTAACTCAATCAAACCCACAGTGTGCGCGGGTCGATTTGCATCTCGCCCGTGTGTTAATGCAAATCAAAGGATAAAGGCCGGATCGGTGGAGTGACAGTGAGAAAGCCCCAGCAGTGAATCAATCACATCTACCTGCTTCCAAGTCCCTGCGAAAGAGAAAACAGATATTAAAGGCGCAGTGAGTTTGTTGTAGAACGCCTTTGTTCATATTAGGTTCAATTTCCTTCACATCCTGACATTATGGATGAAATGTGCTATAGAAAAAATAATATGTCATTCAAAATTAAGTTTGGCTGTGCAGTATCGCTAACTTCATTGCCTTTTTTTTTTTTTTTTGCTTTGTTACCACAGCAAGCTAACGCTAACTTTACCACTACCTAGTCGGAAACACTGCATCAAACTCAATCAGTTTTGCCAATAATATCGTGCTTGATATCGCCCATAGCTATATGTTAATTGTTTACATTCATTACGATGACGTTATTGTGTTTTCTTTTCTACCTGTAAATGAGACATGACGCGCTGCACCCCTCTCCCTACTTTTTAACATTCTAGTCTTTTTTCTCCAATATTCCGATGCCAGGCAATGTGCGTGCATGTGGTCGGAGGGAAGGTCTTTGGAGGGAGAGCTGAAGGGAGGGGGCGGGAGGAGGAGGGACATGTTCTTTAAAATCGAGCTCTCTCTTTCTCGTTTCTCCAAACTTGCATACTGTGCCTTTGAAGTAGGAGGGTTTGGACGAGTGATTTTCCTCTGTGCAAGCACAGTTAACATGAGAACATCTCCAAATGGTACTGGGCCTTTGGAGACACATTGAATTCATTTGACTTGGACTCCCTCTACAAGGACATTGAGATAAATATTCAGGGCTGCTTATATGTTCACCATGCACAGCACAGAGGGCTTCTGACTGCAAGGGGGCCTCCAGCTGGTGTCCCAAAATGTATTCATTAAGCTGCTTTTTTATTCGTTAGTGGTACAGACAAATGTTAAAATGATAAAAAGGAAATTGGGAAGAGACAGTTGCATTTCATGAGCACTGTTCCTATTGGTCAAATACATTTTTTAAAAGACACACTGGTGTTGTCTTACCAGTTAATTAAATGTAATGGCATTTTGTTAATGTGAATTCTTAATACTTGTAGAATATTACATCCTCTGCTGTCCTGTTCTTTTCAACCTTTTGCACTTTTACTAATTTAGAATTTTTGGATATGCTGTCAGATGCATTCCGTTTAAAATTCTGTTGCTTCATTTGGCCATATTGTGAACTTTCATCGACATTTTTAATAATGCAGATTCAAAAAGATCTTTTCAGTGTTTGAAAGAGATTTTGGCCTTGATGTTTGCACACTGAAAACCTTCAAGATATCACATCAGATAATTGCAATATTTATATGCTTTGAATGTATGCCCAACAGGGGTATTGCTTTTCCAAAATATTTGCCAGAAGGAAAAAATGATGATGGTATCTGACCAAGGAGCATGGAAACATGGACTCCTTTGAATCTGAATTCACCCTTTAGAGTCTTTTTTTGCATTTAAGTTCAATGGGGTCCATTTGCTTACTCCCTGCTGGTCCTACCTTAACAGATATAAGGTCATGGCACATATGAAAATCCCACAGCCTGGATGCCCTGTGCTTTCTAAAAAATCCATCACCAATAAATGCTAAACAGCATATTAAATTCAGCAGGGTATCCAGCACACTATGCTCACCACAGTGCAGACCTGCTTAATGGGAAATCGAGGTGTTACATTTCTGGCAGTAAAAGTCATGCAAAGCACTTTACACAGCCTGCCTGTTCAAAAAAACAAAATACAAATGTCCCGATGCACTTTATCTACTCAAAGCATACCCACTCTCCTTTCATGTGATTACTACACTGAGTGCATTTACATGCAGCCTAATAATCCATAATTAGTCTGAATGAGTACTCATTAAAAATAAAACACCCTCATATAAATACCTTTATTGGAATATAGTTACCTGAAGACAGTCTGTTCTAAATGACTGTGTAGATGTGATAGATAGGAGATTAGGCATGTAAACACTAAACTCATATTATTTTCTCAGACATTTCTCAGTACCTCATTTTTCTGTGCACATGGCCTTCTGATTCAAAAACTAAAAATCTTATTAGCTTATGAGTTATGTTCTTCAATCCATGATTGAGACAGCTGTCTGAATGCCTTTGAGCTGTAGTTTTGAGTTTTGGCTGTTTATGTGTTTATTTACCACTGCCATTTTGTGTGCACTTATAAAAGAGGCAACCTATGAATGCAGCTGACAATACTAACCAATTCCAAGACCAGTACTCACACTAGCACTAGCCTTTCTGGTATTATTATTATTATTATTATTATTATCATTATTATATTTTTACTAGTAATGGACCAATATGAAAATTTCTGACTGATACCAATTCCGATTATTTACGGAATTAGCCAATGCCGATACTGATTGCTTGGTGGTTCTGCTTCTTTAAGTTTTTATGATCAACTGTTTAAAATCTTTCCATTCTAATAAACCTAATTTTAATTACGCTATAAATTAATGAACCACAGTTAAATAAAATATAAATTTTTTTCTGACATTTCTTCACATTCATCTAACTTAAAATGCATTCCTCTAACTGAAAGTGCATTCCTGAAATATCAGTGTTTCGTCTATACTTTTTCAGGCCTGGTGGTACACACTGAAAAACCCCTAAACAGACGCGGCAGATAAAGTGGCATTGGCACGGTCGGACGGTGCAACAGACAGTCTGCAATTTGTATTTGCTCTCAAATTTCTGTTTGCGCTGTATATTCAAGACTTAAAATAACCACAAGGAGAGGATAACTTTATGCGCAGCATTTAATGCATAATAATAAGCTGTGTAACCTCTGCCACATTATAATTATAATTAAGACTCCATAATTGCATACAGCCAGGGCATGTTTAACAATGTTACAAACTTGTGACAAAGAAGATTTTTTAGAACATTCAGTACAAATAAATTAGATCAAATTAATTTACATTAGATTAAATTACAGTGCCTGGGAGTTGTTGGGTCTTGAAACACTGCTATTGGAGAAAAAACAGGGGCACACCTGGCATTACTGGCATTTTTGCTGCATTTAGATCAAACCTTCCACCGCTGATTGTGTCGAAAGTGCTGCGATAGATTTGCTTGCCGTTATTTTTCGGCATTTTTAAAAAAAGCATTTTGTTGGCATTGCAGCCCATCAGGTCTATACAATTATAGACACTGCATATGGAAAAACAAAGTGCTATTATTTTTTATCTGACCGGCAAATAAAAACCAACCCTTGGATTACAAATGTACCTCTTTCCTTTTGATTGACAGGCCACAATCGGAGCTGACCATCAGCTGCTTTTAAACTGATTGTAGTATTATCGGCCAATGCCGACTGATGACTGATCAATCGGTGCATCCCTAATTTTTACCTTGATAGGCATAAGTAGGGAAGGCCAAGCTTCCAGGCATCTGTGTAGTATAAGGCACCCTGGACATGTTTCCTCCTTGGACCGTTTGAATGAAGCGTTCAGTCCATTCTCAGTGTGATACAGGAAACTGCAGCACGCCCAGCAGCTACCAGCATACTGCATGTCTTTTTAATTGTGCTTTGGCTGAAGGAAATATGAATGCTAATCGCAGCATTTTTGCTCCAATTTCAGGTGAACCATACAGTTGAATCTGATAAATTGTTATTATGGGGCCTAAACTAGCCATTTAAAAATCAATTTTATAATCACTGTATAAAAGGGGAGCGAAGCTGTGAAATTGCTTCCTGTTTGAGGTTAATTTGCTTTCTTAGGCACATTTAGGAAAAGACACATGACCTTCAACAACATCACAACTTTACATTCTTCAAAACTTCACCAATGCATTTTGAAAATACAAATGTCCAGTGTTAATTCAACTCTAACAGAGTACATATGAGTTAAATAGGGACCATATATACGCTGAAAGAGTGGATTCAACACTGAACATTTTACTGTGTAGTATTCCTTACCTGTACTATGCTACCTTTTCAGCATTCAGTTTTTGTTCAATAGAAAGGCACTGCAGTCATGTTCGTAATTTTCAGAATCAACATTTGTTGCAGGCATATTACAGTTATTACCCCTTTTATATGACAAGTGAAAAGGAGTAGAAGGGATTGCAGAATGAGGTAGTTAGTTTTCCCATCAATCTGCTAGGTTTTTTATAACTCACATGAATACACATAGATGTTTCATTATTATAATTATTACACAAAGACTTTAAAAGACCATAGACTACATGAAAGGACTCACCAGAAAAAAAGAATCCGCCCTGTGGTAGACAGTGTCAGTGCTTTCTTATGTCTGAAATGAAAGAGTAACAGGAAGTTTTGGTCTGTGCCAACAACCTTTATCTTTCACATTCAATTGAAACCTTTGAAAAGCACTCACAGTTACAAAGAAATTATACCTCAGCCTTACAATAAATACAATCATAGCAATGGTACTTGGAGGCTAGAATGATAGGATTTCACATTTTTGACATCAACCAGTTTCTCAACTAAGCCAGAGACAAGGCTCAGGGTACACAAAGAACGCATTTCTGCAAAGCAATCACATGTTTCACTCACGGGTAATACAAGTTTTTGAAAGTTTTATAATCCTATTATCCCTGGTTTCACTTTTCCTTGTGCTTTCTCTTTGCATGAAAAGTTGCACGGTTTGTCAGTCTGCTTAAGGATGAAGGTTTCTTTTCAGTTGAACCAATCATTTAAGAACTTAGGAAAGAGTTACCAGATGACCATTGTGTTTGAAGTGGAGGATAAATCAGCAAATGCATTTTATGTGACAGATTTTCCTGCTTATCTCCTTTGAAGTCATTTGCGAGAGGAATTTGGGTTTGATCAGTTTTACTGATCACAGCACGGTTTTTAATTGATTTGAAAATCAGATGGACTTGTGCTGAATCTTTGAAGTGTCAGCTAGTCTCTTATAGCTTGAATGTTGTTGAATAAAGTTTTGATGCTACAGTGTTATTCATGAGTTATACTTATTTCATGTTAATCACAAGCATAAAAGCACACACACACACACTTTAGAACATCAAGTCTTTAATCATAATGGGAATACATTTTGTACTAGGACGGAGTGTGGCACAGTGGGTAAGGAACTGCGCTTGTAACCGAAAGGTTGTAGGTTTGAATCCTGGGTAAGGACACTGCCGTTGTACCCTTGAGCAAGGTACTTAACCTGCATGGCTTCGGTATATATCCAGCTGTATAAATGGATACAATGTAAAGTGCTAAGTAAAAAAGTTGTGTAAGTTGCTCTGGATAAGAGCGTCTGCTAAATGCCTGTAATGTACTAAACATCTTTATGTGGCATTAAAGAAGTCTTTCTTACTCAGTCTTCTTGCTTCCCATGGAATCGGGCCTTTCACAGACACCAGGCACAAATATATGACAATGACATTGTCACATAGCCCTGAGAATACAGTGCTTACCTGGAAAATATAGGTTCTATCAGAAAAGGAAGCAGGGCCGTATGAAATGAACACACTCACGTACAAGGCCCCTGTATGAATGAAGAGCGTCTGAATGAAACTTCCTCTGAGACATCCGTCCCTGTCTCGCGCGTGTTGTGTTTGTTCACCTTGATCCAGAGCTTTGTGTGCTGGGGATCAGCTTTAAAATGAAGCATGTGGCTTTTGAGGATATGCGCCAGGGCTGTGTCAATCTGAATTCATCTCTCAGATCTGAAAAGGGAATCCTATCTGTAGGTAGAGTTGGTAGAGTAGGTAGACATAGTCTTCATCATGGACATGGCCTGCACCATCCCCATCCTGTTTGGTTGTTCCAAATTAATTTTGAGATATCCACAGCTTTTAGTATAGTTTAATTCCCTAATGTAGGGAACAGGAAAAAGAGGCTTTTAAATCACTGAATCATCTATTTGGTTTGTTTGTAATGTCTGAGATGAATTCTACTTTAGATTAAGTAGAAGTGGGCTTTTCTTGGAACATTTGAGCTCTTTCATAGAAAAGTTATATGTAAATTATTTTATATAGCATCTATACATAGTTAAACCTAATATACAGTACTGTTTCATTTCACATGTAGTGTAAAACCAGCTTCAGGTGGTCCCACAATACTCACAACTAAAGACAGCCAAGAACACCATCACCCTGCTTACAATTGCAGACTGACAACCAAAGAACACTTTGTCATTACTGAACACTTGAGTACTAGCACTGTCGCCTCACAGCAAGAAGGTTCCATGTCTGCATGTTCTTCCCATGTTGTGTTGGTTTCTGCTGAGTACTCAGTTCCCTCCCACAGTTCAAAGACATGCAGTAGGCAAACTGAATACTCTAAATTGACCCTAGGTATGAATGTGTGAGTGAATGGTGTGTGGGCCCTGCGATGGATTTACGACCTGTCCAGGGTGTATTCCTGCCTCTCACCAACTGCATGCTGGGATAAGCTCCAGCCCCCCACACCACCCCCCACCCCCCATGACACTGACTAGGAATATACAGTTTAGAAAAAAGACGTATGGATGGATGCATGCATATCTGAGTTTGGAGGTAGGAGAACAACTCTGTAATGAGGACCACTGTCACCTTTTAGGTTTGATTTCTATTATGTCCCCCCACAACTCAATGGAATGGTTCATTATGCTTGACAACCTTCATCTGAAATCGACAAAGCAGTGCAGTAAAAGATTAATCTGGCTGTCATGACTAAAGATTGTAGCAATTATCTGAGATTAGATCTTTCTGTTGCTATTGATGCTACCCTCCAGCACTGGCCAAATCCTGACAAGCCCCATCTGTCCCCTGCTAGCCAAGGATCCAATCTAGAAACCCATAAGTTCATGAACAATCCCCTATTTTTCTTATTTTCATTATCTGTAATTCATACTGTCTTCAAACATTGTTACCTCATCCATTTTATTCTCTTTTTGTCTGTTTCTGATTACAGAGTCGAAAAGGCCCTGAAACCACTTGAGAATGGCAAAGACTTACCCCTCTTCTTAAGAGCTGGCTAGCTAATCAGTAATGCTATCAGATGCATATCTGTGTTGGGCAGATGAGGGAGACACCTTTGACCAGTATCCACAGGTGCAGACTGTTCTCGATACTTACTTCACACTTAACTGTGTGCTGAGGAAAATGATCAAATATTCCTGGCCCTATTTGTGGCCTTTTTTCCTTAGATGCACTGTTTATTTTATCATAGTGAGGCCCACTGTTGAAGCTGCAGACTGCTCCCTGAACCAGCCTGTGGCTGGTCCTGCTTGAATCAAAGCCTCCAGTTTCCAGGAATTTTATTTCTCAGCCAAAATATCATACAAAGGTCCTTATCCACAGTGCAGACAATGCAGTAAAGCCTGTTACCTTTTTGGGTCAATTTACCCAGATCAGTGGCATGAGAGAGTCAGGTTCTTTGTTAAGCAGCTAGCCTTGCATTGCTTCATTTGTCTTCATAAAGCATATTTTTGATTACATGTATACTATTATATAAAGGATATGCAAACTACTACATGTATATTACAGGTTGGAGCCAGAACTGTTTTGTTAAATATTGTTAAGCCCCCCCCCCCCTTCTTTGGCATGTGATTGTGTTTAGAGGATGCATTCACTTTGTGCCTCTAGGTGGAGCTGAAGAAGTCAACTATTGCTCTGATTGAAGACACTCTTTGGCAAACATACACCCAATGAAGACATGCTCAAGACCATAAAATGGCCCATCTCCTCCGCATAGGCGATCCTGCTTTATTCCATGATAGAGGTTAGTGTGTGGTTTTCCCCCCTTTGTCTGATATTGCAGGTTGCTGGAGGGCAAGTGGCATTTATTTTATTTTCTTCGACTTAAAAAAAATCTTTTTATTTCCACTAGGTAAGGTCAGAGTAGATGTCTGAGGAAGAATCACCTTTTTGTTTGCCTGGAGGAAGGTTTGTTTATTTTCCATATAAGTTTAGTAGCCTCCTCAAGCCTTGCTCTGCCCTACCCTCCATCCCTGTCCTACAACCCTGTAACCTGCTTGTGTAGGTATGGCTGTACACATTTGGTGACATGTAGACTGGTAATGAACATTGTTTATCGCTTACTTGCAACTCTGGCTCTCTGGCATTGGTTCGTAATTGTTTGTGGCATTGTTGTGTTGTGTCCTTTATCAGTCATCTCTGTTACTGAAACACTGGGGGCTTTTTGGGACGTAACAATATTGACAGCTCACTGCCTCACATATTTATACTCAGTGTCTCACAAACTAGTGATTAGCATTACCAGTGATCCGTCAAAAGTTGACTGGCCTTAAATTTCGGATTTTGGATGAGTAAATGTCCTTAAATTGAAAAGGATGATTGTGTAATTGGCTGCCACCCCGCTGGCAGCTAATGGTACTCCTTTTAGGTTGCCAAATATTTTAACTGGGGGCTTTTGCTTGCAGAGAATAATTGTATGTGATCTTCTACAGGGCGAGCATGCTAATTTGTAAATATAAACTTCTCTAAAGCAAATTGTGCAACATAGAATGCAATTATTAAGGCTCTTGGAACATTAGATCGAAGATAATGCATTAAAATCCAAAGAAATTACATTGTGCGCTAAGAGACAGTGAAGACAGTAATAATTTATTATAATAATAGGGCAATTATTTTGTCCCCTTGGGATGTTATATATTTACAGTGCTGTGAAATAATTTCATTGGATTTCCTTTAGCCAGTCCTGTTGAATCTGAACCTCACTCATATTGAACATTACTATCACAGTGAGTCGTGACCACGAAGTTTCTATAAGCAGTGCCATGATCAAAGTAAATTCCAGAAGAGATGGGGGGGTTCGTTTTTAGTCAAAACCAAAAACAGTGGTTTACAACTTGTGTAATTACAAACTCTTGTAACCCTTCTATGTACAGAAAGAAAAATTGAATCAATTTCCAGACTGACAGGCAGTCTAACTCTCTCTCTTGAGAGAGTAACAGAACAGATGAACATATAGTATTTAAAACGAGCTTATTGAAAAACATAGACTGACTACTAACTTAATTGCCAATTACATTGTGCAATGCAATATCTGAATATTGTTTATGTTTTTCCATCTCTGAAAGCAAATCTTGCTACATTGTAAATTTGTACAATGTAGAGCACGGATTTAGTTAAATGCACTTGTGTAACTGACTGACATTTAATTACCGAAAACCTTAGCAGTTTTTACTGTCAGTGGATTGCCTGTTTATGGTGGGGCACCCAAGAGAAGGTGATTTAAGCTCAACTATTCTGTTATTTCCAAAGTGAAACAAGTTAAGAGGCCTGTGAATACTGTGGGAGCTGTATACCTCTAGGTGGTCCAGTTAATTTTGTTTTTATTATGCAGCAACCGTTTGAACTCTAGGAGGATACATATCTCCAAAGTTCCCTCTTGGTACAAATCATTTACTGCTGTGTGCTTGGCCGTGTGTTGACACTGTGAGCTATACTTATGCTAGTCTCTGACCAGTAATTTTCCTCCTTGGTTATGAATGCACCAGGATTGTTTTCATTCAGTTTATTCTCTGTTTTGATTGTATTAATTCTTTTAATTTAGGCTAAAATCAACCCTATTTTTGGACATTCGATTAAGCCATTTGTTTTCTTTGTACTAGAGCAGTTCTCATGCCTTTTTTCCCCACTATGAGCTGAACTGTGAAAATGGAAAAGTGTGCATTTCAATGCAATAGCCTGGCCTGCTTGATTGACACATTGGCTTTGTCAGGTATTGGTTCCATCCCCTTTGTTCAAACATTGGGATCAATGGAACCTATAATGTACCTTTTCAAGTATATGTGAACTGAAAATAAATTCAGTAAATACCAGAGTTTTTGAAAAGCAAAATAAATGCAATTAAGTGTTTCCAGTGGATGCTTTGGCATTTAGCAGGCCAGGTGATGGGTGATTTGGCAGCAACATCCTCTTTTTGTTGCTTAAATTGAGGGCCTACTGTACTTCCTATATGTAATGATCAGGGATGGGCAGTATGTCACTGGAAAAAATTTTTTATGCCTTTGTGTAATGTGCCTATAAGCATGGAAAAATTGTGATGTAATTGGTGTCATGGAACCTCCCAAATAAGAATTTATATGGCAAAAATACATCTTGGATTTTATCATATCAAATTCTTTATTTATTTATTTATTTTTTTACATGTTTAATAAAGCCTCTGTTTCATCTCAGTCAACTTGACTCCCTGGTGTTTTGTAATCTGGTATCTGATCTGATCCACTTGTCATGTAGCCTATTATCAACCTGTGTTCTGAACATGAGCGGTTCTATTTGTTACTCTGGTTCAGTCATACGATTTTTAATGGCAGCTTTTAATTTTATATGTTGGTATTAATAAATGCTTAAAAATGAATGAATGAATAAATGAGATGTTTTGGACTTGTGCCATTGATGACCAGACCAGCCTAGTTTCCACAAAACCGTAGTAGCAAAGATCACTTTTGACCATTGACTTTGAATGGCTAGGACCTGACGGATCTATAATTTTTCAGAATTAGACAGATTGGCTTGTTTTATTACAGTTAGGAAAGGGCAAGGGTACTTTTTGTCTAAGCCCTATTCAAGGAACTATTGGCTGTTTAACTAAAATTGACCTGTAGAGTTTCAGTTATCAATGTATGGCCCTTCTCTGTCAGAAATAAAAAAGCTGCTGACGAGGCTCTTTGTTTATGTCTTCTTTACTTCACAGAAAGTTCTGCTTCATAATTTTTCTCAGCAGCCTGGAAGTGAACCTGCTTGAGTTATTACCTCCACCTGTTTGCCAGGAGTTGAGGCAAGAATTTACTGCGCACCCATTTTCTTTTTTGCTGTTCATTTTCAGCCATAGAAGTAGAATTTTTTTTTATGTTTACATGAACATGCAACGGAGACAATGTGACAATGTCCTCAAGGTTCTCTAATTGCTGCTCACAGTCAAGCAAGCCTCCATAACCCTCTTTAATGAGCAGCATCCTTGAGTGTAAAACAACATTATTTATTTGGATACCAATCTGTTCAGTATATTCCGGAGAATTTTTTCACTCAAGTAAAAAATACAATTTGATTTCAAAGAATGGAACAGTCTAATTAATCAAAATTTAATGGGATTATCAGAGCAAGAGACAGTCACATATCCATGCCATGATCTGCAGCAACAGGCAGATGACATCTATCCAGGACTTTGATCAGAATTAATCACCAGTAATCCAGTTAGCCCACATCCAGAAAGATGTGGGCTAAGTTGGTGTTAAACTAGCTTTGTAGAAATCATGGAAAAATACAATGGCTAGGATTCAATCCAGAATTCATTCTTAACTTTGACTTTAACTTTCGGGGATTACAAAAACTTTCCAAACTAAGTTTGTGAAGAAAAAAGGTGTAATGCTTATTTGTAAGTAAATATCTGTAACCCAAATATAATCATGTTACATTTATGGGAGCCTTGATTTTCATTTTGGAAGCTTTACAAAACCGAGAGAAAATTCCTTGGCATGCATAGCTTAATTTTGTTGAACATAAAGAACAACCTATGGGCCATCATTAGCACTTAGCAAATTGTCTTTTTGTTTTCTCTTATGAGAGTAAGCAAATTAATTCACATGTAAATTAGACACCTTCCCAAGTCACCCTATGCCTTAAGGACCTGGGAAAATATATAACATAGAAGGTGTGCAATTTTGTATTTCTATTATGCTGTGGCAGTTGCCTATACCCTATGGTGTTTGCTGGTCATACTTCTCTAGTGCATGCTATTTTGTTTTCACTTATTTCGATAAGTCTTCTCAATTTCATAGTCACTCCGTTTGAGATTTCTCTGATTTGTTGATTATAGAGTTATGTGGATCAGCTGTTGATCCGTTACGGAAACTGGCTGTAAATTAGTCATTTAGAACAGCAGTTGTGCATTATCTTCTTGTCCAATCAGGGTGTGATGCTGTCTTTCCTGTTGGAAATAAAACCTGAGGAAGAAAAATTGTACACCCAGGTTTATGACTGATCTTATCTCTCACTATACTTCTTAGCAGCTCATTTAGCCAAAAATGCTAGTAATCTTTAGGATATAAAAAAATAAAAAGTTTTGCTCAAGTTGTCAGATAAAATATTATTGACATCAATCCTCGTATGATAAAGCCAGTTACGAGGTACTGAAAGTGTGGTTGGAATTATATAACTGTGCACTCTTTGGGTCAGCTGAGGGGTTCTGAAATTTAGTGAATGCCTTGGGATGCAATGAATGTACCAAGATAATAAACTCAATTCTTGATCAGAAACCACACAGGAGAGAGAAACCAAAATCCAAAAATCAAATATAGTCATGCTCCCGCAGTGCAGAAGGCAGGACCATTGGAGTAGACTGCTGTGCTGACCCACTGGGGCTGACTACTGCTCTGGTCCCTGACAGGATGTGGTCCACCTGGTTACTCATCGCCCTCTGGCTCCAGGACGTCCCCAACTCTGAGGCACACACTGTGAAGGTGAAGATGTGATTTACCTCCAGGACCCTGAAGGAGATGCTCCTCAGCCTGGTCTTCATCATGCCAAACACCCGCTCTATAATGGAGGGAGCCCTAGTGGTTGTATATCTCCTGCTCTGTGCCCTGCACTGGCTCCTGGAAAGGTGTTGTCGTGGCCATCTGTTGAAAGATGCATGGATACCCTCCATCACCCACAAGGAAATGTCCTGGGGGGTAGCATACGCACAGATAAACAGGGCTGTTCTTCTGTACCTTGGTCCCATAAACTGAGCCGGGGTGTCCCCACATCAGTGTCCAGGAACTTGCCCTTGGTGTCACAAATGGTCAAGAGCTGGATGGAAGCAAGCAGCTTTTGACTAATGTAGTCCTGACCTTGTCTCGGACATGGCAGCTATCAATAAAACTCACACATCCGGAGAACACTGGTGAGTTGGCCAGATGGGCAAAGACTGCACCAACAGCAGGGAGGTGCTCTGCCCTGGGGAAGCAGACGACCTTCGCCAGCAGGGTTAGCACCATGCCTCTGGGGATGCTGAAGGCCCTGGCCACCACCTGGTATGACAACCCATGGGCCAGCTAATAGACCATGAACAGGGCCTCAATTTCATGGGCCTGCTACCTGGGGAACTGCCACGTTAGGGCCTCCATGGATGCCTGGGATAAGCAGAAGTCCTCCTGCAGTTTCTTCATTCCTAGTACATGTGAAGCAGCAGCACTGCATGATTCATCCTGGCATAGGACATGAGATCATGTTTTTGTCATCCAAGACACTTACAACATGTTGAAAAATGTAAATAGTTAAACAGGAGAATATGAAAGATTGTATTAGCTGCACTGTATTTTACAGTTGCTATTTTTGTTTTGAATTGAATGTTTGGCACAAGGACTTTTCCCCCCTTTTGGGTATAGTTTTTTGATTATATGCACTATCCCATACTGAGGGCACATTCTCTCTTTCATAAGCTTAGACTGAAGCGTGCTCTAATCTTTATTTTACTGTTATTTTTATTTCTATTTACATGCCTAAAGCTGAGGCAAAAAGTAAAGGGAAAAAGAAGATTAGTTGGTAAAAAAAATAACACCTTCTTCAACATTATTCAGAAGAAAATATCATCATTCAAACATCATTCTTACTCATGGTAGCTATCTTTGCATCATTATTCACCGATTTACATTCTCTCCTGTACCACATGTGGTTAATACTTAAAATTCTTTATTAGAAATACCAACATTATCTTAAAAACACAAACCCGTGAAAATTCAGTAAGACATTGCAAGCATTCGTTTGAAATCAGTAGAATCAGGGGAATATGCAGGGGAAACAGACACACCACCAGGACCTGGGTAGATAAATAATCCTTGCTTTTTATTGCTACCTGCGATCATAAATTCCCCCCTTACCCTGCCCCGACGTTTGCTAATATCTTTTCTTTGGCACCCCCATGACAGGCAGATTTTTACATCCTGCACACTCCACTACCAGGGGATGACACATGGCCTAAGCTGAGCTGTGCCACCGTACCAAGACTCGGCAACAATTTTGGGGCCAAGGAGTCCCACTTTTTCACTAGCGGTGCCCTATAAGATAGTGAAATACTTAGCTTAACTCCAGGACATGCAAAGCCATCGACTGTTTCTCAGGAACACCAAAGCTAATCTTTCCACATTGCATTTTAATTGATTGCAGTGGTAGCTGTTTTTGGACAGATTAAATAAAACATTGTTCTCTGTGATTTTGGATTGGCGCTGCCATGCACTGTTCATTTTATTTTTGCTGTGGCACAAAGGGAAGCACAAAGAGAGCAGACAACAGCCATTTTTATGAGCACATAAGTATTAATGAATGGTTCAATGCTTCACTGGCTGTTGTCGCTCTCTGACCACTTGTGAAAACAAAATCCAACATTCAAGTTGAATTAGTCTCAGCAGTTGTAAGAAATTGGCCCTTTTTTAAATTAAAAATTCAAACTCTCCATATTTCCCATTAAAAGAGAGACTAATTTTCTTGCTGTATTACTATGTTAGAAAACAATACTTCCAACACAACATGCTACATGCAATCTGGATGGTTATCTGGAAAGGAATGATTTAGAAAAATGGAACCCAGGCTGGAATTACAGTAAATGTAAACTCAAGACAGCCCTGACACACTCTCAGTAAGCTAGATTTCACTGAGCCATTTTGTGAGCACTTATTGTTTTTTTAACATTTAATCTTTTATTGGAAGCATGCTCTTTTGAAGGTATGTTTGTGGTAATGTAAAATATTTTAATTCAAATGATATTTAATGTGTGCCCTATGAACAAGTTTGGGCATTTCATCAATTAAATTTAATTCGTTTTGAAATTATATGTTCTAGGCTCCACTGAACATCTAATCACACAGTTATAAATAAACCTGAATCTGTCTTATGAATTTGTTAAATGGTTTTAAATTGCTGCAAAAAACTTAGAGACATGTTTACTTGTACTCTCATTATAACAAACTTGGGAAGGTAATAAAACTAAATAAAAACAGATTTGAAACCATTGGTTTCGATAAGAACATACATGTGGCTGTAGAAAAAGCTGCACGACCTTGTCTTAAAGCTGAATTCTCAGTTCTCATGGATACACTGGAAAAGCACTGTTCTGTCAAGGCAAAGGTCCTAAGTGAGAATTCTCTCAATACGAGGACTCAGGAATCTGAAAGTAAAACCTTCATTATCCAATTTATTAAAAAATGGAATTTCATTTAACGTGATGCAACGTTTATATTGACATCATCCATGATGTACAAATCTACCCCAGAAATTAAGATTTGGCTCAGAGCTAATTATGTAAAACTAAAAAAACTACATTTAAGCTGATGACTAAGAATCATTCTAATTGCCTCCTTGGCAAAGGAAATGGTCAAATACCACACCTTTACCTGCATAATGTATTTCTCCTGAATAACCAACTAACTTGTTAATGAGGCATGTAAAAAATGCTGCACTTAATTAAGATTGATATACTATTGACTATTTTATGTTAGATTTTCTTTTCATATTTCACAAGCATACGTGAATGGTTTGGAAGCCTCACAGCAATCTATGACCTACTCTGGCAATGACGTTTCTTAATTATTAATTGAAAAATTTGAAATCACACCTGTACATAATGTTTTTGGTAAAGGAATTTTGTTCTCCCCCAAAAAACATTTTCTTTTTACCTTCTGTAAATAGAGCTTCGTAAACCAACTTTTTATTAATTGGCAAACAGCTACAGCAAAGGAAAAAAAAAGTCTGGCATAATTATTTACGGATGCATTTAATTTAGCCTGTAGTGTAAGTAAAATAGGCACTGAAGTTGCAAGAAATATGGCAAAGAAGAAGGAGCCAGGCTTATATGAACGGGGCCAACTTAAATATATTGAGGCAAGGTTTTTCCCCGTGAGAAATTACAAAGAAGTTTAAGATTTGCTGGTGCAGTGTTCAGTACCCACTCAGAAGGGTCCAGCTGAGTAGTACAGCTGGGCAGTAACATTATCAGAAAAGACCAGGAAGAAGAAGGATAACACAAGAGGCAGAAGACAAACATCTTGTGGTGTCAAAAGAAGCCATTGTAAAGCTGCAACCTAAGCTGCAACATAACTACAGTTAAGTAAAAGTAAAGTAAAACTCACATTTTTGTGTTACTGTAGGTAGAAATGGAAATAAACGGTTGTGCTTTGAATAACGGTTGGTTATTCAATAAATGTGCATAAATTAACAAACTTCTTCTCTACTTAAAATAAAAAATAAAATAAAAAACAACAGATGGCCTAATACTGTACTGTACATTTATGTAGACATAGGTAACATTATATGTCCGTTAACATCCTCTGACAAGACTTCAACACAAAATTAAAGTACAGTATCTTTATCTGAATTTAATCAGTTTCTCTGTTTCTTAGAGTAGACTCACCAAGGTGACAGCTGGTAGTTAAAATACTATTCTCTTTGAAGATAGCAAGGGTAAAAAAAAATAGCTATTGAAACTGAGTCAATTCTATGCAGCCTGTCCTTTACCCTCAGGTGATAGCTGGATTATTTTTCTTTTATTACGGTCAACTCCCATATGGTCTTAGTTATTACAGTATTTGTTCCCTCCATTTATGTTTACAGTTTAAATGCCCTTTACCACCATAATGGTACATTTATGTGGTGCTGTATTGCCCTGGGCAAACAATGTTTCTCTTTTTATCATCTTCAGGTTTACACTTTGTTCTAATAACAGAGAACAGTTTGATTACCAAAAATGGTTGGGACAAGTCTGTCTCAAATATCATTGTGCCTGAGGCTAGAACGTAGCACGTCAGTTCACTGTTAATTGCAGATTAAAGATAAGTTTAAAAAAAATAATACTTTCTGAGAATTTTCGTTTTCTAATTATTTTCCATACTATTAAAATGCTGTTTGGGTATTGAAATACTGTTATAGAAATCTGTTTGGGTTTTTGAATGAGTGAAGTATTATTGACTGATGTGTATTATGCAACAGCTCCTGGGACTTAGTGTTAAGAGCATGCAAAATGCCTGCATGACACTCTTAAATAATGCTCATTTCCTCTCTTCACATAGCAAGATGGTACACAAATTCAAACACCCTTTACTCTGATAAACTGCGTAAGTAGACTGAATCACAGAAACACCTTTGGTATCTATAAAGCATTCATAGGCCATGCTGGTTAGAGACAATGACCTTGTTTGCTCACGCATTGGTGAACCCAGTTCATTTTTTTAAACACAGTACATATTATGCCACAAGGCTTGGGGGTATTGCTGTCTTAAATTGAAAAGCAGTACGTTTTCTTTTTTTGCTGTTTTATTTTCTTCCCCAGTTCTTCCTTTTAAATTTAAAATCCTTAACAGGTAGAAAAGGCACGTGTGCTAATGATTAGCATTCATCAGGCCTTTCAAATGAGCCAATGAAATTATAATTAACCAGCCACCCCAGCTAGACCATTATAATGAGCTTTCATGAACTTAGTTTTATTTATTTTTTTACTTCCCAACACCATGTGATGTTTTTTTTTTATTAAGATAAGGGGAAAAGTGCCTTCCTGGGTTTTTTCAATGGGATGAGAGTTCTTAAGACAGTAATTTCAGATGACGTTTTAATGCGTTAATCCATTCTGGGTATTACCGTCTGTGTGTTACAGTATGTTTGATGTTTTTGGGTTATAGCTCCATATTTGCACAGAATGTCTGGCTTTCACAGTGAAAATGAGTAATTTATCAATAATGTTGGTGTAGAGAACACACTGCAGGATAAATTAAATCCCACAGCCCACAGAGACAACAAAGAAGGAGCCTTATCTAAAAGTATTAGAAGACAAGTTGCATTACTATATCTCTTCTTATTTAGTAATTGGGATATGTGCAAATGCTGGGCTTTGCCAGGCATTGATACGGGGGGGGATGTATTATTTGAATACTGTTCAACTGTCTCAACTAACACAAAGGTTGGGGAAGTACCAAAATTGAGAAGTTCACAAAAAATGTTTTCATTTTTGAAGGGGAACATACAGTATTGTTAAGCAATGAGTCAGTTTCATAGTAGAGGGTCATTTCATCTTATTCTTCCTTCACAAGAATGTTATGCCCTGTTAAAATTTGAACAGTCTTTCTATCGCATGAATGACATTCAGACACTTAGTTTCAAAGAAGGAATTATTCAGAATAATGATGACGTTAACCTGTAGCATGGATGGTGCTGTAAAAACCACTTTGCTGTACCATTTCTGTGGCAAGAATGATATTTTTTGTTTGTTTTTTGTTTTTTTGAGGGTAGGGGTGTGATCTATTGTGCCTCACACCTTATACTTACATTTACACATAGGAAATAATTCCAACTGAAAATAAGATACAATTTTTTAAAAGGATAATCATGTATAGTACACATCTATGTATGCATAATGTAACTCTTCACTTTGCTTCAGATCACAAACCACTGAATAACCTGATACCCACTATTGTAAAGTACGCAGGTCACAAGAAACGTTTAAGTGCAGTATCTAAAATATCCGTCACACACAAAAACTGTCTTGAACAAACAAAATTATACAAGACTGAATTTTTTTTTTTAACCCCAGAAAGTGGACTACCCCACTGAAGCCGTATATTGGTGACATATGTCACACAATCGGGTGCCACAGTTGGGGAAATACTCATGCCGTGTGGACGCTGATACGATGTGGATTGTCTCTGTTAATACACTTGCCATCTTGTTGGGGTAGCGGCACAACACTCAAAGAGCTGATTGATTATACAAGCACATGGCGAATACTTGATTAAATCCAGCCTATAACTGTGATTTATCTTCATCAGTGTGAGTTCTTGTTCTTGGCATTAAATTGCAGGGTGTGTGGGGACCCTGAGCAATCCCCAAAATTATAATCTATAATTATGCTCATCTAAAAGTGTCTGTGCCTGGCCAGGTGCTATTCTTGAACTAACGGCAATATATCAGTCATTATCTCTAGACTTTGCCGCACTGTTCATACTGAAGGGAACCACCCTTGTCAAGAGTTTGAGAGTAGTTATGGCATGCTTGTGTAAGCAGTCATAAATTAGTCATAGTACTGGAGGCCACTCTATCATTTTAACCAAGAACGGGTTCCGGTAATTATAGCTGCCAAAGCTTTTCCTCTGGGTGCTCCGTCCACTTCCCAATTCTTTTTTTATCCTGCAACATTACAATAAAAGGCCTGTACAGATGGCTGTCCTGAACCATTTAAGCCATGCAAATTGTATTGCAATGTTAATTTCTTTTTTTATCCAAGTCTGTCTTCTCTCACTGTCTGGCTGTGATCTCTATGATTCATTGTAAAACTGGCTGCATCCCAATTAGTACACAGCTATTGATCTGTGAACAGGGATATAAATTCAAATTCCACACAGGAAGACATGAAGTGTAGACAAGAACTTACTTAAGCATTTGGAGGCTATTTATGTGTTCAGGTGATTCACTGTTTCATTTCATATCCTTAAGTACTGAGCCAAAACAGGCAAGAATGGTGTTGTGTAAAACATGCACATTTCTGGAAACAAAAATTGTGTCACTGTCCAATACTAAAAAAAAAAACAAAACAGACCAGAGGCTTCACCAAGATCTGATAGACTGCTGTGTAAGTCTAAACCATTTTCAACTTGTTAAAGGAGCATAAACTGTGAATGTACAAATAAATACCAAGACCATGCTGCGGTTTACTTAGAAGGTGAACACAATCAAATTTGGTTTCCCCAGGTCAAAAGACAGTCATTAGTGGAATGTGGAATGATTGTATTTAGTAGAATAAAATATGAAAGTGTGAAGGAAAAGCTATGCCAGCATGCATTGGGCGAGAGGCAGGAATACACCCTGGACAGTTTGCCAGTCCATCACATGGCACACAAGCCAGTCACTCACACACACGCATACCTAGGGGCAATTTAGACTCTCTAATTATCCTAACCTGCATGTCGTTGGACTGTCGGAGGAAACCGTAGTACCCAGAGGAACCCCCATGCGGACACGTTGAGAACCTGCAAATACCACACAGAAAGGCCCCGGCTGTGATTTGAACAAAGGACCTTCTTGCCTGAGGCAACAGTGCTACTGACACTGCACTACTGTGCCACCCCAGCCTGGAAGATTAGCAAATAACTATCTGAACGAACTAGTTTACTAATCCATCGATTGAGGTCCATTGATTGACACTTTCATCAAATGCCCCACCCCCATCAACATCTCAGACACAATTTCACATACCACATTTATTATTCAAAATCAGGAGGCTACTCTTTATTTATAAGTGTATTGAATAATAATAAATGTATTTTGAGAATGTATTTAGATGCTTACCTATATAAAATGGGATCAAGTCCTTCACTGCACGTGCACGAGTCACAGCTGTTTTCAGTCTTTCACAGAAACATTCACTTTTTGTAAAACAACAACCTTTTTATGCATAAAGCCTCCAGAACTTTTTTTTTTTGTTTCGTTTACACTGAAAAAACAATACATGTCCTTTCATGCAAGCCTAACTATACACGGTTAGCCAATTTCATTGGCTAAAATGCTTTTCAGTTGGCGCTACAATATCTGTCCACAGGCTGGCTGTGTACTGGACAGAACTTATACTTCCCAGCTCGACTTGTTACTGGCACATGATGGGTCCCACATATAAAATAGGGAACCGTTGTCCTTGAAACTTTGGAACCATAGACTAGTTTGTAGAGACAGAACTGTAAGTTTATAATAATAATTCAAATATTATGATAATTATAATCATACTGAATTAGCCGCTAATTAAGTTTTCTTGTCTTGATTTATTTCCTTATCTCTGCAAAGTGAAAATCAATCCTCAGCATGTCTTGTTTCACTCCCTGTTAATTCACACCCCCTGATGCTGTTAATGTTTAATACCTGCAGGTATAGTGTTTGTAAATTTTGCCTCTAAGTAAATTCACCTGTCTGTCTTTCAATTGTATCTGAATGCTTTGTAAACACCCAATTAAACTTAATGCACTTAATTACAGACACACATACATTGTGGAGATTGCATGATCAGATTTTAATTTAAATGCTAGACCACAGAAACCCCTGAGCAGAACTCTCAGACTAATTGCAACTCTCAAAGGTCACATTTGATTTGCAGTAGCCTACTTCTGTGAACTCAAGACACACATGTCTGCTCAGTGACTGCAAACGATCTACAGTGTGGTCAAAGGAATAGCTCTTCTGCTTCTTGGGCAAGTACTCAGGACTCATATGTCCAATTAGCAGCCTTAACTTTGCTGTTTGGAGGGAGAATAGTCCAGAAAAATGTGAGCACAATGTTATCTCTGGTCAGAGCACACACAGTTTGGCAGATCTTGGGGCCTGCTTATGTATGCTGGTTCTCATTCCAGCAAGTCTTTTGATCAGTTAAGGGTATTGAAATTGTTCAGCAATAATTCTGTGCCTAAAGTGATTTGAACGTGATACAGGTTTGGCTCCTAACCAGTTTTGGCTCCTAATCAGTTTTTTTCTTTGAATGCTTAATTTTCCACACATTATTTTGTTTTAATTAAAATGTGACTATGTGGTGTGGGGATGGCTGGTTTAAGCAGCCACACCTGCCCTGGGTCAAGCTAATTAGACCTGGCCAATTGGATAATTGGTGAAGAATTAGATAATTGGCCAGGCTAATTGGACCCAGGAACAGGAGTGGCTGCACCTGTGCGTAGTGAGGTAATCACTGCGCACAGGTTAAATCTGCCATCCCCACCCACACCAGGCAGCTCTCTGTCATGACAGGGTTTTTACATCTGCTCATTTGGCTGTTACCATCTTGCCAAACCCTCGTGGAATAAATGTGGACTGTCTGAACATCATCTCCCTGTGTCTCTGTGCTGGAGGGCCCCAAGGAAAGCCACTTCGGTGGCCTGTGGCAGGCGTGTTTGCCACAGTGGCGCCCAACGTGGGGCTCCTCCGGCACAGCAAAGAGGCACAGGAGGGCCAGCCAGGAAGCACACTGGAGGAGGGGCGGCTGAGGTGTTCCCGACAGGGCTTCGGGCGGATCCTCCGGGCCAAGAATGGGGAGCGGAAGATGACCAGGGAGGGGAAGGAGGCAATCCTCAGCTGGGACGCTGAGGAGCTGCACCTGGCCGAGAAGGCAGGTCAGCGACGGGCGGTGCACAAGAGGTGGTCGCGCCGTGAGCTGGACTTGGCCGGGAAGGCGGGTCAGCCACGGGCGGCGCACGAGCGGTGGCCGCGCCGTTTTGCTTCCTTTCTCGTCCGTTTGGTTGTTTTTCGTTCTTTGTTTTGGCCTGGTTGGTTTGCCCGGAGTCCATGAGGGGATAAGCCTGCAGCCGCCCGCCAGCAGAGCCGACTGGCGGCCACCACAGCCACGAGGGTTCCTGGTCCCCAGCACCACAAGGCCAGTCCACCAGCCCACCAGCCCAGCCACCCCACCACAGCCCGTGGAACAGCCCAAGCCGGTGACGCCCCCACCAGCCAGCAGAGCAGCCCAGGACTTCCCGTGCTCCAGGAGGGAGGAGGAAGAAGGGCTGCCTTGTCGTCCGAAGGAGGGTCACCACATGTACTGGACTGTTCCGGGGCCACCCACCCTGACTTTTTTAATTATTTTTTTACCGTGTTTGGAGTGTTTTTGTTTTTGTTTGTTGTCTTTTGCTTTCTTGGGAGTGTGGGGGTGGGGGTGGGGGTGGGGGTGGGGGTGGGGGGGGGTGTAGGCTTCGGCCAGTGGTTCTCCCTGGCCTCAGTTTGGCGTTGGGGGTATGTGGTGTGGGGATGGCTGGTTTAAGCAGCCACACCTGCCCTGGGTCAAGCTAATTAGACCTGGCCAATTGGATAATTGGTGAAGAATTAGATAATTGGCCAGGCTAATTGGACCCAGGAACAGGAGTGGCTGCACCTGTGCGTAGTGAGGTAATCACTGCGCACAGGTTAAATCTGCCATCCCCACCCACACCAGGCAGCTCTCTGTCATGACAGGGTTTTTACATCTGCTCATTTGGCTGTTACCATCTTGCCAAACCCTCGTGGAATAAATGTGGACTGTCTGAACATCATCTCCCTGTGTCTCTGTGCTGGAGGGCCCCAAGGAAAGCCACTTCGGTGGCCTGTGGCAGGCGTGTTTGCCACAGACTACATTTAGGACTGTTAATTTCAGCTGTAAATCCACCTCCCATCTTCTCCCCATCCCTAAAGAAAAAATGTACCCTCCATGTTATCCAAAAACAAAAGTATTAGTTACCTGAGAAATGATGATTAAAAGCGTGTAAGTGAATATTAATTCAGCAATTCTTGGTAACATGAATGTCGTTGAATGTGATTCTGACATATGGCATTGCGTAAATTATTCCTCATTATTCCTCATTAAAAGTGTCTAATTAAAAAGAATTAGCAGCTTGCTGTGTTTCAGAAAATATAATTATGTTTGGAATGCAAGCCAACATAATGGAAGACCCCAGGGCTGAGGTTGGGAACCCCAGCAGTAGAGGGAAAAATAATAGCAGAAAATAAAAATAGTAAAGGTTGCTTTCACTGACTTGCGGGCATTTTAGAATTGCTGCGCTTGTCTGCCACATATCACAATAACTGAAAACCTGCGGGCTGTAAGTATGACCTCCAGGGTCAAAGACACGCGACCTTGGACCCTGATCTTGTCAGGCCTCGGAACTGAGGCAAATGGTAAACTGCTCTGTGCCAGAATCTGGCCTCAGAAGGGCAATGCTTGCTTGCATTCCTCCTAAATATGTATGAGAGCACTGTCTGTGATGAGAAATGGAGAACATTGCCTGCACCAATCCAAACCTATTATTCCTTTATTCGCTGCTTTGATGTGCTTTGCTGGTTCGCTCTGAAATATGAATATTTCCTCTTTTATTATCAAAAATTATTACCGTATTAAATAGAAATGACCTAAAAAGGAACAATTTCTATGCTCAGTCAAAGCCACATTATTGGGTTATGAGTTCAGCCTTATTTTGGAAACTGCTCGAGCTTAGGTTTACATAAAGTACCGTACTGGAGGAAATGTGTTCTCCTGACACAGCACACCACCGCACCATTAACTGAACAATTTTATTGTGTCTTATAAACATAGGTGGTATTAACATGGACTTAGCTGAACACATTTGTCAAGTTTAATAGGCAAAATAAACACTGGGTGCTCAGGCATGTGGCGGTTCTGTGCTTTTCTGGATAAAGTGGATCTCAAGGAAAAAAAGTGAAGTGATGATGAGTAGAAAGTGTGATGAAGGCTATACAACAAGAATATGTTGCAATTCTCCAATGTGCTCTACACACCGACCTAATAAACACATTTTAACGTGAAACCATTTCTCCAAAAAGATTGCCTTGACCTTGTTGAAGTTAGCCTCGTTTTATTTCAGAATTTGTCAAAGAAACACTGGTTTTCCAGATTGTCAAAAAATTTGTTGTAGTTTGCTGAAAGGTGCATTTACTTGCCGTTTCAATTCTGCTTTGTGTGTGCCCAGAGCCATTGTTTTTAATAGAGCCCCGCTTTTGGCTTGTGTTGATTGCTTTGAAATTTTGGATTGTTTCAAAAAAAAAAAGTGAAATTGAGTCTACTTTGACCCTGCCTTCCATGTTTTGAGGCAACATTTAATCAAATGAGAAAAGGTTGGGAATGACTTTTTTCCAGTAGAAAATCTGTACAAAATTTTAAGATGGAGGGTCCACTCATGACTGCCAGAAATTCGGTTATGTGCTAGCTAGGCAATAGTTGCTGGAAAGGCACAGGTAGTGACCCAGAAAACTAGAACACCAATATGAAGTCACATAATACGACATTGAGCCTCCATGTGCCACCAGAACAGCTTGCGTTTGATGTGGTTTAGAATGTATCAGCGAGTGGAATTATGCAGGAGGGATGTGGCCCCATTCTTCCGCGAGAAAATGATCCCTTTCAGCATTCTCTCGGATGTCATGAATCTCCGATAAATGCTCGACTAAGTTCAGATTTAGTGGCTTAGAAGGCCAAGGCGCATGGATAACACCACTGTCATGCTTATCAAACCGCTGGGTGACCACGCATGCTCCGTGGACCGAGGCATGGTCATTCTGGAAGGCCCGTCTGGCAGGACAAATGCTGCAACATGGGTAAAGGGGATCATTTAATCAGTTGTGATTCAGCTTTCCTACGAGTGAACACAAAACCTGCAATGGGACCTCACACCATTATGGAACAACCAGAGCTCGTCTAATTCATCTCAGAACTTGCAACTAAGCACTGAGGCCTGTAGGCATCTTTAGGTGTCATTCCCAGGCTCATTCATCGGCTTGTTGAGAAAATGATTCATCTGACCGTATCACACGTTTTCCATTGCTCAGTAGTCCATTGCCTGTGCTCCTGGTGTAATGAGATGATTTGAGTTCTCAAATTCAGAACAAATTCAGATAAGAAAAAAAAAAAGATGTGTGGAAATGTGTGTAAACATTCTTAAGCACCGTTTATGATCAAATCAGATCATGTCGCATTTTTATGAACAAGGCCCGATTAGTTTTTGCAGAAATTTGCGCCTATGTATATTGAAAGTTGTTTCGTTTTTTTCCTTTTTTTTGAGATCCATTAAAACAATGAGGACTATATTTAAATGTTTGTCATTAGTCAGGTTAGTCATTGTTTCAAAATGCAGAATGTCTTAATGATTATGTACTTAGTGTTATCTTGAACCACTGTCTTGATAAGCTGTGTTATAATGATCTTGCTTTCTTGCCGTGGCATGAACTGTATTAACATGACCTCTCCAGCACACTGCTATATCCATGCAGTAGGAATCTACCATCGTGGTGCTGATTATGATTAATTGTCTGGAGTGAGAGGAGGAAAATGGGCATGCTTCTAGTTCACCATGGATTTAGCCCGACTTACCCAATGCCCAATTTTCAAGAGAAGCTGCAGGTCCAATTAGTTCTTATTCATAAAGATGGGTGTGAAGGTCAGGAACCGCATTCGACCTTTAAGTTAATCTGTGGGAGACTTCTGAGCCTGGTCCATTAATTACCCCCAACAAAAAAAAAAACAAAAACACGGAAGTCACAGTGATGATAATGAGGTAAGAACTACAGGGAGGAACAGGAACAGTAAAGGAAAGTGACAAAGATGAAGAGACAACAGAGCGACTGCACCAGTGCTGGCTGTGCTATGAGGGAATATTATTTTTACTCTTTCACTGTGTGAATGAGTTTTCCGTTTGTGCCGTCACTGTAATTGTGTTCTGTCCTGCTGGTAGACAGAAAGTGAAGTTTAATCAGGACTGGACTCTGTGATGTTAACAAAGGAGTATCTACTCTCGGGACATTGGGGGGACAGTGACCCTACGTTGGGGTATAGGTAGTGAAGCACAACGAGATGTTTGCATGCTCCCCACATGTCATGTATGGAGAACATTTATTGTGGAGGAAAAGGTACAACAAATATCCATATCAAGTTTTCTGAACGGGCTTTGTCATTCTGATGTGGATTCCACGTTGGTCATTAGAGACAGAGGCTGAAATCCAAAGTAAGGATAATTCTTATCCTGACTTAATATCCAGAAATTGATGGAAAATGTATTGCAGTTATTATTCATTTTATTCATTTAATTTATAATGTTTGCATGCCCATGTGTCATGTATGAAGAACATCTATTATGGAAGAAAATGTGCAAGAAATATCTTGGCGCATATCTAGTTTCCAAATTGCATTCTTTAGTACAGTAGCCCTATCACATGCCTCACTTTAATATTTCTTAGTTGTTTTCCATTGAAAGTGTGACTGCTTTTGCTTTATTGCTTGAATTTACAGCCGTAGTACAGTTTGTGGTTATCTGTGAGGAGATAGCAGAGTCTGTAACTATGAGGATGGTATTTTCTGAGGTACTGCTTCCATTTAACAACCAGAAAAAGTCAAGAAGCTTGGGTCACAAATGTAACCTTTATTACACATTAATTAATCAAACAAACAGGCAGGGTGAACCATATTATCAACACTGATAATTTGATACTTGCTGTATATTATGAACTGCAGTCTCTGTATAAATAGCTGCTTGCTGTACTTTTCTAATCATATGCATGCAGTAAGAGTTGCAAGGGCCATTGCCGTATGAAAAAGGTCAACTCTATGCAAAGATTTAATTGGTTGCAAAGGCTAGTGAGCTACAAACAACGGAAAAAAAATCAACTGACCTTTTTTTATTCTGAACATGTTTTTGTTTGTTTGCAATAATTTACAAGTGTTCCAGCACTCATAAACATGGACCACCTCGGGTTGGCTGGCAAATGTGCAACACGGACAGGTCCAATGACAGGTCAAACATTTCATTGCAGATGATAAAACATGATACAGTTTCTGCCTGGTTTCCTTATTTCTTACCCAAATCAAATTAATGGTTTCTTGACTCCAATACTTGCTTTGTTAGATGTAATGTTGTCCCGGAATGTCATGGAGCATACAGATAAAGTATAAATAAATAAATTTCTTCTTGAGTTTTAATAGGGTGCCTTTTTCTTCTGCTGTTTGTTCATCCCGTGAGATTAGTTCACTAGAAATGACTGTTTTCCATTATATTTATTGCCTTGGGCTCACCTGTGACCTCTGTCGCTGGTATTCTGATTAATATAACACATAAGAATATTGCTTTGAGATTACTTCCCTTCCCAAAAGTCCAATACTGTCTCTAATGGCTGAATGCAACACACATTTCCATGGTTATGCAGTCAGAAATATGGCAATATGGTAGTTTTGGGTATATACATAATTTACATAGGGTCATGGCTGTCAGTGAATACTTAATACGGATAGATTAAAAGTTATTTTTCATGTCAAAAGTTAAGTGTCAAAAAATCTATTTCCAAGCACAGGTGTATTATTTTTTCAGAGATAAAAATTGAACATCCAGAAATAGATGGAAAATGTGTTGCAGTTACTGAATTTATCCCTTTAATTTATAGAGATGTTTGCCCATCTTCTGTACTGTTGGCAAAATGCATAAAATGGCAGCCTTCCCTCTTTGCTAATGTTCTTTCACTCCTTGTGCTATTTGGCTACAGTCATTGAAATAGATTTTCCCCAGCTAATTAAGTGCAGATGAATTATAATCTATAGACATCGACAACATACAGTATAACAATTGTCCAAGGATTACACAATGAAATCTTTTTTGTGCTATTGTGATGTCAGAAAGGTTATGAGGATGAGTAAATCACCATTGATTTCATTCACCAGAGAAGTAACTGGTCTGTCACAGGTAGAAGCATGAAGAAGTAATTTAAAATGTGTCACATGTAGACCATTGGGATAATAACGTTATCTACTGGTGGGAGAATCGTTTTGAATAAAGTTGAAGTGCATTTAAAAAAATGCATTTTCATTACACTGTTCAACATATGCATTAAGTATTGAGATACTGGTGTAAAACTACAGGCTTACGATATTACCAAGGGATCAAGAGTTCTAAAATACCATGCCTGCTTAGAATGCAAAGTGAATAATCATCCCTTTCCGCATTTTCTTGTACGAAGCCCATTTTCATTTTAGGCTTTGCAAGCAAATAACCAGCAGTCGTATATTTGATTGAAATTGAGGCGTATAGGAGAAAGCTAATGAGTTTATACACCCCGTTGTTCCCTTTGCATGGGTGATCCAAAGGGAAATATGACAGGACGCTGATTACAGTATGTGAGAATAGGTCTCACATCCCTTATTTTTCTGCCCCTCTTTTCAGATCCTGCAAGGTTAAAATGTATTGCCTCGCTGAATCTAACAGCTGAGAACGTGGGAAGTGTGTGACCACGAAAGGCTGCAAAATATTTACTTTCGCTTCTAATTGCTCACTGCACACCACAGAATGTATGGCCTTCTATAATCTTGGAAAGGGGTTTTCCCTCTCGAAAAAGGAAAATAATACTGAAAAGTTTCAGCTAAATGGATCATATTCAAAACTTAAATTGAATAGGGAAAGCATTTTCTGTTGTGACTTTATAAGATGAATGAACATTTTGATGCTGACCCTCCCTGGGGGAGTGCTTGATCCCTTTTTTGTTAACTTGAAATTGGAAAGTTTACACCAATGCCACTACATTAAAGAGTTGTGATTTTAACAGTAGCAATACCACAGGTCATAGCAAATCTGAAGCTTACAGTGGTTGTCAGGGAGATAGCTCTTTTTTATTTACTTCATGACTTAGAGGCCCTAGTGATGATATGTTCTGTACGAAGCGCGCAATCCCATCATCACAGAAGCAAAACTGGGAAATCCAAAGGACTGTTTCCGAACCCTTGGTGACAGGCCAGTTGCATGGTTCCTTGCATTTTTACAGTGGTTAATTGCATTTAGTCATAGTCATTAGGCAGTGCAATAGGTCCGTACTATACACAATACAAAAGCTAAATCACACATAAAGGAAAAGTAGGAATCACCAATGTGAGTTAATGCACAGCTAAGGGAAACTAATGCAAGTAATTTCACTCACAATGCCCAAATCTTCCAATGTTTTTCTGATTTGCTATACCTACTTTATTTTAATTCATTAGGCACCAGTGACCAAATATTGCTTTCTGTAAATCTGTAATAAAATAAGTGCATATGTGCAAATTAATTAAAACTTTTTATTTAACTTTGTAAAACTAAAAGGGTGAGTAAACCAGCTTACTACAAAATGAAGCATATTTTTCTTTCTATATCATCAAAACCAGATAATGTATGAAAGCCAGATCACATTTATAATTAGTAATATGCAATTAAAAACATTTTTTAGGTGTAGTAGTTAAAGGAACTGAAGAGTTCTGGAAGGTCTTAGTTTTGTATTGGCTTAAATGCAAACAGTGGGACATATTTCTGCCTTGTGGTGCCTTTTTCAGCCACAAGGAAAGGATTGTGCAGGATTAGGGCTTGATTACCTGTATACTGAAAACATTTTCAAGTCCCTTCATGTCTATAAACCAGATACTCATTAGAGTTTTCCTTTGTGCATCAACAATTAATCAAATGTGAAGTCTATGATGCTTGCAGAAAAATAAAAACATTTAAATATTTTATGCATTGAATAATAAACCTTGAATAGTAAATTGCATCAAGCGGCGGACATAATATATATATATTTTTTAAACAACTGGGTTCCAGTCAGTTTTTTTTAACTGTTCAGCACCACCCTTGTTCTCAAAGTTTTTTTTATAGGGGATGGAGAAATGGGTCCATATAGGTGTCCTAGTGTGAGAGAAGGTGTGCAAGTGTCAGCGTGCTTCTCATCGTGAGTCCAGGTGAGTTACCTTCTCAGCTGGAGTCGAAGGAGCTATGGAAAGTAATGGAATTTCTCTCCGCCATTTTACTCAGTCTTTCATTACTGAATTCTGAATGTCATGATTGTTGCTTGTTTTATAACAATTTCTAACACATTTTTTACACACAAGTAGAAGATGACCATTGATGCTATAATCATTTATGCTATTGCTACTGCAGCCAATGAGCTGAGATATGGTTGACCACTGAACTTGAACTCAAGGTGTGCTTTACTGTATTTGTTCAGTTTAGTTTTGGCAAATACTATATTTGATAAAATACAAAGTTGGGCATTGGTTGCGGCCTGCTGCCAAAATGTCACATTTGATTTTCTGTTTGGCCTTTGTGAAAAGCTAATAGAACAGAACACAATATAGCATTATTCATTATAGCATAGTGACTAAGTTGCCCCACGTTTGATTAGCAATCTGTCCAAGGTGTATTCCTGCCTCTCACCCAGTACACGCTGGGATAGGCTCCAGCATCTTCCACGACCCTGATCAGGAATAAATGGGAATAGATAATAGATGAATGGCAACTAAGTGTCTGCCAAGACTGAGCTGAAATATGGTTTGTCCCTGAAAAATCCATGCAATGACAAAACACAGAAATATTTTAAATGTGATTTTAATATAACAATTTTCTACAGTACAGGTAGTCAGTCAATATCACCTCTTTCTCTTTTTATATCTCTTCCACCAATAGTGGTAACATAACTAAAAAACAAAGATCGCAATCTAGTGCAGCAGAGAAGATTTAGTCATTTGAAGCTTGCATCTAGACACTACAACATATTATAAATAGTGGATATTTCTTAAACTCCTTTTTCGGTTGTTCTGGATGGTAGTAAGAGCTCTCCATCTCCTAGCACAGTCCCAGTGGTGCCCTCACAGTTGGGCAGGTTTGCCATGGAAGGGCTGAGTAAAGAAAAACAGGCTGACTATACTAGGGGTTCGTGCAGAAAACAACTGTATTCGTATCTGTTCAGGCAATAAAATATATATGTATCGGTCTCCATTTGATAGAAACATAAAAATGAGTGTGGCCTAGACCAGAAGCTCTGTACTGAAAATGGCAGTTTTCTAGCCTAATGTACATTGCCATTATAATTGTTGCGCCTTCACCAAGCTTGTGATTTAACAGACATACCATTAGTCAGGAAGTATAAAAACAGATCATTACTTTTTAAAGCTGTATTTTAGCCAAGGGTCCAGGAATGGCAGATAATTTGAAACTCACAAGTTGGTGGTTAAAGGGAGGCTTTGCGGCTTGAATACAAAATGAAGTTACATTGTAATGAGAATATTATATCAGACATATTTTACTATACCAGGGATCTTTATTTGTTCTATGCTCATATGTGCAATATGTGATGTGCAAAAAGGATATACAATTATTACTAGGAGGCTGAATGAGAGACTGTTAATAACTGAATTTGAAGTTCTGTATGTTTCAAGAGAACTGGGAAAAATACTTTGCAATAGACTAACATGATTGTACTGTAACCCTCAACAAACACTGGTGCAGCAGATGCACAGTTTACTAAAAGCAATAAATAGCAAACATGTTAAACCATTCAAAAATCTGCAATGAAAATGACAACATATTACAACCCTGATGTACTCCAAAGGAAATTTGTGTACTAGTTTCTTTCAAACTGTACACAAATTAATTGAGGCTGTTAGGGTTATTGACCCAAACAAGTCTGCACACTTCACTTAACAGAACTTCCCTTGGACTTGATTCCAGGATATGGAAAGAACTGCCCTTGCCAACCTATCAGCCACAAATTACTTGCACATAAAACAGTGCTTCAAAAAACACTGTAGGAGTTCTGGAACAGAGGCGAGAATCTTTTCAATTATCGCACAGAAGGCAAAACCATTTTTGTACATTCCAACCAGCTCTGTTGGTGAAGAAAGATGGATCTCTTCATTTTAACTGTATATTGAAGTATCAACAAGCTATGACAGAAGATATAACAAATTATCATAATTAAATTCAATCGGCAGATGATGTAACTTTATTTTATTTGTGCAGGCTACCTCCCACAGATTAAGACATGCTATAGCACAACACTATAAAATATACTACTGTCACATGTCTGTGATTCAAATAACCACACTGAATCTACATGTGACAATGTGTCAGTCATGACAAGGTGATAATTGACTTATCAATATGGATGACTGGGGAGGTGATCAAACAAGGCTCCAGTCTCCTGGGAGGGATAACTGGAATGCAGGTGAGAACTGCTTTGGAAAAACCGGTTGCCCCAGTTATGGCTTTTTACTGAGAAAACATCAATGAGAAACATTTTTCACAGCCTCATTTAAGGTAAAAGCTGACTTTGCCTGTGAAAGGTGTGCTGTTTTCGCTTGATGTGTGTGCACAGTCTGACTTTGATCAAACTATGCATTTGTAAAACAACAGTTCTAAATATACAGGCTCTCTATTTTTAATTTTAGGCTCAAAACTAATATTTTTAGTCAAGCCAGTTAAAAATGTGCAAGTTAAGATGCTGATGTAACAATCACTGCTGGTAATTGAAACAATGTAGTTCTAGAACACTGACTTCAAAGGGCAAAATTGCCAGACTTAATGCTGAATGGTCTGATATTGTATCATTTTAAGACTAATGTTGTCATGACAAGGTAATGTCTGATATTGTAATGAATCAAAACAAACAGTATCTATGCATGGCTTATAATGACACAAAAAAGGGAGATGAGAATTAGAAACTCCTATTTTGACCCTTACCCCAGAGAAAAATCCTGAAACCTTGCGGTCAGATCCTTCATCTATCCTGACATTTGTTGACAGCTGGAGGCATCTTTTTAGTGCTGAGTTAACTCAATGAACAATGGCCACATTTAGTGTGGCGCAAATGATATTTGAGCGGTGAAATGCATTTTGCAGGTTTAATAGTTGTTGCTTTATAATGCTCTTAAAGAGCCTCTTCCCAGCCTAAGTCAGTGGGTGAGGGCTGAGCTTACAATTCCCTCTAATTCCGTGCTGTCCTCTCTCTATGACATGGAATGGAGCTGAATTCCAATTTCCTTAGCCCTCTGCTTGCTGTCATTACAAATTCCACACCACGTGGTTGTGTAAGGCTGGCCACCTCAGAATACTACAGGAAGTAAAGGGGGAAGGGGGTAGGGGGTGGGGGAGGGGGGGTGAAGCCCAAAGTATCACTCTTTTAGTGGTGATATAGAACTAAGACAGTGGAGACTACAATTAACCTGAGCATCTGCCTCTCGTGACCCAGCAGTTTGCATGAAGACCATATATCACATGTACTTTATACACCTGCTATAAAGCACTGATTCTGTGTCCTCCCTACAGTTTTACTTTAATGCAAGTTCATACGCAGTGCCTTTAGCAGAAACATCTGCCACCCTTTATTGTTAGCGATATTAGTTAAATGCCTTGGACCAGATATGATCAGGTGACTGACTGGTAACAAGGCAATGTGAAAAAATGATGGTTCAATAGAGGGCTCGTGGATTACGCTTTTTAATTGTCAAGGACTAACTATATTCAACAGGTTTATACAATGCTTTTTGGAATGGGAGTTATTTGGATTACAGAAACGTTTGTCTGTCAAGTTACACCGGCAGGATCTCTGGTCTCTGCTCAAAGGCTGTTCTACAGTAAAGGGTTGAAAAGAGGATAACTGAAGCAATGCTATTTGATTATAGTGGGTTTGCTATGTTCTTTTCTAATTAATGGTTACACACCACCGGGACACACTGCAAATAATTGCTGTTCTTGTGAATTAATCAAATCTATATTCAGTGTTCAATCAGTATATTCAATCAAACACACTATGCCAGTTTAATGGCATATGCAATGCAATTTAACCAGATGTAAGATTAAAGTCAAAATAGGTTGCTAGCAAGAGTAAATTAAAGCATTTAAAGAAACTGCAGGACTTGTAGCAATGGAATCACAAACCAATGTGTCTTTAAGCCATGGTATATTTAAACATTAGACTGCTGTTATAATGAAAAAGAGCAGGGCTGCCCTTGTCCTGGTGAAGTTCTACGTAACTGGTTATGAAACCAAAAAAACAAATGAACTACTTGAGCATTTTCAAAAACTCATTTTCATTGGATCTTACTTCTGGCAGTGCAGTAAAATACAGCAACGACAGCATCCTAAATTCAGATGTGGCACCTAATTAATATGGTAAGGTTTGTTTTTGTTTTAGCAAATTCCATTAAAGTGCAAGTGACTGTATACTGCAGAAAAAACACAGAAAAATCTTACTGGATAAAATTGTAATTTGGGGTTGGTCACATGTAAAATGTCCTTGTATAAATAAGCATTGCTAACGACACCAAGCTATTTTCTTTATCTGATATTGAGATTACGTTCATGAGTGAAAAAATATCCTTTCTACTACATTGTACAAAATCTTTATGCTAAATGATGTCATATGCTAATTTGCGTTTTCATAATTTCATCACATATTCATTTTCATATGGAAATATGTGCTAAATGAAGGAGGGAGATTTTCTGAAAAGATGCTTAGAATAGAATAAAATATTTAATTTTATATTACAGATTTATTATTATTATATTTTATATATGTTGCTTGGCTCTTTTTTAAGATGATAAAGGGGTCTGAAAAGTTAAATCTAGCAAGAAGTTGGCAACAGTGTATGGTCATTACATTACATGACCCTAAATTAAAAACATTCATCAGAAGCTCTTATCCTGAGAAACTTGCATGGTTGTTGCTTTTTTTTTCATGGTATCCATTTATACATCTCAATACATACTGAAGAAATAGCAACAGCAACAAACCACGCAACACCCACTACATGCGAAAAGGCCAGAACCTTTAGGTCACAAGCCCAGTTCTTTAACTACTATACTACACTGTGATTGTATTGCACTGGTCAATGACAGAAGGCGGTATGCTTTCTTGGCCAGCAGAACTCAGGATCCAACCTTCATATCCAAACATTATGCCCTTCCTATGGCAGCTTTTCTTTCTTACACCATAAAACTGGTTTTTCTCCCGAACCTCATTTACGGAGTGTTTTATTATTATTATGATTTTATTTCCACTCTTTTGGGATTGAGGTTTGTGGCCCAGCCTTTGAGGTCTTAGATTCATGACTGAGACGGATCCCTGTGGAGTTGCACGTCGGTAGGCTGGCTTTGGTCTCAAACAAGCTTGAGCATGTACTTAAAGGCACCAGGCAACCAGGCAACCTGCCAGGTAAGGTGGAGCCCTCACGCAGCCACAGAGCGGGATAAGGGCCCCAAGCCCTCGCCAGCAGAAGGAACCGCTAGCCTCTTGTCCGGCGTCCCTCTGAGCTTTTCGCATGAGATGACGTGAACACAAACGCTCAGCCCTGGGCTCTTACGGTTTCCTTTGCCTTGCTTAATAGGTCATACAAAAATAGAATTTAATGGACGTCAAAGAGGGGATTAAGTTCTTCCTCTTGTCAGCTCGGCACAAATCGCCATACCCGGTCATTCCCTTCTCCCTTCCCTTCCCCTCCCTGTATTCTGAGCCTTATTTGTTAAAGCAATTAGCAGTCACATGTAAAACACAAAGTCTACCGGAGAATCACAAGATGGTACCCCATTTCAGACTTGTAGAACCGTAGCACTGACAGCCACGCAGAGGCAGACTGAGAGAAAAGAGTCGGTCAGTGCCTTGGGCAACAGCGCTATTTTTGTTGATGAACAAAAAATTTCTACCGAACAAAAGTTTGCTCTATGTTGGGAGGCAAATGAGGTTGCAAAAACATTGCATTGCAAGTGAGCCAATAAATGGGTAAGTTGCTATATGAGCAGGCAGAATGGAATGTTTGTCACGATGAATGGCAGACCCATTGTGCAAAAGGCATTAATGCTTTGACTGTGATCAGTTCAACTGACATGTTAAACGTGCCTCTATGTCTTTTCTAACAGTTTGTGTAGGGTACAACTGGCAATGTACATGTATTTATAACAGTGACAGAAAAACAATTGTAGTTATGCCAGCGGTTTTGCGTCAAACAGAAGGGAATGATGTTGACAATGCAGATAGCCTCATTTTCAATGCCATGCTCTTCAATTTGGACAGAACTCTATGAAGGTGCAGCTTGCTCCAAGTGTGTGCATCTGTGCGTGTGCATGTGTGTGTGCATGTGTGTGTGTGTGTGTGCGCGTGCGTGTGTGTGTGTGTGTGTGTTCATGCATATGTTTTACTGAACAGCTTGGGACCAGCTCGCATCTTCCTGTCCTGATTCTGGCCAAGCTTGCTATGAAGCATAATCTTTCCTTGTCGGGGAGTGATTTCTCTGAACTGAGAGGTGTTAGATTGAGACATCCATCAGAATCTACAAGCAGACACTGCACAGAGCAATCACAGCATGGCAGCTCAGGCGCGGCCTACAATAACGATACGGTTCATGCCAAGTCTGCGCTTTGCAAGCCCTGAGGTAGGGCACTATGGGGACGCCGTGGCAGATGAGGGGTAAAAGGATGGGGAGCTGGAACAGGAATCAAACAGGAAGAGGAAAATAGCTGAGGATAGGTTTTTTTTTTTTTTCCAGAACCTCATACAGGAGGAACTCAAACAGTTTCACAGTCTGGAATGTGTATTAGATGTCAGCAGAAATAAAAAAGCGAAAAAGAAGAGGGGAAAAACAAGAAGGAGAAAGTGATTCGGCTAAACTTTCAGCTCCTCATGAAATATTCCAGGAATTGCTATTGGATTCAGCTTATTAACTTGTCGCTTTTGGTTTCTGCCTGACAGAGCGTGTTGGCAAGCCTCCGCACATACACTCTCAGCTTTAGTGGGACTAGAGTAGCCCATGGGTATGCCCAACTCAAGCCACACACAGGCACATGTGTGTGTGTGTTCACTCACACACCACTGTATTTCTGTTAGCATAGATAGTAACACCTGCAATGGAAATATGCTGTAACTTAGTGTTGCTATGTTGGTAACAATCTTTTACTAAATTGTGTGATGTATATGCACATTTAATACTGATGTTAAGCATAAGCTTACCTTCCTTCGTGTAATGCATCCTTATAATTTGTGGACCACCTGACATAATTTAATACAACAAATATGTGTGTATGCGTGTGTGTGTGTGTGTGTGTATGTGTATAAGAGTGAGAGAAACACAGAGACAGGGAGAGACAGAGACAGAAACACAAACATTTAAAAACTGCCGTTAAAATGAGATGAGAATTGTGCACCCAGAATTGTTAAATAAAAGTTCACAACGTACTTCACTACTTCACTTACGTTTTTTGTAAATAACATTTTTTGGTTCCCTGACTGTGCTGAAGGTAAAAATACAATTAGATTTTGAATTAAGTGTATTCTATCTTATGTTGTACTCACAGTGTGCTTTTAATTGCTCTATTTTCTGCTTTTCCCATAACCACTAGCACACCAATTCAACGAGCTCTTCAGGGGGGCTCTTAGTTCTTTATTTTGGATAATGTTTTTGCAAATGTTGCTGTCAGTAATTAGCTTGGAATGTTTTGAGGGATTTCATGTCATAGTTATTTCCCAAATCATATGAAATAGTTCAAAATGGCTGTTTAAGCACGTATTAAAAATCTTAAATTTTAAAGACTATGGAACAGAGTACCAGGACAGCTGTTGGCTGAAGTTCCTATTTTTTTTATTTTTGGATTGTGGAAGAATAAGAACAGTTGAAGCTTCCACAAGCCTACATTGCCATGGGAGCCTACAGTGACTTTTTATTTGCTTTGTACTTCTGGCTGTTTACCTTCAATTTTTTAATCCAGAGAAATCTACCCACTTACAATGTTCTCATTTACCCCAGATGTTAAATATTAATCAGCTTATTATGTTGTAAACAATACATGAGCTGGCTGAAGTTTATAATTTTCTTCATAAACTACTAAGGAAAATGTGTTTGTACCACCAAAAAATCAGCGATTAGCTCTATATATATCTGCAAATAACTTCATTCAAAACCATGTGTGTCAATGTGACAATGGTGCTAAACAGTGTAAATGATATTATTTAATAATATATTATTAATAAATCTTCAGTTCTTTGCATCCTATGTCAGTATATAATTAACTGGATAATATCACTTCCAGTAGTGATATTATGACATACTGTAATTTCCTTGTCATAGTTTTTTAACCATTTTCCAAGTTCCGTTAATTGTAGTGTTTTGCTTGTTAGCAGCCATGACACTAGGGGGCAGTGTGGGCATCTGTAGGCTGAAAAGGCAAGACATGACAGCCACCACTCCATTTCACTACAGAGATGCATAGGCATCCTGTCTAAACAAGCAGCACTGCAACTTCATGAAGTGGTGAGAGGAATATGCACCGACAAACCTGGTTTATTTTTCCCCCCTCTCCACAACAGAGCACAGTATGCTGTCACTGAAGATTGAATTGCATATATATTTAGATGTTAAAGAAGAGATACTGCCGTAAAGCTTCTAAAAGACTGTAAATTCACAGAATAAAATCCTATGACATAAATTTTGTATTCAATATAAAGGAATTTTTTGTATTTCTTTTTGGTTTTGCGTATTCATTTCAAAGCAATTCATCCACCTTCTCCCTGCAAGCTCTGTGTGGAATGGATATGTCAACCTTTAAATCCGTCAAAAGCTGCTCGGCTAGTACAAGTGTTACCACACTGGGCTAGTGGGTACATGAACATCCTGAAAATACATACACACACACTCCCTCAAAATCCCTGCTCACTATTTTTGTTGTTATTCTCTGTGGATGGACAACTCTTCTGTGTATAACAAAGCCCACTCTCTGGAACTATCAGCTGATGTTTTTCATCTTAAACTGCAAGTTTGCTTTTCGGTTCTCCTCAGCAAATATTTGCTGTTGGAAGGATGCTCTCGGATGATCTGTGTACCAAGAAAACATAAAGGCTCACCAACTCATGATCTTCAAATGGTGTGACTGGTTAAATGTGAAATTGAACTGGTAAGTTCAATTGGGGAAAAAAACACTCAAATGGTGGCAAGAAAAATCTCCCCAGTGGAAAGAAATCTCAGGAGAAACCCAGCTGGCCCATTGTAATAATTAAGACAGAATGTGATGAGGGAAGCATCAGAGCAAACAAAATGTTAGAATGGGCCGATTGCAGTCAGAGGTAGGTAATCTAGCTGGTAAAATAGGCAGTCCAACCAGAGGTGATATCCATCTATCTTCTATCGCCGCTTATCCTGGGCTGGGTCGCAGAGGGTGTTGGAGCATCAAATTCAAAACATTGGTCCTAGCATACCAGGCAGTCAAGGGATCAGCCCCAGCATACCTTCACAAGATATTCAAACCCTACATGCCAGCCAGATCCCTCCGTTCTGCTACCTCAGGACGCCTAGCACCTCCCCCTCTTCACACCTGCACTTCCAGAACACGTCTCCTGTCTGTTCTGGCCCCACGATGGTGGAATGACCTCCCTGTGGAGGTCAGAACAGCTGAGACTGTGACCCATTTCAAACGACGACTGAAGACCCACCTCTTCAGGCTGTACCTCTCCCCATCCCTCCCTTCCCCCCTGTAAATGACTAAACTTAGGGTTGTAACTAGGCAGCTGTTTCATAGGTGACTTGGCCATCAACTGTCTTAACGACTACTTGTATTTTTATTTATTTTTATTTTTCCATAGTGCGTTGTTGCCGTTCCGTTGTTAGTGTTAATCAGTTAACATCAGGGTCCAAGTTGAACTATGCGGTTGTTCCCTGTACTTGGACCGTACTTCTCTCTAGGGTTTCGCATACTGTTCTTGGTTATGGTTATACACTTTTTTGTACGTCGCTCTGGATAAGAGCGTCTGCCAAATGCCTGTAATGTAATGTAATGTAATGTAATGGAGCCTATCCCAGCGTGCATTGGGTAAGAGGCATGAACACGCCCTGGACAGGCCGCCAATCTATTGCAGAGCACGCACTATTCACTCACACAGTCATACCTATGGGCAATTTAGAGTCTCCAATTAGCCTACCTGCATGACTTTGGACTGTGGGAGGAAACCGGAGTACCCGGAGGAAATCCACGCGGACATGGGGAAAACTCCACAAAAAAAGGCCCAGGCTGAGATTCAAACCCAGGATCTTCTTGCTGTGAGGTGACAGTGCTACCCACTGCACCACCATGCCGTCTGCAGGGATGACATGTTGTACTCAATGATTATGACACAGAAGTACGTCTTTCAAATGCTGGTATTTCCACTGGAAATTCTCAACTAATTTTCTTGAAATTTGGCTTGAAATGTCTGCATAACATAGGTTACAGCTGTTTGTATAGCACCCTTTTAACTATTATACATAAAAACAACAGGGATATAAATGTATCTCACTGGGATAAAAATGGAATAGAACAGAGAACAGAAGAAAGAACGAAATGCAATTATTGTTTGGGTGCTTTCAGATTTATGTTATTGAATTTAAATAAATCATAAACCATAAGAACAGGAAATATCACACAAGTTAAGAAATAATATGCAAGCCAGCTTTAAAGGAAAATTTTAAATCCTTTGTTCATTGTCAGTTGAGAAAGTATGCATTAACTTGACTTGTCTGAAATAACACCCCATCGTCAAGCCAGAAGAAATTAAGAGGTGCTATGGTCTCCAATTGCATTGTACTTCGTCCCTAACTTGTATTTTGTACAGTCTTTTCATACATTTTAATGATTGCTTAACTGAAAATGTTGAGAAAACGTTCACTTACTTGAACTCGTCAGTTAAATTTTAGGGCAGTGCACACTGTGATAAAACTGACGAGATGTACATAACCCATTTTATAAATGGGTTCTATTTTATGGCTTCTAACTGCTTAAATGTGTAACCATAAAAGTGCATTAGCAGTTTCTATATAAAATGAAAGGCGAAGAGAGAGTAGAGGGTGGCAGCAGTTGATGCCCAAGTCACAGTGGCACTTTATGGTACACTGGATATTGAGTAATTCCCTTTACAAATGACCATGTTGCTGTTTGCATGTTATAGAGCATCTGTTTTTGTCACTGTTCAACACATTGGAGAGTTGTTACGGTGATTGTGTTTCTTCTTTATTGGAAGCACTAGCATTCACACAGAGGAGCCATCTGTGTGAAACGACAGGCAAAATTTGCCTACTATGAAAGCTTGCGTCACCACACTGCACTTAATACAGAATACTCCAATTAATATTCAGTCAATCTAGTTGACTCAAAATACACTGAGCGCCGTAATGTTTGGGATAAATGCTTTTTTATATATTGATTTGGCTCTGCACTCCATAATTTTAGATTTGAAATAAATAAATTCACACTGTGGTTTCACCATGTCGAAATCACATGACCTTTCACACATAGCACACACAACCCCTCCCAGAACTCTGGTCCTCATGTTGACAAACGCTGATAACAAACTCTAAAGGCAGTCAAAAGCCTGGAATCAAGACTAATTAATGAAAGCTCTCTTATACCTGCACTAAGGAAGCAACTGAACCCACCTGACTAATCAAAAACGGTGAAGTCATTTATCCCAAACATTATGGGGTCCTGAAATGGGAAGACTATGTATAAAAAATGCTGTCATTTCTACACGGTGAAACCAAAATGTATAAAACTGTCCTTTAATAAAAGCTGAGAATTTGCACCTTAGTGACATGTGAACTGTTTGATTACAAATCTGACATTGGAATAATTAGTAAATGACAATATCTAAAATACCATGTTAGAATGTTCAGTCCCAGTCACTGACAGACATATTTTGAATCCTATCATTAAAGGGTCCACACCAATATGATGAAAAAGTTTTAAAAATTTTGAAAGGTATTCCCTCCACAGATCACAAGTCAGTTGCACACGCAAACTTTACTGAATTAATTTTCTAGCCATTTTTGAATCACTACATATGACAATTTGAACTCCATCCAGTGCACTGGCGCAAAGATTTCTGGAAAAAAAAAAAAAAAAAAACCTAAACGGAAAATGCCAGAGTTTCATGAGTCCCATTAATCAGCACTAATTTGTTGCCTTAAAGTTAATGAACATATACATGTTTAGTCATGGAAACTTGGTCCGCCCCACAATATGAGCATTAGTGTCCTCGCAAACTCCTGCAGGGCAATGCTGAAGCACGGCAGGCATTCGTTAAAGGTTCAACTGATTGCACATGTAATAAGCTCGCTAACGAATGAGGGGGAATAAAATCCTATTTTTAAGTGAGCCTCCCATCTCTACTCTTTTTCCCCTTGGCACCTCTGTTCAGCCCCTTATGGGGGCGAAATCAAATGCTCATCCTGTTCAGCATGGGCAGTCTGTCGTCTTCTTACAGTGCTGGAGGGTAGTCAGGATGTCATGGTTGACGTGATAAAGCCGAAGTCAGTTTTTTTTTTATCTCTCAAAAAAAGCAATGCTACAGATTTCACCCAGAAATCCATACCTGTTTCAAGAATTGCTGCCATGATGACCGCACTCAGCATAGGAGCAATTTTGAATTTGCATACACTTCAGCCTCTATTCAGTCTGAGTGCAATGTATTTCACTTCACTCTCAAGCAATTTGCTTTTCATCTATTTGTATTTATGCACAGAATTGAATATTGTACGGGATTTGCTTAAAATGTGTTATTCAAATTTCACATAAAAGTACACTGCTGGGGGACAGCATGCCAACACATTTACATTTTTGGCATTTAGCAGGTAGATGCTCTTATCCAGAGTGACTTATCCAGCTTACCCCTCTTTAAAAAACACACACAATTCATTTATACTGCTAAGTACTTGCTCAAGCAATTCAGGTTAAGTACCTTGCTCAAAGGTACAAGAGCGTCTACGAATCAAACTTACAGCCTTGGAGTTGTGAGTCCAGTTTTCGAACCATTATGCTACAACGAAACCCTGGAAATGTGGTATATTTGGACAATGTGTGCTCTCTCTCCCATGTGGTAAACACTGCATAAAATCTGGGCGTGCTGGATATCATTTTGATGTGCGACACAAGACGCAGCAGAGATTACCTCCAAATCTTGCCTAGCATTTCCGACGAGTGCTTCTCTTCCCCGCCTCTCCGTCAGTGTTTTGCAGAGCGCTGTGCCGACACTGTTGCTACTATAACCTCAGGGACAAATTGGGAGCCAAATTGAAGTTTTTTTTTCTTTTGTTTTTTTTTTTTTCCCAGAGAGACCAAGTTGATGAATCGCCAGGATTCCGGCTTCGCTGTAGCCATACTGCCGAGCGGCAGACCGTCATTACTCAGACAAAGTAAAAAGGAAAAGTCTGACAGCTGCTTTGCGGGCAGCATTGCCCTGGCTTACGTCAGAGTGGCAGCCTGCAGATATCCCACAGGTGTCAGCAGTGGGTTTTGTTCTAATAAGCCAGCTGCACTTATAGATGCTGGCATAAAGTTATCAGAGATGACTGTCTCGTGAAAATTGGCAGTAAATGCAATTTTATAGCCTCCTGAACGTATAATGAAATACAGCTCGAACGTTGTGTTCTTACCTTCTTTTCACAGACGGTTTCCTCCCCCACTCACATGTGGTAAGGAAATAGGAAATCATACCCTGTCAGAACATATTCACATGTTGAAAGAAAATGGTCTGTTCTTTCACACCGTGTAGCAGGCCTGAAATGGTTGAAGAGGAAACATTTTGCCACACATTAAGATGGACAGCAAATCCTTTACCAGTAGAGACCAGTCACCAGCACTCATATAAATGTACACTGTATTAATGAGTGTGTGTGTGGTTCATGTTGAATTTGCAGGTATAATAATTTGGCCTTTAATATGCATCTGTACATTGCAGAGGCCGAGAGGGTTTCAGGGACCCCTGATGGGCCTGGGCCCTGATGACCTGCCTTTTCCAGCCGCAACATGCAACACATCGTCTGCTGCAATCGAGGTGGTGGGTGGCAGAGTCAGTCACGACTGCCATCTTCCAGAACTGACAGGAGGTATTACAATGATGGGACAGGCTTACAATTCAAATTTGACAATTCAGAATATATGGCAATGATGAATTATGAAAAGGCAGTCAACTGAAAGACATGCAAATGACAAGACAGCATAATTACACAAAGGCAACTTTTTTATTGTTCCATTTCACATAGCTGGCTGGTTGCTACATATGTCAAATTTGCCCAATCCCCTCTTAAAAGCCTTGGAATATAAATTTAAAAGTAAAAGTTGTTAGTTTTAAATGGATAGTGCTGTACCTCTAAATGATAAAAGAGCACAGACTCATCTATCAACAGCAAAGGCTGAAAGGACTGAAACAAAGTGAAGGCCATTACTATAACATCTGAATAAGCTACAGTATATTCTGACATGTAGATGAATTAACGAGGTCGGATTGGCAGAACATCCTTATTTAGTCTCAAAGAGGAGCTATAGCAGAATGAATTCATATTAATTGCATCTGTCTATTCGACAGCTTGACGATGAGCATGCAAGCTCAGGGCTTCTTTATATTAAGCCTGTTGATTCCGGGGGAAGGCAATCATCTGCATTAATGAGATGCCTGAAAGCAGCCCCGGGACCTCATTGGCTGCGATTCGAGTGGGCAAGGCTCCTGCGAGGCTTGCTGTCTGCCACTGATGATTCCTCAAGCAGGCTGCCAGATCCTAGGGTGAGTATTAGTCATGGGTGAACCGCTGCTCTTCCTCTCCAGGGGGAGCCCTTGCGTACAATGCCTAGTTGGCCTCATGGATGCTCCTATCAACCGTCCGCTCCGTCTTTCCTCGCCAAGTTCCTCCACACCAGCTGTTCGCCGAGCAATGTCTCATTTTGTCCTCTGCAGTTCTCTCGTGACCATTTCAGCCTTTTATCTTCTACACAGAACCTGGATAGGTTTGCTGAAGCAGCCTCTTAAATCTGCTCTTCTGCATCTTCTTCTGTTCAGTTAATATTAGGTGTGGCATAACAAAAATCACAGAATTAAAAGAAAGAAAAAAAAAACACAAGTAAACAAGCCACAGAGGAGCCATGCATTTTGAACATGGGCTGAAACTTATGTAACAAAATACTAATATTGGAAATAAGTATAAAAATCTGTGAGGAAAATATAGTTGCTTATTTTAAATGCATTTTCTGTTTAGATTATAGAGTTCAGAAGTGTATGTCATTTATATGTAGATCAAACTATGTATGTCCCCCATCTTTGTACACCAGAAATAAACTAGCGCTCTTAAAGATAATGAAATGTAGAGCAAATTTTTAATGATGGAGATTCTGTAATTAACACTAAATCTGATGAACAGGGTTTCTGGTCTTGCCCAAGGGGTGTAAAGTGACATTGCAGAGTAATAAAAGCGAACTAATAATGGCCAGTAATTTCTGGAAAAGGAAAATGTGATAAAGCTATGGTTCTGTTTGATTTCCCCCATTAAGAAGGTTTATCAGTTATGTTCTTAATTAAATGTGCACTAATGAGAGAAGGCCTCTGAGGAGGGGACAGTCTCAAGGGCCTCAATGAAGTCAAGCAAATAGGAAATGAGAGGATTATGATTGGCTGCCGCAGCCATCTACAACCAGTCACATCGTGCTGAACTGAACGCAGAGCAGACATGACCTACATCCATGCTACAATTAAAAATGGCACGGGTTAAGGTTTTAACAATGACATGTAAACTGTAGTTTTAGTAACTGAAATTATCTGCTGCCATTTTCACTTCAGACTGACTTATAAATACTTTCCTCATACAATGTGGTCTCATACAGTCATACACAAATGCCAGTCTATTTTGTAAGATGTATCTCGTCTTTTGCTCCAAAACAAAACAATCTACTGAAACTGTTTACTTATTATACCAGCTCATACTGTGTTCTCTGTAACAATGTTATTGCAATTATATGGTGGCGTAATGAAGAGTTTTCCTAAATCAACACTCTTCTGTGTGTGTGTGTGTGTGTGTCATTTCTTTAAGTAGGGTCAAGTTTTGTTTAAGTATGCCCTAAATTATATCTTAGTGAGCTAACTTTCACCACTGTATCAAGCTTTCAAGATTTCTTATGGAGAGAAGGTACCTAAACTGCATTGCTGTGGACATGTTTTTCTTCTAAAACGGGTTGAAACCCTGATCCTGGAGACCCACAGGCGCTGCTGGTCTTCATTGTTATTCTGCATTTAATTAATCAATTGAAGCAGTTGATCAGACAGTTAACACACTTCACCCGGTTACTAGGGTCTGAATTGGATGATTTTTTACTTGAAAATAAAAACCAGCAGAGCTTGTGGCTGTTTAAAACCAGCTTCGCAGATCCATGTTCTAAAACCAAGCCAACTTGTAGCATCAACAATAAAAACCTTTATGCTTTAAATAGCCAAAACTGGGACCTGTAACTAACTAACCTGTAACCAACTTCCTCATGCTGACAGTGGAAAAAAATACTGCATCAGTGCTGAAAGTGTTGCATCAGGAAAGTGCAAGCAAGCAATGAGGGGGTGAGGGCTGTTCTGAGCTGTCCAACCTGTCATCAAATTTTTATGAACACCATGCAATAGAGTCCTGTCTGTCAAGCCATTATATTCTGTGGTCAATATTTACTCAAATATCTGTACTCAAAAACGACTTTCTCTTAACTATTTTCAAATTCCACTGAGGCTGAAACTGTCCAAGAGGTTGCTGTTCCACTCAACAAGTTGTATGATATTTAATATGAAGTGTGTTTTCAGTTTTTAATGAGGTTTTGTTCAAATTGACACTGCTGTGATTCATTTATAATGAATACATATCTCTGCAATGCAATCATTTACACATGGTGAACAAACCTATTTGACTGATATGTTCAGAGACAGTTTAAAATGTTTGTCTGTAAACAATTGACAATATATGACTTGCAGAATGTTTCAAATAAACAAGTGCAACGACTGTTTGATGCAAATAACTAGTTTATTCCTTGTATTTCACTCATATCACAGTTCCACCGGCTATTGAAATAGCCCAAAGTGACACTTTCTGCTCTATACCTGAGGCTGTAAATACAGAGACACACTAAATCATAAGGGATTTACAATGGAATTGCGGTTCACCAGTTTTGAAAGAAAGCCAGGAGGGAGGATAGCTGCATTGATTAATAATAAGGTTCTCCAGAATTACCCTGTGTGATGATCATTGGCTTCTATCCATACTATCATCAGGATTTAGCAGGCAATGAAATAATGGTTAGTGGCCGAAGTTGCCAATGAACTGTAACTCACCCACTCGCTCAACTGCTGAACTCCAGCAAAACAGAACATAACAAAACAAAAAAATTGCTATGTGTGAACTGCATCAGTCAAATCGACTCTAAGCGTGCCGAAAGGTCCCAAAAATAACTCAGTTGCAAATTGACAAATTAAAGTAATTTTCTTAGCCAAGCTAGCTGCTGCTGACAGGAGGCCAATCATTTTTGTACGCAAGGCCATTGGCCTGTAGTGATTTAAATAGCTGCACAGTGAAAAGCCATGTTTCACAGACCAACTGGTCTTTTTCCATATTCCCAGCTAGATGTGGTAGATCTTTTCCTTTTAGAGGAAGGCTCTACACAACTCTGGGTGGTCTTCATTAGTGTCTGACTTCGTTCTGCTACACTCGCACAGACATGGGAATAATTGCCCTTGTGACAAGCCAATGAATGAATTTAGATATTTTTTTAAATTTTTTTTTTTTGCAGGCTCCTGGTGCTCCACATGCTTTGCCAGAGTAATACATGTATGACACCCTGTGCTGTCAGGATATTGCTTCAGATCATCTAAAGGCATAACAGCATGCAAGTAACAAGGGGTGTCAAATTTTATATTCTATATCAAAAGATATAATGCAACACTTCGCAATATATAGGAAAATATATAAATTATGGCCACTTTTACATATTGCAGTGTTTGTTTGTTTTTTTTTATAAATTGTGAAATTATTGTATTTTTAGTATGAATGGCAGTAGATTCCATTTCCTTAAAAGACAACAGTTGTGGGGTGTTAATTACCACCATGGCCTCAAATGAGCTTCCTTTACTGCTACTCATGCTAGCTGCAATTTCCCCCAAGAAACCAAAATGATGAGACTTTGTACAACACTGTACCTCATCTGCAAGTGTAGAGAAGGAATTTGTTGTGTCCTGTGCATATCTGCACTTTTTAATTGAAGCAAACAGAAACTGTCTCTGTTTGGAAATTACATCTGCACGTTAGCAGCATCATTGCAGAGGGTGCTGAACGGTAATTATGTATCTTTTATGGTAGGCTATGCTTGTTCTGATACATTTTAAATGGAAAGGTTTTTAGCCCTCTGGGTTAAATACCGGTGCATAGATCTAAATTGGAAGGGGAGAATTGACGCAAAGTTTCAACACAGAAGTGTTATGAACACTGTGAACATCATGTGAACAAAGTTTCAGATTTCACATTTTGCCACGTTATCATGTGTTTGGGTTTGAAGCACTGTTTTGTGTAAAGTAGAGATGGGTGTGGTTAAATGTGTAACCATGTCCACAAAAAATCATTATCCGGTTTTAACAGATTTAATGAAAATTAAATGCTTTAAAAGTAAAATGGGAATTAATTAAAAGCCTTGACATCATTTATTATTATTATTATTATTATTATTATTATTATTATTAATAAGATATTTTTGGAAAGGACTGCAGACTAAAATATGCTCTTTGACCCAGTGATCTATGGGTTTCTTAACCAAGCCCAGCACAACTGACAAGGAGAGGCTGGTTGAGTTACAGAGTTAGCTGAACAGGCTAAGACTGAAACAGGTCCTGGAGGTAGAAAAACACTGGAACAACACCGTTTCAATGCTAGAGGGTCTGTTCGGCCAGCGGGACCTCTGCACTTGACCTGAACACAGAGCCTACTTCCTTAGACCCAGTGGAGGGTCAGAACATCCAGCACTTTGGAGTGTTGTAACCATTCCACCAGGCCACAACAGATACGCTGTCGGACGAAAGATGAGTAACAGGATCAAAGGTCATCCCACTGATCTGAATGCTCCAACGTGGAGATGACACAGAAGCAAGCACCCAATACAGCTGCAGAGTTGGCAACAAACCTCCAGCAGTTCCTCAATGTATAGTGTGGAACAGATGAGTCCATACAAGGTCTGGCTCTCTCCACTCTGTTGGACCCTGTTGGATTAAAGATCCTAGTCTTCGGGAACAACAACAGTACATCAAGAGGTAATTAAAATTCTCACCTTATAGCATGCCTCTGCAGCAGATGGCGCTCTGCACCAAACACCAGTCCCAACACCATCCACATTATGGTCAGCATCGCCTCCAGCACCATCTACATCCAAGTAGAGTACAGCTCCAACTCTAATACCTAGAACTCAAGAGGCTGTGGAAGATGTTTCACATGCGAGTCACTGCAACGCAGCATATTCACAGCGGCCCTGCAGATGCTACTGTGAAGGTTCAGGGATATCTTGTTGATGCTTACCTGCATAGACCAAAAAGCCCAATGCAATAATGGGCCAGGCACTCAAACATCTAATCCCACCTGTTCTAGCTGTTCAAGTAATGGATTTCTATTCCTTGGTATGCCAGTGAACAAATTTAATGGTGACTAATGTTTATAAATGGGTCTAAAAAACTTGCCTCCCACACTCACCTTTATATAGTGTGGCAGGAAACGTCCCCAAACGAACTAATTTGATTTCACTGAATTTCATTGTCACTATAATGAACAGAGATCAGTCAAATATCTTTCAGGCATTGCCCTGAATTCCCCAGCTGCAAGTGGAGCTGAGCACCATTAAATATAGACCTTTTGTTCATAAATGCAAAATGGAACAGATCAGCTGTGAAATATTTGCTCCTCACACCCAGCTTTATTTAGTGTGGCGGTAGGAAATCAACCAAGCTTTAAAACAAATTAGTTGGCACAATTAATTATTAGTGCTATCTGCTAGGGCTGGGCAATTAATCAAATCCATGTTGAAATTGCAATTTGAACACGTACAATTTCACAATTGTAAAAGGCTGCAGTTTGGGCCTTTTTTATTCCCCTTTACGCTCAATAAAATAAAATGGAGAGAAGGAGACGTGTCTGGTTTTTGGAGAAATGTGTTTGTCATGCACCGTACGTGTACTACAGAGGCTGACCAGTCAGAAGTGCCCCCCTTGAATAGGTAGTATAAGGGTGGGTAGAGCGAGAGGAGACATGCAGGAGAGGAGTCACTGAATCATAAAAAAGAGTGCTGCGCAAGAAGAGAATGTGAATTGAAATGAAGACTTGGTGCAAAAAAGTGTGGTCTGTGGTATGGCTTTAGGATGGCAGACACTACGCTACAAACAGTTGTCATGTAAAAAATGTCTTTTAGTTGCGGCAACAACGTGGGACAACACAACACAATTATTTCAACACCGTGAGCAGCACCACAGAAAATTATATTATGACTATATTATAGTGAAGAAGTCAACTCAGCAAATTAGTAAAAGCACTTCCCAAACTCAGGCCCAATGAGCCAGTAAACAAATGTTGCCACAGTATGTTTCAGAATGATAGCAATGCCTACACAAACATTCATTACTTGTGCATTTGTAAGAGTAATTCCATGTGACAAGAGCTCCCAAAGACATTAACCAAATAACCAAAGCTATGACTGCCAAATGTCACGCTTTTGGCATGAGGCTCATGCTTTCAGGCCCTGTCTCACGCTTTCATGCTAGCACATGTCACAGGAAATAAGAAGACCGCAACTACAGACAAGCTGCTCCCTGATTAAGCAAATTGTATATCAGCGAGCGAGACAAGGTGGGAGGTTTCATAAACATTACAGAGAGACTGTGAATCGGCTGCCTTTGTTTAACACTGCCCACCTCCCACCCCACCATTTCCAGCCATTAACACAACATTGGCAGAAAGATGATACTTGACTTTAGCTAGCTAGCTAGCTAGCTTGTGGAGCAGATGTTCTGTTTTATTATGGTAAGGTAGCACAAAAGTATGAAAGCAAGTAAGGTGAAAAGCTGAGTAGATAGTTGCTGAAGACTAAGGTAGTTTGTAAGAATACCCTCAATAATGATGTGACTTTACCAAGTGGACAGTGAAAATAGATTAATGCTGAGCCATAATCTGATCATGGTAGATTGCTTATCGATTTACAGATGATAGTTTGCTATCAATATTAGTATGTAGTATGCATTTGTTGTTAGGTCTAAGGTGTGCCATTTTTTATTATTGTTTTTAACACTTCACAGTTCCTGTATGGAGTTCATGTTAAAGTGCTTTATAGAAAGTTAATTGTTACGGCCATTATTTTAGGTCTTAAATTTCTCATATATTTTTATTTAAAATGCTGTAAAAGGTGATGAGTGCATCCACATAATGGGTGACTTCTCACAATTGTAAAAAAAGAAAAAAAAGAAAAAGAAAAAAAAAAGGTGCCACTGTATTAAGCAGAAAGCAATAAATGCACTGAAGCAATTAAGAAGGAACTTAGTCTACCAGAGAATGCAGTCATTACAGAATGCCAAACTAGATGGGGCTTCAGCCACATTAAGATAGGGAGGGTACTGAGGCGTCAAAGGGAAAAGACAGAAAGGGAAGGACACAAAACTCCCCAAATCTGTAAGCAAAGCACTCACCCCACTCTTTGAGTTTATGTATGCTCTTTTGGGTGAGTAGTGCACAAATATTTTACATGGAGCCAGTTCATTGGCTTGACACTTCAATCCTGGCAATTGAGGAAGGAGATAGACTTGAGAAATGTCACTCATAATAGCCTATTGTTTTGTAATAACAGGGGGGAAAAGTCAGAGTTTGTAGTTTACTTTCCAGCCAGGAGTAGCTATCAAGACCATAAAATAAAATACTGTTTTGAAACTCTATAAACTGCAAAGGCTTGCATGCTGTAGACAAAACCATCAAAATTAAGTGGAAATTGCAAACAGAATTAAGCCTACTCAACATGAAATAAACAGGGTTAGTCTCATAAAGACCACAAAACATTATCTGTTAGCCCATGAACATTAAACGATTTATTAACTCTTTTACGGCATCTTCATCATAGTAACATGATCATAATCTTTATTGTGAATAATTTTCATACATTTATTTTACAGATTCTACCTGTATATACATGTTGGGCACAATTAGACTCTAGCGCTGTGCTGTGCATGATTTTAACCAGGCCTGAAAGATTCATCCAAGATTTCTGATCATTAATATTTTCCTTTCATTGTAGAATTCTGTATTGACACACGCTTTTTGGATTTGCTCCATGAGTTAAGTACTTGTTAGTGGTATAATAGAAAATGGAGGCTCTGTTTGGTAGCTTTGTGTACCTGTGGTGATGATATTGAAATGGGTATATAAGACTGACACAGCCAACTTTCTAACAAAGGCAATAACGCGTGACTCTTCCAGCAGCGTTATAGTTATATCTAATTCTTTTGATACAGATATTCTAATAAAACCAGATTTCCCAAGACGCATTCATAATGCTTCTTGTTTATGACCTCCTTGCAATGTTTTTTTTTTTTTTGTAATTTCATAAGATCTACTTCCTAGAGTAGCTATATTGAAAGTCAAGTTAATAAAAAGGCTGAACGTTTATTTAAAGGACACGGTTTCCCGTCGTCCTTATTCTACTCATTGTAACAAAAGGGGAGATGTGGGCCTGAGAGGAGCAGTTTGGTGCAGTGATTTATTCAGTGGGATAACCGGGGCTGATGGCAGAATTAATGCACTTGTCAAGGGAAGGAAGGGAGAAAAATCTCCAGGCCGAAAGGCAGCCGGGAGAAGAGGGGGGGAGCCGATTGCCGAAAGGCTGTGAGTTGTCACTCTGGTTCAGGGAAGAGATATTTCCTTTCCTCGAAGCGTTAACCAGAGCCGGAGGGGGCACTGCACGTTTAGCGTGCGCGGCTCTCAAATTCACACATTGCAACAATTACAACAAATTTGCTTTATTTTCAGGAAGGTGGAGACTGAAGAATAAAACACACACAGTTTGTATGAACGACTGATTATTCTCCTCTGTTGGGGCGTTTTAATGGGCTTATTTCACAAGATAGCTACGTAGACCGGATGTCGGGTTCACTTTCGACTGGTGCTGGGGAAGCCCTGTATCTCCTCAACACCTTGTAGCCCTTGTCGAGCTTCGACTGCTTCACATCACCCTGAAACTCGTCAACAGTGCGGACAATGCCCAGAGTGATGTGAGGGTCTGGGAAAACACACGACCCACAGTTTCCAAGTTATTTTTGAGTTATTTATTTTTCATTTTGAAGGTACACGGACAGAAGAAAGGCTAGTGTGTGTAGGCTAGCTCGCTATCATGGTAGGTGGATCACGGAGGTTAGCTACTGTGTAACTGAGCATAAAAGCCCTCCATATCCCCACAAAAAGTAAATATGGCCCCTTGCCTAGTAAGTATCTTAGTAAATTACAGCACTAGTCATTTTCTTACGGTACGTAATTTTTTTTTTGTCTATATAATTTTATCTTCTCTTATTTAAATTTTGATCCTTGACTTCTGCTCCTTTGCAGTATTTGTGTCATACCAAGAGTGCTCTGTTGGCCAGGTGTTGGCCAAGCATGTTCTTTGGCTTGGTTCTTTCAATGACTCTGAAGTTTGTACGTCCACTGTCAAAGGAATCATTTGTGCTTTGCTCCAATCTTTTGAGAATTCAGAGAGATATACTCCAACTTAGTGCTTAATTTTTACTTTTCTTTTAAATGGTCATCTATCTGTTTAATGCCCTCCCTTCGCATGCATGCAAGCAAGCAATTAAACAAGCAAATCTCAGTTTCAGCACTTGAAGGAATCAAGAAGCCGTTATTGAGCTCATAAACTGGCCATTATCTTTACAGCCGGAAAGACTTGAATTTTGATGGATCAATTAAGTCCTTAAAATATTTTTTATGTAGCTGTCTGTTTATCTTGCTTCCAGAACCAGACTTGCCAGTTCTCCCAAATGATGGTAAATGTCAAAATGGCGACTTACCTTAATTCGCCATTTTGAATAACATTCTCTCCCCGAGTGAAATTATTCAAATATGTGCATTAAATCTGCTACTGTGTTTTACCTAGTCTTACAAACTAAATCAGGTGCATCAGCCAAAATGTGAATTTACAAATAAAGCAGACCCATATACTATATAGTAAGAAAAAATCAGAAGCAGTGGATCATGAAAGACATATTGCTAATAAAATGGTAAATATCCATAGTGCTAATATAATATGAATGTTTTGGTCAGAAACAAACATAAGTACCTGTACACATCGAGTGTAACATTTTTATCTTGATCACTTTGGGGAGACATAGACATTAAGGGTAAATAAGACATTACAGGCAAGACACAACCAACAAATGGATAGCACTAAAACATGGATACAGACATCAATTTCAGTGAACCTACCAAGACTGAGATTGTATATTGCATACACATATCTGGATAACTTCAACATGCACAACATAAGTAAGTATATTGCAAATACATATTACATACAAATAGATGTTGCATCCAATATACTACATTTGGAGTAGAATCAGTTTATAAGATACATTGAAAGAGGAAAATACTTTTTATCCCACTCGTCACCAATCCTTGTATTTATACATTCTGTGAATTAGTTGAAAAAGATTGAGGTTTCACTTGACAGTTCTCAGCAGAAATATCTAAATCCGGAATTGCAAGCCTCTTATTGCCCTGAGCGAAAAGTGTGGTGTCATTTGTAAACCAGCTGATAAGGATGGCGGTTTTGCACTGATCATCAAAATGGATTGTGAAAATGAGGTCATTACAGCAGCCTAATGAAATGTTCCATTAAATTGAGTAAAGAGCTAAAGGGTTTCAAGGAAGAACTGGGTTCATATTTGAGAAATTCTCTTGCTGCAGGGCTCATCTTCTCATTCTGAAATTAAAATTTTCATGAACCGTCGTCCCAATATTCCTATGATGTTAAATGTGGGAACTCAGTTTTCCAGCAAATTCTGGTACTTGCATGGACTTATTTATTTTCAAATGTTATAAGGTTAATAATGTGAATCATTATTAGAAAACATGGAATCGCCATGATTTATCTGTCGTGCTTATCAGAAATTTAATTAGTCGGCTAATTATAGGCTATTAAACTGTTGTCTCTGTTGTGGTTGTTCCTTTAGCTAGCTTAAAGCTAACGTAAGGCTATATGTGGAGTGATAGAGCTGCAAAAACTTGTGTTACTTTTCACCTTCCCGGCTAAGCTTCTTTGACTTGTTTTAGCTTGTGCTTATAACTCTGACATTCAAACTCATACTCCACTGATAGTCCACAGATTACAGTTTAACATAAGATATGTTATGATTAATGCAGAATTAAACCCAAGATGGTAACTGAAAAATAACAATGACGTAAAAAAAAATTACCCTCGTAAATTTGTACATTTGTACACAAAACAACCACAGCTGTGGAATGGCAGGAAATAAAATGTAAACCTGTAACTATAACATAGGTAAAATCTGTGATATTATTGCTTGCAATTCAATGTTACAGTGTAATTATTCCAAAAATCCTGCTTATCTGGTCATTATTGGCATCAAGGGTATGTTAAACTACATAAAAAGTATTTTCTTTTTCCTCCAAAAATTTCATTGTCATGGTTCTTCAAGTTCAGTTCAACAGAAAGCAGAATGCATTCCAGTAACTACCGAGGTTCCAAATAGTTACGGATGGTTCCTGTACTGTTTGGTCCATTACTCTGCAATGGAAAAGGGGCTTTACTTTTAGAAATGTATATCAAACTTACCTGATACCAAATTACATTGGCACTTGATTAATGATTTCCAAACCTGGTGAATCAATTTTTCATTACTCTTGGAAAATAAATCTCAATTTTATCCACAAACCTTTGATATAAGTTAAGACAAAAGTAATCCTGTGCACTCAAACTACAAAGTAAGCTTTAGCCAATACAAGTCTCCCATTTTTGTACCTTTCAAGTCTGAATGAATCAAACTAATTTTATGTTAAAATGACTGCAGCTAGTCTTGAAAAACCGAGATAATTTCAGATCATCTCAAAAAGACACTTAATCAGAAAAGATGGCATAAAGTAAATGAGCCTCTATTAGTTGTCAGAGTAACCATTTTTAATGTGTCCATTTAAATGCAAATTTGAACTTTATGACCCTTTCTGAGTGGCTGTGTGGATTGAAATTGTACTTCCCCTTTGAGATGCATCTTCTGTCTATGTACGCAGAATGTGCTTGGAATACAGGTCTGTAAAATCACAAATACGTGTGTGGGGGTACACAAATGCACATAGATACGGTGTACACACACTAGGTTTCACATGCATACACCTCCCCACCCTTTTTTTTGCAACTCCCCCTTAATTAATCCTGATGACTTACAGCAAGAGGAAATATCTATTACATAAGGCAACCAGAAGTGGCTGCTAATTGCATGTTAAGACTTTTGGCACAGATATTCACAGTGTGTCAAGCATTTTACACCAACCAATATTCAATTCAATATTCGCCTCACTGCAAGAAGGTCCTGGCCTGGGCCTTTCTGTGTGTTTGTATGTTCTCCTTGTGCGTTTAGCCCAAAATCGCCCTTTGAATGCCACAAAAACCTGGTCCTATTGAGGTCCGTTCTATTAGGGTAAGTTGCATCAGATATCTAGAAAACTCTAGCGATCATAGCAAAACTCTATGGATGGATAGATAGCATTCTGGGTAAGTGGAAAAATAGATTTTACTATATTTCATTTTTGTGTGAACTGCCCCTTTAAGTAATGTGTGCAGTTGTATTAAATGCCAGCTTATTTTTCATGTGTATCCTTTGTCAGACCAGCACCTGGCAGACCCATGTACCTGCAGCTTCCAGATGGAGAACAATCATTTGTTACCCCCCCCTCAATCATCCTGTTGTGTACTGCCTGGAAGGGTTTTTAATTATTATTATTTTGTGGTCCAAAGGACTGAATTTAATACATAAATCATTCATATTTGCTTCACTGCATTGTCTATAGCATGTCCCAGTTCCTTTTTACTAAAATACAAAAATACCCAGTTCTCCAAATTCTGTTTTCTGGTTATTGACCATGAACATTTGAGTGAAATTTTGGCTGGAAGGAAATGACTGCAATCATCTTAAAAGCTCTTCTATGTATTCATTGTCAAGGTCAATGCTTCTTGCTCCTGGGTACCTGCTGTGTGCTGGTCTTTGTTCCATAATTGTAACCCCTGAATTGTAATGAGTTAATTGTTAGATGTCAGAACAATGATTTACCCTCTTAAAACACATGTTAGAAATGGCAATGCATGCCATGCAGAATAAATGTCCTGTGTTCCCATCCAAGGACTTAATGGGTAAGTGAATACTTTCATTTTCTCTAATGTACTGTATAATTTTTTTTTTTAAACTACTGAGACTACCCTGGTGTAATCAGAACTGGCCTGTAGAAGTGGCATCAAACAGGTAGAAAATTATCAGCTATAAAGGTTTCAAAGGCCAACTGTTTTTGTATGCCAACATTTGTAAAACAAACCAAAAAAAAAATATACGACATCTCTATAAGTGATAAACATTAACAACCTGCAAGACAGCACCCTTAGTGGTCACATTATAGTCACATTCCAAGACATACATCCATGCACACCCATGCATGTTCCAAGACATACATCCATGCACAATAGATGAATGCTGGTGTCAGAAGAGACTTTGGTCCAGGAGGTGCCCAGGAAGCCTGACAGATTCCTGGTGGACAACAGGAGGGATGCTAGTGGGTATAGAAAGGTTTGTTAAGAACCACCTTGCGCTTGTCTTTCAAGCATGACTTTCTGGGTCCTTCTCACGTCTTCCAGGGCCAAGAGCTGTTCCTGTCTCTGTTTTAACATGAGCCACTGACTGCTTCTTTTCTGTATTCAGATTCTGTATAACGTGAAGCTCTTAGGGGTGACCTTCATGGCTTCTGGACTGGGAGTAGGGAGGGAGGCCTCCACCATGTCCTGGGGAAATCTGGAGGTGGATTTCACAGCCACTTGCAGTGAGCTCCTTGTCCTAAACTCAACAGTTCTCCCCGTATTCTTGAATATAGAGTGTTTCCCCCAGACAGAGCCACCAGTAAAACCATCATTAGGCTGGCTTTTTGCTTTGTCTGGGGAGAACCTTGGAAAAGAAAGATGGCAGTTGGCTAAATTTCTGCCTGTAATGGTCCAAAATACTCAGGATGAAAAAGGCCTATGGCCTTTGTCAGTCACTACACCACTCCCTTCTTGCTGAGAGACTTTGCTTGCAGGATGGTATTTCCCAAGTCTGGGCTGCCCTTGTGCAGGTATAAAGACATAATGGCCTTTTTCGATTCAACCAAGATATTACACTGCACCCGACCCTGGAAATGCAAATTATACAGTTCATTAGCCAACAAACAAAGTGTCGTGGATGTCTGCACACATCTTCACCACAAGGCAATGTATGTACAAGTGACACTTAGCCTTGACCAAAAGCTGCCCCATGGATGCACTGACATAGAACATGTTTACCATCTGTTCTGGGAGTGCTCTGTGTTCAGACAGGTCTGGGGCCGTGCCTCCTGGAGCATGTTGCTGCCAAAGTCCTCCCCGATGACTGAATGCTTTGTCTATAGCAGGGGTACTCAAATCTGGCCCTCGAGATCAGCAGTGCCGCTGGTTTTCATTCTTCCCCTCTAATCGGGGACTGGTTTTAACCTGATGCAGCAGGTGAGTGTAATGTCTGGCTAATCAGTGACAGGATCAGACTATAGACCATCAGGCAGAAGAGATAAGCAGCAGTATTACTGACCTTGAGAGCCAGATTTGAGTATCCCTGCTCTTTAGTCCACCTGGAGGATGCAAGTCCAGCAGCTATGGAAGATCTTGAATGCCATCAAGCAGATTTGGTGGGAAAGCAACGTAAAGGTCTTCCAGAAAAAAAAGGATCTCTTTTTTTGCACTAACTTAATTTGCACAAACGAGCAGCTGTACCTAATAAAGTGGCCACTTCTATTTATTCTCATTTTAGATAGATAACCTATTAAAATACATTTTTATACACTCAGCCCTTAAATAAATAAATTAACGCTTTAAATTCCTTTTGCACTTCTCTTAAATCATGCTCAACTGAATGCCCCCTAAATTTCAACCTTCTGGGTGAGAAGTGGGAAGGGAAACCATGGAGTCTCTTTAAAACTACTGCGGGAACAGGATTAGCCACTGATGTCATCACTGAACTTGACTGGCAAAAAAAAAACGGAAATTATGATATTAATGATAATGATGGTGGGATATATCCTTTAATTTTGTAGCATTTATTTAAAAGCAGTCCTACAGAACATTAGGGAGTTATACTATTATTAATCAGTGATTACTTTCATGTAAATTGCCTTGGTTTATGAATGTTTCAAGAGATGATTTCAAAGACAAGATGAGGTCATGGAAAAATACATTTTGTGAAGCTGATTATATGACAGTGGTGTACTGCTGTACTGGTCTACCACTCCCCTCCCAGTAGAACAGGTCTTTTTTTAATTTATACAGTTTTCGCTATATAGAGGTACTAATTTGATATTATTTGTAAGGTTCCTCTCAATAAAACAGAGAAATCAACTTTAACACAAGTATGACAATATGACACTGATAATATTGTGCACCTCTTGTAAATATGATAGCATATGTTTGCATAATTAAATTGATTTATTTTAAAATGACGTTTCCCCTTTCTCCCTAATTTGTAATGCCCAATAATGGCCATGGTGTCATCCTCATCGAAACCTCCGTCATTGATTCAGGAGAACCCAGTCAACTCTGCGCTTTCCTGAAAATTTCTGTAATGTCGTCACTGTATTGTGCATGTTAGAGCCAACAAGTCAGGCTTCCACAGGTATGAGCTAGAGCAGGACCATCCTGTGGGTTTTCACTCCACCCCTAACAAAGCACACCTCATTCAGCAGCTTTTGAGCTGCTAATTAGTATAATTAGCTGTGCCAAATTAGAGCGGAAATGAAAACCTGCAGGATGGTACATCTCCCGGAACAGGGTTGGGCAGCCCTGAGCTGGAGGGAGACAGTCAACAGTCAAACCGCGAACACCCAACCGACCTGGAGACGTAGCAGGTACGCTAAGAGAGGTACGCTATTAAGACATCATCCCAGCCAGCTGAAAACCTCCGCTGGGCAACACCAGTTTTGCATAGCCCTCAGGGGCTGCCTGCCAAGGTTGGCACTAACATGGTCCAGATTTGATGCTAGACCATTAGGCTAACCCATGCACATCAACAGTGTGTGGATGTAACAGGAAGAGTCACCCAGCAGCCCAAATAGTTGAATTTTTAAGGAAGGAATATTTGAAAGTCATTGCAAATTCACAGCTCTAAACCTAATAATAGGTTTTCTGGCCAAAATATCAAAGAAATAATTGCATGTAAATACCATTAATTAAACAAATGCCATTAAGTATTGTCTTAATAAAAACATGCCCACGGGAAATCTATTTGTTTGTACTATTTGTGCATGTACACTTCAGGTGAAATTTTAATGAACAGAACATATTCACACAGAACACATTTTCAGAGCTCAAATCTTTGAGCAGCAACTGGATATACCAAAAGTATTTGCCATGTGAGCATTCTTTCAAGAATAGGAAGTTTAAGACTTGGCAAAAGTAATTCTGCTGCTCAAGCAATATTTTGTCCAGTTATTTAGTGTCTTGACACTCTTGAGTGCCTTATTAAGCGTTCACATATCTCCAGAGATATGAAGGTTCATACCTCTTGCAGCTTTGGTTGCAAATCTTCAGAATTACCTTTAAATCTTTAAACGTAGTAAGACAACCACCACCAACAAACACACACACACACACACACACACAGCAAGCAAGAATAAGCTGTTAAGGAAGGGGATTGGGTAGTGGGTAGGGAGATATGCTGCAACTGGAAACTCCTGGCAGCGGCAGATGTTGCCGCAACTTTTTTCTTTTTATTCTTTAATTCTTTTTTAATTTCATTAGAGAACCACATACAATCTTATCTGACAACAGAAATAAAAAAGAAAACACAAGTACAGATTTCCTTCAAAGCCAGTAGTATTGGCATCTGGCATACATTGTACTATGCTCCCTGGTGACACTTCGGACGGTACTATCCCCTGTGACCAGGGCTTTCTCAGAGGTGTGTTACTGACTAAGCAAAATTGATTAGATTGATTGAAACCTTTATTTACATCTCGGAAAACAGACTGAGGACAAGCCCTCATTTTCGACGGTGCCAAGTTACGTAAAGAACAAGTAAATAAAAATTTTTTAAATTACAAATGTGAGTTTGGCGGTGCTTAGGGGCCCAAGGCTGAGGGCTGTTTACTTTGTACCTTGACAATATTGCCCTGCTGGGGGGATGCTGGCAGGGAAGAAATACAGCCTTGCTGTAGCTAGCATCCAGATCAGGTACAGGGGCGTATATCAATACCTCACTCTCCTCAATATGCTATTAAATGTGAATATGGGTCTCTAACTCAGCTACCTTATGCACCAATTCTTGTTGCTCTAGACTAGCCTCGTTGCACTCCAAATGACATATGCCTGCAGTGGATGCCATCACCACGTTGATGTGATAAATAAATCTAAGGTCCATTGAAGGTTCATAGCTTGTAGTCCTGTGTCTGGCCAGAGTTTGGATGAGAAAAGAATGAGCATGTACAGTAAAGTTTTATGAATGGGTGAGTCAAAAAAGAATTTGATAGACAATGCGAAAAGGGAAAACGAAGTTCAGCAGCAGTAGATAAACAACCCACACCACATTCAAATAGCAAACCATTATGAAGCATCAATTGCAAGTCATACTCTTATTATTTATAATTTGGTGTTCTTACTAATCAAGAGGATTAGAGGAAACTGAGCAGCAGTGAAGGCTGTGAACAGTAAACAATGTACTGCTTTACACTGTTCAAAGAAGATATGCTGCTACCATTAAGTATTGGAGAATGACTTGGCAGGCACACATTCTTTTATGTATATTTGTCTCTTTCTTCACTTTCACATTCCATTAGTCTAGTCTAGTCTATTTAGCTAGTGGGTAACAACATCTGCCTTCAACCCATAATTCATGGCTTAGTTTGTCCAGTATCCTGTAGTTAGACAGAATTGTGTTCTCACTAGTAATGTCATTTTGAGGGGGGAACCAAGAATGCACTTTTCAGATAGACTATGGTGCAGTTGTTTTGCACATACCCGTGTGAAAATTGAGTGTTTTCATCTGCCCAAATGAACCACACCAATGGGGCAAACAAAGTAAAGTTCATAAATCCAAATTAGGCGTAAAAGCCACCTTAAGGGGAATGCCATTACTGTACAGAGAGAGACTTTGCATTGCATTTTGCATCTTGAACTTCTGGAATTGACAAAGTCAGTAATGGCACTGGAGTGAGCAGGGTTGTGAGAAGTGTGTTGGTGAAATTGATAAAATGCTGAAACCCACGTATGTGGAGGAAAGTTTTTCTTTCTACTTTAATCCCCAAAGGACAGTTGTGGTAACCACTGGAAACAATTCAAACTATGCTGTGAAGATGCAACTTTGGACAGAGGGAGGACACTAATGGGACTATGGAGCTATGGACCTAAAGCTTGCAATAATATGTTCCTAACGCCTGAGGCAGTCGTGAATAGTTAGAGCTCAGCGAGTGAAGACGCACAGTCATCAGAAAAGAAACATAACCTATTTCAGAGCTTCAGAAGGATATGCCAGGCTTGTTTCTCACAATACCAAAACATGTAACACAGAGACTGAACAGACAAGGTCAGCACTAAGAGGTAGAACGCAACCGATTGGCCATGGGGGGAGTAGACACATGATGTAATATAGGTGGCCCAGGAGGGACAGGAACTCACACGCCATACTATGGGAGCTCAATATATATTTGGAGAGCAGGGTCAAAATTCAAACCAGCTTCTTCTGGAAGAGGTAAGCTTGGAACAGCAGTGATGACTAAAGCATTGAGAAATGTGAAAGGAAAGGCCTGAATCTTTTTTTCCTCAGTTCAGGGAATATTAAGCTTACCAAAAATGTGACCATAGTTGTCAGCCCTGTAGCTGGTGAGAAAAGGGGGACAAAAGAGTTAAATTGTCCAGGAAAATTTAATTTATGACACCGCCTCACTCTGAATAGATGTCAGTAATATCCATTCCTCTCTCAAACACCACTGTGAAACTATTATCAATGCCATCGCTAGAAACAAAGGGCACACTGACTGAGTGATTAATAAATTCCCCCACCTGTTTTCTCCAGATGGATGAGCTGTGAGGGCTGGGATGTTTGACTTTTGTTCGCTACATGTGGGAAGATGCTATTCATGAGGATATTTTGTTATCTCACACTTTCCAAGCAGGAAACTGTTCAGGCTATGTTCCCTTTGCTACATAGCAACATGGAGGACAGTCAGATTCCATGGGATCTGAAGGTGGGATTTTGCACAAACTCAGGACTCAGTCTGTGGTGGGAAGGAGAGCAGGCCTATGCTCTCTAATCACGAATGTGGTTCTCTCTTCATTGCATGATACAACACAAGTAACTGGTGGCCCAGGAACTGAGTGCAGCACTTGTACTGCAGCATTGTAAAATACATCAAGCGAGCACACATTTGCACAAAAATGTGCAGATATATGGTAAGAGCACAATCTTCTCCTGCTTCACCCAGACAATGTTTAGTTGCTGAGGGTAAAATACTGAGAGATGAACCATAGGAATTTGTAATGGATGTAACAAAAAATAAAAAATAAAAATAAATAAAAAACGAACATAATGACTTTTAATGTGATGTGAATAAAATGCATCAAAGTAACAGACAGCTTTGGGAAACTGAATGGACTGAATATAAGCGTGATATTTTATTCAAAAACATCTTCAAAAACAGACTATGCCCCCTTCCCTCAGCCGCAGACGTTTGTCAGAATACAGAACTCAAGGTTCTTCAGAGTTCTTTATGTATGAGGGCCTGACTGATGCTCAGGCCCTCATGCATGCAGTTTAGGGGGGGGTGGGGGGTGGCGGGGCGTGGATAGTGGAGCATTTGCATTTTGATACCACCTGAAAAGTCATCATCTGTATTCTGGGGCATTAAAAAAAAGGACTACAAAAATACATATTTTATGAAAATAAACTTAAAAAATATATATATATATTAAATGTGAAAATGAAAGATTAATATCTCACTTCAAGGTTTATGACTTAATTTATAAGGTTAAAAAAAACTAGAAGAAATATCCTGGATAGAAATCCTGGTGCGGTAGCTTGGTTTTGACTTCATGGTTCAGTAAATTTTCTGACCTGCAGAAAAACAAGATTAGACAGCAGGAAATATGTGGACATGTTCAATTGTGACTGGATGTGCAATCTGTTGACTGTGAGCCGGTATCAATAGACATGCAATTAAGTGAAACTAAAAATTTTTCTAAAAATCAATCTGGCATCATCTGCCAAACCACAGCCTCTGGCAACAACACAGGTTGTTGGGCAATTGAAAAAAGTAACATCATTGTTTGGGGTGAACAACCAGGTACACTGTCGAGGCCCTGGAGAATGGCTTCACAGGTGTTTCTGATCAGTCAGTTGTGTTCAATTGCTTCCTTAGTGTAGGAATAAGAGAGCTTTCAGTATCTAGTCTTGATTCTAGGCTGTTATTTGCTTTTGTCAACAGGACCAAATTTTGTACCTGTGAATGTCAAGGAAGCCATTGTGAGGCTGAGAAATAAGTAGGAAAAAAACAGTCAGAGACATAGGGACACACTGCAACCCTACTATCCCGCTTTATGGTGTTTTTACCACAATTTCCAGCCCTATTTACTGATGTCTTCCCCATAGATCTGAATGCGGATGTCACTTTAGTCACTGTTCCTATTGAAACACTAGCCAGTGCAGCAGTCTTTGTGACTGAAACACCTGCCATCCATGCCCCAATAATGAACACTCTTTCGAAGTCACTTAGATCTCTTCCTCTAGCCATCATGATCCAAAATAGAGGTCAACTGGGCCTGCTCAGTATTTTTATACATGCCACAGAGCATAATAGGATGTTAATTGCTTAATTGTATCATGCAGTACACCTGTTTGGAAGCATCTGCATCTGTTATGTTGCTCTACTCATTTATTCAGTATATCATTATTTTAATTTGTCACCCGTCTATATATGGCATACATTTCTGTGAGATGTAAGCCTGGCTATGGAGAACATACTGCTATGAATATCTGCAGCAAAGGCTACCTAAATGAATTACAAAACTGCACTGACATAATTGAATTCCTAAATTAATTACGAGACTTCACTGACATAATTGATCTGCGAGGGATGGAATTGCCTAGATGACAAAACAGGCTTTATTTGAGATTTAAGCTCTTCATGAGCTCCATTTTTATACGTCTACTGCTGTAATAATGACGCAGGAGTGACAATGGTGAGACGGCGCGGACGAGACAAAGTAAGGCTGGGTTTAGCCTTAAGGTGTGTATTTATTGTCCAATAAAAAATTGAAAGACGTGCTTAGAGGGGGATCTCGAATGGTGGTTCTTTGTACGAAGGCAGGTGAATGAATGAGGGCTGCTGGTGACGCTGAAGAGGAAAGCCTGGGGATCAGTTACGTCTCAGGCCAGCCTCCTCTGGTTCCGTCTCTGCAGCACAAACACAGCAGCTAGTGTTTGGTCTGCTACTGGAGTAGCACTGAACTCCCTGAGTGCAGGGCGAGTGCCGTCTCATGGTGGGCTGATGAAAGCCGGGTTGCTTCCAGCCGGTGCTGGAGATTAACAATGGCTGATTCCCAATAATTGAGTAATGATGTTGATTAATGTTGCGCCGTCCATGCTGTGCTGCTCTGGGATGCGGCAGCTGTCCATGGTGCTGTCGGACGGCACCAAGGGTTGGGGAGGAGAGAGAACAAAAATAAGAATATGAATGAAAAACTGTTGTTGAATTTTTCTAATGTCAGTTTCCATTTTATATTGTTAATGTTGTAGCTTTTATGCCCCCCCCCCCCAACATATTCTCATATTCTGTTCTCATTTCTGAGCTTTTTTATTATTATTTCATGTTGTGACATTGCGGTTGAATATGATTCTGCAATATTAAAATATTTGTATCATACCAATAAAGCAAGTTGAAATGTAAATTTGAATTAAAAATTGAGAGGGAAGCCAATAACGGGTGGCATGGTAGTGCAGTGCACTGTCGCCTCACAGCGAGAAGGTCCTGGGTTTGAATCCAGGCCTTTCTGTGTGGAGTTTGCATGTTCTCCACGTGTCCACACGGGTTACCTTCCACAGTCCAAAGACATGCAGGTAGGCTATTTGGAGAATTTTAATTGTGTGTGTGTGTGCCTTGCGATAGATTGATAAGGGGGTATGGATGGAGACAAGTCAATAATTTCATTCATAGCCATTCATACATGACCGTGTTCCCTTTGTAAAGATACTCAAAATGGGACATTTCTACAATACTGTGGAATGAAATAGCCTCAAAAGGTATGATTACATATTATCTGGCATGTAATGAGTTAATTCAGGCATTTCTCGGACCTGATTAAGGATGACATCTTTAACTTTATCTCTGTGTAGCAAGAGCACATTCAAACCCATTGGGAATCCAGGCTAATTGGTCCCATTTGTCCTGTGATCTGGATGACTTCCCAGGAAGACCTCTATGACCCACAAGGGTCCATTTAACTTTGAAAAATTAAAGGCTGCAGTGGTCTCTGATTATGGTGGCAGTACACATACATTGAAATACTTGTGTCGCTGAGATAAAAGCAACATCTTCACAACTTTTATTATTTTTATTTGAAAAGCTTAGTGTGGTCAGGTCTTAGAGACACCGTAGAAGTATAAATACTTACAGATGCATTTGACACTTCTCTCTGTATTATCTATGACTAATTTGGATGGGTAATATTAGAATTATATGTAGGCCTATATTTAAAATATTTTTGATTATTTTCTCATCTTGGTAACATCTTCATGTCATTTTTATCATGACACAAATTCAGAACATGGTAGCTATATTTGTATTTTCAAATAGCCAACATTCTGTTCTCCCACCAATCAAATCATTTTTCTATTTAAATTAAGCCTTTGCACTCCCTCCCTCTGTTCACTTCATCAGCTTGTTTTTTTCTAATCTGGATATCTGAATCACTTGTCGACTTCCACGTCATTTAGTCCATTACTAATCTTTCAAAAAACAGGCTGTTTCAAAACTTTGTACTTGTCAAATATGATAATATGGAGTCATTCCACCAGCATTAATTTGACACGTATAACTACAACATTGAACGACTCTTAAGGTTAGACTCTTATCTAGTGCAACAACGGTAATGAGAAACTAGGAACAACAACATTATTTCTCTTTCAAGACATAGAGACTTGTTTCATTGTGGTTAGGGAATTTGTGCATGGAGACCATTGTATGTCCGAGCTTTGCAAAACTGTGTGTGATAAGGCCTTACTAATGCGCTGCAGACCTCTGTTCAAGGGACCAGAATCGTCTAAGAAGTGGGGTATACAGGCTCAGAGGACAACATCCCATAATGTAATGCCACAATAAAGAGCTGTTTCTGCGATCGGTCAGGACTCGTGGTGAATCGTTGAGCAGGATGGGAAAACTTTAACTTGCTGATATTAAAGTGGGGGATAAAGACACCTACTTTACAACCTAGTGGCTACACCACTAAAGGGATGTGATAATGCTGATTGGAAGGGAGTTGCATCTCTCACTGAAAGGGAACGTTAAGTATCTGCCATGTCACTGGGAGGAAATAAGACAGCGGTAGTGCTACAAATCCTAGCTGGCATGACCAGGATAGTCAGCTTACTACATGGCCATGGCTCAGCCTCTGGCTATACAAGTCATCCTTTAGCTTAGCATGCACCTTTACTAACTGGACCACCCAGGAGCCCACAATAAAGGCCATTTTCATGAGTAGCTAGCTTTCCAAAGTGGCATCGATCTGGGTTAAATGTAAATATGAGATTTTAATAAATTGTTAATCATCCATTCAGCAACTTTTCTGCATTGAACATGAGCCCCTGTGACATTATACTTGTACTAAATCCATTCTAAATCAGGCCAGGAGAAGAGAGGCTTACCTATACATTATTGCACAGAAGACTACACAAAGACTCCAACTTTGGAAGTTTAGCATGAATGTACACTATTGAAGTGGTACGTTATATAGTCTGGCATGTCACAAATATTGCATGCCTACAGTGCAGAGTAGAATCTTTGAGGACTTTATGATCCTGCTTCATCTGAACTATTTTCTTTGTATTATTTTAAACATTGTAACATTGATTTTCCTATGGGTAAGCCTTACAATTCACCAAAAGTTAAAACTTATGAAAGTTCTAACTTTTTCTGAATGGCACACTTTTCACAAAACCACTTAAATAGAGACATTTACTTCACCTTGTTTTGGTGCAAGGAATTATTTTGGCAGTCAGTGGAAAAGGCCAGAGCTGATGACGCACTCTCTCTAATCCCACCCGAGACTGTTTTGTGAGCTAGTGTATCCTCAACTGTTTACTTATCGATCCTCTGCCCTACACACCCTGCCTTACAACAATCTCCCCGCTACCACCGATCCCCTCCCCCCCTCCCCCCCTCCCCCTGCCCCCCCAGACAAAATCCGCACTGGGACAGTTCTATCTCAGCCTCTTGTCCAAAGGGGTGCATAGCCTTTAAGATCCATTTAAGATTCTATATTGGGCATTAAAAATGCAGGTATGAAATCTGAAATTACCCCCCGGTACAGGGCAAATGCCTCTTATTATTTATTCATGACATATTATTGAGCAAATGAGCCTTAGCTGTTGAAATGAGGACTTTGCTATCGGCACATTTGGGATCTGCAATTCTGAGAAAAAAAGGAGACAGACCAGAACTCAGGCCTTTGCCAGAGATGCAGTGAAAACCTGTAAGGTAACTTAAACCACACTCTGCATCCCAGTGGAAGTGCATTTTATTTTTGACTCGGCTGACTAAATTAAAGGTGCAGTATCTCAGTTTGTTGGAGAAGACTTTAGTTAATATTTGGTTAAATCTCCTTCACATCCTGACAGAAATCAATACATTAAAAGGCAAAGAAATCAGCCACTCCAAATTTCACTGTGGCTGAATCTTGACAACCAATCAGGACAGCTCTCTGCCCTGCCTGCCTGTCTGCCAAACTTGTGGCATGTTAGCAGTGCTGCTAGAGCCGAAGGCTGAGCGGGGCTTCACAGATAAGAGCAGAGCAGAGGTAACATTACTGCAGAGATGGGTAGTGCAAAAGCTAGACCTACAAACAACGCTAAACTCCAGTACTACCTTGTCATCTTACGTTTAAAACTGCAAAACTATATTTTACATATATATGTATGCCTGACTGGAGTGGTAATGTGGCACACGACTGGCAGACTGTTTCCAACTCAGAATATATCCAGAAAATGCATGTTTTAGGTTTGTTCTGCTCATATTTCTTTTATATCACATAAAAATGAATAGCCTCATAGGTAATGTAAAAATCACATTTTGGTAGGTGTAACGCCACCAAAAAATATAATTCCTAATTTCCCAAGATACAGTGTACGGTTACTGGTTCAAAAATAAGAGTGCTGAAGCCCAAAAACATCTTTTCTGTGATAGGACAAGGGGAATGACTTAAGATATGCAGTAAAAGTGCATCCAAACACCAACAGATATGGGAAATCAATATAAACTTGATTAAGGGTTAAAGAAAAAAAATGATTTGGGAGTGCAAAGAGGAAAAACAATAACAAAAATAATGAAAACCTAGTTACAATTAGGATATGCTATATGTGCTTTCTTTTCAAATGCCTTACATTATACAGAATACAATTCCAAACCAAATCCACTTGATAATGTATCTCTGTTTAAGCAATTTCTTCATTCTTTGTTAAATACATTGCCTGACTATTACTATTAAGTGTTTAGAAGTTCAAAGACAAGTAAAAACAAAAACTGCTCTGGCTATTGAAACATTGTGTTGTAAGGTGACAAAACACTTCATTAGCAGTGATTCCCACCAACAGTGATAATGTATTTGTTTAGTCGACAGTTAAACAGTGTGCAGAACGTCATAGTGCAGAAAGCACAAATATTATATATTTGTGATTTGGTGGGATGTATCAGTGGCGTGGGAATTATACAAATCCTGAATGGATATAAGCACTCTTGTCAGTGCTGTAAAATGCAGGTCCTCAATGAGGTTTTGGGTGGAAAGAGTGGAAAGAATACCATTTTAATCAGATTGTCCACACTATCGTCATGAAAACATTTCATTTAACTATTAGGCCTAAAACATTTATAGAGTGGTATTGGAAGAGGAAAGTAGGCACTGACAAAAACGCTAGATGAGGAAATTTGTGAAATACTAAAAAACCAGGGTCACTAACTTACCTGTACAACAGAGTAACAGGCTTTCAGCAATTTTGTGAGTTCACACTTTGTATAATTTTGTCTTTTTCAAGTCATTTTTCAAGAGTTTTTCAAGGAAATTGAATTAGTAAAAAAAAACATTCTGGAAATCATAAATGCTTGATGCCCACATGTCTGTATGAATTAGAAGAAGAAAAAAATACAGCATCAGGCATAACAAAAGATTAACTTGCCAACACGTCACATGTAATTGTGTAGCCCACTTGATTGGCCGATTTACCCTGTCAGAGCATTGTTCACTCTGAGAAATTTGGTTCAACAGTTTCAGCTCTAATGGATCCAAATGAAACACTTCACATATTCCTTGGTTATTTAAATGTTTGATCATTGCAAGCTTGAGTAGCAGTTAAAGTTGTCCAAGTGTGAAGTTGTGAATAAGGGTAGTTTTCAAACAACTTTTGAAGCATACTTAATTGAAACAAGTCAACTCAGCTTAGTCTGAAAGCCACCTTAGAAGTTTCTGCCTTTGTTTGAACAAGTGGATTAAAGAAATTCTTGCCAATGCTGTGATCTGATTGGCGTTAGACACACTGTGGAATTAATACCTTTTTCATATTGGCAAAAGTTAGTTTAATACTAATACCTTTCATATTTGTTGTCTGGTTGCTTGATTACTTGTACATTTAAATTTTTGAATTATGAAAAATTAAAGCTTAAGTTATATGTATATTTACAGTGCAGTTGTATAACAATACACTGATTTTAGTACCCCTGGTTGAATTGCCTCAGATTTAAATGTGCAACATATGGTATGGTACTTTAGTAAATCATAAAGGAAAATTGTTTTACCAATGGACGATACAAGTATGTACTGATCAATTCTTTTGCTGAATGGGCAGTCTTAGGGACTGTGGAAGCTTAAAAATAAGGCCCAAAACTTTTTACAAAGTGCACAAGCTCACAATTCATTAAACAACATCTTGGCACATCCAAAGATTAGCTGATAACATCATAGATTTCTTAAAATCCTAGTGCCCCCTTGTCTCGGTACCTGTGTACATTCTGCTAACTCTTCGCAGGCATAGCCCTCACCATTTCAAAGTACAGGCATTCCCAGTTCGACTGACTGACAGGCAAATTGACACATCTGACAAACCTGTCACTATTATAGCCTGGTAAAGGTTCTAAAAATGACCTTGGAACATTCATTTAAACTTTGAGCAGTTAATAAATGTTCAAAGGTTGGTTCCATTTACTTAGTTGGACCAATTGTCAGAGGAAACCCATGTGCATTTCCGATAGCCTTCTGGCATTTACTTACTATAGAAGTGAAAAAGCATACTGTGAGAAACAGTGACCTCTATTCATAATTACTGAAACCCTGCCTTTTGGACTCACAAATAGAAATGCATCAAGTTTCCTTTTCCGAATAATCATTCTGAAATGCTATTCTTTCTTGTCTGTTGTTTTACATCATCATATGTTGCCTGTGTGTCAAAGCCTATCATTTAAATGTAGGAAATTTATAAGGTAAAGAGTCTGGAAAAGGACAGAAAAAAAAATGTTTCATAAGTTTATACAAAAACCAGAGTCTTTTATACTGTCATCTGTCCAAGACCAGATTGGCAAGCAGCCGCTCAAGGAAGCATTGTCTGAAAGCACTACATTAAGTGTTCTTTGTATGAGTACTTTTTGACATTGTCCTTGCTCCCTTGATCCACTATGGTCAAATCACAGCCTTTCAGCTTACAAAGGCCCGGACTGGCCGTCGGGAGAACCGGAAGAATTCCCAGTGGCCCAGCCAGTCGGCTGGCCCGAAGAGTAAGGCCATTGTTAATACGCAGTTAATTGAAACCGAAAGAAATCTCATTTTTTTCAAGTATCGTGATCTGCAAACTGGAGTACAGGGCTGGTTGAAAGCAAGGGGACACGTCGAAAGCAAAAGGGGCATTTCGAAAGAATGTTTATTTTGGTCAAGAACTCTGTTAGTTACGTTGTCCTGTCAAAGCACTCTTCAAAAAGAATAAGGCTTATCGAAAGTGTTCGGGTGTTTGTGACTGAGGAAGTGCACCATTGCTCTGTTTCTGTCATAGATCGTGCAAGCGAGCAAACATTCCAAATGAGTAAAAAAAATTGTTAATTAAACTCATTATTTTGCTTAATAGACACGCAAGGCCAGTTGTCATCAACAGAAGAACTCCGCTTTGGTGATGTCCCTTGCCCATTTTTTTTCAACTACCAGCCTAGCCAGAGAAGAGGCACAAATTGCTGATATACCTGGAGTCACACACATGCTTTTTACTCAACAATGGACCTTCCGGGCTTTCTGTTCAATGGACTATTTTTACAGAAGTGGCTGTAATTTCTGAGGTGATATTCTTAGAGAATTCTTAGAAGCAGTAGGCTATTACTCTTCCAATGCGAGAAGTGGTTTAAACCATCTGGGGCCTGTATCATGAAGCAGGATTTCTTGGTGAAACCCAGAACCCTCCCAAATCTGGAACATGGAAAGAAGTGAAACGAGCTTTACTGGATTTTACTGTGCAGTTATCCAGCTAACATTATAATCCTGTTTCTTGATACAGGCCACTGGAGCCATACTACTGCTACGCTTTGTTGGGGGAAATACCTCTACTAATTATATAATAGTTGCGATTAATAATTAAAATGTGTCAGTCTTACGATCCTCACAAGTAGGCACCAAGGAATGCAGGTGATATAAATGTATATCACTTCAAATGCTGCAAAAGTATAATCAGTCTCAGAAAATTCATTTTTAAATCATGATTATGAATTTAAACATTAAAGTATCTGCCTCATTTGCCCCAAAGGGCTGAATAGGCATATGTGCATTTATGGTGACATTTGTCAAATGTAGAGTTTGCATGACTCTCAGCATGTACTGTTATGTCCCTAGTAGTGTTTACTCCATCGCCAGTTACAACACCCAAGACAGTGACTTTGGTCGTAAATATGAAATAATTTTTACATTGTTATTTACAGTAGTTGTAGGGAAGACAGTCACAGTAGAATGATCATTTATGAATTGAATTAATCAGTTAATGTAATTTAGAACCTGAATCTATGTACAGTAATTCAAATTTAAATTTTTTACTTTGTGAATGATTAGTGATTAATCAGTTGGCAGTTTACCATTGAGCAAGCTTATCACCAGCTGTGCCATCCGACTCATTTTGTTAATTATCCTCCACAATAAAAATATAAAAATTTAAAATGTCACTCCTGAGTCCAGTTTGAGATTGAGTACAACATTAGCATTTTAAGGACTGTGTAGGCCTATTTAAATTGGAGAACTACTTTCAGAATGAGGGATATTATAGCCTTTTCTCTTAATTAAAACTTATCTTAGACGTTGTAATTTCACAAAAATTGAACTATTAGGATTTGAGGCATCCATGCACTCCTTGTCTAAGCGAAATAGTCTCAAAAATCCAAGGTGAGGGAATGTAAAAATATAAAGACAACATACGTGCCCTTTAGGGAAAGGGGTAAAAACATCAGGATGACATTTCAAAAATTATCCTAAGGCGACTCTCTTCTTCCATATAAAAAGCCTTTATTAATGAGAGCTATATAACAAAATAAAAATAAAAATTTTGGACTATGACTAGTTTTATATAGTTGTTATATGAAGAGTTGTTATCTTTCCTGAAACATTTCATTGTTCATATTATACAACTGTATAGCGATTCCTGTTTAAATTTTGTTTTTGTTTTTGTTTTGTTTTGTTCAGTTTTTTTGTTTTTTTTTTGGATTATATGTTGTGTAAAGAGTAGTACTACTAGTATTTTGACCATAACTGGTGTCTAAACCCCAGAAATGTTTGGGATGGAGACAAGCTTTTTTAGATTTCATCTCATTCTTTAGAACGTTTGTCAGTGAGATCAGAATTCTGGAACACGAAGGCAGTTAATGACTTAAAATTATAAAATATTGTCATACTTTAGAAGGCATGAATATATTGTTGTTTGTCGTAGACTATATAAATTGAGGTAAAACACAGTCAACAACATAATATTATTATAATATTAGTGGTCTGTTCTGCATTGGTCAGGGTGGCCTGGGTTTGGGTTAGATTCCTGGTCTGAATTATCACCCCAGTCTGGTCAGGGTACCAGAGCTACGCCCCTAAACCCTGGCCCCCATCCCAGATGGTGTTTGGTTCAATCATAACCCATATGGGGTCCTAGACAGTTAATCAAAACGACCATATAAGAGATGGAGTGTAGCGCAAATGAAAAATGGTGACCATGCGAAGAAATCATTTTCATCTAGGTTTTACAGCTGAAAGTCCACAGAAGGTTGCTATTTCTGTATTTTATTTTTACCCTAAAGCCCCTCCATTTCCTGTAAATATGATCACTTTCCCCATGCCAGCTGCACTCGAACCACAGTGCTGCATTCAGTAATCCAAACTAAATCAGATCTGGCGTGGAGTCCCATATCCCATACACCATTCAGAGGTCAAAGTCTACTGCCATCTCAGCAGATCTTGGCTCAGATGTCTCCTTTACTCCATTTCCGGTTCTAGACTGCTCTGATTTGTGGTGGGGGTGGGGGGGTGGGGGGGGGCTTGGGCAGTCACAAATTTTGGGGGGGAAACTTTTTATTTAGGGCGTAGTGTGTGCCATACAGTTCAATAGGCTTTTTTTTTCATTATTTGTACGATACAGTGTGTATTGTATACAGTGCAGTTCGTAAGAATTTGGACAGTGATATTTTTTTCTGTTCTGGCTCAGCACATTGGATTTGGAATGAAGCAATGAATATGAAATTAAAGTATTGGGTGATCTGTGCAGGAATTACAGCCTTTTTTTACATGTACCATATGTAATAGCTTTCCTCTTTTCAACACTTTACTGGTTAATACTCGTCTATGTCCATAAGACTTTGTTCTAGGACTGTACTGTTTTTTAATGTATTTTTTTTATTTTAATCTGGCCATTCTGTTCTTGAGGAATACCAGTGATTGCACCTTGCAGTGAGCCCTCTGAGGTTAAGCTGGCGTAGTCTGGTCTTCATGGTAGTCTTTGACACATCTATGCATACATCCAGGAGATCTTGATCTTTTCTACAGTTGAAAAAGTTTTTGTTTTTTTTCTACAATTGAAAGTATTTTTTTTGTCTCATCTACAACAGTGGTCTTTATTGGTCTAACAGGTTGTTTGCTGTTGCTGACCTCACCAGTGTGGTCTTGCTTCCTAACCATGTATACCCTCTCCCCAAATCTGGCCCTGCTTTGTTCTCAGAACAAAGTATTTCAGTTTTCTGAAATCTGACTAAAAACAAATATCCATTCTTCTTGTACATCACGTCATATTTACTGTTTTTTTTTTCCGACTGGTTAAATTTAAGTTCATAGCAACTGTGCATTAAAACTTGCATATCTTATCATACTCGTATCAGTTTGTACCTTGCATATTTTGTGAAAACTTCTTTTCACTCAGAGATTAAATTAAACATGCCATTTGACCAGGGGTGCCCTGTATCTCTTTAAAGAGCTTGTAAACAGATTTGTATCGAAGATTATCCTCCATTAAGGAATAAGCCTGTGCTCTGTGCTCGAAGATCAAATCTTTCTAAGGCACAGAAGTGGGAAAAGGTAAGATATGGGCTGATGAATAGCATTTTATTAAAATAGCTTCAATGGTACAGTCTCCTTAAAATGATCTGACTGTTACAGTAAATAGGTTGCCATTTTGACATTCTGAAATGAAACTAGCAGTCACAGTCAATGTTACTTATTCCGAATGCGCGCCAATCACTTTCCATCTGCCTTCTCTTTTAACAATGCAAAACATGACATTCTGAACCTGCTTTGAAATCTGTTGCTGGTAGAGAGTCATAATTACTCCATTAGTTCACAAACTGTAGGAAAGGTTTATCACTAGCCTGCTCAGCAGGCAGGCCTCCACACATGGTGACAACAGAGGATTGTAATAAGGAGAATCTCTCCCCAATCAGGAAACATATCCATTTTTCCCAACAGTTCCATTGTCATGCTCCAAGTCATTGACTGCACATTAGATTATGTTTAATTAGATATAACCCACAGAGCAGGTATCTCCATCTATTTGACAATTAAATGGCTTGCTCAAAAGGACGTATAAATGCCACCATATACCCCTGGGGCAAAATGTTAATCTGAGCTGAGAAAAAGACTGGCAGCTTCCAGACATTTGTCTTGGCAAAAACCCCTTTGGGAAGAGAGGGGAGCTACTCTGACACCGTAAATAAGTGCATTTTTCTTCATCTTCTTGCAAGTGACTGCGCAGTTATGCAGCAAAGACTGCTAATTACTTCATCCTAATTGACCTTAGGAGACATAAAATAATTAGCACAATAATCAACAGGCCACAACCATTTTAATGTGACAATGGCTGTGCTATAATCAGGTGGCCGTGTTATGACACTCACGGATATGTCCTTCATCAGCCTCCTGTTTAATTTTAACATTTTCAGTTACAATGACATTCCCTTCACTGCCTGTTTCTGTGATAAAATTGCTCTCATATCTGCAGAGTAATGATTCTGCTTGTATCTTTTTACAATCAACACTTCTGACCAGACCAGACCATTGTAGTGAAATCAAACAAATAATGAGCTTCTTTGCATTGACTTTTACCACGATACATTTCTCTGACTGATCTAAAAAGAATGCAAAAACATTTTAAACTTTTCCAAACAATACATATCCAATATTGATATGAAGCTTTGCTTGTGTGTGTGTGTGCAAGTGTGTGTGCTAATGCTCGTGTGTGCCTGAGAGTGAGATAGAGAGAGAGAGACAGGGCATGCACATTTCAGTTTCCATTAATGTATTCTATCAAAACTTTTCATTTCATTGGATTTCATTCTTGTGTGTTCATTAAAAATTGTTATTAATTTGCATTTTGATTGAATTAACAATGTTTCAAACCTTCTTACCCAAAATTATAAAGAAGTGCATGTTCAGGAAGCAGAATTAATGAAATGCTAATTGTTTGCCAAAATTCTGAATTCAGTTATCATTCAACACATCAGAAAAAATCTATTTCATTACAATTCTGTAACTCAATAGTATTTATTTCTAAAATGTCATATAAATTGTGTTTGTTGATCAATTAAATCATTTTTAAGCTTTTTCCCTTGTATTTTCTTAATTGTATTAAAGAATTCTGGGATTTAAAAATTGGAGTTGGCCAGAATCTTTGCACAGGGAAAACCCTTTACTTTCCTTTTAAAAATCGAAATTCCTGGATTATTCAGTCTTAAAGAGATTTCAGGTTGTTCTGAAAATAAATAAATAAATAAATAAATAAATAAAAACCCCGTCTGGTTTGGCTAAGTTGCATGTTACCTTAAATTGGATAAGAATGTGATTGAAACTTGGGGATATTCTTTGAACTTTGCAAAATAATTGGGCCTTGTGTTGCAAAACGTCAAGTGGAATCTGAACTTTTTGAATGTTTGTCCAAGAGAAATAGCACCAGTTTCTGTGATGACAATGCTCCTAAATTTCAGGAGTCACAAACTAAAACACTTTTTCATGCAGAGTGTAAGGCTCATGCAATTTTATTTTGATCTTTGTATGGGCTTGATTATCATAATTAAATAAGTGGGATAAAAAATTAAATTGTCAGCATTTAATTACATTACAGGCATTTAGCAGACACTCTTATCCAGAGCGACTTACACAACTTTTTTTACATAGCACTTTACATTGTATCCATTTATACAGCTGGATATATACTGAAGCAATGCAGGTTAAGTACCTTGCTCAAGGGTACAACGGCAGTGTCCTTACCCGGGAATCGAACCTCCAACCTTTCGGTTACAAGCGCAGTTCCTTACCCACTGTGCCACACTCCATCCTAATTCTATAGAAGAATATATTAAGAGCCCATGAACAATGTTTATGCATACATTTCTTATATGTGTTTGACTGTATATGTTACCTGACTTTCTGTTTCAATATAGAAACCTGCTACTTTGTGTGGATGCAATTTAACATTTTCAGCTCAGGTCAACTACAGAAGGGGCTGTGCATTATATCATAGGTATAAATCAGGGATTTCAAACCAAAACCTCAGAGACATTTTTGCCCTCTAGGACTGGAATTTAAGATCCCCACTGTAAATAATGACTGTAAATAAAGTGAGAAACTTTACTTGTCTTCTACAAGTAAACTGAAGTAACTAAAATACCAAATGGCAATGTTTGCTATTCACATAACAATTTGTTATATGTTATATTTGTATTTATGAAAAGTCTTTCAGAGTACAAGTCTGATGTGCAATGGCATTTAAAGTGCATCAAAAAAGAGTATCTGATTCAGTCTGTAATCTTGAACATCAAGTGCATAGCAGCTGGCACCTCAGGTATTTCAAGGCATGCTATCTTTGATCTGTTTTTAAAAAAAACGTTATCTTAGAGCAGCAAGACAAATTAAGAAGGAATGTTTTCATGAGTCATTTCCCCCCTGTTTGCACTACTTTATTAATGGCTCTATCGACCTTTTGTCAATATGAGCTGGAATTCAGCAGTCTTCCCACAGGACCAGATTTTGGAAATACATAACTGATATTTGCACTTACACATTTGCCGTTGACATTTACCAAAGACACACACTCTAATGTAGACGGAATGAAATCTTACAACATCACATGAGTGAATTGTTTAAGCGCATTTAGGTCGATTGTTAAAAGCCAATGAGTCATGCCTTGGGTATATGTAAAAATGGAAGGGAAATTAAAGATGAATAACAAATAAAATTAAATACCTTAGTTCAATCATGGCAATGGCAATAATTCTCCTGATGTATTCTACTTATAGTGTAGTGTAATAACAGTAATTTTAATCTTTCCTGTTAATATAAACACCTACATTGCTGGACTCTTGCAAGCAATATAATGCTCAACTAACTAAAGCAATGTTAGTCCACTTTGGGGTAATTGGAAACATATTTAGTATTATACTTTGAATTCCTCTGACAGTTCATTTCAGGAGGCTGAAGAACAAAATGTGCTGCACATAAAAACCCAGCATTTGCCTGTCCACGCTTATAAACGACTTTTGCATCAAACTTTGCATCAGTGTATGATCTCATACAATATGAAGACTCAAAAGAACCAAATATAGCCCCCCCACTCTACAGTATATTTCCTGCCATCTGTAGCAGATTCTACTGGATTGTGAACATCTGAAATTTATACAAAGAATTGAATAGTTTATTTACTATTCTAGTACATCTAAAATAAGAAAACTTTTTACTTTTATTACGCCTGTTTTCTGCTGCACCTGTTAGTAACTTATTTTCAGCTAGATAGCTGTGTTAACCAGCTAGTTGCCCAAGGTTGCTGACAGGAAACATTGCCTACCCTCATGTGATTCATTCATGCAACTATCAGCGGTTCTTGTGGCCCAGCAATTTTCTTCAGTGCTAGGTGAGACGTTCTGACATTAAATAAGTGGGAGGGTGTCAAAAGAGCTGGAGCTACTGGCCACCTGGCCCCCTGACTCCAGATCCCCTTCACACACACACACACACACACACACACACTCACACACACGCACACATATGCGCACACACACGCACAACAGGGGTTGTGTCATTAAAACACATGGTGCTGTGATAATTTGATGTTGAGTAATTGTTTTGTGTTTTAACTCGCATAGACCACATTCAAACACAGATGTGCTGTGCTATCTTGGTGGCCATTCCAATTAATACATTTGAGCATTGTAAATATGGGCTAGACATGCAATCACACAGGACTGATTTTTGATAGATGGGACCATCTGTACACATAAATTTATCTTTCCTGTCATGCAAAGTGATTAATTTTGTTTTAATGCTTACCATTTTATATTAGAGCCTGATATTGGTAAGGCAAAATTGCACATGCTACTCGAGTTTACTTACAGGTTGTGTTAATAAAAGTAATAAATGTATACATTACTGCAGATGTAATACATTACTAACATGTCATATCTTTCTCCTCTAGTCTGCAGGCAATTGTGACAGCATTACTTGCTGGAGGAAGCTTGTGGTTACTGCATCTCCTAGACAGGTACATGAGACATGACAAAACTACCAGTTTGCTATGACATTGATGCACAGGTATTAAGAGAGAAAGTGGTCCTATTTGATTGGCCATAATGAAACCAAACTGCATCACCCCTACAGCCAATTTATTCCACTTAAACCGACCTGTATCACAACTGCACTACAGGTGCACTACAGTTTGCAGTCACAAAATTGAGCTGACATTGTTTAATTCACCAGTCTCTTTGCTAGGGAACTTCAGGGACTTCTCCCAAAGTGACACGTCAGCATTTAAGGCTTGAGAAGTTAAAATGGTTTTGTGTTTTGGGTGATATCACTGGTTTTCAATTACAGTTGTTTTTTTGTTTATTTATTTATTTATTTTTTGTCACACTTGTAGTTTTTGTGAAAAAAAAAAGTATTTTCCATTTTTGCTTTTTCCCAATTTTAAGTACCCTGATACAATTTTCAGTCAGTTCCGTCTCTATCTGTTGCTATTTGCTCTACAGTCCACCAGTTGAGCTGCGTAGCTATGGTAACAGAGGACTGCTCTCCGAGCTCAGATGGCACAAGCAGACTGCAGGGTCCTGATTGATCAAAGCAGTTGCTTGTGATCCCTTGCTTTGATGTAAACCCTCCCTCCCCCTGGAGGGGATTATGGCTAATTATGTGCTGTTAACCATATTCAACATTTGCACTGTCAAGATTCAGAATTCGGACTGAGGGGTGTACCTCTGCACTGAGGCCTATGCATGAAGGTATTATTGTCTAAAAAAAAGAACATAAATAGATAAATAGAACATTCCACAAATAAAATTAGATTCACAAATACTTTGTGTAACTTACAAATAAAATCATTGACAAATATAGTGGCCAGCCTACCACGATTTATCCAAGGGGTCAGGGATTACTCATCCAGGAAGTCACAAAAGATCCCATAACACCCAAAGAACTGTAGGCTTCTCTAGCCTCCGCTAAGGACAGTGTTCATGACTCCACAATAGGAAAGAGACCGGGCAAAAATAGGATTCATTGGAGAGTAACAAGGTGGAAATCACTGCTAACCTAGAGAAACATCAATGTTCGTCTCACATTTGCTGAATAGCACCTGGATAATCCCCAAGCATTTTGGGATAATGTTCTATGGACAGATGAGTCAAAAGTTGAACTTTTTGGATGACAAGGATCCTATTATGTTGGGCATGAAGAAAATACAGCTTTTTCACAGTAAGAACATCATTACTTACTGTGAAAGGCTGTGGAATGTTTGTAATATTTATTTATTTTTGAGACAATGATACCCCCACATGTATGCTCAACTTTACTTAAGATTGTTAATCAGACAAAAGTTGAGGAACAACACTCTCAGTAGTAGTCAACTTTGCATTCAGTTTGTGTAAATTCAACTCTGTGGCAATGCAAAAATGCTAACTTTGAGCTTTGACACCACACAAGACAACATAACACCTTTTGCATGGTATTTTACAATATTGATGTTGATTGAACACGGGCACACATACAGTTATGAATAAAATGGAAAATACCATTCAATTACCTCAAACCGATGCATTCATTTACAGCATTTGGAACTATGTCAACAACTGTTCAAACTGACAAACACTACCCTTCCTTTACTGCTCCTCAAACATATTTCCTTGTTGCAAATAACTAACTTTTTTTCTGCTTATCAATTTTTCATTTTCTTTCCTTGATAACAGCAGAGAACCTGAGCATACAACAGCTCTAGAGATGTGTCGTCGCCATGTCGATACAGACATGATTTCCGCTGCATTTTTCCCCCCTCCATCCCCTGGGTGATATCGCAAAGTGTCATCGTCATCTGAAATGTAATGATGGCTGAAATGTAGTGCATAAAACTGTTATTTTTATAATTCAACATGGTTATCCTGAAAGAACAAAGGATTGTGAACAAATACATGCTCAAACCTTACAGAATAAATTTTAAAAAACCTGGAGTTTTGGGGGCTCTGGCTTGGTCTGGCAAAATTTTTATTTTTATATTTCTTGTTCTGTAAACCATCTTTAGTGTTTTGATAGTGTGTCTGTAAGAAGTACTATTCAAAAATAATTTAACTGAATTAATATGGAGCATGTGGAGCAGTCCCATGCTGGGCTCATGTTATTGCTGAACAGAACAGAGAAGGAAAAGACATGGATATGCCAGTAAAGTAACAGCTAGAACTTTACTTTTAATCCCAAATTATGCAATAACCAAAAATGATAAAAAGTGGTTTAAATAAAAACATGTATGCAACAAGTGATATTACTGATAAAATAAAATAAAAATAAACCACACTTTTAGAAAACAAGAGCCAGCCAATCCAGCATAAAACCAGATTACTTTTAAAGTGTATGGGAGCTGTGCTTTTGTAGACTTACTTTTTATGGTCACAGACTGTTGTTGTAGTGATGAGTGGTGATTGGTGAGATTGGTGCTATGCAGGGCTCTTTGGCACTATGTTGGTGCTCAACAAATGGTAGATGTTAGAGTTTCCAGCACTGGATCGTTTCCAACATCAATGGTAAGCAGTGTTATCTCTCATATAGTGCACCCATTCTATTTCACGAAAACTTGGCTATGCCTGACATTTGGAATGGATGAGCCATTGAACAAGGAGCTCGAAACTGAAGTCCGGTGTACAAATTCATGAAATTCCATCATTGTAAGTCACCTTCGAAAAGCAAGTCTGCTAAGCAAATACATAACCTAGAGAGACCACCGATTGCTGTTTGCACGGGATAGGGCAATGCTTTTGTATTCATGATGCTCATCTATCATCAGTTTTCACTGTGACAGGACCACCACAGTTTTCCTTCTTGCTGAGGAAGCAGTTTTATAAGTGTAGAAACTTCATATAAACTATTCTAACTGTTCCCCATCTCAGAATACTGGGGGGGGGGGGGGGGGGGGGGGGGGGGGAGGTATGTCAGTGCTGTGCTAAATGCTTGAAATGAACACTGACTTAACAGTCTGAAAGCAGCACTGATGTGTGGCCAAGGGAAAAGCAAAAAAAAAAAAAAAAGAGTGGGGGGAAGTGGTGGGAGGGGTCAAGTGGCATTAGTTGCCAACCCTGCTTACTCAGGAAACGCCACTCACTATGCTAATTGATATTGTTGGATGTGATCCCTTCATCCCTTGAGTGCCCAAACACTGATGCTTTGCAATTGACACAAATGGACACTGTACACAATTTCATATGGTAAGAGAATGTTTTTCCATTTTAATTACTTAAATGTATTTATGTCATACACTTGCATTAGCTAATGCAATAAATAACAATAAACCTTAATGTCAATGTATATTGCTTAAATCTTAAATTGATCCATCTTAAATGTCTTTATTGATTGTATATCTGAATCTAGATTTTCATTGGATAGGTCAGTAGTGATTGAGATCCAGTGGGGAGATTTGGGGTTGGAGGAGGCGGTGGTAAGTATTGTGGCAAGTGGGGGGAGGGGGGTTATCATGCTTTTCTGACTGTCATGGATGCAGTAATGTGGATTTTTATTCCCTTAGTTTGGCACCACTGACTGACACTGATACGTCAAAGGATTTTTTAAATGAATGAATACAGACATAATTGTTTTTTTTGTTTTTTGTAAACTGTATTTTCAAAAAAAACATTAAAGTTTAGATAGCAGTGAGCTCAATAATTTTTGGGACAAGGCATATTTTTTTCTAGACTAGATACTGAAATCTCCCTCTCACTTATACCTGCGCTAAGGAAGCAATTATACACACCTGACCCATCAGAAACACCTGTGAAGCCATTTGTCCCAAACATTATGGTGACCTGAAATGAGGGACTATGTATAAAAAATGCTGTAATTCCTACATATCACCTTTTAAAAACAAACAGATAAATAAAACTGCAAATATAAGCCTTGATATTTGGATAGAATCATGGTCTGTTTAGGGGTCATTATTTGTGCAGTTCCCAATAATGTATTCAGTTATATGCCCATCCCCTTCAAAATTGAGTTGACACAAGCTTATTTTTCTTCCAGAAATAACTTTATGAATAGAAATAAAGGAAGTTGTATCTAATTGAATTTGTGGTTAGAATGGGACTGTTGGTGAAGGACCTATGGGCATTAATTATGTCGCATGCACCCTGTAACAGGACATGAATGGACCGGAAAGGGGGAATGATTAAGAACCCCATCTCCTTTGGCAAATGAGACATCTGTTTGGAGACACATCTTAGGCAATATTTCTGCTGGAGTTCAAGGCTAGAGTAATGAGAAGAGCCAGAGTAAATAATAAGATGAGTCCATACATCTTTAATAAAACAAGTGAGAAACCATTGGCCTAAGAGAATCCAATTATGGTTCTGGCAAATAACATTATTACATCATTATGTCTAATTGACCTTTTGGGAACCTGTTACTGGAATGCAAATAGCATGCTTGCATCCAAAGAAATGTCTTTTATAAGGTTATCGTGGCCAGGCTAAAAGGTTCAAGCTAATGAGAAATGCATTATTGAAAAGTCATTGCCTAGTTGAAAAGTGTAATATGTTTCCTTGAAATGATGTAGAGTGCATGGGAAGGTCTTCACATTGTTCAATTCACTGGTAAAAAAATTCACAATAACCATGGAACAGAAGCTGTTTGATACTGTGCATTAACAGAATGATTCTGTACCAACTGTTCTTTCATTAATTTCTCCATTCAAGAGGTGGGGAAAATGTAGAAAAAGCCAACAGCTGTCTCACCACTGACATCACAGTCAGAAAATGGTAGTGTATTACAGGTTTCAAACAACTTATTGATAATACCTGTAAGCAGATACACAACATCTACATATGCATTTTTTTTAATGAATGCACATTTGTTTTGTGTGTGTATATATTCATTTATTTCATATTTTTTTCCTGGACATCATGCTTTTCATAATAACAATACTGGAAAAGAATATTTACAATGTTTTGGGTTTGTTTTGTGTGTGTGAGTACTGTTGGTGTGTGTGGCATTATTTACAGTTCTGGTGCATTATGGTTTGGCTCCAGTGCATTTAAATTTTTATTTTTTATTTGTTTGTCTGCAGCCCAGCTTTTATGACACTAAATCCTAACAGTCTGCACAACAAAGTTAAGGTTATCCAGAGAATGAGGGGCTATATTTTCATGCTCATGTTATAGCACTCTCACCCCTTCTATTTCTAAATCTACAAGGAGATGTGGAGGCAGCTGAACTTGTCTGACTGCCAACTGTGGACTCAGACAGGTCTTGCAGGGGTCTACAATATCTATGAACTGAGTGCTGCTCTAGCAGAACTCTGTGCTAGATCTGTTGTAGCGGTTTGTAATTACTTTGATTCTCCTTCAAGGCAAACTTCAGAGGGTTGTAACTGATGTCTCCTTCATCATCTCCTTGGCACTGACCTTGGGAAAGTGAATCAGTGCTTGAAAAGCTACTCAAAAACAAAGCAGTCCATACAGCAGATGCTGTAACTTCTAGTCTCCTGGCCGATTTGTCCAAGATATAGTCATAGCTTAAAACTGTGTTAAAGAAAGAGAACACAATTGTTGGAAGATAATCTATTTGTGTCATCCAAGGCTCCCTGAAGGCCAGATTGCAATTATACTATCGTTTGCAATGGCTCGTTGCATGACAGTGGACACCTAGAGCGTCATTTTAGTTGCACTGGCAAGCAGACCTTTCCTCTTCATCAAGAAATGGTGAATAAGGTTTCCACCACATCATAGCTGGATTCGAGTTTAACAACAAATTTACACCCACATGGTCACCAACATATTTATTTCAGTTCAGAAATAGCCAGATATTTCTTTTCTCAACAGAAAAAGTGTAAAATGACTTGGTAAAACTGCCACAGCTGCAGACTGTGAGTCATAGTCTACTAATTGCATATTGAAGGCTAGGACAATGTCTCAGCTGAACTTGTCTGGAGGCTTCCAGAAAAATCATTGTTAATGGCACCATGACATACTTGCATTAAGAAACTTTTTAAAAATAATTAATGGCTATAAATTCATCTAATTTGATTGGAAAAGTGTTTCATCATTTGCTTAGAAATGTAAGCATTGACTTAAAATGGTCAAAACACTGGGGTACTATACTAAGTAGTACAAAGGTATTCATCCATCCATTATATATACCCACTTATTCCTGGTCAGGGTCGCAGGGGGTGCTGGAGCCTATTCCAGCGTGCATTGGGTGAGAGGCAGGAAAACACCCTGGACAGGTCACCAATCTATCACAGGGCACACACACCATTCACTCACAGTCATACCTATGGACAATTTAGAGTCTCCAATTAGCCTACCTGCATGTCTTTGGACTGTAGGAGGAACCCATGCAAACATGGGGAGAACATGAAAACTCCACACAGGCCGGGATTCAAACCGTGAGTCAAAACGAAGGTCCTGGAAGGTCCACTGCACCACCATGTCACCCCAAAGTTACTCAGATAATAATAATTCACTATCCTATATTTTAAATAGGGGGACATATAAACACAAGGCTTGTCAAGCATTGATTAAAAGGTCACCAAATAACAATGAGCAGTTCCTCAGTGTTGCATCTACACTGAAATCACTGTGTTCCTTTTTTTTCCTCCTGGAAGCCAGCCAGTGTCAAGAGATTGTCTTTACTAAATTGCTGTTAGGAGCAGCACCAAAGCAAGCCATGTGCTGTATGTGGCTGCTTAAAAAAAAAAGAGCTAACAAAGAGGTTGGGTCTTGGTCCATACTTGCATACTTGTGCGTGTGTGTGTGTGTGTGTGTGTACAGATTTCCTTCAATTGTCTGCTGCAGTGAGAGACGTTCTAAAAATGCATGGTACTTACATTCAGTCCTAGATATTAAAAAGAACCTACAATTTGCTTCTACGTGCAAGCATTCCAACAAAACCCAACTCTGAGAAAATGTCACAAAGTCAAGTGTGTCTGTTTTCGCAACCACATGAGCTCCGCTATTGTGTTACACCAGGGTTGTGGGCTGTTTCCCCAAAACACAGGTGCATTTTACAAGTACAGAGGGTGGGTTTCTGGGGATATATATATACAGGAGTCAATGTTACAGCCGTGTGAGGGAGAAATAATTTTAAAAATTTTTGCCAGCTAAAGGGTGGCTAAACAAAAATGTTAGGACTTGTTATTGGGCTTGATGCCCACCAGAAAACATATAGTGTTGCAATGTGTGCTGTAGTAATTGTGTTTGTAGATTACCAATTGATTTGTGATATAATTAATGAGCAACTACTGCAAGTAGGGCCAAGTTTCAATAGATTCCAGCCATGATTACTCTACTGGCATGTGTTACAGTACATACTATATAACAAGACAATGTACTCCTCTTATTAATTTTTTTCAAAGTAATGTGTGTCTATTTTTTTATTTTTTTATTTAATTACCTTTGCTAGTGAATTTTGGATGGTGCATTTAGATGTAATGGGGGAACAGAACATTTAAACGATGCATTTAAATGTAATGCAATGGCTTGGAATGAATTCACACAAACTGAATAATGAATTAATTCAGGGGTGAAACAAAAAATTGTACCTGGGGAAAATTGATCACACATTGTACTCACCAAGAAAAGAAATTCAGCAGGTATTCAGACTAACAGATGCTCTCTTTTTTGGTTTTAAGTTGTATTGATAATGGATTTGTTTAATGTGATACAAATTATTATGGCAACCAACTGCTTTAACTGTCACAAAAGCACTGTAGGCTAGACATTGTTACAAGTGGTTGCAACAGAATTTTCTGACATTTAAGAAGCTGGTATTTAAATTCTGATGTGTTATTTTTCATTTTGCCTTGCAATAGCACTGCAGACACTAATTCCATTGTATAAAATTACTTCAGGTGTCACATTGTTCACAAATATCACCTGTGTTCTTTCTCATTTGCTGATTGTCCTTTCCAAAGTGCACGCACAAAACAGTAGGACTGACTTTGATTTGATTTGATCTTTAAAGTAAAGAGCAAGAATAAGAATGTTTTAGAATTTTAGTTAATTTCCATTTGTTTTTTCCTTTCCTGCATTGTGAGGGTGTCCTAATATTCATACCGGAAAGTCGAATTATTTTTTTCAGTAAATACTCACGAATTATCCTGCAAGGTTGGATACAATGTCCACAGAGCTCAAACATGTACATATATAAATCACAATAAATTACGAAGCCAAGTAAAAAAAAGCTACTAAATAAGTGCTCTGTAGAATAACCAATAAGGAGAAAATAAAATGAAAGTAAAGAAGATAAAATAGCAAAGAGGTCTTAGTATGATCAGCTAAGACAATGTGTAATATTTTATTTGTACTCATCATCCATTCAGGAACCAGACCATGTAACATGATGTTTCTCAAATTTGGAATTTGCAGCACTAGCAATGTAGGGTGTCACTTTAGCTAACTGTTTGTGGCTAAATTAACTGTGAACAATTTCCTGTGATAACTTTCTTCAACTTTATTAACTCCAGCCCAAAGGAAAAGGGATTTCACAGGGTGGTAGAAAAGGGTGTGGGCAGTCAAAGTCATGTCTTTTATTTTGTATTATACAATAACTTCATGGTGCCACTCAGACTCAGAGAGACTCGGAGATGCCAGAACTGGACATAATAAAAGCCCAATTACAGGCTCTGAGCTGCTGATTCATGCAGCAAAATGCAAGGTGGCGTTCCCTCCAGTCACGCGCACACAGCCTACTGATCAAGGCACAAAGGGGAAAAGAAAGTCTGACACAACACCAGATAATGAAGCTGCTTGAGTTCTTATCAGTGCTTCTCTGCCATATGCTGAGGGCATTTATAGCTCAGCTCATGAACCAATCCTGTGGCATTCCAATTGGCAGGAAAAGGCAAGGATTGTGTTAATCTGTCAGCCAGCATCCTCTGATGGCTGGCCCAGTGATATGAGTCTGCTTTCTCCAACTCGGCTCCTTTTTTAATTCCAGTCACAGACGAGGTAAGCTAAATGTACTGTCTGGTTTTCATTCTCTGTGCAATTATATATTTTTTTTTATAGTTTTTCTTTAATTTAAATGAATAGAAAAGTAGCGGAATTTCACTGATGTGCTGGCACTAACAGCTGCTAGCAGGTGTTTCATGCAGAAAGTGAATGTGAATTCCACTCACGTCAATGAAGTATCGACATCTCCTAATGACTTTTCATGGTGCTAAATTAATTAATCAGCTCTACACTGGCAATTCCTAATTCTAAAAGTGTTACCACTTATATATAATCCATTTACTTTGTGGCAAATGTTTGCACAACCATTCATGTTTGCACATCCTTCAAGACATGCTAGGATCTCCTTGGTTCTCCACACATCTGTCTCCTCAAGCCTCTTTCAACAAAAGGTAGGTGTAATAACTGAAATTACCTGTCTTACATAAATCTTACTGTATATTACTTTAGACAGTAAACTGCTCTGAACTTTAAAATGCATGTTTTATGTTACCTTGGCTTTTTGAAGTAAAGGTACTGTAACACAAAGTACATTTTTCATAAAAAATACAATTTCCCAAAAATATTAATAAGGTAGTGGATAGATTACGTTCTCAACTTTATTCTTCTAAAGAGTATTATATTAGAGTTTTGTTTTATCCTTCATCAGTGAAAAAGCAACTGATAAAATTAAAAGTAATTTTATTTATTAGTTTTTATAAATACATTTTTTCCTACTGTGCATCTTGTTATGCAAAATAATTGAAGCTGATCTCATAAGTTGGAACATCACTGCTGAAATATGAATGGCATACTGAATTAGACCTCTTTGGTAAGTCATACTAAAGACAATCTGATTAGGCTTGGTTAAGAAACAAACTTTCTAAATATCACATTTATTAACTTCTTTTTGGCCTCCTCCCCCTTGAAAGATTGATCCTCATTCATCATCCCTTATCTTCGCCTACAGTACGTCGTCCCACTTTTTCATCCTCTTGATGGTAAGATTATACACTGGGAAATATTTAAATGAATATGCCTGATCACAGCCCGCCTTGTTTTGACTCAATGCATTTGAAAGGAATTACCTAAAATGGGCACTGAAGTGCTTCACATTGTTGAAAATCACTGGAGGTTCATGACAGCACATAAACAGTAATCCACATGCAAGATCTATTTGGTGAAGCAGGGATAAATGCTTAAAATTAAACAATTACTGCAATTTACCAAGCAAATTTACTTTCCGCATATTTCAACAAGCTGTACTTCAGTTATGATTTAAAATTTGAAATTAAGGTCATAAAATACTGTATCAAGTACCAGTAATTAAGGTACATGTTTGATATAAAAATTCAATATAAAATTGAATAGGTATAAAATTCAATAATTCCTAAGGCCAGAACAAGTCTTGTGGACACTGGCTACTTTCATGGAATAGGCTTACTTTATTCTGATCGGATGCAGATCTTGGTACATACTCTTGTTTGTCCATATTTATTAGTACATAAACCAATCAATGTCACCTTATATTAATTCAGTGGTTCTCAAAGTTATTGCCCCAAAGCCACCCCCACCCCCCCCACCCCCCGCAAGGAGACATGATAACATGTCTGTCTGTCATCATCACAACTCCATCTGTACACACTTCAATGCAGTTAGTCACTATTATTCCATTTAACCCCATAAAAGCATAAAAGTGTTTTTTTTTATTATTGTCATACAAGAGTGTGGCTGTGGTGCCACAGACAATCAGCTGCAGGGATAGGTGTGGGGGACCGCTGGCCTTCAGAACCATGGACAGCATACAGACCTGATTCAGCAGAAGCAGGACCAAGGACAGCGAAAGCACAAGGGAAAGAGATTCCTCACAGTTGCTCACCTGCCCCCAGCTGGTCCGCGCTCCCTCGTCAGCCTCCGCTCTATAAAAGCAGGCGGGGCTCACTGCTAAGCAGAGCTTACCTGCTGCGGCCTGGTCCTTGAGCTTGTGCTCCTACTAATGCATTCTGGTTTTCTCCTCTACCCAGAGCAGTGACCACACCCCCCCGGTCCCGTCTGCCCTGGCTTCACCTGGCGGCCTCCGACAGTGTCGCAGACTGTTCGTGCCTCAGTTCTTCACCCCGCCAAGCCACTAACTCACTGGCCAGCTTCCCCAATGGGCTGGGACCCTGAGGAGGCAGTAGCTCATTGACTTTATATAGTGTTTTTTTTTTGGCTTGTTTTTCACTTCATTCATCAGTAAAAGGCTGCTGTGTTTCTGTTGTGTGGTTTGGCTCCCCCATTTAGTCTCCCCCTCCAAAGATGGGACAGTTGAGAATAAGATAATTCAGATACAACTTCAGAGACTCCACACACCCTAACAACTCAAAGACAGAGGGGGCCCTGCCCCTCCCCAATCACTTTTGTAGACTTGATTGTCCCTGTAGGTGGTGGCTAATGGTTAGATAGCAAATTCTGTATTCAAATGTGCTGCACAGTGGGAAAAGCTATTGTTCTAACCATCACAAATATTCAGCAACATTTTATGTTAGTTTGTAAATAATTGTGAGCTCTTGGTCCTCTGGAGAAGCATATTAGGCTCGGCAATGCTAGCTGGTGGAGAGAACACACGCACCTGGGTTGTGTTAACCAATCAGCCCAGGTGCTTAAAGGCATGTTCCTCTCCACAGTTCAGGGGCGAGACAGGGAGTACACACTAAGAGAGAGGGTTTTTTTGTTTTGTTTGTCCAAGCACAAGAAAAAGTAATAAAACCCACTGCTGAAAAGCTGGAGGAGCTGGTCAGCTGAAAGGCTTTCTTCTCATTTTCGTTTTTCTTTCTTTTGTCTTTGTCATCTTAGTTTTGCTGTTTTAGTTTATTGTTTTCACCCGGAACCTGTGAGGGGGAAAGGTGAAGGTGTTTGCTCATTTGATTTTGTGTTGGAGTGGTATAATTTCATACGGGTGAGGGAACCAGTTTGCTCTTGTATGCATTCTGCTTCCATTTTTATTTGCGTATCTAAGTAGGGAAAGATCTGCAAACTTTTTGAAAGAAACATTTTAAAGCCCACGGTATGGCACCGGAAAGCCCAGTGTGATTGAGAGCTCAAATAAATTATAAGATATTTTAAGAATTGACTAAAAAAAAAGATAGCAGTATATTTTTCAAAACCTCAGAGTTTCCTCAGAGAGCCTGTGAGTTCCTTCTAGCTTCTCCCTCACATTTTATAGGCCCTCATGCCAAGTACTCCACTCAAAGGCATTTGGCTGAGTACTGTTTTCACTGCACCTTTGTTCCAGAAAAGATGGTAAGTGTTAATCTGTCTTTTCCTCCTTTCCCAAGAAAGAAATTGTCTATAGTCAACAATGTTATTCAAACAAATCTAATTTCCAGTGCCTTATTTTTACCCAAAGTGTAACACAAAGTACCAGAGATGTGCACAATTGTAATACAAGAACCCAACGTAATATGAATGTAAAAGTATTTTGATTTACTCGAGTGATTATACTACTGATCTTAAGTCAGTATATCATTTGGTCAGCGAAGATCTGAAGTGAAGAGGCCCCAGCTAAACCTGATATTTTAACACATTCATAGTTATCATATACATTTCAAGGAAATGTATATGTAAAAAAATTAATGTGTCATATGGAAATGATAAACACAAATTTATCTTTGATGTGAAAGCCATATACATTGGAAATGTATATGGCTTTCAAATCAAAGATAAATTTGTGTTTATCATTTCCATATGACACATGAATTTTTCTCTACTACACAGTTGCCCATCTGTTCTCAGTATTATAGATTTCTGTTTTAATATTGATTGACTAACCCATGGAGCCAGCTGTAATCAGTTGAACTCTGTTACTTTGTTAAAGTAGTTGTGTTCCATCTAATTGTGCATCAATTATCTTATTGGTTAATAATCTAATTAATTATTTCAACTAAGAATACACAACAATAACACTGCACTTGAATAAAATGAATTTGCTGCCTGGCTTGGTTTATGAAGTACTGTAGTATTATAATTTGTGTGTGTGCCTGTATGTAAATTGAATACTCAATAAAATTTTATTTACATGATCTTGTAGTTTTGGGAGGTTCATCCAAGTAATAGATTTGCCTTTGAATAACTATTTAATCACCCAGGGCAAAGTCATATAGTGAAGATATCCCCGAACAATTTTTAATTACAGTTGGGGGTGGGGGTGGGGGTGACAGAGTTTAACTGCTTGTTTTTTTAGTTTTTATCATAATAATGTGTTCGACTCCCAAGTTGTAAATCCATGCAGAATGATGCGCTGGTTTGCCTGCAGACACAAATAAATTAGCACATGGCCTTAAGTAAGACTATTCCTCCAGGCTCTCTAATTATAGAATGTCCAAACACTTATCAACAAACCACAGTAGACTTTGACAAACCTTGTTTTTCTGCTTTGTTAAAGCCCCCAACTGAAGGGTGGACACAGCATGCTGTGGCAAGCTGTGGACAAGAACCAGAAGTCAGGAGCTGCCTACAGGTGAGTTCTCTTGTACGTCTTTAACAAGCAGCAGTGGTTATCATTCAACGGCATTCCCACACTTATGCTCATTTAAATATTGTATCTTGCTAAAGGCTGTTTTACTGCTTCTTCCACAGCTAAAAATAATTAGGTTTCCAGTACACTAAGGGTGCGTTCTCACTCCTCTGTCTAAAAACCATAATGTTCCTGTTGAATCACTGGAAATAAACAGGCCAATTCATTATTTCGGATAAGCTATGTGTTCATAAAGATATTATTCTCGTGAAAGTTTGTTCCTTATACTCTGACTTGCATGATGTACTCTGATTCTCTGGTCATCCTTAAAGCCGCATATGTTTTTGGGCAATCTCGGCTCTACTCCGGATCCATCAAAATGGACAGTCCACTCACTGGGTATCTCGTATTTGACCGAGCCCTTGAATTCCTGTGCAGTAACTTACAGCAGTCCCATTCACCCTGACAAGGCTGTAAAATGGCCTCTGTCTCCTGTGACATCATTTTCAGGGTTAAGTCAGGCAGCATGTTATCTGCTGCCACCGGTAACATATGGAGTTGTTTTGCCTCTAGGGATGGCAAAGGGACGTTGCACCCAATGGAACGGCAGTGCCTAGCATAAAATGGATGTTGTGTCCTTTTATCCCCCATCGGAGAAGGTCTTCAACAATACCTAGACATTCTTGAATAACACTGCAAGGACTGGCCAACTGAGGTCAACTTCAAGAAAGCCAAAATAATGATTTTCCAAAAAAGGCCAAGACATCAGGAAAACAATTTCCAATTCAATTAAAATAGCAACCAAATTGAACATTTCCAAAATTACACTTATCTTGTATCTTATCTTATCTGCATCAGGGAGGTTTTGACAGGTGACAGTAAAATAATTTGGAGAAGTCTGCAGAGTGATGTACTGTATGCCATAAAAAATAAATTATGCTAAATTCATATTCCCATTAGAACTCAAACTTTGGATCACGTAATTCTACTGATTGCTTTTTAGGGGAGTGAGGTATGGTGTCTACTTAAATTTGAGTAAGACAAATGCAACAAAACAGGGGCCTTAAGCATAGAATTCTGCCTAAACATTGCAAACATGCATTAAAAACACATAATAATGCCTAAAGGGCAGAATTAAGAGGTTTCCCCAATTTTACCTTCTGGGCATACATTAAATCAAGCTAAAGACATTTGCTGCACTTCAAAGCCCTACAGACCTAAGAGCAGGACCCTGAGAACAGTCACCTCAGCCAGCTGATGGTGAAGCTTACTAACCAAGCACCCACCAGTACTGCCCCAAACCAACACAACAAAACAGAACAAATTATCAATTAATCAAAGAAACTGCAACATAATTTTTTTTTTACAAAATTCCAAAATAGACTTAATTATTATTTGGCTTTGGCCCGAAAATATGAATTAGTTGAATATCTTTACCTTGTCAGAGATAAGAATCAGAGACAAATATCAAATATAGGCTCAGGGACCACCAATAGGCTATAGAAAGAAGACAGAATTGTGTAGCTGGGGTCTGTGATGAACTGGGGTGTTTATTTATTTATTTATTTATTTATTTATTTATTTATTTATTTAAATGCTTTAATAACGTACTTACTAAAGAATAGACATACTAGACATACAGTCAACATTACCTTACATTACATTTATGTAGCAGATGCTTTTATCCAAAGCGACTTACGAAAGTGCATATCATGGTCATTGGAACAACTACAAAACACAGGTTCGATAAGGTACAATACTCATTTTATACAGCTATCTATAGCCAAGAACACAGTTCAGTTCACGCAGTGAACATTATTCTGACCAGTCAAGCTTGATTGTTTACTCTTGCCCATATGCATTTCTGGTGGTACAGTACAAAAAAAATAAATTGTTAATGCTAATATTTTCTAAAACAATGTGCGGTCTGTATTACAACCCTGTTGTGATTATTTAAATTAGTTTTCTTGACATAAACCGATTGTGGACAGATCTGTGGAAGAGTGGTGGAGGGGCGTTAGGTACATAAGGTGGGTCCAGCAGGTGGAGTCATGGGTCCCCCCAAGTGGCAATGTGAAATGTTTTAGATTATTGGAGTTTTTTCATTGCAGTCACTAAACAAGGCCAGGTCAAAACTTAGCATGTGGCTGGACCTCTCCGGCTGACCAATGGTGTAACTTCATCACTCACTCAGTCACTCAGTCACAGACATTTGTGTTTGTAGGGCTGGCCCAGCTGTTGCGGTCCAGCGAAAAAAAGTAGTTTTTTTTTTTTTGGTGAATTTGCCTTTTGAACGCATCACATAGTCTGTAACTGAATTAGAAAAATGCAGGTGGATTCATGGTCTCTGGAACATTTTAGGTTTTTTTTCAATGTATTGACATGAGACAAAAGCTGTACTAGTATTCGACAGGCTTTCATGTAAATACAGACTTTTATGGTTGTAGTAGGAATGTTTAGCTCGCAAAGTGATTGTTGATTAATTTGATACTTCCTGTTCAGTCTTATAATGGAAGAGAGAAATGCATTAGGGTGAATGCCCGTCATTTGTTCCTGGATATTATTTCAGTGTAGTAATGGATGCTAGATTCCGATTTCTTTCCCGCCTAGGTGAATGCCTCCAGCATCTTTGCTTTGATAGCTCCTACCAGTAAAATTTAGATGATTGAAAGTGTTTTTGTTTTTTTTTCCATGTCCATTGCATGAGGAAGTGATGTATATTATACAAAATTGTTTCTATTAATGCCAGTCCAATGACCTCTATTCCTCAGCATTCTGAGTCGGAAATTCACAAAAGATTTAGATGCCCTGCAGTTGTATTTGCAACATTAAGCCAATGCTTTAAAAGTAAGCCGGCAAAAAGGCAAAATCTGTTCATCATATTATATATCATAATATATATTATGGAAATTAGACATTTTCTTGACAAGTGATGCACAAACATACGCATGTATTTATGATTTGAATTAATAGGTCACTGTTTCCTGAATGTGAAAACCTGTTCAAAATGAAAATGTCAAATCTTTAAAAAATATATATTAAAAAAAACATTTAATGTTACATGCCTTTACACACAGCACAAACACGCTATATGTTCTAGGCTTTATAAAATATGACATTTTACAGTCTTTCTACAGCCTACAATTCCTGTTCATATAATAAATGTAAAAAGTTTATATAATAAATGTAAGTTATAAATCCAAATTGTCTGCAGCAGTTCTGTTCCTTGCATGAATATAGGTGGCACAAACATAACTTTAAACACTTGGGGGAGGAAAAGAGTGGCCAAACAGCCTACCGATTGCATGAAAACAGAATGGATACACAACTAGCAAAACTTTAAATAAGCTCCAGCATTAAACTAAAAGCATATGACCGTCATCCATAAAAGAAACACAATGTAACTAAAACATTGAGCATTATAATGATGTTTAAAAGCCATATCACCTCTATCATTGTATTTAGAAGCATTAACTTGCATCAAACTGCTACACGTAGTAGTCAGAAAGACACTTTCATTATACATCAGATATATTTTGCATTAGTACCACTGCCCCACTAAACAAATGGATCATTTTAAAAGTGATTGTTTAAAAGTACTCAAAGTACAACTCCTGAAAAAACTAATCAGGCATATGAGCACTGCCACAGAACCTCTTGTAGCTACAAAAAAAACCTTGTTTATTGTCCTTTAATCAGAGCTTGAAAATGAATTTTTTCTCTCTGTTTGTTCCAGGCAGAATCTGAATTTTGACGTTTCTGTACTATTTGTTCCTCCTGCAACATAATGTTCCTGAACCATTTAGAATGAAATTAAAAAAAAACAGTTAATTTTGTAAGTTAATTTTGATGCTTTTCTCATACCTCCCAAACATTGAAACCAGCTTAGCCTATTATCTTTATGACTGTGTTTCAAAAAATAACAATCAACATAGAGAAAATTGAAGAATTGTTTTCTATTTGTACAACAGTCATTCTCTGGTATTGAAATGGCTTTCGACTGTTGCAATAATAATGACTACCTTCATGAAACAGCCCCCCACACCATCACCATCCACCCGTGTTTAAAAAAAGAGACGCACTGTTTTTCATCTGTATGATGAAAAAAAAAAACAGTGGGCGGACAATATCACCCTGCGTTAGCACTGAATAACTTGGCACGGCAAATACAGCACCAAGACAAAATAAACACGTTATAATTGCTTAGGTATAGGAAAATGACGGGGGAAATCCCATAGGACTCAACTGTCAAATCTCTCACAGCAGCACAAGCAAATAATCTGATCAACTCCAGGTACTCCAGGTTTAGGGTGGCAGCAGCCACAGAAGTCACTGAAATGCAGGCTTTATAAACTACATGAGTCACATCCAACAATTGACTGGATGGTACCATCAACAGTATCCATGTTGAGAGAAAAGAATCAGCATGTTCTGCACTAACCAATCCACTGAGATGACTTACAGTGTAGCCTAGCATTAAAAATGAAATGATACCACCTTCTTTGTAATACTGTCGGGCTGAACTTTGTGCAATAACATGCACTGAACAACCTCCTTTTTTTCAGAAAGCACACCAAAGGCATAGATGAAGCATCACCAATAGTATACCATCACCACCAAGCTATAAATAGGGCAGTGCAGTGGTGCAGTGGGTAGCACTGTCGCATCACAGCAAGAAGGTAGTGGGTTTGAATATCGGCTAAATTTCACTTTCAAAAACTGAACAGTAATGCTGTTTTTGTTTTGGTTTTTGTTTTTGTTCCCGCAAAAATACCTTTCGTTTCTGGTTTTCTTTTTCGTTTTCCATTTTCGTTGATGCCATGCCTTTAATTAAATGGTCTCCAACTTTTGAGAGGTCTGCGAATACAAGACCTTTTGTTCCACGCTATTAACCCGTCTCTCCATTTTGCTTTTCCCTGGGTGACAAGCCACGCTCATAGGTTTTCAGTGGGCAGGCAACAGTGATTATTTCCCTAGTACTATTTGCTGACCTCAGAGTCAAGGGAAGCAAAGAGTGCAAGGAGCGGAAGAATGCTGAGGAAAAAAAAATCTAAACCACCCCATTCCATCCCTGCCTCAAGCTTGATCAGTATATATGTCCGACTAGGGTAGTGGGGATGCCGGCAGCTTCGTGCCAAGCATACAAACACAGCATGGCATTGAGCACCAATAACAGTCAGTCTAAGGCATTAGGCTAGAAAATGAAGACAAGAGAGGAACCAAACAACGTGTTTGTAACTCTGAGATCAGTTTGAGGTAAAATATCTTGACTTAATTAAACCTACATTTGTTTACATTTGTTCACATCTGGGCGTCTGAATGCAGATGGCTGCCTAATTTATTGCAGCTGCCGTTATGAAAGATTAGGATATGTAGGTCGACTGATGAAGCTCATATGTACATACGGAACACAAACTGAGAACCGATAATTATCATAAAGATCTGTGTAAAAGTGAAACTGTTGCAGTCCATTCCACAATGTGTGTTTACCTAATTGCATTGAAAATTGAAACAATGTTCCATTTTTATTTGAGAGCCTCTGTGGCGGAAAAAGAGTCACATTTTCATGGAACCAAGGCATGATTAATTAAACTATAAAAACCAAAAGATCCCATTCTCTTATAGGAGTTTCAACAGACATTTACTTGTTGTGGTTTAGTGAAACCCTGCTCGTGCCATACTTGTTTGGCAACAGATGTCACATTTGTTTCTTGCTCAATTAGAGGTCTGTATGGGTTCACCTAACCTTATAGGCTAGCAATCATCAAGTTCTCACTTGAAGATATTCCCAATTAAAAATGGTATGTTAAAGTTACAATCTTGAAGATTTCTGTTTCGTTCTCTCTGGCGGTACCAATGTGCGAAAAGCAGTAATGCAGTGTAAACTGGTTAGTTGCACAGCGTCTGAAGCCGCTTTGGCCCACCCTGTCAAATCGCCAAAAAGACCCACCTTGTCAAATCGCCAAGTGCAGTTAGAACGTTTACAATCAGACGTCTTGGAATTTTGTAAGTTGCGAATCATTGATCTGAACTGACCTTTAGTTAGCTACATTGCAACGTTGCAACAAGGTAGCATTGCATTCGAGAGACGTTTTGCGAGGTCGGTACCAGTTGATACCATTAGCTAGCGTTTTTTCTAATTGTTAGCTGACATTAAATTGTGTTAATTACATTAGCTAGCTAGCTAACACAACGTTACCTGATATGAGAGATGGATACTGTGCGCAACGTTGTCTAAACTAATGTTGCCTTTCTTGACATGGTCCGGTAGCTAGCGTTAGCTGAGCAAATAGCTAGGCTATGTAATTTAGTAACATTACATTGTCATCAAATGTAATACGAAATCCCCCCCCCTTCTCTGTTATTGTAACGCTAGCAGACACTGGAAAAAACAGTAACGGCTCACACGCAAGTGAGTTGAAGAGCGAGCCTGTTGCGTTGCTCCGTCTACCCTCTCTGGCGGACCAACCACTGATGGGTGATGGAAAACGCGTCACTAACTATGCGCTGCTTGTGATTTTTTCCCAGGAATGTCGCCACAGACACCCAGTTCTTTAATCATAAATTATTATTATAATAATAATATAAATGAATATAATAATAGGCTCAATCACCATTGTGTTACCTAATTCGGCGATTGATAGTGGCTTAACAGACATTTATTTTAATGAAAATTTTTGAGATTATTACTTTAAATAGGAGCATTTGCTCTAACATTGCTAACATCCACAAAGAGAACTCAGTGTGCACCTTTTTAATAGCCAGTGTTACACCAATGTTGGGGAATTTCATTTATGGACCTGAATTTGAACAGGGCACAGATACAACCTAGGTCCTGCCCCTAGGTCATTTTAAAGTGTGAGTCTATAAATACCATTACTCGCATTTCTAAACTTTCAACTCGTCAGTTCCTGCCACATCTCATCATGCAGTCACAGGAGTGCTAGCAGTCCATTGCATTGTGATTCTAGGATATTCATTGTTGATTTTTTCCCTTCGCTTTCTTTTGCATCATTACTCAGTCTAGCTTGTGTATTTATTTACTTGCCTCTACTGCAACAAATTAGGCAATGGCACGGGGAGGTAGCTTTTGGTTTCTTTTATATTGGTGTAATGAAGCAGCGCATTGCCCATCTGCTTTGTGTTTAACTCCCTCCGGTGGTTAAATTTTTTTTTTTTTTTTTTTTTTTTTGGTTTAATTAATTTTTTTTTTTCTTTCTGACTACTACTATGACTACTGCAGCTTGGCTTCCGAATACAGATCTGACACCAACTCCAAATATGACTTAGGGCATATGCAGGACGTCTGCCACTGGCTGGCACCGGTTTATATCACACATTCACACACAGAAAAAAATTTCACAGACATTCACACACACACACACACACACACACACACACACGCATACACACCCATGCACACACACACACACACACACACACACACGCATACACACCCATGCACACACACACACATAACACATTAACTGCAATGTCAAATTTCAGTCTCACACCTGGCAAAAATCAAGAAGGAAAATAGAGTGTAACATTCGACACTGGCTTTTGACTCTGCCTTCTGGGGCACCTCCAGAGCAGGATGAACTGCGCCAGATCTCAGCATGCATGTCTGGCAGCCCCGTTACATACTGGGAGCAAAGAAGCTCCCTCTCTCCTAAATCAGCTGGAACCTGGGGTGGAGGAGGGACCCGCAACTAAACAAAGCCTCTCCGTTCTAGCTGGTTACATTTAAACAGACCCCCTGTGGTATGTCCTGGTTGGAGAGCGCTAATTGTTTGCTTTAGATGCGATGGTGGCAATGAGCTGACAGAGATTACTCGGCAAGCTATTAGACCACGTTTACCCGCCAGTGTAATATTCATTACAAGGATCTGGTCGCAACAAGACCAATAAAAAAAACTTTGCATTATTTTAATAGCTGATCCTGATCCTCCTTCTATTGCCTCTCCTTAGTTGCCTGCAAGCCGGTCTGCACAATACTGCCAAACCAACACCTGTGCTGATGGAGAACTGATATTGGGAACACTATATACAGTATACTGACTGGGTAGAGCCCATCAATCCAGCCAATCCCAAACCTGAAGTGCCAGTTTTGATATATTCACCGTGGTGTCACCCTCTTCGCTAGATATCATCTCAAACTGACCCTCTCCAAGAACATTGTAGCCGTATGTTGACCATACAAATTGTACTTGTTCTTGTTCAACATCAGTAGAATTTGCCCTCCTTTGCCACCTGCTCACCCCAAAGTCTAGTGATTTTAAAGCACAGCAGATGTAATGCTAATGTACATTGGCATTGAAAACTGGCATTTCCTACTGCTTGCTGTTGCTGTTTAATCTACACCCACTTCTGGTTTTCTGTTCCAGAACAGATACAGATATTGTTAGTTGAACACATCTCCATCATGTACAGACCACACTCTGTAGTTTATAACAATATGGCACATGATGGTACACAATAATCAGCATAAACATATTAGTGTGCCATGGCATAGCATGCTATGGGAATTTAGAGTAGGAAGACCAAGGAATTAAATAATAGACCATCACTGCATATTGGACGGAGGGGACAACGAGCAACGGGTTGGGATTAAAGTAACGTCCTTCCTCTCTCAAGTACATTTGTGTCACTTCAGTTTGATATCGTAAAAGCACAAACAGAAGCATTCTCAGTGTGAAAGAACCTAGGCTGTATGGATATGTCAGTTTTTGTAGTGCCACTGTGTGGGCCATTATGTGACAGAAGTGTAGAGTGCAGGCCATTTCCCCACGCAGTGTGTAGAACAAGGCCAGGCAGACAGCCAGCCAGCATGCCCACTGATAGTACAAGGTCATTTTCAACAAATAAACAGAAGAGTAAATCAAGTGGACAACCTAAGACAGGATTTCAAGGTTCAAACCATGACCTTGCTTTTACTCAGTGTGACAAACATGTGCAAAAGCTTCAAGAAAATAATTTTTTCTTCGCTGCAGTGCAGTCAAGAAAAAAAAATCTTGTTCTCCATCTTGTTCTTGTGAACAACTTCAAATATCATTGAAACTGACAGTGAATATCACTTTGAAACATTTTGGACACTGAAAGGTGAACAACAGTATGTGAAGAGATGAAGGCAGCTTCTGAAAACACAGCTCAACATAAATTACTTCTTGCACCACTAGTTAATACATGTGTCTGTGTAATGTGTGGAGTAATTGTCATTGTGGGCAATAAATTACTGTTGTTTTCTTCTTATTATGCCACTCCTTAAAAAATAGCTGATTTTTAGACCCAACACGCTGTTACAGAATGAGAAGTGTGTTTCCAGGTTTTTGCATTTCCTGGTCATTGTAAAGTGTGACTCCTTTGAATTTAATTCTCACTTTTTTGTGTGAATCACACATTCTTTCTGCGGCCTCATGGGATTTCCATGACTTACCAACAAATGAAATGCAAGAATATCTTCGAAATATCATTAGTCATCTTCAGGGACAAAACATATCAGTGTGCAATCCATGCATGTCCAAATTGGATATTCTGGTTTGGATACACCATTCATCTTTATGCATTGAATGTACTGAATTCAACTGAAAAAATAAGAAAACTTAAGTTGATTCTATTTTTTATTTTAAGGAAAAAAGAACAACAGGTTTATATTCAACCAGTATTATTTAAGTATACATTTTTGAGGCATAAAATTATAGCCTGAATCTAATTGTTCTCACCATGCAGCAGAGTTTATTTACTTGTGCAGATTATGCTGTTTATTTGCCAATATTCAGAGCAATTTAGGAAAATGAAGGCAATGATTCTGCATAATTACGTATTTATATAACCCACTTTTCATCGCAAATATAGAAAGCCAGCATCATTGTCAGTGTGCCATTAAATATAGGAGTGTGTGTCACAACTTGAGCGAATGGACTACGGGCGAGATGTCAAGAGATTGAACACGTCATGGTAAATATAGCTAAAAATGCTCGTGTACTGAAATCTCTGCTGTTATTTTAAACAGTTGCATGAGTCAGGCTGGCAAAGTAAGCACCATGTGCTGTATTTGAATCCTTCAGAACCTAGCAGAATCACAGAAATATTAAGAATCCCATACATTTAAAGGGAGCATACTTCATGTAATACATACTAAATTGTATTCAATTTCTGACAGAACTGAAATAACTCAACTCAAGGAGTGTACAATGTATAATTTCAAAATGCTTATGTGTCACACACACACACACACACACACACACACACACACAGTCCCATACTGCTATCCTTATGAGGACTTCCCATTGACTACATTCATTCCGTAACCTCTTACCCCAACCACTACATGCTTAACCTTAACCCTAACCTTAACCTAACTGTAACCCTAACCCTAAGTCCTAACCCTAAAACAGCATCTCGACCTTGTGGGGACCAGCACATTTTCCTCATCTTTCTATCCTTGTGAGGACATTTGATAGTATTACAACTTCACACACACACATGTTTGTATTGCTATACTTGTGAGGACTTCCCATTGACTTACATGCATTCCGTAACCTCTAAGCCTAACCCTAACCCTAACCCCAACCACTACATGCCTAACCTTAACCCTAACCTTAACCTAATTCTAAGTCCTAACCCTAAAACAGCCTCTCGAACTTGTGGGGACCAGAAAAGGGTCCCCACCTTGCGTAATTTTCCTCTTTCTATCCTTGTGGGAACATTGGTTCTCACAAAGATTGTAACACACACACACACACACACACAATGTTTCGTTCAAAGACCTATTTTTTACTTTTTGGCTTTGTACTTCACAATTTTAGATTTACAAGCAATTAGGTGCAGATTCTCATAGATTTTTGCTTCACCATTTTTGCTTCACCAACAGATTAAAAACACTCTTCAAGAGATGGGCATGGATGTGTCAGTGACTATATTGCAAGATGCAAACCACTAGTTAACCGCAATAGCAGAATGGTGGGGTTACAGTTTGCTAAGAAAGCCAGTGATTCTAAAGTTATATATTAGTGTTGATATTAAATATGAATACTGTATATATAATGAGCATATTTAAATATTATCATTAGATATTAATTTTGCTTACAGTCAAATAAAAATGTTTATATTTGGATGCCTATGTTTATAAAGATTGCTTGTTTAAAATGTAATCTAGAACTGCTTTCTAAGTATTCTTGACATGAACGTCAGGCGTGGGAAGAAAGCGGGTAAAGAGCACCTAAAAAAACATTGAAGTAAAGTATAATTTAACGAATGCTTCACTCTTAAATGTCTCCTCACCTGAAGTGTCACTGCATTCCTGATTTGCAACACAACACTATCACAGCCTCTTCTAAGATCAACACCATCTCTTAAGGCCTAAAATTGCAGAATATACCAACTGTAGTGTGTTATTTTCTCTTTTTTTTCCAAGACAGTGTCATGTGCTCAGACTGACCTAAAATATTACAGTAGAGTAGCCTCTGTGGGTTTGAAAGGGTTAAGAAATGAAGCTGAAAATGTGAATATGCAAATTCCCTTCTGTGAGATGAGGACCAGAACAATTTTCCTAGAAATGAACAGAATGTCATGCACAGCTGGTGTGTCACATTTGAGGCAGAGAATGGCAGATCTTGGATTTTCATGTTCTTTTGTATGTCAAGAAGTTGTCTGTAACTCACCCACCTAATTAGCTGAGGGAGGTACAAACTTAAGGAGCCACAGGAAGGAATAGTTTAAACTATTTTTTGAAAGACATCAACCATCATAATGGTAATGCCGAGGGTGTAACTATTTTAAATTTGTGACTAAATATTTTGTCCCTGAGAATTCATAGCTACAGCCCTGATTACAAAAGCACACCGCGGGAATGCCCGTATTATTTGGTAATATAGCCAAGCTGGTCCTAGTAAAAAGACTGAGAGATATGTGTGCAACAATCTGACAGCCTGTATCTTCCTGAAGTTGTAAGGAAGGGTAACAGACTAAACTTATTTAGAAAATAGCACAATTATTACCTTTACAAAAAGGCTTAATGTCCAGGCAACAGGTGGAAAGACTTTTATTATTAAATATTTTTATCTGACTAATTAATGTAATGTAGCCTTTGATTGCTTGCTCTCGTGCTACATTGCCTGCAACCTATATGGTTGTGTCACTAACTAAACTGTGTCACAAACTAAATGGCAAGCGCTATGCTCATTAGCAAAACATGTTTTAAAAAGAGGAGTAAGGATTTGCTTGCTGTCAAAAAAAGTTTTTTAATGGCACTGGGCTTTAATTCAAAACTGTGCTGGAGGTTTCAGGAAGCTATGTACCATATTGTCATACTGTAATGGGCCTAGATGAATAACAATTGGTCTGTATGAAATATCAATCTGCGGAAATCCAGCCAAACAATGAGACAGAGCTAGTCTTGCTTCATGAAGTGCATCGTGTTCCGGGGGGCAGATCTCCTGATGAACGAGAATAATGGTATGAGTGAGTAAATGAGTTTTGATGCTTTCGTCAGATGGTGCCTCTAATAAAAACAATTTCACGCAGCTGTGATTCTCAAGAGGAATCCTCATTTGCCATCATTCCGCTTGCATTGCTTTTGAATGATTTTTGCTTACAACAGCCACAAAAAGAATATGGATAACTCTTTTTTTTTTTAAATCAAAGATTGCGTTCGGAGGATCGCTGCCATCTCTGCTCTAAATCCGAAGACGTCGAGAGAGATTAAGGACCCAGGATGCAAAACCAAACACGTTTTTCTGACATGTGAGGGTGCCTTGTGGAGATTAATTATAAGGAATCAGAGAAATGTCATTCCTAAAATGGGCCTCATTCACAAAGCATGCATACAATCAGAATTGATCGATAACTGTGCTTACGAACATTTTCAACAAACATTTTGACATTCATCATTTTTTTTTCTTGCCTGAATTGTTCTTTGGTAAGAACAAAATTTATGTGTGTTTGGAAACACGCGTGAAGGTGTACACAGGTGTTCCCATTTAGAATGCTTTATTATTCATGCATTTTATGTCATTTTAAGTACAGACCTCATATTAACAACAAAACAATTATTATATCAATATAAAAATACATGAATATTAAATAAATATCAACTAACCTATTTGAATAACCTCTAATTTTTTTTTTTTTTTTTTTTACAAGTTTTTCATTTCAATTTCAAGTTAGCCCTCCACCTCAGGACTATCCATCTCTGCCTCAGCACCCTCCTTGTCTACTTTGGCCCTTCCACTTCAATATCGTGCACGGAGGCTGACTTCTAACCTGTCTCTCTCAGACCACTCCGAAAAACTGGCCCCCAGGAAACAACTGCCAAAACAAGGAGGAAAACTACGGTGATCTTCACTGATATGCCTGTCAGAGCATCTCTGCAGCTTGAGGAAAACAAAACAACAATGTCAGTGGCTAAAGGTTAATTTCACAGAAAAACAAAACTACAAAGAAAACAAAGAATGCCAAAGAAGATGACAAAAAAAATGAGGAAGATGCAGCCTTCTGTGTTTGTCTGGCGAGTAACTCCAGATAAAGGCTCTTGAACAAAATGGCTCCAATGTGCGTAACACCACTCCTGGGCACACAAGTACTAAACAGATGGCAGTGTGCGCTACTTGTGTCCTATGTGAATTTTACTCACTGAGTTTGGTTCCCTGTTTCAAACTTATGTTTATTTATATAATTTTTAGTTGTACAAGTTCAAGAGCAGAACCTAAAAAATAAGTGAAAGAAGAATAATTCAAATGCATTAAATGTTGTTTGTATTCCTGTTGTTATTGTTACTTTTAGTGGGGTTGTTATTTTATACATGATTGTGAGGTGGTGGCACCTCTCACTCATTGGTTTCTGTGGGTTAATTGTCCCTGATGAGGGGCAGGTGTGTGAGTCCTATTGTGAGGGGGTGGCACCTCACACGCATTGGCGCCTTGAGTTAATTGTCCCTGATGAGGGTCAGGTGTGGGAGTCCTATATCTAGCCCCTGGTTTCCGGGGTTCAGCGCAGACTCATTGTTTGTCATGCTCTAGGTGTGTAGGGGGTGTAAGAATCCGCAGAATTTACCGCATTGATCCTATCTGCGAGATTTGACCACCATTTAGTTTCTTCTCTGAGCTGATTCACTCCTAGCGCTTTGGAGGACATTTTGCCCTCATCTCTTTAGTTTACCTTTTCCGACCCGCCGGGCTGCGAGTGTCATTTTCTTTAGTAGGTTACTCTACTCTGTTTTCCTATTAGGTTTTTAATCTCTAGGTAGCTATGCTACAGCGGTGTTTAGTTTTTAGTTTTTTAGAGTTTTTAGAGTCCACTGACAGCAGATTCAGTGAGTAGAGGGAGAGCTCATTATTTGGTGTTTCCTCTGTCCCTTTCAATCGCTTGGTGATTTTGTGGGTACCCCTCGAGGTTAACTTTTAGATCCCCCCTCGGTCCACAACTGCGTCCCACCTCCCACTACCATGATAATGATGTTTCTGAAAACAGGAATTGACTACTACTTAACATAAATGTTTAAATAATAATAATTTTGATGAAAAGTGTTTTAATGAATTAATTACATTACTGAATAAAACTTATTTCAGGTGTGATGTTCAGTTTTGAGAATTGAGACTGTTGGTGATGGCTTGCTGTCGTGTTAGACTTTCTGGGAAGTTAATGCCGGACTAGTTTAATTTTGGCAGCAGACTGAGCAAACTTTAAGCATTGCCTTTGGTTTGTCATAGATAATGTTGCTACAGTATAGCAAAAAAAATAGATGGGTGTGGTGGTCGAAGTCAACATCTACTGATCGAAACATGAAGACGTATTACCATAACATAGCAAATTTGTCAGTATATTTGTAAATACTACAACTTCAATGTATTGTCTCCCTGGGATATCTGCCCATTATATTCACTTATCCACCAGAAAACATGTACACTAGCAGCAAGTTAGCTGGCTGTGGCACATTATTCTAGCTGCCAGGGATTCGTGATCCAGAAGCCAGTGCATGTCTCCTTTTCACTGTAATTACAAAAACACCTATTGGTAAAACTAAAATGCTTTATGCCACACTGTAGACACGATCTTAGCAAAGATATACATGTAAACATATCATTGTTCAATCTAGGCTTTGCCTTTTTCCTGACAACTTGGACATATCAGAATTGAACTATCAGGATGATGTCAAGACAGCGGTTTGCTACAATTAATATAACATTTCATTTCACCAATACAAAATCTCTTCTGGGGTAATTCTGAATACGATAGCGAGCACCCTTTTTTTTTTTTTTTTTTGCCATTTTGCTTCTGAAATGGCAGTAGAATTCTAAGACCCTGTAGCTGTAACGTTTTTAGGATACCCAAATGTAGAAACGTATGAAAAAATAATAACCAATTAACATCAAAAACATTTCACAGTGAGTTTCTTGTAATGTGTAAGAATACATTCAATGTGGCTAGATTTTTTATAATGACCCCACTGATTTTGGTGAAGTGCAGGCACAAATGCTCAAAGAGTCAAATTGGCATAATTTCTGACTGAACTGTCAATGCACTTTAAGTGATTTAATAGCGTTATCTACTCAGATTTAGTATATTTTCCCATGAAATGCCAATTTTGTTTATGTTTGTGTGTGGAACACCTATTGTGATTTCATTGCAGGCAGAATGTTCGACTTCCCTAGTAAAACCCTCCACAGCAATAGCTTCTGATAACTGCCCATACTTCCCTCAAAATTCTCTGACTGCACTTGCAACATTCAACTGAAACAGCACAGTGTAAACCTGATGGGAGCACGATAGCCTCATGAAATGCAAGAAGCTCAGAGGTAGCATTACTCCTACAGCCTCTTGAACAATGGTCATAACTACTGACTGAATGCCTCCCTCCACAGTCAGCACTGGCGCAATTTAGATTTGATGCCAAACTCCGGGGCTAATCCACATACTGGAACAGTGCCTTAACTGTGGGAGCCAGCCTCCTCAATATGCTGGCGCAAAGATGTTTCAACTTGGAAATGGCCATCCATGGCACTAGTGATTTATTCATTTATTTATTTTTATTATCAGTTTGGTAAACAACTATGAATAAGCTTGCATTTTGGCTGTGTAATGCGAAATTAAAAATAGGGTCCTTTGTGTATTGTGATAGAAAACAAGCCCGCTCACCGTGTTCAACTATATGGAATGTATTTTTGTGTTTATAACAAAACTATGTATGTAACTAAATGTGCAATATGGAAAGCTAGAGGGAAGGAACGACCTTCGAGGAGGGAGGAAGAAACAATGTGGATGAGCTGAGGGAGTCAGACAGAAAGTTCTGCACGTACCGCCAAGTTTCAATAGAAACAATATTTGGTAGAAGAGGGAGACAAGAAGCATGTCATAGGTGTCTGAGAAGGTCACAAATATGTAAACGTGAATTCAGGGATACTTTTTAATGGAGTAAAATTCATAGTTGAATGTATATTTGCTATAAGCATATAATCAGGTTGTATATGTATGACCATTGCTTGCAAAATGTCATATCCTAATCAATAGCCTGTGTGTTTCTATTGAAAACTGCACTTACTGTGTGTAATGTCAAAGGAAGACAAGCTGTACAAAACAAGATTGTATGCAAACGTAGAATAAGAAGTTGGATTTAAGAAGGAACACCCTCCCCCACCGTGAGGCACCAGGAAACTAAGCGTTTCGTCAAGGTTTCTGAGAGAATCAACAAAGTTTCTCAGAAAAACAGAAATGGACGAGAACGGGGGTAACAGTCATACCGAGGCCTGTCTAAGGGCCGTTGGAAAGAGATATAAAGGACAGAGATGCAAACAGACCTTTGAGACTCTCTTGTCATGAGTGCTTGAGCAGTTTCTCCTATTTGGCCAAATAAAAGTTGTATTGCTGAATTACTCTGTGACCTGACTAAATTATTTGCCTCCGTTGAAGGTAAAATCCACGACAGTATATTCTCATGTCAACAAGCATGATAAAATATTACAATAACCAATATGACTTAATTATCTCCATTTATAACGTATAAATAGACTGCAAAATGTGTTATAATTGAGTGTCACCTTTGATCAGCGTCTGCTGAGAAAATCAATAAACTGCCTTCGGATAAAATGCGATGTGAAAGCTGAAGGATCTTGTTCAAAACTTTTAATTAGGAGGCAGCAGTCTGCACTCTTGTCCCTTGAGAACACCCAAAAGAAATGGGGGGAAAAAAAGAAACACACTCCTTACCTTATCATCATCTAACCAGTCATATTCCTCGTTGTGTAAAGAACCTTTTCTTTAAAAACATCTGCTCTATTCAGCCATCAGTGACACTAATATGATGGGTCGACAAACTTTTCCATGGATTTGCAGTTGCCAGTGTTTAGGAGACATTATGCGTGCGTGGGCGTGAACGTTTCTTGAAGAAAAAAGAACTACGATGAAAAGCTTCCAAAGATGCGTCTCCTTGACAAGCCTTTCTTACTGCTTCTGATCTAGACGATCACTGAGAGCAGAGTTACAAGCAGCATGTTCCCTTTAAAATGATTTCCAACAGCTGCCATTACAGAGCCCTCTAACTCGTACAGGAGAAGGATGCTAAGACAATATGGTAGTTAGAGCTTGGCAGAATTTTAATACGCTAAGCACATTTTAGAGTACAGTAATTATACCACACAAGCAAATTGTATTAGAATTTTTTTTGTTTTAGTGGTGGTTTCTATGTGCATTTGTCACAGATCAGAGTAAAATCATGTCTTCCACAAATTTCTTCTGTGTGTAGCATGCATGGGTCTCAGAGGCAGTACTCAACCATGAAGGGACATCTATTAAATCTCCAATCAGGGCAGGGCACAGACTTTTGAGAGCATATGCCTAAAATCACAGGCGCAAAGGGCATGGGGGGGTAGATTGCAATTGTGGAAATGGGGGGTGGGGGGACGGGGCATGGGTACATCATCACGGACCTTTTGGGGGGGGTCACAAAGGGCACCTGTGGTTTAAAAAAAAAAATTGCTGCAGCCAAAAGGGAACTTCTGCCATCTCAGGGCAGGGGACATATGTTTCACTGTATGTTTATGTCTATCTGTACGTATATTTATTTAATATACATGTACCTAAGGCAGTTTTACAAGTTTAGAGATGGTCTCTCATTCTCAACATCCAACAAGAAGTCTTTTACTGATCACTTGTTTGCCCTGTATGCATTCGTTGTTGGAAATGCAAATGCATTATTAAACACCAAACTTACACAGTACCCAGTGTTTTTATTGACGCACCCCCTATTGCACTGCCCACACACGTTGACGCAAACCGTTTTACTGCGGGCAGCAAACTGCCACACCAGGCAGAGGCGAAAAATATTTGGGTCGTGCAGGACGACATTAGCAATTCCAGTGGTGCCCAGTGCACCGTTGTCAACAAAATACAGCCCTTAATCTTCAAGTCCATTTTCTGTACAACTGTTTCTCCATTGGCAATGAGTGTAGTCTACTGAATTTATGAAGCAGAATGAACTTGATTTTAATTTGGGGCCCTCTGTAAATCATTCTCGCACAAATCTCCCAAGCCTCTGCGTTTGTTTTATTTACAGGAAGTTAGTGCCTTGGCTTCAACTGCATTATCCCACTAAATTATTTCTATTCATCTTTTCCTGTCTCCGTCCAGGACCTCGATGCAATAAAACTTTTTCAGTGTCTGCAGTGGAAGTGATTAAACAGTGTCAAAAGTAGGTGTGAAAGCCCTGTATCCAAGACCTGCACCGTGATCCGTGTTCCTGAATATGACATAATGGAACATGGAATTATGACTTGGAGACACTGAGCAATAATTTTGCATATTTGAGCATAATCACCTAGGTAACCCATGTACGGGAAATTATGGGAGCACATGTGTGACCTAATACACGTTACTGGTATGGCACAAATCAATGATGGCTGAAAACCATTAGTTAGAGTTCAATTAAGTTAGATGTGGAGGGCACTGAAGCTTGGTTAAAATTATACAAGGTCCCTCTGAAAAAAATTTCAGCTTTCATGATCTAATTCTGAATTTTATTAAAAACAAGCAATCATATTTTTGGCTGGACTGCAACAGCGGGGCCAGCCCTACAAACGCGAATGTCTGTAACTGAGCCACTGAGTTACACCATTGGTCGGCCGGTCCAGCCATATACTAGGTTTTTACCTGGTCTTGTTTATTTACTATAGGCGGCACCTTTGCTCGTCTGCATTGAGCTTTTCTGTTTTTTTTTTTTTTTTTTTTTTTAAGAGACATTTTTATTTAATTTCTGACCGCCAGATTCAGTGTTTTGCAGTAAAGGAAAAACAAAGAAGCACTGGCCTCAGTTTGTTACTCAGAGATCGGGAAGAAAAGTGTTGTGGTTAAACAGAGCCATAGGTCAGCTCTCTGGCCCAGCTGATAAGAGGTGCAATTGACTGGCGTTTTAAAAAAGGATTTTTCTGTTTTATTCCCTTCAGTGTTTTCCCACTGGCAGGACAGCAGTTATTTTGCTCCTAGACTGTTATTGTTTAGCAAGTTGGGTAAATTATTTGCAAGTTTTAAGAGGTTGGGGTTGAGGGAAGGGGAGGGGGGGCTTCACTGGGGGCTGATTCTTCGCCATCTGTTTCGGGTGGGTTTTAATTGGTTCTGGGACCACTTTGGACTCTATAACCAGGGGACATGCCTCCTACGTTTTTGAGGAGTTTCATACGTATAAAGCTAGACTTATTTGAAAAGTTGTTGTTCTCAGTACTGTACTGTTGAAAACCAAGCATCAAAAGGAACTTAGCACAAATGTTTTGGCATGAGTTTGACTGATCATTCATGACCAGCTGTGATATGCCCAAATTACTAAGACTGCCACATGGGTACTGCATTACCTCATGAATGATCAGTGGAACCAGTGAGGCCCAAAACTTTTGTGCACCTTCTAAAACAATCTGATGCTCAGTATACTGTAAACCACCTTTCACCTTAGGCACCATATTTCTTTTCAAAATTTACTCATTAGCGACATTTGGATTGTGAGGACACAAATGCTCTTAAATATTAGAAAATGCTTAATGCCAATCCAAGTAATATTTGTCTTATACTATAATAGTGGTTCCTGTTGATTTTGTTAAATCAGAACCTTTGAGATTTTACATTTCTTGTTGTCAGTAGTTGCCTTAGAGGGAGATTATGAATTTAATGTTAAATATCATACAACACAGACAATTTGTTGAAACCTTGAATATGATAAACCTTGAGCTTGAATGTCAGATTTTATTTTTTTTTTAAATAAAAAAATCTACTTGCTCAATATTAATGTCAGTGTCCATATAAATTATGAAATGTGGGATTGTATTCGATATACCCAATATTAGATTGTGCTTCTGGCTCTTGGTAACCCTGGTTAATGTTTGGCTGGGGCAGATTATCGGCAGGGCTCTGTTGTGGCAGTCAGACGTGCATCTGGTCATGAGAGACAGGAATGGTTTGCACAGGTAGGGCACATCAATATGCTGAATCATTTATGCTTTTCACAATTAATACTCAACAGTGTGGACATTATAGAGGCACTCACTGGTAAAGCAAGCAGGTGATGGAGGAATGGTGGACAAAAGAGAGAATCATTTTCTGATCCCTTGTTAGATAGGGATTGTTTCAAAAATTCCTGGGAGACAGCAGGGTATTAACAATGACAAATTAATAAGCTTGTGCGGTCTCTTCAAGAAAGTAGCTGGAAACATTTAGGTTTCAAAGCTGAGACTGAATTGCGTGTCCTCAAAGCGTATAATTAATCTCGAACTGAGGACATGGAAAAAAACAGGGACAATAATGTCAGTGTCAGGACTGATTGCTGTAAGTGTGACCTTGCAGGCTGGATTCACCAGGGATTACTTTTTTTCCTGAACAAGCTGCATTATCCCATTTTATTCGCAGGAACAGGTGATGGTCAGGCAGTCATTAGGAGAAAGTTTTGTTGCAGCCTGAAGAAATCCAAGCGTATAGGTATTCTCCTGAGCAACTGTGTTCTCACATCATGGACGATGGAGCTGTGTGTTAGTGACCAGCAGACTCCCCAAAGTATTCCCTTACCCTCTTTATCATTTACTCCCGAGGGCAAGGTCGCAGCTTCTCAGCACCTTACATTGTTTTTGTCACATTGTGCTCTTGCTTCTGCCCCACTTTCCAGCCCAAGGGGGTAAGCTTCAAATCCATCTGTACATTATTCATAAGGAGAATACAGCAATACAGTCCTTCTTTAGCAAATGTGGATAAGGGCGCACATTAAGCACAACCTGCAAATTGCAGCATTCCCTGGTTGTTTGGGTTGTTTGCACTCAGTAATTATTGGCCAGAATATTGGTTAGTGTTATTGTATAAGTAGAATGAATACAAATAAGATATGTAGGAGGAGACATTTTTACCAATTGCGTGTGTGACTCAGGCATAGTAAAGGCATCTATAGTACAGTTTTTCCTTCAAAAATGTAGTTCATTTACATATTTCACAAAACAGAAAATAATAACATGATACACCCCTCTGTCCAACCTCCGCCCCTTCAGCTTTTATCCAATGACGGACTCCCATTCCTACGCAGTCAATACAGTAGATCATTGTGATTGTGGTTGATTTGCACTGGAATTTTAGCAGAGCACAGTTCTAATTCATAGTAATAATTCATATCTGTGCAGTTTGTAAAACAGTGTAATGTGTATATCACTGCCCCCCAAACTGTATGTTCACACAAAACCAAGAGTTTGATTTGTATTCGTTTGAGTTATTAAATTCTAAAACTGAAGTGTCACCATGCACACAGTAAAAATTTCCAACTCCGACTGAGTACATATGGTCCTGTTCCGGACCAGAGCATGACTATATGTATTCTGAAAGAGTTGGTTTAACAATGGACATTTTACTATGCTGAAGACAGTAAAATACACTATATGTTCATCATTGGGCAGGGACACAAATAACTGAGATATGTAGATGTGTGTTTATATTCCATCCTGTGTCCAGAAAAAGGTTAAATGTGAAATACAGAAACTTTAATAGGCATCTAGCACCTGTTTCCTCTTTCAATCTGATTCTTCACAACAGTAGTTTTAATCTTAATTTAACTAATTACTCTACACCATGCATTTATCAACAGCAGTTGTTTTGTGAACTTTGGTTGACATTTTGCTTACTCGCTGACCACCCCCCGGCCTCAAAAAGAGAGATTTTTTTTCCCCCTCTTCTGCTTCTTACACAAGAAAGCTAAATGTCAGTGAAGCTCTAACCAGATTTCTAGAATTTTCTTTGAATGTCACTGGAAAGATCAGAGTCATAACCTTGGCTATAAAAAAGAGAAGTGAGAGCTGATCATGTGTCAAAATATGTCTGGTCTGCTACAGGTCCAGTTTTATAACACTTCTCGAAGAATGTATTATAATTATGGAAAGGCCTTTTTTGTCCAATAGCTACTTATAGAGTACTAACCACAACTTGTTGGTGAATCTGCTAATTTGGGACAATTTTATATCCTTTTATAGTACTGTGTGTAAAATAAAGGCTTTAACAGAAAACACATTTTTAGAAAATATTTTAGGGTAACAGACATACAGAAATCTTACACTTACATATTGTTCTGCATGTTGTATTTGAGTTATTTACACAGGTAACCCTAAATTTGTCCATACTAATAAGCAATGGCACCATCATTTTATAATAGTGTATGATGATTTCAGAAAAATGGCAAATTAATTTCAGCTTCCATTATGACTCTAGTCACACCAGCGAAGAAGTTGGCACTCAAAGCATCATGAATCATTCCACTCATTTCCTTTAACATTGATTTTGTCTGCAAAAATGGCTGTGCTTATGCCTTATAGTAATGCTACCACACAAACATTGGATTTTGTGATTTTTTTTATATTGGATGCGGTTACCTGCAAGTCAGTGTACCATGAATAATACTACAGTGATAAGCTGAAAATGTTTCATTAGTCATCCACAGACTACTGTTATGAATCAGTTTAAAACACACTTGCTACTCTTAAATAGTAATGACATGAAAAATTACACATGTAATACATGTTGTAATTGCTATTGTATTGCTCTCAAATAAAGTGACTCAGTAGTTCACACTGTGGGCTGTATTATGTTCCCCACAGTCCATGGACATCTTTGGGGTGAAGTGCACTAAAACAATGTAGAGGCAAGGCTGCTTATTGAGAACCAGGTTACCAAAACATACAGGAAAGAGGTGGGTCAAGGCTATACAATTAATGCATGAGTAGCACTCAAAACAGACGGCTGAAGATGAAGAAACAGTTCATGGCTGTGTGATGTTGAAAGTGGTGGTGGAAAAACAGCAAGGTCCAGTGCTATTATCTATTGCCGTTTCCTTTCTCATAAACCGAAGCTTGTGAGACCTTGAACAGCAACAGCCTCGCAAACAGGTATGCTCACCTGAGGCTGATTAGCACGCAGTTCAGGTTTTGCTCATTTCTTTTGTTGGTGCTGTTATAAAAGCACAGCAATGACAATGCTTTGTAGAGACAGACCTCCATTGGAAATGTGCTCTGAGAGCTCGCTTGTGGTGCAGAGCCCCTAATGTGAATGTTGGGAACATAGGAACAGATTTGGGCTGAGAGAGGCTGAAAAAGCATGAATTGTTCCCCCTCGAATTTCTGTCGGTTCTGAGAGTGATGTGAATTGTAAATGGTTAAGATACCATAAAGGGTTAAGATCTTGTCAATGATATCATACTGCCCAAAAAATTGTATCTTTCAGTATTCACTGTATAAATTCATGGATATTGCTTAGCCTGATAAATTACTTTCCATGAATTGGGTTGACCTAAAAAGGATTCAGCCCAGTTTAAAATAGGATATACATTTAATCATATTGTTTTTGTCAGATATTTAGGCATTGACATGCCAGAATGTTCATGTCCTGATGTCATTATATGTTCTGGTAACTCCATGTCAGTGTGCTTCCAGCTCTGTTCTATTGTTTGAATTAGTCTTTTTTTACCGAGATTAGGATGCATTTTGTTTAAGAAACACATGTTCTATGCACACATTATTATATGTTATTATATAACTGTTCGTGTAGCAAGAAAATATACAATTACCTCTTAATTTTTGCAGTACTTGTCCCACAATAGGTCTTTGCAGGGAAAATGTGTACCCAGAGTCAACACACACGCATCCAAGGTTAAACATGATTAGTGCTAGTCGAGCCTGGTTGCATTTCCTAGTGAAATATACGTTTCCTTATCTGTCAACAGCCTAAAATATGTGTGCTCACCAGAATTATGTGCCCAACGGCAGTGACTGCAGTTTGACTGGTTACCTTATTAATGCCTTCTCGAGATAAATAGTGTACCGTTAGTCGAAAACTAACAAGGGTCTTACTAACAAGAGTTTCCATATTTCCATAAGTCTGAGACCAAGCTGCTGTACTTTCCTGAAAGCTACCTGAAATTACTCTCCAGAAGAAAAAAAACTGAAAATGATTCCATTGATAAGTATTCACTCTAGGGGTAGGTGATTTTGCCTAAAAATAATATCTAAATATTTTCTGGCACTTCGACAATGTTGATATTTTGGTAATATTTTAGCTATTTAATTATTGTAGTCTTGCCTCAATATATACAAATGAATTTTGTGAGCATCTTAATGACGATATTATCAATCGTATGAACATAGTTCATGTTAATAAGCGATTTTATCCAGTAAAAACTGTCCACTTCTCACACGTATCAAAGTATGTGCGATTGAAATGTCATCATTAAGATGCCCACAAAATTCATTTGTAAATATTGAGGCAGGCCACTGGAGCCATACTACTGCAAATCTTGTTTTATTTTGTTTTGATTATTCTTTAAAATTTTATTTTCATAAAATGTTCATTTTCACTTAACTCAGCATGATGCATCTGTTCCACATGGCAACCGCAACACTGGGTGATTTTGGAACGCTAGGAAAGGATAGAAGGGGGTGGACAGAAAGTCAGAAGGGGTCAATTATTCAGGGGTCTTTGAATCATGGTGCCAAAACAAAAAGATCTGTGAGGTGCACTTCTATCCTTGAGACAGCCTTGGGCCCTGGAACAAATTAAATGGCTGGTTCCTCAACAAAGTCATTATATTATGGCCAGTGGTTTGGCCATTGGACAGCATGTGTAATTAACCGAATGATAGACCAATAGAAACATGCTTTCGATACGCCGATTTTGCTTTCGACATGCCCCGACCGTGCTTTGTATGTATGAGTAACTTGGAATTTTTGTACCTAGAAAAAGTTGAGAGAGCAGTATACACAAATGTATTTTTCTCATGTCATTATTAATTGCAAATGAAATGAAGTAAATTGTGAATGATTGGGAAAGAAAATACAACATAAATCTGAGCATATAACAACAATGTAAAATAACAAAAAACATCCACAAACACATCAGTAAAATTATTTATTTAATCATTAATTTAAGGATGAAGTCCTTTCTGTACAAAAGCTTGAGTGTGCTGAGAGGTCTGCCTTTACAATACTGATTCTAATGTGTCCAGGTTTGAGCCAGTTCTTCATCTAGCCTGTTTAATCTATGCATTGATCTTGTTTGTGTCATTTTTGTTTACACTGTTTCCCTAAAACAAAGATGCATAAAGCACAGCACTGTGATAACACATTTTGTGATATGCTTTGAATGTCCTCAACTTCCCCAGAAAATAAAAAATTATGTCTGGGATTTCCAAAACAACACAAGTATTTGTCTACTGAAAGTTTTTGCCAATGTAAACCCCTTAGACCTTTTGGAATCTACAATTTCAACATTGTTTTCATAAAGATTTAAAGATATGTAATGTCACTTCTACCAACCAATAAACCAATAGCAATTTGCGTGTGTGTGAGTGTCCGAGCGTGCATGTGTACATGCATGTGTGTGTTGGTGTATGTGCGTGAAGCCCAGATCTATTCTTGCATGCCTAACATTTAACATCAGAGAACAGTTAGCTCAGAACACATGAAGATTATAGGCATCTAGTTTAACCTACAATCTGCCATGGGTAAACTAATACTTTTAGGGAACTTTGAGGGACTCCACTGCAGCTGTTGACCACCTGTGAAACTTACTGACTGCTGACAAACTGCAGACAAAAGTCTCTGTGTTAATATTAGGAACTAATTTTGAATTTATTGTGGATACTCAGAGGTAGAAAGTTCTTAATTTGACAACCAAGCATGGCTACATGTAGGTAGATGGCTCAGTGAGTTATTTACCTTTAAACAACGTGGTACTCACTGAGGCGTCTACCTACATCCATGCACCTTACATAGTAACATAAACAACAAACAAGTAGTTATATCATTTTAGGATAATTATTATTGAGTATATGTATTGCATTCTAAATTGAATAGTAAAGGCCAACTCAAATTGATTTCCTCACAATGCTGCAAACCGTCAGCAGCATGTTCCTCGTATAGTAGGACTAAACAACCCCTGTTTCACGTCTTGAGGGAAGGATCCCTGTTTCTTTGACTTCCCCAATTCCAACAAACATCGTACGGCATCCACATAATCGGTGAAGTTTCTGTCTCTGAAGTGTAGGCTAAATCGCGTTTTGGGTGCTGAGAATTCAAATGTGTGGATTTAAGTGGCGGTGGGAATACTGTTGATTGTAGAGACTTCTGTTTTTCCACTCCTTGAAGTGGTATAAAATTAGCATAGGTACTCATAGCAGCAGAACGTAGAAGTTGTGGTGTACCAGCCTGTTCCGGCCTAGTTGACACTAGTTGTCAGATTAATACCTTGTGATGCAAGTGTTGTGTGACACGTTCTGTAATAATCTGACTTTTTGACCACCTCTTTCATATTACCAATATAACACATTAATCCAGCAGCATAATAATAATAATAATAATAATAATAATAATAATAATAAATAATGATGGGTTATGCCGTGTTTCCCATTAGTTAACTAAACTGTGGCGGCTCGCCACAATTTACTTTGTCCCGCCACGGTTTCAGAATGAAGCCAACAGTTTTAGAATAACTTTCTTATCTCAAAGTCAGAAGTCAGAATGAATAATTTAAGAGTGATTTTTGAATAAGAAGGCTCTCATTGGGGACTATGCCCACAAAAACCCCCAAGAGTTTCTTTGTTCCTTCCCTTAGGGAACAACAGACACCATCCCACATTAATATTTTACAATTCGACCACCAGACAAAGTGTAAATCAAACTCATGTCCACTGTCAAGAAAGCTTTTAAACATTATTCAAGTCAGAAAATGCACAACACGGAGCACATTATGAGCGTGATTACAGAGCAATGTTTTTCTCTGTCAATAAAACTCCCTCCAATACCACATAAAACCAGATGTCAGTTTATTTTATTCCAGTCTTGTGGAAATGGAGTTAGATATCACAACAAAAATGATTTGCTGACAGGCTCAAGGTATTGTTGAGGATTACATATCAGGAGACATAGCTCTCAATAATGGCTGAAAAGGCAGGATTCTACCATGATCTGGTTTGTCTGGTTTGAAAGTTGTGAGGAATCCATGTCAGAATCCACAGAATATCAACAGTAAAACTGAACCGCTTGCAAATGAATGGTGCACAATTGCACTGCAGATGCACAGCGCAGACAAAACAATGAACCAGCAATGTAAGAAACCATCAAATGAAGTTTGAGAGAAACTCAAAATGAATTACAACCCATCAACTTGAAATTAAGCCACGTTTCTGTCAAACAGCTAACACGTTTCTTAAGACTGTCAGGATTTTTGTTCCAAAGCAGCCCTGGTTCTAGGCTGCATGGGCAGTCACAGATTTTTAAATTTTTCATTTTTTGATTTTTTTTTTGGCGTGGGGGGGGGGGTGCTTTTTATTCAGAGCATAGTCTGTGCCTTAAATAAATAAAAAAAATTTAATTATACCTCTGCTGCCAGTTTTTTGTTGTTGTTATTATTCATATTAATTTTTTTGTTGTTTATTTCTGTGCCAGTTAAATTTTAAACACCTGCTCTTATTTTGATGCGAATAGTTTCCTACATTGAACAAAGACCCGGTGCAGTATAAAAATGTCAAAATACCGCTGCATGTCTGTGGTTCTAATTAATCAGACTGAATATGACACGTGAGTGTTATTTGTAAGCATCACTGTCAATCATTGTCTAGCCTGACTTTATGGTAATTACTTTATTGATGTAGACGATTGGGGTGGTGTAATTGGGATAATTGTTTGACACATGGCTTGACAAGGCTTGTTGGTAGGGGAGTCAAGGACATGTGACAGACTGGCAGACATACTTAGTTTATCTGTATATTATACAATCAAATGTCTGTCACATCTGTGATTTTAGCTTCAATTAATTAAATGAAGGGATATTGAAATTGCTTATTGAACATAAGGTAGCTGTTTGGCTTTCATTGTTCAATGAATTATTTCGATGTTTACACATTATAATAGCTGGACTATTCGGAAGAAACAACACAACAAAATAGACCATTGCAGATCTCCTTGGAATTAAGTGCTAGGGCTCAACATTAAGTGCGAGAGTCCAAACCTAACCTAAAAAAGTGACAACCATAATATACAACTTTATTCAATGTACCTGTATAGGAGTGAATCACCTCTATTCTTTTCTATCGTAGTAGTTCAGCCCTAAATTTTGCATATGGAGATCAATACCTTTCCTATTGACAGTTTAAAGTTGTTTTTCCGTTTACATGACCTAAAGCTCCCTCTTGAACCTGACAGTTGGCACACACGTGCACACAGACTTGCACACACAGATGAGTCCCAGAAGAAAATGCTTACATAAGTGCAATCAGCAAATTCAGAAATGAAACGCATTATCCTGTAATATTACTAAAAATTGCATTTTAAATGATTTCGAGTTTGAGCTGATTTCGAAATGGAGATGCACTGCTGTCTGGCTCACAACGCTTGCCATTAAAATGCAGTATTGTATATTCTAATTTAACCAATAAAAACTTCCAGTAGAGCTTTAACACTGCTGTATGAAGTTGTAAGGAATTCAACAGGGAGCAGAGTTGGCCAAATGGTTCTGGTGGCCCTAAACAAGAATGTGTTCCTGTGTAATAGATTATCTTAATAAAATGTGTTCCAAAAAAAAAAAAAATGAAGAAAAACTTGGATTGTATGGCCCAGGGATTGTTGTGGCCCTAAGTGACTGCACAGAGTGTTTATGCCAGTGGCTGGCTCTGACAGGGAGAACCTACAAGAAGACTGTTCAGCAGGGCCAGACTTCATGGATCTGCCCTTCAAGGGGAAGGGTGCTGGCCCAGGAAATGGCTCCTAAGACCTGTCCTTTAAGATGGAGACAATACGATAGAAATGCTATAGCTCTATCGGGCCAGGCAGCTGGTGGTTTTATCGCACGTACACAGATCCACTTCTCTGTGATCAACCAGGCATCCAGGAAATGGATATCTTTGCAGTACTGTGGAAGTCAATTATCAGCCTTCTCACCCATGTGGTTGTGCTGGACAAGTGTAGTGGGGTGTACAGGCTCATGGGTGCATTCAGAGTCGGCCTATTCTTCCTTTACCCGTTGCACTTGTCGATGTGCTTTATTGTGTTGGCTTACTGTATCGCTTCACACAGCTCCACACAAAAAATAACCCTAATTATCGTGATTATGAATGAAAATGGTACAACCACCTCATTCATTTTCTAATTAATTCACACTGAAACCTTCAGAGGGATTCATATGCAGGTAGACAGGTCATGTGCACTAATTAAAAAAGCATTTCTCCAGACAAAAAAAAGCGTTTCTCTCTCCCCCATTTTTAAGCTTGAAAAATGCATGTATGATTAGATATATGCCTTATTAAAAGAGTTGTTTTTAAACAATGGAAGGCTCTGCAAATGGCAGAATTTGGATGCAATATAATGGTAATTATTAATATTTAAATGTTATAGACAAAGAGCATTAATATCTACCACTGAAATACAGTAATAATGGGAAAAAGATAATGGCTATTAATAAATTATGGTGATTGATTATAGGCATATGTCTAGCCTATTACAGGGGGATGGTCATTCAACAAACTTGTAATATGATTTATGAATGATTAAATATGTCAAAATACTGTCAATATAATCACAGAAATCATGCCTTAAAAATGTAACTCACTTAATTTGGATAAATGAAAATTAAATCCTGTAATTTGATAATTTGAGCAATATATTGTTATTTCATGGTACTCTACAGGTACCTCTGTTGTAAGACTTTATATTGTTGTTTCTTCATAGGATTAGTTTTTTTACTGTATAGATTTGGCATTTTTCACTCACACTTTTTAAAACAATATGTATCTTTTAAAAATTGTGTGATTTGGCATTTACAATTTCTATTTAGAATTTTGAGGGATAAAATTATCGCACAGTTAATTTGCCTGTGTTTTTGTTACGCTGGGGGGTTGGGTCGATATGGGAGGTTGTTCTTTATAAAACACCACAGTATCTTGTTTAAAATATGTGGTATTCTTTTTTTTTCTGACAGACTGCTCTAGCTCAATGGTGTGGAAAGCTGGGACACTTAGCAGATGCTAGTTTTTCATTCCAAACATAATTGCAACCCCTGAATTTTAACAAGCTGTTAATTGTTCTTAATTACGCTTTTAATGAATGAATGAATACTGGTATACTCTCTCAGGGCCATATTGCATGATGTAAAAAAATAAATAAATAAATGCCCCATATTAATATCTCAAGACATTTAATCAGTCAGGTTGACACGTTTTTATTTTCTGGAATTTCCTGCATTGTGAATTAATCCTTTAGTAAGAGATTGCTTTTTCAATTGATTACTTAATAGTCTGACGCATGAAATTAGCAAGGCCCTAATTACTGAGTGTGGATATCCGATCAATGAAACACAGCCCTTTGAGAAAAGTGAAGGATTCAAGAAAAAAGCAATTGAAAAACCAAGTCAAATGTGCATTATGATAAAAGAAGTTGCACTAATTTTACCACTAAAGCCAATGTATGATATTAAAATCTATAAATTATGCTCCAAACTTACAATTTCTAATAATGACCAGGTGAATGGAACACTATGGCAGTATAATGTTAGCATACATTAAAGTAGCAATGTCCTCTGGCCACTAACTTTACCCTGTGTCTGGTTATACTACTCCAGCCTATATGGTAGAATCCAATGAATTGGTGATTATGATGGCAGCAAATGTATTATATACTGTATGTCCATTCTGCTTAGGAAGAGGGCAATGATAAGCTGGCTCTTGCCCTGATCATGCTATCTTTCTACACTAGCTCCATTTTGTCCACTTTCACCTGCAGTGCATCTTCTGGGTTGCTGTGCCCTTCAGTCTCTCAGCACTGCTTACTTTCTGCATGAGTCATGCTTTACAATAATAGCCCTAAATTGTTTTGGAAAAGGTGGCCACCTCTGTCAAAACGCACCTCTTGCTGTACAAGAGGTATTATGTATGCTGTGTGCCTTTTTGCAAAATTGCCCAGCAGATCCCCTCCAGGCTATCTCAAACCTTCTCCTCCACCCTGTCTGGGACCTGTGACCATACCACTTTGATCAATTAATACGATTCCTCACAAACCTTTTTTTCCCCCCAAGTGCCCATAAACCAAACCGTACTCTGGATCAAGGTACAAGTTTGCATTTACAGCATGGAGTTTCATTCACCATAAAAGGCCTGCCAGCAGCATTACTAAATTTTGCTATCTGCAGCTTATTCTATGTGACAGATAAGTCTAGCTTCACAGCACCGTTTTGAGGACTTTTGTGACACTCTATTTAACACCGTCTCGCCTGTTGCACTCCTCAAGGACTGGGCTGTCTTCCTGTACACATTCACACCAGTCAGGCTACATTAGGTGTCCTGAGCCTAAGTTTGGTCGACAAAGAGTTGAGAATTTATTTTAAATTCTGGTTCTGATATTTTATTTGTACTAGTGAAAAATGTCTCATTTGCTCTATTTTCTCTTCTTCAAGGCTAATGTGCCTTGACATGGCTAGTCTCAAGTCATATTCACAAGTCAGGGTAGGGAAACATTTTCTTTTCCTTTCATGATTTACCACTATTACTTTACCAATATGCATATAAACAATAAAAGTATACATTTGTGTTGTAGTGAAATGTACTGTTTTTTAAAAAGTGCATACATCACCAGGGAATTGTGAATCAGGTGTATGATGTCTATGGTTTTTTGGTTTTGAATTCTTTGCTGTTTTGGATGCCAAAAGTATTTTGTGGTGTGGTCATCAAACCCTGAAAAGTGTCATTTTCCATTCCACATCACTTGTTTTTAATCTTGCATGGAGGTTTTATAAGTTATGGTGGAGTTCACTGTAGCAGATTGGTGGCAGCAGCAGGACAGAATGTGGAGGGGTGAACACAAGGAGTGCATCGTGAGCGAAGGTGTGTTCAGCTGAAGTGGACACAGCACCCTTCAAAATTATCCACACCCTTCATAAAGATAATGAACTACATTGTATTTTTTCAAACCTATGGGCAACATATTGGAAAAATGTCATTTTTTAATAAAAACAATTTCTCAGACAAATGTTTTGTTTAAGAAGTGATGTTTTTTGAAGTGATGCTGGGGGAGTCAGTACGGAAGCTAAAATATTACCTGGACAAGAGCATGGCCTGAAAAATATATTAGAATCATGTTTCACTCGATGGTGGAAAGTCAGCAGGGACAACCTTGGTGGGCTGTTTTTGCCAGTGCTTTTTAAAATGGGTTCTCGATAAAGCTTCCTCAACTGAATTATGAGCTTTATCTGAGTTACTGAACTTGCTTGTGACGTGTTGCAAATTGTCAGTGAAATCTGTTTGGACAGATTTTCTTGCGAATGTCCTCAGGTGGTATTAGGAATAAATAATAAGGAAACTCACTCAGATGCCAGAATTTTGGCTTTGGGTGCTGGACAATAGATAGAGGCAGATTTCTTCTGTTATGTTTGGCTCATAAAATTTCAAGTTTATTGTCTTTCAAAGAAGGATTTACCATATATCCCCATAGCTCTGCATAAACAATATACAGAAATAAAGTAAACACACTGTACAAAAAACAAAAAAAACAACAACAACAGTATATCAAAATGAAGTTAGCTTTGTTGAGAAGTTGGATAGCTGCAGAAATTAAACTCTCAGGCAATGATATCTCCTAGGTTTTCAACTGAATGTTGTGTAACACAGCCAAGGACATGCTTTGTTTGTAATAGTGCATTGGTGTTAAAAAATGTTTGGAGTGGGCAAGCTAATGATATTTGATGCTAAGCTAGATATTTTTTATTGAATGTTTTTTTGGTGACAGCAGGGGATAAAATAAAGCTGTAAGCTTAAGCCTGTATTAATGTGAGGAGGATATATGAGGGCTGAAAAAAGGCTATTTTTTACAACTTCAAAAAGGAACAGATTGGGAACGTACCATTATGGACCCTGGTCCTGCTGTTGAACCCCGGTCTCACTGCCAGACTGAATGCTACCAGTTATAATTGCATGATGATCTACAGCTTGCTAGAAATATGATGAGATCACATGATTTCATCGGAAGACAAAGCAAAGGGGACTGCCTGAAGAACATAAGCTGGGTGCACCCCAATACTTGAAAAATGTATCCATCTTTCCTCCATTACCCCCCATCCACAAAACTGAATAAAACCCAAGATATTTCTCGTTCATGTTTGCCTTGTGAAGCACCAGTGTGAAACCTACTTTGAATCCAAACCTGGATGATTAGCACAAACAAACATTTAACGTGCTTGCTGGTACAAATCCAGCTCAGACTCTACACCTTATCACCGAACCCCAGGAGCTTAGCAATGTTTAAACCTTGGATTTATATGACTTAAAGAGGGCCGAAATGGAAAAGATGCCATTGTGCACTCAGCTGGAATCAGCTTAGTGCTTTTAGACAGTTGACCATGCAAATATGGATTAACATATACAAATTTTATCTCAATGAATTTAAATGAATGGGCAAAACATTATTCATCATGCAACATTCCTCAAAGTATTGTATTCACAGTAAATAGAACAGGGAGAAGAAAGAATGAAAGTGTTTTTTTTTCCATGATCCTATAGTCTCAATGAAAAGGCAGTTTATTTTTGTCCACTAACCAAACAGCACACTTCAAAATTGATTGCAAAGTACTTTCTGTGGGATATACTGCATAGCCTGCTCTACGTAACTGTGTTATATAATGTACAATGAGCTCCATAATGTTTGGGATACATTTTTTTCTTTTGCATTCCACATTTTTACATTCGTTATGAAACCATTCATATGCAGTTAAAGTGCACATTCTCAGCTTTTCTTTAAGGATATTTTTACACATTGGTTTAATCGTGTAGAAATTGCAGCACTTTTTATACATAGTCCCCCATTTCAGGGCACCATAATATTTGGGAGGTATTATTGTTATGTAAATTAAAGTAGTCACGTTCAGTACTTTGTTGCATATCCTTTGCATGCAATGACTGCTTGAAGTACGTGACTCAGACATCACCAGGTGCTGAGTATCTACTCTGATGCTCTGCCAGGCCTGTACTGCTGCCATCTTCAGCCCCTGCTAGTTTTGAGAGCTAGTTCCTTTTTTTTTTTTAATCTATGGAGCATATGATAAATAAATGCTTGTTCAATTGGATTCAGATCAAGAATTTTCCAGATTTTACCTTTGAAAGACTTATTTTTTGATTTAGCAGTGTGTTTGGATTTATTTATTGGGTATATATGATGCCTACTAAGCTATCTTTTGTTTAACAATGCGATCGCTGCAGGAACACTACATCACTAGAAGTATGTGGACACCTGCTATTCAACATCTCATTCAAAATTATGGGCATTAATATAGAGTTGGTCCACCCTTCGCTGCTATAACAACCTCCACTCATGTGGGAAAGCTTTATGCTAGATATAGGTGCATTACTGCAGGGCATTAGTGAGGTCGGGCACTGATTGGGCGATTAGGCCTGACTCGTAGTTGGCTTTCCAAATGATCCCAAATGTGTTGGATGAGATTGAGGTCAGGCCTCTGTGCAGCCCCGGGTACGTTGTCATGCTGAAACAGGAAGCACAGAATCAACTAGAATGTGACTGTATGCTGTAGCATTAAGATTTGCCTTCAACTGAACTAAGTGGCCTATCCCAAACCTTTAAAAACAGCTCCAGACCAAGGGGTGTCCAGATACTTTTGGTCATATAGTGCATGAAGGCCTGTTTATATCTGCCAGTTACACATCTCAGGACACGAAACCTCCAGCCGGAGGGCAGTAGAATTCACTATAGACGGGAAGTGTTTAAGAATAGAGTTGGCTTTCGCAGTAACTGCGAGGAGTGAAGAGGAGGAAGGTTAAGCTGAGGCTCACCTATGAGCTTACTCATCCACTTAACAATTTGAGTTTTTATTTTTTCAGACCCAGCCATAATTACCCAGCCATGAAACAAGAGAAAAGTACCAAGTACATTCAATAAAAGAATGATAAAGGAGAGTCACCACGGTTTTATCTACGTATGTTAAAAGGAGAAAACTAGGGAAGTACAGATGCGGATGTCCCTATTTATGCACTGCCTCACAGTTGTTCTCAACAGTCAGTTCAGAATCAGTGACTGTCCCAAGATACTTATAATTCTCAACCTGTTCCACAATCTGGCCCCTTTATGATTGTGTCTTTGCAGGGTGCAGAACAAGCTCTAAATGATCATGTCCTTTGCCTTTGAGATATTCCAAAGGCAACCCACCAGGAGACACACACACACCAGAAGTCTTCAGTAACAGGGCCACGGTTGGACTTGCCGTGTAACAGACTCGCCAATGCAAATTTAAGTATGGTTTTGTTTTCCCTCGCACTCTTTGAGTCCTGTTCATCAAGAAGGCAATGATCCAACCCACCAGAAAATAACTGCACAATATTTCAGCAAATATGTGGGGTTGAATTTTGTTGAAGGTTGATTGAAAGCCTATGAATATTAGACTAGCATTAGAGTTTTATTCACCTTTTAGATGCTTATACGAAGTTAAGTAGAGTGATTGTAGCATCTTCTACTTTTCTGTGCTCTATAGCCTGGGGTCAAGCACATGCTCATTTTCCTCCAAGAGCTCTGACTTTACTGGCCTTTTGAAGGATTTCATTACCAGGGACATGGGGTGACAGGCCTCAATTACTACATTTTAATAAAGGGCTGACCATAGACTGCTTCCGTAATTCTACTCGTAGTAAATTTAGCAGCAAAGCAATCACTTTCAGAAGACAAGTTAAGCAGTCTAATAATGCCCTGGAGTTTCAGGCCATGGAAGAAAGAAAAAGACTGCTGGATGCTGGATCCGAGTCCAGACACCAGCAGAATTTATATCAAGTTCAACTTCAAGTCTGTATTTATTGCATTCAGGAGTTTAAGACATTACCAAGAAACACATAAAGTATCAGACCAACAAAATCATTTAAATACAGTTAACGAAAATTAAGTTATGTTCAGTAATACTCATTTGAACAACCCGAGGCAATACAAAGGGACCATCCATTAATTTTTTGTTTGGTTTCTTTCCTCACAATTCGTTGTTGAGCTCACTGAAAGTCAGCCATATATCAATAGGAATATATTAAGCAGCCAAAAAGGATCCTCCCAGTGACATCACAACCTAGCTTGTTCCAAGGTAGCCATGCCCCTTATGCAAAAACAAACAAAACAAAACAAAACAAAATAAATCTTTAGTTTATTTTTCTAGCAAATGTGGGCCAGATTTCATTGCAGTGTCAAAATTAAGCTCAAAATTAAAAGCTTGACAAGACTTGTACCCATTATTTCATTTCACTGTGATTTAAAATCAAAATATACTGTATGTATGTACGTATGTATGTATGTACGGTGACAATTTAAAAAATATAGGTGAATGAGTTATATTGGAATGGCAGGTATGCCATCCAGTCACGTTATAGCTTGGTGCCCCACACCTATACAGCACCAGACACTCTGCCCTTAAAACATTAATTTATGTACCTTCTGACCCCATTTCAACAGACAAAATTCACAAACACTTCATGTATCCACATAATAAAGCCCCAAACTTTGGGGATTTTGCGATTTTTCCTGCCTACTAAAAAATGACCATATCTCATTTCGTGTTTTTGATGACTGATATTTGTTTCTTGCTGAGACATTGAGAAAAAAGCAACATGGAGATATTACTATTATGTATATATCTAAATATGAAATTGACAAAGTATTTAGATAGAAACTTTGATGCTGCAATAAAAATATAAAGAGACCTTTAAATAAGCATTAGCAATGCAGCCAGTGGAGAAAGGGAGAGTGTGTAGGCAGCAGAGCAAGAGAGAATATTGAAGGAAATACCTTTTGAGCTTTACTGATTTAATTTGCTCTACCTTTGGATATGTTGCAGTTATTCTGAGAAAGTAGTAATGTTCAAAATTCGAGCCACATACACTATGGTGATACTCATCACCCTCAAGAAAACTATCTTGAATGTCAAGGAATATAAAGGAATCTCTAGAAGGTCCTTCAAACGTATTATGTTGAATAAGGACTGTGGATGAGACCATGGTCTCAAAATGACTTATTCTATGCCTCGATGATCATCGTCTGACTATAAGTTGAACACAGCCCCCAAAATCTCAATGCAATAAACAAAAATTGATGGTTTGTGTTGCAGTTGGGGTACATATAAAGTATCAAGCCCAGGGTGGTTCTCTTGCCTGAGGCAAACCTAAGGGCTGTTCATCACACATGAACAGAAAAATATCCTCGATAACACACAGCTTAATGTTGTGATATCGTGGCTCGAAGCAAACTGAAAATGCTCATTTTAAAACCTTTAGACTTTTTCAACTGTTCTACACTTTTGAGGCATTTCAGTGAAAAGGCAGACCATTACTGGCATACTTACAACTGTTACTCATCTCCAGGTTCAGTCTAGATGTTGAACTTGGACATTTTCATTTTAAATGTCTATAGCTGAGAGAGAGCATGAACAAATAGCATAGGGGGGAACTACCAGGCCTCCAGGAAAAATTCGCTCTTATGAGTAAAGTTAATCTAACTCTGGGGAATCTCCTGACTGAATTGCTTGCTATTTACAAAGTTTGAGACTGGTTTGCAAATAAGGTATTACTGGTGCTGGCTCTGTCCAGACAAGGTACTCGTGATCGAGGACAAAACTCTCTGAAATCTTAGTCAATAAGGCAATCTGCCATACTGACAGAGATATTTGTAAATTCAGTTCAGAAAAAAAATTATATATATGGCTGACACCAGATATTTTCATTCTAGGAATTGTGAATATTAGGTAGAATATTGGGATATGCTATGAGCCTACGAGTTATCCAATTAAGGTAGTGATTAGGCAAATTTATCTAAATTATGTTTGTACACATGTAGCGGGGGGTCCATGGAATGAAAGAAGCAAACCAGGATAATGTCTAAAGTTTTTTTTAAAGGTGTTTCCCTGCATGTAGTTAAATTATTTTCTATTTTGAACAGAGCATTGTTATGCCTCCTGAGCAGAGAAGGAGTAGGAAATAAAGTTAGAAATATTAACTTTAAAAATAATGTAGTATTTCTTCTAGAGGTTGATCAAAATAATTGATTATTCAAGGTGAATGGTCAAAGTTTGGGGGAGCAGAGAAAAAAAAATGGGAGGCAAAGCACCCCCCTGCCACCTAGAACCAGCCCTGTTACAAGGACTCTGCAATTCCAAAGTTACCCAAACTACCATCTCTGTGTGGGAATAATAATAATAGCATGTGTAGGAGGAATTTCTCGCTATATTATGTTCCCGAGTGTCCCATAGCAGGCCCAGTCAATAATAAGGAATGAACAAGTAATGATATTTCATCACATCAACATACTGCTCAGAACGGCAGTGCTGGCCAGAACTGGGATGCCATAGATGGCAATGAACCGGTTTCCCTATTATCATTCATATAATACATTTTATTAGTTAATCGTTATTAATCAATTAAAGGGTTGCATCCCTAAGCTAGACACATTTGCACACAGATAAGGAATGATACCATTGACTTAAACTTACAATATTAATGGGTAGAGACCCAAGTGGGGGGAAACAATCCATTGTACTCAATGAACTGTATAAAAACTAGAAGGAAAACTGCCTTCTGCCAGACGTGTATTAGTGTGTATTTACGCCCCAATCAGTTTCCACCTCATTTTCCTATACACCTCTGTGAAACCTAATAGGCAGACAATGGAACATGATGTTTAAGATTGGTAAAATGTTAATATTTTAGGTTGCCTTATTGTTAACCACTCCCTTGACATATAATATTTGAAAGGAGGTTTATTATGAGCATACAAGTGAGAATTTGGAGTTTCTTCTATTAGGTTTGTCGTTGTGTCAGATGGTGTGACCTTTAGATATTTACCTGTGGATGTTGAGGGGTGAAAATAATTACATTTGTTGTCATTCAATCTCAGGAAAGAATAGCATGAGAAGGAGACAGTACACTTTTGATATGCTTCTCAATAATGTTTCATTTCACATTGAATTCACAAAACAGGCTTGCAAGCATCAACTGTAGATAAATTCCATAATGAAATTCATGTTTTAGTTTTAAAAATATTGCATGATTTGAGTAAATCGGATTTGCCAATACCTTGAGTTACGGCTAGCACTTTGACAATTGTGCCTTGACTGGCAAACTAGGGCCCATTATGTTTGCCCTGTTAGTCCACAAAAACTGCTTACAGAATCAAAGCAAGTTGGAAATTGAAAGCAACTTTCTGATCCACACACAGGAGCAAGTGAACTTGACAACAAAATTATGATTGGAAAATGGTGTTTGGAAATGCACTGGGGGTGCAAGTCACTTTGAATGAGTGTGGTGTGAGTGTGGTGCACAAAGAGATGAAAGGCGATGCATCAACAGGCTTTCAATAAAAGATTTCACACTCAAAGCATAACCTAATATGAAATTTAACTATTCATGGTATCTCATTAGAACGTTTTTTTTTTTTCCTATGATGGCATTCAAAAAGGTAGACCCCCCCTTTTCACTCAACCCCCGTGGTTGGGGTAAATTCCATTTGAACTCAGGGCCATATTTTTGTGGTCAAGGTGCAATTGTTGAACACTAGCAGAAGCGCTTGACTCTTGTCCAACTCAATTATTTGTCATTTCATGACTGCAGGCATTTGTGCAACAATGGCAGAGTTGTAAAAAAAAAAAAGGCTGGTTCGATAAGAATAAATCAACTGTGGGTGTGGTGGAAGCTTGATTTCATTACTGGCAATCAGATCACCCAATTTCCTAGCCTTTAAAACCAATGTGTTAGCACCACAGCCAACTGCTTACGAGCATCTCTACCAAACATGTCTAATGATATCAAAGGAAATGTGAGACCGAATAGTTTCAATTCTCATTTTTATTTTGCCCCTACAACTAAGTATATTTTTCGTTTATATGCCAGTCCTAAAAACTGTAATAAACGGTTCCAGTGAACAGTACCAGAGAGTGAATATTGGAGGCAGCTGGCAGAGAGACACTCCAGACGGCCACTTCAACATGCTGCTGCCGCTATTGTTTCAGCTTGGCAGGTATTGCGCTTGTGAACCAGAGGACGGGAAAGAAGACGGGGCATTTAGTTTGAATTTACTACAGCTTTGCTGCCAGTTTTTGTTTAATGCCACTATTTAAAATAAACAAAAAGTAATTCACCACTTCAATTAAGTTTCATTCATTCCAGACATGCACTTGATAAGATAGATGTATAATCACAAGGGAAATGGCTCCGCAGCCAACCAGTACCTGCTCTCTTGTGCACTTTGCCTCTGTAAGCGCCATCACAGTCATCAAATGCGGCTTTGCCTCTCTCTGTATTAAAGAGCTGCAATGTATCCTCTGTGAGATCTATGTCACAGCCAAGGCATATGGCTATGTGGTGAATTGATTTTCTGAGGGCTGTATTGTAATGTACCACCTGACCCATCCAAACATCTGAAATGCATTTTTAACAAAGGTTCGGTCAATCATTGACCTAGCCCTGCCAAACTCACAATTAAAAGCAAGTCTCCAGTGTGTTCTGGGCTCAATGTATGGAGTAAGTAGCTACAATTTTAACAACTGCGTATCTTACGCTATTTGATGGGTGTAGAGGCAGGCTCCCAGCTTTCTTGTGGCTTTGATTCATGTAGCTTAAACTATTAACTTTATGCAGAGGCATTATCTAAATAGCTGCCATTAGATTGCATAACAAAGAGTTATGCAATCCAATGCCATAATTTCACACAGTTAAATTGAAATAAACAAAACGTTTCTTGCACATTTGTTGTTCATACATTCATATGTGTGGTGCATTCATAATGCCACTAAAATAGCATAGTCTGCCAGTGTTTGAGTTAAAACCTGATCTGGGTTTGTTCAAACGCAAACGCATCATTCAACATCAAACAGACACCAAACTTGTTTTTTTAATGGCCTTATATGAGGCTTAACACTTCTGAATGTCCCACATAGTTTTGTTCAAGAATTTATCAATGCAAAATGTGACTAATTTCTGTTTAATATTTGCCTAGGTGTAATGGTAATAAAGAGTGTAATAAGATGTAGCTGCTTACATCTCTGACGCTCTACGATACTACAATAGGCATTGGCTCTATAATACGATCGATTTCTTCTTGGTACAAGGCCAAAAATCTGAAAACGTCATCAAAATAGATCCGGAATTTAGAAAAACACACAGACCTGATCCCAAAACATTCGCTCCACCTGCTGGAGGCAGAGATAACAAGAGATAATGATAAAGAGCATAGGACTGAGGTCTTTATTTTCCCCCTGTAGAATGCAGGCTGTTGCCTTTGAACATGCAATTCCTCCCACGACACATTACACACAAAGCAAACTAAAACAGCACATTAAGCAGCTGTTTTGCACCATAAAAGCACAGCGTGTTTTTTTATGTGGCTGTTATTATACCTACAACATACATTTACAAAATGTACCCAGGAGTTGTAGATCTGCTTGACATTGGCGTGCATTTATTTATTTAGTTTTAATAAAAAGTTAAGAATACACAGTCGGTAGCATTTGGGCACATTATTGTAATTGTGCAAATACATAATCCCTGAGAATGTTTCTTTTTAACCTCTACTGAGAAATGTCAGGTTTTTCCCACGATATGATTGTTTAATTGAAACCAGTCTTTACTAAAAGAAAGGGTTTCCACCAAATTCCACCTGTTTTTAGATAAATTGATGCAGGTAGTACATAAAGGAAGGTGAACAAGAACAAGGGCATTTGCACACACACACACACACACACACACACACACACACACACACAAAAAGCCTCATGTTGCATCTTCAAATAGAACCTTGCTGTCCACATTTGTTATGTTAACCAAGATATTTATATATCAGCACTCTGGATTTTTTGCTCTCAAAATTAATTTACATTTAATAATAAATAACATTTTGTAGTGAACATTTTACATTGCCTTCCCTCCATTTTCTGTGATTGCATGACTGTGCCTTCTCCTTGTTTTCCTTTGGCTATCTTTGCCATTTGAATTAAAGCTCCCATCCATCATCCCCACTGCCAGGGCAATACTCATATTCTGTAGAACCAGACTGAATAAGTAACTTCTGTCATGCAATTTATTTTTGTCTCAGATTTTTCCCCCATGTGTGCCAAGCCTTGCATTTAGCTGTATGTACTATGTGCTTACTAGCTTACCATTACGTTTATGGATGAGGCTTAAATCAGCCAGGGCAAATTAAATATATGCAGTACCTCTTGTCACATTTTGGTAATCCATTGCACAATATAAATATATGCTTAGACCTGTAATACTTTTCTGTGCTCTATTGATCTTGCCTGGTGTAAGTGAGCCTGCTAATATGACCAGAAGGCAGGGTTTGCACTTTTTGAGAGTATTTCATTGGTTCCAATATACCAGACAAGATCAGTAAAACGTAGAAAAGTATTTGAATCCAAAACAAATACGTATTTGACCCAGGTCTGGTGTACAGTAGGTGCTGTGCAGAATGTCTGGCAAATGAACTCCACAAATGACTTATCAGTACAATACGTATCTATAAATACCCTCTGAAATATTACATAACTTTAATCTGTGTGTGTGCGCGCGCGTGTGTGTGCGTGTGCAAACTTATTTGTATTCATACATAAATTAGCCATGCAAAAATTGTATCTGAAATGCATGCACTATTTGTATCATTTGATATGTTTTTATCTATGGTATCCTCTCTTGGGTAACTTGCATACGCTTTGTTCTCAAGATCAATAAAAAAACATTTTGGGCAATAAAAGTGAAAATATAACACTGATATAGAAGTCAAGGTACCATCACAAATTGGATTTTTTTTTCACATCTATGAGGCATTTTTTTGGGGAGTTGTTTTCAAATTAAAGTGAACAGCAGAAAAACTTTGAAAACCAGTAAAGTAAAAAGTGTTTATGCTTATTTGACAAATTAATGACTTCTCTTGCTTTCCATAGTGTTACCCATTCGAGGAGGAAAATAACCAGAAGTCAGAACTCTTCGTGCTTTCTGATGGATGCAGAGAATGATGCTATTTCTTTCTGGGCCAACTCATGCCAGAGATTTGCTGTACTTCTTGTGTCAGTAAAGTAGCAGCTCTGCAGACATGACGAGTTGATAAAGGTACCTTTCCAAGTTGCTGTGTTTCGGGGAAGAGCTAAATTTATACCTCCCGGTGCCCCCAGGAGCTTGGAACCCATTGCACAGAGCTAAAACGCTATCAGAAAATCAGAAATGACCTTGTGTCACATTCACGGCTGTACTCTTCAGGATACCTGTCATGCTCACTCTCTTGAACAGCATATGCTCTTTAAACAAATAAACAAATTTTCCCATACGAGTGCTTTTTGGGTCCTGATATTCCATGTGCGTCCACTGTACATTGTGTTCTAAGGAAGTTACCTCAGACTACCTCTCGTCTTAAAGATATATACCTGAAGTTTTTACCTGAAAACCAACGCAATCCTAATTGGAAATATATTTTGATCATCTTTATATAGTATTGTAATAAAGCCTGCACTATTGTTTTGACACAGCTATTTGTTATTGTTCAGCTTTGTGTTCTGTGTGTTTAACAGTAATTTTCTTAGGTTAATTCACCAAAGTAAATGAAGTAGAGTCAGCTTAAAAGTTTAGTCGTGAAGTTTCTAGTGTTGTATCTGTTTCTCGCTTAAAGCATTTAATAAGCCTTTTGTTGTTTATTGCAACCAATAATCAACTGAATACATCTTAATAAGGTGAAGTGCAAATGCCATCATAAAAACCGCTCAACATAGGCTATAGCCTAAGCAGATTGCATTCAAATTTAATTAACAAGGGAATAGAGCAGATGCATTGAAAATGAGAATGGAAAAATATACTTTATACCAAATGTGTGATAGATTTTTTAATGTGAGACACCAGACAAAGCCCAGACTGTTGCAGGTTCTACTAAGGTTAAAGGAGGACAGAGAGATATTTAAATTTCCAAATCACTTTATGTCTTGGTCTATGACCACAGGGAACACATCTCCAGGTTTATGAACCACTATAGCTTCATATAATAATTCTTTAATTCAGTGTTTTAATTTGTTCAGACACTTGACAATTACATTTTAATTATGTATGTTAATAATAAAAAATCTATGAATCCCTGCATGCCCAGCCTCTGCATTCAAAAATAGAATTTTTGTAATATAGATCTCTAGATACACATTTTAACCCTGATGTTTTTTTATTGCAGCAGAAGATAAGCATTGCATTGTATTGTTTTTTTTGTTTTTTTTTTTTGTATTGCAATAGAAATGTACCATCTGGCGATGAGATATTGGTTGTGCATCTTACATCCAAAGGCAAACTGTGTCACAGCAGGTAGCATTTCTGCAACAGCATTTCCCAATAAATATGAGATAAAAGAACCCTGCTGCTCATAAAATTCTGTTTTAACACTGGGGTATGCGCGGTCGTCTAATATGGAGAAGCACAGTAATCCATTTAAATATATGTCTGCTTGTAAACCCAATGGCCTCACGATAAAGTTATTTCATATTTTATTTATTTTTTTAACTCAGTATTCCTCTTTAGGGGGTGGTGGAAGGAACTCCTCACGTGTACCTTTTGATCTACGTGCAGTGGCTACAGAGGCACCTAGCAGGCAATCAGCAGAATGTATTTTTAAAAAATAAAATAAAATTCATGGAAACTTTCTTTAAAAATGGCCCTACTGATAAAGAACTGACAGATGTTTTGTGCCGTCACATAGGTCCGCAGTTGACAAATGTAGACAATAAAACAGATTGTGCACATGCATAAAAGCACGTCTGTGTAAACTGCTTGCAGTGCTGATGGCTTTTCTAATCCAAATTGGTTGATTTGTCTCAAATGTGTTATTCAAAAGCCACTTGGCATTTTAGCTTATTTCTATAAAATAGATGTCTCACTTTTATTAAAGCATTGCTGATGCCAATGTCTTCTGCTCCTTGGCTTGGAAAATTTTAAGTAAAATTGGCAAACCTGGTTTTTAGCTATGCCAGGTAAAAGCCAAAACATGACACCATATGAAAGTGGTGCGTAAATTAAATGGTGAAATTTTGCTTTTGTCCATCTTAATCTGAACCAAATCTGAAAGCTTTCAATTCCTTATTTTTTAGGTTTTTAATCTACTTCTTCTGCCTTTGTCTGACAAAAGTGTATTCTGGAGGAAAGCCAAAATGAAAGATGAAGATGTGTGCTTTTCTGAAAATCTCACTTCCTGAGTCTGTCCTTACCGTTGCTCTTTTATGTAATGAAACTATAAATCACAACCCTGATGCACTTCCTCATGACACACAATGTTTCAGTCTTTTTTTCAGACAACTTTGCTCGGGTGCAGCAGAAGTGTTGTACTTAAAGTATTATCTACATCTCTGTTGTGGCTAGGGTGTAGTTTGAGGGTCTATTCTGCTTTTTTGGTTGGACAATCTGCCTTGCGCCAACACTGCGCAACTATAAAACCTGAAACAATTTTTTTTTAATTACTTGGTTGCATTTCCTGTTTATCATGCCCTTTGTGTCAGGCAACTGTGACATCAAATCACCAGTAATTGTGCATTACTTATGCCAACAGAAATTTGAACAGAGTAAATCAATGCTGTGCACAAATGCTTTTTAAACATTTTATTGCATAATTTGTTTTTGTGTTGCAATAGAAATGGACCATCTTTGCAATGAGATATTGGTTATCTGACACATGCAAATGCTATCATTTTCAAACATTGTGTTGTGTATGTTGTTTTTGTATTCCTTTGTGTCAGGTAACATCAAATCACGAGTAATTGTGCATTACTAAAGCTAACTAAAATTTGTGCAGATACATTTGTAAATCAGTGTGCACAAGTCCTATCATTTTTATGCTTTTGGCAACAAATTCAATTTAGTGAAATGGCTAAAATAGGAAAGTTCTTCATCTCAAACCTTTTATAAATGAGTGCAGTGCTGAGAAGAAAAAACAGTCGTTTTTTTTCCTAGCAAAACTTTCAAATCATAACTTGTTTGAAACCCAAGAGCTTCAAAGAATATATATAAAGGGATTTATTTTCAGAAAAATATAATGCAAAGATGGAGTATGCAGTGATTTTTTTTTTCACCCTCCGGCTGTTCCCCAGAGCTCTGCATGAGCTATATAGTGCGCACCATGGTAGTATTATTCCCTTGGGAGATAATAGCTGGATAAACACCAGGCGCCTTCATATTGACTATTTCTCCAAACGGGAAAGCAAAGCATTATGGATTTCCTCATCCAAAGAAAATGATTTTCCTTTGAGTTAAAAGTTCACAGAAATCAGTAGCCACAAGTTCAAACTCAGAGTGACAGATGGGTACAGATATAGTCACAGTACAACAAAAACCAAGTTATGCGCCAGAGAAAGCTTCCCTTAACACTATACCCTCTGCCATTGGCTGTATTACGTTTGTAGATTTCATAGCTTTCATAGCTACTGCACAATATGTACCAACTGGCTATATAGGTTCACCAACTGGCTATATGGTTCAGCAACCACACAAATGGCAGCCTAGGCCACACTAGTGGAAACGTTCCTGCAACCATTATGCAATAGCCAGCCATCATTTTAGTAAAACACAGTACTGAAGAGAAAAACAAGGATGAGGAGTTAAGCAGCATGGAGCTCAGAAATAATTTTTGAAATATGAAACTTCTTTAAGGGAGAAGAGAGAAAAATATATCTCTTAAACTTTCTTCACAGGGCTGAACAAGGTGAAAGAACAGTGCATGGTGAAATGTTACCTCAGGCATATCTTCATTCTGACACTAAATCACCATTGGTTAGAGTGACACACATCGATGTATCACATGTCCTTCTGGGTAAATCAATGTCACAATCCAAGCCAAGTCAAGTTAGTTTCAGGAGGGGAAATAATCCTTTCACTGCTATTTCATTTAAGTTAACAGTGCTTTGTTACTTGAACAAATCTGGGAAAACAGCACTGCTTTCAAATTCCTTTAGTTTCTAAATAAAAGTTTCTAAACAAAGTTTTTTTTTTTTTTTTAAACTACCATCATTTTGAAATCAATCATTTTTATACATTCCAACAGAACATTATAGGATGTCAATTGCTTAATTGTGTCATGCAGTACACTTGTTTGGAAGCATCTGTTATGTTATTTATGTTTCTCCATTCATTTATCGAGGTCTTTTCTTCAATTTGTCACCCATCTGTATGTGTTGTGGGGGGGTTACAGTCGCACAGTAGGCCCACATAACTCGTTGGTCAAACTCTATCATTCGTGTTCTGTGAGTACTAGGTTTTGTGTTTCTGAACTGTCATGCCACTTGTGTCTTTGTAGGCGCAATGGATTATGGTCATCGTAGTTATTGCCATGGTTATTTCTGTGTGAATTTTGTTGAGCAGCTGCCTTTTAAAAACAACAACTTAAAAAACCACCACACCAAAGTTGCAGGAAAAACAATATTTATCCACCAAATTAGGACAATTCAAATTATTTAATTGACATCAATTGATTATTTAAACAGGAAAAAACACACAAAGGTTGGTTAATCGCTCAGCACTATTATTTATTTATTTATTTAGTTATTCATTCATCCATTTGTTTATTTGTTTATATATTTGCTTATTTATTTTCAGAAAACTGCAGGACAAGTTTCCACATGCATAATTTATGAGAAGCAAGGGCAACATTCTGTTCCTAAATAAAAACATAACCACATGTACAAATGTAATTAACACAAGTGGGATTGAGCATGCATAATTAAACATATTATGTGCTAAGTAATGTTTCTTTTTGCATCAAGAGGCTTTTACATTTCAGTTCAAGTTTTAAAGTAAAACTACTACATTTACCACATTTGTAGCCTTTCATTCAGTGTCTATTTTTTATTTGTTTTATAGGGGAAACTTAAACTATATACTGAAAACAAGTGTTGATCTTATCACTTAAAACTGAAACAATAAATCACCGACCAAGCATCTCCTGACAATCACTAAGGTGTAAATCAGAACCCATAAATCTTGTCGTCATGACTTCAGCTCCCAATAAATCTATGCCAAGACCAAGCCTTTTGACATTAAATCTAATAAATACATTTTAGTACACATTCTATAAAGGAAAAGAATAAAAACTAGAGCATTGAATTCTTCTGTCAAGTGGAGGCACTTTAAGGTTTCAGGGTGTAAAAGCTTCTCATCACCAAACATGAAAAAGGCTGAGATGGTTTGCATAATTCTGAATGTACACTCTCCTGGTCAGTTATAACCCAATGTCCAATTTGCTTCTAGAAGTTATCTTCTTAGAACTTCTAGAACTTATCTTCTGGAACTTATTTTTGTGCAACCCAGGTACATAGCTCTTTTCTCCTTTGTGTACTTTGTTTATTCCAATCTGAGAAAGCAACTGATCGCTAGCTCTCTGAAAAGGAGAACAAGGAAAACCTTGGCAAGATACAACACAAACAACTGTACTTTTGTATCTGTAAGTGGGATACAATTTATCCCTTTCCAGCCCATCTAGTTTGGAGAAATGGTCTCAGCGAATTAGAGGGACTGCTCTCTCTTTGTACTTCTTAATCTCATCTCCAGTATGCAAAGCTACCGGTGTTCTATAAGCCTTTTTGATTGGTTGAATTGCTCCAGAGTGAGAGAGAATTCCATTCACATCCATTTTAAGTGATATAGGCCCTTTCATCTATTTGTATTCAGTACATGCCTTATATCATTCTTAGGTTTGTTCCAACCTTCAACACAAAACACTTGTGTCTGATTGTCTGATTAACGGTTTAAACTTATAACATTTAAACTACAATGTAGCATTCAAGTCTGTCAGTTTGGCTGTCTCATAGTGAAAATTACTAGACTGCTAGTTTCTTTAAATCTGCAACTATTTTTATTTTTATTTTTTTTTTGCAGCTGAACATAACGGTATGTCTATCTAATTATGTTGTACTCATTTACTAGATTTGTTAAAAGCAATGATTCATCTTTTTTGATGTTGTTCTGCTAAATGCCTTGCTATAAATTTAGCCTATTTGAAATGACTGCAAATGAGACATGGAAGTGTCTTGTAGTTCTTAATGGGATGCCTGACACTGAAAAGGCCATTACTTAAAGCAATCAGTTACATTTGCGCTGCTGTAGCCATTTTGCTATATGCAGAAATTATGTATTACAGGTTACAGTAATTCCATGTAAACTTTCCCACACCAGTGTTTTCCCCATTAAATAACAAAGACAATGAATTAGTTTCCACATTGAGTGTACTTCTCAAGATACAGGAATTTACCAAGGGTTGTCAAACAAAGGCATATCAATAAACTGTACAGTATGTCAAAAGAAAATCTAGCACAATATTCAGCACAAAATACCAGCCTATACTTCATGCTAGAAGAACACTGATTGATTTTATTATCCCAATTATGAAAGAAGAGTTTAGGTATATACTTGCAAGCAAATAATTACTTTATATTTGTATTGTGTTTGAATATAATATAATGTATATATGTATATTAATAGTGAATATTGAGCCCTTAGTAAAATGTATCACCACACATGTTAAATATATTTCCAGGGGCAAATGTAATACAGTGAACACGTGATTTTGGGTTGGGGCGATGCACCCCCTTAATGAGGCAGCTGTTCTGCAGCTCAGTGAAGTCCTTTTCGTTTCCTCTCTTCAGAGGTTTACTCAGGCTCTACAAAGATGCCACAGCAACTGGAATCATTACAGTGGCCACCGCTTACATATGTTAAATCGCATTCTTGATTGTTTTGATTTATAGCCCGGGTTTCCCCTTTTTCAAATTTGTAATTTTAATTGCTCAAACAGGTGCATAGCAAAATTAATTAAGCGAATGTCTAGCACTTGCTGAATTTTCATGAGGGAAATCCTTTGGTGTTCAAAGGCTACCTCCATATGTGTGTTCCCCTGGTTTGCATCTAAGGAGGCATATTGTTATAGCATAAACAAACAAACCTTTTGATGTCGCTACCCTCACTGAAGACCTGCTTTAAACTCTGCGGCTGAGGCCACTGTAACTCTTTGATGGCACGGCCTATTTATGGCTTAATGTATTCCTTTCATGTTTTAAAACTACAGACTCAGAATTAGCCCATAGGGAATCACTTGATTGTCATGTCTAGTGGAGGAGCAAGTCATCACATTTATTAATTAATCACTCGCTGCGCATTGGAGGTTTATGCTTCCCTTCCCTGGCTATGACTGTCATTCGAAGCCATTCTCCCACAATGACCCGTAGATAGTCTATGTGCAGCCCTCTCTGGTCTCTGAGACATCCTCTGCGCTCAGTCATTTCTCGTGGTGTTTCAGTCTCATATTTCAAGATACATGGCGCAAAGAACTCTCACAAGAGGATTACCTAAAGCAGGGAATATTCCTGCCAGCCATGTAATGGTTCAGCAACTTACATCGCCCATATTTGATCAATAAATTCAATATGTATTATTCTAGATTAAGGAGTCAATAGAAGGTTTTGTATGAGGTGTTGTGGTGAAAAGTAATCTGGAGTCTATATGAGGTCATGAGACAATTTCACATCAGTATTGGATATTGGAAATTTCAGGACAAGGTATCAGGGAGAATTTAAACCCCAATTTCAGTGACTGTACAGGTTGCTTAGTAAATTAGGCAATTGCGTCTCACTGGAAACAATCAGTCAGTGATCTAATTTAATACCGAATCTATTGCTTATTTAACATGTTGCCATTTGAGTTTAAAATTTCACTTATTTGCTCCCATGAAGAAGGGTGTCATTGCAGGAGATGAGGGGGCTGCTTCTGCACTTCAGACTTCTATCTGACAATTGTACTGTGTCCTAAAGCCTAAGTAGCCTTCACGTCCATGGACAACAGTGTCCTCGCCTATAGTTATTTACAACCCGAATATAGAACTGCATGTGCATTACATTGCTGGCAGATGCATTACAGGCATTATATTGTCCAGAGCGACTACCCAGGAATCAAACTGGTAACATTTAGGTTACAAGACCAGTTCCTTAATTTGAAATGCAATTTGGATGTATCAGCCTTGCATCTAAGCACCTACATTCTTCGCTTAAAAAAAAAAAACATTTTAGTGTTTTTAGTGATTTTGTGCTTGTATCATGTGATGCTGTCTTTCATAGCATGAATATGTCTTGTTTTTTTAAACCTGGCTACAACCAAATTTCCCTTGATAGGACAATAAAATTGACTTGAATTTGGGGTCATCCGCATAGTCTCTGCAGTACTTAATTCAGCATTCAGCATACAAAACAATAATCATAATAATAAAAGCATAACAATAATCCAAAATAAAAGTTATGCTTTGCTTTGTTTTGAATGTGTCCCCAACGTGAGACACAGATCTTCTCAAAAACTACTGGACAAGTACATGTACTTTATTAGAATGTTTCCTGCATTAGAACAATATCTATTCTATTATACATCCTATATATTTTTTTTCTTTTTTCCTGTTTCCTGTTTTTCCTGTCTGGTCACCAAGTGATTGGTGGCCACCCCCAGCACTGCCTCATAATACCAATTTCAACAGTATATGATAGGATCTTTGTAAGTATAAACTATTCACACAAAGAAAAGTACTATATTGCCACTATGAGGGACAATCAATGTGATTGAATTATGAAAAGCCCTCAACAGACCTGCCAAGCTTAGGGAGTTTTTTTTATTTTTTATAAACTTTGTTGATTTTACGCTTTAGCATTGGACAAAAAGTTTGAACAATAACAGTAGGGTCCCTTTGTGTGCAGAAATGGCTTTTGATGTCTGTTTGCCAACCAAGATAAAATTGTAAAATCAATATTTTGTTGTACAGTTTAAACATAGTACCAAGTTTCAGTTGATAAGCCATTTAATCACGGATCTGTAACTGTATAATCCGTATTATAATCAAGATAAACAGGCACAAAAAGTAAAAAATTCTTTAATGTCGACAAGATACTTAAAAAATAGACCTTGCCACAATATTTCAAATACTTGGGCTTGTTTGTAGAGAGAGGAATAGGCAATCAAGAAAAAGTATGGCAAACCCAACACCAGTAACCTGTTGTTCGAAGTGGTTCATGCAACCTTTCCTCCCACACTTCTTATTATTACAACAAAGTTATGACAGCTGACATATTTTTACAGAGTATCTTCACAAGAAAAGGCTGCATTTCCACATAGTATTTCTAAAATTGCTTTAACCAATTGCTTAATTGTTTAAACCTATTAACTCTGGTGATATTGTTCACGGGTCCAGTTTTAGAGAATTAATAAATTACTGTATAATGACTGTTCCCAAAAACAGCCTTAGTGTTCATCAACCATGTGATAAAGATCAGCCGTTCAATAATGGTAACAGTGGTATTGATGTCCCTGCTCGTTGTAAGGTGGAGGTTTAATTTACTGTAGGATAAATTGAATTCTCATTTTACAGACAAAGAATAATGAGGATTTTGAACAAGGAAAACAACAATGTCTATGCCTAGCACCTTAATGCAGAAATGTAGTTTAATCCTTGAAACAAGACCTAAATGTGGGTTTGTGTTCTGTATAAGTCACTCTGGATAAATGAATGTAATTTAATGTTTATTCATATGAGCAGAAAAATGTTCTAAAATGACTGATTTTGAACAGCATGCATAAAAGAGAAGTAGTTAGTAGCACGTAATCACCCCAGTCTTCAATTTTTGCTTGTAGAGGTTGTGCTTTCATTATTTTTTTATTTCATTCAGTCATAATCCTGATTTGACAGTTAATTACAGATGACATGCTTGTTTATCATTTGTTTAGCCTCTACACCCCTGGCTTTTTTTTCTATATCAGCATTTTATATTCAGCAGCTTACCAATAATTGAGTCCCTTTTTTCATGTACTTATTCATTATATTCCTTTTGAGATCTTTTATACCAGTGTTTCTAGAATTCACCCACTTTCTTGTTTTGACAGCATTCCCTCATTGTCAGTTAAGGTTTGATTACTTTATATTTTCTCTTTTCAATCTTGGCTAAGGAAGTAAATGCAACCTTCATGGATTTTGCTGATATGTATGTACTGACTGTGTAAATGACTAAGTCCTGTCTTTTCAGTCAGTTTTGCCAGCGGCTGTACAAGTTCCCATAAACTCTATTCAGAGACCCGTTGGGTGGACCTCAGTACACCTCCTCGTTTATGACAAATCCAGAACAGTGAGGGTGCATCTCCGTGACACTGAGAGAGTCTGAACATGTAAGCTAGCAACTTTTGTTAGAGATAAATTATGACCCCACATTGACACAAGTGCAGCAAGGAACCCTTCTTCTATGTTGCGGAGTAACGTTTACTGCCTGGTAGTTGTGAGGAATAAAACGAATTGCAGATTTCAATCTTCAAAAAATCATCCCTCCAGTGTGCCTCATTGTCAGGCAACATTTCTTGAGCGATGAGTCATGGTGACTTTTCCCTCTAAATGCAACAGGGAGTGAAGGAAAGGACTGAAGGATGTCAGTGCTTATACCAAGAGCACTGCCGAGACACTCTCAGTACACTCTCGCATGATCTGCAAGGTTGAATGTGTTGGCATGTTCGCTCTATAAAAACATCAGAAATGCATGTGAGTTTCAGTTCTAAAATCCCACCTGATATCCTTAGCTTCTAGATTTAGATCAGTGACCTTGTACCTAATACTTAAAATCAAGTTACAGTGCACGGAATTAGGCAGCCTTTGAAGTCATAATCCAAGAAGATTCCAAGGCTTAACAGAAGGCTGCAATCAACCTTATCAGTTTGCAGTGGAAAGCAGAAGCACAACTTTATTTATTTTATTTTATTTTTTCAAAATTAATTAATTGCATTTTTTATGTTTATTTCTTAATTGGTGGGTTGGGGTGGGGTTCCTGAGTTTTGCACCCAGCAAGTGCAATTAAATCCACTTCTACAGAGAGCATTGTTCCACTGGTAGTCCATGCTGAAATGTTCACGCTTTCTCCCACTGATTTAGCCTGATCTGAAGTCTCTGGCTTTCTATTTGTCATGCCAATTGAGCCCCTAGAAATGAGTATCAAAAGTTATTGTGATATTCATTCAAGATTAGGGTTTAAAATAGTTAGTATGAGGGATGGTGCCGAATACAAATACCATATTCGGCAATACTTAAATAATGTGATCTTTCTGAATGTTTTCTCCTGATTTTGAACAATATTATTCAGATTCAGATCTTTTTTCCCCACATCTTTCATGCTCTTCGCTCAGAAGTCAGCATCAAGTTTCTCAATTAGACACACACACACACACACACACACAGACATGAAGAGAGACAGCCACTGAAGTGAGTTTCCCTTAACACCAGATAACACCAGAGCAGCACCATCTAGTTTTGGGGACTGTAAAATTTAAATTGCTTGAATGCCATAAATGCAATATCATCCACTTTCCAGGACTTTTCTGAATATTTTGGGCTTAAAATAACTGTTTTTAAAATTCAAAATAAAATCGAATCGAGTAAACAAATGCAGGCAGTTTGTGCCATTTTCTTCTCAAAAGCCCCGCCAGACAATAGACAGGTGCTTTTACCCAGGTGTGAACTTATCACTGTTTACTCCAGTACGTAAAGTGGGGCTTCAACAAAGAGTGGAGAACAAAAAACAACAAGACATGTTAGCCTCACATTTGTAGTTTTTATTTCATTATAAGTTCATAGCATACAGTAGTTCATTATGAAGATGAGTAACTATTTTTTGAATTATAATAGCAGTTTATAATTCACCTAAGTGTCCCTCAGGTAAGGGGTGGTGGAGGGGATCATGTTTGTATTATGCAGTTAATAATACAAATAAGTATGTTTTGATTTATAAAACGTTTTTGGCTGTTTGAAACTTGATTGGCTGTTTGTTTACCTCAGTGTCATAACCGCCTCTTATGACTATATAACATATTGACATTGTTTGTTAAATACAGCTTTACAAGGCAAATTACCTGTTGTTAAACTGGATTTTTATTGATGTTGTTGTAAAATCATGACTTTAATATCTCAGCAATTGGGGTGCCAGTGGTTATAATGGAATTATATACAGCTTCCGGGTTACTCTCCACCCACAATACAGATACAAATACAAATAGTGGCATCTCCCTCCACCCCTAGTTTGTACCCACAGTACTGTTCTCAAATGTACTTGCGCTCAATCATGCTCAATCATGCTCAATCACTGCTGAACATGAAGTATGCTCTTAAAGGGCAATTTCAACCAACTTTTCCATCTTTCTACAATTTATGCTTGACGAAAAATAAACCACCAGATGAGGCAGTATAGACCTTTCTCACAATATGTTTTGTTTTCTCACATCATGTACAAATCTTAAATATGGGAGAGGTACAAAAATGCATACATTTGTGTTGTATGTCACAAACTTGTATGGAGTTGTTTATATTGAGGGGTCTTGTGACATCTCTGTGTGGTGGACATGTTGATGTGTGTGTGTGTGTGTGTGTGTGTGTATTAAGCTGTTCCTGAAAAACTTGTTTGCTTTAACAGTGTTTTTGGGGTTATTATCATGCTACAGGGTGATGCGCCCTCAAATAAGTTTTGAGGCATTCGGTTGGATCTGAGCAGATAAGACTTTTCTGTATACTTCAGAACTAATCCTGTTGCTGCTGTCAGCAGTCACATAAAAAAGACAAGTGTGGCAGCTCCACTGGCAGGCATACATGCCCAAGTCATAACACTACTTCCACCATGTTTCGCAGATGTGTGTGTGCGCGTGTGTGTGTGTGGGGGGGGTGCTTTGGTTCATGAGCAGCTCCTGAAAATGAAAATTGAATATGGGTAAAATTCTACTCCCTACAATATTGAATCTAATCAACAATCTTGGATGACAATCATAACTTGGGTATGTTACATCCCATCAATTACCTACTATTCTCTTAGCAAACAAAATGAAGGACTTTTCAATCCCTTTCAAAAATAATTTTAGCTTGGCTGGTGGAAAAACCAAATAAAGTTTGATACCCTTCAATTACCACTGGAGATGAACGTTTTATATTGCAAGGAATCCTGGTGGCAAGCAAAATAAATTGCCTCTAGAGAACAAAATAATTTTAGGTCACAATACAGAAAGATGCAGGAGAATGGTGCAATGCCTGAACTGAACTTGTTCATGAATATCCACAGATGTTTAAGAGTCAACACAACTACTTCTTGCTGTTAAATAAACTATTATGATACAGTGATAATAACCAGCGCATGTATATAATGCATGCAAAATTTCAGGTAATTAGTCCTGTTGTGCATGGTGCATTTTGAGTGTTTCACACACTGAACATTTAATGGCAAAAATCGTGAAATTCTACTGGTTGTTAGGACCATGTTTTTCAATCGGTCATATTTGAGCTCACAGAAACCAGTCCCGTCATGATATACACAAATGTGGCATCAGTAGCACACTTCATATTTGTTTCATGCTACCATTTGCTTAGGTGCCTAACAATTTCACCTAATGGGATAAAATATTATTTTGGTGCTCTCAGTTATGTGAATATATAATGTGATATGAAACTACCTTACCTTTGCTATTTTATAGATGACGTGCAAATCATACATTATACATTAAATGTTCTGTGTACAAGCACTGCTACTTGGAATAACAAGTCCGGTTGGATCCAGACTAAATTTCATGTGGGCTTCAAGACCAAAATTGCATGGAAAGGCCTTTTGATCTGAACTGACTGAGACATAAGAGAAACCAGTTGTCCAGTGGGAACAGGCTTCGCCTTAATTAACTGAGCTGCCCAGCTGCTTGTAATCTCCAAGTGTTTGCCAGTCTTGTGCTCTACCTTTTATACTTGCCCTACATACGAATCCCTGGTTAATAGTTGAAATTTGTTACATTAGTTGTTTACGTTGGGCTGCCATTATCGTACCTAGCCCCCACCCCATGTGAAAAATGTTCACGGCAGCAAAAATACCCATTTCAAGAATGAACAACCCAAAATTCATAAGGGATATGGCTACATGCTCATCTTGCAGTGTACAAATTGAGGTTCAGGAGAGGACTAGGCAGAATGGATTTCAGCAGGAAGATTGAATTTCTGCATCAAAAACTTGCTTCACAGATTGCCGAAGAAAAGTTGCAGAGGACTGGGTCACATGCCTGCCAGAAGAGGCTCTGAATTTTTGCAATTAATTTAGGTAATCTCCTATGAATTTAAATCAGGGGTGTTTCTCCTGTCATGGTTGCAGTATCTGCAGGCTTTGGTGGGTTTCAGCACTTAAGGTATTCATTCTTGTCATTTTATTGCCTAAAGAATTTACAAACCTTGTTTCCAAAGCTTAAGTTGACTACTGATTAAAAGGAAACCATAAAAACCTGGAATTCCTGTGATTGTTTCAAAAAATTGTTTTTGGTGTTTTGATACATTCCTTGTCAGCTGATCACAGCAGTTGGCAATGCTATAAAAATTTGAATTAACAGAATAAGACACATCTACCTGAAACAGAGATACAAATTGGTAAATGCATGTGTGTATATTTGTAACTGTCTCACAACCATGTTTCATTTTTCTTCATTGTTATTATCCGCTCCAGACCCTTCAGATTTTATTGCGTTTAACAGTACACCATTTTTGTTATTTCAGCAAAATTAAGTAATGCATCCAATTTTCCCTCAGCTAAGGTGTATCTCAACATTGTTAAAAATGACTCACAAGATTTAACAATGCTGTAATCAGCATTTTACTGAGAAAGCAACGGCTACCTGAGATATTCAACAGCAATATTTAATAATGCAATTGGAATATCACTGTGTAAGCATTGCAGGTTAGGCAAAATTACAGCAAATAAATGAAATTTGAATTGAACTGGACCATGCAGCATTATGGGATATGGTGGCTGTGGTTGAAACCTAGAGAAGTGGCACTGTACCAGACAGGTAGTCAGTATTAAGCAGTATTAAGTTTTATTTCACCGTTCAAAAAGTCATGAATGGATGAGCCAATTAAACAAATTAATTTTAGGCCTAAGTAATCTATCCTTTTCTTTTGAAATAAGGTTGCTTACAAGTTTGCTTTGTAAGCAACTGATATCAAAGTGCTAACATAAAACAATTTGGGAAGCAGACATTGTGTGACTATCAATGACGATTATGAGATGGAAGACCAGTGACTGGGACGCTCATTTAATGAAGACCTTAGATTACATATTTTGGGGTTAAGAGTGCAGACAGGCTGGAGCAGTAATGAAATTTACTCAATGTGCAAGCCCTACATCTGAAAGGTAGAAGTTGACTGCATCCGAAAATGTGTATATAGATCCATTTTCAGTGACCGCAATTGCATCAGACTATGTTATGGTACCGTATGCAGTGCATACACACACAACACACACAACACACACACACACACACACAGCATTAACTAATAAAACCATTGAGAAAGCGTGCTAAAGTATAAAAAGTCTGAACCTTCTGCCTCTTCACATGGAACATAATTTGTGTTGAAAGAAATTACTTTTTGCTTTTTTCATTTTTTTTTTTAATTTCATAATATAAAAATGAGGCAGGAGTTGAGTGTCCTGTTATATTCTGAATTCTGCATTAGTTAAGAGGCAGGTACCTTCTTTTGCATATAAAAAGGAAGTCTGATAAAAGAACCACTTAACCTAGAGTTTCTAGCTATCCAACTCACTGGCACTTTCACTAACTTGATAGAATACTGCCTTTATCAACGGAGTTCCTATTATGTGGTGCTTTTCTCATCAATGGAAAGGAAAAAGCATCTATGTCATGAGAGCAGACAGAGATGCATAGAAAGAATGCTGTCTTCGAGGCACTGTATATATTGAGGTACTTATAATTTCACTTTGAGCTGTAAAGCATTTTAAAGTATAGTATTTTACCTGTCAAACTGTAGTTGTATTAGGCATTTAATCATTATGATGTCTTTCCCATGTAGTGACTTTTTCTTAGTTCTTCCTGAAATCTTAATGTGTCTACTGATTTTATTAACCATGTGACTCATTTTTCTTTAAGGAATTTTTACCATATTTTTAAATAGCTTTTGGCGGTGTTCAGTCGAAACGCTATGCAGTTCTGCATCCAATCCACATCAACTGTGTCTCCAGAATATAGGGTAGCTTTGGCTGAGTTTACATCTGTGGAAGCAGGCAGTGGGCGACTACACTTGGAAAAAGGGTTCGCGTGGTCACACCCAGTGCGGTCAAGGGGGTGGGGATGGGGGTTGCTGCGAGTTCAAATGATTAATTACCGCTAATTCAATCAACCGGCAGTACACCGCATCAGAGAAACTAGCTGTTTCAACCCGTCGGAGGCTGGCTGTAGGCTGCCCACCCAATCAGAAGTTAGAAATGGTACTGGTATTTTCTGTGCTATTTATCCATTGGCTGACCAAAAAAAAAAAGTTTTTCTTAACTTGGGTGGGCAAGACGCACGTTTGGGTGGCTGAGCCCACTGGGGGGGTATACTTTCCAACTCACCTGTTGTCACTTCACCACCAAGTCTTTCAGATAAACAATCATTAATTTGTTCATTCAGATAATCTAATAATAATAATCCATCCATCCATTATCTATACCCGCTTATCCTGAACAGGGTCGTGGGGGGTGCTGTAGCCTATCCCAGCATGCATTGGGCGAGAGGCAGGGAATACACCCTGGACAGGCCGCCAATCTATCGCAGGGCACACACACCATTCACTCACACACTCATCCCTATGGGCAATTTAGGGTCTCCATTCGGCCTATCTGCATGTCTTTGGACTGAGAGGACACTGGAGTACCCGGAGGAAACCCACACGGACACGGGGAGAACTCCACGCAGAAAGGCCCCAAGCCAAGATTCGAACCCACGATCTTTTTGCTGTGAGGCGACAGTGCTACCCACTGTCATAATAATAATAATAATAATAATAATAATAATAATAAATCTGTATTTGTACATATGAGTCTCTCATACCCTAAATCACTTAACAGAGCATACAACAGTGCACATGCATGTACAAATACATACAAAGGCTGGGGGGGCAGCAATCAATTTTATTATACAGGTATGCTCTTATTATAAGAATCATCAGTTTATCCTTCTAATCATTATTTTTCATTGTGTGTTTTTTTAAAGCCTGTGAACATGTATAACTGTTCCTGTTACTTGTGCTTATTTGTATTCAGATGGGTGTTTCAGACAAATGAGTGCCTATCAATATTTCTTGCTCGCTGTTTTTATGTGCTGAGAACAACCATCCTGTTTTTGTAAACACCACGAGAACTGTAAATCAAGCCCTCTGTGACAGAATAAAGTAAGACATTTTCATGTCCTTATCTATTCGCACACGGTACTGCACGGTTCATTTGTAATGTTTTCCGTGACAATTTAACATCATTTTCAAGCGATTTTTTTCCCAATTGTCCAGTCATCCCTGCTGAATCCACATCTAAGCTTCTGACACAATTTTATGTCAGTTATTAATAATACAACGAGCGTGTGTACCATATTTCAACTGTGTGTAATTAATAATGGCAGGGCAGGTGATACTTGAGCAAATAGATGGTAATTATCCTTTAAATGAAACCCCCCCTACCCCAAAATGTAGGAAAGAAAGGTAAACAGCCTTTCACCGAAGAGACAGACAGTTTGTTGTGCTATTGCCTCTTTTTTTTTTTTACTCTTTTCACACTAAGCCAATCAGCGCTAACTGATCAGTTGGATACAGGGTCCCAACACAAAGGAACCTCAATAGAGATTTTTGGAGAGTTGGTGATTTGATTGTGCTAGTTAGCCCTGAGCTCTGCAACTTTGAGCTCTGGAAAAGGTTACGCCTTGCCCTGGTGATGAACCTTGCATCATAAGGGGCTTCATCCAGTAGCCTGGGACTCAACTTCACAAGGCAAGTCTCTCTTCACTTCGTTCTACACGGTGGAAGATTCTGAGTAAACTTTGGGTCAAAATGTTGGTTTCAGTGAAAAATGTAGACCAGCAGGCCTTTCCCATTAAGACGAACCACAGTTCCTCAGCATTATCATGCACCTGTATGATATGATGCTTCACAGCCACATGACCAGCTGTTCCTCACAGGACACCAGTCCAGCAGTGGACCAGCAGTAAACCAGCAGGACCGTCAGCCCAGCCACCAACAGGACAGACTGAGTATAATCATTTCTGATCAACGTTAGGCCTGAGAGTACATGATATTTGCATCTAAGCAAAACATTACCTTTCTCTGATAATTTGTCTCTTTGTCTTACTGTAAGTAATTTAAAGGTGTACTATGCAGGTTTTTTGCAGCCCTTATGGATTTTGTGTTTGTCTCCTCTTTGGTCCCCAACCCCAACCACACCTCAGTTGAGGATGTACCCTTCGAGCAGCACAAGCAAAATGTCAAGCAAAGAGGTGAGGTGGTCAGAGATATTGAAAATCGCATTTTTAGAAACATGAATGATTCCATACAGATGGTAACAATAATTAGGCAGTGTTATAACGATCTTTTACACTGAGTGCACCCCTTAACGTGTGAGAACATCGTATGGTACTCCATAGTGCAGCTATTTCGTGTGTTTCCTCATTTTAGCTATTCTAACAGGGAGGACAGGGAGTTTTTGTTTGCAACTTTATTAGCTTTGTTAGTGAAGTTTGCTACACGTAGCAAGAGAGCATTCAATTCAGTTTCCGACTGAAATAAATGCTGGTGAATTACCAAGCTAGCTAAGTTGCAACTATAAACAGTAACAGTTCCCACTGATGCTCAATTGGTGTTAAGGGGCCAAATGCCAAGAAATGATTCCTCGCACCATTAAACTACCACTAGCAGCCTGTACCGTTGACAGAAGGCAGGATGGATGGATACCGTGTGAAAATCCCAAATGTGCAGCTGTTTCTGAGATGCTGGCACCAACACATCTGGCATCAACAATCATATCACAGTCAAAGTCACTTAGGTCATGTTTATTGCCCCTTTCAAATGTTTGGTCAAATTATAACTGAGCCTCTTGTCTTCATGCTTTATATATTGAGTTGTAGCCACATGATTTGCCATTTGTTTCTATACACTGACAATTATAGACCAGCAGGTGCTGTGAGAATACCCTTCATTGCAACAAAAAATGACTGAGCCAACTAGAAACATACACTAAAACTGAAATAATATAGGAAAACCCCAGAAAGTGAACTATCCCTTTAAATGGACCCTACAAAAGATAGATGAGTCTCAAAAGAGCAATGCAGTTAATCAACCCAACAATAACAACTGCCCTCAACATCACAGAACAATTGGCTATAACAAAAACAATTTAAACACAAGCACATGATGAATGTTCCATTCCACCTGAGAAATTCACTCTTGTTAGTCTCCTAATGTCCTTCTAATGATTTATTTTATACAGGTTTTTCTCCTTAGGAAAGAATGATGCAATGTCAGAGTATATAGCATAGCAAAATAAGAAATTCAAAACAACTGCCTAAACACTGATACATTCTTATCTCGTAGTTCAGTGTCCTAGTGACCCCAGTGAATGCTGGTTTTTTATTCCAACCACAATTGCAATCCCAGAATTTTAGCAAGCTGGTAAAATTTAACCCCAAAATGTAATTTTTTACAGAATGAAATTGGATGACTTTGTGGCTTGACCCTTTCTATATTTTTATAAGAGCAGGACACCAATAGGGTACAAAGATGAGTATTTTTAATCCTGCAGTTATGAAATCAGAAGTCATAAACAAAGCTAAGTGCTGCATAGATATCCCAGCAAAAAAAGTATTATGTTTGCTTTGTAGTAAAAACGAGTGGTGTGAAGTAGGAAAACAGTGAAGTAGGAAAACATTTATTCACTGATTTTTTCAAGAGTGACAAGTTTCTACATGAAACGTATTTAGGGTTTAAAATTCAATTAAGAGGTTTTATCACATGTCCAGTGAGGGTGGGTCAATTTTGACCCTGTGGACATGTGGTGCATTCGTAATATGAAGACAACACTAGACTTAAAATTATCTTCCAAGCTTTTTTCTAATCTTTTGTCTGCCAAAAAATGACAGAATCACAGAATCTGTGACACCTGCGACTTCCATGACAAACACCCAGCCATACTGTATATAACATTTTTTAAAATATTTTTTCCCATTGACATTTTTTTCTTTTTTTTGTATTTTTTGGCTGACACAAATGCAGGCAATTTAAATAGTCTACTCCACAAAAAAGTAAATAACTTTGATCGGTTTATCAGACCACCCACCTCCCCAGGGAAAACGAGGACTTGAGTATGCAATCGAAATTCCACCAGGTACTCAAGCACCGAAAGTCATCCAAATGCTCATCCCTAATAGCCAGATATCTTAGCTAGACTTATCTCTTTGTTCGGTTCACTATGTACTATTACGTAATAACACTAGTAGCAAAACAAACTTTGCCATGCAGATTAAACCTTCCAATTGCCAATTTGTTGTGTCGAACACAGCAAGGCATCTTCAACAACATCTTATATGGCCTCACCATAGAAATATTGCCAACATTGCTTTCCGCCATGTTAACTAGCTACATCAGCTGCAAGGAAGTATAGTGTGCAACCTTGTAACCATGGCCATGTCTGTTGTTTATGTGTGATGTCTTGAACTCATTTGCATATCAATGGAATGTCCACGCCATCCTGTAATCCATGCTTGAATCAGAGACAGGGTATCAGTTTTCAAGGTTGATCTATTTTTGGCTCATGTTATCTGCTGTACATAGTTGACAGAACATATGCTTCTAGTAGGCTATAACATAAAATAACAAAATGTAACATCAGGTTTCTTTTAGCTTTAAGGAAAAAATAAAGAAAGAACCTATACACATGTTCAACAGCCTTAACTAAGCAAGAGTTTGGTTGTAGCAAAAACCAGCATGAACAGAGGACTCCAGGACCGAGGTTGAGAATCACTGTCATAGTTATAAAATTCAATACACGGAAGAAGGAATAATTGGCAATTCTCTGATATAAAATGCATTTTCTTTAAAGCCACAGGCAATTGAACAGTGACATGTCTGCATAGCAGAAACGCTTCTGAGAAATGTATGCAAACACATGCTTCATCCCCTGGATTTGTCAAGGACTTGGAATTAATGTCAGGATTTACCTTTCATGAAATGTAAAGCTTTTTAAAATGTATACATTTTGCTATGGATTATTTGCAAACAATATATAGATTCCTGTACACTTCCACATTGCAAGGTAGTATTCTCATGTAAAAAATTGCCTTTTGTAGACCATATTCTACCCTTTCTGTGTTACAAATAAAATGAAAATCTCTCACACATGCATGCACAAAGCAGTTTTGAACCCCAAGCATATAGTATCTGCTGGTTCAACAAGACAGGCACATAAAATATGAAATAACACAAATTAATATTACTAATGAACAATGTTACAAAGGATGCAACATCTCTGCAACCCACTGACCTATATCATATCTGGATGGTCTGTTTACATGAACTTAAGCTCACAAACCTGGTAGTCCTTAATTTGTCATTGATCATTATATGTCATTCATAAAATTTAGTTAACATTTCAGATCATTTAAATGATTGTGATAATTAAGTTAAGAGCAGAGATTGTCATGAAATAAAAAATAAACAGATTTTAGCCTCCTTGTCTGCCCTTGCTCTATAGGACTTAATTAATTGAGTACAAGATGAAGACAAGTAAATTCATATGCTCTATTAGACATAAGGGTGTCCACACACTGTTCACTCTTTTTGAATTTTCACAAAGAATATTCACACCCTAAAACCTGGCGATGCATATAGTGTGGATATTGCCTTGGTGCTTGCAGGGTTGGAGAATTGAAGTGTTTTGTCTAGCAATTACCACATCCATTTTAACAAACTCCCCCCGTGATCAAAGGTAAGCCTCGCATGGATAAACAGAGTTTAACATCTGCTTAACGGAAGAGCATTTGCATGAGAATTCCCCAGGACATCAGAACCAGCGCAGCGCAACATCACCCCAGCCCAGTTTCAGCTCACTGTTGACCGGACCGATTTGCATATGTCCTCCCTGCAAACAGAGGAAGAGAGTAAGCCTCTCATTAATCTGCTGGTGGGGCGTCTGTCCCATTAAGCTTGTCTCAAGCTAACCTCTGCGTTCACTCCCCCCCCCCCAAAAAAGGGTATAGCGATTTATTGCCTGAGCTGATCAAGAAAACGTTACCAGAATGCCCAACGTCTCTTCTGGTGAGTGGTTAATTTCTCAATCGTTCATTTGCAGACAAGTTGGAATATTTCAAAAGAGCATTTTTGAAAATGTCAGCCTTCATTTGCTTCTGTTCTTTTCCAGGTGCCCACTGTACATGTCAAAGCAACCATGGACAATTACTTATAACCTCTCAGGTAAAGCAGTAGCACCAATCACTGCTGAAAAAAAATGTATAAATAAAATGTTCAAGTCAAAATACAGAAAATATATTGTCCTATGAATGATGCATTCTACAATCTGTGGAGTTATAGATGAAATAGATATTGTGTATTATGCACTCCCTGTATGGGGAATGTCCTGTAATAATTCCATTGGATATGTTATGCCTAGTACAATTTCTGTACTTTTATCATATCTAGAATATGAAGTATTTACAGACACACAAGGAACAACATCTTTAAATTTACAGACACACAAGGAACAACATCTTTAAATTTGACATCTATTATATCAACATGCTAGCTACTGTCAAAGGGAGATTAAAAAAAGAAAAATCACTGCTGTACAGGTATACTGAAATACCCTTGTATTCTTCCATCTTATGAATCCATATATAACACTCGGTTTTGTTTTTCCAGAGGTGTTCAACACCTGAAACTGATAGCTTTTTGAAAAAGTTATGAAACAACTTGTTTTCATTAAACCATCAAAAGCAAAAAAAAAAAAATACACAGTAAATCTGGAGACATTTATGCAATGTAACAAACTCATACTGTGTATGGCATTTATAGGGATGCTGCTCTTTGGCAGCCGATGTTTGTTTTTGTTCCTTCTTACTTTTTCGACAAGGTTCTTTCCGTAATAATTCATGTTCTTCACAGATAAAGTGAACTGGCTGAAAGGGAGATATGCATAGACAGCTGTAAATATAGATAGTGAATAAATATTTGTTATTCCGTTCTGAAACAGAAGGTGTTGCATTAAATTTAATAATATCCTTGTGGGGAATGGAATATAATGTTAAAAAACAATTCACAATACATTTGTAATAATATTACCAGAATAATTAATAAACCATAAATAAGTATCATCTCATGGCAACTGAACAGGTATCTCGATACATAAGGGCAGAACCCCTTGTAAAATTTATTTGAATACTCATATTTGCTAAATGTCCCAAATATTCAGTATAAAACCACTCAGTATGAAAAAAATTAGTGCAAAATAAGGGTAACATGTTTTCGTGTTGAAGTGAATGTTGAGATTGAGATACAGACTATTGAAATGCAACTGCCAAAATAAAGGGAATATTTGAATAAATGAGGGATACAAAGTACATTGAAAGTAGGTGCTTCAACACAGGTGTGGTTCATGAGTTAAACAAGCAATTACCGTCCCAGCATGCTCACAGTTATGTATAAAAAAGCTGGGCTGGCTCAGTTGCCCATTATTTTGAATACCAATGTCAGAAGAACAGACTTTGAAAGATGGGTGGTTGTTGGGGCACATTTTACACAAGCTTCAGTTACTATGACGGCCAAATTTGCTGACGTTTCATAAGGAACAGTGAGTATGGTGGTGTCATGGAAGTCTGAGGAAAAGACATCTACTATGGTCAACTGTGGTTGGATGTGCATACTCCTTCACTTATGTGTATGTATGGCAAGGATAAAGGAAATCTGATCATGCCACCCGATGAATTTCACCCAAGGCAATAATCCAATTCACCTATCCCAACAGGTGCCCTGGTTTGTTGGCTGAATGCAGACAGATGTGATTCCAAAGAAAATTACATTTTGTTTATGTAGCCATCCCACCACAATGCTCATTTACATAATATACATAGGTAATACTGAAACCTATGAAACTTCCACTAATACACTAAAATGCATGGGAGGAGCTGTGATGGGATGCACCAGTTTACTCTATGTCTAGAGATCTCACCTGGGAGACTGGGAGGCCTCAGGTAGCTTTGAAGATGTTAGTATGTAGGCTAGCTATACTGCTTGTGAACAATGACTCCCATGCATAAACACTTTTGACTCACAAGCCCCCACTTTGAGCACTCACACTCAAAGAACCAGTTATTTTATTAACCTAAAATGGTGCTCTACTTGTGCGTAACATTTGACTCCATGTATAAGGAGTAAAACCACAATACCAAAATACACCAAATTATAAAGGGCTTAATCAATTTCAAGAGAAAAATATGCAATAACACTATACACAGTCCAGAATATATATTTAACTACAATAGTGGCATTTATTTTTAAAAAAACACCAAAGTGCCATCAACTTGACGCCATTCAAACTTAGGCAGCCCATACACACTGCATGGCCCCTTTAACTGTCACAGTATTAAATTAAAGAAATGAACACGAAACCAAAATAACAAACTAAAGAAAATAACCCGGGGTTTTAGGCTGTTCGTGCACAGTTTGTCTTTATACGTTGGCGCGCATGTTGGAGCTCATATGAATCCACACAATAATAATGTTGAGGTTTACTCACTCACACAGGAAAACAAGTCACTGGCGATCCGAATGCAGGTCCGACACAAACACACTTCATGTGGCTAGCTGCAGGTTAGCTAACCCGAAACAGTAGAGAAAACACTTCGTCGAGAAGAAAATAAGAAAAACTGGAATTTACACCAAAACGTCCCCACCTTCCCATCCCGTACCGCGACTTAATTCAATGGCGATGGCGAAAACCGATAATCAATTCCAAAACGTGCATTCAACTCAATTTCACTAAACAGTTTTACGATCTCTCCTGCACCGTGCACCATCTGCTTCTCTCTTCAGTTCTCTCTTTTAGTTCGAGTCTTCTCTTGCAACTCCTAACTAGTTCCCACTTGAGCTCTTGTCGAACCCCCCATCATGCAGCCTGATTGGACAACATAACTTCTAATCAGCACAGCAATAGGCGCCAGACAGTTAACTAAAAGTTTAACCAGACCTTCAATCTCCGTGAACTTTCTAAAGTAGTTCTCGTTTTATCAGCTTCTATCACGTGAACCAATTAGGCCTATCTAAATCACACAGTTGCATAGGATAAACTGCAGCTAGCCCCACACGAATGGCACAGAAAAAAAACACTGGCCTCCCTGAACAACATCCACCCAAATCCAAGAATTAATGAATTAAAATAAAATACATTGCAAATATCAGATCAAATTGGCAAACATCTTCCAAGGGCACTACATTTATAACATTAAACAGACGGCTGGAAGTGCCTGTATGAAGAGAGAGTCAAGCCCGAATATATTTTTAAAAGATGTTAAACACCGCTGGACACAAACATCGTAAAATGATGTAAGTGGTAAAACAAAGGTTTAATTTTTTCCATTTAAAAAACATGCACGGACTTCTAGGCTACCTTTGAGCATTTACAAAAAATACCAATAGATAACGCTAACAACCGAGCCCAGTAGCGACTCGGCTAGAGGTATCCTACCTAAAATGGCTCCTCACCAGTGAACTGGAGCGACCGCGGCAACAACTACATTAAATGCGCAATAATAAGCTAGGAAAAAGAGGCAAAACAGCAGCGCATCCAAGCAACCTAAAAGGGAAACAAATCAGTCAACATTCACAGAGCAACTGCTATATATAAAACACAACCTTGGATGCCCTAAGGACGATCCTACTTACCATTCCTCTAGTCTACCTCAGGCCCAGGCAAGGCCCCCCACACTTTGATTGGTAAAGACCTCTCTGGTCCTGTTAGCCAGACGCAGTCTCGCCCCAGTTTTCTATGCGCGGCTAACGAGCTGGTTCACAGCGCAATCTGGTAATTTCCCATAAACCAGGAAGCTACAATAAATAGGAGTTAAAACCACGGATCGCTAACCTTAAAATAGAGGAGCAAGGCTGCGGGGCTACACCTGCCTTTCAGACAGGAAGACTCACGGAAGAGGAAGCAGGCACAAGGTCAGGAAATTAAAACGACAGGTACGTTTCCCCTTATACAGATGCGTACCTAAATGGTAGATTATTCAGAATAAAAAGGAAGGGAAAAGGAAGCTTGTTTGTGCAATTGGTTCCGTGTAAAAAATTAAAAAAATTTTTTTTTTTTAAACCAGAAACGCTGTAAACCGGTCCGAATCATCTGGCTGCAAATATCAATCTAGGTCATGAGCAGGCAGTTTCATCAGGTTGTCTGTCTGTTGATGTTAATTTCATTCTTTATCTGTTGACATATTCTTTGATTTTACCCAAAATGACAGGCGATGCCAAATTACTTGCCGCCAAAATAACCTTTCATGGTGAGTGCTGGAGGCGAGTGTGCTGGCTCACATGCTTAAAACGTAAAAGCCTGAGCGACAAGCCTAGTCAGGGAAGTGGGTTGGTTACCATTTTTTACAAGGACAAGATACAAAAAAGTATAGTTGTGAACTTTGCTTTTAACTTCAGCAGGGCAAAAGTACAGTAAAGAGTCTTTACAAAATCCAATTTGCATCACACCTCATGGGGTGCAAGTCTGACATTTATTAAGGGGAGTCATTTCTCATTTTAACCGAGCTGAAATGCGTTTAACGTTCCCATTATACTGTTTCAGCTCCATTAACAGGGAGTTCCTGAAATGAGCATGGCAGGTATTGCAGATAACCTAATATTATAGAAAAGTAACATTCACTGAATAAAATTGGAGCAGTACCATCAATAGAACTTCTGAGGCTAGATTGTTCATCTGCCTCTGAGATTACATTGTGGAGACGCATTGTACCCATACCATTTTTTCCCCAACCATTTCAAGGATGAATTTCCTCATTAACAGAATTGCCTATAATCTATGACATAAAATCACTTGCAGACAGACATTAAATGGCTGAAATGTGTTTCATCAGTCGGATATATCAATTGAAATGCGGCAGCTATCAATCGGGTAATCTTAGCAGACAGCAGTTATGCACCACCCCAGGTGCTCAATCTAAGATATCACTATATGAAAAGTAATCCAAAAATAATATTTGGTATTTAGGCTCTAGAAGTGTGTCATTTTGTTTTGCATTGAAAGTGCAATGACCTTATTACAATGCATAATAACTTATCAAGTTCCATAGTCAATCATTGTTTTTATGCAAATATCTTTTATGAAGTTTCTTACAATTCTGCCACATATGCAACCCAATAACATAGTGTTTATTGAATACCTTGTAAACAATTTTTTTTTTAAACACAGAAGCTGTACCACCCACCTGGCAGAAAAAAATATGTTTGTCCATGTAGTATCAGAACCCACTGAAGGCAAATCAACTGTATCTGGTGGGCTGATGTGTTATTTACATTTTCTATGTTCAGTGTTGATTTACTTGTTAAAGAGTCATGCATACAGCATACACTCAGCACACTTATTGAGCAGTAAATGTCAGAGGTGACAATTATTCCCCCACCCCCGCTACTACCGCCACTACACACTGAAATACCCAATGGCGAGTATTCCTCCCACTCATGCACTGCAGCCACAGCACGCCACTCTCTGTGTCTCGCCAGCTTCCCTCCTCTGTCTTGTAATGATGCCGGGACGGACACACACCTTCGCTCCCAGCTTGTCACTGTGGGCCTTAGCAGCCCACACAGTCCAGTCACACAAAATCTCCACCTCCCCCCAGTGTCCAACCCCCACGGTGTTTCACAATGAGCACATTTCCTTACGTCACCAGGAACCTCATTCCTGTCACGTCCAAAGCTGGTCTGGGGTCCCGCCTCTGCCACTGCTCGCAGCCCGTTTCGCTTGCTTTGTAGGTCCCGGCTATTCCCTCAGTCCGCCCTCTGCTGGAATGCCATCAGGTAAGCAGTTGTGTAATCCCCCCCCCTCCCACAATTCCATGCTAACACAAGCCAACACACACTACTCCCTCCAACAAAGTCATAAAATTAAAAAAAAAGAAATGCACACCAAAGCAACACTTATCAAAACAGAAACCACTAGACCCACATTCGCCACACAAGGAAACTCCATCCTTTCTCCCTCTGGGCATCTGTCCCAAACTGATTTCCCCTCCTTATACCTGTCCTCCCCCTAATAATTCCAATCCCCTACAGCTTCAGCTGCCCTCTGCTCTGGCAGCACGGCAATGAATTCCTGTGTTCACATTCCACACACACTCCCAAATCCACTCATTACACTGCCAGCTCCAGCACAAATCAAGCAGTGGCCCATACTGCTCCCAGCAGGTACCATTCAGATCCAGATTTATCTACATACAAGGTTTGTTTAATTCAGCTCAAAACAGAACTTGTATAAACATGCATTGAGCATCTAATGCTCAGTATTTTGAATTAATGACTAATACTTACTAAAATATACTGTAAACATACTACAGAAATTTGCATGTTCCTAGACAATTGTTAAAATTTCTCTCAAATTGGTTGAAATGTGAAGTTATTGCATATAGTTATAAGCAATTGACAGAGAACTAGTCTCTAAAAACATATGCACATTCAGGAAGCTTGGGGCAATTAAATATGGTACACAATGAACATTTCCAGTTATATTATACTATGTTTAGCCACTGCTAGTGCTCCTAGTACAATCACCTCATAGGACCTCACAAACTCAGTATGCAGTGTTAGGGACAGAACATTTCTTATGTGCTTAAAATGTGTTCAGATATACTAGATTTTTATGGATCTCAAAAAGGCGATTATTGGAATGTCGTTAACCTTCTGCAACTGGCCAATGCAAGATATCCAAGCGACCTGAAGAAATATCCAGAGGTCATACAATGATATGAAAACATTTAGTAAAATTGTGATAAAATGAGCACTCCAAGATGACTCTAACCATCGTTAATATTCCTGGGGCCAATGCATACCTTTCTGGCATGTGCCTTTGTAGGCTAGTTTAATTGTAGCCTGGAATAAATATGTATCCAGTTTTCCTTCACTTTGTCACATTTCTGGAGTGGTTAACAGTGCACTTATTTAACCTACTAACCTATTAACATGTTCCAGTTTTGTTTTGTATCTTAATGTACTATACATTGGAATCAAATCACATTAGAATCACTCAGTAGATGTTTTTATCCAGAGAAAGTTACAGAAGTGTATTCTCAGGAATACTGATGTGGTTATCACCAAGAAGGCACAAAACATCCATGAAAAATCAATAACTGTAAAGTTAACTGAACAAATCAACAGTTGGTATTGTAAACAAAAAGATACTACTACTATAGATGTACAGATCTTTATAGCTATACCTATAACATTATTACCCCAAAGAGAAAACCAAAAATGAAATTAAATAAATAAAAATGAGTCAGGCGAGCTATGGTGTAATTTTAAATGGTGCACCTCTAGTCTGTGCCGACGGGTGTCTGTGGTGTTTTTTTTTTTACAAAAAAGTAAAGGTGAACGGTAGTCACTTCTCTTTCCCAACTTTCACAACCAAACACAAAATTCCAGTTAAGGACAACCTTAATTTACAGTTGTGTGGTCCATATGCACCGTTTCTTAAAGTGAAAACACTGAGATATTTTTGAAGCTCTGAAACTATATCTTTCTCAACAAAATTAAAAATGGTTAAAAACATAATCAAAATAATTTTGTTGATAATATGGTGAAGACAGTACACAACTGAAAGAAAAAAAACAATTTATAAACAATTTTTATAGGGTCATTTTTTCCCTTCTCGTGCATTGCTGCAAGTCTGCATTCATGCATTCTGTGATTAAAAATAATACTGCATGTGGATGAAAGTCAAAGCTGACTATGTGATCAATATAAAAAGTGACAGGTCTCTCTGCTTGCTAAGGTTTGTCTTTCCTGTGCCTCCGTGAAACTTGGATTGCCCTGTGTTCAGACAGAGACAGTAAATCAACGAGTTCAATCCGCTTCTGTTTTGCTCCAGAAAACGATGTCAGATAGGTCTATCAGCAAATATACGGCTTAGCTATGCCCAAAAGTCCTCAATAATAATAGTATTTTCCAAGAAATTACGAAAAATCGTTAACAACGTTTCATTAGGTGCAGCTTAATGCGTAAGTGAATGCAATGATAAGAAAATGTTCGGTTACGCTGATCGTCGTATAAAACGCTATTCCAAAAGCAAAATTATATTTTTATTGTTATACATCGTTTTAAAGCTTATACTCTCACCTACTGAATAAATGAATTGTCAATCAAGCCAGACTGTACTAAAAACGGCAACAACGCCGTAAACGATACATGTGGTATTATGCACAGCTATTTTGAATGTAGCCTACCCAGGCATCAAAAATGGGCGAAATATATTTCATAAACGGATTGTCCAAGACAATATATGACCACTCGGTCTCAAAAGGGACATCTCTACGCGTAAAACCAATGGTTATGTAGCCTATTTATTCAATATTTAGTCCCAGATATTGACTGTAGAATGACATGGTATCATTTTTAAAACTTTGTCCCGTTTATTTCGTTATTCAGTGAGCAGCGTTTTCACTGCTGTATATCTTATGGCTATTGTCAGGTTTATCTTGTTGCTATGACGGAATACAATTTTTGATTGGCATTTTTGTTTATATTAGCTTCTCCACTGACCTCGCTTACGAAAGAGGACGTGAAGAGACCGTATGAGGAGTCACAAAACTGACATAGGCTAATGTGAAACCAATCAGTGAATACGTCATTAAGCCCGCCCACCCAAACGGTTCTGCTGCACTGAGCACAGTTTTCTAAACGTGCCGAAAATATAGTGCTGGTCACGGTTTGTAATCGTTCCACGCCAAACCCTTTCCAGGTGGAAACACCACTGGAACCGTTCCTCCCCATGCTCAGAACCGTTCAGCCCTGCAGTGGAAAAGGGGCTAAAGTTCCTCTCAGAATCAGGCTTGGACAGACTTCTGCCTGAAGGACTGACTTTTTTGTTTCATGTTTGAAAAACAGCACTGTCATGTTAGATTTATCTTAGAGGAATTAAAAGGTTTTTGTTTGGGTTTTTCTTCTCAATTAGTTTTTTTTATTTTATTTTTTAAATTGAATTCTCTTTCACTTCCACCACACCAGCTCAACCTGTTTCATCTATTAGCATTTTTCTCAATCGCTTACACACTGAAACTGCTTCTATGAGCAAAACATCTCAAACCATTACATCAGCTACCAAGAGAAAGACTTATTTCCCAATACTATAAACACTATTCACCTGTTTCACACGTTACAGATTTTTCTAAACTTTTTTCCCACGGCGCGCAGGACTGCCTGCCGCCGTGGGCTATGCATGGCAAATTGCGGTCACTCACTCACTCACTCATGGATGACCTGAGAGGGTCGTTTGGTAGGACGCATGAGCAGGTGGTGCTTCATTTAGTAGGATGCATGCGCAGGTGCATCTCCCAAAATCACCACTTCGAACGGCACAAGATTTTTAAGAACAGCTTTATCGCCTAACGTTACTTTACCTAACCCTAACATGTTAGCGTTTCGCCTACTTTAGTTAACCTAGTTAGCACGTACCACCGATACAGATGTATGGATACACGGAAAACAACAAATAATGTAACAGAGGTGAGGACATGCCAATAGCTAGCTAGCTATATAGTTAGCCAAGCTTTACTCATGACACTTTGTACAGGTGCGCCATGGGTCGGGACAGTTTCGTGCTTGTTTTTGCAAAACCCTACACTCAAATCTCTTCATAAAGCACAGTATGCACCAAGTGCTCATTTAGGAAGCACTGGTATTCAATATAATTAACTGGAGTCATCACAACCTGAACTCAATTAACACAGAAGTCCCAAGGTGCAAATACTATGAAACTAAATTGTTAACACAGCAATCGGAACCTCCAGATGATTGAAACGTTCCATGGGTGAGGTCATGTGCTTCGACACAATGGATACAAACAATTCAGAGAAAGGAAGAAGAAGAGCAAGAATATTTGTATCTGATAAGATTCATGCTACTGTAGTTGACCATATCTTTTTCCATGGAATAATGAGGGAAGCTGGGCAAAGAGCAAATTTGAACTGCTTCGTTGTAGCATCTGTAATACAAACTTTCAGAGAAGAAACCCGGTCATTTACAGTACTACTGTCTAGGTTACTGTATCATTTGAGTGCTGTATTCTGCTCTCTTACCGGTTTGCTCTACTATAATACTGTGTGGAACTGAGTGAGGAAATACGTCATATTACTGCACTGTATGACATGAACTTGGCAGTTGCATTCATGTTTAGTAAACATGGCTGACAGTAGCCCAACAGTACTTATTAATGGCTGTTTTCAGAAGAGCAATAAACTGTTATTGCTAACGTGGTCACAGTCAGAAATGTTATTTGTTAGCGAGAAATTCAGATCAGAATAATTGAAGTTGAGGATATAATTCAAGGCATTGACCAAAATAGCAATTGAACCATTGACCATATAATTTGATGCAACAAAATATGAAGGAAACAAGCCTGCTGTGTTCTTTTAAATAGAATTCGGAGTCAAAGACCAATGCTTGGAATATATGCAAGTAAGTCTTCATCCAGGCTATATGATTCTTTTGTATGCCATCTGAAGGCAACATTTGATTCAGATGGAAGATAACGTTTTTAAGTAGTGTTTGATTTTGCTGTAGAAATTTGAGGTTTTTGGTTATGTGTTTACTGTTTTGGGAAAATAGAGCATCATTTCAGGAAATGTGTCTTAGTTATTGGGCAAAACTGTAAACCAAACCCCATCCTAAGAACAGGAATAGCAATATTTATTTCAGAAATTGAAAGTATCTAGGTTCTGGTCGCAATAAATTGCCTTTTTACTTAGTGTATACTGACACACACATATGCACACATACATGCTAACCACAATGCTTATACTGGTTATAATGGTAATGGCTTATAGTTGATAATAATACAGAAAAAAGAAAGAGGATTAATTTTAAATGATTATTATTTTTCTCTGTAAAGGTGATTAAAAAGGCAACACATCTACTTCATTATATAAGTGTACGTTATGACTTTGTCATTGTCGTGCCATGTTATATATTCACAGATACATCCAAAATACTTGAAAGCAAGGGTCAAAAAGAATGGCATTTCCCAAGGAAAAAGAATGACATTTTTCCTGACATTTTATGTTTGTTTTCCTTAAGGGATTCTGGCCTTATGCTCCATTATAACCACCTTTCATTTCTGACAGGCAAACACAAAGAACTGAAGGCTACACAAACGGGCCTTTCTGCAACATTAAACAAGGGTCATGTGCTTATGTTGCATGTTAATGTAAAGTCTTTGATATTGCCAATTATGTCTACTTCTAGTGCTTTGGACCACCAGTAGTATTTCTCAAAAAATGGTGCTACGCATGCAATGCCTGTTTTTGGTATTACTTGTGCAATGCAACCACTTGTCCTACAATCCTATATTCCACCAATGTAGTGAATCAATGAAGTCTAACTAGGAATGTGAATAAGAAATGTATCTGACGAGAGACTGAGAGACTGACCTTTCTGTCTGAGGGTTTATTCGTTTGAAACCAAAACATATATAAGTAATGGTAGACAGACTTTAGGCATGTTCTCTCATATGGAAATGGGTGCATGCATGAAGGGTGCACCCATCAGTTGTCTCAGTCAGGCTTGGCTCAACGTCCACCAGCCAGACATGCGTGTCATCAGCCTTGGCTGATCATTCGTCTATACCTTTGTCACTCTCAGCTGTACAGATGCTCAGCGTCCATCAGGCTAATACCACCCTATGGATCCTTTGTGACATTATCTCTATGAAAAGCACAACACAAATAAAGTTTAATTGAACTTAATTGAATTAAAATGGGTGGCAAATCTGCTTATTACTGCCAATATACTAGCCATGTAAGCAAGTGGAGAACTAATGCGGACATACTGTATCAGGTTGATTGGGTCAGTTCACGTGTTTCTTGTCTTTATTAGGCCCTTTATAATGACACAGCTTTGTCTTGAGTGGAAGACTTTCATGGGCTAATTTTGATGGGCCTTCAGTCCTCAATAGTGGGCTTTCAGTCATCAATAGTGTTTCAGTTGTTCAACTTTGTTTTGATCAATTAAGCCATTTCTTTGTCATCGTTTGAAGCCACTCACAACCCAGCAAGGTGACCGCAGTCGTCACTTTGCCACCACACTCACACGATTGTGAAATGCAGAAAATTTGTTATGCCCTGTGTGCCCCTCCATTAGCAGCATTCCACAATTTTTTTCCATTAGATTTTTCTTCAAAATAGTTGAAATGTCAAGCTCAAGGAAGGCCATATTCTGTGAGTATGAAGTACTGATTTTTAATTAGTCATTGCATGCGGAGTTGAATCTGCGAGTCAGTTTGAATAAAAAACAGTATATTGCTATTGATCTGTGAGTCAGACACAGTTTATGGAGTGTGTACATGTCTTTTTTCTGATCTGAACTGGTGCTCCTAGAGGCTCTTGAATGGTAGAGAGAAGATGTCAAACTTGATTTATCTCTTGCTCTTATGTGATGACAATAATTTTAGTTATTTTAGTTTTTTGTTTTCAAGGCTGAGTGCGTCAGTACAGAGTACTAAATAGGAAGACGAGTACCTTGCACTTAGAATGACCTGTATATTAACAAAGAATGTCTCATTCTCCAGATCACCTGTCACACTGTCTGGTTATATAAGCAGCCTTTTATATTGTGAGAAAATCTCAGGTATACATTGTATTTCTCTTAATTTATGTGTTTATGTTAGGGTGTCATGATCATCCCAACTTCTGGTTGTTACTGGCTGGAAATTTGGATTGTTTCCGATCGGATAAACACTATTATTTAAGATTGATGGAGTGTGCAATAGGCTTTTGGTTCACTTCTGCATTTAATATTTTTATTTTGAGAAGATATAGTAGACAAAGAAAATAGTTTTTTTTTATTGATAAAGGATTCTAAGTTCTGGTTTTCTGTTTTCTGTGTGACTAATTACTGTAAATGTACTGTTGTTCATCAATATTGCTTCTCATGTTGCTCCTATTGTATGTATATTATGTAATCCCCCATATTGGCCTCACTAGGTACCTACCACAGCAGGGTCTATTATCCGGTCGCCGCATGGCGAGTTGCGAGCAGTCACACTGGCAAAATGGTATTTTCACCATATCTTTTGATGCACCTGAGCAGTTTGGTAGTTTTGTGACTTTTCGTGATTCAGAGTTATATCGGCATCAGACAAAGTTGAATCAGACCAACCAGCATCATTTATCTGCTGGTGAGCTAAAGTTAGTATTTGCGTCACCAATAGTTGAGTCAGGAAAACCTGCCTCATTTGGAGTTACCGTTAGAGTCAACAAAACAAGCCCACTGTGAAAGGATGAAACATGTTGCCTGACAGCACAGCTTCGAAGCATGATTCACACATACAGAAAATAATCACATATTCACTCTGAGCGGTCATACTAATGCACCTGCAGTCTGCACCAGAAGTCTCTCTTCCAGCTCGCTCTGTGCTAACCAATGGTAATCCCGCCTTCCACTCCCTTTACATCTCTTCCATCCGAGCAATGTTCATATTCTCAGCTTGGGCGCAGTTTCCAACTGCCAATGCTTGTAAGTTTTTTTGGAGCAATTCACAGTTACATTACTCATCAATACAACATCTCTGCTAAAGAAAGCAACCTGTCACTGTTTATTACAGGCATTTCAAGATCGCTATTCCCTGTGATCTTGAAGCTTGGAGCCCGCTAAAACTATTATAAAGTATTGAAAAGAGAATTGTCTTCAAACTTGGCTTAGACATGCTGAATGATCTACCGTCACCCAAGAAATGGAGAGAACATTAAACCAGAGTGAAACTGAGTGTGAACCATAGCCGGAAGGTTTCAGAAGGCTCGTCTGTTTCCTGCTGTTCTGTAACACCCAAACGCATGGACAGTACACAGAAACACACACACACGGTCATCTATAATATTTTCTGCTTTCCCATTTTAGGCTGAGGTTTCACTTCCAGGGCAATGCTGCTTACTGACTCTTGAGCTTGACTGAGACACTTCATCTGTATCTGTTACAATAGAGAGCTGATGGAATGTGAGCTGCATGAATGTGTGCCTAACACTTCTCCTACCAAGTCAACATATTACTAAAACAATGTGGGTGATGGGGGGGGGGGGGGGGTGGCAATGGGGGCTGTTATAAGTGGGAGGTTTAATTGCATCATTTACTTCCTGCAAACCATTGTGAATTCTGACCTGCTGACCGGCCTGACCGGCCTACTATAGCAGAAATATAAAACAAGTAAATGCATTGTAAACACTGATTCATTCTATAGCTAATTTATTACATGCACTATATCCATGTCACATTCTTAAGAGATTTGTGTGGGCTGGGAGGCGGATGTTGCAGATTAAACAATGATTAAAGTAAAATAGAAATGCAGTTTAAATTAATTATGAATGTAATATATATGATTTTGTAACATCCTTGGAAAGGGCATATTGCAATGTTTGTCAAACCCCTGTATCTTCTGAAATTTTTCTGTCTCCCACTTCATGTAGTTGCTACATAGTCTAATGGTTTAAAAAAAAATGTTTTCCCTGAAAAAATATGGATATATTCCATATCTTGTTATGGTCATAGGTACCTATACTTGTATATACAAAATATTTGGCTCGTCCAAAATCAAAAAAGAACCAATGTCCTAACCTTTCTTTAACCTGCTGAACACAGCCGTAAACTTGCCTCGACCCTCAGACTTATCGTTTTCATAACCCTAACCCTAAGTTGAGCCCTAAAACCTAATTGAAGCCATAGGAACTTTTGAAAACATGTGATTACTCATTTAAAATTGTGGAAAAACTAAGTCAAGATGGTGAATGCCATAGTGCAAATGCTAAAAAATATATCTGAGGCCTTAAAAAGAAAAATTTCCCTGAAAAAATATGGATATATTCCATATCTTGTTATGGTCATAGGTACCTATACTAGTATATGCAAAATTTTTGGCTCGTCCAAAATCAAAAAAGAACCAATGTCCTAACCTTTCTTTAACCTGCAGAACACAGCCGTGAACTTGCCTCGACCCTCAGACTTATCGTTTTCATAACCCTAACCCTAAGTTGAGCCCTAAAACCTAATTGAAGCCATAGGAACTTTTGAAAACATGTGATTACTCATTTAAAATTGTGGAAAAACTAAGTCAAGATGGTGAATGCCATAGTGCAAATGCTAAAAAATATATCTGAGGCCTTAAAAAAAAAAATTTCCCTGAAAAAATATGGATATATTCCATATCTTGTTATGGTCATAGGTACCTATACTTGTATATACAAAATTTTTGGCTCGTCCAAAATCAAAAAAGAACCAATGTCCTAACCTTTCTTTAACCTGCTGAACACAGCCGTAAACTTGCCTCGACTCTCAGACTTATCGTTTTCATAACCCTAACCCTAAGTTGAGCCCTAAAACCTAATTGAAGCCATAGGAACTTTTGAAAACATGTGATTACTCATTTAAAATTGTGGAAAAACTAAGTCAAGACTGTGAATTCCATAGTACAAATGCTAAAAAATAGATCTGAGGCCTTAAAAAAAAAAAAAAATGTTTTCCCCGAAAAAATATGTATTAATTCCATATTATGTTATGGTCATAGGTACCTATACTAGTATATACAAAATTTTTGGCTCGTCCAAAATCAAAAAAGAACCAATGTCCTAAGCTTTCTTTAACCTGCTGAACACAGCCGTGAACTTGCCTCGACCCTCAGACTTATCGTTTTCATAACCCTAACCCTAAGTTGAGCCCTAAAACCTAATTGAAGCCATAGTAACTTTTGAAAACATGTGATTACTCATTTAAAATTGTGGAAAAACTAAGTCAAGATGGTGAATGCCATAGTACAAATGCTAAAAAATATATCTGAGGCCTTAAAAAGAAAAATTTCCCTGAAAAAATATGGATATATTCCATATCTTGTTATGGTCATAGGTACCTATACTAGTATATGCAAAATTTTTGGCTCGTCCAGAATAAAAAAAGAACCAATGTCCTAACCTTTCTTTAACCTGCTGAACACAGCCGTAAACTTGCCTCGACTCTCAGACTTATCGTTTTCATAACCCTAACCCTAAGTTGAGCCCTAAAACCTAATTGAAGCCATAGGAACTTTTGAAAACATGTGATTACTCATTTAAAATTGTGGACAAACTAAGTCAAGACGGTGAAATCCATAGTACAAATGCTAAAAAATATATTTGAGACCTTAAAAAAAAAAAAAAAATTTTCCCTGAAAAAAATGTATATATTCCATATCTTGTTATGGTCATAGGTACCTATACTTGTATATACAAAATATTTGGCTCGTCCAAAATCAAAAAAGAACCAACGTCCTAACCTTTCTTTAACCTGCTGAACACAGCCGTAAACTTGCCTCGACTCTCAGACTTATCGTTTTCATAACCCTAACCCTAAGTTGAGCCCTAAAACCTAATTGAAGCCATAGGAACTTTTGAAAACATGTGATTACTCATTTAAAATTGTGGAAAAACTAAGTCAAGACTGTGAATTCCATAGTACAAATGCTAAAAAATATATCTGAGTCCTTAAAAAAAAAAAAATTCCCTGAAAAAATATGGATATATTCCATATCTTGTTATGGTCATAGGTACTTATACTAGTATATGCAAAATTTTTGGCTCGTCCAAAATCAAAAAAGAACCAATGTCCTAACCTTTCTTTAACCTGCTGAACACAGCCGTAAACTTGCCTCGACTCTCAGACTTATCGTTTTCATAACCCTATCCCTAAGTTGAGCCCTAAAACCTAATTGAAGCCATAGGAACTTTTGAAAACATGTGATTACTCATTTAAAATTGTGGAAAAACTAAGTCAAGACTGTGAATTCCATAGTACAAATGCTAAAAAATATATCTGAGGCCTTAAAAAAAAAAAATTCCCTGAAAAAATATGGATATATTCCATATCTTGTTATGGTCATAGGTACCTATACTAGTATATGGAAAATTTTTGGCTCGTCCAAAATCAAAAAAGAACCAGTGTCCTAACCTTTCTTTAACCTGCTGAACACAGCCGTAAACTTGCCTCGACTCTCAGACTTATCGTTTTCATAACCCTAACCCTAAGTTGAGCCCTAAAACCTAATTGAAGCCATAGGAACTTTTGAAAACATGTGATTACTCATTTAAAATTGTGGAAAAACTAAGTCAAGACGGTGCATTCCATAGTACAAATGCTAAAAAATATATTTGAGGCCTTAAAAAAAAAAAAATTTCCCTGAAAAAATATGTATATATTCCATATCTTGTTATGGCCATAGGTACCTATACTAGTATATACAAAATTTTTGGCTCGTCGGGGGGGGGGGGGGGGGGGGGGGGGGGGGGGGAGCCTTAAAAAAAAAAAATTACCCTGAAAAAATATGGATATTCCATATCTTGTTATGGTCATAGGTACCTATACTAGTATATGCAAATTTTTGGCTCGTCCAAAATCAAAAAGAACCAGTGTCCTAACCTTCTTTAACCTGCTGAACACAGCCGTAAACTTGCCTCGACTCTCAGACTTATCGTTTTCATAACCCTAACCCTAAGTTGAGCCCTAAAACCTAATTGAAGCCATAGGAACTTTTGAAAACATGTGATTACTCATTTAAAATTGTGGAAAAACTAAGTCAAGACGGTGAATTCCATAGTACAAATGCTAAAAAATATATTGAGGCCTTAAAAAAAAAAAAAAATTTTCCCTGAAAAAATATGTATATATTCCATATCATGTTATGGCCATAGGTACCTATACTAGTATATACAAAATTTTTGGCTCGTCCAAAGTCAAAAAAGAACCAATGTCCTAACCTTTCTTTAACCTGCTGAACACAGCCGTGAACTTGCCTCGACCCTCAGACTTATCGTTTTCATAACCCTAACCCTAAGTTGAGCCCTAAAACCTAATTGAAGCCATAGGAACTTTTGAAAACATGTGATTACTAATTTAAACTTGTGGAAAAACTAAGTCAAGACGGTGCATTCCATAGTTCAAATGCTAAAAAATATATTTGAGACCTTAAAAAAAAAAAATTTTCCCTGAAAAAAATGATATATTCCATATCTTGTTATGGTCATAGGTACCTATACTAGTATATGCAAAATTTTTGGCTCGTCCAAAATCAAAAAGAACCAGTGTCCTAACCTTTCTTTAACCTGCTGAACACAGCCGTAAACTTGCCTCGACTCTCAGACTTATCGTTTTCATAACCCTAACCCTAAGTTGAGCCCTAAAACCTAATTGAAGCCATAGGAACTTTTGAAAACATGTGATTACTCATTTAAAATTGTGGAAAAACTAAGTCAAGACGGTGAATGCCATAGTACAAATGCTAAAAAATATATCTGAGGCCTTAAAAAAAAAAAATTTCCCTGAAAAAATATGGATATATTCCATATCTTGTTATGGTCACAGGTACCTATACTAGTATATGCAAAATTTTTGGCTCGTCCAAAATCAAAAAAGAACCAGTGTCCTAACCTTTCTTTAACCTGCTGAACACAGCCGTAAACTTGCCTCGACTCTCAGACTTATCGTTTTCATAACCCTAACCCTAAGTTGAGCCCTAAAACCTAATTGAAGCCATAGGAACTTTTGAAAACATGTGATTACTCATTTAAAATTGTGGAAAAACTAAGTCAAGACGGTGCATTCCATAGTACAAATGCTAAAAAATATATTTGAGGCCTTAAAAAAAAAAAAATTTTCCCTGAAAAAATATGTATATATTCCATATCTTGTTATGGCCATAGGTACCTATACTAGTATATACAAAATTTTTGGCTCGTCCAAAATCAAAAAAGAACCAATGTCCTAACCTTTCTTTAACCTGCTGAACACAGCCGTAAACTTGCCTCGACTCTCAGACTTATCGTTTTCATAACCCTAACCCTAAGTTGAGCCCTAAAACCTAATTGAAGCCATAGGAACTTTTGAAAACATGTGATTACTCATTTAAAATTGTGGAAAAACTAAGTCAAGACTGAGAATGCCATAGTACAAATGCTAAAAAATTGATCTGAGCCTTAAAAAAAAAAAATTACCCTGAAAAAATATGGATATATTCCATATCTTGTTATGGTCATAGGTACCTATACTAGTATATGCAAAATTTTTGGCTCGTCCAAAATCAAAAAAGAACCAGTGTCCTAACCTTTCTTTAACCTGCTGAACACAGCCGTAAACTTGCCTCGACTCTCAGACTTATCGTTTTCATAACCGTAACCCTAAGTTGAGCCCTAAAACCTAATTGAAGCCATAGGAACTTTTGAAAACATGTGATTACTCATTTAAAATTGTGGAAAAACTAAGTCAAGACGGTGCATTCCATAGTACAAATGCTAAAAAATATATTTGAGACCTTAAAAAAAAAAAAAATTTCCCTGAAAAAAATGTATATATTCCATATCTTGTTATGGTCATAGGTACCTATACTAGTATATGCAAAATTTTTGGCTCGTCCAAAATCAAAAAAGAACCAATGTCCTAACCTTTCTTTAACCTGCTGAACGCAGCCGTAAACTTGCCTCGACTCTCAGACTTATCGTTTTCATAACCCTAACCCTAAGTTGAGCCCTAAAACCTAATTGAAGCCATAGGAACTTTTGAAAACATGTGATTACTCATTTAAAATTGTGGAAAAACTAAGTCAAGACGGTGAATGCCATAGTACAAATGCTAAAAAATATATCTGAGGCCTTAAAAAAAAAAATTTCCCTGAAAAAATATGGATATATTCCATATCTTGTTATGGTCGTAGGTACCTATACTAGTATATGCAAAATTTTTGGCTCGTCCAAAATCAAAAAAGAACCAGTGTCCTAACCTTTCTTTAACCTGCTGAACACAGCCGTAAACTTGCCTCGACTCTCAGACTTATCGTTTTCATAACCCTAACCCTAAGTTGAGCCCTAAAACCTAATTGAAGCCATAGGAACTTTTGAAAACATGTGATTACTCATTTAAAATTGTGGAAAAACTAAGTCAAGACGGTGCATTCCATAGTACAAATGCTAAAAAATATATTTGAGGCCTTAAGTAAAGAGCTTTACAACTGTAATCTATCCTGCTTTCCTCCCGTTTCAAGAATTATAGCAGTGAGCTCATCGGCTGGACCCAGGGACCTGAAATGGGAGAAATTCTGAACACACTGCATTCTAGGAGCAGCGAAGAGATAAGAAATGGCAAGTTTGCAGGCTATTGATTTTTCCTCAGATTTCTTGTAAGAGGAGATTGTTGCAGTGTCTGTTGAAAATGTAATGCTTTTCAGGAGCCTTCTCAAAGTACACACAGAAATGTTCAGTAAGGAAAACTCATGCACTAGTGTGCTTCAGCAGTCTAATGGCATTTTGTTCCAAAGGTACCATAATTTACTCTTTTTTCACTTTTTAAAAGCTATCTAAGGTAGAAAAATATTGAATACTTAGTTGAATGGATGGAATGGATTATTTGGCACTTCTTGCATTTGTTGTCTCTCTCGGGGCTTTTATTTATCCCTTGAGGGAATTACGGAATTTCCATCCCTGGGGTTTTCACTAGTGTTTGCATTGTAAATGGCTGTGGAAAGGGGATATCTGTTAAATCCCACTGAAGTCAAAGTAAAATATTTGCTGTCAATTTCAAACCATGTGTCACGAGGAATGTAAGAAACAGTTTTCCACCGTGAGTAAGTGCCGTGTAGCTGTCTCAGCTAAAAGCGAAGGAAGGGGGTGTTTTCTGAAATGTCCATTGCTCATCAAGTGTTCTTGGTAGCTTAGAAGCTATCTGGTCTCCACCAGCATATTGTAGCCAAAACAGACCCTACCTGCTTGAGGCTGTATTATGTGTTCTTGTCTTCCAGTCAGCCTGTCAATTCAGTCGACACTGACCCCCCAGCACCTACATTCACTCTGCTGTATACCTGCATGCCTGCATCTGTGTCAGATTTCATTCATTTTCCGTTGTGTGACCTGGTACTTCTCACTTCACAATCCTATTTTGTCAAAGCTGTGTTAGCTTGCTATTCTTCAACTGTCTGTTGTTCAAAGGTTATTAAATTAGCCAAAGTGAATCCTTCGCTCACATTTACAATTGCTATAATATATAATTATACTAATGTATCTATAAGATGAGAACAACTAGCAAGCATGTGAAATTTTAAAATAATTAGTGTAGAGAATTTAGTCCACATTGAGAACATATGTGGGTTATTAAAGTAGCCTTGCTCTCTGGTAGAAAGATAGATACACAATTGGTCCCCAATAGGCATGATAAAAGAAATTAAGGGAAACTGGTGTATGTAGAGCCCTATAGACTATGGCATACAGTCAAATGTGTACAACACAAGTATGTTAGGATTAGAAGATTTACTTCAAGACAGGGTATAATATGCTGAGGCAGCAATAAATGCCCTTCATTAAACAATAGTTTACATTTTTATTGGACTATCAAATGACTTAATTAAACTTAATTTGCTACTTTGTCTTTGTTCTTAGTTTTCTTTTCTTACAGCTCTGAAGAGAAGTAAAATTTGTATTCAGAATTTGAGAAGCAACTGCTGTTTCCTTCCTGGCATTATTCAGAAGTCCTTTGTTCCCTCACAAGTTTAAGTATGTGTCTGCATTATTCTGAAAAATTATTGCAAATCTGGAGTGCTGCTTTCACACTGTCCACGTCCAGTCTGTTCCTCTTGTTCCTCCAAGAAGTGCTCATCACTGCAAAAGCATTTTCTGTGTGAGCAAGAGGAGCTGATTATCTGAATGTTGTTGAGGGCTACCTGCATTTTCCTGAGGAGTTTCTGAAACCTCTCATAGCTCATTTTCATTTGAAGACAGCATATGATACTTTCCATAATGCTGAATATTTTGTATGACTTATCTATACTGACCTCTGATGACAGAACTGGACAGCATCACAATATTCCTCAAGAGGCACTGGGAGTTCGAATAGCTCATTTATGTACTTTGCTAAGAAATCCATTTACAGAGGAGTTGGGTCTTGTCACATTGATTTAAAAAAAATAGAACATCTTTGACATTTTCTGAAATAGCTTTTATTAACTGCCTCTGGTATTAAAACAGGCACAACAGGCATAATGTAAAGACCTTTCTCACCTTTCCTTTACACTTAAGCGATGAGTGCACACTGAGATGATACCACACAAGCATCTCTCTTGGGTTTCCCAAGAGAGAAGCCTCTCCATGCACAGAAATTAATTTGCCACATTACACTTTGCTGCGGTGGACCTGCACACTAGCCTTCGAGGCCTGCCACCAGAACCATGGGTCCAAACACTGCCGCCCTGAGAGAGCAACCCACCTTCGGTCAATAAAGCCGGGGGCCTCCACAAGACCACTTCCTCTACACAACTTCTATAGTCCAGTTCCTGGATGCACTCACGTCTGGACCGTTACAGATCCCTTCTCCCTGCTTGTGGCAGTAAAGCTATTGGTGCAGCTGCAGAACTTGTCTGCAAGCTTTCCAGGTGTGCTCTTGTCACGCCCCTTCTCATCTCACGTCACTGCCTACCGCAAGTGTAAGTCTTTGGTACTAGCCTAGTAGATAGATGGTCTCCACTATGCTTCCAATCAATCTTCAAAACCTACCTTTATAGCTCTATTCATTTTTGTTCTATAGTGCTCAGCCATGGAGTTGGAATTCCACTCTTAACCAATACTCAAGGATTTTAAGTTCATTGCCTCCTTATTGTTTGTGTGACCAATCATTTTTTTAAAAATCATTTTAAAAGTACATTTGCTTCTGGAATGATTTCCCAGTATTGTCTGTCTGCATTACCATTTGGCATCACTAATGGGCTCATGTTTTTCAGTCTTTTTTTTTTTTTTAATTACCAGAAATTTACCTCGACATTGCAGTGCCTGTTTTGTATAAGCAAGTTAAAGGTGAAAGGAGGAAGAAATTTCTCTGCTCATGAGGTCTTTGTTTTCAAGGAGAAGGCAAGAAAAAAGTCTTATAAAGCTAAACTATGTGCCAACACAAAATTGCTACGTGCAAAACCAAATGTTAATTACAAAATGTTCAAACAAACAACCTTCTTTTCTGAAGAGGAGTTAAATTGTTTCATACAAATGATGGTCCAATGCTGTCCAATGGTGTTTCCTGCTCCTCAATTCAGTTCATCATTCCTTTTATATGAGTTCAGTTGGGTGAGTGGTGGTGAATGACAGTAATTAAGAGAGTGCTATGCCAATTCAGAAAAAAGGTGGGGGAAAAAAAGCATGGAATTTGATCTTTTCATTGAAAGATGGCTACGGTCATACAAAGCAACCATCTGAAAAGTGCATTTCATTTCTATTTTAAAAAATATATAACTTCAAAAATTAATGCTTTATATTGTTACTAAAGTTGAAGTTGAATAAATCTGATACTCGTCCACTTGTATTGATTGGCTAGATAATAAAATAGGCAAGAACAGATGGGAGTAGTTATGTGGGAGGGAAAAATTCAATTTAAATACAATAAGGAACCTTGACCACTTTCATATTTTTGATTCTCTACCACTGATTCTGAAACTGGAACTTATTCCCCACAAAATCTGAACAATACAGTTTACTGTGTAGAGGACTCATTATTATGCCACTTGCTGCTAATTGGTCACATATTGAGACTGTCAGTGTGAGTGGCAAGAAACAGCAATGGCCGAGAGACTCTCCGTGTGAAGTGGTTGCATTAACGATGGCCTTTTCACAGAACTCCTGGGTTCTCTGGGGTTGGGGATTACATGTACTAAGAAGGGATGGATTTACCATCCTTAGTGGTATACTTTTGTGGTGTCAGTGTATGCACTCTATGGTCTTAACACCTTCCCCAGCCCTGACTATCTTGAAATTGAAGAGGTTTGCTTGGATTCCTATGGATAAGCAGCCACAGTTAAGTACATTATTAAGGAATCCTGTAGGTGTCTACAGGCTATAGAATGCTACACAAGACGTTCAGCACTAACAGTGTAGCTTGGACAAATAAAAGGTGGCAAACGATTTCTTGTGTCCTGTCCGATATCACACTATTACATACCATATGCGATTCACTTAGATCATTCACGTACAGTAATCAGGTGTGCACAACAAACATGGAATATAAGTAAGGTCTCAGGTAAATGCTTTTCAATGTGCTTTTATCAAAATGAAAATTATTTTTGGATTTGTTCGAAGCACTGGCATGCAATTCCTTTGATTTGTCTCTTGATTATAGAGCCATGTACTGTATATAAAGGTTCTGATTAGAATGATGCCATTTCCTCACTGAAGAGTACTTACACATTTTAATTGTAGTCTCATCTAAATACACATACATTGTTTCACTCTCTATCATTAGAAGCATTTCAAATACATTTTTGGAATGTATGTTTTCTTGACTTGATTTATCTTCCAAAATCACTGCAAGCAAGATGATGCTTTTCCATAAGATTCTTTGAAAATGAAAAACAAGTGCGTTTAAATCTGCATATTTCCTATACTTGTTCATTCATTAAAATTCAAATTTATTGTTATTTCATTAATGGCAGCATTCATACAGTACTTCCTACAGTAACCTGCATTGCTCCCTCTGGCAATATTGTCCAAGAAGCAAGCTTAGTTCTCAATCCATTACATCTCACAATGAAATCCATGTGTACAAGATTCCTGGTTGTTACTACTGTGCATGTGCACTATGTGCATGCTCTCTGCATTCAGATATCCTCGGGATGATGGCATGATTAGAATGCAGCACCCCCTTGAGGTAATTGTCAATTACCAACGCGTTTCAGCTTTGGCACTGACTTTATACCCTCATGACACACTGTATCACTGCCTCAGCCACAGTCTGTGCATTCATAGGTCATATTTCTCTGCCTTCCAAGTAAAAGGACTCTAGCAGACTTGGCTTAAGTTACATGGGCAATGTACAACTGCACAGAAACAATTACTACTGAGAGTACCATACTGCTCTGACGTTCAGCATCTTATGCTTCATAAAATTGTCTTATGAACATAATACAAATTAATTTAAATATAACAATAGTATAAACTATTGGCATTCGATTATGTTAATCTGTTTATTTCTAATGGTTTGTTTTCAGCTAGGTTTCACTATTCATTGATTGCAGTATCACAATAATTGCTGCTGTTATAATGGCACCAGGGCTGGGTTCAAATGATGATCTCAGTATGACAAAAGACCTGAGATTACTTTTTCTGAGATTATTCTTCTGCTGGTGGCCTATAAAGAAGGTTTTTCTGAAACTATATAAATCTTTCAAGGTTATATACTCCATATATATGTATGACAATGCTGCAGGGTAGAGAAGTGGAAATTTGCTTCTGTAAAAAATTGCTAAATTAACTACCTAGATATTTACTCACTGCTTTTCTTATGTTGGGCTATTTTTAAGTTCTTCAGATAAAAAGGCTGAATATTTTTACATGCAAATTACTAAGCTGATGATCTCTTAAATGCAGGGACATGTTCTTTATTTTTTGGGGAGAAGTTAGTTTTCCTTAGACACAAGCTTTTGTGCACTTTATTTGCCGTAATGCCCTTTGTTGGCAGAGTTTGGAAGTCTTCATTAAATTGGATTTCAACAGTGGATTCAATTCTTTGATATTTGCCTTAGCAATGCTGCATGCTTCTCTGTTCATGTGCATATTAAATATTTTATTTATGTGCTTTGATTATGTTTCCCTTTACTGAGGGTTTATTCAGACTGAAGAGCTTAATTTGAAAATAAGTTGAATTAGTTATTTCAAATAATGTATTATAATTGGAAATCAAATAAGCCTTTAGACATTACAAGAGGACTCTATTGTACATATACTGTAACTCAAAACATGTCGTTATTAATTAAAATCTTCATGTTGTTTCAATGCATTGGAAAAAAACCCCACTACTAAGCAAATTTACTTTTAAATAGAAATACTTGGAATAACATATTTTAATAAGTGCAAAGCTTATCATTTGACACCATTTTTCTCCTGGAACTAGGAAAATGTAAAACAAATTACTGAGAGAATGTTGGCATGGTTGCATTATTGCATACAATTTGAATTGTTTTTTTAAATGGTCTACTGTACATAAAGACTTGTTTCAAACGATCATGCATCAAAAAAAGTAAAGTGAATTTATGCAAATTGGCTCTTCTGCATACCTTTGATGCAACCCTCCACGTCGGGTTCTGGATAATATAGGATAAGATAAATAGTCTGCAAAACTTATTATATGTTTTGTGTGTATTCACCATTCCATTGAAATTTTTAATGGGAAAATAATAACGCCAATAGATGACCAGTCACTCATAATTGTGACTTAGGGCAAAATCTGCACTTTCTTAACTTAAATTGTGTGCAATGTATTCTGGACTTTTTAATATTTGTGAACCCTACTTAATCTATTTTTTTAGAAATATGCTATTACCTGACTGCTCGCTGCTCACTGTGAGATATGCATGTAGTTGTTTTCAACAACACAAACTGCTTTTCGGTGTTTTGTTACATTTCCATTTGTGTGTGATTAATCACTTTAACATTATATGGTGATTTATCACACATTGTTTATGCTGAATGAACAAGCAAGTCTCCCTGGAACAGCCATCAAGGTTTAATTGGGGACAAGAGAAATCATGAGCTGGAATTTAACTGCTGGCTGTCAAAATGAGACATCTTAGGTGAAGCCCATTTCGAATGAGTTGAGAGCCAGCAGCCACATTTCTATTTGGTGATTAAGAGTGCAGTGGACAGTCAGAGCACATTCTGGCCCTTTGAGTGTGAGTCTGCATTCTGTTCACTCCAGCTCAGGCAAGTGTGCCTCCACTATTGGCAGAGTTTGATGTCGGAGGAAATCTTGGCGTAGGGGTGACACGTGCAGAAAGGGAGGTGGTACTGTACAAATTATTGCTTTTCTAGTGGGGGAAAGGAACTTATTTTTGAGAGCTGAAACCGAAAGCTTGAGAACACAAAGAGTGCACAGAACATTATGTCCACTAAGATTAAAAGCCTTAGAAGGGGGCCAGAATGGGGACAATCAAAAGGAGCAATTCACCAGAATGAGTTCCTTCTTCTTCTCAAATGGTTATTGAGTTTGGGAGAGTACCCACTATGGCTGTATCCATTTGTGGAAGTGGATATGATGCTGCAGCATCTGGCCCACTCCATTCTCCCTCGATAGCTTCTCACTGATAAGAGATTCTTGTTGCAACTTGGTGCAACAACTAATGCTTAATCTCACTGGTTTTTAAAGCGTTTAATATTGGGACCCAAATTAGAAATGTAGTGCCTTTCAGGGACCCATCAAATACACACACTATATTACAGTAGCACAGCCTCGTAGACTACAGACTCATTCCGAGACCCACCTCATTCACTCCAGTGACCCATTTTGGGTCCTGACCCGTAGTTTAAGAAGCACTGCTTAATTTGATTCTTTTTCTTCAATATGTAGGTCAGCTTTAAGACTTGCTGTGGGCCTACTGTGAGCTACGGCATGAAGTAACATGAGAAAACAAAGCTGAAGCATAGACAACAGACATCTATGCTGATTCAACTGAAAAACTGGAAAATAGAGTATCTATTTGCTTGGATGTAGGGACTTGGACAAAAGTATTCAATCTGATTTTTCTAATGGTAATGGTATTTTTATGATAGTTTAACAGTTGCTACACAAAAAGGCTTTGATCATGAATGTAAAAGTTGTTGAAAAGGTGTATGACATTCAAGGCACTCGCAAGGCGGAAATATCTTGTCCAAGGACATAATGGTTTGATATTCAATATGGACTATTTTTTATTGTCTGAAGGTATCATGTAGAATTAATAGAAAAACTGGCAACCACGTTTGTGATGTCTTCTTTTTCTTGGCTCTCTAAAGTAGCAAATATGAGCTATTTCTGTAAGGACAGGGGCCAAAAAACATAAACACTGATATTTAACTATGCACAATTGATTTTCAATAGGCTTGTTTAATTTAACAATGTTTGTTCATCCAGTATTCATTATGTTTGTTAATCTAGTATTCAGTTCTGTTTGTAAAACAAATATTGAACATAAATGTAATGATTACATTGTATAAACAATTTTCAGTACATTATTAGCGTAGGGCTTTTATCAAACCCTGAAAATGCAGAATATCAAATATTTTGTCATTGTATTAGATTAATCAGAGGCTTATGTGAATTTATAAAACAATTGTGGTTTGTAGATTAGTCACAAGCTGTCTTTGGGAGCTGAATATTGCCAGATGACATTTACCTCTGATACAATTTTGAGTGTGCATATTTATCATAATTATGTGAATTTATGATGTTGGCTTACAAAGAACAAAATTTCCTGAGCTCTCAAGGTTGAGATCATCACTTTTTTAAAATAGAACATTTTCAAAAACGTAGCAACCGCTAGCTCAACAAAATGCATAATTCAGATTAGTTCATCAATTTATTTTGCCCCACAAAAATGCATCCTTTATTTATTAGACTTATTTTAAAATTTTCATCTTGCTGAAAATATCTATGAACTTGATAACAGGCACTCAAAGGCCAAAGGTAAACGGTGATTTTTCTATTTTTGTTTGTACCGTACAAACAATACAGCTCCTTTTCAGTGACTTTTTATCGTTGACTATTGCACATTTTTATTTTGTCCTGTCCGTTCTTTAAACCATATATTAGCACTGTTGACATTCCCACTTTGTTTATGTTTACTTATGAATTGGAAAATTGACTTGATAAGGTACAATCGCATATCTTTTTCTAGTAAAAGTGATTGGTCGTTCCATAACATTGCATCCATGTGATACAAAAGTGGCTGCGTATTGGACTGAGACCGGGAGAGGGCCCCTCTTCCCGGTTACAAAGCTAGCAGCACATCTTTGCATTCCTAAGATGATCTCTAAGGTCAGAAAGTCCCAGTTGTCTTTGGAGAATAGCAGGTCAGAGCTGTGAAAGGGCATTGGCTTTGTCACTCGATGGAGAGGTTCATCAGACGTGCAAGGGCATTAGTGACACTGGAATTCACCCAGATCAACGTTAATGACAGGCCATTAGCAGCTTAAGCGACAAGAGGATCAGGAGAATCAGGATTCTGTGCTCTCTCACACCTTCCTGGTGCCCCCTCTACCCCCACAGTGCATGTTCAGTTCACTACGCTCAGGAAAATGTCAGAGATTGAAAGGTACAACAGTGTGTGTGTGCGTGCGTGCGTGTGTGTGTGTGAGAGAGCATGTGTGCGTACATGTGAGTGTGTGCATCAGTTCAAAGTACAGATGTAGATGACGAGGAGGAGCCAAGGGGGGAAAAGGAAGTCCACACGTTGCGCCCATGATAGTCGCCCCCACCGCCCCCACTGCAGTGAAAATAATGTCTATGGGTAAATCTGACCTGTCTAAATAACCATGGGGACATCTCTATCACACTACAGTTGTGTCTGTTCATAACCCTGCTGTCAACATGCATTCGGTCTAGTCCTGTATTAATCCGTTTTTTCTATTTAATGACCGTGTTATGTGATAAATGCATACATGCAAAACACATTTGATATAATGGGGCATGAAATATTTAATGTGTAGCAATGCATTATTAAAATCAAAGTTTATTAAAATATCAAATTTACTGGCTTAAATTAAACACGTACAATTCAACAATGACTTTTGGAAGAACTGGTTGCATATGGCGAGCTCTCTGCAAAATAAATGTAAATTCTGTAGTACTTCCTATCTGTAACTGATCGAAAGAGATTTTGGCGTTTTAATTAAATGAAAATTCAACTTCATAAGAAGTGAATAGACCCCAGTTTTGTCCTTCATTGCACGTTCAGTTTCCCAATGACAGGTACTTTAAAAACTCTTCCTTCCTCATAAATATATTCTTTTCAGATGATGTGACTTATTGTGAAATGACTGCATGGGGACAGAAAGGAGAGATATCTTTTTTGCATCATTCTGGAAGGTGAATTTTTGGATCGCGTCCATCCCCCAGAGGTTTTAATATGCCGTCACTGTTCTTTTGAGGGTAAACTTGACGGGAGATTAATAAGGCCCCGTTGTCTGTGGAATCTGATTAGACACCACCGGTGTACTCTCATTCTATTCCCGTCGCCTTACAGACTGAGAATCCCTTTCATGTTGCACTCGTACCATTCATAACGGAGTAATATGCGCTGCGTAAGTCTTAATTACTCACAGCAGGTGTGAACGGAGGTGCTGTGGGATAAACACCTTTATTTAAAGAAGCTGCTGCGTTTGCAGGAAAGAGAGTTAGCTCATCTCTTGGTACGGTTTCAATTGAATAGACCAGCATCAGGACGCAGCTTTGGAATATACAAAAGGCCACACTGGGGTGGGTGGTCAGGTCTTTTATTTAATGCGTTGCCTTTTTGTTGCTGTCTATTCGTCCGTATACATTTGGTGGTCTATTTCGGTTTCACAGAATCATCAGTTTCTACTTTCAAGTTCTCAGAACACACCAGTTTTCTTCCAAACAGTAGGATATTTATTTCCTGTATGGAGTGGGCTTGACAACATGCAACTATGTTTAAAAATATTATTCTCCTCTCCAAATCACTAGAACGGATTGTTCTTTAAGAAATCTTGGCTGACATCAGCGAGTTTGTGTGTACCGCTATTACTGGGAAGGATGCTGGATGGCAAGCAAAGGCTAATCAGTCACCTACCAACTTGAGATTAAAACCAAACCTCTGTGTAAATTAATCATAAGACAAATGATTTACATCTGTATATCAACACTGTCAGCATCAACGTGTTTAATCAGAACCCTATAGCGGTTAGCTCAACACTTGATTGTCACATTTTAATTAATGTAATGTCTAATTTGACAGCTAGCCATCTATCTATGCAGCCAGCTAGCTACAGCTGTAGCCTCTACATGACCGTGTTATGTGATATGCCAAAGAACACAAATATGGCATGTGTAAATGATGAAATGATTGAAATGAGGCCTTAGGAAGCATTGTATTTTACATTTAAAATTCAGGTTGATGTTAGGTATGGAGTATGTAAAACAAAGAAAATATATAGCTGTCTGCTCCCAACACCCATACAGCACCAAGAGTGCCCTTGGTTAGAATTGCACCATGCTAATATCCTGCATTACCTAAATGTGCTAAGGGCTGGTCCCTACTACAAACATTATGCACATTTAATAGGGGGTTTTACAAAGAGAATTGAAAGATGAAAGGCTCATTTATGATTGGACATGAAAAGGAGCCATTGGCGAAGCCCAGTGCTAAGTGTGTCATGCACCCACTTAATCGTAAATCCTTTCTCATTATCAATAGGGGAGTGACCTGCCAACAGCATGTCATCTACGGCTCTATTGTAGTCAGTAAAAGGTATGGAAGGGAGGTGCCCAGAACTGTTTTGCTGACCGCAATTGCAGAATTTTCCAAATTCTTTCTGTCATCAAAAGTAATAAAGATATCAACACTCCTATACTGCATAATGTGAGTTCTCAATCATTTTCTATCTCCATTCATAAACCAATGCCCTTACATCATAAGAAAGTGTGGAATGTGCAACTATATTCCAGTGCAATCCATCAAAGTCTCATTAGAGTAGATTCCTTTTAATGGTATTTTTAAGGCTGGTGTTATACGTCTATGCCATTGTACTAGGAAACTAATCATATGGCTGAGAAATGCATGGAGTAGTAACTCCCTTAAAGCATTTTACATGTTAATTACAGCAGCATGTGGAATGCCACAGCCAAACGTGCAATATTTGGTCCATGAAACCAATTTAGCATATTTCTAATAGATCCAGTTAATGCCAAGTTTTCTGCATATGGTTCCATAATAATTTATTCAATGTTCATAATTTATAGGATTTTTAAAGCTCACAGTTTATTCAAAGTACATTTACTTTTGTGGCTAATCTATTTTTACCAAGTTACCAATTGTACTCAACCATGTCAAGCTAGAGTTTCCATACTCTTCTGTTAGGTACTTTTAGGTACTTTCCTCACTTTTTCCCCACACAAAGAGGAAAATGTGTCTTTTATAATTAGTATTGGTTCACGGGACACTAACATGTATTATTTCCAGAGTAAAAATTTTGTTGGGGTTTCATGGCTTACCTTGTAGTCAAGCTAGCTGTCTGAGCCATAAAACAAATTGACACAGGGTGCACATGCAACATAATAAGAAGTATATGAAATCTTGAAAATACAGAAACACATATATTGTTTGGCCTAAGAAATTATACATCTGTGTACGCTGAAAGCAATCATTAGCAACAAGAGTGGGCGATGGCAACCAGATATTTTCCTGAGCATGGTCTATTGCGAAATAACAATAAAGTTAAAGACTATTGTGCTCGCCGTCAAAAAAAAAAACATATTGACAGACTTCTCCTGAAGCTTTGTTTTCAGGGGACGTTTCATTCGTCTGCTCCTGACGGTGTTCTGACCTAGGCTGATATGTACTTTCACAGTCTGTGCAGCACAGTGCACCGAGCTATTTATATCTGTGCTGACGAGCTGAATAAACGGCAGCTTGGGAGTTTACGGCTCTTACTATGTCTACCCTGGGAGAGGCTCTGACTTTGAAATCATATTCCCCTCCTCTGTCCTGGTGATTTTTTAAACTAGGAAATTCAGGCATGTGCAAGGTGGGGGGGGGGGGGGTGGAGGAGAATGGACAGACATGGCTGCTTTGTTGGGTCTGACGGTGTTTTGAAGATGTAACGGATTAGTCCCCTTCACTGCCCGATGGCCAAGCACGGAGGTATTGGATTTAATGGGATCTGATAGAGGTGCTGTAGCTGGTGGAGGGAGATGAAAGATGAGTGAGCCTGGCTAGGCTGCAGTTCAGGTGACCAGCAGCCTTCTGGATAAAACTGCAGAGGTCTGATAGAAGAGACAGGAAGAGGAAGTTAGCAGTCTAGATGGGAAATGATGATTGCCTGAATAAGAGCTGGGCTGAGTGCCTAGAGAGGAAGGGGCATATTCTTCTAATGCTGTTCGGGAAAAATCTGAATGCCTGATATTCTGCCTTGATTTACTCAGAGAGGGATAGCTTGTTGACCAGTGCTACTGTGCTACCATCCATGGTAAGTGAAATGTGAGTTTTAGACTTTTGAGCTTTAGGTGATTGTTTGCCATCCAGAGCAAGATGTCTTGTAGGCAAGCTGAGTTGCGTGCTGAGACCACTTCTCTCCCGTGGAAGTATGTCCGCACATTTTGAATTTATTTATAGGGGTTACTTCTACTGTATGCAGGGCTGCTGACTTGTATCCAACACGTATGTATGTGCATTGGCAGAAACTGCTGAGAACTGTCTGCATATCACTTAAATTTGTGTGTGTGTGTTAGTTTGTGTGTGTGTATGTGTTAGTTTGTGTGTGTTTTTGTGTGTGTGTGGGGGGGGGGAGGGTGGGGGGTTAGGGTTAGGGTTAAGGCAAATACACTGGCTAATTCACAGGCAAAGCCATTCTTTGCATGTGTCTCATGTACAGCTACAGCTTTTACATTTATATGCAATTGTATTCATGTTCAATGACCCTGCTTTCATGCAGTTTGCTCAAATATACTAAACTAAATATATATGACTAGAAAGTGAAAGCCATAATAAAAACAGCGAAAGTCATACCTCAATTCGCAATCTCTAATACAATAGCTTGGAAAGTGACTGTTTTTCCACACGTGCAGCTGAATATCTTAACAGTGCAGGTGTTTTTAGCTCTTCTGTTATTGACTCTAAGAGTGCTTACTTTTCCTTTTTCTGTAGTACTTAACCTAGTTGAATGTACTTTTTGAATGCATATTTTTAAGTATGACTGGATGTGAGTGTGTGCTAAATGAGTGTACTGCAAATGTCTATTTGAGGAGTATTTATTTTTAAACTTTATTTTTACAATAACATTTTCTAACAAAATTAAACAGAAGCGCTCATCCAACGCTTTCAGTGAACATATTTTTCTAAACCAAGTGCAAAATTATCAGCTGGAAAACACCGTCTCGCCTCGAGGTGTCCAAGGCAGGAGCCAATCAGCTTACACATAGCCCCTTTTGCTGCGGTGTATCCCCCTGTCAGCTGTGCTACTGTTGTCACTGTGGTCCAATTATACCTTTGTCTTCTCTTACAGGAATATTTAAGTCTAATTCAAGTTCAGTAAAAAGCACTGCCTTTCCTAAAATGGGCGACGTAGCTCAGGAGGTAAGACCGATTGTCTGGCAGTCGGAGGGTTGCCAGTTCAAACCCCGCCCTGGGCATGTCGAAGTGTCCTTGAGCAAGACACCTAACCCCTAACCACTAACTGCTCTGGCGAATGAGAGGCATCAATTGTAAAGCGCTTTGGATAAAAGTGCTATATAAATGCAGTCCATTTACCATTTACCATTTACCACCCATAACCCCCGAGACACAGTTCCAGCTCCACATACTCCTGTAACTCTGCAAAGTAACAGAATATGATTTCCCCATATTTTTGTAGTGCTCTCTGTCTGCTCTGATGGAATGGCCTACGATACCGATACAGATACAAAGGGCAGCAGACATGGCCAGATCAAATGGACACATTCATATCATTCTCTTTCTTACCAAAAATCTGAACAAAATATTTTCCTCAAATGTCAACTTTTAGGTTAAGATTCTCTATTCACAATCTTTTAGTCAAGTAGTTGGCTTAATCTCAATCTGTGAGACCCCCCTAAAAGATGACCACAACCACTATTTTAGATCATTTACAGCCATGACCGCCCTGCTGAAAATTCCAGCTTTGACCAGCTACAGACCAGCTAAAACCAGCTCCAGCTCAGCTACGACCAGCTAGGAATTCCATCTTAGATGTGAACCACAATAAGTGTTAGAAAATTGATCAATTTTGTATTTTAAGGTTTTTATAACACATGGAACCACCATAAATACGCTTATCATAAAATCACAGGGTTTTAATCACGCATTAATGATTTAAAGATCATTGTTTAAAAAGGGATTGACATACACTGAAATAAATGTGTAATAATGTGGGAAATGAGCTGGCATGATATCCCCCCCCCTCACAAAAAAGAGGCAAATCTTGCTCATTAATTTATGGAGCTTGCTTCGCATAGCGATTGAATTATGGGTCTCTTGAGTGACACATTGCTTAACTGCAACTCAACTTGAATGATAAATATTTTTCTTAAAGAACATTCTGTCAGTACTTGTAATTTTCTGTCCAACAGACCCTTTCCCATCATCACACTTTTTTGCAGAGGCTCATCTGAAGATTTTTTTGCTTTCCTTCCATACATTTCCCCCGCTGAAAGAACACATTTTGACATCCTTTGATAAAGGATGGCAGCGCGACTGCGTGACTTTTGGCAGGCCGTGAGAAATGTCCCCGAAGAACAACAATGATCTGTTAAAAGTGTGATTACACATCTGTATGCCTGATTTTATTTTATTTGCTGACACTCTGAACATGTCATTTCGCGGGCGTCGATGCTTTCTCGTTTGGTTAGCCACAGTGACAGACTGACAGTTGTGGCTCCGCGCCCGTAAATGAAAGCCCTCAGGAGAATTTGATGGAAGACATTTCTGGATGGAATCTGTAACGGGGAGAGTGAAGCAGAAACCACTGGCACATCATTACCGCAAATGAAGGAAATCGATGGGTGAGGGCTTCGTGGCACAAGGGCGAGAGTGACTCAGGGGTCCCCGGGTGTCTCTCTGATGCTGGCGCTATGCGGCTGTCCGTTCAGCTACTCACAAGTCTGTCTCTCCATAATGAGTATATTTGTCCATATCGAGGGGTTAATGGTAGACGGAGAGCTGGAGGACTGCTTTGAGCCCCAGACTCGGGCAGACGATTTAACGGTGAATCTCCTCTGTAAGCAGAGTCCATTCACGGTGCGAATGAGTCAGGGAAATCCAATTCCGAAAAGCAATAGGGTTCGAGATGGCGCGTAAATTGCAGGGAGCCCAGCTGGTGACCCCCCTACCAGAACTTGGCTTTGACACTGTTATAAAGACCCACCCCTTTTATCTTTTCCACTAAGCGTGTTCAGCGTTAATTGATTCGCTTGGAAAATACAAAAGCAGGGCAAAATGTCATTCAGCTGCTCCAGGTGACCAGTTGCGCAGAGCCCGGAAAAATCTTGCTCTTCCCCCACTGCACATTTTAAGGTTAATGCTTGGGAGAGTTCAGAGAGACCTCTATTCTTGGCTCTGGATGCTGTTGACTGTTCACAGAGCACTGTCAGTCCCATTTGCATAACCACACCTGTAAACTAAAGACCCGCGATAAGCAGTTTAATACACGCTAATGCTTTGCTGCATGATCGATGGAGCAAATAATCGAGATTAGCTAATGTTATGGAAAACGATGTCATTACTCCCGTGAAAATGTACCTAATTCCCAGCCATCAAAGCACATTTGTTTTTTAACTGCTGCATGAAGTTAAAATGCCGTGCTTTAAAAAGGTATTCTTAATGATTCAAGAAGACTGTTGAAGCTAGACATTTTACCATACAGTGTGACACAATAACGTTTCACGCACGCAGACTCATCTTGCGTCTAACGCGGTTATCCGGCTTGGAATCTACACATGTATGTATATTCCCTGTGAAGACTCCTGATCCCTATTCATGCATTTTCATGCTCCATGTAATTACAAAATATCATGTCTCCATAATTTTTTCATTGCGCTGCTTATTAAGGCTCAAGGTTAGCACATTTTTAATAGGGTTAAATTTACCACAAGATATGAATTTAGCACACTTGTGAACATTTGCGCATGATCATGCTCTCAGTATAGCAAAGTACTGAATTTTGCATTCATGTAAATGGCGAATGTTGCACTATAAATCAGAATACCACCGGTGGTTATAACTCATTTTACAGTGAGGCCATTTTTCAGAATAGGTATCAGGGTCAGGGGATTTAAGAAATCGGTGCCGTCAGCATAATCTAAAACAAGGGCATTATTAACAGGGTTTTGCTCTTAAAGTAGCAATTATACAGATGGTTAAATCCAACTGTACTTCAAACAATCATCATGACAGCTTAATTTTCTCATTGCGGTGTTTATTAAACAGACAGCCTTCTCAGTGTCCTAGTCTCCAATAGCTTACAAATAAGTGGCTGCATTTTGGAAAATGAAAGAATCAGGCAAGCAGGGCTTTTGTGCCTTCGAACAAGAGGGTCAGATTGTTCACATGTCTGATAGCTTACTTGTCCAAAATGGAAAATGCTGTCCTATTAAAAAGTTTTTTTTTAAAACACTTTACTGGTCCGCTTTTACAATGATTGTCATTTAATGAATGTAACAATACATACTAAATACGTAATAATGTAGCAGACTAGCTAAGTGGTCTTTCTTCTCCTCAAGTTTTGAAGTGGAGCCACGAGAAGGCATAACGCAAGCTTGCTTTTAACTCTATGGTATTTTAGCAAAAATAGGTCAATGGTCCCATCAACTCACCAATTTATTTTGTAGCACATCTCCACTTGTGTCTTCTGGCAAAACCAGAAGCTCACTACAAGCATACTTGACAAAAGATTCTTTATGACAACACTCAGCCCATTGTCTCTCATCATCCACCTTAAATAAATGGATTGAACAATTAATAGACATGTTTAAAAAGACACTAAAACACAATTTATTCATTTCATTAATTGCATTATAATGTCAGGCAGTGCACAAGAATGTTCTTGGAGTGTGGGGCTTTGAAGGGAGGGCTATGGGCAGGGGGGTTGCATGGGGGTGGAATATTTTTGGTATTTTAAAAAAATCTATGGTAGCTCTCTCTCAATCACTTCTCCAAACTTACATACTGAACCTTTAACAAAAATGCTTAGGTATTAAGTTAGGTAACAGCAGATAGGCTAGAAATGGCACATTTCAGCTATATGCTACAGCCTTCAGGAATATAGCCTATTAGCTGTCTTTTGTTGCCGATTTCACGACACTACATTATTTTATGCCTTTACTTACCTTTTTTTGTTTGCCGCACATCAAGCCTATTTTACAAATTTGGAAAGTTGCTACTACTTTGTTAAATGAACAGCCTGCCACTTGCACTATAGAATGCAATTTCCGCTGTTGAATAGATCAATGCGTTATTTTTATCGTAATTCCACTTTAGTGGCTACAAGTGTTGCCAGAAAGACAAACAAAAAAAAACTAAAGCGGCTCAGTCATTTATTACAAAGTTCTGCATTAATAAGCTGCATTAATAAACAATATCTTTTGTCACCATCGCAGTGGTAGTTCAGCCACCCTGTAATAAAAATGTCAGCGGTCTCGCCTCTCCTGCACAGATTTCTCAGTTCGTGAAACCGTGTTTGTATAATTTTGTTTCTTGCCGTTATGGCCTTAATACACAAAACAAATTTTATTTTAACGGTTGTGTGAGCTTGTCTTAAAACCTCTCTGATATATGCAACTCATTAATTGGTAGGCCTAATTTGAGTCATTCTTTTTACAGGCCATATAGCAGAGTTTAAGCTTATCAGTTAATCATAATTAGTTTGTTAGAACAGGCTACGACAAAACCCTGCGCCCATGTTGGCCCTCCTGGGAAGGGATTGGACGTCTTTATCACAAACCATCTAATTCAGTGGTTTGAAATTCCAGTTCTGGAGGGCCATGGTGTCTGCAGGCATCTGTGGCTTCCTATCCATCAGCAGCCAATCAGAATGTATTATTTCTTTGAGGAAGGTATTCCTTTCTGTGTTCTCCAGCACCTCTAAACACCTGTCAATTCTCCAGACGGGGGTGCTGTCTATGCATAGGAGGGAGGGTTTTAAAATGCAGGGTACTTCTGGCCTCATCATGCAATAGCAACTGTGCCTGTGCCAACTGTGCTGAAAGTACACGCAGTTCGCTGGTGCAAATGGCAGCCGAATGTGACCGGAATTGCTTTGGCTTTATCAGGTGCATTCATTATAAAGCAGGAGCTAAACTGTGAAAAGTGGAAGAAACCCATTGGCATCCCTCCGCAGAGCACATAGCGGGGAGCTCATTGTAAAAGCCGAGACCGAAAAAGCTGAAAGGCATCTTTGAGGAGGAGGAGATCCTGAAGGGGAAAAAAAAAAAAAAAAAACATTAAACCTCATTATACTTTTCTCGGTTTTTCTCGGCTTATCACCACCTGTGTTTTGGGCGCGAACTTGACGGCGGAAAGGTTGACGGCCATTCTCACTGCAGGCAAAAAGAGAACCGCAGCTGCTGTCTGCACACCGCCGTGCGCTAATGAGAAAGCTGCTTTGAATGAGGCTAGCGTGCTGAACGGAAAATCGGGCCGCATAGGAAGCGTACAAATGCAGCGGAGTTAGCATTGCTTTGGGGAGCACTTACCAAAGGCACAACAGTTTATTTATTTCTGCATTATTTATTTATTATTATTTTTTAAACTTCTATGTAAATATAAATGGCATAGTCTTTACTTCTAACATGCACTGCTTCTGAGTCTTGCCTGCTGTGAATAGCAATTGTCGCCTTGCGAAAAGACTGAAATGGGAAAGGTTGCCAATGCCTTAGTGTGAAGAAAGATTCGATGTGTACGTGAAGAAAATTCCTATCTTGTAAGGTCTAGCTGTCTTCTGTTCATTAAGATGAGACAGGTGTGTGGGGTCAATGTAGGAACTGCCTATCTTGTGAAAATCCAGCTAAAATAAAATGATCTAATTGTGTATGACTTCTGTGTTTTGTAAATGTTTTTTTTCCCCCCCCAATTGTGTTCAGGTGCCCTAACAGCAAGCCTCCGCTCGTTTTCATCTGAACTGTACTGCATGTTTAACATATAAAATATGTTTGTAGAAAAGGTTTTTTTTTCATTGTGAGCTTTTTCACATTTCCAGTTATCTTTGGTAACCACCCTAGATGATCTACAAATGTTGAATTTGAATAAGAACAGTAAAAATATTCATGAATATTAAACATGTTCAATTAGTCTTAGTTTCTAATGTTTTTCTTACTTCTCTATTCCTTCCTTCCTTCCTAGCTGGCTACCTGAAAAGAAGCATGTAGATCTGTAGGTTGATGCCCTTGTTGTTTTTGGTAACTACACTTACAAAATACATGTTTGGAAGTTAAAAGGTTTGTTTTTTTTTTCGGTTCTGTAGTCTACGTGCTGTTTTGGAATAAGACTGCATTTTTATGGACTTGTAAGCTTATTGTTGCTGTTCCAATCTCTGACAACACGCTTGCATATTTTGCCTTAATCCCTTGAATCGACTCTCTGTTTCTAATGTACATGGCACTCTAAGCTTCCCATGTCTGTGCCAAGCCTCAGGTAACCCAATGCTACAATATCTACTTCCTCCATGACATAAACCACCTTCAAAGACATTCAAATTAAAGCAAAACTAATACCAACTCTCTCTCTCTTCTACCCAATTGGCACCAGCCCCTTCATTTCCACATAACAGTTCAAACTGCAGTATAAACCACCCTCATGCTGTCAGAAGCATGCAGTATAAGTGTAAGAATAAAAAGGTGTGATAGTCAATTGCATTGATATTAATGCTTTGAGGTGCATAACAAAGTTAGAGAGTATGCATGTAATGTTCTGTACGTTACAGGAAATAACATATTACCAGGTTGCTGAAGGCCTAGGTTCTATCATGGTATGCCACTGATATTAAGAGCTCTATTTTCCGGACAGCCCATGGCAAAGTGGTATTTTTGTCTTGGATTTTGACGTGCCTGAGCCATTTGGTAATTTTGTGACTCGCCGTGCGCCGAAGTGGGAGGTCAGGCGCTGCTGGGGGTGTGTCAGTCAATATCGTACAGCGGATTGTAATTTTGATGCAGCTCATTGGAATTTTCGGGTCAATCGAGTCTGGCATTTGTGCCGTTCGCTGCCCGCCTGCTCAGACCATGTTTACCAAAGTCCCAGGCCATCATGCAGTGGACTCCTAATTTCAGGCTTTCCCATGCTATGCGTGCATGATCATAGACTATTCAAAAGGAAAGGAGTGGATCTATGCAGACTAATTTGGCGTTGATATAAATCCTGCTAACAGGAAAAATGGCAAGGCCACACTTGGTTTATCTGATGTTTTTCTTTAAGTTAAATGGTTTGAGATATAGAATACCATTCCTTTGCAGTATAATTGATTGGCAGTTGAATGTGTGGAGGAAAAAAAACTTTCTGAATAGAATACCTTGTTATGGTTAAATTTTGCCCATTTAAACTCAGTGCCTATGAGATTCAGAAAAGGATAACTGATATTTTATTTTGTACATGAATGTACATAGTCAGGGGGACTCCAACCTCAATCCTGGAGGGCTACAGTCTGCTGGGTTTTGTGATTTCCTTTCAATCGGCAGCCAATGTAGGCCTTGGATGTAAGGTGTGCAGACTTTGCCCAATCAATGACTTAAATTAAGGACTTAAGTGCAGGACCCCATCAAATCCCAGCAGACACAAGTGGCCCTCCAGGAACTGAGTCTGAGATCCCTGTACATAGTAGACAAGTAATTGAGCCAGTTTTCTAATGTATTTAGACGGATATGCATAACACTGAGTTACATACACTGCGTCCTATATGCAGTAAAAATGAACATGTCAGTTATGAGAGCCAGATGTATTTGCATGTATATGCCACCTTTTTTCTCCAGGCATTGTTCTTTGAATGATTGTCCTTTCTACACCTTCAAGGCTACTTCCCCATTGACAGACTGCAAGCGTGTACCCCAGTGATTTGGTGCTGCTCTGAGCTTTAAGATGGGTCTGAGATGAGGTACGTTTGACGTGCATCTATGTAAAACTAGAGGTTTTTTTGCCTGCATTGCATCTCACTTGCAACATCCAGTCCAATGCAGTTGCTTCTGAAGATCTGCTGGATGCAACCATAGGGGTGTTTCCTACAGTGCAATAATGATATCTCCTCTTCCCCGTGGAATTGAGGATGGTGACTGATTTGCATTGCTCGCTCAGTTCTGGAATTATATTTTATTTCACTGACAAATTTAAATCACAAACGACAAAGTATAAGTATATCCCTCCATTCCTTAGGGTAATAATATTCATAATTAGTACTGCCACATTCATTTACACATCATATTCTTACTTTAATTAACATAAATAACAGCATAAGTAAAAAAAAAAAGTACAAGTTTGCCACAAAAAAATGCTAATCGTAGTCTACGCGAAACTTCTTTTCAAGACCTTAAGGAATCAGTCCTCGGGTCATACATATTCACTTCTGTGGGCCTAAGGAACTCCAGGAGGAGATATTTACTCCATTTATAACAAATAGCAATACATAATTAACAACTTCTCAGTCGTTTTAATTTAATATAAAATAAATTTAAAAACACAAAACATGCACCAAAGCCTAAAACACAACACAGACCTCACACATTACATAACATTTATTTATTTATTTACACACATAAATGGATGCACCATTGATCCATTACCGTCCACTTCCATACATTTTCCAGGGTATAACTAGTGTATGTACACAATTCACATATACATTATGGAAGCACTCTGCTTAAATCTTTTTTTATTTGCGCCCTTTTTCTGTTGCTGTTCCTCTGAGCCATTTTCTTTGTAAAAATGTATTTGAAAGAGTGAAGTTCTTATGTGACCATCAGTAATTTGAAATAAAGTTTACAAGCTAAAAAAATAAATAAATAAAAAAACATGCATTTTCTTTGCATGAATATTATCATTTTATGTAGAAAAATGCTGGACAAAGAAATACAAGCAGGTGATAAGAATTACTAAAAGTAAGATACATTGGACTGGTTAATTATATAGGAATTATAAATAGAAATTGTTGCAAAACATTGCATTAATCATCAAACTCTGTTTCTAAATGCAGTGTTTCTATAATTTGTACCAGTACTGTACATGAAGTATTGCAGCAGGGGGAACTGTCACTGAAGGCGAGTATTCCACAGAGGTGGTACCAATGTTCACTTCAGCTCCACCCCCCACTGACTGCACCTGACCATAATTACAGCTCGTTGGGAGAATATAAAAGGAAGCATCAGAACTGGGTTTGAAAGGAGTTTAGGACTGCTTTATTGCTGTTAAAACTGAGCGTGAATGCTGAGTTTAATTTTTTTTTTTTTTTTTTTTTACAGCTGAGTGCCGTACCCTAATCTGTGTGAGTGCCCCAACTGTGCTTTGACCTGTGCCTGTCTTTTGACTGTTCTTAAGTCTTACCCCTGAGCTTGATGTTGGTAAGCAGCTTTTCTGAAAGAATCTTTAGAGTGTAGACCAATGTGTTTAGGCACGCTCATCCTTGAGCTGGTTTTATTTAGATTTTCTTTCATTCCCAGCAAATCACCATGAGTTGTATATCTATTTTGGTGTGTGGAGGTATAATTACTGCACACCTTTAATTTCCCTGATTGCTTACCTTGGGGTTAGTGTGTAATTCATATAATGGAAATCGGTTCTTTCTTTGTTTTCTTCTACATCAGCCACTGAATTGTTTATTCATATGATGTAGGAAGCTGTAGTCATATACAAAATACCTTTTGTTAAAGCATTCCCAACCTTGAATGGGACTGATTACCGCAAGCAGTTTTAATCAATTGCAGACATGAGTCCATGAGACTGCTTCCTGACTTGGTTGAAAGCTATACCTTATGCTTAAGACCTGTGTTTTAGACTTTAGACTGTTTTAATCCTACACCCTTGAACCGTATTTGAAAAATTAATGCTTTGGTTGTACTGTATTTGATACAAGTAACTTCTGTGCCTTGTGTGTTTTTGGTACAACTCTTGTGATACTATATGTATAGCAGTACAGTGGATCCTCAACTAAACATAGCATAAACCCAGAAATGGCATATGCAATTACTCAAGACATAGATTTACTTTATCACTGATTCAAAAACCTTGGCATTAAACTGAAATGAGTCACTTTCCTTTCCTCCCACTCTGACTGTACTAGGTCCAGATCCATCTGAAATCAGCACATTTCCATGAGAAGCAAATTTCCAAGGGAGCAGCATGATGAAATGAAAGCAAAAGTACCTACTTGTGTACAAATGAACCTATTTGCAGGCACATTAGTCAATGGCAGTCTTGTGACACAGCAAGAACACTTGCAGATCAGTCTGTGCATCACTGTGACCAGTGCTTTTCTTGGCAAGTGGTCTTTCATTTATCGATAAATGTACATTATTTGGCATTTCGACATTAGTCATTTTTCAAAAATCTGTTTTCAAAAGGGGCTAAAGATTGCAGGGCTCACTGAAAAGTACTCTCGTTTGGAAAGCCAGCTTTTTCAGGCTCTTCCTCTTGCTCACTCCCCAAAAGGAAAGTCTCATCCATGCAACTGCAGTGAGCCGACAAGTCTCTACACCACCCACAGAGAAGCTGAGGTCAAGCCACCACTACAGGGAACAACCAGCTCCACAAATTTACCCAGGAAGCTACGCTAACCTGGCCAGCTGCAACACACACTGGAATCTGTGAAAGCATATGGCCGACACATTGAATTATGTGAGGAAGGCAAACGGGCCCCTTTTGGATCACTGCAACTTTGACTAAATTTCCCCTTTGGAAAAGAGAGGGATCATCAAACACTCCCAGTCTCCCAGAACAGCAGAGAGTGAAATGGAGGCTACAGTAAATCTGTAACATACTGAGTGGGTGGAACATTCATGAAACCACCTGAAGCCATGTCTGTAAGGAATGATGCACATATTCACTGAGAGTGTTAAAAAATTTAAATAAACATTTTAATATTAAAGCACACACTGCTTACTATGTGGTTCATTCAGTTGTTTTTAACGTTTATATTTTAGGGTTGTTTTTTTTTTGTTTGTTTGTTTGTTTGTTTTATTCAGTAGATTTCCAATCTAAAGATTCATTACTGTAACACGTCTGGATAAATATTTTAAAGTTTAGGAAAAAAAATATTGAATGGAGCATTTTAAAAACATTTCAATGTTGTTTAGACTATCCATTACCAAAACTTGTTTTGGCCAAAGATATATATATATATGCTTTCCAAACCCATGGAAATGTCTGAGCACACAGCTTTCATTATTGTTTGCATACCTATCAAAACTACTGTATATCTGTCTGTATATTTGAGTTTTATTGACCCACAATGCAATACAAAAAGAAGATATGTCTATATGGTAAGATCTGTGATATCTTGATAGTTTATACTTTTTAGTTTTTGCTGAAGAAGTATAACATGAATTTTGTGAAGAAGGTTCTTAGGTATCGGAACCCAGCTTCCACCCACTTACAAAGGTGAGTGTGGGAGCTCTCTTGCTGGGCAATTAACTGACAACAGCTTGTTCTTTTGTAAGTTGAGTTTGTACCCTGAGAGTTTACCAAACAGTTTTAAAATATGCAGGTAACAGGGAGTGAAGTGGTAGGGTTTGAGACAAAAGCTGGTTGTCAGTTCATAGTGATAATTTTTGTGTTGTGCCTAGTCCGGTGGTGCCCTCAAACTCTTCCTTGGCTGATAGCAATGCAAAGATTAATGGTGACAGGGGGCAACCCGGTCTTGTACCATGCTGGAGAGGGAAGGGCAGTGAATGTACACGGTTTATTTTAACAGATGCTACAGTAGAGAATTACAGTAATCTGACTCATCAGATAAAGTCATCACTGAGGCTGAACCTTACCATGGTGTCAAAAAGGTACCTCCAATCCACCCTGTCAAAAGCTTTTGCTGCATCTAGTGATACTACCATGTCTAAGGTATTAGAAGCCTTCTTGTGGAAGGACTGTCTCCCAAACATGAAGCCTGTGTCTGGTCTGAAAATGATATGAGGCTTTGCTTGTTGGAGGCATAGGAAGAGAAGATACAATCTTAACTTAAGGATCACAGTGGTTGTTGCCTCAAAAAAGGTGGGGGGTAAATGACTGTTCAATACCGTCCAAGATTGCTATATACATATCCTGCAGAGCCAGTGAGAGGAAGGCAGAGTTCTATAAAACTCAACGGTGTACCCATGCAGACCTGGGGATTTTCTGCTTCGTAAAGATTTAATGGCCTCAAGTATCTCTGAGATGCATATGAGCTCAAGTTTTTTGGCAAGACTGAGATCAATTTTGTGAAATCTGGACTGATCAAGCAGGTTGCATCTCCCTCTGTGTCCTGTGGGTGGTCTGAGGTGTAGAGTTCAGATTAGAATGTGCCAAATGTAATATTAATAGTTTTTAGATCTGAAACAACATCTCCAGAAAGAGATATGATTCTAGGAATTAATCTTGGTGTGGTCACCACTCAGGCCTAGAGAGCCAGGTGTTTGCCAGCTTTGTCTCCCATTTCAAAGAGGCTCTGCTTGGACCAGAGTAATAGCAGTTCGTCCTTACTGGTGAATAAAAGGTGAAATTCAGTCCGGAGTCATCTTTTATAGAGGTCTGGGTCTGGGTTAGTTGCATATTGGTTGTCAGTCTCACGAATCTCCTGCAATAGCTCTGCCATCTGGGCCTTCTCCCTTTTCCTTATCATGGATTTTTAGGATATAATGTGGCCTCACAAATCCCAAAGTGTTTCTTTTGATACACTAGGAGTGTAATTTTTCTCAAAAAAGAAAATGATTTCTGAGTTCAGGAAATGTTGGGGAAAGATGTAAAGAGCCTAGATATATACCATGCTTCCTCCCTATTTAGAGCGTACACATTTGCTGGGATAACGGGTGTCTCTCGAATTGAGTGTGTCCTCATACAATAACAGTCTGACCATTAGTGTCAGCAGGTAAAGAGACATTATTAAATTTCTCAATGTACTTGTGCTTAGTAAAGAGCTGTAATAATGACATTAAGTGATTATTGCGTACTTTCATATTGTTTTAATTAAATATGCAATTTGACACAAAGGTATCCCTTTGAGGTATTCACAAGAAGAGGTGCTGCATAGCCACTATTACAGTGTGAGGTCCAAAAGATCTACAAGTAGATTTTTTAAGAAATTGAGGCCCAGGTTTATTAAACATTTGTTGGAGGTTTTATTTGCAAATGGATGAGAAAATGAGAATATTGAATAAACATATATAAATGTATTTGTGTCTTTGTGATTCATCCTCAATACACTTAAGCCTTTATCCATATGTACATTTTTAATGCATTTGAAAACAAGATATGAATTTTTTTCGATGAGCAACATCTCAGTTATTTTGGTGACGGCAGTTGTTGCCAGGAGACATCACAATAAAAAAGAACAAGAGTGCTAACTGAAAGCACATCATATTGCAAAGTCTCTCCGAAACAAAGAAAGCATGAATTAAAGAAGCACTAAAACCATGCATTTAAGAATGTATTTTGAAGATGAGATGCGTGATAATAAGTTAGGCCCCATATACCGTTTGCTCATGAAAGTCAATCAAAGGCTTACTGTAAAACTAGCTGTTAATAGAAGCTATTTGCAGCCATAGTTTGTAGCTGTATTCATTTACATAATTGCTTTTAGTAAATACCTCCCACTAACCGGAGTGCATGCAATTTGTCACAAGATGCACAGTCATTTTTGGGTTCTAATGCCTCTTATTAATTCCCTGGGGACAATGCTAAATGGGCCCCTGCAAGGGCTGTGCCTGTATTCGGTAAATCAACTTACCCAGTTACAGACGGTGTGGAAAAATGTAAAATATCTGCAGTCATGTATTTATTTATTTCTGTTCAAAGCAGCAGCGCAATATATGTATGGCAAAGGTAAGGGAATAAACAGACAGAATACCCTAATTTTATTTTTTGTCTCTGCTGAATTATATTTAAGTAGACCACTAAATGAACTGGGTGTCACGTTCTCCGAACTCTATCACTTGTGTGTGCCTTTGAAGTTTTCCATTGCTGACTTTCTCGGTATATATCATGAAATTTGTATTTATTTGTATTTTATATTTTACTTACATTACATTACATTACATTACAGGCATTTGGCAGACGCTCTTATCCAGAGCGACGTACAACAAAGTGTATAACCATAACCAGGAACAAGTATGACGAAACCCCTAGAGAGAAGTACCGGTCCAAGTGCAGGGAACAACCGCATAGTTCAACTTGGACCCTGAAGGTTAAACTGATTAACACTAACAACGAGAACGGCAACAACGCAGTCTATGGAAAAAATACAAGCAGTAGTTAAGACAGTTAATGCACCTAAGTCACCCTAAGCTTACAGTCATTTACAGGGGGGTAGGGAGAGATGGGGAGGTGCAGCCTGAAGGTGAGTCTTCAGTCGTCGTTTGAAATGGGTCAGTGTCTCAGCTGTTCTGACCTCCACAGGGAGGTCATTCCACCATCGTGGGGCCAGAACAGACAGGAGACGTGTTCTGGAAGTGCAGGTGCGAGGAGGGGGAGGTGCTTGGCGTCCTGAGGTAGCAGAACGGAGGGATCTGGCTGGCATGTAGGGTTTGAATATCTTGTGGAGGTATGCTGGGGCTGATCCCTTGACTGCCTGGTATGCTAGGACCAATGTTTTAAATTTGATGCGAGCTATAACAGGCAGCCAGTGGAGGGTAGTGAGCAGGGGAGTGACGTGGGAGGTTGAAGACCAGACACTTATGTGCGCAAGCTACATCTGTTTTTAATGTAAAACTGGCATAGCAAATAAAGTTCATGATGTGAATGAACAGCTTTATCTATATATTTATGCAATAATTTATCACGTCATGTAAATACTATTGTTACATCTTGTCTACAGTCTGCCTACAGCAGGTACAGGTGTTAGGCAGACAATGTACTTTCAGAATATCCATAGCATCTCTCTCTAATTTTGTCCACATGGATAAAGCACATGTATGAAGCCTTGAAAGTTAAGGAAACACAAAGAGGACCCGACACCTTCCGTTATACCCACCCCTCATATTCAATCATACTTGTACTATAGTGGTATGGAACGTGCCAGAGACTCGGGTTATATTTCTCAACCCTATATGGCACTTTCCAGAAGAACAATGTACACCTCATCCTTCAGACCCAGTTTCCTGTCAGGTTGTAATGGCCACCTTAGAGGAGGAGAAATATGGAGAAGGTGTGCTCTTTGAAATTGGGAAACTCATTGATTTTTAAAGGTCTCTTAGCAAACCTCCAGTGCTCCAACAACGATAATAGGATGAAATCACTTTTTCTATTTCACCCAATAGAATTTTAGATCTTTGGCTGTTTTTCATTTCTCCTTCACTCCCTCACTCTCATTTTTATTTTTCTTCACACAGGTGAAAGTATGTGTCATTGTCACAATATATAAGTGAACAAACATATTTTTTCAAACACACAAGCTCTCCCAGTGACAATGCTAACCTCAAAATATATCTGCAAGCAGCGATACACAGGGTCCAAGCAAGGTCTGATAAGCACAGACGGTGTCATGACCTGGTCATCCGCAAATTCTTCTCACACAACCCAATAAAGCCTGCCTGGCAGTGGGATCAACTATCCATCTGAAGCAGCAATGGGTTCCTCAGGTTGGATAACTGACCCTATGAGAGCCCTAATCAAGACCTTACCATCTCACTTGAGTCATAGTGTGTGAAGGGTATTCACTAAGAGACTCTTGAGAATCCTTCCACTGGTCCTTGTGATGAACTGCATTTACATTGGGTTTAAACCAAGACTGGCTAATTTCACAAAAAGCTTGGAGATCTTTCATTTTTCAACCAGGGATCTGGATTGTGTATGTCTTTGTTACTTTGTTTTAAGCTTCATTAAAAGGATTCACATTTATTTTATTAGTATTTATCTTTTTCTTTCACACCCAGGAGAGGTTTTATGCTGGTTGGGTAAAGGACCTCATTTGTGAATTGAGTTAGCCATGGTGGAACTGCAGTGCTGTTGCAGTCTCCAGAGAACTGGGATTTATGATTTAGAAGGCCAAACCCTTTTAACAACAACATAGATTAAGTGGTCCTAATTGACTTTTAATCACAAAACTTTTTGTTTATCATTTAAAATCAGTGCTCAGAACAGTACCATTGCTGATACACTGCTGCACATTTGAATGTATTTTGTGTACAGACTGCTTTTTAGAAGCTTAATTTGTCTCGGCAGTGCTTGAAATTTAAAATCAATATACTGCTGTCAGGTATTAAAATTATGACCCCAAAATTCTGAGGTATTTACAGTGGCCTCCAAAAGCTTTTTTTGCTCATCTTTATCAAAGGTGCTAATCATCTTGAAGGCAGCTATACTGTACATTGAGGTGGATGAACAGTTTCCTTCAATAATGGAGCACCAGTTAATGAATTATCTTGAATGATTAATAATAATTGCATATATAACTGCATCAGGTACAGTATAATTATGAAAAAAAATATGACAGATCACCTATATGTCCCATAGTAGTGGTTATTCATGTTATGCTTAAAAAGATTACAATTAAAAATATTGTGCTGCCCTAGTGAACTCTTAATTTTAAAATTCAAATCCTTTATTTGAATCGTTAGGCTGGAATACTTTCCTTGCTCTTCATTAAACAGAATAGTCTCATTTGTAAGTATGTGTGTGCGTGTGTGTGTGTGTGTGTGCATGCACTTATGTGTGTTTGTATAAAATGTAATTGCTGTTTCGTCTTGAAATGTCCTCTGCCCATCACATGATATATTGTGACCTTTTATGACATGATACATTGATGTACTTGGTGACAGAGTATACGTGATATAGAGTTTCTTATTCACGGCAAGTGAGGTATCAAGACTCTTCGTGACATGTGATATATCATGGCTTCCCAAGACAAATGATGTATTATGGCTCTTCATGAAAAATGATACAGCTCTTTATGGTATGTTGATAGTGTTGAGATAACGGCCATTTCCTGGCAGTCTCAGCCCGAGGCCATTAGTCTAGGGTTAATCTCTGCGTTTTTAGTTTTGCGCGACGCGTTCACTTAATCATTGCGATTGTGCGTGGAATACTCTTAAGTGTTTGTGTCCCCCCGACGGGAACAGGTTTGTGATGGAACAGCCCTCTGTGGGTCACGGAGCTTCACACCTGCTAAGGTGGGGAAGCCTTTACCCTCAATGAGCATGCCATGGAGAAAACAAGCACTGCACTTGAGGTTTATCACCTGTGGGGAAGTAAATTGAGTACATTCAGAACAAAACGTTCTGGATTAAACTCCTACACTGTCTTTTTTAAACAGAATATTGCAGTAACTTTTTCTTGCATATAATGAACTATGTTGCACATTGATCTGGGTGAATTCTGGTTCGGATTGACTCAGGTTTGAATCCTAGGTCACTTAACACTGCTTTTAAACCCTTGACCAGTGCAGCTGATAATTTAACATTATTACTGTGTAAAAGACATTGGTATATGGTAAGAAACTATACAAAAAAAGTCAAATACAGAATGTCTGTGAAAAGTCAGCTTACAATGGCCTTCTTTGAATACTGTGCCTGCAGTGAAATACCTGTTCTTGCTGCTAAAACCAACCTTCTCCTCATTTGGGGAAAAGACTGCTCTGATGGAAACCGAAGATGATGTCAATTCAAATGACTCAAAGTGAGCAAAAATGACTTGACTTTTGCATATTAGTTATCCTATATTTATATGAAAAGCATTTTTATTATGGTAACCCCTGTAACATATTGCATATTTATTACATTTTAAAGCCATTATAAAGTGTGTGTTTGTATGTGCATGTTTCATTTTCTTTTCATACTGTGCCTTGATATTTGAAGGTTTCTGTGAGCTTTTTTTTCTTCTAACGTCAACCTAGACACAGTATGGTACTTTCACATGTCCCTTTGTGTTCTGCATTGGATGCTACTGTTTGTCGCAGTCTATTGTAACTAAAATTGTGAATCCAGAACCACTTGGCCACAAGTTCGGGTGATACTGTTTCATTTGAGACAGGCATATGAGCAGTGCCTTTGTGGTTTCATGTAATATTCTGTAATATTTGTTTCTGATATGAGTTTCCTGTAATACATTTTATCTGCTGGTTTCCCCCAATCAAATTCAGTTAACACCTGCACAACAGTAGCAATGTCAAATATGAAAACACATTTTAGGTGATGCCACAAATTGTGTGTCCAGTATTTGAAATACGGTGGCTTACGTGGGGAATAAAAGGACACAGAGGTGTAACTGTGACTATCATCATTTTCACCCAGCTAATCCAACGGATTTACATTTAGAATTAACATTTTAGCTTGTTTACACAAAACTCAAGGGTACAACGCCCTTCAATTTAAATAGAATCAGAGATAGAACAATACCCCAATAGTTGTAACATACGTGCAGGTACTCCTGCCATCTTCATTATCCCCTTAGCACACAACTGCAACTCGACAGTGGATTATGCAATACTACATATCAGGTAGAGCAGGAAGAGCTGTTTATGTAGGGGGAAAAATGCACAAAACTGGGAAGAAGAAATGGGTAAATGGAGTCATGAAAGTTGTAAAGACTTAATAAATACAATGCCAGAGATGGCACACGGACAAGTCAGAATGTAGACAAAAAGCCTAAAGCGTGCTTATTATATAAGATTAGAGAAGCCACTTAACAAAAAAAAAACTTGCAGCGAGTTAGCTCAGAGATTTGATGAGGGAAAAAAATTAAACAGAACAAAGGGTTTCATTTATCTGCCAGTCAGAAGCCGCCAGGCCCAGAGAGCTGTGAGGTCAGCATAGCCACAGTTGTGTCGTCTCTCTCTACAAAATCAAGGAGTTTAGCAAGGAGTGTGTGAGCGGAGTCTCATCGAGCACCCTGAGGAAATGAACGCCGGTCTTTTATAGTGGGACGAGCGGCTGCTGCCCCCGCCTGTAGCCAGCGGGTTAATTACTGACGGCTGGTGTCTTCTGATACCATTATTGACCGATTTGTCCCTGTCGCTGGCCATGCTGATCCCCTCTGGGTTGCAGTCGCTGTCCATGGTGCTGATGATGCAGCCAGCGTTGAAGGGGAGAGAGAAGGAGATGTGTGCTGAGCAGGGTGGGGTGGAGTGGGCTCTCCCCAGACCACGGAGTATTAAAGGAAAGGTTTTTAGAAAAATCACTCATGAGATCCATGAGAAACCATAAGATCCAAACATATGTAAAAAAATATAAATAAATCATTCAAATTAAGTACTTCTGCTGACAAAGGGAATTCACAACCTTTATTACATAACACATACTTTTTAGTCCATTATTTATTCTTTCTTTATTTATTTCTTTCTGAAATTTGCAAATTGTCTTAAGCTGCAATTTGCAACCTCACAAGTTGATCTGACATACAGTAAAGTAACAGAAAATAGATTGAAATGGAGAGGGCCCATGTCTGCAAGAACTGGCATTTTTGTCAAATGCAGCATAACATTAAGACCTATATTCACAGCACATACAGTGAGCTCCATAATCTTTGGGACAAAGACATATATATATTTTTATCTGGCTCGAAGCTCCACAGTTTTGTATTTTTATTTAGGTCTATGTTCATACACTTTGGTTTCACCATTGGTTGTCTATCTTCTCAATGATGTTAACAGTTTTTTTTTCCTCATTTCTCAGCCTTCTAATGGCTTCCTTGACTTTCATTGGTACAGCTCATGTTGACAAAAGCGAATAACAGACTCCAGAGGCAATCAAAAACCTATAATCAAAACTAGATTCTGATAGCTCTCTTATACCTGCACTAGGGAAGCAACTGAACACACCAGAATAATCAGGATCACCTTTGAAGCCATTTGTCCCAAATGTTATGGGTGCCCTTAAATTGGGGGACTATGTATAAAATGTGCTGTAATTTCTATATGGCGAAGCCAACCTGTATCAAATACCCTTTAATGAAAGATGAAAATCTGCACTTTAACCACATGTGAATTGTTTAAAATCTAAAATTGTAATTGTGGAGTACAGAGCGAAATCAAGACAAAAATATGTCTTTCTGCCAGCCATTATGGAGCTCATTGTAGACCTCGAATGCAGTTGAATATCACTAAGGTTGGAATTATCAGCTGTGTGAGCATATAAAGTTACATTTGCACAAAGAAAACGTTCATACTTTGTTACTTTGTTCCTTGTAGTTTTAAGTATCAGAGTTTAGCTGAGTAGGTTTAATAGCATCTTCATCAGTAATTTGGGAGTGTAGCAAACATGATGTAGTGTGATAGCAAAAGATTCAACTAGTTTGAACAATTTGTCACAAGAAACTTGGTCTGAGTGCAGCAGCAGTCCTGTGCCTGTATTTCTGAACTCTAAATGGGATATTTAAGGCAAATTGGCATTTACTGAATATGTTGTGGTAGCATCCACATGCAGGCAATAGCAGTGATCTGAGCTCCTCTAAGATGGCACGCTGATAACTAATTGGAGACGGGTGAAATATGATTCCTCACCGAGACCTTAACCGCCACCGTGCTCAGGGGAAGGTGGGGTGGCGGTGCTCTCCGCGTGCGGCCTGGCGCCCTGCGTGTCTCCGATAATGACTCCGAGCTGAGATAATGTCAGATTGTCTGAGCTCATCAGTGTCTGTAACAAAGCCTTTCTCTTCAGCGGGATGAGGGACATTGTATTGGATTTATGACCTAATGATAATAATAATGTAATGCTGGAGTACTGAGAGCGACCCCTTCCTCTTCTCTTCTAAGCATCGGCCATTTTGCAGAGGGAGAACTGTATGAGCCGCCCTCGGGAGTGCCACCGAACTGTCTCGCTCCCTTGAAGGAACTGAGGGACAATCGAACAGCCAGTAGTAATAACAGGCTTCTCCAGTTCCTGCAACACTTCAAGAGCATGGGACAAGTAGAGGGAAAGGTTGTGTTATAATGAATTGGGAATGCTGTGACAGAAATGTAAAGTGGCAATGCCGCATCCCTGTTTGCGGAGCCCAGTAGCTACAGAGCAAAATCCATTTCCATTAAATTTTGTTATGTAGGCCACCTACCTACGTTCTCTCCACAATATTCGATTTAGGAAAATGGGAGGAATTTGGTCGGTGCGCAGCTGTGTAAATCTGTAAATGCTCTTATATTGCCAGTGGGTTTCTCATAATATAGCAATTGCAAATGCACTGCAATGATGACTAGAGGGAATGCATGAAAACAATTGTCAGAGCGGTTTTGGAGCCTACCAGAGAAACATAGCCAAATGAACGTTTTACAGTTGAATTGAACAGATTTTTGGATATTCGTTACTCAAAACAGTAAGTCTGTTTATCATATGTATCGCATGGATCCTAAAGATTTGTGCATAACTTGTACAGTGAATTTCCAATAAAACACAGATTGGTATTCTTTCATAAACATTGAAGAGAGCTGGCAGAATTACTGTAAGCAATCTGGAAACCTCTCTTGCATTCTTAAGCTCAAAGAGGTTTGAACTGGCTAAAATGTTCGAAACAACTTCTTTGCAGACACCACCAGGTGCGTATGGGTACTGCCCATAAAGATGCGATTTAAAATTAACTGATAAAGTCACAGGGCTAAACAAAAAGCCATATAGCGGGAAGAGTTAACCAGGCCACATCAGAGCACCCTTACAGTAACAGTGCTTTCTGTGCAACTCATAGTCCCTAAGGGCTGATCAGGTATCCAAAAGCGTAGCGTAAGACAGAAGCTACATTTCAAACCATGGGGCTGAACCAAACGGATATGAAACTGGTATCAGTTTGCTACAAAATCTTAGGCTTTATCAAGTTCCTTATGACTGATATGTAAATGCATGCAATGAAAACAAGTTACATGTTCTTAATGAAAATATTTCAATAGTAAGTACATACATACGTGTGTATGACGTATGAAATAGCACAGTTTTTGCCAGATTGCATCGTAAAATCAATTATAAAGTTTGAACACTATTAAATATTCCTGTGCTGCATATGTTGGCTTATTTTTTGTATTTCTGGCTGAAACATCAGGGTAACATACAATGCAGGCAGTCTGCCTTATTTCAAGCCGGTAGTTTTCATCTGCAAAAGGAACTGGAATCACCCCCAGAGTTTCTTCACTCCACACTGACAGGTCGAAGTTTAGTTTCATTGCAGCCAAAGCCTGGGCTTGACGTGCCCTTTGCCCTTTGGATCAAGTGGCTCGGATTTTCTACTTGTCAAAAAGCTAAACTTACTTGTCTGGAACTGAAAATAAAGGCCTATTAAAAAATAAACAAAACCAACAGAGATTTGGGCTATTATGATTTATCAACGTAAGATTTTTTTTGACAATTACAACACTGTGCGAGTGCATTTGAGTGTGTGTGTTCGCCTGCGTGCGTGCATGTGCCTGGGGGGCATGCATGTGTTTGTGTGTGTAAAAACCCTTAGCTACTGAAGAAGCTTTGTTTTTTAATCAGCTACAGTGATATTGCAGATAGTGTCAGAGCTATATGTTGAACGAAGTTGCATGTAACAACTGTTTCAAAGCAGGGATTATTGGACTGCAATCTGCAATCATAAATTTTATACTGATAATTGAAAGACCAAATTTTTCATCTGCAGTTAATAGATTCATTCATTATTGGGTGTTGAACCTAATCAGACTTAATACATGATTTAAGTTTAGTGACTCAAATGTTCCTGGCACAATTATTTATTAATGTTTAATTAAGAGCTTCTGTGAGACAACTAATTGCAAGTTGAGCAGAAAATGAAAATTGTTTTTCCAATTTGAATCCAGGCCCATACTGTAAAAAAACTATTTTATAGTAATGTTTTTTTAAAGAATTTACAAGGTTTTTCTGAGTAATCTAAGTAATGTAGAATAATGGCAATAATTCATTTAATTTAATGTCCATCCCATAAAATTACAGGAGTTATTCAGTTAAATAACAGGATTTATATTTCCCTACATTAAATGGTTTGTCAATGGCAACATTATTGCTGTTTTTATGGGATTTTTTTAAATTATTTTTTTTATTACAGTGCATCCTCATTGCCATTTCTCAGCTGGAAAGTTTAATTTTCAAAGAAAATATTATTCGTAAAAGGATTCCTGGGGCAGAAGTGATGAACGCAATTCAGTATAAATGACTTGTATGTATAACATGCATAGCAACATTTCCCTGGTATGCTGCCTCTGTTTTGCACTGATGAGGACTATGAATTTCACCTCCTGCAATCAGCCAAGAGGAAAAGGAATTCTCTGACATTTATAAGCAAACTCCCTCATTCGTCACAAAGTTTCTGATCTCGGTTCGGCCTGCTGGTTCACATTTGTACTTTATCTTCCGTGTTGCCTTCAAAGTTGTCAGATAGGAGCACAGAGCATGTTATGGTTCAAAGGCTTTGGACTTCAAACTAAGATACACGCATGGCATGAGGAGCTTGAGATAAAGTTCACTTAGAAAATCCACAAGACCTGGATTGGTACAAAAAAAGACACAAAGCTGGAATGCCAACCAGCAGGTCTCTATTATTACGTTTATAAAATCACAGGTTGAGCAATGGTTGACATTGACCTTATTTGTAATGTTTATTTAGTAACGTATTGTAGTCTTATCTACTTTGCATTTCTGCTTGCCCCTGGGTGATTTGTTGCACATTATGCAGAACTAGAAAAAAAACAAAAAAAAAAAACAGAAGGGCTCTAGTGTGGCTCAGTAAGAAAAGGAGCTCAGACACAAGATGAGCCTTGCAGCCCAGACCTCAGTAATTCCAGCCGGGCCTGTGTCATTAGCCGCCGGTTACTGCGCTTGCAGGGGCAGAACACATTTGTTATCCTAAAACCGTGGTGGCGAGGGTTTGAGTCAGCCGGGGTTGAACAGGTCTACTCGAATTAGCCTCCTAGCAACTTGCCAGGAACCTGCAGGTCACTGCAGCTATGCCGTACCTCCAATCGAGCGCATTTTCCTTATGAGTGTGGAAGACACTGAGCTGAGTATGGCTGATGCTAATTATCAACTTCAGATTTGGGGCAAAAAGGACTGAGGGGGAAAGAGATGCGGGGTGGTGCTCCTTGAGGTCCACCGAGATATACATGATGCAAAGAATGGAAAAGGTGAGACAGATGCTGTGGTGTTGGCACAGATGGAAGTGCTGAAGGCACTCGGTGGATACCTTTGGACACTACCTGAAGCTCTGAGATGCAAGAGAGAAATGTGGCTAATAGTGTGCCTGTACTGTAACTGCAGGCTGCTGTATGTGACAGGGTCAGGCCAGAATGACACGCCAGTGGCACAAAGAAGCAGAGAAAACTCTCTGCACTCAGCCCTGAACCTGGGTCCCATCACCTCACAACATCTCTCCGCTCACCAGCTTCAAATCCTTCCCCTGTGAGCACAAAGTGTTTCAAGGGTGTTACAGTGTTTTGGGTCAATACCCACCAGGGTATCGATCTGTTCCGTGGGGGTGTTACAGCGATGTGATTCATCTGAAATGCTGAAAACATGTTTCGGCGAGAAGCGATCGCTTTCATATTTTATAGGAACGTAGAGAGGGTGCTCCACAGGTGGTCATATCCTCCTGAGACCCAGCAGAAAAAAAGTTTTTTTTTGTCTTTTTTTGACATAATATAAGTGTCTTTAATGACAAAAATGTCTGCAGTTGAAAATATTTAACAGAAATATTATTCATATTTTTTTTAAATTGAATGTCTGTTGCAGTGTGAGGTTCAGCGGTTTTCAAGATTAAGACGCTTGTGTCACTTAGGGGGGGGGAAATTATCCTTAACATCCCAGCTGGACATCAGATATTTCTCGTTTCCTCGATTTTCAGACCTTACCAGCATAATACCATAAGCATAAGCATTATGACCACAAGGCTGGTTTGATGAAATCCAGAAACTTACTTAATTGAATTTCACATGCACTTTAAGTGGCTAAGTGCATTTGAATCTGAGGGTGCAATAATGGGCTTATTCAGATTGTAAATTACTGCGACCAAGGCCGGATCTAATCCACTGGGAAACGCACACATGTAACCCCATATCTTTTGATTTTGATTTTGCATTCGATTTTGTTATTTACTCATAGTTACATCGTTCATTTTTGCCATTCTAAAACTGCCTCTTCCCTTCCCCCCCCGGGATGGGAGCTTACGGCTTGCAGTAGTCCTGCGTTTTAAAAACCCTGCCGTGGCGCAGAGGCAAGACAGAACGGTCTGAGAATGCCAGTGTGTGGGCCGTATGGCAGTACTAGATGGCCGAGAATTTCCAAATATCACCAGCGAGGGCCAGGGGTGAGGAGCGTGTCATGTGACTGACAGACAAAGGAGAAGTCTGAGTGGCTCAGCGCGGCTGCAAAGAGAAAAAGGTAGTTTGGGGTAGAAAGAGTGACTGTCAGAGTGGCTCTTTTCCTTTAGCAGGTGCCATGCTTAAGTCTTTGAATACTGGAAAAGGTCAATGCACCACTGTCTCACTGAAAGCCACAGGATGTCATGGTGATGGAGGTTGGGAACAGTGAAAACATCCAGATGAAGGAGAACAATGACAGCAGAACCAAGGCAGCTAGTGGAGATGTCTTTATTTATTCTTGGGAAATGGGTCTTTGTTATGATATATCAATTTTAAATAAAAAAGATTAATGTTTTACTATTACAGTGAATATGCATCTATGCTGTATCAAGTTGATAATTATCACTGATGCAGAAATGTGAGCATAATACAAAAAAACATATGCTTTCCATTGATGGCAAAATTGAAATGCTTTCCAAATCAGGCATGTCTTTTCACTAGTTCTAAAGAATTAGCATAATGAAAAGAATTACAGAAATGTGGAAGAGTCATAGTTTCATATAAAGAAGGGGAGAACAAGATAAGTGGCCTTTGATAGCCGGTCACTGAAATCAAGATGTATCATTCATAAATAATGTTCCACTGAGATCCTGATTACTGCTGGAGTGATTGTTGGTTATTAGTTTAAACTAAGGATTATAGCTGATTGGTAACTGCCCTTAAATATCAAATTTATGAACAAGGTACACAAAACCTTGATTACCAAAAGTATTTGCCTGTTTTCTTTTTCTCAATATTACTAATACTGGTGTTATTTCAGAACAACAGCATTCAAATTTGCAATATAGTAACCTCTATAATGTCAGGGTCAAAGACATATTTCATCTTTCTTGATTTGGCTCTGCACTCCACAATTTTTGATTTGTAATCAAGCAATTCATATGTGGCTAAAGTGCAGATTTTCAGCTTTATTTAAGAGTATTTTTATACACTTTAATAAAAGCTGTAGAAATGACAGCACTTTTTATACATAACTGGGATGTTTTTGACTGACCAAGTCATTTGCCCAGTTGGAATCCAACTGAATATGTGTTTCATATGCTGAAGAGAAAGCTTAGGCAACTAGCCCCCCAACAAACAAGCAGGAGTTGAAGATGGCTGCCGTACAGGTCTGGCAGAGCATCACTGGTGATGTCTATGGGCCACAGACTTCATGCAGTCTTTGCATGCAAAGGGTATGCAACAAAGTACTAAACAATGTACTAAACATATTTTAATTTACATAATATTAATGTGTCACAAACAATATGGTGCTCTGAAAAGGGGGTAAATATACAATTATAATACCATTAAATGAAAGCTGAGAATGTGTACTTTAACAAAATCCTAATAGTTTGATTATAAATAATAAACTGTGGAGTGCAAAGCTAAATCAAGAAAAAATATGTTTTTGTCCCAAACATTATAGAGATTTTGCTACACAGAGCATGGGACATTCGATTTAATTTAAATACGTGGCAAATACAAACCTAAAACTTAAAAATGAAAAATATAATTGATGGAATTAAATGTGCTGCCCCTGACAGTATCTTAACACAACATGTTTATGACTATCTTATTTAGAATTAACTTCAAAAAGTCTTACCTATATTGCACTATGGTGTAAACATTATTCATTTTGGCTATCAAAGTCAAAGCACTCCAGCCGTATATTTATGCATACATGTATGCTTACGCGTGCACATTTTTGTCTGTATGCGTGTTCATTTGTATGTGTGCACTTGGTTGCATGTGCTTGTGTGTACATTCTCTCCCCTTTGTTATTTCAGCAGAAGAACCCCAATAAAACGGGTTCTTTACAAAGATGGCTGTATCTGTTTTCTCCGTCACCCTTTCGCATGTGTAAGCCTACGTTCTTAGCACCTTCGAGCACGGGATAGATTGTGTGAGCCAAAGATTGTGTGAGCAGCTGACAAAGCTGTCTGGCCTGAAAGAAGTTCAGTGCAGAGTTTAACAGATTTAACTCTGCTGCCCTCTGCCATTCCCACGATTATTTAGGGTGGTCATTTGTTTGTTCTGACAGTGAGGATTGTTTGGTTGAGGACCAAAAGTTCCCTTTTGGTGCTGTGGTGATTTTACATGTGGGGCCTGTGGGGCCAGGTCCCACCAGTAATGCAAGAATTATCACACTGTGATTACACTAGTGGTTAAAGATTGCCTATAGCGCTCAAAACGCACAAAGAAATTAGCAATCCTGTTAGGAGACATAACAAATTGCAGGCTACAAATTACAGAGTATACTCCTGATGTTTCTGTTTTTTTAGGTTCCACTGATATTACAGTCATCCTTACCCTATCTAGAAGCCATTAAAAAGAATAGCTAGATGTTTTTTTACTTCGAGTATTGGCAACCATGACAGTATTGAAGTGTAAATAGAATTATAAATCATTAGAGTTAGTCATAATGGATACAGATAATATGCACACAGCCCATTTGGCTGCAAATAAGTCTCGGCATTAGGAATGTGACATTAATATTTGCCAAAATGTCAAGGAGATGTGACCATTCTGGTCTTGACAGGAAGGTGTGAATGTCAATAAATGCTTTTAATTTTGCAGTTGCTCTGAGCTATTTTTCTATTTGCATGAGTAATATTCTTTTTAATAACAGCGGAAGGAGCCCCCCCCCCCCCCCCCCCCCCCCCCCCACGATTATTTAGGGTGGTCATTTGTTTGTTCTGACAGTGAGGATTGTTTGGTTGAGGACCAAAAGTTCCCTTTTGGTGCTGTGGTGATTTTTTTTTACTTCGAGTATTGGCAACCATGACAGTATTGAAGTGTAAATAGAATTATAAATCATTAGAGTTAGTCATAATGGATACAGATAATATGCACACAGCCCATTTGGCTGCAAATAAGTCTCGGCATTAGGAATGTGACATTAATATTTGCCAAAATGTCAAGGAGATGTGACCATTCTGGTCTTGACAGGAAGGTGTGAATGTCAATAAATGCTTTTAATTTTGCAGTTGCTCTGAGCTATTTTTCTATTTGCATGAGTAATATTCTTTTTAATAACAGCGGAAGGAGCCCCCCCCCCCCTCCCCCCCCCCCCCACGATTATTTAGGGTGGTCATTTGTTTGTTCTGACAGTGAGGATTGTTTGGTTGAGGACCAAAAGTTCCCTTTTGGTGCTGTGGTGATTTTACATGTGGGGCCTGTGGGGCCAGGTCCCACCAGTAATGCAAGAATTATCACACTGTGATTACACTAGTGGTTAAAGATTCCCTATAGCGCTCAAAACGCACAAAGAAATTAGCAATCCTGTTAGGAGACATAACAAATTGCAGGCTACAAATTACAGAGTATACTCCTGATGTTTCTGTTTTTTTAGGTTCCACTGATATTACAGTCATCCTTACCCTATCTAGAAGCCATTAAAAAGAATAGCTAGATGTTTTTTTACTTCGAGTATTGGCAACCATGACAGTATTGAAGTGTAAATAGAATTATAAATCATTAGAGTTAGTCATAATGGATACAGATAATATGCACACAGCCCATTTGGCTGCAAATAAGTCTCGGCATTAGGAATGTGACATTAATATTTGCCAAAATGTCAAGGAGATGTGACCATTCTGGTCTTGACAGGAAGGTGTGAATGTCAATAAATGCTTTTAATTTTGCAGTTGCTCTGAGCTATTTTTCTATTTGCATGAGTAATATTCTTTTTAATAACAGCGGAAGGAGCCCCCCCCCCCCTCCCCCCCCCCCCCCACCATTCTAGTGCTGTCTGCATCTTTCCCAGACGCATTAAGATTCAAGAGGGAGTCTGCATTTCTCCTTCAAGTGAAAAAAGATTGTCGGGAAGCAATTGGCTGTAATGAACAGCAGGGTCACCTAGTGAATGCAATGTTAATGAAAGCTGATGTTTCCTACTCCGCTCACGGAAAACATAATGGAGGACATGTCTGCAAATCATATGGTCACATTCAACTGCTGCTTACATGCTTATCGCTTAGCGCACTACTTACCTCAAGAGCAGAAATCCTACGACAGCTAAAGAGGATTACGTGAAAAATCATCCCCCTACGAAAGAAAATAGCTGAAAAATATTTGCGGTTGAAGAAAATTTAGCAAGCGTAACGCTTCTGGAAGGTGGGCAGAACTCAGTCTTCTGTTTGTTTAATATTAAAACAGTCCATTTCACTTTCTCATTTAATTGAAGAAAAACAAGGTTGTTTGATGCTGTGGGATATGCTTCAGCATGTTTGTCGGATAGGCTTTCGTTATCCTCTATGTTAATGGAATTTCAGAATGTGTCTCTAGTTCAAAAAAGGTACTACAACCTAGAATATGCTTTGATGATCATTAATTATTAGTGCCAGTCCTGACGTTATCAATTGGTCATTTTTACTGTCATAATTTAATTACCTTGAATAGGCCTGTATATCTGCATGATCACTAATAAATGCATCTTTCTGTACCTCAGGCCTGCCTGTTCACCATGGTGAGTAGCAGAAATTGTGTTCATTAGTGATTTTTCATCTTTATTCAGTAAATGATGATTCCTCTTTATTCAAGAGAAAATATGTTTCAATTACTCATGATGTAGGATCATGATGGCCTCTTTTATTGATAAATAGTTTACATGTGCACAATGAATGTGTGTATCTGCAAATTGCCCCCCATTTTTTTTACCTAATTCATCCCGCAGTGCAACGCATGAAAATATTGGTATTTTTCATCGTTATGATAATTTCTTTCTCAAATAGTCCAAATAGCCTGTTGCACACACATTAATAGTAGATATAGATGGAATTCCTTCCGGACACATTTGCCAGTAAAACAAATCTTCACACAAACTCTACACTGTACTGAGAGATTCTAAAAGGTTGCTGCGATAGAGTAAAACAAGCATCTTTTATGCGCTTCCTTTTTTTGCAGAAGATTTTCTTCGACACATTGGCTCGCAGCAACTGGCTATTTACCTGAGCTGAGAACCCGTAGGTACCCTGAAGTCTCTGCTCTGGGTGAGAAACAGTCACTGCTAACTTATAACTGATAGCTTATGAGTCATACATATATTTTTTCTTTTTTATGTGACTGTTTGTGACCGGTATGCAACAGTAGGCCTGTCAATAAGAGAGTACATTCAGTAAGTAATTCATCTGAGTTCAATAAAACATGAATTGCTGTATATTGCTTTTCATCCCAGCTCATAGAATGAATAAAGTAACTGAGGAATATTATTTTCAGGGAAAGTATGCAGCAAAAACTCCTGACAAGAATGTATTTTTCATTTTACCTTCTGTTAGCATAAAATAACAGAATCAGAGTGTGTTTCTCTGCACTATCCTGTAACTGACCAATGGGTCTACAGCAAAAGTGGGGGTAAAATAGAAATATTCAATATTTGTATTACAGTATATATAATAATTCCTGTTGTTTAGGGAAAAACAGGCAGTGAGTAGTCCTGTATGTTCAGTATGCACTGGGGAAGGTCCCAGGCCCAGAATGTTTGCACTAATGCACTTATGAGCTCTATTTTAGCACCATTGTGAGTGAGTACAGCTTGTGTTAATTGAATACGCATGCATTTTTGTGACAAAACAAGCTTTGAAAAAACTCACATACAACAAACACCACATTTGTTCTCATTTTGGCTAGTTAATAAACATGAAGCTTTCTGAAAACTATGAAAAAGGTTAATGGTTGTCAGTAATGCAGTAAGTATTTCTACTGACACACAACGAACAACACTGGGACAATCACTGATTACAAGGCTTCGGGCTAAGAGGAAAACTGGCTGGTATTGAAGTACACTTAAACACGCAGAGACTCTTTGACAGGATTGTGGCCTTTAAATGAGATTTAATTCCAGGACTTAATGACTAACATTAATGTATCATCCGAGCCCCATGGGCCTTTGCAATGGCTTTAAGGAAGCGTCTTCTAGGCATCTGTAATTGTTGTCCCTTTTCGTTCAGGCTCTTTCACTATGGCCATAATTCAGTACTGAATCCTGACTGGACTACTGACTGAACAAGTCCTAGGCTTGTGGATCTTTCAGCACACGCAATGTATTTCAACCCTGTGCTACTGTACACTAGCCAACCAGTCTCTGCTGTACTACACAGCTCAGCTCCTGCCCCCCCATCCCCCCCTCATATCAAACAAATATGTTGAAAATAGCCTTAGAAAAAAATTTGAGATCACTCTAGGAAATTTGAAATTTAGCCCAGTATTCTTTGGTCCAATCCTATTCTGGCTTATGTCTTTTTAACCCCAAGTCAGCCAGAGCCAGCAGACCTCGATGTTTTTACAAACAATCATACCCCCTTGCTTCATCACCATGACATGGAAATGGGAGAGTTGGCAAGTAGGCAGATGATGGCAAGGTACTGCATTCTCGTTTAATTGTCATTACAGTAGTCATGGTCACCCATACGCATAATAATAAATAAGATTATGCTTTTGTGTATCATGTTTATCTATTTATGATATACACACGTGGCTGGTGGTATTGGCAGACAGCCTGAAAATGATCTGTTCTATTTAATGGCAAGGGTTTTTAATTAGACAGTCAATAAATCAAAATGTCATTAATCTATTCTGAACAGTTGTTCAGATAAGAGAACTGCAGTAGCTCAAACAAATTTGAAGATTTCAAACGCATTGGTTTAATTTAAGACCTTTCTAAGGTGATTCCAAGTTATAAAATTGTTGTAAAAGGTTGTAAGTTTATAAGCATGCATCCATATACTGCCAATAAATGAGAAGATGCATTAAAACTTGTGCAAATAATTAGAAAGTTAATAACCATGCTACTGAGCAATTTAATAAAACTCGCTCTTGATTTATAATATTCCATGATTCTGTTTATTTATCTGCCTTTATTAAACATGACTGTGGCATATGCAACGTGTATTAAAGCATTTTCTCCCTGTGTGACATTTCTCAGGCGCATAGAAGAAGTTGCTTGGAACTTATTCGTCTTCAGGCCGGTGAAAGAGCTGGGTGAGTGAGCCACCCCTGAGGTGTTGGGGCCAATTTGGATACTCAGGCCACTGCTCAATGATAGAGGAAGATAATGTTGTCGACAGGTGGGTCCAACCTCTCTCCCCACTCATTCCTAATGACTACTGCAGCCAGCCTAGATGCTGTCTATCCACATACTGTACATAACCAATTGGTGATACTGAAGTTCAACGATGAGCATGATTGGCTTTTGTTTGGCTCCTGTGTTGCAGAATAGTGGCATCACATGTATTGCATAACACGATTACTCACATGGTTATGCAATTATGAATGGTATTATTTATAAATATTTTTGCGTAAACAATGTATACTAATCAAATGCATATTAGACATAAAAGCATACCAGGTGAGTGTCACAAGTAAGTTAAAACATGGAGAGGAAGGAAATGACACATATTTGGCATTTTAATAAATTTAATGTGGCATTAGAAAGTTAAGGAAACAGTCAAACACTTTATATATTTATAAATTTCAATCAGCCCTAGAACTTACATAAAGGCTGGTGCATTTAAATAAAACACTTGTTGAATTTTTATACACAGTATATTCATATTGAAAAGACTGACTTAAGTGATGACCATTGACATATTTGTATTGAGACCACTGAATTCTGCTGATTAGGACTGTTGATTGCAGGAAAGGAAGGAAACATTCCTTTCCTCTCTGTGTGGCATCTTGGCAACTGACTGAGATGTCCTCTTAAGAATCCACGAGGTTGTTGACTTAGTTTTTTTAGCTAATCATCATTTAATTTGTTTGGAATAAACTTTTTTTGCTGGATACAGCTATTATGTACTCCTTGTTTTTATTCTGCAGTGCACAGCAATGCAATGATATGAAATGATTGCGGTGCACTACCCCATACTTCAGCAGGTTTTGTGTAGACTACAAGCGAAACAAGCAAGCTATTGATAGCGCTCAGGTCACAACGTCAGCTTTTGCAATTAATGCTTGGTTGCTGTCAGGCAGAAGAGATGAGATGAGATGATTCTCAAAGTTTACACTCAAAAACTGATCAGATTTACTTAAATTTTTGATTGACAGTGGTTGCATGCAATATTATTAAGTACATGTGACTTCAACTAATAAAGCACAACTAGTCATATATACTTAATAATATTGCATGAAACCACTGTCCATAATTTTATTAAGTAGATCCAATTATTCATTTTTTGAGTGCAGCATTCCAGGAGCTCAGTACTGGAGCCACCTTGAGTCTAACCCTTAGCCTTGCCTACTGCTGTCAGGACAATGACCCCTAAAAAATTGCATGAATGGCATGTGGAAACCCACGGACTAATGCTTAAGGACTTTAAGAAAAATATTTCTATGCTGGAAAAATGACCACCCTGGACAACTGTTGGCTTGAAACCAGAGAGTAAGGACCAGACTATTGGCCTGTCATGTTGGAAAGCAGCTGATGTGGAGCCGTGGCTAAAATGAATTTTCTGCTGGTGATAAACCACAATGAAAGAGGAATGGAGGCAGACCCCAGGGTCCAGCCTCTGGTGATTTCTGTTATTGACGATTGACGATTAACTCATTTCACTATACCTTTCAGTACACTCCTGTGCCACCCTTACCCATTAACCTGCTGAAGTTTTTCCACACACACTACATTCCATACACAACAACAATCAGAGGAGAGACATATCTCTCATTGATGACGGCTGATAGCCGGTGGGCACCTGGAGTGTCATTTGGAGGATTTAAACCCCTCCTACCCTTGGCAGAATGAAGTCAATCCTTTCCTACCACTATGGACTCCTGGGAAAACTGGCTTAGAGCCAATCAGGAATCTAACAACTCCCTATATCCACCACATATGTCCTCAAAACCAGCTTTCAATTTTGTCACAGTCACCCATAATCAAGCTCTCCGCATTCACCATACTTTAATTTCCGACTTCTTTGGGAATAGAGATCAGTGCGGGAGCGTTGGGATGTTGTTTCGTCAGCTGCAGCACAGCTGCATGAGCGGAGACCACACTGTATAAAATAACACTCGCTTGTTAATAGCTTTTTCTGGTCCACAAAGACTGGACAGTGCTGTGAGGAGTTCAGCTGGAAAAAAGACAGAAACAAATAATCAAATTGGGGGGGAAAAAAGCAGGTCGGTTAGGCCAGTCAGACACTTCAGCGGAAACAATTTGTCCCCCGAAGACCCCGAGGCCAGGCCGGTGGGAAGTGGAGTCTAATTTAGAGATGCACTGTGTTTGCTCTCAGCTCGCAGCTTCCACAAAAGAAACAATCTCATTTCATTTTAATTAAGCTACTATTGCTGTCTGGAACACCACAGAGGTCGGCCATGATCCTATCAACCCTGTGGCAATTAATTTTATTATTTTGCTACCAAGGCTCCGACAGGACAGTAGTGGGAAACTGGTACTTGCAGATACAACCCCCTTACTCTCCCCAGTCTCTGTATCCTTTAGTTGGCTGTAGGTACATTTCTCTCATTTGTTTTCTCATTTCTCTCAGTAAATGTAGTTTGATTACTTTTGTCTATTGCAGTCTATATCAAACTGGAATTATTTATTGACGGTGCAATTTTATAATGGTGCATAGTGGGGGAAATAAAGCTTTGCCGATAATAACAACAACACAAAAAACATATTTAACATCTGTTATTCAAAAGCAAACTGTACCTGTGAAACTGTACATGGTCAATAAAAATTCCTCGACATAAGACGTGAGTTCCAGAATGTAGCAATATACCCAAGATGTAAATCTTCAAAATATCTTTCCTGAAACAACATCAGGGGCCGTATTCACAAAACATTTTATCTTACCACTACGAGTTCTTCTAAGTGGCACTAAAAGTACGAGCTGGGAGGCTCATATTACAACCTATCCAAAAAGCTACGGAGAAAAACTTTTACTAAGGAACGGGGAGAACTCTCAAGTTAAGAGAAAGGGTGGGGTTGACCTCATTGCTATGTATGACATCATGTATTCATGAATGAGCTTACTTTCTATGCCCACAGTGATTGGTTGATAGGGGACAGAAATAACATACTGCAAGGTATAAATCATGTTGCCATATTCAAACAAAGACTTTTGGATGAAAGTGTAGTCTAACTGTCGCTGATTCAACATGAAACCAAAAATAATATACTGTCTAGTCAAGTATATATTTGGCTAATTGTCAGGCTCTTACATGTCTGGTAGCTCATAAAATAATTAGTGGGTGGGCATTTAAGAAGCCTTTTCATTATTAGGCTGCAATAACCATGGCTGACAACAACAAATGTGATGCTACATTGCCCTGCAAATGAAAATGAAAAATAGGTGCAAGAACAGCTTTAACTTCTCGTCAAGTGGTTCATGAAAGAAAGTTATCTGCCAGAGTTGAATTAACACTGGACATTTAACTGCGTACAGTCCAAATGTAGGTCAATTATCATAAATACGTGTGTAAATTCATACTAATGGTCATTCTCAAATTCCTCATCAATGTTCCAAAACCAAAGAAACCTAAATAATGGAACATTCTGCAATGACTATAGCATGGAAATGTACAAATATTTTACATTCGAGGCCTACAGTTATTGATGATGAAATGCTGGAAAATGTTTTAGTTAATCGCGAAAATAGTCTTAGTATTAAATCACGTGAAAAAAATCCACACACTTTTGTCCACAATACATTTCTCTCAGGTTAAGCTGATATTTGAATCATAGTATTTAGATTGATTTGCGGAAATACAGTCCCTGCCTACTGCAGGTAATGTATAGTTGGTATGCTGCCAGTCTAGCAAATGGACACTATGCCATCACTTCAAAAACGTCAATCATTTACACAGAGGGAGTGAAGGAAAGATGGAGGCTGATATAGATCTATCCATTTTCACACTGCTTTTCATATTGATAAGCCACTATTGGCAGTTATGAGCCAGAGTAGTTTGGCCTAACCAAAAAAAAGAGAGAGTTTTGGGCTAATATTGCTAATATTTTATAGTGGTAATATCAGAAGGTTCATTTGCACAATTCAAATTAAACCAAATAGAAGGAGAAAATCCTAAGGGAAATTATGTTGGTACCTCCACTGAAGCCAACATAACCCATTTTTTTAAATCTATTGTATATTCAGTGAAGAGGGGGAAACTATTGCAGCGTATTTGCCATTAAATCTGACTTAAATTTGTTTAAAAATAATGGGTCAGTAAATATGAACCATCCAAAAATGAGAATGTGATGTGACAATGAGACATTGCAAAGCAAATGTCTCTAATGGCCGTTGTTTATAATTAATTCCCAACATTATTTTAACTTTGTTCCTCAGTAATATTTAAAAATCTTCAGCTTACCTTAATGTAATGCTTGTTTTTAACCTACCTTAACAGTTCTTTAATATAAAGTATCACAAAGGGTCCTATTTTAGTGAAAACCATAGGTGAAATGCACCTTTGACATCTGTGGGATTGCTCTGTTCATACTTTGCAAACTCTATATTTCTTTCCCTCCACCCTGTTTGGCAATCTCATGGTCTGCAATGAAAGTGACTGCATCAACATGGGTTGGACAGCGCAATAGGGGGATGTGTCAAGAAAAAACATTTGCCGCTGTGCTAATTTGCTGTTGATTAATTAGTTTGCGTACAAATGTGCACATATGAATACTGAATATATGGAGCATACGAGTGGACACACAAGACTTTCTCAGTCAATAGAAAGGAGAAACTGTTCCTACACATCAAATTGTCTAAGATATGAATTTGTTCTATGTATGTACAGTATGTATGTATGTATGTATGTATAGTAGAACCTGTAAAATATAAATTAATGAAATGAAGGTTGTTGGAAACTGAAAATATAAGATAATGTATGCCAGTTTGTATCCTTCCATTAGGATTGTTTTTCAAATAGGCTACTCAGATTTTTGATATATAAACCTTAGTCTAAATTATACGATAATCAAACTAGCTGTAATCAACTGTTTTACGGTTTGTGTATTTCTCAGTTTTACTTAAAGGGAAAAATCTTTTTTTTTTTTTTTATCCATGTGTGGCGCCTATGGTAGTCGATGGCATGAGAGTCAGTAATCCAGCTGCATAGAAATGGTACAAAGTCCATTTTGTTTACTGCACTGTTCATGAGAGATCATGCATTTACTAATTTACTATGGCATGAAAGTGAATGTATGCGCAGGATGCATTGGCTACGCTTCAGCATTTTGATGAAGCAGACTTAAGTGCACATATGAATAACCTGCCAATTATAAATTTTTAATGAAAGAGAGATATCAATGCAAATTATAGCATTTCACTATAACAATGCTAGATCCAAGCAGCCAACTGAAATGGCACAATTGGCAAATATGCACAGTTTGGCCATAATTATGTTGAATTAATTGATACCTCACCTTAACCTATTTGGAAAAAAAAGAGCTGTTGTTGTGTTCAGTGAACAAATGAAATTCTATAACATGCCTCACAATGCGGAATAAATGTTCAATGCTGCACCAGCTGGAACACAAAACAAATAATGAAGTCGTGTTCAGATCCTCAGAAGTAAATCCATCCAGACTCAGGGAGCTGTCGGAGTTCGGGATAATGAAAGGGCTTAACCTTTTAAAAGGTTTTATAGAATGCTAGACCATCACTGCACCTGAACTCTAATTAGCAGGGACATCTGCTGCCTGCTTATTAACATGACAGACAAACTAAACAAAGATAAAACATAAAAATGCTCCTCACAGTTCAGAGCTTCTCATGTGAATTCACTTGCAGCATCACAATGGTGTGACACACCTGATCAAAACATTGGCTTTGTCCACGTAGACCTACCTGTTTTAAATGTTGTCCTTGCGGCGCTACTAGAGAATTTGCTTTTGGAGCTTTAATCTGTGCATGTTTCATTTTTGTGATTTGTAGTACTTATTGATATGCTCACTGCTCTGCCAGTTTCTTATGACATCAGTTTTGCTGACACAACTCAACAAGGGATATTTACTTTTTCACTGTTGTAGTTTGCCATATGCCTTGTGAAAATAGGCACGCCCAGAAGCTGTTGAATGAACAGGGTATTCATAAAAAATAGCAAATGGATCAATCACAAAATATTTATAATATAGGAGCTGCCATTCAGAGTTTGCCTTGCACGGTGAACTGACGATCATAGGAAATAAGTGCATATTGTTTTTAGAACAACAGATGGTGCACAAAATTTTGAAAGAGATATTTCAAGTCCAGGTGCCGCTGTCAGACAGCTGCCACTGTCAGGTTGAGGCAACAAGGAAATGCGACACGGAGAGAAGATTCTGTGCTATAAAAATGGTGTGATTGTACAACTGTGCAGTCCCAGAGGTTTTGTTTTGCAATGGTAGAACATACTCGACTCCAATCAAAATTTAATCTAATTCTGACAATACATCCTTCCTGCAAGTTACAGCAGTTATGTCAATGATCCACAGGGAACCACAGGGACTAAAAACTACTTGCAATTTTCTTATCAAAGAAAGAAAATGAATCACAGTTTTTGCATAACATATTCATTCTGGTTATTCTGCAAACTTCAGCAGCCTCCACCTTTATATTTGATATGCACTAAATGTAGGTGCATATCATTAGAAATAATGAGGGATTTAAATCTGTCTCAAGCCCAAATTCTGGCCCATTTTTATTAAAAAAATTATGCAAGCTTTTTAGGTGTTTTTCAGACTCTGATTTAACCACATTTTATTCATAAAAGGGCAGATTACCTAGTGCGCTCCACCAGGGAATGTTCCATAACTATAAGTGGGTTAAAAAAATGTTTTTTTTTTTGTTTGTTTGTTTTTTGTTTTATGTGAAGTGCCGTGAAAAGGTATTTGACCCCTTGATTTCCTCTATTATTGTCACACTGAATGGTTACACATCTTTAGGGGGCGACATAGCTCAGGAGGTAAGACCGATTGTCTCGCAGTCGGAGGGTTGCCGGTTCAAACCCCGCCATGGGCGTGTCAAAGTGTCCTTGAGCAAGACACCTAACCCCTAACTGCTCTGGCGAATGAGAGGCATCAATTGTAAAGTGCTTTGGATACAAGCGCTATATAAATGCAGTCCATTTAAACAGAATGTAACATTATACAAAGGGAACTTGAGTAAACACAAAACATGTTTATAAAATTATTATTTAGTTAATAAGTTATAAAATGCCCGAATCACCTATGTGATAAAGAAATTGCTCGCTTAGTTATTCAATCAACCAATTAACCAAATTTAATTGATTATTAGATTCAGCTGATTGAACACAACCAGGCTTGACTGGCGCCAGCCCTGTTGAATCTAAACCTCACTCATACTGAACCTTACCATCAGAGTGGAGTAGTCATCGCAAAGTTTCTGCGAGCACATTATGCCCACAATCAAAGAAAATTCCAGAAGAGATGAGGTAAAAAAATATATATATCTGGAAAAGGTTACAAAGCATTTCCAAGGCTCTGGGACTCCACTGAACCACAGTGAGAGGAGAACACTTGGAACAGTGGTCAATCATCCCAGGAATGGCTGACCTGCCAAAATTTCACCAAGGGTACAACAACAACCTGGGAGGCACAAAAGAACCCAGATGAACATCCAAAGAACTGCAAGCCTCTCTAGCCTCAGTTAAGGTCAGTGTTCTTGATTCCATAATAAGAAAGAGACTGGGCAAAAATGCTTGTCTCATATTTGCAAAAAAGCACCTGGATCCCCATGCCTTTTGAGATAATGTTTTATGGACAGATCAGTGAAAAGTGGAACTTTTTGGATGACAATGATCCCATTATGTATTGTCTAAAGCAAATACAGCATTTCACAAACATGATACCAACAGTGAAACGTGGTGGTAGTGTGATGCAGTGGGGATGCTTTGCTGCCTTGTGACCGATATGACTTGGCATTATTGAAGGAACCATGAATTCTGCTCTGTACCAAAAAAAAAGGAAAATATCTGGTTATCTGACTTTGAGCTGAAGCTAGAGCGTAATTGGGTTATGCAGAAAGACAATGATTCAAAACAGAAGGCCGGTGTAGTCCTCTCTTTATGGTAATCTTTGACGCATCTATGCCAACAACCTGGACAGTCTTCTTGATGAAAATGTTTTTTTTTCTTCACAATTAATAGTATGTTTTGCTCATCTACTGCAGTGGTCTTCCCTGGTCTACCAGGACATTTGCTATTGCTGAGCTCACCAGTGCATTCTTGCCTCCTAACAATGTATCAGACAGTTAATTTTGACACACCCTATATTTTGGCTGTGTCTCCAGTAGATTTATTCTGATATTTCAGCCTGTTTCCATGATTGCCTGCTTTACTGGCATTTACATTTCTTTGGTCCCCATATTGGGAGACAACAGCAACAGATTCTAAAATAAATTCCACACCTATAACCAACTGAATATGGATGTAAATACCCTCAAAGCTGGCAGTCTGCACTTTATATTTAGACACTGTTTTATTGCAAATACAGCGTGCCAGAGTATAGAGCCAAAACAAAAAAAAATGTGTCACTGTCCCAATACTTTTGTAGGTAACTGCATAAACAGCAAACTTTTTGAGCTTCAGCGTTTAGGTTTTCTTTTTACGGCTATAGCTTGGGTTCCTTGCCAAAATATTTGGCAGCCAAAGGGCGGGACGTATTTACACACAATCAGCAAAATGTTCAGTGTTCAATAAATTCAAACGACAGCAGGCATTCATCACTGACAGAGCTATTGTATCCCTATATTACTCATTTGCAAGGCGTACGGCAAAATGTGTTAGCGTGAACCTCTAAGCTTTTTTTACGCGTATATGCATATACTGTATGTGCTGCCTCTTGTTTCTTTCATTACCGAGACATTTTACATACTTTTCAACATGTAACTGCAACAAAAAACAAAAAAAATGTTAAATAATTATGTCAATTATATTTCCTTGCTGTTAGCATAAATACTGTGCCAATACTGAAATTAAAATGCTTTATTCTAGGGTTGTCAAATTCAAGTCTTTGAGGGTGGCAGTGTCTGCTGGTATTTGTGGTATCAATCAGCAGTTGTGTCCTTGAGGACAAGGTGTGTGGAATAATTAGCCAATCAACAATGTACAGTAAAAAAATAATAATAAATGAATAAGTGAAATGCAGCAAAAATCAATTGACAGTGCTTTGTTCAGTTTGATTATACTTTTTTTGCCTGCTGAGTAGTATGCTCAATTGCTAGATTACTGAGAAAAAATTAAATGGGTAAATCAATTACTATACTCAGGTTAGCCATTTGATTTCCTTTGTGGTCTCAGACCTCACTCAACTCAGTTCTCACATCTGCCAAAAGTTTAGTGCACTTGTTAATGCAAATACTCCACAGTGGAAAGGGTTCCTCAGATATTGGTCACACTAACTGATAAAGCCGATTCAGTTTCTACCCTGTGATTGACGCAATCTTCTGCAGTTTACAAGTTGAGATGCCAAAGTCTCTTTATTAGCTAGCTAGCTGTTATCTATGTGATGTATACCTCAAGCTATGATGAATATAGTAAGGGACAAAGACAACCGTAAACCAGGTCATAAGGGAGGCGTAGGTAGCCTGAGGGCCTTTTTACACAAATCAGTTTACACGCTATAAAATTTACATCCAATGATTGCCTGCGATGTGATCACATGACATTTTAAAGTAGCATAATGTGATCTGTGGGAAATTCTAATTCAATTTAAATTGCAAAGAATTCAAGTAATGCTCAATCATGAGACATGCCATTACATTCTATTACACCTAAAGTTGGCAAAGTTGGCCAATTGAGTCTTCATTTATAAAAATGTCACATATTTTGAGTTGCAACAGTGCTGCAGGTACATTGCATATGGATATTGCCGTTGGCATAACATGAAGCAACCTGGAGGGGATTTGGTCACTAGCAATACAAGTTGACTTTAAATTGCTTTGTGTATCAGGGCAGAACTGAACTCCCAATACCTCACATACATGGGCAATGCCATTAATGACATTTAATTCATCAAAAATTAAATTATAGTGGATTATTGCTTCTGAGTAGTTGTCACCATTACAGAACTTGTCAATTGTTCCCATGGTGCATGCCAATATATGATATCAGAGCATCTTTCATATCTAGGAGTGGAAGAGATACAGTACATAAGATAATAAGGTGAGAATGAGTTCAAGGACCCCAAATGACTGGAACTATCAGGTGTAACAATAACTAACCACCTTTAACAATGATGTTGTTTTGCTATGGAAATAAAGTCTTGAGTTTGTGAGTCAATGATTGACAGCCTATGAAAGCTCAACCAATTGTGAGGTTAAGGAAATCCCACTCTCCCATAGCTGTTAAGCTTCCACTTTTCATTTACAATAGTGCAGTATCGTATAATACAGTATAACAAACAACTTATGTAGCTTTTAAATGGCAGTTTATAGTCTGACAAGCATTGTGAAATGCGGATTCTGTCAAGATGTTTAATTGTACCAACTAAGTCGAGAGAATTCCTTTTCAGACATTTCCTCCAGCTGCCTCAGAGAGATGGATGCAGAATATGATTTTAAGGTTTATAGCGATGCGTTCCTTGTGTTGTCACAATATTCAGCATATTCGTTCAATATTCTTTGGTGGCTCAGACCAAAATACCACAGGGACCGAAGACGCTGCCATCTTCAGTACGCTTGAAGATAGGACGAAAGAGTTACGCATGTGATGATTTTAAAAACATTGAGTGTTTGTTTGTATTTTTTCCAACCACGGCAGGGAATTGTTTTTAGGTGAGAGTTGAGCTTTTACCACTTCAGGAGGTTCACTGAACAGTACACATCTTCCTATACCAGCTGAAACACCCCCAAATCCTCAAGCGATTATACATTCTCTTCCCCCGCTGTATTATTTTACATAAATTACACCCATAATGACTGCAAAGTTCATTTAAATGTAGTGCTGTTTTGAACATTGCAGCAGGTTGAATCCAAAGTGCAGGAGGTCTCAGAACATGGGCTGAGTGTTCTCAGCGAGGCAGGGGAAATAATTACTCTGTACATAACAGGGGAAATCATATTTTCTGGTGCGGAAGGACATTTTGTGCTGCCAATACACGGCAAAAACATAAATCCATTGCATCATACGTAGGTTGCTTCGCAGAGCTTTGAACATGTATGGCCTCTATGTGAAATGAATTCCCAAGTAGGGCTCCCAAGGGCTGCCAGTGTAACTGATGAAAGAGTTGGTTTGTGACCTATACAGGGTAACCTCTAATTATCTGCTATCACAGAAAAAAAAGATGTTTCTGGGATGAAACTTTTTCATAATTTACAGAGGTAGTCTATGGCAGGGATCAGTATCTACAGTCTCTTGTGGGTTTTATCCTTTATTTGCAGATTTCTAACGTCAAACTGTCTTTTAATTAGCAGTTATGAAACACTGGAAAAGGAAGGCTGTCAGGCAGTCACTTGAGTGAGGCATTTAAATTCTGAGCAGGAAGTAAGGGAAGTGTCCTTCAGAGAGACCCTTCCCTGCAACATGGAACATGGCCAGCCAACAATATGTGGGAAACTAAATTAATGTTTTATCATGCTCATCACACCATTTCCTGGACAGATTCTGTACCGCTCTGTACCAGCGGACCTTGGGAACGAGATGAAAACTGAGTAATGCAGTGCTGTAGATATTGTGATACCACACCCTTGCCAGTGTAATGAATGCAGCAAATGAAATGCATGCATATCTTTTATACATTGACGCGAGTGGTGCGATCAGGGTTTGCGGAGAAATGTAGGCGAATGAAAGCCAGGTCTCATAACCTGAATGAGCCGGTTTAGCGCTAGCTTGTGCGAGCTGTTATCTGTTCTTGTGGAGTGACCAGCAGTGAAGCTAGTACTCAGGAGAAGAATAAATAAATAAATAGATAAATAAGACAGCTCCCTCCTAACTGCAGTTATAGTCATTCATCTCCTGTGGTTCATGTGACCTCAAGATGTATGACCTGCCTTTTCTTTTTCACAAGTCAAAAATATTACAGAGATCTGGTTGGGGGGGGGGGGATTTTTCAGTGAACTCTGCAGGATGAGAGGAGATGCACAGCAGACAAATTGCCTTTCTACTCTTTCCATCTCAATGATATATCAGCTTCCAGCTCTTACTTGTCATTTACAAGTCTGTTTTGAAGCTATTAAACTTTTTTTAAAGCAGGGAGGAATTTGTCACAAGAGAAAGTACACAGGATAGAAGTTCATGCTTATTTTCATCTGGATTAGTTTCACAGTCTAAATAGAAAGTGACCCATTGCTATTCAACCATTATCAACTGTGCATGTTTCATAGACTAATGCTACAAACACGCTTTTGATTAAATGCTGTGATAATTGAATGATTAGCCTGCTAATGAAAAATTAGCAGGCTGTCTGAGTTCAGTTTAATTCAGCTATCTATGCATCTCGGGGACCTAGGGTCATTGTTTTAGCCAGTGCACACAACCCAAAACAGTTGTGCTGAACAGGAATTAAAAGTTTCCATCCAGAATCTATTCCCATCTCCTCCTGTTCATCCATGTTTGGATTGAGTCCGACTTCAAACGCCTCAATATCATTACTATATCCTTATCTTACATTGTAGTGGTAGATCAGTACACTGGTGTATAAAGTGCATGGCTCTTAAAGGGCATGAAAAGAGGACCTTTGATTGGATATGAATGAATCCAGCAGCAACTCAGACACCAGTCATCAAGTTGTAATGATTATTAATGAAATTAAGGTGTATTCTCTTTCAATGCAGCCAACTACGTAGTGTTTTACCTCATCTACTACTCACAAGCTTATTTTTTCTACTACTCACAAACATTCTTTGCACTGTGCTTGTATTTTCTTTCAAGCAGCTGGTGGTGACTGGAACTGATCAATGCTTAATGCTCTCTCGTGAATCTGTATTCAGTTGAACACCATTGACTAGTTTCTCTTTTCAGAATGAGCTTTTTTTTGTTTCCAGAAGGCCCTAAGGTTGGAAAAGATGTAGCTTCCGTTCACAAGTTCCCTGATGACACAGATTTTATAGGTAAATTTCAGCAAGTTAGAATCACATATCCAGCCATGGATGGGTGAAGGAACTAATCATCAAAAGTATAGATGTAATTTTCTGCTATAGCTACAGGCTAGCTATTACACATTAACAGACACAACGGCATTTGCTCAATTCATATTTGAGTCAGATATGTGAACGGGAGAGCGGAAAAACAAGCTCCCTATCCCCCCATGTCTAATCCAATTTCCACACTTTTACTAATTTACATGCATAACCAGTTATTTATGGAGTCCTAATCAAAATGGGAGAGCAGAATCCCTTTTAATAATATTTTGCCATTCTGTCAATTTTAATTTGTTCAAATATAACCTTTCTCAGAGAGCTCCCTAAAGGGGCTGTGTTCGTGTTCCTCAGACTTATTAATTCTTTATCTCTGGAATAGGGTATCATTGCCTCTCTCTACCTTGCTCAGCAGAAATGGCCCATGCATTGCTGTGATAGATGCTTCAAAAGCTCTTAAAGGAAAGACACGACCGCCCAATTCAGTCAGGAGTCGCGGTGCCCGCCAGTAGATCACGTTCTATGACAGAAAACTAACATCTTAATGCAGGTGGTAGGTTTGTAATTAAGGCTGCTGAGATGATAAAAAACCTTTCGGATCAGTGCTGGATCCCGGTTTGAATGCGTGTGTTTGAATAACCTTTGTGATAGCCAACTGGGCTCTCATGGCCTTGGAAAACTGCCTGGAAATTAAGATGCCGTACACCTTCTCAATGTTCCGTTGGACAACAGGATCTGGGGAAATATTGATTTGTTTAATGACAGGTGACACGCTCCTGGTAATCTGCAGGGTCATGCAGGCAGGTGGTTGGGAGAGGACGGCACGCTCCGGTCTGATCCCCTGCTAAGTCCGACATCGTCTTCCCAGCTCATTCGCATTCAAGGCAGGACTTGAGGCCAATCGTTGAGATATTTTCTGGAAAGCTAAGCCTCTGCCGACAATGCTCGATACAGTTTGGGCGAAGCGGTCACATCTTGACCTGCCAAGCAGAAAACAAAAGGCGCTAAAGCTTTCGGATCTCGGATACACCCTGTTTGTTTTTGCCGCGTGGGTGATCTGGATAAAATGTGAAATGCCTGGGACCCACGGGGGAGAATCCCAGCAGCATACCTCTCATCCAAACTTTTCGCTTCCACTATCAGGTGTCCTTTCAGGCTGAACAGACACAAAGGAAAACAACTACTCTCTTTTTAATTAAGCTGGGAATCTAAATCAAAGTCTTTCTTGTGGTTCAAATGGGAACAATATATCATTTATATATATCTGATGTATTTTTTTCTTGTTTACTGTAGTATAGATAGGTGTGGGGTAGCAACTGCATTCCTTTAATCTACTCTCAATTTCACTGTGTGATGCGCATTGTGAAAGGGTTCACGGTGGTTGCCATTTTCATTGATTCCCTACAGCAATCGCTTTATACCCTGCTTCAGAGCAGCAGTGTCCCAGCAGCAGTGTATGATATTCATCATATAGAGCAGCATGCAAGATTTCCCAGCTCTGCTTGCCAGGAGCCTGAATGGACTTCCTTTATTATCCCCATGAAAAAAAAAAATTCTGGCAGATGACATTTGTTTCAGGTGGCCATGACGACAGAAGGCGAGACTCAGGTGTCACTCTGGGCAGTTAGACCCCCATGTTGGATGCTTTTTTAATGGGGCTGCTTCCAGCCTCATGCAGCTATTCCATGACTCAGACAATGACATCGCCCAGAGCTCAGAAGACTACTACAGATGAGGGAAGTTTGAAATATGCAGTTCATTGTAAATGTCTATCTTGAGGGGAAACTGCACTCTGGTGTCAATGCATTGTGTTCATTTTAGTTTCTCTCACAACATATATCTGTAATAAATAGACATGATATATATTTATCTTCAGAATTTACATTCTTAAGCATGTACCATAACTATTTCAAATCTCCAAAAGGAAATATTTGTATAACATCATATATTGCATTACAGCAGCATTTTAACACTTCACACAAAGTATTTATGGGTTTGCGCTGTGGACATTTCCTGTTATGGGACTGATTATGTAGTTGCCAATCAAGGTGCCCATTCACCCCCCAATTAAAATATCTGATTCCTTGCATTTTGATAGGTTGGCAAGGATATTTCCACATTCCAACATTGCAACATTGTAAGCTACATTTGTTTTAAAGGGATAGTTCACTATCAGGAATTTTTTTGTTTCGGTTTCTGTGCATGTTTTTTGATTGTCCCAGTTTTATGGGTGATGAAGGATATTTAAAATATGTACAGACATTTATAGACTGGCAGCTTGCACAATGTTACGTCTCCGTAGAGGCTACACATACTAGCCTTTTAGTGTTTCTTCACGATTGTAAACATTCATGGACATTCATATTCAAAGCAGGTACTTCTTTTCTTGAGTGCAGTAAATTAAAAAAATTCAATACATTGACCTCATAATTAGAATTTTTATTTCTGTTTTACTTATTTAATCATGGTATTCTCAGGGGCAGAATATTTGTTTCAGAAAAAGGGTTCAGCTGAAAACTTTAAACTTTATTGCACTTTAAAGCACCATAACTTGTGTTTAAGTCATAGAATCTATTTCACAGTATTTAGCAAAGGCTCTAAGGCACTATGACCCACTCAGTAATATACAACCCTCCACATTGAACTGTTTTTCTGTTTTATTTAGCTTTACTGGTGATAAATTCCTCTTCAGGGGAATGGGTGGGAGACCATGATTACTTCAGAGGGAAAGGTGTGAGGTATGACCTACACTCTGACCCTGCAGCCATGCTGATTTACAGCTTTAATCCCCCACTGCCAAGTCCCTGGTAGCAACATCTTGGTCCTGAAATGACCTACAATTCCTCAAAGGTACGGCCACAGCCAGTGATGTCCAGCAGCGTGTCAATACAATCCTTTACGATCACTGAGAGGCAGAGATTCACTTCCAACGGAAATATGTAACTTTAAGAAGTTAAAAGTTTTTTTTTATTCAGTCTATGCCTGTGCTTGATATACCCAGAATAGAGTACCTTTTTGTAGCATCGTGACCAGCTATGAGAATTAGGCAACTTGGGCTGTTTGGGTGCATCTTAGCTTTACCTTGATGTGTTTGCTTGATGTATCTGATTTACTTCTGATTTAATGTCCTTTTGGGAAATGTGTGTAATTACTTGCATCTGAAAAATAAGTACCAGAATGGTTGGTAGCCATCCACTGGCCCTTTTTCTACTATAACATTACAAAGGCAATGTTTGGGTATTTCAAAATGCTTGTCTTCATCGTGTTTTATTTATTTTTAATCAGGTAAGTCATGGTGGTGAAGAACATATACAGTTGACTACTCTGGGCATTTTAAAGCCTGTAGTTCACCTGTACTAGCTACAAAATATGCATTGTCTTCTTGGTTACACCCTGTAACAAGCCTATCAGCTATTTGATATCCCTCAAAAAAAAAAAAAAAATTGGACTTGTGGTTAAATGGCCATGTCAGAGCTTAACTATTAAAGCATTCTGGGAGGTGCCATTTTATATATTTTACGATAGGCCATAATCAGCTGCACACGCCTACTGATCAGTCGGAGGACCTGCCAAGAGAGGATGGAGGGCAGAGGTGGGAAAGGAAATAAAGATAAGCTCTGGGCTGATACAAAATTGGTTTGAAAAAAAGTTGGAAAACATACTGAATTTTCTGCAACTGTATTGGAAAATGTTATCTGACTGCACTTCATAATTTTATCCAGACAAATGCTGTACTGCACCATTCAATACCATGCTGCCACCCTTGATAACCGGTCATGTTCAATTACCTTTTACTTGACACAATTTACTTTGAACTGAGTGTGAATCTAACTGATGAGCAAACACCTGTCATATGGATGGATAAAAATGGCTAAAACTGCCCTTTGATGCGCTCTCTAAAGAGTTCCATATTAGCTTGAAATTGATTCTTAGTCCACTATCGCAACACCTGGGACTTGGAGATTGATCTGAAAGGCAACACTATGCCTAAATCAAATTCCGTCTCCTGTTTACTGAGCAGCCCAGATCCACAGCTATTATTTATGGCTACGTTTAATGCACAACAGCTGCTCAATGTCTAATAGTGCTACCGCGGTTGCTTTAAAGCGCCGCACCAAGTCGTCTTGGTGGACAGGCTCGTATTGACAGACACTGCGTGTCACGTATGCTTTATCTCTATGGCAAAGTGCTCGGAGGGCGGGCATAATTCAGTCAGTTTGCGTATCATTTACGATGACCCTCAGCCGGTCACTGTCAAGCTCTGAGCGGGGTGCCCCCCAGAGACGGCCATTACGTTTCTGCAGACGGATGGGAGGCCCGGAGGCTGCACAAAAGAAGGTGGCAGCTTCAGTCAGTTGGAGCCAGGGTTGAGCTGCAAGATATACAGCATATGCAATCTGTGTTTTTTTGTGTGGCTTGTGCCAAAATCTGGGGACTGATTAAATGACTCCTGTAACTCTGTGCTGGTGGGACGCTGATGACAAATAACTTCCTGTGAGGACTTGGCAGCAGCGTGCCATATATTTAAGAAGGGTCACCTTGCTGTGGTCTCACACCCTGAGCGCAAAATGATGCAGGATACTTTTTTTTATTGAGGACGTGGTGCAGCTCACTCATATTTAAGACTTCCGTGTTTTCCCTCGGGGACATTTTGGTTTTATCTTGACCCGCAAATGATTGCCATGCTTAATTCTGGTTTCTGGACAGATGTACTGTATATACAGGTTTTAAAAATATATATATAAACATCTATATAAGTTTATATAGGTAAGCTGCTATAAACAACCATTTATTTAAATCAAGGGCTTATGTAGTGAAATTAGGGGGGGACAATGGAGGGTCTGGGGTGAGCATTATTTTGGCTAGTATGCTAGCAAGTTACCCAGGTTAGTAACTATCAGGTTAGTGGTAAAAATGCTTGCTTAATGCTAATTAGCTATTGTTAGCTGCCCATTGGTATACTAGCAATATTGTACCAGCATACAGCCAGGACACTTAGACACTTCGAACGACTGGGCAGTGTGAGAACAAGTGTTAAAATGGGGGTAGCAAGTGTCGCCTCACACCAAGAAGGTTGTGAGTTCAAATCTCGGCTTGGGGCCTTTTTGTGTGGAGTTTGCATGTTCTCCTCATGTCCGCGTGGGTCTCCTTTGGGTACTCCGGTTTCCTCCCACAGTCCAAGGACATGCAGGTAGGCTGATTGGAGACTCTAAATTCCCAATAGCTATGAGTATGTGAGTGAATGGTGTGTGTGCCCTGCAAATCTTCACAGTGAGAGACACATTTGTAAATTCCAAACATAGCAACAGGCAAAAAAGAGTCTGGTTGTTTTCTTATTTTAAGGCAAGGAAAGAGGGGGAAAAAACCAAGGAGATGGCATGTGTCACTACTGCGCAGGTCCAGTAAGCAAGATGAAGAGTTTAGCCCTCTGGTTAAGGACATTTGTGTAACTGACAAGCAGACACCTTTCAGGCATTTTCAAATGTCTGCAAACAAATATGGAGATATGCTGCACCGAATTGTAGCATATATAGGAAATCCAATGACATGTAAATTACTGAAAGATGTGTTCGAAAAGGTTGGCAGTAACTTTGAGAGAATTTGCCACATGGCATTTGCAACAAAGTGTAGCTTTGAGCTATGGAATGGTGTGCCGCTGTTTTAAAAATTGTGTCTGAGGTCTTTCAAGTTATTTAGCATGGTCTTTGGGCAGACTTTGTCAATGTCACTTCAAAGGACCAAATTGCCCACAAATTCTGTATGCTCTGGAACTTTCTAGCTTGGAGGTATACATGAAAAGCATATACAAATCAAAGCACCTGTTCAGTCAGGTAGTGACTACTTCACCTACAATGTGACCCACTCGATTGTGCTGCTCACATCATAGGGGGTCCAATACAATACGATCGAATCTGATACTGTTGTAGACATTGTGGTATATGGCAGAGCAACAGAGATTTGTTCCAGGAAAGTACATTTGGAATAAAACTCTTGATAGGGTCTCAGGGTATTAAAATATTAAGGTACATACTGCTCCTAAATAATGATTATTTTAAAGTTGCGCACATTAATACAATAATGCAATGACTTGCATATACACCTCTGTGCTGTTGGTTCCTATGTTTTAAATTAGGGATTGTTCCAAATATAAAAAGATATTGTATATATATTTTTCTTAAGATTTCTGCTGGAGCAGACATAATTTCAGAGTGTCATTGACAGATTGCACTGTCTCTTTTGTCTTAATCGATCCAATTTAGTCATAAGTGTGGGGGCTCGTCCAGTGGATCATTTCTCCAGTTCTTCCTTGACCCGATCTGGTCAGATTGGCGTGTGACAGTTGGAGCTATGGACATACTCAGCATAGATGCAGTACGGCATTTCTGAATGGGGAAGTCTACAGATGTTCCCTGCAGATGGAATGAGTCTGCGCTTTGAGAATGAGTTTGTCGATGAGGGACTGCTTTCACAGATGGTGTGTGGGCACTCGGAGGATAGGGAAAACTGGTACTCTGAGCAGATGTTGTTAAAGTGCTTGAAGTACTGTAGATGAAGTTTCAATGCTGACTGTCGATTTTCTACAGAAGAGAGCCATACTGGTGGCTGGGTCAACAGTGATTAATGGAGGAGACTGCTTGCAGCGGTGCAGTGATTGGGGTTGGGCAAAACTCCTGGGGGACAGAGCAACACATTATACTCACAAATAAAATAAAAGCAACCATACTACCTATATTTTGGGTTGCACTAGTTTGCTAGATAACTTTAGTTAACATATCAACAATATAAACCTTCAGCTAGCCATCAGCTGGTAAACAGTCCTTCATGCAGATTTAGCTAGCTTGGTAAAGTAGCATTATAGCAGTAAATGCTAGATCAGTGATTCCCTACTTAATGTGTCCTTAAAAGCTTATTTAATCATGCACATTTTATCAACACAACTTATTTCTTCCTTTTGAAGGATTGTGTGCAACTCTCTGTGCTTCTCATAGGTTAGGACAGCTAGATTAGCATTTAGAACATTTTAAATGTAATATGTAAAGACCAAAGGGATTCCCCACCATCATCGCTCTCTCAAAGTTTTGTTCACTATAACAGAGTGGTCTCTCTCATACTTTTCATTTTATTCAGTTGTCTTCTTCATAGCCTAGATTTAATGCAGTTATCACCCAATTTGGGAATCTTTGTACTCCCTCATGCATGAATCATATATGTGTCATCTCACCGATCAGCCGCTCCTCAAAATCTGTTAATTTCCCTTTCAAACAGGACGTAGAATTCGATCTGCTGGAGAGGCAGATTGGGTTTGGCAACACCGATTGGTGGAGAGAGCACACGCGCCTGGGTCGTGTTAATCGATCAGCCCAGGTGCTTAAAGGTGTGTTTCTCTCCACAGTTCGAAGCTGAGAGTGGGAGTGCACACAGAGTCAGTATGCAGATTTTTCATAAACAGCTGGCTACTGGGGCAGATTTACTCACCACTGTTCACATACTGAGTCCAAACAGATGGATTCCGCACATAGCTGGTGTTTTGTAAACATTCAATATTGTGTTTCGGGTGAATCAAATCCATGTTATTTATGTTTATTTTTTTGTGTCTGTTTTTAAGGATGAATCTGATATGGCTTTTCTGCATGAAGCAGAAGCGCAAAAGTTCAACAAAGAGGGCAAGAGGTGAACATTTTCAGGCTGCTTCCTTTCATCACCATTTTTTCTTTTTCATTTAATTTAAAACAGATAGTTCCAGTCATGCTTGGTGATTACTCATACAGTGTTCCAGCCATGTGTATATTTATGGCATCATGGATAAAAGAAGTGTTGATATTATATGCATCAGTACAGTATCAACACAATCTATTAAACATCATAGATTCAATCAGACAAATTCTGTCTGTGACAATATGGACAGTTGTATTATTACATTTACCACAAATCCAAAAAAATGGAAGGTAACTGACAGCTAGTTACCCTTTTGGCTGCTATCCATTTAGAAATTTGATAAGATATGGGCTTTGTTAGCCAAATAATTTTTTCAAATGTAATGTTTTTATGTTGCCACATTGTTACTATTGCTACATTCCTAATAAAGTGTTTGTGTAAAGAGTCAAATGAAAGATTGAAAAAGTTCAATGTTCTGTCATCAGGAGTAAAAAGATGTTGCTGCAGAACTGCTTGCTTGAAATGATAGGTGTTTTGGAAGTCCATTAAGTGTGAGCTGCATAGCTCTACAAGCCATTTTCTTTCAAATTTCAGAATTTACTCTAGATTTAACCTTCCAGGCATTGTTTACACAGAGCACAGAATTTTAACCACTGCTGTCTTCGTCTTCCCAGGAGATGCTGCTTTGACGTACCCCATCAAGGGCCAGCCGGGCTAGCTGGCAGAAATCTTGGACTGGACCTCTCCGAGAGGAACACAATGAGAGAGCACTGCATTTAAAGTGCTAAATTTAAGGTGAGCCTGGAACTTAATTTGTGTGAGACTAGGCTGATTGTAGTGAAGAGCCAGAGATGTGCAGTGTATCAGTGAGTTGGCGATATAGAAGAGGCTTCCACATTTAGTCCCTTTCAAAATATCCCAGATTCAATGTGCTACTTATAATGTCTGGCCAGTGGAAGCTAAATAGTATTTGGCAAATTAAAAATACGATTTATTGTTTTATATGTAATTTCCTGAATTTTTACCTGTTGTTTGCAACAAACATGTATTCCACATGCAATTTTCATTTTAAACCTTGATTGTGTTTATATCGTCAAGTGGCTTTAGAATTTTTGTATGTTTTTAGACTACACAAATCTATAAAATTAAGTTGGGATGGGGGTCAGGTCTGAATCCCCCCAAAAGTTTTTCAAAAGATGGAGATCAGGCTCAATAGGTTGACTTTGTTATAAGAACGCTGGGATTTACATGCATGTTCTCCAGCTAGGCTGGGTTTTGTGTGATAGGAATGGTTTTCACAATAGGGAGAGGAGTTCTAATTGTAATCTAACTGAGGTGACCCCCACCCCTATCTCCACCGTCCACCCAAAAATGAATTCCGGGCTGTGTTTCAGTAAATCAATTTTATATGAATCTTATCGTATGTGTGTGTTGGGAGTATGTGTGAATTTCTGTCTAGTACCAAAATTATCTGAAAAACTTTGCATCTTGTTCAGGGTAATCCTTCAGTCTTGAGCTAAACCCTTGCCTGCCATTAATCACAGAGTAGCCTATTTTCAGGATTTTGTCCCACTTTTGACCTTGGTTACAGATGAAACTTCATAGTCTTATGTCTTACCCAGATACAGGGTCCTTTCTCAGTATATTCAATCTGAACTGAAGTTTGTTGATACAGTAACTGTGTATTCATACAGTCTTTCACTTGATTTAAATAACTGCATGCCATTATATTAAACATATGTACCCTAAAAATAGTATGGGATAATGTTCATTCAATTTTATATATAGCTTTTTCATAAACGTGTATATTTGCCATTCGTTTCAATGCTTTCTCTTATAAAATACTGTATATGCTGCTGGTGGATAAAAACATCCAATATGGGAAAAGGCATTAAGTATTAATTCCACTGTCCATTTTATTTGTTTTTCGAGAATCCATGATGACGACAACTTTCCAAGCATCAGATGGATCAAAAACAGTAAAGTCATGTTGGACAGACACCAGAGACAATGATACCAAGTTTTTCCTGCACAGGGAGGGAGAAGGGGGTTGTTCGATTAATGAAGGGTCACTGAAGACAAGAGGGTGAAGTAGGTAAGAGGATGGGCCCTGTGGCTGTTTTCTCTTGTTGTTCTCATCACTATGCACAGGCCCCAAATGTTAAAAAAAACTACAATCACCACCCTGTTCACCCTCCTGTCATACATGTTCTCATGCTGCATATGCATGCAACACTGCCGGCCCAGTCAAATCACAGCACACGTTTCTCAGGTCCAAATTAATGCTTTTGCAGTGGCATCCCTGAGAGGTCAATTTAACGAACAAAAAACATTAATGAAGTGCCTGAATTTGGAATGGATGTTCCAAATCATCCGCAGTCTGCGCCGCTCTTTGTGTCCATCTGTTATGCGCATCAGGGGAAGGAGGAGGAGGCACTGGCTGTTCTTTCTGTCTGATTATTCAACCACAGATCAATGCCTTTCTGTCCAAGTCGCAGTAGATATCCTTGGACTGCACGGGAGGCTTTCTTTCACAAAGGGATCCCATTACTTGTCTGGGAAATGGGGCTCATTGCACACTGCGGAGGTCCCCTTTCTTCTCCTGTCAGATTCCTCCATCCCGTTCCCCAGCCTTTTGTTTCTCATGCATTCCGTCCAAAAGCCCCTAATGTTACACCGGTCCCCCTGATCGGTCTGCAGCCAAAGGAGATTGTCTTTCAGATGGGAAGGGATCGCCTTTTACTCTACTGTCAGGCGTACTCATTCCCTCCCGGCAGCCATGGTTACGCGAGTGGAGTCTCGCTATGCAGCTTTGTTAAGCAGTGCAGAATGTACTTATTCTGTCAGATTTAGTGTGAGCGGACCACACAGTCTCCCGGGCCTGTGGGGACCCCTTACAGACACCGCTGCAGTGCTCAAGACACAAAAATGGCCTCAGATAATGCATTTAATATTTTGAGCAAAGAACCCTTGATATTTTTTTCTCATTTTATTATTATTTTTTTTTAAGAAATGTCTTCTGACCATATCTCTACGACACATATTTTTGGTGTTTGCATTTTATTATTGACTTTGGTGTTAGCACAAGATGAAAGAGAGGACTATTCAATTAGAACGTGTCTTGCAGGCTGTGCTCATGGAAAATGATTGTATTTTCCGTGAAGATAAAGAATGAAAACAGTAAGGGGGGGTTGACAGTAAGTAAACTAGGAAGGTTTTGGCACTAAGTCTGCAAAAAGTGAGGAAAAGGCTAATATATAAGCTGTAGAAGTCAGTGCAAGAACCAATGCACAAGGTGATAAGCGACACAAAACAAGGTCTCATTACATCTGGCATGCTCTAGCCAATGGTATGCCATCTCAGTACAATATATCTGACATCACTGGTGGCCGTGAAGCAGATGCATAAAAAAAGGGCCAGAGGTGCAACTGGGTTGCAGTACATAACTGACTTACCTGTTATTGCCTTCAATAGTGAGGCCTCCTTTGCTTTAGAGTGAGAAAGAAGACTACATGGGCGTCATTCACAAGACTTTTCATAAATTCTTCTTGTTCTCAATAAAAGGTCCTACGAAAAACCAACGTGGGATTCATGAAACATGCGCAGACCTTCGATTTTGCACATATCCCAGGTGAATCGGAGGATAAATGGCAGTGATTTGTAAACTGAATGCACGTGCCTGTTCAAGTTGATTTGCATAAGGAAACACCCTAGCAATCCCATAAAAGGCATTACGCCTTCAGGGTCGTGTGCAAGCATCAGCCATTCAGCGCTCTCCACATAAGTATCTGCGTCGTCCCTAAAGAAGTGCTCTCTCCCCAGTGCAGGATTAGCCAAGTAAATGAAAACTCAGCAAATACACCATTGCTGTGCGGGGTTTTCCTGTGTGCTAGTGGGTATTTATATATCATTATCAATCATCATTATCAATCACTTTAGTCCATAAACTAAATGAATTTCATGCCTTTCCAATAATGTTATTATAGTGAACTAAAACTGCATGAGAAAAAACACTGTAAACTGAAAAAATAGCAGTTGTTTTGTCATTTACAAACTTTGCATTCTCTTGCACTGGTTTCATCATTTATGCTGAAAAATATCAATGAAACCTGTTCCTGCTATATTAGTAATGCATGTGCAAAAACATATTTCCACTGAAATTACTGGGGATGTCACAGCCAGGTTTTTTTTTTTTTTTTTTTTTTAAATACACTTACAGAGTAGCGGCTTTGTAGCTGGATAGAGGGCTGCTGTCGTCAGGCTGGATCTTGAAGGGAAACTCTCAGAAGCTCTCAGAGGGCATGGAGCACTCCCACACACCTCACGTAGAGTGCAGAGAGATTCTAATTATATCCCTCAGCATAACCTAGGTCTGATGGGGAGGTTGGAGGAGTAGACAACATGCGGGTCAAGTGTAATCATCAGCAGCAGTGTGCATGCCGGATATGAATATCACACTGCAGTGCTGTTAACGCCCCCCCAGGAATAAAAAAAAAAACCAGCTTCAAAGGCATGGAGAGTCATAACCCCCATTCACAGTCACAAATGGAGTTGGAGGGTAGTCTATAAAGGGACACGGGCATAGCCGTTAAAACAAAAGTAAATTAGCATATGGCTTACCCTTATCTCTAGGGGCTCCTTTCAGAACAGCTGGAACAGGTCACTTCTTGTGGCCTCGTGGAGTTTAACATGCATTTTCCTCCATAGTTAAAAAAAGAGTGGTCTCACTTCGTTCATTGCCTTCATGTACAGCTAGGTACAGGCTAAGTGGTCTTTTAGCATGATTGCCATGTAAAATGCCAGGCTTACACTCATAATAAAAAGTGCGATCAATACTTGACTGGGAACAGAAACGGGAACATAAAACAAATAAAATAAAAATGACGCCTCTGATGACCAAGTATGTGTGTCATGGTGTGGCGGAGATGTTTATTTTGGACTTCAGAGAGAGCAGAGCAGTGCATTTAATATTGTTCCACTGGTTTTAAAATAGATCCTTAATACTTTGCCGGCTCTATTCTTTCACACGTGAATAACTTGAAATCGAGCATTAATGAGATAATAATCGCATGGTTCTGTCAGGGCTCCTCTTTAGTCCTCTGTAACTGAATTTCCTCTATGGTAAATTAGTGTGGTGAGAAAACACAAAAATCGGGTTGAAGGATGTCTTTCTCTGTCTAAACGGTTGTCTGATAACCGTTCATTATTAAGCAGCAGTGTGCCTCTATCCTCTGGTCTTCTACAATGTAAAATTATGCCATGAACAGTTCAGTTTCTTTTTTTTTTTTTTCTAAAAGCATATGGTTATATCCTAATTGGATTATCTTGAATGACCTGTTACCGCTGTTAACCTTTTTTATTATGTTGACTGAACACATACAGTATTATAACTCTCCCGGACCTCTTTGTGAGCAAATCTGGTAAAATTATGATTTCGCAGTTTAATGTTAGTGTTTATGGAACACTGAAATGCCCTCAGCTCTGATACAGATGTATTTAAATGCACATTTTCAAGATTATAATTTTATTGTGAGTGTGTGTGTGTGTGTGTGTGTGTGTTTTCATAAATTCTTCTCTATCAATCTTGTGTGCCCCATGGCAGTCGAAAGATGAGTATCGCTCTCAATATGAGATTATTAAAGACTTCTCCATGTACAGAAACATTAGACATGTTCTTCAATCAGGGATATGCCTAACACTCACTCTTAAGTTAAATGTTATATAAACGTTGCTCATCTAAGCCTAGTGAGCAATATGTCAACATGCTTAAATGCATGCACTCACATTTTCAGCTAATGGTGGCAGCCATAGGCAGTTAGTGTATTCCTGGCTTGAAAACAGACGGCTGCTATAAGGCTTGGCAAACAGACTATTCCCCACTGATACGCTGCAGTGTCTTCTTTAATTGTATGATCAGCATTGCAACACAGTGTAAACCTGTGCATGAATTATCATTCACATTCAACTTAACCAGAGTGGAACACCTTTGACAGGGATCATGTACTGTGCACTATCCTTCAGTTCCTGTGTGTGTGTGCGTGCGTGTGTGCGTGTGTGTGTCTGTCTGTGTGCGTGTGCGTGCGTCTGTGTGTGTCTTTGTGTTGAAATCTAGGGAACACTTCAGCAGCTTGCTATCACTAATATTATTTGGAAAGTATTGTTTCGCTGTTTTTATGATAATGCAAATCATTTAATTAGAATTAAGCACATTCCGAACTGAACACAAACAGTGTGTTTGTTAATGATGGTAATAAAAAATAGAATTTTTGCTCCTAAAAGAGTGCAGCGAGCTAGATTTGAAAAAAAGTTTTATAATCCCCAACATATTATAAGTAATGTTGCATTTATAATACTTAACACTTTAAATAATATTACATTACATTACATTTATTTGGCAGACACTTTTATCCAAAACGACATACAAAAAGTGCATTTCATGGTCATGGACAACTACAAAACACAGGTTCAATAAGATACAATACTTATTTTTTACAGCTATTTCTAGCCAAGAACACAGTTTAGTTCTCACAGTGAACACTATTCTGACCTAACCTCTGCAAAGCTAACTAGGCAGAAGAATAAGCTACAGTATTAGGACAAATACAAATTACCAAAAAGTGCTGGGATGTGGGAACAAGTGTCATGAAAAGGGGGGGGGGGGTGGATTTAGAGTGAAATATACAGAGTGGTGGCAGTTAGTCCAGGTATAGTCTGAAGAGATGAGTCTTCAGGCCACGGCGGAAGATGGGTAGTGAGGGAGAGGGACTGGAAGTTTATTCCACCACTGGGGAGCTAGGGTGGAGAAGCTCTGTGATCCCTTTGGTCGGGTGGGAGGGGGTACAAGGCGCCCTGCTGCTGCAGAGCGGAGTGATCGAGCAGGCATATAGGGTCGAATCATGTCCTGCAAGTAGATGGGGGCTGTCCTGTTGGCTGCAGTGTAGGCAAGGGTCAGCGCTTCGAACCAGATCCTGGCAGCGACCGGTAGCCAGTGGAGTGATCGTAGCAGAGGAGTGATGTGGGAATATATTTATGGGAATATGTGACGTGACGTGGGAATATAAATAATATATTTATATTATAATGTAATATATATATTTTCTTTATGAAAGTTGACATAGATAAATATTTATAAAGCCCTTATGACCTTTTAATAAAGCTGTTATACATGCTACATGAAGGCTATAAGACAATATACTTTCTGCGCTTTGCTAAGTGGGACAATGTCTTTAAACATCCATAGAAAACAAATTTTAAGTAAACATTTAGATAGGGAATGACAAATCATAACATCAGGAAATTTCACAAAAGTTTTGGTAAATTAGTTTTTACTATGGATTTATGTGCTATTTGTGAGACATTGACAGATGTAGCTTGCCGTGTATTCAAAATGCTTCTATGACCAAAATTTGATTCCCCCTGGCAGTTTTCAAGACAAGCTCCAAAGGAAAATTAATTTGACTTCATGCCATGTTGCATATGTATGTAATATAATGCCCCATAATTCAAGATATTCCTGATATCCAGGATTTCAGTCCATCGTAGTAACATTTGAACTATTACTTTTCTCTGTGTCTTGAGTCAGAAACATTTTCACCATCTGCCAGTGAAACTTCCTTCAGAAATGCTCAGATGTGACTAACAGTACCCAGGTTTGTTTTCCTCTCTCAATGTATATGTCTTTGGTGGCAATGTCCTGTGGGAAACAGACCATCTGGATATGAAATTTCCCTTGTCATCACTTGCTACTCCTGGCCTATAGAGTTACCTTGATTGTGATTATTCTCTGTAGTATCTACATAGGTAGATGTTGTGTGTGTGTGTGTGTGTGTGTGTGGTGGGTGTGTGCGTGAGTGTACGTGTGCGTATTGGGAATAAACAAATTAGCATCAAGTGCTTCAGAATGTCATAAGTTTGAGTATGAAATGAAAACATAAAACTGACATTAGTCTCACAGTTCTCGTGGCTGTATAGTTACTGTATATTCTTGATCTGTTGACCGGCAGTCTTGTGTAATCACAGTGATCTCCAAACTTGTCAGTGGTGGGAGTGAGATGAAGATCAGCTACCAACAGGCACCAAAGTCTGGTATTAATTCCAGTGATTGAGTCCATATTTACATATTTTGTTGAAGTAGTTCTGGCACCACAAGTGAAAATTATAGTCTCTGCTTTGTTGCTTGGATTTGTTTCCCCAAGTTAGAAAATTCAACTGCATTCTGATACCTGAGAAATACAGTCATTTAACATCCAGCATTACTTCAGATTCACCTGAAAGGGAAAAAAAGCGTATGACAGGGGTATGACTCGACTGGCTTTTCTGACAGCTCTGACATCTTCTGACTGAGCACCCTGTGAACTGCATGGTAATTTCTGGAAAAAATGGGAGCCCACAGCAGCCCTGTTTCTTAGGTTCTTAGCAGATCTGCCATGCTCAGATATTCATTAAATAAACCAAATGCTTCTGATGAACTTCACAAACCTTATATGTTTAGGCTCAGTAATTTGTGAGGCAGAGACCTACGCACAAAAGTAAAATATATATTAGCATTTCTACTACACTTATTTAATTTTAAATTCATACATAAATAGTGGAGAATATTGGATTTTGTTTGCTAGAGGCAATAAATAAAAATGCAAATAGAATGTGAACTCCAAATTAACTCCAAAAACTTAATTTAACTTGTAGCTCTGATATGTTAACCTTGTACTGACCAGTTGTCCATTTTTCAGCAATTCTATTTTTTTAGGTCTCTGGAGTAGCTAAAACATTGACATTTGAATGATTCATTGATAACTCAGCAAGATGCCTAATGTGGAGTAAAATATTTTGTTAAATACTGGAAGACAGATGTTGTGTTCTCAAAATCTCAAGATCTGAACACATAAATCCATGATTTTACTTTCACAATGCCCCCAAGAAGCCCTGATCTGTATCTCCTGTTTATCCTTGTCTGCTTATTTCAGGAAATCTGCAGAGGAAACATAGTTTCTGGCTGCTTATTTGTCACTGTCAGGGGAATGTGAGCTGGACTTGGTAATGTATGCTCATTAATGACCTTGGAACAGGGTTTGGGACAAAAACACTTAATTCACAGCACTGCTGTCACTAGTCATTTCACATACCTGATAACCACAGTAATGGAACATCTGAGTAAATAATAACAATCATCCTTTTCACTCTTTTGGAAAACTCACAATGATTTACAAGTCTACAACAACATACCTTGGGCACATTAATCTTTATATGTGGATAGGCACTAGCCTTTGTACAGAAAGGTATCATGCATTTGTGCATGACTGGGGCCATACCAACACTTGCTTTTCCCCCTTTTGCCAAAAACTCAGTATGGGTTATAACTTGTTTTCTCAGTACCATTAGTGTGAATAGACCTGCAGTCTGGCATCACAGAGGCATGAACCATACTGTTTATTTGCAGTTAAACTGTGCTATTTGGAGAAAACAATATACCAATAAATTACAATGGATTACAAATAAGAGCAATGTTAAACTGTGCTAACTAGGTTTCCACACAAACACACTAAATGATGAGGAAATTACCTCCTGCCATTCTCAAGTGCACTGCACTTGATTTGCATACTGAAGCTACTCAGTAAGAGCTCCAGTTAGTCAATAGGTGGACAGTGTGTCTCCAAGTGGCTCGTTTTTATGCTTTAATGGTGTTCGGTGGATCGGAAGATCCTTCCCAAGGTTCTCCAGAGATATCTGTAAGATACCTAATCCGTGGCCATTAGTGCTTGGCCCACGAAAACACAGCTTTGCATTCAAGAAATTAAAAATTAACCAGCTATTATCCCTTTCTGGAGTCTCCCTAGGAACACAGGAAAAACAGATTCCCTAAGAGCTCTGCTATAGAGAAGAAATGACATTAGAAACCCAATCTACCAAAGAAATGCTGACTGAGGAGCTGGAATAAAATTTCTGGATGCGCCTAATTACTTAGTCCAGCTGAAAAATAACTGGTACCTATCAGACTACACAGATATGTGTATTCCTTTATTTTATATGCTTCAATATTGTATTGTCTGTGTGTGCCTATGCATATATAATGTATAGCTTTTCAGGATTTGTCACAGACTCTGACAGTGAAACACTGAGAGTTTCAATGCAGAGATTCTCTTTTTACTAGCATTGATTTTCTATGCAAACCAAGGCATGAAACTGAATCCTGACCTTGCCAGTACTGACTGTGGTTGAAATTCCTGTAGTATGGCACATACTGTAGGTGACCATGGTGATTCTACAAGTTGCTCGTGCCTGTGGTCTGCCTGCAATGGCAGTGTATGAATTGCAGTCTTCCAGCACAGCTAAAGTAATGGTCTGCAGAAAGGAAGGGGGCGCTAGTTGACTGAGAACATGCATTAAATTGACAGAGGGCTCAGTGTGATGGGAAGGGATGTTGATGAGAGCCAGTACAAATGTAACAGTTTTTGGATTTTGTTCATTTACTCTGAAAATATTTAGTCTCACACTATGAAATTTTACTTCAGACAGCTTTGACACGTCAGTAGTCATTGCCTGTTTCAGTTACGTTCATTACTTAATTGAGTCAGATACAACTTACACCGAAGTACAAGCGGTCCCATCTTACATTCATACAACCTATTTGGGATAACTGTAACAGAGGAGCGGAATAATTGTAACAGTAAATGAAAATGCCCTATAATGCAGTATGGAGTTTTGGGAGATAACTTCATGCCAAGACCCATTTCAGAATTTAAAAATGAATTGTGCTCAAACAGCTGAGACCAGACACAGCCTCAAGATAAAGCGTGGCGTGACCCTTTTTCATCAAGAATCTTACGAAGGCTGATCTAATGGATGAAAAGTTATGTTTTGCAACTGAAAGCAAGAAATATTATGTAACTTGTGAGCTGTGATCACAAACTATTTGGGTGTGATTTCTTGACTTCTTAATTTGCATCAATATTTTAATGAATCAGTCTTTGATATGGTGCGGATGGTGTTCACAGCTGTTGTGCAACAAGGAGCACAAACTGCATTTTTTTACGAGTATGTCTACTCCTTATTATAGTACATTATAGTGAGTTTTGAGCACATTGTTTTCAAAGAATTGCTACAAGTCTATTTTTATGGGTAGGAGTGTATTGTATAGGTGGGAGATGTTGTCTACATGGTGTAAGATACAAAATACTATGAGTTTTGTCAGTATGTCTGTGCAGACAGAAAAGTAGATATACATATAAGCCCCCTGTCCCTTCGGTGCTTCATAAATGCAACAGTGTGCATAAATGCTCTTATCATCAAAGAAAGCAGCACTTAGAAGTCAGAAAATGTAAGAATAGTGGGTGTTTTTCAACCAATTCTAAGAATCTGGCTGAAAGTGATTACACTGGCTGAAGTGCTGAAGCTTCAAAAGCTATTTTTTCTCCCATCCACCATTAAGTTGGACTGTTTCCTGACTGCAAATCCATGAAAGGATGTGATTGGGATCTATTAATCCCTCGACTCCAGTTTTGGGTTCACGTGTTACTGATAATTACTTCAATGAGCGAGTATGAGGAATGTCTTCCCTGCAAATGCATTATACTCATACATTGATTTCGCATTAGTTTTGAATTACAAACACCTTTTTAACATCCAGAGATCTTTACCTTAAGCGTGTGAGATGCATATAGTCGCTCCATTTTCTTTTTTTGACTGCCGTGCCAAAGATGCTGTATCACAGCATGTTTTCTTCGGCAGCCTTCTCATCAATGGATTTAAGCTTGGGTGTCGAGTCGTGTTAAAAGCTATTTACTCTCCTGCTAGGCAGCTCATTTCTTGACTCTGGAATGTGTTTTCGGGAGGAACTGTTGGCAGTTCACTGTCTAACAAGATAACTTGCCATCACCTGGAGAGGGAAACTTTAATTTGGCTAGGTTGTGCCTGTCTCGTTGCACAGGAGAAACTGCCTGCACCAGCTGTGGACGAGGTGGTCTTCTCCCATGCAGTGACTGTTCAGCTTACTGCTGTGGTGGGGGGAAAAGAAGCAGTTCCAGCAAATGCAGCTGTTGTTCCATTGCAGAAATGAGATGTTGTGCTTGTGATTCCCAGATTGGGAAGAAAAAAAAATCCAAGAAAATAGAATAATTTTTGATAACAAAATGAATTTGTGATAGTAGGTGTGTGGTCAGTTAAGTTCCTTCTCATGCAGGATTAATGTGGAGTTTTGTTTTGAGCCACAGCAGTGTGTGGTGCAGCAGAGCATCTCTGCTTTTGGTAGCCAGGTAGACATGGCCAAGAGGAAATGTGTGCGACCTGCCATCTTAATCCACCCAAAGCTGGTCGAACAGTGAGGGGCACCACAAAGCAGCTGCAATACTAGCACTGGCACTGCCTTTCTGCCTCCCAAACCAGGAAGCGGGAGGGCAAAAATTTCCCATTAGTCTCATCAAGCACAGGCTATGCAGGAGGTTCATTCGCTTTTAAACTCGCATTTTGGATAATTTTCAGAGGCAGTTGTCAGCAAACCGATTTTGATGTTTTATGTTAACATTTCAGACCCCATCTAAGCATTCCTACGTTTCCTCCTAAGGAGGGCGATAGATACTTGCTGAACACAGTGTTCAGAAATGCTTGTTTTCTATCAAATTCCAAACATTTTTAATCCCTGTGTGCAGGGGAATCATGACCTTTTGGAAGGTTTTATCTATCACCCTCCTCACATAATGGCTGCTTCAACCATTAGCAATCCTAACACCCCTCTCCCTGGCTGGGTGTATTCAGGCTCATTCTTTCAAATTGAATACGGCCATGACCTGAAGTGCTCTGTCAGTCTCATTAGAACACAAACCCTGGAACTCTGTTTGGTGATATTATGCTGTTTTCAGAAAAAAAAAAAAATCTTTTCAAGTTTTGTATTACTGTATGTGGGGATATACTTAAGTGCAGTCTTGAGGGCACAGCTGAGACACTGAATCTGAACTCAAATTGAATAAGTAATACTGCTCATAGTATGCAGAAAAAGAGTTATTTTTTCAAGATGGGTGAAGCTGTCCAGAAGACGATGGCCATAGAATTCATTATGCGTTGTTCTTACTCATGGAGTCCCTAAACACTGTGATTACAATTTAGCTCAACAAATGATTAAACTCCTCTACTCTCTTCTCGTGGACTTAAGTTTAGGTTAGTTAAGGATGTATCATTCGCATATGTGCTATTCTGCACTTCAGTGCTGCAATATATGCCAAATTGATGTTCGAATCATATTCGAACATTGTCGAATATGAATTCTAGAGTATATAACTTAAGGCAATATGAATACATAATTATAAAATCTATTCATTTTTTCTGTTTTCACATTCTTGAGTATGCTTTACATATTGTGTATAAAATATGTAAATATCTTCTACAACAAGTACTTCATTATATGTGCATCTGTTTAATATGTAACAACAATTAAATTGAAATTTAGTATGAGTTACTTGTCATGCAAACTTCTCAACATATAAAATACTAGAAAGACTTTTGGTACCCTCATATCCCTACCACTGACCCTCACATAGGCTGCTATATCTGTTGACCCATTAAAGTTATTGGATTTACTAGGCTTTAATATGTTCAACGTGTTTAAACTTTTTATAGTAATATCTCTAAAACCCATTTTCCTCTTCCACTCAGCTGCAAAATGAAGGGGTGGAGCTATTAATCACTAATCAATATGTTTACCTTCTGAGAAAAGCACAATTATTTTTTCAAATCAGCATATGGTAGATCTACTCATTTTTTTATTTAATGCAACTTTCATCCCTTCACTGTTTTGAAATATTCAGTCCTAACTGGCAGTCTGACAAACTGCAAGCTCAGGGTCTGTTTTCTTGCAAGCACTTTTTAATGTTGCTGGGAAACTGGGCTTTTGGTCCTTCACCCTTTTCCAATTTCGCTCACTCATTTAATTCCTGAAACACAACATTGCTTGGACTCAGGAGCACTGTAGGACATTTGGATTCATGTGTTTTTGACAACACAACATGCTAAAAACATACAATGTAGCAATGCTCTATCAAGCTATGGTATTTAAATCTTCACCCGACTCATTTCAAATCAATCTTCAAAATAAGAGTTACAGAAGGAGTATAAAAGGTTCATTTACGTTTAGCATTGTACTGTAGAGAAGAGTGGTACTTTTCATAGGGATGGGCAATTCTATTCTTGCATGGCCAAAATATGCTAAATATTTTGAAAAATATAAAATTTTAGCTGAACAAAAAGCATAAAAGATCCTGCAAATGATTGAGAATGACACTTCATACCTGACCCACAGAGATTCCACATCAATGTTATAATCACGTGCACACTGTATAGCTTTAAGCCACTTTGGCACAAACATAAAGATGTAGGACATATAGTATTAATTCAGGAGACCTACTAAATAGTTTTCTCTCAAAAAAAACAGAATGTGTGCTTCTTCAGATGGACTTTGCAGTCTGTCAATCCCTATTGGCGTTGATCATCTTTTTAAGATGGACAGGAAGAAAAAAAATACATTCTCTTCAGTAATTAGGACTGCAATGAAATTTCACACCCCTATGTCACAATTCCTGACTGCACTGCTGTGAAGGATTTCTACATAATAGGCCCACATAATTATACCAATTGTCCTCTACAGACCTCTGTTCCTCACAAAGAATTTCAGAAAATGACCTTGTGACAGAGCTCAGGGAAGAGGTTGTCAATCTGAAGGGGTTATCAATCTGTTGATAATTTTAAGATTTGTGGGAATATTACAATGTGTAATCAGCCTTTATTAAACAATATCATGTATGCAAAGGTTATTATGAGATGTTTAATAAAGGGACATGAAGAATTACGTTCTACAAAATACCATTTCTTACCCAAGGTTTAATCTCGAATAAATCATAAATGATTGCTTTGAAATCTACATTTAGAGGGAAGCACTGAATACCCCCTAAATTAATTTTTATCTGGTTGACAGAAAGCATCTCTTTGTAATTTAAATCTAAATAGGATGTTACACAATATTCTTTAAAGGAAATAATTAAGATGGTATAAAAATAAATAATCTTTAATCATTATATGATGAGTAAATCAAAGTATATTCTTTTTCATGAATATAACTACTATATGTTTTTTTCAGAAAACTTTGTCACATTCATTTATCTACAAAATAGTTGGTTTATTGCCCATGCTTTTTGTGATTTCTTAATCACTTATGCATTATTTATGCATTATGCCTACTTTCCAGGTAAACATTTAATGAGTCAAAGAGAGGGTAGTTTAGTTAAATAGAAATTAATACACCACATTTTTTACATAAAGAGGGATGATTCTATCTGTGCAATGCTTTCACATTGAGGAACTTATACTACATATCCTGCAGCCAGATGAAGGATTGGTATCCAGAATTTGACCCAACTCTTGATCCCAAATCTGAAAGCCATCTGAAAAATCTGTTAGAAAAGTATATGTGATGCAGTTTATCACTGTGCATTATGTTGTATTATTGTAAAATTACCCAAAATCTGTAAAAATTTCTTTGTCTTATATCTATTATTATACTTCCGAATGCAATGTGAATCTTTTCATTGCTGGAGAAAATTACACACTAAAAATAAGAACCATAAACTTCTCATGTTATGGAAAACTCAGTACACAACACTCTTATGGTATCAATGGGAACATAAATACTATTGTAGACAATACAATAATGTACATTGTATAGTATACACTATAAATACTGGTAATCAGAATGTGTAAGTCAAATGCAGTAATATAATGTAGAAAATTACATTTTTTATGTAGTTTCTGCTGTAGGAATTACTGACTACTTAACAACAAAATTCACAAGACAGTGAGAAACTAAACATACATTACAGCTTCTTGGCAGCTCTCCTGTCATCTATTTACTGTTTCAGAGCAATAGTTTACTGTGCAGTGCAATATAACAGATTAAATTTGACATGGAATGAAAGTTTTCAGAAGATTAAACCAAGGCATCAAGTTTGAAACTAGTGGCGGAGTCAGTATTAGTGAATTAAGTATATCATTTAATTCCAGCCTCAAACATAGCCTAGTGCTTTCAACGTAATGGGCTGGAATATCTGCATTCTAGCATGAGCTAGAGATAAGAAAGCCAGGTTCCCATGGTATCGTGAAAATTAGTCTATTGCCACAGTACTAGCTGCACACAAATCGGCAGCCATTTCAAACTCTCATTTAACTGTCAGTAAACTATAAGATGGAAAATGACCTTTGGCACTTCTTTCCATTTGAATAATTTCTGTCAGCTGTTTGGAAGACATCAGCAGAGACAGGAGCAGTGTATCGCGGTTTATAACCTTAATACTATTATTAATATTAATGTGAAGGGGAGGGGGGGGGCAATTAGGCTGTCTTTCCATAGACATTGTCAAGAGCGCATTTAAGAATATAATGGTTTTTTATGCGTGCTGTTTTCTGTAAGCATGCTCTCCAAAATAACGCATCCCAATCATTCACAGATAAACAAAAACAATTTGAACAAAATTTATCAATGAAGTTATGCTTCCCAAAAGTATCATAGTCAGCATAATGAGCATATAATTAGCATGCTGAAAATAAATTTGTTGTAGCTTGTCGCACTATGTACCGTATGCAAATCTTGTACAAAGGAAGTGAATTCTGTTTTTAGTCCTTTGGCTGAAAATAAAATATTTGCGTCAATGGAATACAATGTTTAGACCAAGACTATTCCAGCCTTTCAGTTGAATTGCATTCAATATTAATGTATTTGATATGACAAGCACCCAGCTCTCTTGTAAGCAATGTCTCCAAATAGTGGTGTGTCAACTTTTTCCATGTTAAAAAATTCAAGGCAATTTCAAAGGAATGAAATAAACAACCTGCCTCAGAAGTTTGCAGTTCTCTTCTTCTGGAAGTGATAGGGGCTGACATTAACATCACTATCCTGTGGAACTATTCAGGAGGGTGGTGGAGATGTCTTGTATCTCTATAGTTTAACAATGGGAAATATATATATATATATGTATATATAAATACTTTTTTTCAACAAAAAGGCTACTAGCTGCATACAACATTGCTGGCATCAGAATGATTGAATTTCAAAGCAATGCTACCCTTGTTATGTTATAGGTCAGTGGGAAAGATGGATGTATGATTACGTAATGAGCAGGTAAATTTCTGAAGAGGAAGATGAGGAAGGAGTGATAACCCAATTTTGGAGCTAATACGTGTGCCCATACCTAACTCTGTGTGTTCACAAGTGGTTAGAAGGTACAGTTAAAAGTTCATTTTTATGTAGACAAAGAGTTTGTGGTCATTGTAATTATTTCTGTGGGAAAATCTAAAAAGCACCAAAGCTCAGCTGATTCAGCAAAGGTTATTCCCCACTGATGCATGACACTGCAAGCCAGCTATTCCAATCTGTGGAAAATATAGGTCATAAGTCATTTTCCTCAAGAAGCTAAGTGGCTGCTGCCTGTAAGTGTAGTGTCAACATTATATTTATTAATTTATTATTTATTTTTCTTCTTCCTATTATTATTATTATTAGTAGTAGTAGTAATAGTAGTATTCAGAATGCATGTACAGTAATCTAAGAATAAAAATGGTGACTTAAAATATTTAATATAAACCGATTAAGGTAAAGGTAAACATTCAGTATGTATACATATGTAAGAAAAATTGTATTATTCTTGCAATTCTAATTTGATTAACGAAAATGACAACGTAAATATTTCTGTTCTCAGTTTTCTAAGTTCTTGGACTTAATAAATATGAACAAAACAATTTCAGTGTCCCAAAGTTTAGAAAATGGGCAAGTATGTAAATAATGCATTGAAGTTGCATTTAATGCAAAGCAATTTCATTGTAATAGAATATGCATATCTAAAGTAAATGTTGATAAAGGCATGACAATGATTTGGTATCAATCACATTCATGTAATATTTAAAATTGTACTTCTACAAACTTCATCTTATACACTTTTTCATTGTGTATGAGTTAAAATTTCATCATAAGAACTGGGATAGGGTGCGGTGGGTTAGGTTTTTTTTTTTTACTAATAGGAGTTGAGCAAATAAAAGATTTATGTTCAATAACAGCAGCACTCAGTGCTCATAATCATTCATGTCATTTTTTTCCAAAGGATCAAATTCCTGAGTCACTTATATTCGGATGAGGTCAACATTAAAAGGCTATCCATTGCACTGCCAGTCCAAGAATCATCCAGAATGTGGTCTCATTTGACCTTGGAAGATTTATCCCACTTGTCAAATTATGGATGATCTTGGATGAGCCCTCATCAACCCTGAGGGTGGCACAGGCAAAACATGGGAATTGCAGCAGTAGCTACTTAAACAATGCAGAATGCAACAGGATGGGATAAAAGATTTACCTGACTGACCAGGAATTCCCCTGAAGACACACAGCGTCCAGAATCAGCTGTAGCCAGCCATATTATTACCAAAATCAGTGCTTCTAATAATGCTCATTATGTACCTGTCGAGTACATAATAAACACTGTTTATTCAGTCATTTGGGACAGACACGTAAACAGATCATTTTAAATCTCATTACTTGATTTGACTGCAATACACGTATTCTAAATATAATTAAAAAATCACAACTAATTTGGTAAACTATCCTGATCTTTGCATATGGTATATTTGTTACCAAATGAGTCCTAATATAGCCCTGTCCTAATTATGTGCCATGATTTTGCCTAAGAACATTGTGTGTTACTACATATAACTGTTAACTTTGGCAGCAAACTGTTATCAGATTAGTAATGCACCCATTATATCTAAAGTATATATCACAAAATCAAATTTATATGAAACAGTTGTACCTTAAATCCTTTGTGTTTATACTTGGTGAAGGGCACATTCCTGTCTCCTGAACATAGTCATTGGCCAGAGCTAAACAGTCAATGCTTTACATAATTTCTCTTGTCAGAAGAAATTGATCGGCAACCATCTATCAGAGATGCAAAAAGAATGATTGTTACTGATGAAATAAAATGTTTAATTCTGGTCAGTAGTCTGACTTGTTTTGCTTGTGACAAATCATGATGCCAAGAGGGATGCAAGAAAGGATTGTATAGTAGTGGTGAAGGCTGCTGGGAACTCACTTGGGTGATCCTGTAGTCAGACTGAAAACCAGATTGGTAATTGGATAGCCGAGTGAGATTAACATACTTTCTCTATCTGTGTTGTAATTTTAATAATGCACAGTGAATCAGGACCTTAGTTCATCACCTAATCTGGAATACACTCTTTCTACACAGGGTCCCTGTCACCTCCCTGGTGCTCTTAATTTGCTTCACTCAGAGGGGTGAATGCCCCCTATTGGCTCATTAACACTATTGCTAGGAACAACCTGCCAGGAGTTTTCTTATCCAAGTATAATCAACTTCACTACCACCAGTCAGTTGGCACACAAGGGCTATGGGTTGTAAGCCTTCCAGCTGCCATTAAACATTCATGAAATATTAAATATCGCTCCCATTAACAAAACCTTTTCAATCCACAATTAAATTCACCATGAAGAAGGTATACAGATGAAAGAAAATATCTAAATTAAAACAAAATAAACACTGATTATATGAATTATACAGTCTCCAAATAGATGAAACAATCTCTTAACCTTTATGAGCTAACTTTGGGTGCACATAAAAAAAGTACAAGGGATGTACAGTGCCTCAAAATATATTCATATCCTTGACATGAACCTGGATAAAAATAAACAGACCATGAGCAGGTTTGAACAGTCAATAAGCAACATGCAATGAATAGGCAATACAGGTTCTTGCTCAAAGGGGAAAATTACTATATTTTATTTTGCACTAATACAGTTCCTCAGAGAAAAGGATTTCAATTTGCAAGGAACATTTTCCCCCAAAAAAAGATTCAAACCAATTATTCGCACCCCTGTTTTCAGCACTTCACAAGGGTAACAATACTGAGTTGTCTTCTATTGCATTTTATGAGTTTAGTGATTATATCCATCGTCATACACACAACCCTACGAGCCTCTTCAAAACACACTAAACATAAATCACATCAAAAACCTAATTTGGGCTAATTTTAAAGTTATGTTAGTTTGTCTAGCTACTTATTTTTTGACAAAAAAATAAATTTGAATTAATTAATTTTAGGATACGTGCGTACACACAGGGAAGTTTGTGGAATTTCCTCAGTTGTGGGGCTCAATATGTTCCTGTAATTATTTAATGATGCATTTGGCAGACACTAGCCAGCCACCAAGGGGAACAATATTTATTTGTATGTTTAAAGACAGAAAAGACAGGATCTTCTGCCAGCCAATTTTTGTTAGGCCTATAAAATCTTTATTTTTTAAGTTAAACGATCACAACGAAGATAACGTATACAAAACTTTAATGCAGTAGGCCTATTAAATCCTATAAAATGTAGGCGTAGGCTACTAAACCTATAGGCCTAGTTTCGTATTATCACATTTAGCGGAGGGGATGGTCAATGCTCCGGGAAATCCCACTGCTTTAGCCTATGTATCATTTGCAAGTTATTTGATTAGTAAATGGTAAATGGTAAATGGATTAGTAATCACGGTGTCTTGGCGTTGTAGGCCTATTAGACTGGAATATATAGGCTAATGAGGAATATATAAGCCTTGCTTATTCTGCCATTGTAGCCTAACGTGGCGTAATATGATTTGTTTTGATTGCCGTACAATATTATAGTAGGTTATAGTAAATCAGTAATGGACCTCGTGAAGGTCTACTGTCTAATTTCTTTGTAGTTTAATGGTTTTCTCTTGATCTCTAAGTGGCTCTTGTCCTGTGGTATCTTTATTCTGGGGGAATTTACTTATATCTGACGTTAGACTAGGCTACTTTTTTGTAACATTGATTTATTCCATTAAAGAGGAATATCGTTCTGGTGTTTATCTAACGTTGCAGGTATCACAGATTCGTGCAGGATCGAGTGCGTCCGAGCAAATCCGAAAACCTGCGTGGGCAACCCGTCTGTGTGTGTGTGTGTGTGTGTGTGTGTGTGAGAGAGAGAGTGCGTGAGTGAGTGAGAGAGAGAGAGAGAGACCAAAGAGCTTCGGCGTGACGCTGCGCGAGGGACAGCGGGCGAGCAAGTGAGTGGGAGAAACTCAGACACGCCGGTTCTAGGGGAAAATAAATATCATCAAAACAGAAACAGCTATCCATCCCGGGATTATACTTCAGATTCTTCGTGGTATACATTACGGACGGCTTTCAATTTATTTGGAATCGAAGGCGGTTCACTGATTTAAAAGAGGATTTATAGTTTCGTTTGTAAACTACCGGGAGAACGAAGTGGTTGCTGAATTGCTAAGAGAGAAATGCAAACGGCAGAGGAACGGAGAGACCGTGAGTTTTCTTTTAATCAGATTTCTTAAACCTTGGATATTTTGCATGAAATTGCACAAAGGCGGAGACTAGGGCTAAATCAGCGTCAGTATGTTGATTATATGCTAAAGATGTTTAAGAGATTCAAAATTGGGTAACTTATAGCTACGTGACTGAAGATCCAACGTGTTGTATTATGTGGCATATATTTCTAACCACCGATCAATTTTCTGTTCTAGACTAAGAAGTATTGTTTTCTTGCTGGCTTGATTTGTTTGGTGTGTACTTAACTGTGGATGCAACACAGTTTTTTCCCCACAGAAACAAAAGCTAGCAGAACTAACGTTAACGTTAGCTATCAATAGCAATGCCACTAGCACTAGCGCACAAACTCAAACAGCGCTCGCCTGTTGAACCTGTTTCGTCGTTGAGCAGGTTGTTTGAAATTAGAAAAATAAATACGCTGCACAAAAAACATTAACAACTGATTTCTTTGTTTTTCCTGGATTTGATACACTCGTGACGTGCATTGTCAAAGAACTAGCTATGCAGCTAAGTAATTTGTTTTGCAACATGCCGACGTTATTTAAAACGTGTTGTCCGCTAGCATCCGTTACATATCCAAAGTGCAGTAGTAGCCTAGCTGTAATCAACGAACTATAAGACTAACTCAGTTAACTTATTGAGTGATTTTGCGTTTATGTCATGATCTATTTGATTTTACCTTAGCATATGATTAGCTATTGCTTGCTGCCAATTTGTGCTGTGTGATAAACAGAAGTTACTGAGAATATGTCGTTGTCCAAGTGAAATAACGTTGTGTGTCACTGCATAGTCAAATAACAATGTCATTAGATGTAATGACATTATTAAGGCGTTTAACTAGCCGAAGGGTGTTAACGTTACGTGTAGGGTAGACGCAAGTTAGATGGTCATTGAAGAAGACTTCACGGTTTAGCTTGAGCCATCATCAGTTGCACAGATGCTTGCTACGTAGCAGATGTTTCCTAAAGGGTAGGTAACATTGTGTAACGTCAACTGGTTAATAAGCTGACGTGCCGAATGTATACATTTGAAAGTTAATTATTTTCGCAAGCTTATATAGACATTTTTTAATGCATGGCATTCAAAGCCGTTTTCTATTGAATTCGTAACGTTACATAATTTTGCCAAAGCCTGCAGGCAATGAGTATTTTGCTAGGCTAATCTAAAGCAACTATTGTGGTTAGTTGTAACTAATTTATACCAGTTGACGTTGATTGTCCGTGTTAGCTAGCTATCCTTGCCGTGCCAAGTCTGGACGCGAATAATAAACGACGACTAGTAAACGATTAACTTTGTTCAAATTGTTTGCTTTTTAAATACAGAAAGGCGTGGAACATATTTGGAATGAATACGAAGTCAGCATTCAATTCCATATTTTCACATGGCTAACCGTGCAATGTTAGAATAAAACTTGAAATGTTATAGAGCACGCATTTCCTGATAAGCACACCGCCAGCTTTCGAAAACATTGCAGTTGCGTTGGTTCATAGGTTTAAATGAACAGTTTTTCTGAATATTGTGTTTCTTCAGTATATTCCATAAATCACAACATGTAATACTAATGGACATGATTAAGCAACCTAATCATGTTTTCGTGTAGCTAACCCATTGATACTGCATGCATATTAGTATTGCTGGGTCTGTATCACTGGCTGGATATTTTACCCGTAGTCTATTTAAGTATTTTCAGACGGCTAGCTAAATCATTTTGCTTTTTTAGAAAAATGGGTTGACAATCCAAGTCTTACCTTTTGGTATTAAACAGGAAGCTCTCGGATATAACGTTAGTGTGTTAAATAAATCACTTTTCAATTTTTGTCACATTAATCAGTGGACGTGCCAGCCAGCAGTTTAAAATCGGCCTGCCGAGATTACGCAGTTTGTTCTGGGGTCTGGGTGTGAAGTAGGCTATCAAGGTTCTATGAACATATGATCGATTTCAAGTTTTATTTCCAAATACTTACCTAAAATACTGAATAATATAATAATTATTCAAACGAAGACGACAAATGAGAGATTTGTCCAAAGAGATGAGCTCCGAAGAAACTGATTGTAAACTAAGCGGTAAGCTATTTAGTGGAGATCATGCACGCCATACGTTTAAGTAGAATGATTGATTTAATTACTTTTTTAGTTTGTACTGTCATAGTGGATGCTACAGACGCAATGCTGGAGACTTCACTGAGAACAAACCCGACCAGGGTTAGTGTCGTTTCCCGATATACAGTTTCACACGGGGAATGCTTAGGAACAAATACAAGCAATTGTATCAGACAGCATGAACAACGGAAGCCGTTTAGCCCCTTTGTCCTAGGTTTTTTTTTGTGCAAAGTATAACATCACATTCTTTCTTTCTTGGTAAAATGGAAGTGACTGAATCGGGACTGTAACCGTGCGATTTGCCTGCCCACCCCGCGAGTAGGAACCGTTAAAATGTCTTGTCGAATTTTCTTTCCTTTTCTTTTCTGGGAGGTTTAATATAACCTCTTTGGAGTTTGTTGTCAATTTTAGTATCGAATTATACGTTTGTGACCAAAATTTTAAGAGCGTTTCCTCTGGCGTGGCTCACCCCATCAAGCTATTTTAAGCGACTCGCTTCTGGAGTGCAGGGGCGTTCACTGGCATTGGGTATAGTGCTTCGATCACTTGCGTCGACAGAAATAAAGAAAGACATTTTGTACATTAATATGACGAATATCAAACAATTTAACCTTAAAAGTGATAATCGTGGTAATGCAAGTGTAGTTCATTACGCTGGCCCTGATTCGTAGACCAGGGTTATAGCATATTTTTACTCTACATTTAACTAGCTGGCTTGGTCCAAAGTTGCAGTTCAATTTTATAATCACTGCGTTTCCGCAAATCTACTTTATTCTTAGATTTCAGTGTTGTGATTTTACCATCTGATTCATTGGGTAGAGAGCTTAAACTGCCACACAGTGCTTTCATCCAACATGTCTGTTCCTTCTGTCCCCCTTTCAAGCAATATGATATCAAGCTGTTTTTGTGTCTTTAGACCATGTGTCACATACAGAATATGAATATTTTTCATAATCTGCTGTTTGATGTGAATTTGTGGATCCTTCAAACGTGTTTGTGAACATATTCTGTGCAATGTTTTTCAGGGACATTTCAGAGACTTCACTGTTAGCAGAGTATTAACTGAAGCGATTTTCAAGGTTTCTGCCTTGGGTGGGTGTGCCTGTGGGAGTTCGCGTTTGGCGCTGTGCGCGTGTGTGTCTGTCTGTGCGTGTGCATGTGTGCACGTGTCCTCGTAGGCCAGAGACGGCTGTAGCCAGTGCATCTGTCTCTGCTTCTGCCCTTCGTAATATATTCCCGGTCCTCTTGGCGGCAGAGCCCTCTGTGGTAAACAAAAGATAAACATTGCTGCCACTAATTAGCACTGTTGCCGCACTCTGGTCCTCCCGTTACCACTGTTTCTGCTGAAGAGCCACTCGGCACTGGCCCCGCTCAGCTGCTCTGATGATGCTTGCTCATGCTTTCCGTGTTGATAAATTATGTGCAATTTCAGGCGTGAGTGGGAGTATAAACATATTTTAGAGGAGGGCTGGCTTATTTTGTGATTATTTATTGGTACACAGTGTTTTTTTTTTCTCCTTTTTTTTTAGTAACAGCCAGGGTATTATGATGGAACAGGTTGCTGCAGCATGACTGTCAGGTGGAAAAAAAATTGTAGAGTAGCAGCCTGCAGCCAGGAGAAGTAATTTGACTGCATATTGAAACCAGGTTTCTTAATGGGGAGGCTGCTGATGGAAATATGAAGTATTTACGCTGATGTTTCACAGGGTGTGGTCGTATAACTGAAAGTGGAAACAGAAGTCCAGCTTAGAAAGGTTCACTTTATAAGCTCTTTTAATGTGTGTCCTTTACAACTCCCTTGGCAAGACTGTTAAAGTGCACCGAAGTGTGCATTTAATTTTGCCGACATCATAATATCACTGCCCAACTATAATAATAAGTCATTATTGTAATGATGGTTCATTTGATGGAGGTCTTGAACAGGCTGTCCTTACAGAGAAAAGGAAGCTGGACTGAACCTTGATGGTAACTAAGGGTAATATAAAAAAAAATGTATATATGTTTTATGGCTTTTTCAGCTTTATTGGACAGGAAAGTGTAGAGAGACGGGATGAATGGGGAGTGAGAGAGAGGGAGAGACATGCAACAAAGGTCAGGTGGACGGATTTGACTCGCTGATGTCGCAGCTCGGTGTTAGCTCACATGGATAGTGGACAGTGCTCTACAGGCTACGCTACGAGACACCTAAGTAAGAGTAATATTGACTGTAATGCCCCCATCCCCCCATTTCAGAGCACCATAATGTTTGAGACATATTAATGTTATGTAAATTAAAGTAGTAATGTCTAGTACTTTTTCACATATCCTTTGCGAGCAATGACAGATTTAAGTCTGTGATCTATAGACATACCCAGGTGCTGCCACACTCATGCTCGACAGACAAAAATGTTTCTACTGCCTCTGATACTAGGTCAGGTACTGGAAAACTTAATGCCTCAAACAGAAAAGGTAATTGAAAGATGGAAGCACTAAGCAACAAGTCAGGAGTAGGTAAATGCCTGGTGCTACAAGGTGCTCTTGAAGAGTAAGCTGCCTAAACATGAAAACTTGAGTGAATTCACTTCCAATAAAAGTTTTTCACTTATTTCTGCTCTGCGCTAGAGTGCCTACAGTTTTCTAATGTTCAAAAAGGTAATTGAGCCTGAACGTTGACCATGACTCAAGTGTAATGAGGAAAGCCTAAGTCTACTGGTAGAATGACTGGGCTATGCAGATACTAGCTAGCATTTTAAAGTAGGAAAAGCCTGGTAGTTATGATAGCATTGTTGGGAAAAATAACTTTGCCTTAGTCACCCAAATTGTTGCCAATGGAGTGTGAGCTACTCTGGCTATTTGGCTAGATAACCAATTTGGGGGGCCATCTTTTTATATGCACTTTATTGTCAAGCCCTTGCTTGGTGGTGTGCTGATTTGTTTTATGAATAGTAAATGGACTGAATTTATATAGCGCCTTTATCCAAAGCGCTTTACAATTGATTCTTCTCATTCACCCATTCACACACACACTCACACACCAACGGTGAAAGGCTGCCACGCAAGGTACCAGTCAGCTCGTTGGGAGAAATTAGGGGTTAGGTGTCTTTCTCAGGGACACTTCGACACGCACAGGGTGGGGGATCGAATCAGCAACTAAGTCGCCCCTATGAGGCTTATGAGAAGTTGTGGAGCCTGTCTCAACTTGGACATAAATCTGTAAGTAGCCATCCTCTCATATATCAGATGAAAAACTGTAGCTCAGACTGTCTCTGGTGAAATGAGTGTATTGTGGCCCAAGCCCTATGAATTCCAAAACGCCTCCTCTGGCTCTTTAAGGAAACTTTGGCTGGAACACCTTTTCCATTACCGCATGAAAAAACTGTGCGTAATTTGGTTGTCACTGGGAGATTCTGTGCATTTTATCTGTCCGGGTGAGTGTTAAGCCAATTTGATAATTTATGGAATGCAGTGTTCCTAAGAGAAGGAGCTTATTGAAATGGTGTGTATAATAAAAGGCAGAGAAGCATGCAGAACAAATTATTTTGGGGTTTGGGTGAGAGGGGTTAGGAATTAAAGGTTATGACGGCACCTTGTCCTGGCTTGACCTCCTCCTTTGTTGTCAGATTGCTAGAGGGAGATGACATGCAAAATTGCTGACAAAGCCTGAAGAGGAGAGATCTGGCTATGTACCTGGCCAGCTAACAATAACATGTAACACCATATAAATCAGTGGTTTGAGAAGAAGGGAATTAAATCAGTCCATTGTCACTTTGCTGCTCCAGTAACTGACATTCAGCTGCCAAAAATGCTGTTAAAGCAGTTTTTCCATTGTGGGATCCCTCCAGAAGAATTCATTGCTGTTAAAACCCATTGTGTACTTCAAAACCAAAATGAAGTCTTGTTAGGCTAAATCTCAGCCGAATAAACCTTGCTGTAAAAAGTACTGTGTTTACCTTTTCAGTATTTATATTGTCCTTGAACATCTAATAGTCTAATAAGGAAAACATTTGCAAGCTGTAGTGCTTATAGCTTAGGCAAATGCTGTGATCTAACATTCAATTGAATAAACATAAGGTAAAAATTGTAAGGTAAAATGTCTGTCCAACAAAATGGCTCTGTGAAGTTGTTCATGACTTTGTTGAAGGTTTGTGGAAATTTTCGGGGATAGTATAGCGTTTATGGAAAGTCATGTCACTCTCATGCCACTGAACTCTGAGTTCCACATCTTCTGTCTAGGTACACATTCAACATATAAATCAAAATAGGGTTAAAGCACTGTAAATATTTATTAATTTAACCTACACCCGTTTAGACAACAAGAGGCGGAATTTCATTAGAAATGGAGGTATTTGCGTGGTGCTCTGAAAAACAATGGCCACATGCTATGTAGCCAATGTTCTGCCACTCAAACATTCATAATATGATGTAGCATTAGTTTAGCTGAGCAAAAGTACAAGGCTAATTAGTAGGGATGGGTGTTTGGAGGATTCGTGCTGGAGTAGCCTACCTGAGGAGAATTTTGATAGAGTATTCAAGTGCTCTTTCGCTCATTATCTTGTGATTATCGCTATTTTTGGCAGTCCCGTTTTCACCACTTTAACAATTTCCTCAGTTTTTACTGCTTTGGCAGTTTTTGATGGGAACTGTCAGCCTCAGCTTAGCCTGCAGTGTGATTTATAGCCTATAGGCTTGGCCTATAGCATGTTGCCCATGTTGCCAAATGCTGGGAGAAACCAGGTGCGACAAAGTAGATTCTAGAATGTGCTGGGATCAAGATTCCAGTCCTTGTCAGTTGTTGTAATGAAATGTTTGACAGCCCCTGTCAACAGGGTTGTTGCTGTGCTCTCCTTCTCCCGTTATGGTAACGTGTCAGTGACAGTCTGCTTCATCAAAGACTCATATCTGACAATGAACACCATGTTGTACCAAAACAAAACTTTAAAGAAATGAAAACGGACTACGGCAGTCCTCGTCTTTCGATTGAATCAAGGTTTGACTTTGTCACGCGGTGGCAACTTTATTTAAAATGCAGATAGTAACAATGTGCAAATCAGTTAGAAATTAGACTTAAAGATGTTGCTTGGTGGCTCACCCTGTTAAGCGCATGGATAGGCCCACGGTCTGAGATCTAACTGCGTTTGTGCCAGTGCCGACTGTGCCTGGCAGCCTTGCAGGTACACACATAATTGGGTGCGGCATCGCCTAGAGTTAGACGGGGTTCATTCAGCTGGCATCTGCGTCTTGTCGCCCTCTAATGACCCCCACTGGTCGATTGGGTGCCCATGGTCCACTACCCTGTTACTCAAATCACGGTCCTTGGGAGCCAAGAACTGATTTACCACCCTCCTTTTACCTGGAAGTCCGGTATGAAGACAGTCGGTCAGTGAAGACAGGATTTGAGGGACAGATTTGACTGTTCGTAGTCTACAACAGGACTACAACTCCATTCCGGGAGATCTACTGCCTTGTAGGTAGTGGCCTAATAATTTAGGTTGATATTAAATCCTGTTTCTACTAAATAGCAGCTAAACAAGATCTCTAGCTGCTGAATGAGGTGCTTTGTTCAGGTTGGAGTGAAAACCTACAGGACTGTAGATCTCCAGGAACAGGGTTGGGCAGCCCTGGTCTACTTCAAGTGTCTTCCTCATGCACGCATACTCCGCATGCTTTGGAGGAGTACGTATGTTTGTTACTCATACATTGGAGCAGAGATTGCTACATGACTGCAGCAGTATGACTGGGCATTTCACATTGTGGAGGAAATAGAAGGAAAAGCATTAAAAATTGGATAAGTAAAACTCAAAGCAGTGCTGCATTAATTAATTCATTTAAAAAATGGAAACAGCTTGTTTTCATATTGCAGCCGCCAGCCATGAACACATACACAGCAGGGGTGGAGAAGACCCTATCATACATGTCTGGAGAGCAAGTCACGGGTGCCTGGATAGCCAAGAGGGGTCACTCAGTATTCCATACAAGACAGTGGTCTTCACTCATGCAACCCAATCAGCGTTTTTACCAAGTCAGCTACTCTGCAGCCCTGTACATTTTCTTTTTAAGACACTCCTCAGAAATGAAAGCCCAGGCAAACGGCTGGAGCTTGTGATGTCATTTTCATCACATAGGGTACAGATTGGCCACATCTACACATGTTTAGCCTATATACTGGTATATCAGCAGATGTGGGCTACCAAAAATTGGGCTGAGCTAAAAATAAATAAATAAATAAATAAATTTTAAAAAACAATATTGCCTTCTGGTAGCCAGGAGGACTACTACATGGGTTTAATATTTGCATACCCCCTCTACATTGTATTCTACTCTGTGTGTTCATGGGCAATCTGTTTGAGGTATTAAAATGTCTATAATTGTTCTGTGTCATTACAACAATACTGAAAAAGTTGAATTTGAAGTTGGAATGTTTTTTGTTTGATTGAATTGGTTGCAGAGAAACAAAAGCAGGCAGGTGAATACCACCTGTACTCCCAAGAAAGGACCGGAACAGACACACTGTCGCTGTGCTGCCGTTGTAATGACCATCAGCTGATTGACCGCTCTACAGAACAGTCGAGGTGTTTGCTCATTTCAGCAGAAGAATAAAAATGGTGTATCAGGGATTTTGGATTGCACTCACTATTGTTGTCTGTTGTTCAGCCAGAGTCTAGCAGGCCTTGTGTTATCTCCCTGACCAAATCTTTCATCCACTGGTACTAATGGTACAGTGAAGATTATGGAAATGTCAGGGTCTGTGGGTTATACCTTTGTGCACAAATTAGTATTCTTACCACGGTTGACACTGACTTCACAAAAACAAAAAAAGAAGATGAGATACAATATTCAGTGCTTTTATTAGACATAATCTTAGCACTTTAAAAATTCAGGTTTTCAGGAACAATACTTATTAGCCTCTCATTAAAATAAAAGCCTACCTTGTTGCTTGTGTTAAAGTGCCTGATTATATTCATGCATTTCAAAGCTTCTTCAAAACTGTCTGCTTAAAAATTAATTGGCTAAACTATAAAAATAAAAAAAAACACATTTTCAGAAATGGGATATTTTGTGCAACCCTTTCTGTCCATTAATGTCATTTTGACATGTACTGGAACTGAACTTTGGAGGTCACGAATGTACCTGACTGTCGGTTCAAAATGTACATTTAGGCGTATTGATTGAAAATACCTCATGAGCTTCAAAGACACGTGAATCCCTTTGTAGAGATATTTCAACTTTATTTTTATTGGCTTTGTCCTGGAGGTTACTAGTATACGCCATAAAATGCTTTTAACCACCTACACTAGATGCTCTGATCAATGGTCCTGGTACTGGTTGAAATGACAGTTCTGTCCAGACTGCATTTCAGTGATAAGCATTGTCTAGACTTTCTGAAATCTGAACAGAATTGCAGCTTTATTTGTTTGCAGTTTTGACATCATCTCTAAATTGTATAAGGATGAGATGTATCTATGACTGAATCCCAGACAAAAGGAGCTTCTTCTGTGAGTGGCTGACTTGAACATTAAAGTCATTAAATCATACCAATCTACATTTTTATGACCACTGGCATCAGACTGCGCCCAGGCAGACTAGGTTGTTATGATTAAGTGGATTTAAAAACAAACAAGCCAATGGAGCTAGTTCCATGATAATAAACTCCAAAACAAAAATTACAGGAAATCAATTTTAATATGTGGCTAGCTTGAGATGTTCATGTCTCTGTCTAAACTTGGGTGATTAGAATTTTCTGGCTGATAAACTGAGAATGGAAAACCCACTTTATGCCTAAATTGATTTATTAAATGATTAAAAATATTTCAAGATAAGAACTCCAATAAGAAGGGGATGCACAACTAATGAATAGGTTTGGAGTTATATCCTCTTCTCAGTCAATATATGTGACTAAGCATATCCTGACTGACCGTATCACCTCACAGTTCCATTAAAAAGTATTTGTCCCCTTTCTGATTGCAGATTTGTCAGACTGAAGATTTGTCCTAATTGCAAAGATGCTGGGCCCTGGGCCATCAGGCTGTGCTTATTGTCTAACCGCAGCCTTAGCAATACTGCTTCAGGAGTTCAAATAATGGCTCTATAGAGGGCATACGGAAAATGCTGGGGGACTGATTTTGATTATGCATGGAAGCTTAATGGTGAAGAGTGAAATACAATAATAAATGCAACTGTCAGTAGAACACCATGAACACATGATTGAAAATTTAAAAGGCATCGGAAAACTATTTTGATTTTAGATTGAAATGAACAAAAAAAAGGACAGTGTCCATACAGTACAGTATGTTTTCAGAGAACTTTTTTTTTGTAAAAGACATTTTTGTGATCACTGATGTGTGTAACATTCAATTCTTCTGAAGAAATTTAAGTTAAAATGACAGTTTGTGTTGCAAAATTGCAATTATAAAATGTAGTTGTGCTGGACGAAAACGTCTGGTAGGAGGAGAAACCGACCTCGTCAAAATTTGGCTGAGCTGTAAGCAGTAAGCCGGTGTTCTGCAGGGGACAGGAGGAGCTGCGGCAGCCAAACTCCGCCCACGGTGGTGACAGATGGACAGAAGGGGAGGCCTCACAGTGTGTGTGGAGCCCGAAACGTGCTCTGTAAACTATTCCCCTGTGTCTTGCTCGCATAGTTTCCTTTCTTTTTCTTGATTTGGACAGTAACGTAGCATGAGGTCACTTTTTGTCTGAATGGAGCCTTGTTGTCCAGTAAGCCTGTTTAGATTTAAAAAAAAAAAAAAAAAAAAGAATTTGACCACAGTTTTTACGATTTGCCCACGCTACACTGTGGAATATTATGGGATATTATGTGTCGCTACACGCTCTGAGGAAACTGGGCTCACAACGCTCAAACTCAGCATCACTGGCATGCTGTGAGCACTGGGTGGCTTGTTCCATTGCCCTGCGACTGTTTAAACACAATCTGTCCTTTTACGGAGTAGCCAGAATGCTGTTGTCTCATTAATTCTGAACACAAACCAGAAACAGCGGACTCTCACAAACCACGCACAGTCAAGCATTAATCCACTCATAATCTGTACGAAATGTGCTGTATCCAGTACAGGTATCACTGCATTACAATTTATTACAAGGCTACAAGTATGTGATTCAGCGCTTTGACACAAAAATGAGGCGTTTAAGGACAACAAAGAATGTAGCCATTATTTTTTGGCTAAATGATGATCCACACTGATTGATGGGATTGAGCGTGACTTCAGAAATAGGAAGCGGCTTGACAGTCAATTTTGGCACTTCACGTATGAAATGGCTGCAACCTAATTGCATAAGCAGTTCTTCAGTGCCTAATTAATTCTGAGAAATGGAGATGCCAGTGGTATAATTACTATTTACTTAAAGATTTAGAAAAGGGAATACACAACTTGGAATTTAAACTGTGTTATGGCATGAGCCAATAAACCTTAATTAAGTAAGTAATTTACTATTATTTTTAAGAATTCGGAAAGCAAATGTAAGGTTTTAATGGCTTCTGCCGTCACTTGCAATTTAAAGTTCTGTAACTGTGATTGCACATATACTTGCACCTGTGTTACTGTTGTGCTGCTTTGAGGCTGACTATCTGTGCTGGGTTCTTCTTGGGTTCTTCTCTGGGTTGCTATGATGCCAGCTAATGTTGCCAGGTTGTCCCTGCTTACCATGAGTCTGAGCTGGTGCTCCAGACTTTAATTAAATTTGAAATGGGATATTAGACATAAAATGTTAGTGGTGTGCCCAATAAGGTATTTTTAGACTGATCCTCATGTCCAACATTATCATTGGCATCTGACAATATTTTGAAGGGATTTATTCCAAAAAGAAAGGTTCACTGGTAGGCCTCCATGTAATTTATAATACCTTATCAACTACAAGCAATCTGGGAATTTTTTACATGCATTATATGCAAGTTATTTACATGTTCTTTACATGAGAACCATCTGTGATCAAATCAGGTGCGGTATAATGTAGCTACTGTGCTCAGTGCATGACTGAGTAACAGAACTATATGTTCTGTTACTCTTTGTTCAGTTATTCAGTTTCAAACAGATGTAGTTTATTCTTGGTGCTTTAGTAATGGTCCAGAACACAATAATCCCACATATCTGACCCCTGCATATCCAGTGTGCAGAATTATCTAATGCTGTTTGGAGGTCCGTGCGTTCTCTCTGCTACAGAACAACTGGCTAAATGGCAGTGCCTGCACAATAATGATGAAGTGCACTTCATCCTAAGTAAACAGTAAGAATAATGAACTTAATTTTTAAAGTTCTTTTCATACATAGATTACCTAGACCCCCTTTATCTCCCATCTACTGCTGATTTACGCTTCAGACTGAACCGCATTTCCCAGACTCCTCTGGATTAGTCAGGTTGTGCTTTACCTTGAGAGAGAATTGGCGATCACAACATTGCTTGATGAAAAGAGTTTCTGATTGCAATTAGAACACAACAAAACAAATGATCCAATGAACTGAGCTTCGCCGTCCTGTGTCCTGCTAATGGGAGGCCATCCGCCATTTCCACAGCAACCAATCTCCCATTGTACAATGGCCCTGCTGAGCTCGCTGTAATGAATGTGTGCGTAGACCAGAGCACCTTGAACTGACCCCCCCCCCCCCCCCCCCCCCAAGTCCGCTGCGAGGTGGTGAGTCCGGCTGGCTGTAAAACCCTGCGATAGATTCTGGGAGACGAGGAGGGGAGGGGGCGCGTTCTCGCTGAAACCTGGCGTTATTAAAGGAGCGAGCCCCCTCTGCGGAGGCTCATCTATAATGAATATGGGAGTGGGGGGGCCAGAGATAAAAACGCGCCTCTGTGGGCCCGCTGTGCCCTCGGCCCGGCGATCCAGGTGTGGCGAGCCGGCGGCACCGCTGTCACGGGGAAGCTCGGGCTGGTCCCCCTCTGACGAAAGGCCCCGTGATTCATGGTTCCGGCTCGTGGCGTCGCCAGGGCTTGGGGGAGTAGCGAGCATTATCAGTGGTAAATGAGTCTGAAAATGCGTCGAGCCAAGTTGGCGTGCGGGCATTGATATATTGCTTGCGACGCCGCGAACAGTTAGCCGTGTTTCCTGCAGGGGTATAAGCATTTTCATGGCCACAGTTCAAGTTTATTTCACCGATAAATTTTAAAAGGCATGGAAGAAAACAGCAACTGAATTTATGACATCGTAGATCTTGTTCCGAATTGCCAACAGGAAGCATTGTTTTAATGCTTCATGGACAAGGATGAGCAATTTTTGTTCTTTTATCTCTTTTTGTCAAGAAGTGTATTATGGATCTTCTCCTTGAGCTAAAAAAGTACAAGCAGCGTTGCACAATGGGGGAAGACTGCAGACTTCAATCTTCATGTGACTAGCTGTCCTTCGAGGGTTGTGCAGCTTCTCCTGTTTCAGCATAAGCAATAAAAAATGTTTTATATTTTATAAATATTCACGTTCTTGATCATATGACATGTATATTTGTTCGAATGGCATAATTGGGGGAAAAAGTACCCACGCAATAGTGTCGTTAAAAGGGCACATGTACATACTTTGTGGTGGCCTTTGTTTTCATCCATTTTGTCTTCCGTTTGAATCAAGAGCTTTTAATCGATTTGCGCAATTGATTAAACTTGGTGCGGTGTATCAGAGAAGCGATTGTACAATGTAAAACTTCAAGAATGCCAACGTGGCGTGTTACTTTCTGAATTGAATCATTTGGTCGGTGCTCGGTCTTCCTCTACTATCCTGCTATTTCCTCAGTCCTTGTTATGGTGCCTGCAACTGCAATCCATTTCTCAGATCAATAGTCCACCACACTGTATGCTTTATAAGATTAGACCGTTTTTAAAGCTGCCCTTAGAGGGGCAATACCTCGCTATCTGGAGATTTGACTCTTTGTCTAAATGTTTAGTCTAAGGGGCTTCAGTTTCAGCCCCTGGTGTGTTGCCCTGTATGTATTGCCATGTCTTATCCACACCCTGCTTTGAAGCCTCATTTTCAGTTGACCATGTTTGCACCAGCCACATTCATTTATGTGCTTTATGTGTATTATAGGGATTGACGCTAACCCCTTGTAGCTCGTCTTAGCAAACCCAAGTGACGTGTTAAAACATTGTGATAAAAATGAGTGCTATATGGATTCCAGATAATTAGGCTGCCAGGGTTAGCTGAAATAAAATTGGCACATCGCCAGCCCTTGCTGGTTTTCTATCTTGTTGGATATTTAGCTATTTAGTTTGCAACATCTAGTATTTAAAATAACCAACAGTTCAGAATGAGAACATTTGAATATGTGCAGTAATCAATTGTTTTACCAGCTTACGTCGTAAAACTGCCACTATCAGTTCTGTAGGTGAGCTTGAAGTATAATCATGTTTTAAAAAAAGATAAATATTTATGAATTCAGATTATCGTTAATGATAAATGACTTGAAACGTCAGGCAAATAAATGTGCAATCACCATAACATTGGACCTTTTTCCATTTCAGTCGTTTATGTCGTAATCTTTCGTGAAGCTGTAAACTCTTAGAAAACCGAAGGCTATGTTGTTACAATTAAGTACTGTAATTTCTATGTGCTGTACTCAAACGTGTTTGTTTCTCGGGAAATAACAACATGAAGTCCTTGTTAAATAATAGCACTTTCCCTGTTCAAACGACAACTTGTGACCCCACTATTTGCATGGATTTATTCAATTATATCTAAAGGCTGAAATAAAGTTGCTTTGTATGCGGTGCTGCCCTGTAATTTTGTTTGAGTCCTTGAAATCCTTTGACTGTGAAATCATCCATTTTCATGTCACATGTGGTACCATTTGAAAATGAATTTACAAATTATTAATTTTAAAGGCTGCTTGGTGGACAGATCTTGAATGTGAATGTGAACATCGATTACCCTGTTTTTTTGCATCCTGTTCCTGCTTTGTAATGCAGCCTACCGTTGCTCCTGATTTACTGTTAACATGTTTTAACCACCCATAACTCACAGAAAGTCAGACTCCTGGTAGAGTTGAGGAAATGTAAACACAGATTGTAAAATACAGCATCAGTCAGTCACCTTGTCATGTGACTGGATCAAAACCTTTTGTGGAATATTTTTATTTTTTATTTAATGCATTACATATTTTAAAAGTACCTACTAAAGTAATGTTACATTTTAAAAATGCCTGTCTCTGTATACGTCCAGCAGGGTTCCCACTCATCCTGGAAAACCTTGAAAACCTGGAAATTTATCGACTAGTTTCCAAGGCATGGGAAACACCTGGAAAATTAGAAGATTTACAAAATGTCCTGGAAATATTTGTGAGGTCCTTGTAGGCTAAGCTATAAGTCAAGCTATTAAACAGTAGCCTATATTTAGAGCTTGCATATATTCCTGTATTTTCTCTCTCCCCCCCCCCCCCCCCCCCGGCTTTGGGCTACCATTGTCCATGTTTCATGTCTGTAAGTCTAAGTCATGGAAATTGTCCTTGAAAAGTCCTGGTAAATGATATCCTAAAATCAGTGGGAACCCCGTCCAGGTAAATGGAAAAAGGCTAGTATACACAGATATGGTGGTAATACAAAAGATGCTTTACCAAAACTGTATAATAAGGCTATATATTGGTAGGTTATATTATCACCGGTATAATTTGTCTTCATAGTGAAGAACTTTGAAAACTTTGGCTTAGCCTGCATGACACTTCTTTTCAGGCCACTAGCTTTAGTGCTGGACTGTGCAAAGCCAGGTTTCCTAAGGTTTCAGTCAGATCTTATGTATTGTCCTATCCTTATCCAGACCATTCCCCAGCTGGACTGTTTCCCTGCATAAGCACAAAGATTGAAATCTCAATTTTGGAATACATCTTCTGTTTAATTTTGATCGATTGTAAACTTTGATAAATAGGATTGGTCAGCAGTATAACAGCTCTTCTTGTCACTGGTATGAGAGCAACAGGAAACTCAAGCCCCGCAGGACAGGGTTTCCCAAGCCAGCTTCTACAGAGGGCGGTCCTGTTCCATTCTCCTGGTCCCGTCAAACATCTCAGATTTTGCTTTCTTTCAAACTAACCGAAACAAAAATGGCTAGCGTGATAAATGTCGTACTGCTGTAACAAGACTGCTACCGAAGCAACTTCAGTGACTCCTTCTGCTGAAAGTGCTGTTCCCATTGCCACCACCCCCGGTAGCTTAGACATAACTGGAATATGTACCAAAGAGGTGATTTAATAGCCAACGGAACAAAGGGTATTAAATTATTTTGTGTACTAAATTGGCATGCATTCTTCATGCTGGGGTAAAAGATTTTGCAGCTCTTTGTAATTGTATCGTCGGTTTTAGCGCAAATTTTTAAGGGAGATGGCGCTGGGCCTTGACAGAAGAGTTTGTCCAATCCCTCAGATGTTCGGCAGAGAGATACAGCAGTCGTGCCAATGACATGCCATTTTGAGGGGAAAAAAAATACAATTCGTATAGGGGTTTTTTGTGTACAGCATCACTACCCGGTTGCTGGGACTGGCCTTTTGATGAGTACAAAAGGCTCCCTCTCTAACGTGTGCCTTTGGGGATGACTCGCATTGTCGGATATTTAACGCCAATGAATCTGCTGCCTGGCGACAATGAATTTGTGCCACCCTCAGGGATTTTTGGGGGACCACGCGTGCCTGACTCAGACGAGGAGCTGCCATGTTGCGCCCGATCGTGCCGAACCGTTCTCGCATCGATCGCGATCAAAAGGACGGGCACGCGGAGACAGAGCTGCGCACGATGCAATTTGTCCTCAAGGGAGTTAATGGGAAAGCAATTATGTGAAGACTGCACAATTTATTTGAGGAAACAAAAGCTAGAAGAGAAATGGAGTGTTTTATGCAAATGGTTCGCATCTAGAACAAAAGACCATATGTAGGCAGGTATTTTTCTAATTTTTTTAGACTGAGTCAATAACGGAGCAGTGTTCTCATTAGGGTTTTGTAAATGGCAGGATTCTCATTATATGACTCCAGCCAGTTTCCTTAAAATGTTTTCTTGAACCAAACGCATAATCAGTGTGAGTTTGTATTCTTAATCGGTGATGTTCACATGTTCTGTCATTGTTCACTGGCCTTTGATTAGCTTCCTATAACTCAGGGCTGATTGTATTGTTTGTGTGCTATTAATGCACACTGTTTACTGTTAGGCTATGTCTTGACAGCAGCAAATGAATGTTTTGGTGCTGAAGGCATGCCTGTGCACATTTAACCTGTGCCTCATTTTGTTATTATTCATATTTTTTTTGCGAAACATTTTTTAGTTAGTCTGTTTATACTTTAGGGCACGAAGACGGCATAAACATTTCATGTTTCATTTGGGATGTATGTGGTTCATCTTTCATCTGTCATGCTTATGCTTTTATTTTATTTAGCAAAATGGTGGCTATACGGAATACATGCTTCATATGCAATGGATATTTTGATTTCCCATAAAGCTTAGCAATAATGGAGTGATGAGCAGCAGAGTCTGAAACTCGCACCCCACCACTCACTTAACGCGGGTAGATTATGTCATTGTCGGGTAAACGAGACCAATTTAGCAGGCACATTACCATGTAAAAATGCTGAAAAAATAGCTGACACATACATGGAAGTTTACGCAGTTAGAGCAATCACCAGCACACCATCAGAATACAAGACTACAACTCCCACAAGTCCCTGCGTTCATTAGGCTACTCTGATTGGACGTGTCTGCGGTCTGCTTTTGAAAAAGATGTGGCAACACATCACTGGGGTAAAATAAAACCTGTTGAAAGTCAAATGATAGGCTAATGTTGAAGAAGAACCAACCCAGGTTAATAAAAGAAAATGTATTAATAAGAAGTGGAAGCTTGATGATATTAATGGTTATTGTCTTGGCTGGTATTTGAGGCTTAAGAGTAAGTAATGTTCTGTGCTGTCTGCTGTCTAGGCCTATATGACCCCAAAGTCAAAACAACACTCCTGAGTGACACACGTTCTTTTTTTTTATATATGTAGCACTATACTGTAGCCCTGTCTTACAGAAAAAAGACAAAATATTTTAATTGGGGCCTGCTGTTGTTTGTTAATTTAATCGCGTTATGAAATCTATTTTGTATTAATGATTTAAGAAACGTTTTACAAAGCATGCTTGTGCGTTTCTGCGATTTTCATTTTCATATTGTGGGGGGAAAAAATGGTGCCTGGTGAATTTTTTCATCCACCGGGCATAGTGGCTGGTTCGACAAAGAGTGAGCTTCAGACCCTGGATGAAGCACGAATCTTGGCCAGCTGAGCCCTGCCTAACCCTGTGTGATGTAACCAGGCAATTGTGTGTCGACCTGTGGAGCTGGCCACCGCAGTTGGCACTGGAAAAGTTGTGATTCAGTCCCTAGCTGTGGGGCCCATTCACACACTAGACCAGTGCTTTAACACATTGAGCCTCCCAGCAGCCCTAATGGGTGTTTTTTTTATATTTTTTGTTGCATGTTTGTCCTTTCTTTGGTGTCCTGTAGTGCTCATTCCTAACAACAGGGTAGAGATTTTGAGTTTGTCTCTGGTTATGCCACATACACACAGACCTAGAATGCCCCTGATTGCACAAAGCACATTTGTCGTTGTGAAGTAGCCTAATTGCTTCACTAATTGCTGTTTGAACACCCTTCACAGAGCCATTCATTGTGTCAAAATGTGTTATGCTTACCTGTTTATCTCTGCCACTACTGGCCATTGTCAACTGTACTGTATATAGCCTACCTGGCAGAGAACTTATGGAAAAGTTGGTTTATAGAAAATTCTCTATAAATAACTGCTTTTAGAGTAACCACTTCTCTTTAAAAGATACATTTAATGTAACTTTTAGAATATTTGGTCAATTCTTTTCAGTACTTTAAAGTGTGTCTGTACCTCTGTGTGCGTGTGCATGTGTGCGTGCGTTTTGTTCCCCACTTTGGATTGGCCGATTGAAGGCCTACTGCATTGCTGCAGCAAACGTCCTATAGTTTAGAAGTGTGTGTCTGCTGTAACCCTCCAGCCAGTAAGCTGCTTAGTTACCAGGCTGAAGAGTTGTGCAACCACCACTGGCACCCTATGAACCAGATGAGTTGCTTTGTGTAAGTGGGGAATACCCTTTTGGAACCCTCCTTCCTTGGACAATGCTGTGGCCAATTATGCATCACCCCATGTTAACTCCCTGAAACATTTGCCAGCCATTTTGTATTCAAACCGCGGATTGTATCTTTGACCTGAAAACGAGAACCATGATTTGGATTTACTGCGCAGAAATCCATTATACAGAACATCAGACAAGATATAGCAAAACAAAATAAAATAAACATAAAAGGTACGTGGTCTGAAGAATTACACACTGTATTTAGGCCTAGGACACCCACGTGTTCCAGCAGTGAATATTTACCTTTATTTGTGAGAAAAAGAAAGGCATTTATAAATACTTTTTATGTAGTAATAATTTGTTTTGTAGCAAACTGATGTTTGACACATCTTTGTTTTTTTTTTGGTTTTTGTAGGCCTTTAAGTACCAGAAAATAGACTGTATTAGATTAGCTAGTTGTTTACACAATGTATGAAATAAATATGGTTGTTGTTAATGCTATTTCAAATTGCCTTCCCACTTTGCTAATTGGATAAAATTAATTGACTACCAATGTAGGGTCTATTTTTTTCAAACCTAAAATGTTTGGTTTCTTTTTCATTGATTTGCTTGTTGACTCACTGAAACACGGCTGCATGAATGAAACTGTGTTAAATTAACATAATTATTAAATGAACAAACAATGAATACTGATGTGACTCATACAATTTTCCCATTTATGGCAACATTCAGTTCTCCCTCCATTGAGTATTTTTTAATTTTAATGTTTTTTTATTTAGAAAAGTCTCCAGGCATTCAAAACTTGACCCTAAAAACATTTTAAAGTAATTAATGCTGTTTTGAAATAAACTGGGTAGGAGGAATGAAGGCAGAACAAGTGATGGATTTATCTACTTCGTAGTTTGTAACTGCATTTCTTTGGTGTGACTCACAAATTAACTTGCTAAGTGGTTCAACGAGGGCAGTTAATTTGTCCTCGGGGGTTACTATTGCTGTTGCACATCAGTTAGTCCCCTAGTGCGCCGCTTGCTGCAATATATTTAAGACCATTCAACTGTCATCATTTCCGTCATAAGTTACATGCGTCTGGGAGCTGACCAGCATGCCCTCAGAATTTTGCAATGGAATCCATTGTCCTTTCCCGCTGAACGTAGCGCTCGGAACACTAGGAGGGCTGGTTTGGATCGGACCACAATTCAGCGTGACATTTTCCTCCCATAATTCAAATGCAAACTGTTTATGCAGCCCCCCAAACCAATTATTTGCAACATCTGTTCAGCAGCTGACCCATGCAGATGTTTCTCTTTATTGCAAAATGGAAGCGTACGGCTCCCTGTGCCACACACCATCCCGCACCCAGTTTCTATACCGCCATCAAGTTGCTGCAGCATTAATAGCCCTTTACTTTTCAAGGGGCCATTTAAAGATCAAATTACCTCACTGTTAGGTCTTTATAATTTAGCAGCTTCTACCATCTAGCACTTAGGCTAGAGATTTCACAATTGTTCTGCTATCACCCAGTTGAATTGAGAAAGCGAGTGGGCGACAGTGTGTCATAATTTAATCCACTTTGTATCATCATTGGCTGAAAAGTGTTTAAGCTGTTATTTTTTTCTTTATTTATTTTTTTTTTTCAGTGCTGCACTGACCCTGGAGAATGGAAGATATTTAAGAAAATCAAAGCGCTTTGGTTGGTGTTGGGAGCTGGAGATACGAATTCAAGATATAGTGGATTAAATACAGAGTTGCAAATTAGGACACCTGGGATATATGCAGAGTCACCATTATGTTCTTTCACACTAGAGTAGTTTAAATGCATAGTTAACCCTGGAAATGATTCATTTGCTATAAATTTATTTCTTACAATTGACAAATGTCACACCCTGACAATGATATCGCTGCAGCCGATTTTTCAATATTTGATTAGTTAATCAAAAAAGCTTCAGATCTCATTTCCAAATGAATGGAGGTCTATTGACAAGGAAGATCCAGCCAATTTTATGCTTTAAAATATCTTATAAATACCAAAAAATAATATAAAAATGAATTGTTGCCATCCAGGGGCTCTATATGGAGTTAATACCATGTCCATAATAATATCTTGAATAATTTTATTTTTATTTTAACTTGCTGATAGTTCTTTTTTAGGATGAACTATCCCTTTAAATGAACTTAAATGAAAGTTGGAAAGAGAACCCCCCATATATTTTTTGGTACATTTACAAACCTGTTCTTTTAATCAGCTATTTTCAGCATTATATTGCTGACATTTAAAATGCTGCTGATATTAATGATGAAGCTTTGATGTTCTACATGAAATTTGAATGTAGTTTCAAGTAATCTGAGAGTGAAATGACAACATGCCCCAATTTAAAATAAATTAACTGTAGCTGGAAGGGCTACGATATTGTAGAGCACCGCTGTTAGCCTGTCAGTGCTTTGCTGTTAAATTCAGAACAGAGTTTCATTGTACTGTATGGAGGTGCTAATGGGAGTTTATGTTTAGAGAAACAGTAAGGGGTTCCATGAAATATGGTCAGATTTATGGTTGTAAAAAAAATCCGCTACAAATGTTTTCAGCATTGCTTTCAACACAGGACTGTTTTGAATACATTATTCATTTTAAGAACAAAATCATATTTCTTCAAATCCTTCGGTTCCCAGATCACAAGCAACTGTACTGTCGTGGCTGTTTTTCCATCTTGAAAATGAGATATACCCAAGATTTCCTCTGAGATAATCTCAGAACTGGACATTGAGAGAACTCTTACAATGACATACTGTTTATGGTTACAAATACTACTTTGTGTGCAGTTGTACTAGGTAATCAGTATGAAAGTTTGTCATGAAACTTTTATACGTTTACATAATGTTATGCTTATGTTTTACAACTTGATGACTCACTAAAATAAGTATGGTAAAAAAACTGTAGCAAATGTACAAGCGGTAGCTCTGTTAAACGGTACTTGGACTAGTCAGCGTTCAGTTTTGTGCCGAAAATGTCATCTCCGAACACGATATGCTTATCAGCACGTTTTGCATTTGAAAGTGGCCTTTGGAGCATTAATGTGGAGGCAGGGAGATGTAGTCCCAGAGTGAAATAGTTTAAGTTTTTCATCCCTTTGGCTCATACTTCACAGAAACGTTGGTTTAAAAAAAAAAAAAAAAAAAGTCACCAGGTACTTGCGCTCAGTCGATAATGCAAATTTTGCGCCGAAGGTCTCCCGGCTCGAGCGGTGAGAATAAGCTCCTGTGTCCCCAGGTCGCCTCGCTCGACTCGTGATTGGAGCTCCTGTCAGCTGCAATCACCCTGCTCACACACTGCGGAGCCACGGGGGTGAGCGCGGAAAAGCCTCCAATCGCCTGACCTTAGCCGCTCGTATTTCAGAGACGTTTGCAACGACGGTTCATGCTTCCCCCTTCAATTTATTAATTTACATGAGAGCTACGAGGATTATAAACCCTCATTGCCAAAAATGCCAGACTTTTCCTTATCTCCCTCTTTCACCTTGTGGATAAAGCTGAACAGTCGATTTGGAACAAGCGTTTAAGTTCTTTTTTTTGCAGTCCCCGGGGAAAAAAATAAATAAAAAAGGAAATGGAATTTGAGACTTTGGTCCACTAAATACGATAATTTGAGATTATTTGCATTAAACTGATTAAATGAGCTTTCTGAAGTGGAAATTCGGGAAAAGGGATATTTCATATTGGGGGAATTCCGTCTGTGGAACCAGTGAGCCCGGCTCATCATGGTGGAAGCGGTCCAAGCTGAGGGAGAGAGGGCTCATTTCAGAAGTCCCTCAGTCATGGCAAGAGTTAGGCCCACTTACGCTGTAAAGCAGGTGGAAGAAAAGGGGAGGAGGGATGCAGGATGCCGCTTTTTGCACACGGTAGATCGGTAATTCCTCCGATTGGTGTGCCATGGCCTTGGCCGGGGGTCTGTGGTAATAGTTCTGGAGGCAGAGATCTGGTGCAGGCTGACGTCTCCGTCATGTTGCCAAACTGCGGATGCTCACCCACCACACTCATGAGCATTCGGCAGTCACAGCTACAAAACCCTCCATATTTTGCTCGTTGTCTAATTGAATGCCGTTGTGCTGCTCAAGATTGTATGCACGTACGTAATTTGCGAGTGTTCATTAGTGTTGTTAGATGGTAGCTAAATTGTTCTGGTGCTGTGCAGCAAAATTTGACAAAGCAAGCAAAAACAATATTGATCTGTTTAATTGTACCTTTTAGTGTAGGTCTTCTTTGTTTCAGTGTATCATGCATGCAAATATTGTCTTATTGTCAGACCACACCAGCACACGTTTTGGTTTTCATTGCAAATCATTTTCCACACAATTATTTTTCTAATTGTATGAAATTGCACAAGGTAAAATGTTAATAAAATAGAAGTTGTTAGTACTGGAGACTAAACTTCTGAAAATTGCATCTTAAAATGCTTTGAGATTTTGAGTGAAGTATTGGTGGCTGGTGAAAAACGTGTCTAGACAATGAATTTCAGGAACATACAAACTGTTGAAGATGCATACAAGTTGTTCTGTCTATTCTAGACCAAAAGAGAGTGTTGCTTAATCATCTCGAATAACATAGCACGTTAGGCAAACGACAAAAGGAACTTGTTATTCTTTTATGGCGTACTGAGCTATTCAAATACAGTCAGGTGATTAATCACAACTGATTTATTGCTTCTATCATGACTAATATGAGAGAGATTAATTAATTAGCAAAGAATTACCATATGAATTCTTGATAGATCGACGTGACATTACAAATTTGCAGATCCGCTTTCAGCCTTTTATCTTAATTCTTCTTGCTTTGTTTATGAAGGAAAATATTCCAAAAAAATATTTTGAGTAAGAAAAGGCATTTTCAGCCTTGATATGGTTGTGTTCCTTGGTAGGTAGTTGATTGTTATTATTTAGGCCTATGGATTTTTAGTGATCTTTATATCTTTATATAGTTGAGTGCTGTTCTGACATATGGATATTAGCACCAGAGAATGCTTCCAAGTTATATTGGTGCTGCACTACTTAGGCTACAGTATGAGGCTGTGTGGTCTAGAGGTAGGCTACTTCCAAGCAAGGCCTCCATGATAAGCCCTTGCTATTTGGCCATGGAGATCAGTTTAGTGTTTGAGTTCAGTCCCTATGACTCACGTAGAAGTGGGTGGGGCCATCTTACCCAGCCCTTTGATTTGCAGTCGTCTAGGACTGGGCGATAGGCCGCAACAATATTTATCGAATGCAGTAACTGTCATCACCACCATGTGGTGTATTGCCTTTCTGTTCCTTTTGTTTTTCTTTAATTATACCTAATGCACTAGTGAACATCTAATCTTCTGAGGGCACGTGAAATGCTTCCGGGGGGAAAGAAATGTCACCTCTGTTATCTAATGGGTGTTTGTAACAGCAACAAGGTGGTACGATTATGTGATCATGTGATGCATTTTTGTCAATCACATGGAAGCTACAAGGCTTCGCTGCTGATTGGCTGACTTATCAAGACCGTACAGATTACTCGTGGTGACGTTTCTTCCCAAGGAAGCATTTCAGCCAGCCTCTGAAGATTGGATGTTTACTAGCGCCTCGCGTATAATTAAAGAGAAAAAGAAAAAAATGCACCACATGCTGGTGTCACTGCATTCTATAATTATCGTTACGGTATATTGCAAAGGTCTATGTGTCCAGTGAACAGCGCTCACACAGAGTCCGTGCCCTCCACATTCACCCAGGGGTACAGCTTCAAAAAAAAAATGGAGCTTCGCTCTCTGTTTCTCAGGGCATGCGTGTGATGGTACGACGGTACAGAGGAGAATGTCAGGGGGGGAGACGCGCGGTGACTTATGAGTCAGATGGAAAGATCAAGCCTGGCTCGTGGCTTTGGGCAGCTGAGCTCTGCGGAAGGGGCGAGCGCGCGGTCGTCGTTCACCCGAAGGAACGCGGCCGGAACTGCATCGGGATCTGTGAAATCACGTTCGGGCCCCCGGGGACTTTCCTGTCAGCTTCCATTTAGAAGCCAGTTATCTGCATTGCAGAGGGAAAAATATTTTTAAAAATGTATTATTGTGAAGTTTCTCAATAATTCAATTTTGAATTAGTATTATTATTTTTTACATCTCGTCTAATTTTACCTAAATGAATAATGTAGGCTAGTCTGTGTTCATCAACACTTCTCATTCCTTGCACAGATACTAATTGCTAACAAATGTTTGTCACTAATGAAGACTTTTAATGGCGCTGATTTGATGGATGCTGCTGCATAGGTTGTTTTTCCCATTTAGTTGCATTTCAGTTGTTCTGCTCAGGTTCCAGTGGTCATTCACTGATGGGACAGGTCATTTGTCCTTTCCGTAATGGGTGTTTGGGGGCTATTGGTGGAGAAACAGAAAGAATTTTACCGTTTAGGCTATTATTTTAATTGATAGAAATTATATTATTTCCTAAAAAATGAGTTTGAATATAGCCTACTTCTCTGGAGGAAACTGCATTTGTAGCTTTGGTTGATTCAGAAATCTTGTGTTCCCTTCTTTTGGATCCAAAGCATGGAACTCTTGTAGAATCATTGAGCATCGCTCGACACACACACTTTGCTGCTTTCCACACATGCACGCACGTAAGTATTTTACTAACATTTCTGATTACTTTAACTATAATGCAGTCATATCCAAGTCTATGAGAAAGCATAAGATGACAGATTCAGGCTAAAGTCATAATGCCTGAATGCCTCACCTGTGGTTTTGCATGAAGTAAGTTAAAGTTTACAAAATGAGTAAATGTTTGAACACGGTTTTGAAAGTGCTGTGGACAGTAATGAACACTGATTATGCGGCTCAGAAAATAAATTATGCAGTGTAAGTACAGATATATCCCCAGTGCAAGGCTTATTTATAACACCGTTCCCCTGGAGAGAATAAACAAGTCATTACATATATATTTTTAAATGTAAACGCATAATATGAATCATAATGTGTGTCAGAAACATGGCTGCTTCCAGCTTTGTTTTCCGAAGTCTGCACATTTACTTGTTAATCAATGTCATTTGCAATCCTCGGCAGAGTTTGAAATTCCAGTTTTAGGATGACTTCTACTAGTTAATGTTGGCCCTTGAATCTGGAGACAAGGCGCTGCAAGGTAGCCAACAGTACCAAGGTGTCCAAGTCATACAGCATCAGAAACCAGTTTAACTAAAAAACTGAAACTTTATTTAAAAAGCTTAAAAGAATGTGTCTAATGAACATTTGGCATTTACAGTAGCCTATGTTTAGTAAATTCTTATCATTTCAATGTTTATGCACACATGCCAAGTGGTTTAGCATAATTTGCATCATGAAATGCTCAGCTTTTGGCTCAGTTTACCAAAAGGGCTTTTGAACATGGCACATGGCATGTCACTACAATTCTGTTCTCCCTCTGGAATTTAGAATCTTGACAAAAGCCTTTTTAACAAAAAAAAAAAAAACAACACAACAAAGAAGCATGCAGTCTGTACACCTCTGCATTTATTTACAATGATGGCGAGTTAAAACTAAATTTTAGCAATGTTTCACTTACACTAATCAAGCCCTATTTCAAATCTGTGCTAATTGTGAATTTCTGCTGCCCACAAAAAGCTATTCTGGCGACATTCAGAATCACAGCACGGACCGAAATGTACATGCAGTTCACACAGGTTATTCCCAGTGCTTTCGCCTGCCAGTTGAAAATGGCTGCGCGTGATTGTTCGTGCCTTGCCAGTTCATAGCCCGTGCATTGTGTTCGGAACTTGCGGGGAAGTGTTCTTCCCCGTGGCTCGTAATGAGCTGTGCGGCTGAGGGCCGGCTCTTGAACTCAGCGGGTAGATGTCCTCAGGTACTCTTTGGCTCAAGCAGTGTGTACTACCTGAATGCCCTGGCACAGGGTGCGAACCTGACAGTTCAAAGAGTGCCACCCCGTAGGCACCCGCATCGCCAAAAGCGATGCAGTATTCATAAGTGTCGAATAACAAAAAGGGCACACAAGTGTTTAATGCGCATTCGCCCTCACAGGTTATGAGAGAGAACTACAAAGAGTGAAGAACTACAAATCACCTCACGCAACTGCATAATTTTCCCCCAAATAAATTGGTGTTCTAGAGTTAGTGGGATGCAGCAGCCTATATGTGGCAGTGGACAAAGCAGAACCTTGATGTTGGCGCTAGCCTACACGTAGCATCCCACCGCAGTAGCACAGCTTTTTTATTATTATTCTGCCTCCTTTGTTTGCAGCAGAAAATTACATCGGAGGCACATTCTGAAGGGTTTGCAACAAGTCTGGTTGCTCCACATCCAGGGTTTCTCTCCTTTTTTTTTTAATAAATGTGATGGATAAGACAAGATTGCTTTGTAGTTTAATTAAAGCTGTGATGTGTTGATCTCACGGGGGCTTCGTCCTGACCTATTTAGCTGTTGGCACAGCGGAGTGAGAAAGGGAGTTGCGGCTGGTGAGGCTTGAAAGTCCTTTTCGAATTTTTGTGGCGTTTACTGTTAATTTGAGGATTCGGAGGGGGAGCATCAGACCTTTAATTGAAAGCTCATTCAGCTCGGAAGCCGTACTCTCTCTCTCCGCCCCGACCAGATTCAGCGTTCCGCTGATTTAATTTGCATTCTAATAAACAACACTCCGCCAACACCGCTATATAAGGAAACAGCCCCCGACTTTCTCAGATGCCTGTTTTTAGTCCTTTCGTCGCTTTCAAAGCCGAGAAACATTTGCATACAAAACCACGGAACGTGGCTGCGGCCAAGTGCCAGAGATCATTCGGGCATTTTTTCAAAGCGCCGGCCCGAACCCTCGACGAGGAGCCCCAATTAAATTGTTAATGCACAAATCACTTTCGATGCAATTTGGACGGTTCTGGCCATGCCTTCGGAGTCTTCCTGTCACAGATAATTGTAAGACTGTATTAAATGGCTGCCAACCTGCCCCCGCACAACTTCGTATGCGCTTCCAGCGGACCCATGTCAAATAAATTTGATTGCTCGTTTCCTCGGGGGTTGAAGTCTTTTTGTCATTTTGTGCATGGAAACGTAAGCCGGCTAATCTTACGTGTAGGATGCCCCGGGTGTCTTGTTAATATTTAGCTACTGTCACTGTCAGTGAGGATAATATCTTGCCTTTGACCGGCATTAAATATAAATGAAAAAATCTGTAATAATCTAACCCCCCGAAAGCTGTTGAATCTGTGGGAGTGGATTTCAACACAGCAGCGTCTCTCACTTTCTACCTGCCGTGTCTGTTAACGCTGACCACGTACACTGCGAGATTCAAAGGCTATTTCTAGTTGCCGCATATTTCCCTCTTTCATGGTGCCACATAGCAGTATAGCCTAATTCATGATCTAATAGCTAAGACAAATGTCTCAAATCACCCTCTCCATTGTACTGACAAACTAGTATACGCAGACTGGGCATTTCTCGCAGGAAAAGATGCCCCCCTCATAAATGTTGGGGAGCTGCCGAATGGAAAGTCAGTCTCGATTTTCTGGATTGCCAGTAACGGTGTTTGATGGTGTTGCGGATGTATAGACGATGCACGATAATACGAAATGAGTTGGTTGGCTGTGGGTATTGTCTGTGTGCATAATGTGAATTGACTGTAACGGTCTTGCTCCCCGTGGAAAAGAAAGGAAGTGTAGGCCTGTTTGCATACGGTACCGAGTGATGAGATTTGGTCCAACGCCTTAAGAGAACAAATAACCTTATTTATTAGGAGACAGGACAAGTGGATATGGAAATCCATTTTGTTTTGTATAAGATACAAAAGCTTGCGAAGTACTGTCTGCTAAATATCAGGGACTGATTGTCCATTGTCAAATGGTCAAAATGAAATATTCCCCCAGAACAGCCTGAATTTTTCACGACAAGGTGCTGGAAACATTCCTTGAGTAACTTGGTCCGTGCTGACTCAATGTCATCACACAGTTCCTGCAGGTTATTTGGCAACACATCCATGCTGTGAGCCTCCTGTTCCACCACCTTTCCCAAAGGTGCTCTTTTGGATTGAGATCTTGGGACTGCAGGCGATTGGAGTAAACAGAAGTCACTGTCATGTTCATGGAACTAGCTTGAGACGATGTGTGGCTTGTGACATGGCGCATCATCCTGCGGGAAATACCCATTTGAAATTGGGTAGGCTGTGGCCATGAAGTGATGCGCTTGGTCAGCAGCAATACCTGGGTATGTTGTGGCATTCAAATGATGCTAATTCGGTATGAAAGGGACTCGTTTGTGCCAAGAAAAACACCCCTATTGTGTTCCCCACACCGTTACACCACCACCACCGGCCTGCACTGTTGACACAAGGCAGGATGGATCCATGCTGTTTACACCAAATTCTGAGTTGAACGCGTGCTTTGAAGGAAGACTGATTGTTTGGTTTGCAGTGCATACTGAATGTCTCGTATTGAATGGTTTGTTAGGAATACATGTACCATATATGCTACTTACAAAGATGTTTCCAGTCAGCATTTTTCTTGCAATTTGTATGCTCTTACAGTAAATTTTCAAAGCCAAAATCAGTTATTTGTCAGCAGAGATTTTAAAGAAAATATGAACTGAAGTATGGTGCTTACATAAGTAATCAAGCCCCACATAGTAATATTTTGTAGAGCCATCTTTTTTTTTGTTGTTGTAATAATAGCATTTAGTCTAATAATAGTCTTTTGGGGTTATGGCTCTGCCAGTTTTGCACAATTGTTTGTAAGTGATTTTTGTCCGTTCTTCATGGTAGATTTGCTCCAGGTTGTTCAGGTTGGTAGGATGACCCTTTCGGATCAAACCTTTTAAGTAAGGCCACGGATTTTGAATGGGACTGAGATGGGGAATTTGAAGGGGCCGCTTTAGAACACTTACCCTTTTGTTCTTGAGCCGCTCCACTGATGCTTTGGACTTTGTGTTTGGGATCATTGTACATTCTCCCATGTCTCCCATTCTCCCAGGTTCTCTTGCGGTATTAGGCCTATTTCTTGAGGCATGGGCAGTGTTAGGTTAGCACCACGTATAGCGCTTAGAATTTTGTCCAAAAAACTCTATCCAAGGTCTCGTCTGGCCGCAAAACCTTTTCCCTCATCTTTGCTGGGTCACTCTCATGCTTTCCTGCAAACTTCAGATGTGCTTTGAGACTGTTTGTTTTGAGCAATGTCCTCTTTCTCTTCACCCTCCCATACTGGCCAGCTTTATGAAGAACTCTTGATATTGTTCACTGAGGCATCTTTACTCCACTTTTGGCCACTGAACCATGATTGTTTGTCTCTTCGTAGCTTCCCTCTCTTCTCCCTCTTGTTTGGATGCTGAGTTTTAAAGGACGACAACTAAGCAGTAACTGGGTAGTGTGATGCAGCTTCTACTTCCTGATGATTGATCCAACAGTGCACACTGGGATATTCAAACACCTGTAGCCTATATTGTTTTGTGCTCTTCCTAATTTATGCATTTGTATTTCATTATCTAACTTCCAATAGAATACTCTGTAGTCTTCATTTTCACACCTTCCCTTAAGATTCGCAGCCTCACCAATGATTAAACAGTGGGATTTTCATCCAGAAAATGTGGCTGTTGCTTCAATGGTTCACAGGTAGAGGCGTATAATAGAGCAATTGACTTTGTTAAAGGGAGCATTTTCATCAGTGTAGCCTGGGGTTGTATACTTATGCAAACAGCACATTTCAGTTTTTAATTTTTTGTAAAAATATTTTCTAACATAAGTATCACCTTAAAATAATAATTTTTTGTTTCAATGTTTAAAAAAAAATAAAATACCACACACAACTAAGTTTTAATGCATCATTTGTAATTCCGTAATGTAAGAACTGCTCATGGGTCTGAATACTTTTGCTAGGCCTAATGCAACTCAAAATCAGAGTCTGGAGGTTTTTGGCTTTTATAAATCATTTATAGATGCTATTTAAAAATAAAATCCTTCCAAATATTAATTTGATCTGTCCTGAATGTTTGACACTGCCTTTAGCCAAGGTAACTTAGGTTAACCTCTGTAGTACATTGTGACATTGTATAGCCTGTGTGCCTGGGGAATATGGTTCCTTTTGCGCAGTGATTCTGAGTGAATTTAAAATTCCTATGCTAGCTAATTTGCACATGGATATGCGAAAGGAGGCCTTTATTTTGACAGCAGCCTTCCTGCACACCTTACAGTATTTATTCCTGATTCCGGTCTTAGTATGAGGTGTCACATTACCATTGCAAAGGCTCATTTTGAACTGGAGTCGCTCTGGTTTGTGTGGGGGCTTTTCCTAAGCTTCAGGTGTTGTGTCAGTTATTGTAGACTGCCCTATCAAGCAGGCAGCAAAGAAAGCAGTTAGTTTGAGGTCTTGAGACAGTGAAGGAAGGATTTTGATACAAGGACCAGGGACATACAAAAATAATGTTACACCTAAATTAACATGTCATCAGTTTATTATACTGGAGCTGGTTAGGAATTTCAAATTGGTGTGAATATTCTAATGGCTAACCTGAGAGCACAAATGACGCATTCTTTTCTCTTTTTAATGCCCTGTAAAAAAAGAAAGGAAAAAAACAAAACAATTTTCCCATTTTATCACTAGTGAAGTCACCCCACACAGTTTATGAGTGATCAACTTTTGCCATGGCAGATTTAGGGTAAAATATTTGTTGTTATGGTTGTTATGAGTGTCTGCCAAATGCCTGTAATGTAATGTAAATGTAATGTAAAATATTTAAAATGTTTTAAAAAAAAATTTTTTATTAGCAGAGCATTGATTCTAGATACATTCTTAGGCACATTTTTGAGCAGGACATCAGATCTGAGTATTTACTTTCAAATGTATGTTGTTTTTATTTTTCTAGTCTGGGAGCTAGATATGAGAGCGAGCCTTGGTTAGAAACTGTGCCTAAATTGATCAGCAGGAAACTCCATATAGGCTAGGCTATATAAATCCATGTAAAAATGTTCTTTTCTGATGGAAGTCTTTTCTTCGTATAGACAGAAATGTAACTCTTGGGTGCAAAATGAGGCCACCATGTTTTCATAATAATTTCCTGAACTCAAGTATATGGAAAATTTGCATGTGTAGTGTAGGCCAATCAATAGAAATTCAACCATCTGTTCTCTGTTGTGCTGAAGTGCCAAATTATCCCAATCAATAGCATTTTAACCCTGCCTCCCACACTCCACCTCAGCCCAGTACAGTGGGCTGAATCACAATTCAGCACGAGCGTGGCTGAGGACAATTGCCTGATTATGTGGTACCTACCGAATGTAAATCTATTTTTTTTTAAACGTTTTTTGAGCACATTGAATTAAAAAAAAGGTACTGTATAGTTCAGTGCTGGCTACTTCCTGTTTTGAATGTAGTTCATGTATTATTCAGTGTTTCCCGAAGTCGGAAAACCATAATGTTATACGGCAGGCTGGCAGACGGTGGTTAATATTATGCTTCAGATGGGTATTTGTCTGGGAAAGCAACATTTCCATTCCCTTGGTTTGCTTCTGTGAAGGAGAACATAATATTCCCCCTATTGCTGAATTGATGGCTCCTGCTTGTGAGAGAAACCCAATTTGCAGGTTTTTCTTATATTTTTTTCCCCGCTTTGTGTCTTGGAATGAGAAGTTGGCTGGGCTGCAATATGTGCATAATCCCTTTTTATGTCTCCAATTCTGTGCATTTTGACTACTGCCAGTGAAGGCTTTAGAGACACCAGGCAATCGCTTTAGGCCAAATGTAGCTTGGTTCAGACCTCTGTGGCCATGCAGGTGAAGTCAGTGATGCATTGCAGCTGAGCTCATTGGGCCGTATGCAAGAAGCAGCTCTTGCCATCCGTCTCTCCGTCCTTCTTGTTCCAGTCGGACCGTCCGCCCCCCGTCTCTGTCTTGGCCATCTCTGCTTCTCTTTCATTAACTTTTGACAGGGACAAAATTTAAAAAAATCTTGCTCACTCTGTCCTGTCACCAAAAAAGGGAAAGTGATGGTGGGCCTCTTTGTTGAATTCTTCAGACTTAAACTGCTCTCAGCTGAAGGTGCCCTTTTTAAGTTATTGTCACCGCTTAGTGTTTTGTGTTAACTGTATATATACATGCACTGAGTTTTGAAAAGGCACTCACAAACTCTGAACTCAAAAATGAACATTAAAGGAGTTAAAAATTAACTCATTTCACATTTGCCATTTGAGGACTGGAGGTCAGGTTGGAGCCACCTGCATAGTAAGGAGGATGAAGGTACTTCTTTGACTGAATGATAGCCAGAGCAGGCCAATTCTCTTTCTAAAGCTCATTAACTACCCCGACATGCATGTAGATCAGCTGATCAGTTGGAGAGACGTAAAGTGCAGTACAAGTAATGTGGAGCCTGTGATACTGTAGGAACACCAGCTTTGACTTGATAACATTAGGAAAGAATTTTCTTTGTATGTTCTTTGTAATTCGAAACTTTACGTTTCTGAAGGACTAATAGATGGAAGCATGTTGGGCTCTTGAGCTCTCCCCCCAACCCCCCCCACCCCCCCCCCCACTATTAGAGATTTTTTGTATTTTGTAAAAGGTCCTCACTGACAAGCACATCCTCCGCAGTTAAGATTTGAGCTCCTTGCCAGGCAAGTGAAGGGTGGCGTAACCTGCTGAAACCGGTTTGAATGACTCCTGACACGAGCCGGAGGGTATGGAGCATTCTCCCCCGGTCTCCGGACTTCCGTCAAGTCAGACCGCCGCTTCAAAAGCCTGGGTCAGCTTGCCCTGCAAGCCTCACCCTATCCTCTGTGAACCGTGTGCAGAAAGCTGTCATCGCGTCATCTTAGTCACGTCTTCGCAGTCCTTGGCGGTAACTGACAACTCGAGGCCATTTTTATCTGAGAGATGCAGCAGGCGCCCCAGATTTCCTCCCCCCCCCCCTTTTCTCATCTCTTCAGTGTTGCGAGCGCTTTGTGTCCCGTCTCCGCGCGCGTTTCCATCGGAAAACCGTGTGGAAATAACCGGAGTGAATTTCATCATGCGCCACGGCTCTTCCATGCCGCATCATTAGGGAATGTGTGGCCAAATTGATTTTCTCTGCTCGGCGCAAAAGGGCAGTGGCAACAAGCCGAAAATGCAATTATGCATTTTTTTTTTCTTCTTTTTTTTTTTTGTCCGCGCATTCCTTTGTGGATCTCGGGACACGCCGGTCCTTGCACCTGCACATCTTCCTCCTTCATTATAACCCCCAAATTCCACAGAAGCTCCTTCACGGGCATCCCATTCCTCCCTCGCACGTCTCCTGGAGCAAGGTGAATATTTAGGTCATGTGTGGAATTGATTTTGAAAAAGCGTGTGCTCAGAAACGATCAGTCTACTTTAAAGGCGTCAGCCGTCGATGAAGCATTAAACCGGCAAGGATCAGAAGATTAGAGAAAGTGATATCCAGATCAATAACTGCAGGGGAGGGAGGGGGGGGGACTCCTTTCTTTTTTGAGATTTGTCTTGAGGCATCTTCTGCCTCCTGGTTGCTGGCGTGCTCGCGTTTGCTTCAGCTCACCCTGAGACGTGACACAGCGTGTGGTGACGCCGCAGGGGGCCTGGGGGCGGGGTTTTTCTGGGCAGCATTCGGACCGGAGCCGGCACCCCCATCAGCCGAGGGAGCCCTGTACAGAGCCAGCCAGGTGCATCATGGGTCGCACCAACTCACGAGCACCAGGTGAAAAAAAAAAAAAAAAAAAACATCAAACGCAGGTTGAGCGGTGTAGGCGATTGCTCCTACTGCACCATGAGATTTCTTTTACTGCACCACGAGATTGCTCCTGCTGCACCACGCAAAATATCGAGCCCTTTGTCTTCGACCGCCCGGATGGGCCACGCCCCCAAAAGGCCGAACCCGAGGAGCCCGAGGAGCCGCGGGTAGGCCAGGTTCGGGCTCTCGCCCGGTCTGGAGCGCGCTCCCTCTCGGGCGCTCGAGCCGTCGGCGATCGACGTCATCCTGAAGGCCCCCTCTCCGCTTTGACCTCGCGGCCGGCCCGGGAAGATCCGCAGAAGCGCTCCCCCGTCTTTTCATTTCAGAAAGCGGATTTTTATTTTCAGCGGGAGCGTTCGTCGCGGCGAAGCCGGTAGCCCTGGGACGGACGGCACCTCTGCCGGGAGACGGCTCGGCTCTCAGAACTCGTTCCCCCGGGGGTTGGGAGCGATGATCGACTCGCCCGGGAGCCTTTCTTTAACGCGAACGAGGCGAGCCGCGGTCCCGGAGACCCGCTTATTAACGCGCGCGTGTCTGGGAGCCCAGCCGTAGGGTCCTGTCAGCGCTGAGCGGCGGCTCAGAAACCGGCTCACCCAGGCCCCGCTCGGCTATGCTCCGGCGGCGTGGTACATCGCACACGCAGCGCTGGAGAATCTGACAGATTTGTGTTGTAGTTGCACAATACAGTCAGCGCTGAAGAATGTGCTCGGGAGTGAGGTCATCTCATGTGTGAAGGCCAGTCCATTGTTCTCACTAGATTGCCTTCGACGCTGCCTGTCCCTGCAATATGGGGTACAGGCCGGGGGAATGAAAACAGACATGCACCCTCCCTTCACCGAGTATGATTAATAAGCAGTGCCCCGTGCATTTTTATAGGCAGCCATGGTGTGTGGTCTCCTGCCATTACCTGGTCAGTCGTGGCCGCACACGGCAGAGTAGGTCCAGGTGTTAAACAGCCTCAAATCCCCCTCTGCTCCAGGCGGTGTGCACTGCCAAGATGTCTGACACAATTTATTGCATATAGGCCACTGCAGCCAGGCTTCACAGCCCAGCGTGTGCAGATAGAGCAAATGTTACAGCTAATAATTCACAAAACCGCGATGGTGTTTAAGCACCTTCGAGAATTTAATGGACAGTTTTAACTTGTCATCTCCTTTAATGCGTTTAGCGAGGCATGGGCACGTGCGAAGGTGCTCGGGGAACTTTTTTTGGCTGAGAATATTAGCAGAACCCTCTCAGCCAAGTGTTCCTTCTTGGGGGAGGGCATTCTGCCTAGCTGCTGTGAAGGTGTGCTCGTGTTTGGGCTGAAGGATTTGGGGAACGGATTTCGTTGGAGTTCTGTCTTCCAGTTTCACTGTAGTGGCTAAGCTTTATTGTTCTCCCTTGGGAATCATTAACAGAAGAAAAACATGCCTGTGGCGACTTCAAAAGTCCGTTCCAACACTCAATCTTTTTTTGAAGGCTTTTAAAAAGGCTTTCTAAGCTGTCAAGGATAACAAAGGTGATCTTTTATTTATTTCTGTATTATTTATACTTTTTTTTCAAATACATTTTTTTCTTTACAAAGTTCTCTAACGTTGCTGATTCTTGCGTACAAGGTAGGCTGTTTTTGCTATGCTATTGCTATGCTGCCAACAAAATTCAGCCTGATCGATTTGTTTATTCATCAAGTGAGACACCTCAAACGCAGCCGAGATTAGCATAGGCTTACAGATTGCTTTCGTTTTTTTGGACTCTAGAGTCTGCTTCAACAAGAAGAATGTCCTGTTCCAGTGCAATGTACATGCACATGTAATAAATATGAAATGATGGCGAATCGTGGATGTGTATTCACAAGGATGTATGCGCAGTATGTTATGATGCAGTGGGACTTTCAGTTCTCATTTGTCTATTTCGTGGTGATGCTGCTCCATGGCATGTGACTATCCTTGAAAGTTATCTCGCTGTCGTCAGGCTGCAGTATTACTGCAGAGAGGCTGACGGAGAGTCACAGGCTTTTGGAGCGTAGCACGAGGCCCCCTGGAGCCCCCGAGCTGAACCCAGCGTGACCCCCCCCCAACACCCCCCTCCCCTTTCGAGGAGCACTCGGTCCCTCACCTCCAGAGCTGAAACTCAACCTTGACACTGGACACCCCTCTCCCCTAACCCCCCCCCCCCCCCACCTGAATGTCTGTGCCCCGGCTGACCGCGAGGTCGCCCCCCAGCAAGGGGAGACAGGAGAGGAGCGATGGCTTTCCCAGCCGTACCCTGAGCTAATGGAGTCGGGAGCGTGACCAATGGCGGTGCCTGTCGCATTCTCCGCCTGTCAACAGGTGGTCCGCCCCGGACGTTTCGGGATCTTTGACCTCAACTGCTTCCCTGCTCGGCCCACAACCGGTTTGTTTGGGGCTTGAGTTACAGGCACTCTTTTTTCCCCCCCAGCTGTTCCACAGCCAGCCTTTGAAATTGACACTTTCTTGTGAGTTTCCCACACCATTGTGTCTTTGCTTCTCAGCCCAGTGAAAGACACCAAAATAGTTGCAATTTTTGGTAGTAATATTTAATGTAGGCATTATGTTTAGCATTGAATGAGCAGAATTTTTTGTCTACGTCATGTGTTTTTTTTTTTTTGTAGAGCAAACCTTATTGTGGCTTTGAAATCTCCACAACTGAATTAAATAATCCTTTCATCCAAATGGCAATGTATTGGAAAAGGAAAGTAGTTACAGTTTTGAAGAATAGTTATATGACATTACAAAAAAAAAAAACCTGATAAAGTTAATGTCACTTATGAACAATTAAAACACAATAGGTATTGGAGTTTCATGACAAAAAAAAAAAATGAAATAGGCCTTTAAAATAGTTTGCTTTCTGTGCTGGAGGTGGCCCTATACTGGAATGCCTTTTACAGGCAGGAAAGAAAACACACTGAAAGCTAATTATAATTCAAATTGTAGTCTTTGATGTCTTATAAATCGTTTTTTTCTCCCTTTGATCCATCTCACTTGACAAAGGGGTGCGCAGTAGTTTACCAAGGGCAGCTCCTCTAGGTTAATTGGCAATCTGCATGTTTTAATTTGGTGAGCACGTAGCATTCACGGGCTACTCCGCCGAAGCAGACGCGAGGTGTAAACACCGGTCGCGCAAAAAGGAAAATATTTCTCCTGAGCGGTGAGCAAACGTTGACTTTGCAGTGAATTGCAGACTCGAGCCTCTCCCGTGAGGAATTGCTAAATCCGCGCGGTTGCGTCATTTTTTTACCACTCAAACCGGTCTGGCGGGTTTTGAACTGGCGGGTCAGGGAAAGGGACGTGGAGGGGAGGGGTGGTTTGGTGAGGGTGAGGGTGAGGGTGAGGGGGAGGGGAAGGGGTGCACTGGGAGGGCTTCCGATTTTGCGTGGGCCGCCTCCACGGCTCCTCGAGGCGAAGGTGCGCGAAGTGGACGCGGGGTGTGTTATTGGGGGGCTTGTCGGCTCGCTCGTTCGCTCGGGGGGGATCGGGAGAGAGCTCTGCGCAGATTTCCTGCCCCTCTCCCGCTTCACCCCACTTCGCCCCGCTGATCCCGCTGATCCCGCTGATCCCTGAAGCCGTCCGGCCCGTGCGCGGAGCTCCTCTTTGTTATCCCGTCCCTTCCCGTTTCCTCGGATGTCAGTGTTAGCGACGGCCGCATGGTAACACTGGGGAGCGCCGTTATTTGACGCGCCCTCGCCGGCCCGCAGTTAGCCAATCAGGCTCCGGGGAGGGGAAAGTTGGCTCTGAGTTCTCTGTGGACCCGGAGCCTCATCCCCGCTCCCACGGCCCCCGGCTCATGCACACTAGTCACTGGCATTGTTGTTCAACAGGGTGTTTAGCGAGGGCAACGGAGGTTTGGAGACGGGGGGTGGGGGTAATGGGGGGGGGGGGGTCCGACGAAGTTCCACCACCCTCTCCTGCCCCATGTGCCCTGCGATCTAGGAGCGAGCTGGGGAGCTAGTGGTCCTGTTCCGTCCGTTGGGTATCTCCCGCTACTTGGCTGATCGCCATGGCAGGGTTTTTTTTTTTTGGCTCCATTTACACAAGGGAGGACGATCTTATAGATTCCTGTAACTGTCTGGCCTGCCTGTGTTACTGTAGACGTCAACACACCAAAGCCGTCATAGCTTGTTAGGACATTAGGGTGCAACCGTAGACATTTCAAGGTTTGAAGCAACTCTCATACATATAAAAAATATTTTTATTTATTTATTTCTTTCTTTCTTTATTTATATTTTTTGCCAGATTTCTGTAAATCGCTTGCTCTGTTGCAGCTGCCCGGTATGTGGGACTGCATATTTGTCTAGTAATGCCATCGCTTACATCGCAGAACGGAAGTGCGTGTATTACCGAAACTACGTGTAATGGAAGTTGTAATCCACTCGCATTACAAGAGCAAAAGAGATAATTCTCTCTTCCGTCGGTCTGAAACGGCTTACGCGTATTTGCGCGGGGTATCGGTTTCGCCATCTTTTTTTTGGAACGCACATAATTCGATTTGCACGGAGACTAATTCCAAATCTCTCATAAATAAACGCGGTAAACTCGGAGTGTGTTTTTTTGCGCTTCCTGTTTGAGGGAGATCACAATCACCGTTTATCTGGACAAATCCTCACGGCCGCTGGATTATAACGAAGCCTGTAATGTCTGAAGAAGGAGGCTTTATCTGTTCTGCCTCCTGGCAAAATGGAATATAATCACTTTCCCCCCTCTCTGCACTGTGTATAATTGAGGGCACCCCCCCCCTGTAAGAGAATACCAAGACTGAAGTGCCTGGGTTAATTGTCAATGGGTTTGTTTCTGCGGTTGATACCGAAGTAGAGATTCCCGGCTTTGCTGATGGAGAGGGGAATGCAAAAGAGGGAGGTCCTGTTCTGCTCCAGGATAAGGGTGGGATTGCACAGCCATAGTAATGTTATCCAAGCAGCATTATAGCATATAGAGAGACCGACCCGGCAAGGGACTGGGATAGTGCAGCCTGGTAGAGGAGAATATTTTGACATTGTTAAAAATGCTCTCCGGAGGAGAGGTGCGAGTGAAAATAAAGAAGCACCTGCATGCCTTTCCGCCGTGAGGCAAGAGAAGATTTTCTAGTTGTCAGTTTTCTCCAAATTCGGAATGCCTAATTTATTTGTACGCCGCCGGGCCCCTCTGCCAGATTTGGGGAGAGAGCACGCAGACATGAGCTTTCCCCCGAAACGCGCGGCGTCGAGGTCCTGCTCCCGCAGATGTCGAATCGGAGGAGCGCGCTCGCTGCTCAGCTCGCACTGGCAACTTTTCCGGATTCCTCCCACGTTACTCCGGTGTCACGGAAACTTTGTGAGAATGCTACATTATGTGTGTGTGCAGGGCAGCTGATCTTTGACACTCTATGTTCTGTCCACCGACCTCCACATTCACATTCATGCCCTGGATAATTATGTGGGCGGTAGGGTTTAGCTGATCCAGTCACACTTTCCAGACCCAGATGCTGAAGAAGCTAAAGCACCCGCCATACCCGTGTCAGAGGCTGTTCCTGGAAAAAATATTTGAGTCCTCTGCTGCAAGCAGTTCAGAAATGTGGAAATGCCTTTTTCAGCAGAGCTCTACAGTGATCCCATTACAGGAGCATTTACTCCTGAAAATTGATGCGCGCCTGAATCATCCCCCCCCCCCCCCCACACACATCTGCTAATTGGGATGCATTAGTGCGCGCCTGAATTTTTCAACTTAGGAGCAACTCGTGCTCCTTGGAGACCAGAAACTTCACGGGCATCGTTCACAGGCTCCTTTCTCAAACGTAAACAACGCAGCAGCTTACACAAAAGCACGGGGTGGACGTCCGAGGCAGGTGGGATTGCGAAGCCTCCGGAAACTCATTTCGGGTATCTGCTTCGAATTTCCACCGGCCTCTTCTGCGGCTCACCCTTTTCAGCTGGAGAGAACGATCAGCTTTGCGGCGTTGCGAGATGCATGCCTTTATTATTGCATACTGGGAGCAGACCTGTGACATTTATTTTATAACGATTTGTCCTGCTGAACATTTATTGACTAAATTTGTGAAAATGTCAGTTGGTAAGTGCAGCCGCACAAACGTTTTGTTATTCCCCATATTCTCAGGCACTGGAAATCTTGTGACAAACATGTCTGGTCAGTTTAGTTCAGTTTAATGGCTTTAAGTCTGCAAGCCATTCCTTTGCCTGTTTCTTGTTCTTATTTTAACTTAATGCTTGGGTACACACACATGATAAATAGTTACAAATAGGTAGTGAAGTAAAGTAGAGCCATATTCTGAGCTTGTTTCTGTGAAGTTTTCGGTGTTTTATTTTGCTATGTATAACCCCACTGCCAGTGGTACTGACATTGTGGTTTTGGGAATTCAGTTCGAGTTTGATGGAAAACTAAACTTTGTCAACAACTTTTAGTCTTTTTGTGAGAACATTTAATTTAGCATGTTTATATGATTAGCTTATTAAGCTTTAGCCACAAACACGATTAGCTTGGTAGCAAATTACTGTCATACGGTTTTAGCTGGGCCGACTAAGCTGGTTTGTTTGCTAACTTGGGATGAGTTGAAGCCGTGGCTTCTGTTCAGCTAAACAGTCTGTCGTTGTGACAACATCCTCACATTTAAGAAAAGGGTACCTTGTTATCCTTCACATTATGACTGTTTGTGCAATCAGCTTAATACATATGGCATCATGAGAAGTTTGAGCATCGTGAGAAGATCGAGCTAAGAATAAGTGGGGGATTTTTTGACATCACTCCTCATACTCAGCCTTAAAATTGGGCTACTTTCAGGGTATGCTTTCAGTTTGATCAACGCTGATTGTGCCTCTGTGATTTTGAAGGTGTCTAACTTGGGCACATCCAAGTATAGCTGCCTTGGTGAAGAATTGATACATTAATTACAACACTCTCTGTGTAGCCAAATGGTAAGGTAACTACTTCTTACTCTAAGGACAGCGTGTCTATACATGTTGTCTTTTGCTAGCTAATGTAAAAAAGTGATACTATGAAGCTTTTTTTTTGGCAGGGACTGTTCTTGTGTCGGACATGAAGAAGTGCGGTCGTCACCAAAGCAGATAGGGATTATCGATGAGATGCTTTGGAAGTGCTTGCATTTCAGCACATGAAGCGAGTGCTTTGCTTCCAGTTCAGCCTGTGATCAGTGTCGTCGGAGAGCCTACCCAGGCCGTGAGGTTATCAAAGGAATCCGTGTTCTCAGGAAACGGGAGCACGCAACGTTGTCGTGTGTTGCTTGTGCTGCAGAAGCTTAAGGAATTCGAACACTTGCGTTCCAAGGTGCTGATTGAAGGCCTTGAGAGAAGAATAATGGCAAAGTGAAATCCAATTATACCCAGAATTAGTCACGTGTGAATATCGCAGTTTCTGGGGGGGGGGGGGGGGGTAAAAATCACACGCCACGTGTTTAATGTCTATTGAGTCAGTACTGTCGAGTGCTAAACGGAACACTTTGCGATCTGTTTGTGACTGATGCAAAGGAACTGGCGAGAATCATTCAGTGACACCGAAGGACGACCTACACATTGCCATGCCTTTCCTGTATGCTGTAGTCCACAGAATCATCAGACCTGTGTAAGACTGTGTAGGGCTTCTTCAGGGAAATACTTTCATTTATGAAACGATTCTCTAACTCCCCCTCTGTTGTGTGCCTAAAACAAAATTAGGCCAAGCAAAGGAACAGGCCTAGTCTAGACAATAAGACTGTAAACACAGACTTGTTTATAATTAGGATTTTAAAAATTAATAGAACTTTTTAATGTTATCCTCATTGTTTTTCCCAGAACGGTTGCTGCAATAGATGTGAGCACAAAAGAGACTTTCCAATATCACCCTGCTAGTGTAGCACAGAAATGTGACAGTGCAGTTAAAACGGAAATTGTATTAGTATGCCGTTTTTCTTGCTGCACAGCCCGTGTGGTGCTGTGCTGTGTGAGAATGTTTGAGGCTTTTATGCAGATGATAGATGTGAATGTTGTATAGAATGTTCAGAAATTTTAAGTACTGGTTTATTGCCTAATAACAAGTCCTACCTCCAAGTTGGCATTCTTAACCTGCTTGTGTAAGTTCTTGAGAGCTTCTGCATCTCGTGATTCTTCAGCCTCGCACTTTCAAATGCACATGGCTGAAAGCTAGCAGAGGGAATAGTTCTCAAGGTACAGCTCTTTATGGAATTCAAACTCCATCAAACCCCCCCCCCACAGTGCAACCAGTAGATATTTTCTCAGTACGCAGGAGTGTCGTAACACTTAATATTTTTGCTAATAAAACCATCATGGCAGGAGTCACTATGCGGATGTGAGTTGATCAAAGGGTTTCTTCGTAGGTAGATGTTCGGTGGGGAGGGGGGTGGGGTTTTGGCCCAGGTTCACAGAAGCCACTGAAGCAAATTTCCCTCACGGTTCATCTCCCATTTTCCTGTGCTGTCTGTCGGGATCAGCCGCACCGCTGGGCCCCGTGTAGCACACCGATCCGCCCGGGCTGGGGAGAATGAATGGACACAGCGCCTTGTCCGAAGCCCTCAGCGCAGCTTTAGATCACCGCTAAATCCGGAGCGAAGAACGAAGAAGCCATCAAAGTGATAGAACCGCTCCTGGGCATAAAGGCACAGCCTACGTACATGTAGCCTATGCGTCTAACTGGCAACTTGAATGTGACATGCAAACAAAAAAGAAAAAAAAAAAACCCCCGTAGAAACATAAACCGCTCGAATCCAGAAAAAAACTGTAGTCTTCAGGTAAAATGGCAGTTTGATAAATGTCACAACTGAAAGGGTGCATCTAGGCTGGTTTCAGTTTGCAAGGGAGTGCCACTCTTCTTCCAGTTGGTGAAAACTGTCAGGGATCCTAAAGTTGAAACCGCGTACGTACGGCATCCCAGCCCAGACTTCTTTTGAGACTTTCGAGTCGTGACGCGGGCACAGGAATTGAGGCGGCTCTTGAGATTGGCGGAGAATTAGTTTTGTACTGTACATGAATTTTAAAAACATGAATGTCAACAGTTGTGTACTGTATTGGATTTTGTCAGTATTTTATATCGCACAAACAATGCGGCCTCTCGAGAGGGGTCCCTGAGGCTCCGAAGCTAGGAACTGTTTTGTTATTTCGGTAGTCAGTGGTCTTAATTCACTGCAGTAACGGCGCGAATGCGTGTGCAATACAAACGTTCACCTTCCGTAACCCCACTCGATGACTTGTTCGTATTCTACAGCTGCCATCTATCAGTGGCACAACTGCTGTTGTTGTTGTTTTGAAAATGTTCCAGCACTGGCAGAGAACAAGGGATACATTTCTGGCATCACGTTATAATAACAATACGATTGCCTGACATGACATGCCATAAGTGAACTGAGGACTGGCAGCATACAGTAAGGGAGTGTGTGTGTGCATGTGTGCGGGTAGTCTGTTCACGCTTGGCTCTTGGAGATGGGCATGGGCTGATGGGTACGGGGAATCTGGACCCCCCCCCCACCTTCTGTGCTAGCTTTTTGCGACTACAACTTTCTCTCCTCGCTTTCTCATCCTGTTTTCCAGGTATCCGTCAAGCCCCGCGGTCAGCGCTTCTGCCGCGATTCTGAGTTTTCCCTCAGTCAGCTCGCTGTGACAAGATGCTGTCAATTACACGGGTTTGTCTCGGGTGTTTTCAGCGCTGCTGGTTATCTCTCAACCCGAGCGCAGCCTGAAAATATACCGACTGGTGTTTTCTGCGCTCTTCAGAAAGTAGCCCTGCATTTGAAAGGCCTGCGAGTGTAGAGCTAAAACGAACGGCGATCTGCATAACTTTGGTGTTCTGTAAGGAATAGCAATCGTCTGCCGCACAGCTGAAATCAATCCCTTTCAGGCTTCAGCGACTCCACTGGAAAGCCTCAGTGTGACAGTGTGAGAATTGTTGGGTCGAGTCTGTTTCAGGCTGTAAGCCACAATAATAAAAACCTAGCTTCTGTTACCCCGAGTTGAGTTTCCACAAGTTCGTCACAATGGTATTAAAACAAACCAGCAGTTTAACATTTTTTTTTTTTTTAAAGATGTTGACATCCACACATCCCCCCAAATCATGTGGTACCAATCAAGCTTACTAATTTCTTGATTACCCCTGCTTTCTAATTTGTTTACAGTAGACACAGGTGCATAAATTGCAATGTTTGGTTATACGCAAATTTGTGGCCTAATTTAAAACAACCCATAATGAGCCTCTACTGTATTGTGCTACATTTAAAGAAACGGTTAATGAAAGTAATAGCCATCCATAATTGTACTGCATTGTCTTTCATTTGTACATACGTGAAATTTTGTTGTTTTTGTACTGATGCACTGTTTTGTCTGCTTTGCTATACTGTTGATCATGACCATTGATCCAAAATTTTGGACTGATAATATATATCAGAATAAAATACCGGGGGGTTGTTTTGGACCATAATTCATTTGTAAAAAGCGGCAGTTGACGGCTTTATTTTCTTAAAAAAAGCTTGCTTCTTTTTATGTTGGATGTGCCAGACTTAAAATGTTTCGCAGTGATTTTATTGAGAATGTTTTAACCTTTCGTATCTTCTGTAGGTTTGACAATGCAGCAGAAAAATACGATGATGAAAATCGGCAGTCTTTTTTCGCCGGGCTAAATGGATATTGCCAGTGACATCAGCTGCTCATATTGAACTGCGCGCATGACTACACTCGCACAGATGTATGGTGTGTGTAAATGGACCCGAATGGTTGTACGCAGCTTGGCAGTGCCACATAGCGGGTGGACAAGCTTGATTTTCCAGTGCTGTAGTGTTGTTTTGTGTACACGGTCTGAGTGCAGTTGTGAAACGGCTGGAGCGAATAAGGGATTCATTATGTTTGGAGGGACATTTCTGAGAGTTTCCAGAATCCCTCTCTTTTCACATTTTAGTCTAAATTTCCTGATAGTTATAACAATTAGCTGATGATGGGGGAGCTGCAGAAAGGTCTCATAATTGAAACGTGATTCCCAGGATTTACGCCCATGCTCATTTCAAGGCCTAGCGAGACGAGTTCCGGATTTTAAATATTGTAATAATTGTAAATTACTGCACGTGATTGAATGCAAGTCAGCCATTTTGAGGATTTCCTTGGGCCAGAGAGGGGGATTTATGATTGCATTCAGATGGCACGGCTTTAGACATGTTTCTGGGATGGAAGGTGCTGCGTATGCTTAATGCTAGCTACATGCTTTCTTGTTATCGTTCAGTGTTATGTCGGTTAATAGGGAAATCGCATGACTGCCCCAATGACTACTTCGAAGATTATTTGCCCCATTCATAAAAATGTACTTTCATAAAAACATACAACCTACTTTCAGAAAAATGTACCTGAAGAACTTTCAGAAAACTATCCTTAAAGTTCCACGGACGCATTTATTATGATGGTCATGTTTAGGCTATAGAATTGAATTGAATTTGGTAATTGGTAGAGGGAATTAATCTACCAATAGCCCTACGCATTAATGCAGATGTTTAAATAGCTGCCACGCCACCCTGTAGTTCACCTACCACGGAGGATGCACAGCTGGACTTTCACGGTGGCTGACCACTAAGCTAAGGAGAGGACATTGCAGAGTCTGTCACGATGGCTGGTGACGGTATTGCTCCCCTGTCATTGAGACGACCTGAATGGGTTGCATTCTCATCGAGACTACCTGAATGGGTTGCATTCTTGTCGCTCTGAACCTGTGCAGTCCCTCATTGATTGCAGCAGATAGTTACAGTCGATCTTGCGCAATCTTGTCTTTCAGATTGCTGGTTAAGTGGCCACGTGACACCAGCCCATACAGGCTCTGTGTGAGGAGCACGCTTAAAGGGCTGGTTGCTAGGATTCTGCAGGGACACCGATATCACACTTTCCCAAAGTATTTTAAATTGGTCTGGGGGGGGGGAGGAAGAGGAGAAGAGCGACACGGGGACGAAAGCAGTGTCTGGAGCAGTTGCTCATGCAATCAGAGTCAGATGGCTGGAGTGGTGTTGATTAGCGTATTATTCCGCTGCTCCGCTGAATTATGATTCAGAGCAGCATAAATCAGCGGCGTGCGTCGGGCTAAAAGAAAAAAAAAAAACCAGAACAGAATTTTCAGAGAGAAAAACTTTTTTAACTGAATGCATTGTTCTTGAGATGTGCGTCATAGAGCAGTTTGGGATCTGTCTGTTAATTTAAAAAAAAAGAAAAGATAATTGACGCAGAATGTGAGGTGTTTAGATGAGACTAAATATGTGGGAATTGCTGGAAGTCAAATGCAGGATTCAATGATGAATACGAAAAATAATTACATTTTTGATGAAAAATAATGAAGCGCACTTAAATGGCTGCCAAATTTTCTGGCCTCTTTACCTACAGTACACTTAGTTAACAAATGGCGAAAGCACCAATATAAAGTCACTTCAATAGTGCAGTGCGCCACCACGTACCAGCATGTGGAATAGAGACCAGTCATGCACTACACCACCCGATTTCACTAATGAGCTTGTTTCCTAAACCAAGGAGGTAAAATAATTCGGGAAATCGGGTGGTGTGGTGCGTGGTTGGAGGAGATACCTGCAGGCCCTGCGGCCCGCGGGACCTAGAGTGGAGGAACGCTGCTCTACTCCTTGCGTGAGGGAGAGAGCTGACCCTCGCATCACGAGGCCAAGGAAAGTGTCTACGAACCTCCAGCTCTCTACGAAGCGTTCTCCCGCAGCCACTGCCCCCATTACTAATTCATCCGTTCCTGCTCGCCTTCCCATGTCCACCCCTGCCAGAGGACAGAGCTCTCCCTCCCCCCCTCGCCTCGCCTCGCCATACATGTTTAATATGGCTGGCCTGTAGCGCGTAGCCAGGAGCGGCCACCTCTGGGAGTTTGGTTAGCGCGCGGTCGAACCCTTTTTCCTGTCGGAAGGCGGAAGGGGCGGAAGTGGCTCAGATGACTCTCGCGCGGGTCCTGGGAAGCGCGCGTCTTTCTTCGCCCAGACAGGGGCCCCTCGTCGTCGAGCGAGGCGCCGCGGACGGAAGTGCAGATGAATAATTGCGAGGGAAAATCGGGGGGAGCTCTCTCATTTGCCGAAGGGGGGCGCGGGGGTAAGCGGGGCAGGAGCAGACGCGTCGCGCCGTCCCGCGACGGGCCCGCGGCCCCCGCCGGCGTTCTGGGCTTCGCTGCTCGCCCGCCCCCCCGCGTCTGCTCGGACCGCGTCCGTTGGCCGCGTCCGCTTCTGGCCTCTGAAGGCGTACGGCTGTGGATGGAGAAGGCCACAGGTGGCTTCCTTCAGACAGGGCCAGTACTTGTGGCCGGTAGTAAAAATGGCAGACCTTTGGACTTCTCAGTGATTATTGCCACAGTGCTCAGAAGAGTGATAGGGCACAATTAGAATGTGGAAATGTTAATGCATTCGGCTGGAGATAAGGTTAGCCAGTGCATTTTGCAGCCCAGCCGTATCTCCTCATGCACCTTAATTTCATTGGTGTAGTGTGTGTATATAAGGGCTGTAATGATTAACTTATTAATCAGAGCGCTTAATCACCTGGTGTTTGTAAAGAAAACTGTTTTTGAATGGTTGGTTTTTATGCACATTAAATCCACAACAGGCTCTTCACAGAGCACTCCTGGCTTCAAAGCATCTTTAAAATTAAATCCTAAACTTCTAGGGCCTCATTTATTAAGACCTTCACCTCGATTGGTCATGGTATTTCTTTTGCATCAGTCATTGGTTGCGTTATTAGTTTTGCATGTGCTAATAGGTTCTGTAAATCAGGCCCATGATATGGTGATGCAATCATTGGCAGCCTGTTTGAGCTACACAAATGGCAGCACAGTTGAGTTACATACCTTATATGTTGACTTTGTTTTAAGGTAGATGTGGAAGGCATACTGTTTGCTTCGTAAATGGATCTTCATTTCATTTAAGGGAAGCGCGACTTGCTTGAACTGTCATGTAGTGGTAGCTTCTGCTCATTGGCTGGCTACAGTAACTGAAACAATAACTTTTGTCACCCTTTCAAGATTCAATAAAAATGTTGTTTTCTGTGAAACAAAAACCAGAATTCCATATTGAATGTTGTTTTCAATGCTGAATTCAATATTGCTTTTCAAGTAATGATTGGCCTTTTTGCTTTTTGTGATTGAATGTCAGACTTTGTGTGAGTGTGTGTGGTGTCTGTGTGTGTGTGTGTGTGTGTGTATTATATAAGATTATATATAAAAAACTGAACAAAGGTCACGGTAAACAAAAAACAAACTAGGAAAAATGTAACATAATTTTAATGAAGATCCATTTTTATGTTTACCTTCTTTTGTGGGAGAGTGTGCTCTTGAACAGGCCGGTCACTCAGGCATTTAAACAGGAACAATAGGGGAGAAGGGAAGGACCACCCTTGTCGGTCAGCAAGTGTGCATGTGCACACGGCCAGGGTGAAGTCACTCCCTTTGTAAAGACACAGAACTAGGGTTCAGAAGATCCCGGTGTCTCCTCTGTTGGCTTTAGGAAAAACAGGGAGGGAGGGAAAGATGGAGGGAGAGGACGATAAATAGCAAAGCACACGAGAGGAGGGTGGGAGGATGGCGAGGCACAGCCGGGGAGAGAGAGAGAGAGACGGAGAGACAGAGCGAGAGAGAGAGAGAGAGAGAGAAAGCAGGAAATAAAGACTGGCCACTCTGCGGTGCTGGCAAAGCCGCTCAGTTCCGTTTCACGCGGGGGCTGGTCAGCAGCAGGCTGGAGCCGACGGCGTCCTCTCCACAGCGTGCTGCACGGGCCGCGGGCTCGGCGGCGGAGTGAGTCACGCTCGCGAAGCTGCGGCCAAGCATACTGCTCGCTGTCAAGGGCGGCGTTAGCACGTATCATTAGCTCGTCCTTGATTCCTCTTTTTTTCGCCGCTACAAACTGAGGCGCGTAGCGTCTTCTCGCCTACGAGATTTTTACTTGCGATAACGCGGCTCATTTTTTCAGGGAGAGGCTCAAATTTGCCTGAAGCCTTATAGATGTGTGCGTGTGTCTGTGTTTTTTTCCCTCCAGTTTGCATTTTATTGTATTGTATTGTATTTATAGACGCTCTTATGATCCGGAGCGGCTTGGAAGTGATATGAATTTTTATCGTTTCTTTTCCCCCCCGTTTTTTAATCTTGTTTTCTGTCGCCTAAGAAGAGCACGCGCGTCTCCTCTGACGCGCTGCGAGGCGCCTCTGCTCCCAGCAGCCGTTCCGTTGGAGGAGCACGCGGTATGCGCAGCTGATTTAGACGGACTGCGGGCATCTGCTCGGCCAGAGGAGTTGCTGTTGCGCGACAAGATGGGGGGAAAACCCTTCCAGCAAATACTCGCCCCCCCATGCCCCCCCCCCCCCATTCCAAACAAACACTTCCCCCGGGTGATGCCAAGGCCAGCTGCGTGCCACGGCCATGGTCCTTAAAGGGACACTTCCCTTCTTTTTTTTTTTTTTTGCGCATTATTTCAGTTTTAGTCAATGTTTTTGATTAGCCCAGACAGTTTTGAGAAGTTTCTGAGGACCTGCAGGGTTTGTAGTCTAAAGCAAGGGAATGCACTTCATGTTACTCCAAAGCAGCTTGTTCAATGATATTATGTTTCCAGAGGCTGGACAGATTGATTTTATCGTGTTAATTTATAGTGTATCATTGTAAACATGAATATTAGTTTTCATCTAGTTTTGACCTGGTCTTTTCAGCACGTTTAAAATGATCGGGTTCAAAGTTGTCTCGTGTTGAAAATCTGCTGGCATCTTTAAAACTTCTGTATTAGAGCAGTACTATTTATCATGAGCTTCACAGATTTTTAGCTAAATGAATGTATGCTAATTTATGTTCATGTTCATTTAGATTCAGTTGATTTCATTTGCTCAGGCTTCGTTACTTCCAATTTCGTCACATGGCGACAAATAATTGGTGTCGCTGAGCTGGTGTTGGGATCCTGCGTGAATAAATGCGTTTGTGAGCCAACACGTTTTCTGCAAAACAGAAATATGCAAAAGGTAACGCACTGAAAACTAGACTTTTTATTATTTATTTTTTTACTTTGCTTTTTTTACTAATGCCCAGAATTGCAGTTTATGATACGTTTGGCATTCTTGAGAATGTCCTGTGGCTTAAAGCCGTTGACCCTTTGTTAGTTCCTTTCAAAGCGCATCCTTGACAGCAGGAATTAGTTACTATAAAACAATGCCCAGCGCTCTCAGTCTGTGTGAGTGCCCTTGCTGCCCTTCCTCATTTGTGTTTTTTTTTTTTTTTGGTAAAGCGTGCGTTCGAGTAACCAGCGTCTCACGGCAGCACCGGCCGTCCCCCCCGAGACCACAGGTGTCAGACCCTGGTCCTGGGGGGGGGCGCGGTGTCGGCTGGTTCTTCGGCGCGTTTCATTTAAGTCAGCGATTGGCTAAAGAATCCGCACGCCTTGTTCTCACGGCCCTAAATTGGCGGCTGATTGAAAGGAACACACGAAAACCCGCGGACACATTGACCCCCTCGAGATTCCGTTTGACCGCCCCCGCAGTCGTCGGTCACCCGCGGAGACGGAAATACTGGGCTGAGGTACGCTCGCCTCATCGCCCCCCCGACCCCCCCGGTCAAACCCGGCCTTCGTAGCGCGTGGAGCCCAAAGAGCGGACGCCGTTCTCTAAGTGGCTCCCGTTGGTTCGTTTCCTGTTTTAATTGGGCTATCTAAATGCATCTCCAGTTTGTCGATACCCGCTGGGATTCCGGATAAAAGGTGATTCGTTCCCCGCATTCTCCGGCACGCTCGGCCGTACCTGGGAGAATATCAGACTCTCGCCCAGATGAGCGTAAGAGAGAATGCATGTCGCTGTTAATTTTTAAAGGGCTCAGGCGTCACGTTTGCCCCCTGCTTCTCTGATGCTGACAAACGCGGTGTCTGTCTCTCTGCAGCTTTCTCTCTCTCTCTCTCTCTCTCTCTCTCTCTCAGTGTCACAACACACACACACGCACGAGTACGAACGTGTATCAACGTCTCTCGCAAACATTCCAATTTTTAGTTAGTTCAGCCATTTTTCAATATGTTTTTGATTTTGCTAATGCGATATTATTAGTTATAGGCTATTTTTGAAAGAGATCGTTTCGGAGATCTTTTAAGATGTTTCAGCGGGTCTGACTCTGGGCAGAGGCAGTTTCACTCACGAATGCTCAGTGCTGGTGGGATTCAGGATCAGCTTGCGCTAAGCGAGCCTGGAATTGAATAGCCTCTCTCTCTCTCTCTCTCCCTCTCTCACTTCCTCACTCACTCCCTCGACAGGATTGCCTGAGTTTTGGGCTCGTGTCAGTGTGACTGCTGTAATTTTAACAGTCCTGGGCAATTTTCGGCCCCCTCTCCCCACGGTGTGCCAGTCTCCGCGCTCCCCGTGAGTCTGATGCTGCCGTAATTTCAGCCGCAGGCTCCTGTTTCGGTTGAGCCCGGGAGCGGCTGAGGGTTCTGCCCGGGTCAGCCGAACTCTCGGCGAAGGCGGGCCTTGTACGCAGCGTACAGTTCATTTGTAGATGGGGCCCTTTTTTTCCCGCTCCCGCGGACGGCGCGGCTGGCGTATCGAAAACGTGCGGGAGGAGACCGGGAGTCTCTGTGGATAAATATTAAATATTAACTCTGAATCATGGGGAGCAGAGAGGGGCTCACCTTGTGGAGTGTTTGCGTTACGCACCAGAGCCTTGCTCCGTGCAGATGATTTCTCTCAGAAAAGCTTAAGACCTTATAAGAACATGTTCTAAACGTGAATAGACCTGGTTCCTTTGAAATCGGTGGTCATATTTAATACATGCAATAGCGCAGTTGCGGAATAATTAACCTCTCCACCTATGCAGTATTAATATTATTGCTGTTGTTATTTCTGGTATGTTTAGGCCTATAATGAAATAAGATTATTTATTATTCATGATAATATTGTTGTTATTTCTGCTACAGTGATTATGACAATTATTATCATGACTGGTTGTTGCTATGGTTCTGTCTCTAATTGTCAGTGTTGAAGCCTGTGTGTGTAGCCTGTGTGTAGCCTGTGTGTAGCCTGTGTGTGTGTGTAGCGTGTGTGTGTGTAGCCTGTGTGTGTGTGTGTGTGTGTAGCGTGTGTGTGTGTAGCGTGTGTGTGTGTAGCGTGTGTGTGTGTGGTGTGTGTGTAGCCTGTGCGTGTAGCCTGTGTGTGTGTGTGTAGCGGCGCAGTAGCTGCGGCAGGGTGCGGTAACGCGGAGCGTGTACACGCGTGAGTTTGGCCGCTCCGATGACGGGCCTGCGCGTGTGTGGCGGCGGTCCGAGGCAGCAGATGGGGCCCAGCTGCGGCCGGCTCGGGCCCCTGGAGCGCGCGGCCCGGAGCACCTGCCGCCGCAGCGGGACGGCCTGCGCGGTGAGGCCGTCCCACCCTCCGCCGCCCCACCGCCGCGGAGCCGCGCGCGCAGGGCGCGTCGTTCGCGGGAAAAACCGCTCGGTTCCGTCCGAGCCGCACGCCGCCGCGCCGATTCACCCGGCGGCCTTTATTTCAGGCGCTGTTGAAAAAAGGGGTGCAAATGGCCGCCTCTTCCAGCCTTTGAGCCGTTCTGGCATCTTTTTTCTTTTTTTTTTTTTCTCTCCCCCCGTCAGGTGAAATCACGGTCGCGGTTCTCTTTGTTGGAAACCGTACATCTCCGTGAGCGACCCGAGCCGGTCGGCTTTTGAAATCGAACGCTCTGATATTCTGTCAGAATTGATCTTTTCAGTTGCAACGGCGACAGTGTAATGCCCTTCTCCTGATATCAAGGCAATTACCGCTGCTCTGTGTTCTATTTAAGTGTGAGAAAGCAGGGGGCAAAAGATAAAGCCTTTTGTCTACTGGGGGGGCCCCCCACTGCAAATTGAAGTTCCATTTCTGTGCAATTACAGAGTTTTGCTTTTTTTTTTTTAGATGGCTGCATGAGACACCGAAACCCTCGTATGGGAGCTCACAAATGCGCGCACACCTACACACACACACACACACACACACACACAAGCATGCGCACAAAAACAAAATCTGCAGGCAGCCTACCCGCATGCACTGTGTGACACTGCATAAGAACCTGGAAGAACTGCTCATCTATTAAAAAAACACAAAAGAGGATCGAAATAAATATTTCAAATCCCCTGTGACGGTCTTTAACAGCATTTTCTGTCTTTTAAAACAACATTTCATATTCTTAAGGATATGAAGGTAAAAAAAATAAATTGGTATGGTGTGCAGTCATCTATCCTTTTGAAGGTAGCAAATAGGAAAATGGAATCAGGGTCAAATTACATTTTTCAGTTAGTTATGGACCTCTTTGGGGCAAGACTCCTTTCCATTGTTATTTGTGATGCAAACTGGCGCATGTAGGCCAGAGATCTCAAACTCAACTCCTGGAGGACTGCTTGTGTCTGCCGGTTTTTGGCTGCTGTGTCTGCCGGTTTTTGATGTGCTCATGCACTCAAGTGCTTAATTTAAGTCATTGCCCGGCTAAAGAGTCTGCACACCTTGTGGACTGAGGTTCGAGACCCTTGTGTGAGTAATAGGTTGCGAGCATCAGCCTGGCAGAACGCTGGTGTTTTGCTTTTTGTTGTCACTCAGGACCCTAGCCTAATGTGATACGAAGCTCTGACCGCTTTTTCGCAAATCCGTAAGTATGCGCTCTATGGTACACGATGTAGGCTACTGTGAAAATGAACGTCTGCTGGGGGATGCTCAGAAGCTGAGACGTGCATGTGAAATGGACTGCAGTTAGCTTTAAATAATACGTCATCCTGCAGCTTGAGTCAGCGGCCTTGTGCCGTTAACGATAAATGTCACAGAATTCTCCGGAAGTGCTCGTGATGCCTTTTGAAACTGCGTCAGAGTGTAGCCGAGGGCACTTAATTATGGTTCTGCAACAAAAAAAAAGTTGTCAGAGTTACGCACGTCCCATGAGTCTAGGCTGTCAGGATCACCAGTAATGCGTCGGAGGTGCTCTTGGCTACAAAACGGTTTTGATCGATACCTTTATCTTTCTGGGAGGCCACCTGGTGTTCAGCATGCCATCAAACAAAGGTTGGGGGTGATTGGGTTTGATTCCAAAACCTTTCCTTTTGCTTCTACAAAGAAGCGCTCAGCTTTTGATTCTGTTAATGTTTGAGCCTCTCTTTCTCTGTCCTTGAGTCTGAATTCTTTTAGATGTACTGGAGCGAAATAATATCAGGACGAGATTCTCCTCTGACTCATTTAGTGCTTCACCTAACAAAAAAAACTTTTCATTACCTTCTAAAGCTGGAGAAATAGCTGTAAAAGTATGTCAGATAAACAACAGGAGGGGCATAAGCACATTTTATATCATGATAAGCACAGCTGTGTTTTCCCTGTTTTAAAATACAAGGTTAAGGAAAGGGGAACAGGGTGGATTATGGGTATCGTTCGACACATAAAGCTGTCTTAGTCGCTCAGCTCACTCGTAGTTCAGTTCTGACGGACTCTAAATTCCTCTTGGAGCGCTAAGCTGCCTTTTCAAATTGCAGTGCGGTTTTGGTTCATCTTTGGATACCGGCAAGTTAAATGTTAACTATTTATTACCCCCCCCAGACATTGACTGCTGACTGTTCTTAATCAGTCAAAATATAATGCATGTAAACAGTAAACATTGAGTAGCTGGGGAATTCGGTGCAGAACTCAGTTTTTTTTTTCTTTTTGGCGCATTTGCGGTCACACAAACGATGCAATTTACTGCAGGGTACATTGTACGAAGGCCGTTCGCAGCTTCCTAAAGTGTGATGTTATCCATTAAATTTAAATCCTGTAAATATCAGCTGCGTCCCAGTGAATAGCTGCTTTAAAAAGGCTTTTCCCCCTTTCGCTTCCAATTCTGAACGTTTAGCCTACTCGTATTCATCAGTAGCACTCACTGCCGTAACCTCCACTATCCACTCAGGAGCCCGCAGTCAAACTTGCGCTGTCCTCTGGAGCACGCGTTGCAATATTTCCTGAGGAACACACTTTACATGCGGCTGAAAAGGCGGACCGCGGGCACCCGATTGACCAGCTGGGGTCGCTAGTGAGCCCTGAGACACTGTCATCCCTGCTGACTAAAAGCGGCAGTCGTGCATTGCTCTGCAGGGGCTGGCGGCCACGGTCAACGCTACCGCAGTCCCCATTCAAAACCAGGCCATGGGGCTGTCCGTGCACTGTAACAGTGCCTTAGCAGGGTGAACCTCCCACCAGTCTGTGGATGGGTATTTTACTCAATTTTTTACTCATTTATTCAATTTTTTTCAGACACCATTTTGTTGACAATTGCTGGAGTTTACATCCCAGTGCTTTTCTCAAAAAGGAAATGTAATCTGTTAAAGACAGGTTTAGAAGTACATTCACAAAGGACCAAAACTATTTCCAGGGGAAGAATGAGCTAAAATTTGATAAGAGCTGAATTTCTAACTTAGTTTTGCTTTTTCATAAATAGCCTCCTGTATTGTCATGGAAATTAAGTGTTTCAGAATTCCTAATCCCTTGCTCCTCCTAAATTATTTTTTGTATACTGTTTGAATATTTCTTTTTCTGTTTTGAAGACATTTTCACATGACTGTTATCTCTTATTTAACTAGTTTGAATTAATTGGGTAGATCAAGCACTTCAGTAAAGTGTATAACTGAAAAGCATTAATATAAACATATGCATTTACCAGAGGGGTGCAGTGCATTGAATGTGGAAAAATGACAGATTTGTGTTTGAAAATTCATATTTTATTCATCGGAAACAAATGCATTAGGGTGACCATACTTTAACTTACAACAGGTGTGCAGTTACAGCAGGTGTAAGTGGTGGTTATGAACATAATATTATGCTATTTGCTTATTTATGGATGGTCTATGGAACAAGAAAATGTTAATCCCAGACATTAGGCATTTATAAATCCTGCTTGGACGGGTATTTCCAGTCCCAAAAAGAGGATGTGTCTGTGGATAAAGAGGAATGGTCATCCTGAAATACTTCTGCTGGAGCGATTTTTTATCCATTATTTGTGATGTTTGTTAACTGGCTCCATATGTTATTGGATTGTGCTCTTGGGCAGTTTACAGTGGAGTATTGCCATATATTCAGTTAGTGTCAGCTGTGTACATAGCCAGACCTTAACCTAGTCGCTGTCTTTAATTTGATACAGTTTCGCATTGTCACTGAAGGTGAATTACCGAATCTAATAAGAGTCCAGTAGCCTCCGATAAAATAAAGGTCAAAATAAATGTCACCCACTGACTTCATAGAAACCTCCGGAAAGGATGACCCTCCCTTCCACAGAAAGCTCCTCAGAGAACCTGGGAGGACAGTGTTCCCTACATGGCCACTCGGAAGAGAGCTCTTGGCTCCCGGTTCCTGAATTCTTAAAACCCATGGAAGCCTTCCTGAGCATCTGCATAAAATGATTAGCTTTGGACTTGGAAGGCTTGGACCGGAGGGAATAATAATTTTTGGGAGCCTTTCCCCATGCATAATTTTTTCCCCCCTCTTGCACAGAAGAGGTCCAGTAAATCTGAGCGTCCGCATATGTTTCGAAATAGCCCTTCGAGGCTAGTCCAGCGGTTACTTTTGGCTTCGCCGTGCGTTGCATTGCTTTGACAGTATGTGACAAGTATGCAGCTATAAATTTATAAAAACAGACGCCAAAATTCTCAGCGCTGGAAAGAACGGTTGCGATGCGCAAATATCTGTCTTCGCGTTATAGTCGTATAATGTTATGACAGAGCGGCCTCCTCCCATCGTAAACCCCGTGGCCTGATGCCGTTTTCCTATTGTTGGTCTTTACAATGCTTCGTCTTTCCAGTGCTTTTTTTTTTGCGCCACCGAAATAACATGACATGCACTTAAGAGACGTGCCAGACTGTTCCCGATACCAGGAGCTTAAATAGTGGTGAGTGACTAATCTTTGTTGAGGCGTCTAATCCTGTGGTTGGTGAATAAGAGAAAATATAAACAAATACATTTGGTGAGTGCACGCTATGTGTGCCATTGGTTTACATGTTTTTTTTTTTATTTTTAAAGTGCCTAGATGTACTGTTACATTGAAGTGGTTTTGACCAAACTTCAGTTGAACCAAATCTTAAGTAAAAAATAAAAAAATCTATCTCTGCGCTAAAAATGTTATTGGTTGTTGTTTTGTCGTACAGTTGGCTATATCCTTTAACTAAGGATATAGGCAACTGTAAGAGTTTAATCTCTGTTTGTTTTACCATTCAAAACAGGTTTTTTTTGAGCTGTACGTAGAATTTGATTGGTTTAACATTGTGAAAGGAGCATGCCGCGCCCAGCTACCCTGTTCATTCATAGTCTGGGGAACGATCTCGGGTGGAGTGAGTCTAGTCTCATTTTGGAGGGTATTGTAGTCCTTATTTTTTTTGCAGTTTTTTGTGAAAAGAACTAATCTTGTATTTTTCGTGTGTGTGTTTTTTTTTATTTTTAATTGCCCATGCTGTGTTTCGATTAACCATTTTTGGAGGCGGTCGCTGCTGCTATATATAGCCTAGGCCCTCGACCCTGCTTTTGCCTGAGCTCGGGTTGTATGGAGGAATCTTTGCTTTGTTGAGACTTGACGGTGGGCTCTGTTTAAAGTAGAACAGGGATTAACTGACAAAAGCTATTTTGGTTGGTTACTCTTCCTGAGAGTGTTTGCTTTCTTTTTCTCATTGTTTTCATACAGTAAAACTGATTCCTTGCCTAGGAATTATGTAAGCGGAATTAAATTTAGACTTTTTCGGTACATAAAAGCAGTCTGTTTTTTGCAGCCAAATTTAGTCTGCGGGCTGTGGTTTGCTCCGTCTGAGAGCTACGTTGAACCTTGTTGGCGAACACCTTATCCGGGGAAAACCCCCTCCTGAAAACCACACTGCTTTGGCACTGGGACACACCGTGGCACATGTAATACTCTGCTTTGGAAGGTTTTTTTCTTTAACCTGTGGAGAGCATTAGGAAATTGTTTTTTTTTTTTTTTTTTTTTTCTGTGATGAATAAAGCCTTGATTATTACTTGCGATCAATTCATAACGGGACAGTTTTGGGGGTAGAATATTCCTCAAGGGACCACTTAAGCAAGGGACCCTCATTTTGCCCTTTGTGCGCCAGATGACGATATTGCCTGGTGTAAGATGATCGAGGAGGGAGAGTGGGAGAGAGAGAGAGGCGTCGGACGGCAGACAATGCAGATCAAAAGACTCCATATGGGCCGAAGAAGAAAAGATACATCTGTTCTAATCGTCTTCTGATGCTCACATTTCATGTTTTCGGCGAGAAACAGATCTAACGAATACTACCCGACACATCTATGCATCGTTACAATGTTTTTAAACGTTACAAAACAATATGTGTCCACCTGGAGATGTCTCAACCTTTTTGAAATATTTCAGAATTCCTTGTTTCCATAGTGATATTTGACGAATACAAAATATCAATATAGAATGGATTACAAGTGTTCCTATGTTATTTTCCTTTGTTAAGAGTTGAATGAGCTATCGTGCAAATTTGTCATATTCAGGAAGTGTTTTTCCGAGCCCATGGTTTACCAAAATACGTTTTTATTACGGATGTGTTTAAGAAGCTGTTGACTGCACTGTAGCTTTTCATTTTTTCATATCTCCAAGCTTAACAGACTTATTATAGCGCACCTGATCCTGTCTGAGCCACATCCCATTCCCATTTGTGCGTAAAGTAAGCCTGGAAGAAATTTAAACTGGCTAGTGAAATCATTGCTAAACTGCATAATTATATTTGAGAATCTATAATCATGCATCTGTACTTGAGCTGTGTCACAGTTTGATATGTGGACATGAAATGCGGTAATGATTAAAGGCTTTTTGTCGTAAACAGCCTTTTCTCCTGTGTGATGATAAATAGTGAGAGGAACTGTAAGTAGTTTTTCATTCGTAGGAGCACTTCTTCAAACTGCTGCGGTGTGCAGGTATAACCTTGGCAACACAAGGTTGGCGCCTATTTAAAACTGCTGGAGAGAAGTTGGAAAAAAAACGTGTTGCTTTTAATGAAGAAAGTGCCGGCTCGCTGAGATATCCCAATCCTCTAGCCGGTATTAATTTTTCAACACCAATTAGGTCTGCCGAGCAGTCCGCTGGTATTCAAACAAGCGAGTGTTCCGTCTGGAACGCCCCCTTGTGTTCCTCAGCCCGCGACCGCGCTGTGAGGGGCGGAACTCTACCTGCGCAGGTAATCGCAAACAAGCCAGCACCTCAGACCCCGCCCCCCCCCCCACTCCTCCTCCAAATGAAACTCAACACCTGTGACATCACAGGCAGGCGCTGTCTCCACCCAAGCCAGCCCTGCTCAGTGTGTGTTCAGCCTTTCCTCGAGAGACTCGCTGACCCCCTCGTCACAGAGGTTTCATTCGTCGCAATCCGACCGACCGCGATCGGCCCCGGCTTCGTACGGACGGATTAAGCAGGCGAAGCACACTGCCTTCTTTCATTTGTCTCCTCCACCTGAAGCAGCCCAGCGCCGATTAGCCACGCCAGACAGCAGCACGTGCGCCGCGCTCCTGGGAATAGCTGCGAGGCTTTCGAACGGGGCGCTCGAAGGCGGCTACGCCTCGGATTCTTTACCGCTCTTTACGCTGCTGACAGACCGTTCGCGCCGATATGGGTAAGTCCGGGGGTTTCGCCCGTTCGTAAAGGAATAGCCGAATATCTGTGTTCGTTTCGCCGCTCGGAGAAGTTTTGAATCGGTCACGCTGAGCGGACGCGTGCGAGCAATCGGTTATGTCTTGTGGTGAAAGTGCGGCAGAAGCGCGCTCAAGTTGAAGTTGTTAGGGCTTATCTGACGGTTTAGAAAATGGATGTGGTTTATAAAAGGGAAGGAGATTAGGATGTGTTAGTGTGTTGCCTTTTGCTCATTGCTTTTAATGTCTTGTATTTTCGATTGTTAGGCCCGCAGCGGTTCCATTCTTGTAGCCTTATCTTCCTCCTTTGTCCTTTTATTCAATCTTGTTTAGCCAACACAATGGTTAATTGCTTGTTTGGGTCTAAGTCCTTTCGACTCTTTAACCTGCTCTTTGGCAAATTGCCCCCATCTGGTTAGGGACCCCCCCCCTTTCTTCCCCCCTCCCCCAACCCACATTTCGGTTGTTAACGCTTTGAATAAAGCGCACGGTTTCTCTCGGGCGTACCCTAGCCGCCGCCGCCGCCGCGAAAGGTGAGGCGTCCTGCGAAGCGAGACACCATTGTTTTTTTTGTTTTTTTTCTCAGTCGTTTTCTCTCCGCGTCTCTCTCTCCCGTTCCCTCCGACCGCAGGCGGAGTTAGCAAAGGTCAGGCGGTCCGCTCCCCCTCCCCTCGCCTCCCCTCGCCTCCTCTGCGCTGCCCGTTAGCAGCGAAAGGCTCGCATTCCGCAGTTCGGTCCGCGTTGTTTACCCTGCCTAAACAGGTGCCTTAAGTCTCGCTTAAAAGGTCAACGCAACAATTGGGCTGCGGTCAGGCTTCTTTTGGCGCTGAGGAAAGCGTAATTTTTCAGCGGAATATAAACAAAAAGTACTCGTCTTGTTGAAGGCTTGCTTTTTGCCCCTCTTTCATTTTCCCTGAGGGTGTGAGAATAGCAGGTTTTTTATTAAAATTCCTTAACTTTCAGTTCACCTGCACCTGTAACTAATGACTAACTGAATAAGATCCTAGGCAGCAGTCGTGATCAGAACAGCTAACGGAAAGCACATTCAGCAAGCATTGGGTGGACCCGAACCCCGCGGTTCGTACAGTAATCTTCCCCCAGTCGCTCCCTCGAAAAGCAGTCACTTCTCCCTGCCTCGGCCTGGAATTCACGCAGTCTCGTTTCGGAGCGATTCCACAGGCAGCTTGAGCGCTAATGGACGGGCGTGCGTTGGCGGTAAGAGAGAACGAGAGAGAGGCCGAGCGTCTGCCTCCTTCACAGAACCCCCTGCTTCACAGTGCCGTGCTGTGCATCTTCGCACAGGTGCCGAGGAAACAGTGGCCGGAGACCTGCCGGAGCCGGACCCCCCACAAACCCCCAACCCCCACCCCCCACGCACACAAAATTGCCTCTGCTCCAGCACAGTCCCATTGACCCCTGCATTCTTTGTTTATGACTTGAGATTGGGAGCTTTTTTATTATCCCTGCCTTTGTCACGTCTCCCAAATCCCCCTCCGCGGCAGCCGGCCCCGCTCGGCGGTTCAGGGGGGAGTTTGGGGGGGGGTTTCGCTGACTCGCCGCAGGTTAATTGCCCCTGAGATTCCTGGGTTAATGTAGCTAATCCCGCCTTTGTGTTAGTGTTCAGTCTGCGTTCAGGCACCGGCCTCATTGTGTTGTCGCCGGCGTTAATTATTACCGCGAAAACTTCTCGGCTTTGTTTGGACGGGGGGGTCTCCCCTACGCGGTCGGAGCTGGTGCCGCAGGTTCGCGAGCGGCGGGATTAAACCCGGGGGGGTCGCCGGCGGCGTCCTGTCGCGCTCGGCGGGGCATCAAAACCCAGCTGCGGAACTTCTCCGTCCTGCCACGTATTCGCCGCCCTTTTAGAAACGGTGTTTCGCTTGAATTCCTCTTCCACTTGATGGGAACGCGCAAAGCCTTTATCTGCTGGGAATTTCAAAGACCGGCTCAGAGAAGATCAGATTTTTGAGCAGTAGCGTCCTACCGCCTATCTGAAGGTATTTATTGAGCAGTAGCAGGACAGCAGCAGTGCGTGTCGTGGAATCCTTTATCTCTCAAGTTTAGCCTAGTTAGGTGGGTATGGGTTTTCTGATGTTTGCATAAGGTGTATCCACTAAGGGTAAGAAACAGGAGCTCGCCCATATGGATTATTTTCAGGGATTGTTATAGTACATATAAATAATTTTTAAATGGCCTTTTCAGTATCCTGAAAAAAAGAGCGAACTTGGATTTGTGGATAATATTCACAGTGTAACACTGAAAGCGTCCAATCGTTTGAGGAGAGTAGGCAACTCGGTTGATAAAGTAGGGCAGTTTTGTGGTTATAGAACGTGGCAGTGTTCCTACTTTTTGGCCTCTGAGTACATTTGGCTCGAAGCGTTGCTTCTGTTCTGTTGTCGTGACGCAAGACAAAGGAGGTCCGTTTCGCGGTATTTCGAGAGCTGATTTATCTTCCCGTGGATTTGCCCCCCCCCCCCTCCCTACTTCGGCCACCACGGGCACCGTGACACACACTCACACACACAGCTCCCAAAGTCACTTTGGAGTCGTGACGGGGGAAGTGTGACGGTCCCGGGCCCGGTGCAGCTCGGGCCTAGCTGTTAGCGCTCGGCCGCGGCGGCCGGGAGACCCAGTTACACGCCCGGGGCGACGCTGATGAGCTCTGGCACTCGCTGCAGAAGGCCCGGTACGGAGGAACGCGCGCGTTTCGACAGGAGTTAATGTCCTGTGGCGGCCATTCCGAGGGTCGAGCGCGAAGCGTCTCACGCGCCGCGACAGCGGACGAAGCCGTAGAGGAGGTAGCCGCGCGGCAAGGTAACGTTTGGTTATCGCATCTTTTTCGTGTTGAGCGTGCACGGCGTACAGATCCTACGCTCGTGCGACTCACGGCCCATTGGTGGAGGGATTTTTTTTTCCTTCTCCTATCTCTTAGAAGAAAGTGTATTTAGGTAGAGCTCTTGTAGTAAAAGTAGGCCTTTGATACCCTAACGGGGCTCCCACACTTTCCCGCGCGAGCGGCATCCTCGGGAGAGCGGCTTGCGTGACTCACAAGCCTCCCGACAGAAAGGCATGCTGGGAATGCGTCAGCGAGTCCCTCGCCGTGCCCCTACATGTCGCGCGCACGCACTTCTACGAGTTTTGGCGGCCCGTTCAGGGGCTCAGCTTTGCTGGAACCGCTGCGTTAAAGGACACCTTCCCCCACCTTGGGGCGCGTGCAGCGAACGCGTCAGAATTGAACCGTTCGGTTCGCTTGTGGGGTCAGGCATCATTGTCCCCGTCAACTCCATTAAAAAAAAATCCAAAATGATACGTACTTCAAAAAAAAGGAGCTATGTTGTGTGTTTGCTAATGTTGCTTTACAGGCGCTGACTTGTCAGACCACCTAAAGAGCGTGACAAAATTCAGTAGTAGAGAGATGCAAATGAATCTCCTTGTTTTTACCCGTAAACGCTGACTGACGATTGGTGCATGCAAATTGTTACATATGGAGATATGGAGGCTTTTTTGAGTCTGACTACAAAAGAAGACCTTTTTTGGTCGGCGCGACTTTACGTTCGACGCTTTCAGAACGGCACTGTGACAATCACACGCCGCCGTCACGCTGGGAGAATCTGCCCCTTGGTATTCGACGAACGAGAAAAGATAAAACGAGAACGCGAAGCGATTCGACCGATTCAGCCATCTTTTCACCCGCGCTTCGGTTCCGCTTCCATGTTCCTCCGCGCTCGATGCTCTCTGATCTCCGGCGTGCTGGACGGCGAGCGGGGGGCGCCTCGGAGGACACGGGCCCGAGGTTCGCGGCGGCTGCTCGACAGCGCTCGGAGCCGAGGAGGAGGTGGGGGGAGCCTCTCCGGCCTTGACGTCTTCCGCGTGCGTTCAGCCGTTCTTCAGCAGAGCTGAAATTATCCGGGGGGAGGGGAGGGAAACAAAATGGAGGACATTCTGCGCGCGTCTCAGGTGGAGGCCCTCCATCCAGGCGAATCGGATACGGTGAAGGTAACCTTCCGGAATACGGCGGTTCCCCGGTGCGGTTACTCCGCCTCGCGGGGGGATCCCGTCCCGGCGCGGCTTTGCCGGATCTCCTGTCGAATTTCACGCTGCGTAAGGAGCTTATGTTAATTGGGGCACTTGAAAGTGTCGGTGTTTCGCTCGGTTTTGGTGTTAATCGTCAAAGTGGCCACGTTTCATGCCCAGTAATGCGGAATCAAATCATTCTCACGTGCAGCGTAACCTTACGCGACTCCTCCGTGCTGAATTGTGCCGGCTTTGGCTAATTCGGTTTTGCAACACATTTATGGCGCTTCATGGTGGGAAAGCGAAACCTGAGATCGTCTTGAGACTGTAAAATCTTTGATTGTCGCCCTCCCTCTCAAGCTGGGTTTCTTACGGAAGTGTGTGCATGCAGCCTGGACAACAAGCGGTCATAATCTACCTCTTAATCTGTCTCTTTCACAAAATAAATGGTTAGACAGAAAAGAAATGAGCTGACCCAATTACTAAAACCCACAGTTTTTATTCAAATATATAGTCAGTTGTCAATTCCCGTTCAGTTTTGCGTTAATGTATGGGACTGTTTGCAAAAATGCAAAAAAAATAATAATAATAATTTTTTAAATAACTTTTTTTTGGCTCAGATGAACTGTGGGCTGCATTACTGCAGACATCTCTAAAGCACACTACCATAATGTGCTCAATCACTTTTTTCATTTCTCCATTTCTTGGCAGGCAGTAGAGGCAGTCCTGTTGCCATGACAATCTTGATCCACCAGGTTACACTGGCTCTGTGGTCAAATGGGCTTTGCTAGACTCGTGGAGAATAACATTTGAAAGTTAACTTTGGAGACTTAGCGACCGTGCCTGCTAATTAGCACAGCAGGCCTTACACATTTTAGTCAAGGACAGCACAGCGTCCCTTTTAATTAGGTTCTTTGTTAAGGTGAATTACCACTTTCCATACAACCTCCGCTATCGTTCTGCCCGGTTTGACCTTGCAGACGGCGGTCGGTTCGAGTCAGGCGGTACGGAGGGCCTCGATTGGTTGGTAGGTCGATCCCGGTTCTGCTCCAATCCGAAGCGGGCCTGCTCCAATCCGAAGCGGGCCTGTGTGCCCAGAGAACCCTAGTCCGGCGCGGCGTTCCGGAAGACGCGGCTGGCCTCGAACCCCGCGGTGAAGCGCGCTGCGCGTTCGGAGCGTTGCCTTTTTGGGAGCCCGGGGGGGGTCACTGGGAGATCGGGGCCCGAGCAGCGACACTCCGCCCGTGATGAAGAACCGGGCACAGGGGCCCCATTAGTTATCGTCATGCCCGCGCCGGCCTTTGTTCCCCTCAAAGTCACCCTCCACACACGCGGCGGTGTCCCCCCCCCCCCCCCCCCCAACCCCTCCACCAGCCCCCAGCCTCCCCGGACGCAGAGCCAGGCTTGTTTGGGAAGATGAATTGAGATAAATTTCATTTCATTAGTGCGCTTTTATTATTTATAGCTCTGCTGCTCGGGGGTTGGGGGTTGGGGGGGGAGGTTGGAGGGGGGTGGCCCAAATTGGCTGCTTCTTGAGGAGGGTTGGGGGTGGGGGGCAGGGCACCATGCGACAAAGACATTCCAGCCGCCGCTCTACTCCCAGCGGGGACTGGAGGTACGCGGGAACAATGGCCGGGCGCTAAAATTGGGTTCCAGCTGGGCGGCGGAGACCCCGGGGTTCACATCCCGGAGCGCGAGCGCGGTCCCCTCTGACCCCGCCCCGCCCCGCCCCGCCGCAAATAGCCCGCGCCGCCTCAACTCCCGTTTCGAGGCACCGAATGAATTGGGTGTTTACCGTGACTTTTTTTTCGGTCAACGTTTGCTACGGGACAGATTATTCTTAAGGAGCTGGCTAAGCACGAGGACAGAATTATGTTTACACCCTGTGATAAAAAAAGAAGCTTTTCAGCTTTCAGCTTTTTCCGATGGCGCTCGGCCTCCGCGGCGCATCATCCAAACCCGCCATCTCGACAGGAGCGTCGCTCAAACCTCGGATGAATGCGGCTCGGGGGCCCGCTGACGCGTTCTCCCCGTTTACTAATTTGATTGCTAATCCTCGGCATTTTGCGCGAGTCTTCCGCTCGTAAAAGACGCCGCTCTGTTTAGTAAACAGGGGTGATTCATACCCTTTGGCTGTTGTCGCTGTAACGACACCGGGGACCACTGACAGAAAACAACTCAATTTTAGGGCCCCCCGTAAAGGGGGGAGGCTACCCTTTTGATGAAGTCAGCCTTTTCACAGTCGCCACTGTGTGCTTTTGAGGGGGGCTGTGTGGGTTAAAGACCACCCACTCTTCTGCTGCTGCCGCTGCTAATAATAATAATAATTATAATTTAAAAAATAAATAATAATAATAATAATGTAGTTAATTATTAAAATATTGTAATTATTATAATTTTTGTATTCAGAGTGTACATTAAATGCTTACAGTTCAATTTTTGAATAAATATAGAATAACACACACGCATAACGTGTGCTGAATATACAGTAAGCTCTGTGTGCACATTTTAATACAGCAACTTTGAATAATGCCATTATCAGAGTGGCACAGTTGTGATTTCTGTAGATCGGTGGAATACATAAACTGTAATGCAGTGGAACAGGAGTACTGTTGGGTGGAATTCATTGTATAGCAGAACATGCATATCAGCATCCCTCCGAAATCACAGTCCACTGATTAACTCAGTTGACCAGCTATGCATCTGAAATTGGCACTTCTATACCTGTAACATGCTACCTTTATTTATTTTTTTCTCTCTATTTTCTCTGAAATATTTTGAGGAAGTGCTTGTCTGTGTCATACGCGGGTTGCGTGGTAAGGAAGAGATGGGCTAGCAGCAGCCATCTGTGGTAGAATGCCTATTCTGTGTGCCCGGGGATAACCGATATGGCAAGTTTACTCTCAGGGAAAGAGAGAAGAGGAGGCAGTTGGCTGGAGGTACCGCGCGTCTCAGTTTCACGAAATCCCTCTCTCACCTGGTCTCACAGCCGTGCGAGAACGTCCGGCTTCCGCCCAACGCCGCTGTAATAGCAGCGTTATTACGACAGGCAGTAGTCCGTTTCAGTTCGCTTGATTATGGACTAACAAAGACCACGTTCTGTGAGGATTTTTCAAAGAATTAGCTGAATTTCCATTCATTTCCTGAACAGGCAGAATCACAGTGAAATTGACCCCGATTGTGTTGGTCTGTCTTTTTTTTAAAGCATGTGGCTTTTCATGAAATTCATCCTGGTTTTTTTTTTTTTTGGAAGGAAGACAGCTGGCTCCCTTCTCAAATAAGCCTTTGAGGAACGCGTTACATATTCATGCGTTAGCGTCGTCGAAGCGGGGGGGGGGCGGCGGCGCTGTTCTAGACGGAGACGACAAAGCACTTGTCGTGTCAGACCGTCGACCGAATCCGGGCTCGGGAAGCAGATGGCGGCGCTGAACGGGATTTGCCGTTTTTTAATACTCGGCGTACGTCTACGAATGACGGCTGACCTATTTCTGTCTCGCGTCGGAATGCAGTTGTCGAGCTCCCCCCCCTTTCCAAAATCCCCCCCCACCTCCCACTGAACTTATCTGCCGCACAGCGGACTGTGGAGCCGTGCGAAGCTGCGCGACCTTCGCGGAAAAAAACGGGGTACCCGTACGGGATGGAGCGGCGGGGGAGGGGGGAGCCGCTCGTCAGCGAGGACGCTGGTCGCTTTTCGGGCCGCGGTCCCGAGGACCCTTTCGATCGCCTCGCTCCCGACCCAGCGCCCCCGCGCCGCTCTCGACAGGCAGACGCCGGTCTCCCCCGGTGACAGCGGGAACGATCGGGGGTTAGCGCCGCCGTCGTCGCGGCGCGGCCCTCCGTGTCCCGGGGCACATCATCGCCAGCGTTAGCCCGACGTCGGGGGCGTCGAGCTCGACGACAGCGGGGAGCGTACGCGAAGCGCGGTGGCCGAGATCCGGCCTCGTTTCGGTTTCCCGCCTAAATTTTTCGTTTAGACACCGGGCCTTAGCGCTCGAATCGGATTAAGACTTTTCGGGCAAATGTCCGTGCGATAATTCTGGATTTGTATGCTTCGACAGGCGCTCATTCCTGTCGTGAAATTCTGATGTCAGTCAACGCTGTCCGGTGGGGAGCGATGGAAAAAATAAACGGAGACGGTCTGACCAGTCAGACACAAGCCACACGGCCGTGTTATCACATACGCTAGATCGGATTTAGGAGGCTACACGCACGTGGTCCAAATCTAAATCGAAAATTCCCTTTCAAGGAAAAAAGATGAAATATGCATCAGATATGCGATGTCGGATTTGTGTCACTTGAAGCTGCCCGTCTAAACAACCTGCGCGTATTCTGACTGTTAATTTCCAGATTCACGGTGTGTCATCCTCCCCACGCTTGTCTTTGCCTTCCCGAGAAACTTCTTTTTGATGCTCTTAATCAAATATCAAATTGGTCTTGCACTTCCATCTGTTGCCAAGAGCTAAACATCTAACACATCAAAAATTCAGAATTCTTAAATTAGAACAAAAAACTTCTCCAGTCATTTTTGGACCACTGATTACACGTGTTTGAAACACGTACATGCACTCTCTGTGCGTACACACACACACACACACACATACACACACACACTGCTACTTAGGCTTTGCTGTTGGGCTGTTTTGCAGCCAGAACATTCCAGAATTTTTCTACATATATACTGATACAGCTCTTTAATGCCCACTGTGAGGAATACAGGTTTTCAAAATCATTTTATTACCACTGTTTAAAAAAAAAAAACTTGAAAAACTACTTTACACTTACAGGAAAAAAAGTCCCCATCACTTATGGTGATAATAGGCCCCCTTTGTTTTCTCTAACAAAGCAGAGAGACCACACGTTATTGTTACTGTAGAAGTGGAATCAATGGTGGCATTTGAACGGCTCGCCTCCCGGAGCACCCCTGGGTAATTAATTCGCATCCCGGCCAGCCGGAGTGGCGCACAACGCGAGAATTGTCCCGCGGTCTCCGTCGCTCTCCGGGCTCCGCCGGCGCCGGTTTCTAGACCCCGTGGCCTCGTGTCAAAATGGCCGCCCCCTCTGCCTCTCTGCCGGGCTGACCGAAGCCTTCCTGGCCGCGGCGCGCCTCCCTCGAGGCGCGCGCGCGGGGTCCCAGCGGACGCTGGGCCGGTGGTGGGACCCGCCCCGAGCCGGCCGGGGCTCCAGCGGGGGGGGACCCTTGGCGCCGTCTCCGCCTAAACTGGCTCTCGTGAATTTTTTAAGAAAAGCGGTCCCCTGAAGCTACCCGCTAAGTAACCGCCTGCTGTCAGCGCCTGGTTTTCCAGCGCAACAGTGTGTGACAGCGTGAGTGTGTGTGACAGCGCGACAGTGTGTGACAGTGCAACAGTGTGTGTCAGCGTGAGTGTGACAGCGTGAGCGCGGGCTCGTGCTCCAGTTCATGCATGAGGGGATTTGGGTATTATGGTTAGTTGGTGTGACACTGTGCGACAGTATGTGGGAAAAGGCATCTGGGTGTGACTGAGTGTGTGTGTGGGTGGGAGTTTGTGAGCGGGCGTGCGCGTGTGACTCTGTGTGTCGGCATGTTCGTGTGTCTGTATGTGTGTGCATGTTTGTGTGTGTATGCGTATGTAATGCGTGCGTGTGCGTGTGGTGCCTGTGTGTGTGTGTTTGTGTGGGTATGCGTATGTGTGTGTGTGTGTGTGTATGTATGTATCTCTGTGTATGTGTTTGTGTGCTTACGTTTGTTTGTGTGTGTGTGCATGTATGTGTATATGTGGGCATGCGTGTGTATGAGCAGGTGACTGTACAGTATGTTGATATACTTGCATATTTACTGTATGCTGGAGAGATCTTGTGTAATAGTGCAGTGTGACAGGGGGCGTGCGGGTGAGGGAGATGCACATGGGCATCTCTCATCGTGACTGCAGTGCTCCCCCCCCCCCACCCCTGCCGAGCGTCTTCGCCAGCGGACGGAGAGCGGGACAGGCGTTTAGTTGTCCCCGACCCCGGCCCGGTCGCTCCCCTTGTTTCCGCACGTCGGCCGACTCTGTCCTCCCGGCCCTTTAAATTCCGGGTCCGGGAGGATCTGCGTTCGCCTCCGTCTCCGCTGCTGCCTCACGTCGGCATGGGGAGTGTGTCCCGTGAGCAGGTGAGCCGAGTGAGTCACGCATGGGGAGGTGTGTGTGTGCATGTGTACGTGTCTGTGTGTGTGTGTCTGTGTGAGTGTGTGTTTTTGTGAGTGTGTGTTTGTGTGTGTATGTGTGTCTGTGAGTGTGAGTGTGTGTCTGTGAGTGTGAGTGTGTGTCTGTGAGTGTGAGTCTGTGTCTGTGTGTGCGTGTCTGTGAGTGTGTCTGTCTGAGTGTGAGTCACAGATAGGGAGGTGTGTGTGCGTATGTGTGTGTCTGAGTGTGTGTGTGTGTGCGTATGTGCGTGCTTGTGAGTGTGTGTGTGCGTATGTGCGTGTCTGTGTGTGTGTGTGTGTGTCTGTGAGTGTGAGTGTGTGTCTGTGAGTGTGAGTGTGTGTCTGTGAGTGTGAGTCTGTGTCTGTGTGTGCGTGTCTGTGAGTGTGTGTGCGTGTCTGTGAGTGTGTGCTCACACGCACGCATCAGCAAGGTACTGCTGTGGTTCTGTCATTGTGGGCAGCCTTTCAGCAGGAGGAGGGGGTGCTTTTTATATCCCCAAGTAACTATTTTGAGGTACTTATGTAAACTCACTGATTAGTCAGTTTTACAATCTTTGTGAAAATATGACGTGTGGATATTGACCCTGAGTAATCATAAAGTGTAAGGTCTAAGCACTGAAATTTGAAAAATGTAGGGCCCTTTGCTGTATGCTTTACTGTGGTGTCTCATAATGAGGTAATGCGTGTGTGCTTGCGGCCGCGTGCGCGTGCGTGTGTGTGTGTGTGTGTGTGTGTGTGTGTGTGTGTGTGTGTGTGTGTGCGTGCGCAGTGGTGTTCTGCCCCACGGGACCTGGTGAGTGACATGGTCAGTTGCGAGTCCCGCCTCATTGCTTTAAGTCGGCAGCCATCTTGTGATTTTTGGCAGCCAACTTCTCTCCTGGTGGGAGATGATCGTGACTGCTTGGTCATGGGGAAATTTTGAAGTGTCCAAGAAAGCACATTTTCTTTAGGAAGTTAATTATGGATGTGGTCATCTTTTGCCATTCTCCTGAGAGTGGACAAAGCCCCCTAACTGTGCTGTGATAGCCTCAACCTTGATAGAAATCGCACCTCTCTGTCTACCACTCTCTCCCCCACACCAGTCTTTCCTGAAGGACTGTCTGTTAAGACAGGATAATCTTTCATCACTTCCATGTTTGAGGTGAGGCTAGACACCCCCCCCCCCCCCCCCCATGCCCTCCCCTCCCGTCCCCAAATCCATACGGTATCGGTTGAAACAGGACAAGTCAGGACATTACACCTAAAACAAACAGGGGATTGATTGACAGGCCTCTAGCTGGGAGCACAATGGGTGTGAGACCGCGCTGTCTGTTTAACAAGTGTGTCATCGGCGGCTAGCTAGCATTACCCTCGCAGATCCGCTGGAGCGCCTCCCTCCTCCATTTGTCTAGATTAATGGAGCCTAGGATTTCAGCTGGTTCTCCTAATGCATACAAATGGGAGAAGTGCATTAGGCCTCACAGCTTTCCTTGACGCCTCAGAATTTTTAAAAAGATATTTTAATACTGCGATATCTACCGAAAGAAAAGAGTCAGACTTTTTTTTTTTTCTTTTTTTTTTTTTTGAAGGCAGGCGCTCCTCATTTGAGAGTCTGCGCTGTCTGCTGTTTTTCCCATTAGAGATGTTTAAAGATATTGCTGCATTAATATTCCCTGTTATGCGGCATGAAACTTCCTTTGTTCAGCAAGATGGTACAGAATCTTTCCGCCTCTTCATCTGTAAACCTGGGAGAACGATCCGTTATGTGGCTTTTGCATGCTTGTAACAGGACTAGGCCGAGATCAAGTATCTTCAATTTGTATTATAAAGTACGACGTTGTGTTTATTAGTGCCAGTTAAAGGACCTGTTTAAAGACCTTGAATTGTCAATAAAACAATTGAGGTAAAAAGAGTAGGCGGTTGGACACCATGTGAAACCAACCAAAAAAATGATATAGGCCTACTACGTGTGGATCTGAGGGGAATTTGTGAAACCTAATTTAATAAAGATAAATAGCCTAGTGATTGATACCTGGCTCAATTACTCCCCCCTTCTTTCTGAAATGTAATTAAATCTAAGCCATTTTGAAATGAATATGTACAAAACTGGATTGGAATGCATTATGTAATGAATCCAGTATATTTCTGTCAATGGCTTTATTGTAAGATCAAAGTACGTTCGCTCTCGCACTGTCTGAGAATATTAATAGACTTTAGGAGGATTGAAGCGCCCATTAATTTTTCACCGTCCTTTTGATTTCGAGCGTGTTCGTCTGTGCCTGCGTGTAACGAACTCCAGTCTGGCCCATTCCTCTGTGTGCTATTGGGTCCTGAGGAAAGGTCTTAGACCACGTGTTGGAGTTTCGAATGACAAAGGTTGTCCTCTTCCAGGGGACATGTAGAAGGCAGAACCGGTGCGCTTTGATTTTTGTTTACCGAAATGCTGAAGTACTCCATTTGCCCCCCCCCCCACCCCCGCGCCCCCCTCGTGTTTCTTTCATGAGACCTCTGGTCGCCTTACGGACTGACTTGGCTATTGTGTCGCTGTCAGAAGTTGGGAAAGACAACATCCCGGCCGTTTTTCTCAGGGAGATCAAAGAGGCAGCGGGCCGTTTCGCAAGCCTCCGTCCGCCCAGCACTGGGGCAGTGGTCTTCGCACAGGGAGCGTCTCCGGGTGGAGAGGAGGGCGTCCGCCCGCCGTCGGACCGCCGCGGGCCACCCTCCGAACGTGGTGCGGCGAGGGCTCTCGGCATTACGCGGTCATCCTCGCCCCCCCACCCCCGACCGCGCATTTATCCGCCCTTATTGCGCCCCCGGATTTATCGCCCCTCATATCGCGGTAGCGCCAGCTGGCCCGCAGTCTTCTCGCAACGTTGGCGCGACGTTAACGGCCTCGCCGCGCGGGACAGAGCGCGGGATATTAAACGCCCGCCCCCCCCCAGCGGGAGCCCCGCCGTAAATCGCCGCTCCGTCCGCCTCCTCCGCCTTCCAGATCGCCGCCGCCGATTCGGACCCTTCATTAAAAACATGTTTCTTTCCCATTGTCGCCGAGAGCTTTTCAGCCGTGAAATATTATTCGCTCCCCGTCCCCCCCCCACCCCCACCCCCACCCGCAAATTGAACATTCTAATGGAGCTGTCTGCGCTGAAGGATATCTGTCGTCCGCTGAGGACTTATCTTACATCTCAGAACCGGTATCAGAAAACGCTTCACACCCTGACTGAAATATATGTATATAAGATTTATGCTCATCGTTGACATCCTTGAATGCTTATATGCTGCTGCCAGTTCAGTACATACATGCAATATTATATGAAATATAAGCGAAAATAATAATCTATAAGAAAAAATAATGTATGTATATTCGATGTGAAGCAAAAATAATAATGTATTTTTTTGTTCAGAAAGGAAAGTATCGCTAGACGCACAGATCCGTGAGCACTAATTCTCGCGAGGCGATTATTGAACTTTTAGTTAGCGGCACGGGTAATTTAAAGTGGCCTTCAATTTTTTTAAATTTTTTCTAATAGACCGTTCTAATTGCATTGCAATGATAGCGGATGACACTTTGATTTACTTTATCAAGCCGGGATGGCGGAGAGGCTAATTCTCGGGTAATTACGGAGTCCAGCGTGACTTGTCATGAATCAGACCCTCGGTACTGATGGGTATTTTACTCGCTGTGGAATCCCGTGCATAGTGAACTGAACCGGATCAGGAATATCCAGAACCACTGCCTGTGAGAAGCGACCGTTTCCTCTGACTTCTCACTGGTTCTGTTGACCTCCGTTATCTTGATGTTGTAGCTTGTCATGCCTCCTAGTTTGACTTGGCATAGGCTAGGTCAGAGAGTAATGTTTACCGTGTGCACTGTTACAAAATGAGTATTGTACCTTATCGGACCTGTGTTCTGCAGTTGTTCCAATGACCTTTGGTATGCACTTATTGTACGTCGCTTTGAATAAAAGCGCCTGCCAAATAAATGTGTTGTAATTGAATGTGACTTCACCACGCACACCTTATTTACATTTAGATTCTGCGCAAAAATTTTTGCTGCATTTCTTTAAATTTGAAAGTCTGAAAATTTGGCTCTCACGATCGTTTTTCTTTTTTTGTTTCTATTTTATTGATCCTTTGCATGGTAACTACCACACGACCTTCTCCAAATTTACCCAGGCTTTTTGCTTTTGATTCCAGAAACGTTCTTCCTCGTCCTCGATGTCTGCAGCGATTATTAAAACATTTAGGACTTATTGTCAGCCGCCGGATGAATGGCGTTAAGAAAACATCGGTTGCCTTGCGAGCGGTGGTGAGGGCGCCGTGCGTTCCGTGCCCGAGATTGCGCAGGAGTCAGCCTGGGGCCCCGCGGTATGCAGGTTCAGAGATTAGCTCGCTAAATCGCCCCTCCAGTGAAACGTGATTATGGCGCCCCGCCGCTGGCTCTCTCCGCGACTTTGCCCTTTTTGTGTGTGGATTTCGGAGGAACGCTCCACGGTGCGCGCGAGAGGCCTTCCTTTCGCGGACTCGGTCGGAAGACGGAGTAACCCTTTTACCTCCTCGAGCGGTTTAATTGGATTGGGATCAGCGCGCAGTCTTTCTGAGGGAACTTTTACGTGGGGGGGCGGGGGGGTGGGGAGGAGACGGGGAGTGCTCCCTCCTTTGGAGCCGCTGAGCACCGTTGCCTTGCGCTGTTGCTGAAGCCGCCCTGTTTGTTGCCGCCTGCCTTGTCGGCGGGGCTATTGGTGTGCAGGGGCCGCTTTATGACCTCGGAGGCCTCGTATCTATGCAGACCCCGTGCATCCCCCCCCCACCCCCCCCCCCCACCCGCCCACCTGCCTTTCCCTCCACCGGCTCCGGTCGTTAGGGCCGGAGCGAACGGAGCGGTTTTAACGGCGGTATCGATCCCCCGTGGCGCCTCGCGCCGGGGCACATAAAAAGACCGAGATCAGAAACCCCCCCCAAACCCCCCCACACCCGCCCGCGCGGACCGCCGGTCACATACAGCCTCTGCAGCAGACAGTGAATTACCTGTTAATTAAGCCCCGCCGTGCTCCTATGCTCCTAGCTAGCTGTTAGCCCGCTCTCTCCTTTATATAAATAGAGAGAGGAAAGGCGCTCGCCCTCGCTCTCTCTCTCTTCGTCCCTCTTTCCCATGCCCCGTTCATCCTTATTAGCCTTAACGCACCATTACCTTCAGTGCCCACACGTGCTTTTCACAAGCAGGGAAGTTGTTTTGCACTTCTTTTATGGCCCTCGGAAAGCGTGTGCCAATTTGGGTGGGGGGTGTAGGAATGGGGGGATGGGGGGGGGGTCCTGTGAGCTCGCTATTTCACATCCCATATCATTTTTAAGCTCCTCCCAGGGGTCCGCTCGCAGCCCTCCTCGCTCATAATTAGCCACACGACGTCCGGGGGGCTTGAATCGATCGTTATTCCCCCCACCACCCCTCTCGTGGGCGTGCGATCTGGCGAGCCGCGCCCCGGCGGTCACGGCGTCCCGCTACCTCGCGGCCGGCGGGAGTTGGGGAGCTTTGCGTTCGATTCCCCCCGTCCTCGCCGCGGTTTTTACGAGCGCAAGCACAATGGCTCCCTGGCCGGACGTGAAGCGGCACGCGGTTAAAAAGGGGGGCGCGGATCGCCTGGCAACGGGATGCCAGGGAGGGGCGGGGTTAGCGCAGTCGCTGGGCATGCCTCTGCCCGCGTCCCGTACCCGTGTCCCGTTGGCACGACGCCCCGCTCGTCAACTATTCGACAAAGCCGCCCTCCGCCGTCCCGCCCTCCCCCACTCTGCAGCGGCGGCAAATTTTGTCACGACCAATTAAGAGGAGCCGGAGATGGCGGCTGAGTGAGATTGATTACGGGGGACCCGCCTCCACACGCGTCCGAAACGTACGTTTTTTTCCGGGCGGGTGAATCTTTGGGCAGTTCCCCCGTCGCCGGGGCTCGTCGCCGGGGGGAGTCGTAGGTCGATAAGGTTATAAACGAGCTCGGCGGCGGCGGTGGCGGCGGCCGGCCCAGCTGATATTTTGCTTATTCGCCTGTCGGTTTCGGCGGGCGGCGCTCTCTCCGAAATGACACCTGCGCCCCCGCGTCTCAAAGTGATTGATGCGTATGCGGGGGGGACGTGCTGCGCGGGCAGAGTCCACGGCTGGCGGGTGAGGAAGGGGCGGGGGCAGGGGCGGGAGAGGGGGGGTATTTTTGTTAACCAACCGCCGAGGATATGAATTCGCCGATCCTGACCCAGTCCGTGGTCGCCGGTCGCTGCTAACGGCGGCAACGTAGCACCAGACCGCGCTTAGCGGCGTGCTTGAAACGGACTTTCGGTGCGCACGGCGGGATTCTTCCCTTCCCGTTTTTTCGGGAACGGGATGCGGCGTCCGCCCCCTTTCCAGATGAATCCTCCTGCAGTGGGCCCCGCTCTGGTTCCGCTCTCGTTTGTATAGAGAGAGCTGAGGAGTTTTAAGAATAAACACAGTAAAATGTCCTGGTCTTAATTCAACTCTAACAGAATTTCTACGAGTCCCAGTAGGGACCGTACATACACTGGAGGAGCTAATTTAACACTGAACATTTTACTGTGAATAAACGCGCGTGGCTCCTGGGCTGCTCCTCGCCGGAGACGGAACGCGCCCGCTTCTCCGTGGCGCCCGCTTCGAAAAGACGTCTCCGCCCCAAAGCGTGCCGCGCGCTAGCCGTCCTCGAGCGCCCGCCCGGAGGCTCGCGCCAACGCACTCCACCAGAGAGCGCTAAAAGGGACAGACGAACCGTCCCCGGAGCCCCCCCCCCCCCCACGCCCCCCAAATCCAGTGTGACCAACGGCGCGGGCCGGTGCGGCCATGATTTCGATTGGCCCGCTGCTCTCCCTAGAGCTAAGCGTGGCAGTTTGACCTTGAATGGGAAAGCGCTTCTTTTGCCCACGCCCTTTAGGAGGGGACAGCGCTCTGAGAGTCAGCACTGAGTCACCGCAGGCCCGTGGCCGTGGAATAATTCATTTTTTATTGGCCGTGTAGCACTGCAGGTGCTTTTTTTTGGATTAGCTTCTCAATACTATAAATAAAATAAATAAATGGAATTTTCCATCCCTGGTAGCTAGGCTAAGTCATGGGAGTTCACCTGACCTTAACCTCTGTAGAGAAATGACCCCTGCCATCCAGATCAGGCACTCGTATTCCTTAGTTTAAATGGATTGGATGAATAAAAATTGCAGTCGGTGAAGTAATATTGGCGGGATTACGATACCAGTTGCACAAAGGAGCTCTGGGGGGCATTCATGTAGGCTACTCTGTAATCAGGGATGCATTTCCTTTTTTAATTGAAAATCAGAGGTATCTTTGTGTTGGTATTAACTGGTCACACGGTCAGTTAAGTGTTTGGCGATAATGATATTCATGCTGCGGTAGCGTTTATTTCTCTAAATGTGACCGTTTCACAATAATGGCATTATGTTAATCTCAGAGCCTCCATTATGAATGCCATGTTTGGACAAAAGGCTAGTGGGTATCACAGGAGATGGAAATATTACCCTTCGTAACCATCTACGGTCATGTCAACTTAACCTCAGCAAGAACGTCTAGTTTGAAGTGGTAATATGAAGTTGTGTTTTAACATTGTCTTTGGCAGGTTGTAATTTCCGGAGAAAATGCTTTTGTGCAGGCAGTTTGTTCAAATATTTTTCCTGCCATAGTCTTAGAGAATTCCTGCATTTGGCAAAGATCTCGAAACAGACTAGACTGAGTTGAGCTTTTTAGTACCACAGAAGCTAATTTGTGACTAGGTGATCAAACCCAGAGCTTCCTGTGCATTGACAATTTTGCTTAAGTTTATTTCTAAAAAAAATACGGACAGTGCAGAGCTTGCAAACGTATCATCCAGACCTGACAGACGGTGGCCTAGCAGTTAGGAGGTTAGCCGTTTAGGACACCCATCAATGTACAAGTGCGCATTTAGTCTTCTTTTATTGTATCATTATTGCGTGAGTCACAGACAGAACAGCCCATTATTTCCTTCAGATTTTTGTCTCTTGGCTCATTTTCCCTGTCAGGACAGATTAGTGGCGATTTTGACAAAAGCACTCTTGAAATTTTGAGATCTTTATCCCATCCGTTCTTCGTTTTTTTTTCCTTCTCTCTCTCTCTCTCGCTTCATCTTCGCTCTGTCTCAGAGATTGCGTGTCAGGAAAGATGTGTGTGTCTCATAGTTTCAAAGTTTTCTTTGTTCTCCGGTACCGAACTTGACACATGAGCAAGGGGTTAGTCACAAAGTTATACAACGAGTGGGGGCTTCGCGGGCGAGACAATAGCGGTATTGTGTTTGCTAGCTTCCTCTGTCGCAGCCAGACCGTAATGAAACGTTGCTACTCAATTTGGTGAGATAGCAGGCAATGGAATTGAGGCTCGCAGTTATATTTTCCTCTGCTCACGTTCAACTGGGAGCACTTCAGTAAAGCTCGCTGTCTGTTGAGAACAAAAATATTTTGGCATGACAGCTCGGTTTTTTTTTGTGTTTTTTTTTTTGAGACCGCTGAGTTTTACAGTGCAGAGAGACGCTCTAATTACTGTGCATCTGTTGCAGGGGACGGTCTCTCTGTAAGTGTGAGAGAGAGTTGGCTGCGTAAATTGTAACTTTCGAGCGATTTTGTTTCCTCAAAAACATTTTCTTTTTTTTTTTTTCTTTTTTTTTTCCCGGGGAAAAAGCTTTTTGATCTTTGCAATTTTCCGGCGTAATGAAGTAGAAGGGAAGCCGCTGGGACGGCCGTCGGAGTGCGGAATCGCTGCCGTGTCCAAGTTCCACGGAAGAACTTGTGTACGTGGAACGGGGGCCAGTGATTCCTGGTGCACGATTTCCTGTAAAAAAAAAAAAAAAAAGGCTTTAATAAAACTAAGAGAGCCAATCGGGAGCCGTTCCCTCGCACCGCGGGACTGAACCCGACGGGGTCTCCGGAGGCCGCCTGCGAGAAGCGGTCTTCCGGGGCCGTGTTCGCGCGTCCTCTGCGCCCCCCCTCGCCCTGCCTCCGGCCCGGCGCCCCCCCATTTCGCTTTCCCTCTAACACGGCTCCGTCACGCCGCTGCTACCGACGGCGGGGCGCTCGGTGGAAATGAAGTTGCGGTGAGTACGCCCAGGGTGCCCTTTACTGAAGATAGGACCGTAACTGGGTGAGCTTCATCACGACGCCGCGGCTGGCTGGACGGAGTTCCCCCAGCCGGGCGATGCTCTATTGCGAAACGACGGCAGGCGGCTGGCGCGCGCCGCCGTACGGCTATCGGGTAAAAACTACGGGCTAGCGAGTGGTCCTGTTGTTAATATACACCGCCGTCCGTCCGAATCAGGCTTGACTGAGCTGTCGGCCGTAGCTCAGCCACATTCAGTCAGAGCTCTTGGTGCCCCGGCTCCGTCGTCAGAAAAGTCCTCTTTCTGCAAGTAATTACACCGAGGCAGCTCTCAGTCAATGAGTAATCCTGGTTAAGATGTAGGAAAACGCGGCCTTGTCATCAGCTCTCAGCTCCACTGGGAATTCCGGTGTGCGTCGTAATGATATGACAATCTGGCGTGCGGCCCTCTGGGGGAAGCAATTACCTAATGGGGCCGTTAGTGAACTCCAGTCCTCCGGGAGGCCCCCGCTGGGTCTCGGGTTGACGGCGCTCGGGGACGAGGAAAGAGGTCCCTCAGGGCCCCTCTCGAGGCCCGTTAATTTTTTCTCCGTCATCCCGTCGCTGTCGAGAGCACGGAGTGGTTCCTCGCCGCTGCCTTCGTTTCTGCTTTTCTTTTGAGAACCTCCATTCCAGCGTCGAGGCCACCCTGTAGTTGAACATCGGCGAGTTCAGCTGTGTGCGCCAAACCCCCCCCCCCCCCCCCCCCCCTGTCCCGCAGGTGTCAGCCTATGATCGCCCGAGCACGGAGTCTTGGAGCGGGAGCGTCAGGACCGAGGGGAGCAGCGCCGACCCTGAACATGGCGACCCGCCGCGGGCCCGCGCCCCCCCTCCTCGCCGTCGGGACCGCCGTGCTGCTGCTCGGCTGCCTGGTGCTGCCCTCGCACGCGGACAGTGAGTACCGCGCCTTCACTTTACTTAAAAGCGCTTCGTTGCATTCCCAGGCACATAACATGGTTTCAGTGTCTCACAAAGGCGATAAATAAGAGGAAATAAAACGCGTTGCATAAATCACATCATCATTAAAAGAATTACAAAGTTTTTTTTTTTTTTTTTTTGTTCAATCTTGAGTCTAGAATTTGTCATCTTCCATTATCACCCAGCAACCATTTCCCTCTCTCACAGAACCTCTGTCCCCACGCAGCTCCGTAATTACCTACGATCACGCTGTCTGCAAAACGTCTACCTTTTAACACGGCATTGAGGACGTCTTATATTACCATACCCCTTCGGTGAATACTTAGATAGACGGCTGCATTAATATCTCTGCTCCTTTTAATCTCTAAATTATAATCCCAGTGCAATTCGCAGGTTTAATTTTGAGCCAGAGCCAGAAGCTCGCTTTTTTTTTCTCGGGGCAACGCGTAAATTGGGTGAAATTCTCCCATAACGGTTAATTCAGCAAAATCGTAAAGCTCAGTGTTTCTGCTTTTAATGGTTTATCAGAAGCGGCGTACTACCGAAAACCTTAAATTCTTAACGTTTAAAGCAGCCCAAGAAAAACCAAGGTATTACTGCTCTTTCCCCCCCCCCCCCTTACCCCCTGTGGAAATTCACAGCGTAAAGGAAATTTTATACCTGCTGTAATGAAGGAGTGGAGCTTTATTATGACTTTTTCCCTTCTTTGAAGCCCAACTAAAATAACTTTCTTTGGAAGCTGATTCAGTTCGGCAAACATTGCCAGCTCCTGTGGCTTTGTCCCATGAAACGCAATTAAGATTTTCACCCGCCCACACGGAAAGTCTTTTCCGCACTGGCTTCGCCTTCATTGCGCCGAGAGACTGAGAACTCTTTTCTGCTCTCTCCTTCCAGGGGTATTTTAAGCCCGTCCAGGTCATGCGAATCTGCATAAACGTGAAGGCGAGTTCAAGCGTCGCGTATCCTCTTCAAAAGCGCGTAGGTCGTCCGTCAGCAGGTTTCCCCGGCTGCACGTGAGCGAAGCGCGGTGGCGGTTTTTTGAGCGGAGCGAGGCGGTCGGCGGCGAGGGGGGGAGGGGGGCGGTCGAGTCGAGTCCCCGGCGCTGCTCGTGACAGGGAACGACTCGACCCCTCTCTGCGACCCGGCCGCTGTCCTGACAGGGTGACCGTAATTCCATTAGACGTGGCCTGGACTACTTAAACCTGATTATTTCATTTTTTTTTATGGTCAAAGGAGAAGACCCTGTCTGTTTTAACCTGCCCGGCCTCTCCTGTGGTTTCCCCGGCTGCCGTCGGAGTAAAGACGACCTTGCCGTGTTCATTTGGGACGTGGGGGATGGAGGATTCTCGGAGACTCCGACATCCGGCAGACTCTGGAATCCCGCGGTTTTAAAGGCACTGAAGCGAGGCTAATCCCACCTCCTTTGAAAGGCCCTTCTGTTTTGTCAAAGGAAGGCGGAAAAAAATTTCCGGGCTGCTTCGGTCAGCGGTTTTTTTTTTTGGTAGTCGCGCGGGCGAGACGCGCCTTATCGGACCCGTCCCAGAAACCCCCCCGCCTTGCGCTCCTCGGTCCGCTCGCGCTCAAAGAGAGCTGGCGCCGGCGCCGCCGTGCGTGGGATCCGCTTGTTCCCGGGCCTCCCACCCAACCCCCCCGTGCGGCACCGCACCTGGCCCCGCCATGCTGAGCGTGCGGCGGGACAGCTTAGAGAAACCGGGCCAGCCTGCAGCGTCCAAGTATCCACACCTGGCTGTGGAGGGGTGGGGGGGGTGTTTTGGGAAGGGGGGGTCAGGGGTGGGGGCGGGGGTGCCGAGGAACGTTAGCGTCTTGCCATGATCGCTCTGGCGCTGCGACGGCGGGCAAAAACCCGTTTTCAGAAGGCGCGCCGCGAGCCGCCGGTGTCTCGCTGCCGCCCCCGCTAACGCCGTCCCTAACGAACGGCGACGGCGGCGGCTTCCGTCGCTGCAGAGTGGTTTCCCTGCGGAACCGCGCCCCGTGCCCGACTCGACCTCCGCACGGGCGGCGCTTCCGCGGGATCGCGAACGTGAGTCCAGGCCCCAGGTGTTCGGCGAGGAAAAACGAATTAACGACAACAGGAAGCCGTTAACCGGGCTTTGAGTTAACACTGTCGGTCCGATGCGGTTTGCAGGTTTACGTCCAGCTGGCGGTGCTGTGCTAGCGCTAGCACTCGTCCGTTAGTGCTCCCCTCAGGGAACGGGCGTTCTCCATTTAAGACACGACGTACCGTGTACCAAACCGAGGGGATTTTAGCCTGGCTTTAATTCGGTGGGAAAGCCCGGCCCTGCTCGTGAGAGGGAGGGGCTTTGTGAGGAGGAGAGCCGCGCACGCTTCTGTCTGAGGAATTTCGGATTTGCGGCCAAGCTGTGATGCTCATCCTCAGGTGTCGGGGCTTGAGATGCAAACGCTCCGGGCGTGTATCGTCACACAGCGACGTACAAAAAAAAAACATCAGAGGATATGCATGCTGAGGACTTTATCCCTTATTCTACTTGAGGGTATTGAGGTTATAATCCTGTTGTTTGATGTTTAAATGTTTTTTTTTTAAATATAGTTCAAGTTAATGTGCTGCTATTGTATTGTTGAGTTGAGTCCTTCACTCAAGAATTTCACGCACCTTTCATACTTGTGTAAACAGTGAATGTGCCAATAAAAAACTTGAAACGTTAAATTTTTGTTATGCTTAGTCACTTAAAAAAAAAATAAACCTTGCCTCATCGGAATGATGAGCACGTTGTTTGAGAGTGACTTTTTTTTTTTTTTTAATTAAAGAATTTGATTCCGTCTAGAAAGCGGCTAAAATGGCTGCCCATAATGAGAGAGAAGCATCAGGGCAGGCTGTACAGCGTGCGGCCCACCAGGCCCGGTGAAAGGTGAAGGAAGCGTGGAGCAGTAGATCGTGTGCTGGTTTGAGACTAAAGAGCTCAGCTGGCTTCCTTGCAGCATAGGACGCAGCGGGGGCTCTCCTGACTGAATGCCTGGGTTTGAGTAGGAGAGAGCTGTTCCCTCACCAGGGGGTCGAATTCAGTAGCTAGGCAGGAGGCCGGAACTCAGCCAGGACCCCCGGTGGTCCAAGTGCACATTTGTTTTGGAACAACGATCTTGGTTCTTCTTCGTGAACGATCACCCAAGCCGAAAGGCTTGACAGACGCGCCTCTTGTTTTTAAGTAATTTTAAGAATATTATTTTCCGCCTTTATCTGCGGAATGCAGAGGAGTCACGTGCGGATACCAGCGCGTAATCACCAATTCCAGCGCCTCGATCCAGCAGCTGGGAAGCCGTGCGAACAGCCTGAGTCACGCGAGGCCCACGGCGGTAACGCTGCTGGTTTTTCCAGCGGCCTTACCGCCGTGTGAAAATGGGAGAGGGGAATGACGGGAGCTCTCTCTCCGCCACACGCGGGCCCCCGGGCCGCCTGTGTCATAATCCCCAGCAGGTGCTGACGTTAGCGTGAAGACGCGACCCCCCCCCCCGCGCACCCTGCTACCCAGCTCCCCGGGATGGACCGTGCCAAGTTTCGGAGTGCGAAACAGAGACCGCCCCTGGCTGTTAACGCACCGCGTCATGCTGCTTTTACACTCACGGGTGACAGCGGGAGGCAGGGGGCGATGGGGGAGGGGTCTGGCGGACAGAGCAAGAGAATAAATTTATTATTCTCGCTAGAGAACGTTGAGCAGTAGCACTGAGGTTTCTGTAGTGATTTAACTTGGCACAGCTCTTGTGGTGCATTAAGAATCTGCCTTTCAGGCTTGTTGTCCTGCTGGACCATAGAACATCTAGGCAATAGATGTTAGCCAATGCAAACTTAACCTTAATCTCCATTTCGCAGGGAAGATAATTCGTGAGGAAAAGCATCTTAGCCTAATAATCAACACGGAGGAAAAAAGCGTTCTCTTCGAATCCCAGTTAGGGCCGCAGGTACATATATATTCCTCTCTGTCTCCCTTTGACTTGGTTGAGGTTCCTGGCAGCAGAGTTACCGAGATGCAAGATAAGATGTGGCTCTCGTCCACGCCCACCTCATCCTCGGCGTTACTTTTGAGCGATGGCCACTTTTCATCGCTGATGTGTGAGGTTCACACCTGTCAGCTGCGGCGAAATCAGACACAATCTGCCGTCTGCAATCAGGAACGCCTTCCAAATTTAAATTTGTCTGTAGTTCCCCGCAGACCTGTGGTAGTATAAGAGATGCTGGACGGGCATTTATTTGTTTATATATTTGTTTATCCGTCCATCTGTGCGCCTACATTATTTTTGCTTCTTCCAGAACTTTCTTCCTGTTCTCCTGTAACGATGTTCCCCGACAGCTTGTGTAGGTACTGCCTAACTCTAGCCTTAACCCTTTAAGGTGTGGTATCACAAATATGTGATTAGAATGTTCTTAACTGAACGTTTCGATGCTGGTGTAACTGTCACTACTGACAATTGAAAAAGTTCTAGAAGAACACTGACTTAGAATTTTGAAAAAAAAATCAAAAAATCTTCTCTTCAAAGGCTTAAACTTCCTTTTTTTTTTATCTGTAGACTAAACAGCCAGTTCTTCCTCTGAGCGACAGCAAACCCAGAACGCCTCTTCACAAGTCGCTTTAGATCCTCAAAAGTGGGAAAAAAAAGGAGAGATATTAGAACAATGGTTTCGGTCATATTAGTCAGCCGCATAACAGCCTCGAAGACGGCGTTCAATTAAAAGGGAAAAGGGTATAAAGAAAGAACACGAACGAGAACATAAACCTGAATAAAATGGCTTTGTGTCCTTGACTAAGTGCATTTTATGGGATTCTGCGATGAAAACAGAGCCCGTTCACATTGTGTGATGTTGAATACTGCAGGGGGAGGAGGCGGCCATGACGCTTGGCTTCGGTTGCTATCGACTCGGGCGCTCGAGGACCCGCGCGGCGTTGGCGAAGGGGGCGGCGTCCACAAATTGATTAGGCTCCATCAGAGTCGAGTGCGGCTCGATGCCGTAAAAGAGCGGCGGGATTAAAATTGGATTGTCTTTAAGTGCCCATATGGTTTTCGGAGGCCGGGAATTGATTATTTTAATTAAACGCGAGCGTATCGCAGGTCGGAGACGCTTGGAAGCGATACCCGGCAGTCAGCAGCTGCGATCGGAGGATTATGGGCCACTGGGCGAGACTGGCGGCGGAAGGGGGGGGTGGGGTGGGGCGGGGGGGGTGGGGGGGGGGGTCGACCGGGCGAGTGAGGATAGGTTAACGACGTTAGATTAATCGCTCAATTCATACACGCGGACCAGCGGCGCTTCAGGGTTTTTTCGACGTGTCCTGCACCAGAATCAGACTTATGGAGGGACGGGAAGGGGGGGGGGGGAGGAGGGCGCGTGTCCTTCCTGGAGGGAGAGGAGAGATAAAAACGCGGTGACGTAAAATAATAAAAATAATAAAATGAGCGCGCTTGTTCCTTGATTTTTTTCCCCCCCGTACGCACGAATCATTTGCATCCCTCCTTTGCCTGTCGGAGCAGCCCGTCAGATGAGAAATTCTGGGGCGCGGATGCATTTGAATATCGTGACAGCGGCGTACGGTTTCGGTGCTTGCGTGTGTGACGCGTGCGCGTGCGCCAGAGCGTAATTCCATAATTACTACACCGCGGCTCCATCAGACGCTGATTATGGTGATTACTTTCCTTTCCCCCAAACAAACAGCGCAGCATGCCCCCAATGCTCCGGTAATAGGCATCCTAACTGCCAGGTCCAGGGCCGCCGCGGCAGATGCGAAATGCTAATTGCGGAAGGAGACGAATTTCGAATCCGAGTGCGGGCGAATTCGTATCGCGCGGCGACGGCGGCAACGCGGCGGCTGTACCGGCGCCCTGCTTCGACCGCGAGGGTCCGAACGTCGCCCGTCAGAGTACCGAGGCGCATGCGGAGTTGGGGCCCGTCCTTCGCTGCCGTCCTAAATTATTCCTCCCTCCCTCCCGCTCGGGCTGGCTCTGTTTTTATCCCACTTCCCCGTAAGCACAGGCGCACGGTGAGATTCAGCTACTCTCTGACAATTTATGCCCTCTGCACCCTGTCAGGCAGCGCGGAGAAGAACATTCCGGCGCTGGCAGGTGTACAGTCATAGACAGCCTGGTGTGTGCCGGGAAACCAAATGAACCACACAGACACGCGTGCGTGCGTGCGCACACACACACACAGGCACACACACACACACGCAATCAGGCACACACACACACCACACACACACACACACACAGGACACACACACTACACACACAGGCACACACACACACACACATACACACACAGGCACACACACACACAGTCAGGCACACACACACACACACAGGCACACACACACAGTCAGGCGCACACACACACACAGTCAAGCGCACACGTACGCACACACAAACAGACACACACACACACACACACACAGACAGGCCGACACACACCACACACAGTCAGAGCACCACAACAGCACCACACACACACACAGTCAGGCACACACAAACACACACACACACAGGCACACACATACGCACACATGCGCACGCACAGACACAGACAGACACACACATGCGCACGCACACAGACACAAACATACTCATACAGACACACACACACACACACACACACACACACATACGCACACACAGACAGACACGCACAGACACTCACACACACATGCGCACGCACACAGACACAAACAGATACGCATACAGGCACACACACACAAACACGCACACAATCACACACACACACACGGACACAAAATCCCTTTGCTCTTGTGTTTTCACACCAGTCCCCTAACTTTAGGTGCTGGAAGTGGAATGAGCTCCACAGGCCATGTATCAAGCTAGGTTTGTTTTTTTTAGAAAATGTGCTGTTTAATTATTCATGACGGCTATATTATCACAGGAAATGAAGACATTAAGGAACAGGTAAAAAAAGAAAAAGAAAGAAATATGTGGGCAGCACGATAAACAGAAGCGGAAACATAAACAGAACAAGGAAAACGATTTCCACGAGGTTCAAAGTGGCAAAGCTTTTACCTCGCGTGTAATACTATCAAAGAAAACAAGCAAATCCAATTTCCTATTATTAGACATCTGCCCCCTCCCCCCCCTCCCCCCCAACGTCGCCCATTTAAAGCTGTTCTTAATATTTTACATACACGTTTCATGTTGGCAGCGACTGTTTTAGAGTGGCGAAGCCGCAGGTGTTGACATATAAGAAAGGAAATTGTATTTTTTCCGCCACAGCCGAACGGGCCTTGTTTGGACAGATTTCAGTGTTATTTATGCGCTGTCCTCCGAGACTCGATTTCCTTTCACAGTTTAATTAACCCTTCGCGAATTGACACCGTATGCCCCATAGGCATTTTTAGCGAGCGATTTTTTTTTTTTTTTCTGGTTGGGCCATCCAAGAGCACGTAAAAGAAAAAGTGCTTCACGAGGACTGATCTGCGAAACAGTGACGGGAAATCTTTCGGTGTCAGTATTACAGTACCTACTAAATGTCTAACGAGCGTGCATTATGCATTCATGTATAATGCATTGTTGCTTGCGTTCGCTCACAGTTACCACATATCCTGTGAAATATTTTTTGCCTGACAGTCATTCATGCTCTGTAATTTTCACTTTTTTTTTTTTAACACCTCAAGACTTTTGATGACTGCACTGCTCAAGAATCTCTTTATCTTTCATGCTTTTAGGAGGAACTTACTTTGGTTATCATAGTTCCGTTGAGGGCGAAAACTATTAAATCTGGATGTCACGCAGAGTCGATTCTATCCTGTGCACACCGTGAGCTCAAAGGTTACCTAAAATGCTTGGAGAAAAACTGATGGGGGTCTGTCCTGAGACGCATGCTGTTTGAGGCTATTTATCTGGAAATCGTTAGCCTAAATACTGGAAATATGGAAATTAGGGAAGATGACGCTAGAATTGCATGAACATCATATGTTTATTTTATGTAAATAAATAAATCTTGCGGCAGACACTTCCACTACAACGTGCATTGATCAGAGTAACATTTTTAAGGAGGCTGTACACATGTTAACGCAAGGCTACAAGGCAATTGGTTGTGACAGGGAGCTAATGTTATGCTAGCTCTGAACAAAGATAATCGAGGAATGTTTGACAGCATAAAAATGCATCGTTATTTCATACGAGGAATCGTTAGTCAGTCATTTCGTCCTCCAGCCTCTCAATTTGAATAGACAGGACTTCGGCGAGAGTTTGGAACCAAAGTGTTTCCTCATTTTAATGATACATCTTGCATTTAAACTGAATAAGCTTCATGGACATTGGATATCCTGAACAGGCCGTCCTTTTCTGATACAGCTCACTGAATTATAAAAGAAAACACCAAAGGGACGCTCTTCAAAGGGACCCTTTTTCAGTTTTTTTTTTTTTTTTTTCCTGAAAAAGAAGACGAGATATTTTTAAAATGCCATACCGCTGATCGTCGAGCCTCATTGATGTGAATTCTGGCATCGCAGTCAGTTGCTGTGTTGAGTAATTTGAGCATGATGGGCCATGGGCTGAGTTTCACTTGTGGACCTATTCAATTTGAAGTTGTTTATCCATGGATTTTCTTGTCAGTGCGGATGCAGTGCGTTTTAACGATGATGTCATTTTGTGTTTTTCACAGACAGGGTTTAGAAAAGGGTGAAGGGTAAAATATGGAACCGCAACAGAGGGAACATATATCTGACCGTAGTCTGCATGTGCCCGAAGAGGACCTGACACATGTACACACTAATGTTGCCATACTGAGATCTGAGAGACACGCACACACACACATGGGCACACATACACACTGACACACACATGTGGACACACACATACAGGCACACATACACAACAACACGCACATGCAGACACACACGTGCCCACACGCACTTGGAGGCATAGACACACACACACACACACACACACACACGGTTGGACCACTGTCCTTTGGGGCTACTTTCTCTTTGCCCTACAAGTGCATGTGAGCAATGTGGGCTGCACTAAGGTGAGGGGGTGGGGGGTGGCGGCGACTCCTCGTGGCGCCTCGTTCCAGTTCCAAGCGATTTGAATCGCAAAGAAAGAGGCGTTCGTGCCAGGGCCTGGCGCTGTGCCAGCGGAACAGCGTAAAGGGGGCACCTTGTGGCACGGCCTCTCTCCGTGATCAGCGACGCGAGCGCTCTACCCTGCTCACCTGTCCCTGCCCGATGCAGTCAGACCGCTGATTAATTTTTCCTCAGCCGAGACTTTTTCGGTTTCCCGTAGCAAAAAAACGTGCTTTCATTCCGCCAGGCTGTCACGGCGACGCTGGAGAACGGAAAGCGGAGAGCTCTTCCGAGACGCGGTCTCGTTTCAGCGGGCGGGCGGGCTGGCGGGCGGGACGGACGAGCGCGCACGTCGGCCGCGCGCGCACGTCGGCCGCGCGCGCACGTCGGCCGCGCGTTTCCCTCGTCCGCCGCCGTCCCTCCGAGGACGTCCGGGCCGATCCGGAGTGATGTAACGAGAGCGGAGCGCCCCCGCAGTCGTGTTGCGCTCACAACGTTCAGGCGAGTTCGGGAACGGATAACGGACGGCTCCCCCCCCCTTTCCGCGACGCGCTCCTTCGCGTCTCGACAAGCCGGACTTGGCTGAGTTGTTGTTAGGAGCGGACCCGCCGCGAATCGCTGATGGGAGCGAGCGGTTTGCGGTGCTGTCGGTTCCACGCATCCGCTCGCCAGCCCAAAAACAGCGCGGTGTCCTGGCTCCTGCCCTCAGGGTACGTGACGGGTTCCGACTCTTCGGCGGCGTCAAAGCGCTAGGGGACTTCCCCGGGGCCTGGTCGAGAGGCCGCAGCATGTCCTCGCCGGGCACTGGAGGACAGCTGCTCCGCCTTCCCTCCTTTGTCCGTTTGTCCGTCCGTCTGAGCTCTAACCTTCCCAAAACCTGACTGTAAACCCGACTTGGGCCGCGATCGTCTAGCCCGCAGGGCGTCAAGGCCGGACGGGAAGAGATGCCCGCCACCTTGCTGGTTTTCTCCGCGTTCATCCTCCGAGCAGAGGGCCTGGGTCTCCGTTTCAGCTGAACCCAAGGTTGCAGGCAGGTTCCCCAGGTGACTGCCGGGCCGACCTTTTCAAAGCTCTTGATAGAAACATAGCCCAACGAACCACTGTCTCTCTGGCTCGCGGCCCAGCGTCTGTGCCAAGTCCCCATTGTGCGAGTCTTTTGACTCCTCCAGTGCTCTCAAACTCTCCCCCCCCCCCCAAACTCCCCCCCCACCGTCCTCGGAGGCGGTCGGGGCGCATTTCCGAAGAACAACGTTGCCATTGTGCCAGGCTGCTGTTCTCAGTGTCTTCAGTGTAACAACATCCTTATGAGGGCAAAACAAGGGACTGGAATGCGCCGCTTTTGGACTGAGTGGGCTTCCTCTCTAGCGTTAGCGCGGAGAGAGCGGGAAAATGTTCTTATCTCGTAGCAAGAATGCGACTGAACGACTGGGGGAAGCAGGGAAGAAGTGGAGAGAAAGAATAACGCGCTACTGTCGGGCTTCCCTTCGCCTCTCTTTGATGCGCGCCAACATTAACGCTGGAAACCGCAGCTTGTGATTCACGGTTCAGAAATCGCTGGCGGGGCGCGTTGCGGATGCAGAGGCCTTTGACGGGAGACGCGCGCGCTTAAGGTTGCGACAACGTTAAGCTCCGAGTCTTCCTTTTCACGTAGCGACGTTCACCTCGATTACCGGTGAGAGCTTTTCCAAACGAGCGTTTGCAGCTAGTACGGATTCCCACACAGCGAAGTAAACGAATATATGTATTCGTCTTAACTGAATACATATTTACCTCAGCCGTGTTTGGGAACGCCTCCCAAACGTGAAAACAAGGAGATAAACTTGCGTGTCGTTCCGCCGTTTTCCGCTGCTGCCGTGGGGACCATTACTTTAATGCACTTCACTGTAGGAGAGTAGGGGGGGGTGGGGGGGGTGGGGGAAAAAAAAAACCATAATTGCACTTGGAGCTTATCTCTCAAACTCTTCTTAAATGATTCAGAGGGCCCATCACTCCCGAGTGCTGAGGTGGACAGAGTGCGTGGCGGTAGACCGCGGAGCCGGGCCCGAGTCGGGTTTTTTCAGTTTCCGTCGTCTGATGGAGTGCGGGAGGCTGCGTTAAATCTCCGTCGGTGTATTTATGGGAGCCCGCGCCGCGCCGGCGTTTGAGTCTCACCTCGGGTCGGTGCTCGGCTGCATTAGTCTGGACGGAGCGCGCCTCCTCTTGACAGTGGGGAATGCGTCTCTGTCTCCTGCCCCCCCCCTTTGGCCCCCTTCCGCCGGCGGGGCGCCTCCGTCCCTTCACCCTCCCGCGCCTCGATTTCGGAGAGGGGGGCCCATCCGTCAGGCGCCCGCTGAACCCCTTGAAGTTTCGGACGTTCAGTCGTCGTGGGAACCACTCGTATTCCGCGCTCGTGAGCTTTCTGGGGTTGGTTTCACGGTTAGCGGTTTTATTAAAAGTTTGCGCGCCGTTAGACGCGACGACAATGAAGGCCTAAGCCGCTTCCGGAAAACCCCTCGTCGAACCTTTGAGACGCTCGCTGTTCGGGACGGCCCGGCCGCAGGCCTCTCCGGCGCTGTTCGAGAGAGATTACAACAGAAGCCTTAAGAAGGGAAGCCAAAAAAATATGCTTATCTCTGCCAGTTTTTCTCCAATCCTGTCAGAGCTTCTTCAGCCTTGTCAACAGGGCACAATACCCTCGGCCCAGTTTTTTCACGCAGTGGCGGTTAAGGGGAGAACGCTCAATCACCGCGGAACGAAGACTGGATGTCTCGAACCGTGAGCTGAAGGGCATTGTTCTGCGTTTATTCTGCTGTCATTGAAAGCGACAATTTGAAGGAATAAAAATGCGCTCCATTCAAATGCACTTTTTAAAAAAATTTTAGCAAGCATTCGCTAGCAGAGGTATAGCGTAAGTGGTTTTGGTGTGTGGAATTCATGTGTACGTCATAAAATAAAAGTTGCAGAAATTTTTGCGCGCAAGTTAAAAGTTTAGGAGGACATGATTTGTGAGAAGGGAGAAAATACACCACAAGAGCATTACTGCTTCAAGAGGATAATGTTGCTCTTGATTGTTTTGGTGAAGTATCATGGCTTAGTTGGGTCCTCTAGTAAAAAAAGACAATTTTCTCTATTTTTTAATCAAAAAACTAAATTTTTGACTTTTCACTGACCATAGATATGTAACATAACACCTACAGTTATGGACGGAGTGTAGCACATTGAGGTAAGAACTGGCTATTAAACGAAAGGTTCGCAGTCGATTCGGTAGGGCACTGGTTGTACTGAGCAAGGTACTTAAAGCAGAAATTGCTTCAGTATAATTCAGCTGTATAATGGATAGAGTAAATACTATGTAAAAAAGTTGTGTAAGTCGCTCTGGATAAGAGCGTCTGCTAAATACCTGTAATGTAATGTAATGTACAGTAGTTTTTACATTCCAACAGGTATTGAACAGGCATATCAAAATTACTCTCTTGAAAACCTAGCCTATTATTTATGCATATTGAGACTTCAGACATGTCAATTAAACGAGAAGATAGTAAATCACCCTGTTAAGTGCAACAGCAAATGGTGGCTCCTGTTTTCCTCCCTTTTGTTGAGTTGTTTAATTAGACGAACTTGACAAAATGCATTAATGGTTGATTGCCACAATTAGCGTATTTTGTCGGCAATTAAGACAGCGTTTCGTTAAATTAGGCAGACAAGCTAAAAAGGCTTTTGAGGTTATCTGAGAAAAAAAAAAAAAAAACTTGACGTTGTGTTTTCTAATGCCGTAAAGAACGCAGTAATAGAACGCTCCTCCAAAAAAAAAAAAAAAAACTTTTTCCAGTACAATCTAACAAATGAATAATAAGCTCTTAAGTGGAAATGATAAGTTGCTAATGTATTATTAAAGAGAGTGAACGGTTTGCACTCTGATGTGTTTATTGATCACTAAAACTCATCTCAGAGTGCCTCTCAATAGCATTCTGCAGACTTAAAATGGAATTCTGGAGGAGTCTCTGATCGCTGGCAGTCTTGGTACGGCTTCACCTCCACTCACTCAGCGAAGACTACTTTCCTTCTGAAATCCAGTGTGGTAATTTATGTGCACTCAATTTAAGATGAAGAGGCACATAGAGAGTAGCCTATACGAGTAGAGACAACGGATTTGATGAACATTGTCCTCAACATTGAAGGGTCAGTTGGTGTTTTTTTTTTTTTTTTTCGGTCGGACAAATTCAGCAATCGGCAAAAGTAACTTGCCTCACTGTGTTTGAGGTAGGGTAACAAATAACGCTTGATTTATTTATGAGACGCTGTACAGCGAAGGACAAATATCGATTGAATCCTGGAAAAAGAGACTGAGAATGAGACCGAGAGAGAGAGAGAGAGAGAGAGAGAAAAGGGAGCCCAGCGTTGGTTTCTTTTTATAGTCTCGTTTCACTCTGTTGGTCAGCTGCAGGCAGCACAACACATGTCACTGAGGGCTGCTGGCTCCAGATGTTAGGACAGGTGCACAGCTGTTTTTCATTTTCAGCGGCCGCCCCGAAAGCTCTTCGGCCCCCGGGCCCCGCGCAGACGCTTCCTAATCGGCTCGGGGAGAGAGCTCTCTCTCCAAGCGAGCGTGGCAGGCGTGCCCTTTGACCCCTTACCGTGTCCGTGGACATGCTTCGAGTGGGCCCCCGTGCTCGGGCGCGAGCCTCCGGGCCTGTCCCTCGCCTCTCGTTCCCCGGTTTATGGCGTGTAGCCGTGCTAGTTATTGCCGGCCGGTAACGGTTTAGCCGTCCTGCTGGTCGGGGGGGGGCTCCTAAAGACCTTCGGTCTTCCCTCCAGTGCCCCCACGTGACTGAACTACGAAGGTTCTTCAGGGCGTCCGCGCCTGCTCAGAAGGCACAGTAATGCGGACGCGCGAGCCCAGCTTACGAAGAAAAGGGAACAAGCACCAGCAGAGAAGAAGAACAAACCCTTCCAGCTTAAGCAGCGGGAAAAAACGGTGCTTGAGGAAAGCGAGCGACGTGATTTGTTGACCCCAGCCTGCGAGGGATTCGATTGCGGCGCAGTCCAATCCCCGAGCTTTTACGGCGGGGCGTAAATCGAAGCGTTAGCGGGAGCAGGGGGGGGGACCCCGTCGTTTCCGAGCGGGGGAAAAGCTGCCACTCAGAGACGGCCAGCCAGCGCTGGAGGACTCTGCTGCCGGGGGGGTGGGGGGTGGGGGGTGGGGGGGAATAAACAAGATGTTTCCTTGGCTCATTTATTTTTATAATCAGCCTGCAAAGTCAGCGGCTGGCCATCCCAAGGACTAGACCGTGTTATTTGGGAGGCTGCCCGAACCGGTGCCTGCCGACAGGCGCGGAGGAGAGGAGGGCGGCTTGGACGCGATTGCCCGCCTCGGCCGATGATCGCTTCCGTCCGCGTCACTCGCCTTGTCGAAAACGGCCCTCCGACCGCTGCTGACCATGACCCATGGTCTCAAGGGCAAGGGCAAAACTCCACACACACACACACACAAAAAAAATGCATTTGTCCCCTCTGCCATTACCCTCAGACTGAGGTATAAACGATCGAGTTTCGATGCATAGTCATACATAGGCTCTGGCGCTTCGGAGCTGAACAGTAATCAAGCGAAGCGATGCTCAGCAATGTGTGTCGATACCTGAGAATTCAGTCGAGTGGGCCGATCTCAAGTCATTTCGTGGTCATAAAACTGAACAGCTTCAGTTCATGATCGCTCATCTCTCCCCCAAAATCAACTTGGAAAAAACGTGTATCTAAATGAACTGGTAACACATGAATTCGTTTTTTATGTTGTTTAAAGCATATTCTCCAGAATCCCAATCAAGGAACAGAGATGCAATGATAATTCAACAGATATTGCCAGTTTTATCAGATTTTATTTTCCTATGCAGGCCTTCTGGATGTGAGCAATGTTTTATGTACAAGCTGTAATGTAGGCCTTATGATGGGTTTGCTGAGCAGCTATGTTCTGGGCTGACTTGAAAAAAAATAATTTGTCCTGAGGCCAAATTTAGATGCCGACCCCTCCTTTAGGATGTTCGTGAGGAGCTCCTCTGCTAGTCTCCTCTGCTTTGTAAATGTCTTCATTTCTCTGTGATCTTTGCCCTTTCGCTGCGGTGCCAGGCTCCCAGGGCCTGCCTGGTGCTGTGCTCTCGCCTTTATGCACATCCATGCTTAGTCCCTCTGGTCTCTTTCCTGAAGGAAAAAAAGCCTCCGTATGCTTATGAAGTTTAACAGAACTACTGTGTGACAGATGCTACAAAAAGGCGGACTCGCCAGGGTCAGAGTGATGCTAATTAGGTTGGAAGTCTTTGAGAGTCGCGCGAGTCCTCTGCCGGGGAAGACGACGTGCTGTGCCCTAGCGTTGGAGCGAAGCGTCCTTTTGTTCTAAGGGTTTCTCTTCAGACGTGAAATTGCGCCGTTTGTGCGAAATGGCCGTGCTTTGTGGCCCGCTTCGTCTGAAGGAAAAGAACAGGAGAAATTGCCTATCTTCCAGACCTGGGTCAAATACTTTTATGCTTTTCTACACTTTACTGATCTTGTCTGGTGTACTGGAACCAAGGAAATACTCCCAAAAAGCACAAACCCTGCCCTTCTGGTCATATTGGCAAGCTTAATTACACCAGGCAAGATCAATAGAGCACAGAAAAGTATTTGAATCCCAAAAAATATATGGATTTGACCCAGGTCTGATTTCTTCATGTCAGACCACAGCAGTGAAACCTTCTGAATGTGGGTGGCATTCAGATACATCAGTCAAGGCAGAAGCAAGCGGCCGTCTAAAGACTGATCCAGGAGGGCAAGGGTCAAATCCATTCAGCAGGCTCAAAGGGTCACAGGTGTTTGTGTGTGTCTATGTTGCGGAGGTGTGATGAGTTTTGGGGGTCTACACAGACTAAAAGACTGATAAGGCAGTGATAACACACACACACACACACTCTCCTGAAGCAAATGCACAGACGCACACACACACACACTCGCACACCATCTATGTGGGGTCCATAGAGTCTAAACATTTTTTTAAAACAAAGCAGACAAAAACATTTTTAAGATAATCATAATATTTACCCGAGGTGACACACAAATATATGAAATTAGCCAAGTGGGGACCACACACACACCCGACAGTGTCAGGTGCAGGTCGAGGTCATAAACTCAGACACAGAGCCAGGTTACCAGTGTCTGCAGCCTTCTCTGAATGGCCTCTCTCTAACAACAGCTGAGATACTGCGGTCCCGAGGGCAAGGGTAACGGAACTGGCTACGCTTGCATCTCTCTTACCCCGAGCCCCGCGCAAGTGATTTGATATCGGCTGTTGCGAGGTAGACAGGTGTGTGTTTTTTGTTTTTCAGGAAGGTGCTACATTATGTTAACTAGATATTGATTTTGCTCTCCTTTTGCCCGCGGAGCCTTTATTGCCGGATAAATAAGGGAGCGGAAGGCGGGCGGCGGCAGCAGCGTTTTGATTGGACGCTCTTTGGAGACCGTGAGCTGTTTTCAGCCTCCGCTGCAGAACGGTTTGCGCCTTCCTTTATTCAGCGGGGGGAGCCTGAGATTTCGAACCGTGACGTAGACGTCAGGTACTCGCACATTCCCGGTAATGTCGCATTAACAGTTACTCCGGCATGATGCTCGCGGCGCATTAGTCAACCGCTGAGTATCGCGGGTTCCGCTGGTTCTGTGTGAATTTATAGTGCTTCCATTAGCACGAGCTGTAGCTGAGACTATACCGTGAACAGAAGTGTTGCGCGACGGTAACAAATGGCTTATTTAGCAGCGTTTGTCACTGGGTGTTCTTCTCGGGAGTTGCGATTTGCTTGCTAAACATTTGGCATCACCCTGACCTTAAAGCCATTGATCTTAGAAGTAAAATCTGGCAAGATTAAGATACGCACAAATTGAAGTGGCAATGAGGCTCGTTAAAAAGCAAGGAGGAAAAAAAATTCAAAGATGTTTTTTTGCATTATTCTGCCATAATCAAAGAAAAGAAGATTGCAAAAAAAACTAAACAAACAACAACGCTGAGATGCACCTACTGACAGGTGTGCTAAAAATAATTTGCAATACTTTAACCCTTTAGAAAGCTTGTCAATCTCCAATATTCACAACAAAATTATTCTCTATGTGATTGCGTTTCGCTTGGCAGTATTAACTGTAACAGATCAGGGATATTCATGAACGATTTTTTAATTCTACTAGCATCTAGCTACTAGCAAGGTGAAATTATTTTGAATGCTTATTTGACCCGGGTCTGCTAGCTGACATGAGGGCTACACTTGCTCCTTGTCCTTCTGTCAGGGGCCTTGTGGCTCAGACAGGGAGAGAAGACTCAGGGCATGCCCTCGACGTTGGCTGGTGGGAGGAGGAGGATTCTGGGTGGTGTGACTGCTCTCTGGTAAAGCAACAAGCTCCTTTCAAATGCTAAGATTTACACGCTTGGCGATTTGCTTTATTCCATTTCGTATCAATAATGAATGTTAATGTAGAATGGTTAAAAAGAAACAGCTCACATAACGCAATCACCAAAACCAAGTCATTTTCCGATGGTTAACATCTTGTCATCAGCCCGCCCACAACTAGAAAATATTAGGCCAGTAAAAAATCCTTTTCCATGGCAGTGGGGAAAAATGCACATGCATTAGTGTTCCTCATTATTGTGTTCCACAACAATATTTTAAAATATTAAGCTTACTGTGGCTTGAATGCCGTCCCTCCAGTTCGCAAAAATGAGCACTAATGTCTTCCCATGCAGCTAATGTTCCTGCCAGCGCAATGTGGATGAAGTCATGTTGTTATAATTTGCATGCGAGTGCATTCTGAACGAATTAACTTATGTTTTTTCCGAATATTATTGATGCCGGTAATATAATAACTCTGTCTGGCTGGTCCCAAACCAAATTCCTTGTCTTGAAATGAAGCCAGAATATGCCTTTGTGTCGTGTTGAGGTAGCCAGGCCATACACAGTGCAATATCCCATATTTGAACTTGAGTATTTTATTGTTTTGTTTAACCCTGTTAGGTTCAGTGGTTTTTTCCCCAAATTTAAATGAATTATACTTTGTATTTATATTGTTATGTGCTGTTAAGTTAAACTGACACACATACTACGTAGCCTATGCTCTGTAAAGTGTGTAGCCGTGAGTGTGTAGTATATGCACTGTATTTCCGATGCATGTGATTATAAATTATTTAAGTGTGTGTTTTGTTGGGCCGGGTTTGTTCATTGTGCGACTGTGTGAGTCCCTTTGTGTAGGCCTCCCTTAATGGAATACCATATGCCGTGCGGTCAGTCTCTCAACCACACCAGGCAAATGACTACAAATATGGAGGAACCAGCTTAGTCAAGAGAGGCACAAGGGCGACACAGTTTTTATTTCCTTTTACGACACCGAGCGCGTAAGAGAGCCCGGTTAGCCGCGAGCACGGACGAGAACGGGCGAAACGAGCACGGTTTTTATTTTAAAAGGGCAGAAAAGAGGATCTGGGGAACCCGAGACAGCGAGGCTCACCGCTTCAACGCCTCTCCTTTCGGCGTTACCGTTTCGCATTTTATTAACCCCCCCCCCACCCCCCTCCCAATTAACACCGCCGACGCGAAGACAAGCCGCCGCCAAGGGGCTCGGAGAAACACGGTCCGATCTGCCCTCAAACGCACTCTCTCGCATTATGCATTTTGAGCTAATAATCCAAGGGGGAATGGATCGTGTCGTGTGCGCTTCACCCTCAAGTGCGTGACGGGGGGGAATGTTTCGCGTCCTGTAATAATTCCGCAAATCATTACCGAGGGATAAGGGTCAGCGATTGCCGCCGTGGAGTTTGCTCTGTCGGAGCTGCAAATTGCGTCGCTGATCCCTTCTCTGGGAGAGTGAAGACCAGCAGACTCAGGCTGTGCGCTTACTCGGCCTTAGATTATTAGGTGAGAGCAACAGGGATGGTTTGGGCTCACATTAATAATGCGGCAGAGCGGGATCGCGGCAGCAGTGAGATATCATTGTGAGTGTACGAAAAATAAAAAAATAAAAAGCTTCCCCTTTTTTTGGCACCGGGTCACGTGGTACCAACATGTTGAAACTCACAGTGCTACAGTGTAAATGATACAAGCTGGGGAAAAAAGAGACTGGGAAAATCCTGTGATATCTGACACGGCATTAAAAGTGCCCTCTCTCTCCCTCTTTGTCTCTCTTCCACTTTCTCTGTCTCTCTCTCTGTCTCTGTCATTGTGTCTCCCTTTCTTTTTCACATCGTTCTATTTAATACTGTAATTGTAATATTTGCAAGTTAAACAGATTGTGCTGTATTATCTGTACAGTTGTTATACTGTATTTGTCGGGTGCCCTCTCACTGTCCCTCAGGTTGTGACAGGCTGGTACACATTGTGCTTTCTCTCTCTCTAACTCTCTCACTTTCTCTCTCTCTCTCTCTCTCAGGCTTGCCGAGCTTCATCAAATCCCCGGATGACCAAATCGGGATTTCTGGGGGCGTGGCGTCTTTTGTGTGCCAGGCGGTCGGCGAGCCCAAGCCTCGGATCACGTGGATGAAGAAGGGGAAGAAAGTCAGCTCTCAGCGATTCGAGGTGCGTTCGGGCCCTCGGGATGCCCCCCCCCCCCAACCCAACCCACCCCCCCCGCCCCCACCCCTACTCCTGCCCCACCCCCCGCTACCCGGCCCGCTTCCCCGCGTCCCATGTCTGCCAGTAGAGAATCCTTCAGTTATTTAACACACGCCCAGCCCCCTCAGCAACAAAACCTTTCCTCACTTCCAACGACCCCAAAGCTGTCGACACTCTTCAGGACGCGACACACACACCGGCGTTCTATTAGCTTCAGCAGTGGAGGGAACACCGCCGCCGGTGGCTTCCAGTAGGATAATCTCAACACGGGACGCCTGTGCCTCAGCCCACACGCGTGCTTCACAGCGGATCGCTATTATCCGTCCGCGCCACGTGCCTGAAACCCGCCGTTACCGGGCGCAGCGACGCGCCGGCTTCTGAGCGCCGGACGAGGGGCGGCCTCCTCGAAAAGGTGATGATTGGCTTTGCCCGGCGTCTGCGTTAGCGGTGGAGGGAGCTGCCGCTATTTTTATCGGTGTCTGTGTTTGTTCAACCAAAAAATTATTTGTATTTGTATTCAGATTTTTTTTTTAAAACGGAAGTGTGTGATGCTAAAACCGGAAGTATGTGGAGTTTAACCCAAAGTTTATGCCAAAGAAAATGGGTTTTACCATTATAATCACTGGCACTGTTGGTGAACTTAAGTATTAAAGTCATGGTTTCACAATGGCATCAATAAAAGTTAATTTGCTTTTTTAAGCTGTGTTTAACAAGCAATGAACAATAGGGCATGTTATATAGGCATAACAGCCTTTTATAACACTGAGGTAAACAGTCAAATCAAGTTTCAAATGTTCAAATGCAAATGTTTTTATAAATCAGAACATCGTTATTCATCCTTACTCTGAACTGCAAAAAACTACAGAATGTAAGGCTAACATGTTTTGTTGTTTTTTGTTTGTTAATACTTTTTCTCCCTTCTTTGTTGAAGCCCCACTTTACCTGTTGCCTGTGATTTGCATGAGCTTGGGTAAATTAAATAAAACATCAAAAAGCTTCCCTGGGTGGAATACATCTGTAGCTATTATGCTGTTACTCAAATTTCCCCAAGTTGTATTTTGTGAAGATAAGCTCCTACACATGAGCTGGCAGCGGCGTCAGACGTATCCAGCATTACAGCATCGATTTCTGCACCAGTAACAACCCAATTTGATAAAGATAATGAAATCATGTATTGCAAAACTCTTTTCTTGAAATAAAGGATACGACCCAATCAATTTGAGTTGCAAAACCTGCTTTGAACCTCTTTTTAGAGTCTGAAATAAAAAGCTGAAAAAAACCTCAATGTTATATTTATAAATTATAGCAATTTTGTTATGTAGACTAAGGGAGACATATCACAAAAATACTGAGAAAAGCGCAAAAATGTGCACGTCAAAACTGAATATGGAAATGGAATGGAAAGTAGTTCAAGAAATACAAAGTACAATATTTTTCGGTAATTTCGGTCATAACAAATTTAGCACATTTCTCCCTCCCTTCTCCTTAGAGCCTACGCACCGTCATTCATATCAGTTCCACAGACAACACGCAGCTCTGGTAGTTTTCTGGGGCCGTACACACACAAATCGGTTACATTTCACACAGTTGTCGTGCAGCAGCGGTCATAATTATTCATCCCCACCCTAAAGGCTTCATCAGCATCATCAGACGATTGCAGTGAATGAATATCGTGTGATTGTGTGCAAAGGAAGTTTCGGGAGCGCCTTGTTGGGAAGCTTGTATCAAAGCACTGGTTATTCAGTAGCTGAACAGCATGTTGGAGTAGATGGCAGCACGTTCGCCCCTGAGTTGAAGGACTTGTTGTCTATTGTTGGGGGGTTCTGACGAAAAACAGCTTGAACTGGCTGTATTTCTTGACTGATTCGATTTTTTTCTCATTTTAATACCGCAGTTAGTGTAAGTCCAAATATTTAGGAAAGTCGTGGAAGGGGGAGGATATGGCATTTGCAGCGTTGGAGTAATTTTAATTATGAAGTCCCCAAAGCGCGATAGCATCACTCTGACCTATCTAGTGTTAGGAAACTCTCACTTGCTGTCTCTCTGCTGGTGTGTGTGTGTCTAATTGAGAAACTTGGTGCTGATTTCTGAGCAAATCACATCAAAGAGATGGGATAAAAGATCAGAATATTGGACAAATTCAGGCGTCACATTCTTCCCACAGTCTTAAGACATGCAGGTAGGCTAATTGGAGACTCTAATTTGCGTAAGTGTTTGAGTGTGTGTCCTGTGATAGATTAGCAGCCTGTCCAGGGTGTATTCCTGCCTCTGGCCCAGTGCATGCTGGGATAGGCTTCAGCACCCCGCATGACCTTGACCCAGAATAAGCGGGTGTAGATAATGGATGAATGGAGGGATTCGCTTAATGGCACTGCCACACACACTCCGCAGTGCTCCCCCCAAACCCCACTTCCCCCCACCGCTCCCTTTTTAATATGGAAATCGGAGCCTGCGTGTCCTAAGATCGGACGTCTCTTTTCGGGGCAGGTGATCGAGTTTGACGACGGGTCGGGGTCCGTGCTCCGGATACAGCCCCTCCGAACGCACCGGGACGAGGCCATCTACGAGTGCACCGCCACCAACAGCGCGGGGGAGATCAACACCAGCGCCAAACTCACCGTCCTGGAAGGTAAGCCCCCCTCTACCTGCCAACTTCCCTACGTCTCAAAGCGGTTCAGCTCCGGCATGGGGAGATATTCGATTGAACCCTTTTAAGGTCCGAGATCACAAAATACGTGGTTAGAACGTTCTGAACGGAACATTCTGATACTGATGTCACAATGGATACTGGTAACTGCAAACGGCGGAGTTCTAGAACCCTGACTTCGAATTTTGAACAAAAGAACACATTCCAAAAAAAACTTGGAGGGTTTAGCTGGGAGTCCATAGCAACCAGCTCGCTCGTTGCGTTGCCTGACAGATCTACTGGATTAGGTTTTCAGCGCATGCATCTGAAGGAATTGATTTTGCTCTCTGCGCTTAAGTGCGTCGGTCCCTGGGAACATGTTGTACAGTTGTTGCCCGCGGGATAATTACAGACGATGTCCAAGAGCAATTATTTCAGTCTGATACATTCGGCCTCAGCAGACACATTCTGGGCCCCGTTTGCCCAGGATCTCCCCGGCACGCATTATCATCGAATCGGGAGATGATATCGCCGGTACCGCTGCCGGCTCCCGTCCTCTAAATGGAGGCTGGCAGGCGGAATGAGCGGGCCTTTTTTCTAGCGCTTTCTTTGGGTTACCGGAGGTCTTGCTGAGCACGTGGTTCAGAGCAGGGGGAAAACAGCTGCTTAACGGGATTCTGCCTGACGCACGCGAATTGGACCAATCGGGGAATTTACAGTCAGTCTGAACGCGGATGGTCGTGCGGAGCCACCGCCCTCATCCTGTCCTGCCGAGACCAGACCCACCGGATGATCGCGGGTTCGGCATTACGCCTCTGCCGTAATCCGCCGTTAATCTCGCGTTCCCGACCCCACCGCGGCGCGGAAAAGTCACGAAAATTCCCTCCCCCCCCGGCCGCACGCCGACTCTCGCGGTTCTGTAGGGGCACTAATTAGCGAAAAGCCGCGGGGGGGGCCCAGACCGCGCCCGCGCCGCGGGACTCGCCGAACGAGGGGCCCGGACGACGGGGGCGGGGCGCGCGGCGGAAGACGGATGAGCGCTATTTTTAGCGGGAGCCGCCGTTCGTTCCCGCGCGGCGCGTCTAGCTCGCGTCAGCCGAGAGAGGCGGGAAAAAAAAAACACAAAAAAGGCACGAGCGAGGCTGAAAGATGATAATGGGCTCTCTCCGGCAGCTCCAGGTACCGCCGTCCCGTGGCCCGCTTGGCGGGGGGTCGGACGGCGCCCAGGGGTCGGCGTGCGTCGCGGCTACCCTTCCGTCCGCGTCAAGCCCGGCTACAGGTGCGAACGCACCTTTTTTTTTTTTTACGGAGAAATAACAGCCAGAAAGCGGGCCCACCTGACGATCTTCTCGTCTTCACGAGCAACGGTTGTTGACGGATTAGTCACGAAGTGCATTGTGGGATATATATTTCGAGATGATCTCTTGGGTAATGTGTGGGAATAAAGGAAATCTTGCAGGCGGTGGGCTGAGTTTCTACATCACGCGCTCAATTATTACAAAAAGGCTTATTCTATGGAAGCATGATTCATTCCTGATTTGTACAGTTTTGCATTTTCTCCTGCTCCTCTGAATAAATCTTTGAGAGATGCGGGTCCTGTGAATGCGTTCCAGCTGAAAACAGCATGTTTTGCAATCTGGCCAATGAAAGCCATTAGTCATCTGCATGGGGTTCCTGTACAGCTGCACAGCCCCTATCCCGATGAACTTTTTTTTCTAATTGTAGTCCCTGATGACACATTATTCTTAGCAAATATGTAATGTAGCCACGGGGGGTAACATCTCACAGGGGTGCTTTAGTGTAATCCAGTACCCCCCCCGCCACAAGCAGGACTCTGAGCCCCCCCCTTCCCCTGGGAGGAACCGGGAGGGGCCGGGACAGCCTCAGCCCCTCCAGCCGGAACCTTCCAGATGCCTCTGGGAAACGTCGCGGCGGAACACCTGGCCTGGCCCCGAGGGGCCGTAAATCAGACGCGCGCGGCGGCGGGTCGAACGCCTGCGGAGAGGAGCGCTCGGGGGTCGAAGGAGGAGAGCAACCGGCCCGTTCCTCTCCTTTGCCCCATGACCCGAGAGGGCGAGGGCGGGGGCGGTGGCGGAGTCTTTCCTCGCGCTCGGCGCGCGGTCCCCGAGCCTGGCGTAATGGCCGCCCTGTCGCGCGGCGGCTGCCTCCCCCCAGAGCGCGCCGTCGGAGGAAAAATCGGAGAAACGTTCGACGCGTACGGCGTCTGAGAGACCAGCCTCGGCGCCAGGCTGCAGAACCAGGGTCTTTCCGCTCCCTGTGAAAATGCAACGCTCGTGAATAAATGATGGCGCTGCGGTCCGCGGCTCGGAACTTCTGAGGGGGTACGAAACGCTTGCGGCGGGACGGGAACGGGGCGGCTGCAGCGTCGCCGCGGGAAACGCTCGCTGGGCGGTCTTTCCCGTAGGAGCGCAACCTCTTTCGGAGCCGGGATCGATTCCGGGATCGCGTTCAGGCTCATTTGACACGCCGCGCGTGCGCACATCGATTATCCTTAAGCAATCATTCGCTGTATCCGCCTCTGTACGCCTTGCTGGGGGCTGGTTAAAAAAAAATATGAATCGAACCTGGGAAAGTTCCTTTTCTGTGGGCACTCGGTGTCTAGGCATTGACACAGCGAGCAGCTATCGGACAGCGAACGGGATTTGGCTCCGCAGAGAGAGAGAGGAGGAGCGGGAGAGCGGGTCAGAGAGGTTTGCGAGCTCTCGGTGGAAGCGAGCAGGAGTCGGGCTCTTTTCATTACCGCGTGACAAACGGACTCGTTTTCCCGCGTATGCGCTCGGGCGTCGCAGTAAAAGGCCCGCCCAGCGCTGTTGTGGAGCTTTGGCGGCTCGCCCTGAACGGCCGTCGCAAATACTCGTCAGGATACAGCCGAGGGAAAGCGTTACTGAAAGAGTGACTGAAAACTGGGATTAGCGCCGGTGAGAAGTCTGAAGTCGTATTGTGGCCGAGTAATTTAGGTTTTTTTCTTCCTGAAGTCAAATACTTTTCCCTGCGTAAAAAGTGACAAGGACGCAGACAAGGAGACTCCGTATTTATTTATTTATTTTTTCTTTTGGTGCTTTTCGGTATTATTTTATGGCAGGAGATTAAAGACCTTTTTCATGATGTTTCTTGGAGCTGGTCCGCTGTTATCGCAGCCCCCGGAGTGCACCTGGTCCACTTACTCTCGCGTTTATTCCGTTTTCCCTAATCAAAAAAATGCAATTTGCGAAAGGTCAGCTTGCTTGTGAAATAAAGAAATAAATAAGTAGAGATGGTGATAAATTCTCCCGTTTTTGAGTATGGTGGGGAAGGAGACAAGCGGGCGCCTCCACGGGGGGGCGGGAGAGTCTCCCAGTGCCCGATGAGCCAAACTGGCTCTGAATCATTTCCGGAATTTTCCGCCCTTTCCAATTACTCTGCCTTAGCTTCCCAGGCGGCGGTGCCAGTCAACCTTGTGCTAAATGGCGAGTAAAGCACGACGCGGAAAACTGTAATTGATGGACGTTCCCTGCGCGAAAGTAAAAGGAAGCGTTTAGCGTGCGCTCGGTGTCAACAAACAGACAAATGAGTCACCGAGTCGGAAACGTGTTTGTGAGCTTCCATTACCTCCGCTAGTCTGGAACGTTTCTGCAGTCACCGAGCGGCGTTGCGCGTTGAACACAATGCCGGGTGATATCTCACTTACCTGAGGACGGTGATGCATTCGGATAAATGACACATAATTGTCAGGGCCAGACATAGTCAAGTCCTGGCAAGATAAATACATATTTGGGCCTGAATCATTCGGTGCAGTTGCCTTTATTCCCATAGAATCGATCTGCCTGTTGCTCATCTCGTTTAAATCTCAGGTAACGAGATCCAAATTCGTTTAGCGTACTCTGACTTTAGTGCCTCTTTCTCTCACCTTCCCTCCCTTTGAAATAGTATGTTTTTTTTCTCATGGGTGGTCACCTAATGTTGTTCAGTGGCTCCTTTCTGCCTGTCCGGCCTTTTAACCCAGGCCGCCTACTGTAATTCTGTCCCTTTTTCAAACTTTGTGAGTAGGTAGTAGAAATGAAGTATGTATGTTGATGTTTTTTGATATGATCACGTGGTAAATGGCTGCTAAGTTCACCCTAGAGTAATGGGTGAAACAGTGCAAATCTGAGGTTGTGTAAGAAAAATATGCAGTTTTTTTTGCAATTCTTGTGGTTGCTACCCCCTCAGTCCCTTCAAATCTGAAGGCTGTAGAATGTAAAAATATTAACTGTAGTAACTGCCGCCACTAAAGGTTAATTTTATTCAAATTGTCCGAAAAAAAGAGAAAAGGCTACGTATTAATAAGATCATAAATGATCATAATCATGTTTCCAACGCCTTTATAGTTAAGAAAATTCTCCCTGTGCATACATAGAATTCATTTTAAGGTAATTGCAAGCATAACAGGGCATAATTGTTACCCATTTATAACATCTCATGTCCATGTTAATGGATGCCTAGTCTTGCAAGGTTAATGCAGAAATATCAAATTAATCTCATTTATTCAACACCCCACCGCAGTCTTCATTTTGCAGTTTTAAAGGAGAAGGTACTCTTTGCGAACTTGTTGATTTCTAGATATTGTAAATATTCGTCATCCAGTACCACTGCACCCCCCCACCCCCCCCCTAGCTCCATCTCTTCTTCCTCCTCCTTTCCCTGCATCTGATGCGAGGGCTGCTTCTTGCTACAAGTGTAATTTCTCCCTCTATCTGTTGGCAGAGATTCAGCCCAGCACCGAATGAGGCGGAGTACAGGGGAAGCAGATTAGAAACTTTGGCAGTTACAAACGGCGTCTGGGTGGCTGGGGGGGTGACACTCCTAAGCACCCCGCAAATGAGCAGAAGCAATCTGCCCTGCCCGCTGGCCATCCGCCTGCGCGCCCCAAAGTTTTTTGCCCGAGGCGGGGAGCTGATGGGGGGGTGTGGGGAAGGGGGACTCGTTTATAGATTTACCCACAATCGCTCACGCGTACGCAATTAGCATGCAGCTGCACTGGCGAAGGGCTGTTAGCAGATGAAGCGCAGTCAGGTTCCCTTTGTATTCGACAAGAGATCTGGGGGGGGGGGGGCGCTCCGCGGCAGCAGTCACATGGGGTGTGGCGGTGGCGGTGACTGCGTCCCTTAGGGCGGCTTCGTTAGCATGCGGCAGGTGAGCGCTGCCATTCGCCGGCAGTAAAACCCCCCCCCCCTCCAGTGCGCTCGGTGAGATGGCGGGACGCAATTACCGCTGTCACCTTCACTCTGTTTTTCTTATCGCAATGGAAACGTTTTCCGTCTGGCCGTCGGGAGGAGGGAGGGATCGGGCGGTGGGCGGAGGGGGGAGGAGGGAGGGAGGGGGTGGGGAGGGAGCGGGGCCCGAGGACTCCCCCGCCTCGCCTCACCTCGGTAATGAACGATTACGGCGTTTTTTAAATATGAATGATGGGATTCATTTAGCCGCCCCCCCGTTCGCCCGCCGTGCGAGGAGAGATCTTTACGAACGTCGGCGAATCACCTGGAGAACGTCTCGGCCGCGGTGACGCTCGCACCTCGGGCGACCGGCGACCACGCCCGGCCAGACCACACAGCTCTCAAACCGTCAGCCGTGTTCTTCAGATCACGCTCCGTTTCACGGTCCTGTTCGTACGACCGGAACGCAGCTGGTAGACGCACCGATTCATTAATTAAAGCTCGACTTGCGTTCATTCAGCAAGCAAGTTGTGAACGTGTAAGAAACGGGTCAAACACTTTCAATTTCTAATTATTTACAGACGCAGACCTTGTAAACTCTTATTCGTTGTTTTGAATTAGTGGAAGGTTTCAAGATTACAGTTTGAACACAATCCAAGTTATGCATGCCCGTATACAACAGCCTCCAAAAATGATTGAAACCGTTGATAAAGACTGAGCAAAATAAGGGTGGATAAAAACCACATAAAGATAATGAACTCTATGCTCAAAAAATGAACTCTTTGCAAGGGAGGGTGCACTAAGTATTTAAAACGCAGGCGCCAATAATGTCTTTTTGGGAAATGAGCTTACCTGCTAAACCTGACCTGTCATTGAATACAAGTTTGTATTAAAGACAAGTTTGATAAATAATTAGTCAGTAACAAGTTTTTCCCGATTGTACCCTCCCTTGCAATGCTGTGTAGTGTATAGAGGGCAAGTCTGAGTACAGTGAGTGACAGGTTCTCTAACATTACATTACATTACATTGCAGGCATTTAGCAGACGCTCTTATCCAGTACACAACATTTTAAATAGCATTTACGTTGCATCCATTTATATAGTTGGGTATATACTGAAGCAATGTAGGTTAAGTACCTTGCTCAAGGGCACAACAACAGTGTCCTCACCAGGAATCTGTGACCTTTAGGTTACACGACCAGCTCCTTACCCATTATACTACACCGTCGCCCAACTCTTAAGAGAGTTAGCTAGCATCCGTTGTGCTAACGCGCAACGCCGGCCCAGCCCTGCCGCAGCACAGAGCCGCAGAGAGCTGCTGTGGGCAGCCGCTTTCACGAAATGGAGCCGAAGGAAAAGCACGGGAAGACAAAGAGAGACGCGGAGATCAGGGCGGTCTGAGGGGATAGATGGGGATGATTGCAGGGGCGTGCTGAGGCAGGCAGAGAGTGTTTATACCTTAAGCTGGCTTCCAAAGGAAGATTCGGGGGTGCTCATAACATTGAAAAAGTTCTGCCCGAACACGTTGCCACCCAGGACTACACAGGCGCAACACATGTAAACAGAACAGGAGAAAGAAAAAAAATAAAACCCTACTACGATGCAGGGAACGTTCCTAGTTGCCAGGGTTACCACGCTGATTCTTTGTGGAGAATTCACCACGTTAGGCTTTCGCAACGCTGTATCGTTGTCATTGCAGGCAAAAACAATGAACGTTTTCAGCGCTGGCATATCACAATAAAGAAAAATAAATAAATAAACTCTGCCAAGAGAGAAACGAATCTTGGAGCGTGACTTGCTGCGTTTAGCATAGCAAGTGTTCCTCTCGTGTTTAAGACTGCATCTCCACGGAACAATAGGCCGCATTTTCCACTACCGCTCCTTCTAATGGGATAAAATGGTGGCAGAAAGAATTGACATCAAACGCTACTAGGATTATTTAATTGCTTGATGAATTTTTTCCTTTGTGTGTGTTGTGTGCGTTGGTGGTATGCCCGCTGCTGGTGCGCCTTTCAAGAGATGATTCTGATGAACCCTGTGTGTTCTCATGTCACAAGAATAGGAACGTGAAGCATACGCAGTCTATCACAGTCAGCTGCAGTTTTCATTTGGAGCGTGAAAACAAGTCATGGTGTCTCACATTCAAGACAGGCAATCCTTTACAGTACTTCTTGGATTTTCAACAGGGGGGTTTGAGGACCCCTGGAGGGTTTTTAACAGTACTGTAGGAGGTGCTTGGCCAGGCTTGATATGCAATGGAAAATGTTTCAGAATACAAAACCTTTTTTAGCTTATGGCGGAGGGTCCCCTAGATGCCTTTGTGCCTGTTTGGAGTCCCTAGGTCAGAAAAAAGGTTGAAAACTCCTGTCTTACGTGTGGTTAAAAGAGCAAATTTATTCTACTGCGATTGGTGGACTGCTTTCATTTGGTGTCGTGGATTTGTGTGTTTGTTTGTTTTTTATCTCTTACCTCAGATCTGTTTATGTACAGTAATAGCCAGCTGGAGGAATTGTATTATGGGTAATTCGATTTCCAGGAATTACTTTGCATAAGGACAGATGGTGATCTGTGTGAAGAAGGCTGTATGAAGAATTTTCGTTCCTGCTTAAACGTTAACAACATTCAGTCAGATTAAAATGAATACAGAACTATTATTTTTTTAATCTTAAATTAATAAAAATTTTCTGGCCATTTTTTTCACAGCTGTATGGAAATGTCAAGAGCATATGGTAACTGCATTTGCCTACTTGGGTGCAAAACAGCAAAAAGATCGTTCTCATTCATTTTCTTCACCGAGGACAAACGGTGGCAACATATTTGTCTTTCAAAAATGGCAAAAATTCCTGTATTTCAAACGGTACATACTTCAAATGAGTGATTCCGTTGAAATTCCTAATGCTTTTTTGATGGGAATATGACTTAAGGTTTATGGTATATGTTGCACAGCATCAGGTCAGGCCTATAGGCTGGAAAAAAAAAACAGGCAGTAGTATGTTAACATACTAACATAGAGGACTGGACTAATGTTTCTAAATAACACATTTTTAATGATGGTGTAATTACAGTCTAAATGAGTGTTTATTTTAAGCAGAAAGGGCTGTTCATATCAACCGTTCATTTTGCTGATACCTCTGCCCGTCATTATACCTACGGGCTCAATTAAGTGCGAATCATTGGAATTGGAAACGCATTGTTCTGCTCACCCCATAGTCCTCGAAATGCGGACAATTACAGCAATAATCATATTAGTTTCTGATTAATTAAACACCGCAGTGGAACTGGCGTGCCAATTACCGTAATCGAATGCCGTTTTTTTAGAACGGGGAACGGTGGAGGGGAACAGTTTCCCTAGATCGGTATACAGCGTTATGTGGCAGCAAGGCATTTTTTCCCCCTCAAAATATCCTAATTAATTCCCCTGTCCCCAAAGGCCAGCCAGTTTTTAAAAAGATGCCTTTGCCTGCCTTCTTCTCGACAGAGGTGAGAATGGAGCTAAAATGTATTTTCCTCTGACGAAGAGGAAAATACGTTTTTCTCAAAGGAGTTTTTACGTGCTCGCGATCTACTAACATAGAGAGAAACATGTCGGAGAGTAGTAATGTTTACCCATTAATTTGCCTCTGGCATGATATAAATACTCTGTAGATTATTCCTGTCTGGAAAGAGATCCATAGGACCGTAATGTAGGCTAAGTGTAAGTAAATGCATTAATAAGTAAATGTGAAATAATGTATAAATGTGTTAGAGGCTAATATTATTTTATTCAGGAAAGTAGTTGGTGTGATGATGTGCTGAGTGGATTGTTTCACTGGGTTCTCTAAAAGTTGGCTGTGAAATAAATATACCGCTTACATTTTGGGCTCGGTGCATGACAACAAGAACTTGAAAGCTGACAGCAGTACTTGGTGTTTGGCGTAACTTTTCTGTGAGTTTCACACGTTGGGCTATACTTGGCAGCGGCAGCGCATCCACCTCCTATTGCGGCAGACGTGTCACCAGTCAGTCAAGGCTCCTGAGTAATGATCGCTTTTGACAGGTGGGCTCAGAGGAGGGAAATCAGAGGCCTGAACTGAGAAGTGCTCGTTATGAATGCATGGCGGGGATGTTTCCCTTTGAATGCCAGTTGGCTGGAGGAGCAGTGAGTCCCTCCCTGGTTCCTCTTGGCCCCGATTTCCCGCAGATGGGTGGGATTGCACCAGGTTCCTAATACCTGGGCTCAGTGAACCAGAAAAATAACATCTGTAAACTTTGACCCTCCCTTTACATCTGTGACGGGGGCGGGCGAAAACTCCAGCCAGCGAGGAGGAGGCGACCGAGCAGCGGCGTTCAGACTTGCAGGAGCATCCCGTGCGAGGGCCGGTCCTCTCAGGGGGAAAGAAGGGCTTAGATTTTAAGCCCCGCTGCTTCTCCTCCTCCCCCCGTCCCTAGAAAGGCGGGGGGGGCTGGCGCACGCGTCAGAGCGCGGGGGCGAGCTGGGTTTCGAACCCTCCCCCCCCCCCCGCGCGCTCGATAGAGCCAGCGCCGAAGGCTCGGTCTCGGCCGCGCCATCGACCTTTCGCTCCTTTCTAAACGTGTTGATTAAACAGGCAGCCTGTCTGGCCTTGGTATAAATTGAAATGACAGTATATATCACAGGGGGGGAGGCTGGGCATGACTCATCGGAAGCCAAGGCTCCTCGGCGGCACCGCGGGAAAGGGCCGGTCCAAACGCTGATCCTCGTCGGTTAGTAATGAACACCCACCGCAATCATAAGTATTTACGGGCTTCATCAGATAATCGTGCATAATTGGAGGCGTTACGCAAGATTATCCGATAAAACCCGTAAATACTTCTGATTGAGTTTTTGCCCATGAGAAAAATGAAAGGCTTGGCTGTGGTAAAACAGGAGGAATTCTCTTCCTGTTGGGGGATTTGCTCTGGAGATGTTTTTGTGCCTAAAGAATCTTTGGGCACTGCACCTTTTTCTGCAGGCAGCGTCGTTCCAATGCCGAGCACTTGATTGTTCTCGATTGCAGTGCTAAAAATTCTCAGGAATGGTGTCGTGTTAATGGAAGGACAAAAGACTGTTGTTTACCAGCAAAGAGGGAGGGATTTTGAAAAGGAGGCATTGATTTCAGAAAAGGGGCATGTTTTCTTATTTGGCTGAAGTCATGAGTAGGCCTTTTGAACAACCTCAGGCATTAACACCCATCCCATGGTCCCGTAACGGAATACACCTGTCAGGTTCAACCACGTTCCTGATTTTTCACTGCCTCAGAGGTGACTTATTTGCTTTAATCGCTCGAAACGTATCCCTCCAAAAGGAAGCACTGACAGTGATTCATTATGGTGGCAGAGAGCTATCTTGCGTAAATTCTTGACAAATTTGCGGCGCCAAATGTTTTAATTAATCTCCGCTAAGCCTCTTGAAGTCTGATCAGACCCTCTCTCTCTCTCGGTGCAGAAGTGGAGCGATCCTTTTCTCACATCGCCAGTATAATTGAATTCACGTGGCGCGTTCATTATATTCTGCGGCTCAGGGGAGCCGCACTCTTAGGTGCAAATTGTAGCGGCGGCTGAAGTCACAAAGAAACCTCACAAGCAGGCGTTCGGTACCAGCACATACTGCGTATGATCACGGGTCTCCAGGTAAAATGTCAAAATAAAAGTCATATTTTTTTTTTTTTCTACCTGCTCTCTCTAATCAAAGCTCGAGGGCCCGGAGCGCTCCGAGGTCAGGCGGCACCGCGGGAGCCGTGGTCAGGCGGTGAGCCGTTGGTTAAGCAGCGTGGAGACGGGGAAGGGCCCAGGAGAGGCCCTGGATCCGCGCGCGCCTCGTTCAGCACCTCTCCAGAGCGGGATTAGACCCAGAGATCAGGGCCAAACGCCCCCGGGCTCTCACAGAAGCTCCGCTCTGACTGCCTCGCTCTTTCTGTCCAAACCGAAATTACTCCGCGTCGGTCTCTCTCTCGTTTTCCCCCCCCATCGTTTTATGTGACACGCGTAGTTTGGCTTCGTGGTATGAACTTTAGACTTGGGAGTAACCAAGCCCACTGTCGTCCCTGTGACCCCTGCTAAGCCAAACCCTTGGTTTGCCAGGACTTTTGCTAACCCAGGCGTGTATCCAATAATGATTGCCAGTGATGGAGTTTCCCTCACCCCGATTTGCACTCCCATTACAACCGCCTAGGTGCCTCTGCAGCCCTCTCCTCCCTCTTCCAGTCTTCTTGCCTGTGGTCCCAGCGCGGTGGATGGTTTCCTCTTCTGGGGGGGGAGGGGGTGGGGGTCATCGCATATACAGTCAGTGTTCTCTGAATAATCCATGAGCGGCTTCTTTGCATTATGTTAGCACTGTAGATTAATGTCGGTTAGGAGAAAGGGAAATGACCATTAGGGCTCCGCTGGTCCTGAGCGCCAGCCGTTGTCGATATCGGCGTTATCTACGGCCCCTTCGTGCTAATCGATCTCGAGGGGGCTTCAGGAGGGACGTCTCACGGCTGTCGTGGAGCGACGCGGCCGTTTACGGACTCACGCGCGTGGGTTCATCACGGTCGATTGATCAGCTTCTAAACGTCTGTGACAAACAAACAAGCCCAACAATAATTAATTGGACAACTAACAGTGTAACGGTTAACTGTACACCTGTGAAATTTCGTCCATATGACCCTCTGGTGACTAGATGAGTCTTAGTGTGTGAACATTACAAACCTGTTTTGCATTCCTAACAGTTCAGTTCCTGTTCAGTTTTTTAGGCCAAAGTATTGAACATGCACAACGCTTTGCCATAATTGGTGGGCGATAAATTGATTGCAGTTATTGAATGTTTTTTGTCTCCAAGGGAGCTGCATCACCATCATATAATTGGTGTGACACACTCAGTAGATGGATGTGTAATTGTTTTTTGTCCACCGCCCAAACCTCGGAGAGCATATAACACATAGATGCGTGGTAGTTTGTGATCTTTACGTGCCCTGGTTGGTATGTTAGAAGGGAAAAAAAAAAAAAGACAAAAGAAAGTCGATCCCGTTGCTTGGGGGCGATGATTGTTGTTGTGCTTAAAAAGCATTTGATTATTGTTGATGCGGGTTAGCGCCCAGCCCTGCCGTTAAGGCTTCATGTTTTCCAAGGCCTGGTACGCCATTTCGTGTTTTGCGTTCAACAGAAAAAGGGGCTGTGGAGTCTCCGCTGGGCTTTGTTGCAGCTTTAAAAAAAGAGGGGGGAACTGACGGGCGGCACTGCGAGCACTGGAAGGAAGAGACTCTCACGAGGAATGTGCATTTGAAAGTGGTACCTGACCTGTTTCTGGAGATGTATTGGATTTTGAATTGAGTTGTATGTGCTTACGAAGGTCAAGTGTACAACAGAGGATGCACAAGAGTATTCATTATTTGAGTGCAGCTTTTTTTTATTTTTCTTTACTCTTGCTGCTCTTTTTTTTCCAGTTTCTGACAGCGCGGTGTCCTTTCCCCTTAAGGTTGGGTTGCACTCCCCCACCCCTCCCTCAATGGTGGCTCACACACAGATCCCTTGGGTTCTAATATTGACCTTTTTGAAAATAACAGTCGGCATGTCAATGTGTTTTTTTTCCCACAACCCTCTTTTCCCTGATCTCTTTACTTTCTACACTTTTTGAGCCTACAAAGCGGCCTTTCCTCATTACAAATACAGTATTTTGATTATTTTTCTGCGTGTATTTTAAACATGTCTGTGTTCACAAAAGGAGCGGACTTTATTAGAATGCACAGCGCGGTAGCAGGCTATATTTAGAGACCTAACTCACTAGATTTATACAGTACGTATCATTCTGTGCGATTCAGTTGACCCATATTGAATTCACATTCTCTCTTGGCACATGGTAATTTGTATATAAAGCAATACAAATGGAAATAACAATATTTTCATGAGAATGCAGCTCACATTGTATAAATATTGATAGCAGTGTGACAGAAGAAACATCCCGGGCAAGTTTAAGTGATATTTTCAAATCTACCAGGTTTTATACCATGCTTGTGGAGACTTCAAAAACAGCATTGCTTCGAACACAAATGCACTGGGGAGAATCCATTAAAGGATTGTGATGCTTTCCGGCCCTAAACCGTTGCAAATACCTGAAAAAAAATTATACATGATTCACAAAGCACTCGCAATAGGTTGAAAGCGCATGCAACTGCACTAACAAGGACATAGCGACACAGCACGCCATCTGGATCATACATGAATTGCGGCATCTGTATAAATTTCAGCACCGGAATGGCATTTATTTATGCAAACAGGGCTCAATACAGGGCATGTCCAATTCACAAGTGATGGTTGCAAATTACTACTCACAAACAAGACCATGTCAAAACCTAGCATATGGCTGGACCGGCCGACCAATGGTGTGACGTCATAACTCGGCCGACCAATGGTGTAACTTCATCACTCACTCAGTCAGTCACAGACATTCGCGTTTGTAGGGCTGGCCCCGCTGTTGTTGATTTTTTAAATGCGAGATCTGGCAGCACAGTATACACGTGCAATGTGTGAACTTGCCAATGTCCGTGGCAGCTGTCATAGCTGCTAGACAAAGACACCACTAACATGCGAGCAAAACTCTCATAGATTATTTGTCATTACAGGCATACTAGATTTGCTTGACGACAGAGATGACATTAAGCATGTCCCCTGTTGTTAAGTGTGCTATTTCATTCTACTGAGACAAATATTTAGACAACTCCAATAACCATGTTACTTTAATAAAAATCATTCATTCGATGGTCTGATTCTATAATTGAGACAGTAAGTTGTTCCTAGAAATTATTTAATACTAAACAGGCCCATTTGTTGATCGTTCAACCAATGTAGTCTGTGACTTTTTAAGTCATTGTTATTCCTGCATCATGATTTTTCTGCCAAATTAAAATGTATCCCATGCAAAATGACGGCCAAGTTTCCAATTAATGTTATTGAATCAGCGCTTGGGTGTGAGAATAATCGGCCATTTTTCTTAATCAGTGTATTTGGACACCAACTTGAGCACTATTGTTCTCAGACAACTGAGACTAGGCGCAGCCTCAAACGTGAACTACTGCAGCACATAGAATGAAACTTGGAACAACTCTTGCTTAAATAAGAGGCCTGTCTCGTGAAGGCTGATCCGATAGCCAAAACAGAATGTTTTTCAGCTAAAAATGTGACCCATCTTTGTACTTGTGAACTGCCTTTACTGTTCAGGTGTGGTTTCCCAGTTGCTGTAGCGAATTGGTCAGTAATGTGGCGCGGATAGCGGTCGCAGCTGTCGTGAAAAAAGCAGCCGTAGCTATGCGTTTTTTTTCTTGGTGGATCTACCCCATGGAGTTTTATGGCAAAGTGTTTCAGAACAGCTGTTGTTACCCACCGGAAAAAGTGTCCAAGAGACTTGGTTACTTCGCTGAAATGCAGTCCTCTGGTAGGAAACCTGCTCCTTGGTGGTCTGTGACACGCCTGGTATGGAGGTGAAAAGGAGGCCTCTGGGCCCCCTCCCCTCGCTGTTCGGCTGATGTGTGTCAGTTGGGGGTCACTGCCTCATGACCAGCTGAATCAGAGAGCCTGTGGGCCACGCGATGCTGTTCACGCACTTGTCGGGGAGGAGAGGGTGGGGCCCCGCCTCATCTGCGGCCGCCCCCACCCCCGGTGCCCGTCGAGGCCTCCCGCGCGAGCGCTGCGGTACGCCCACATCGCTAGCGTAGCGCCCGCGGCGGCGTTTACAGTCGGCTGCCCTGTCTCCACGGCAACCGCACAAACACACAGACCGGGGCCCGAGCGGCAGGGTGGCCGGAGCCGTTCAGTCAGCTGTTTCCATTCGCTTCACATAAAAGACGCGGCGATTGTTTCCGATTTCAGGGCGGCTTTGCGAGACGTGGGAAAGAAGGCGCTCGCGGAACAGCTGACGGCACATTTAGCATTGACTGCCATATTTGTCAGGATTTCTCGTTTAATTTTTCGCAGCGTTCGAGCTGCTGATTTTCAGCTGGACAAAAGGCTGCTGAAGGAAAGCCTTGAAATGAGAGTGGCTGTGGCAGCCATTTTTATTTATTTATTTTTGGCCTGGGACCATTTACTTGCATCTGCGCTCATTTTTCAGATGTTTTATGTACATAACTTAGATTCTGCCTATTGTGTTTGTTGCTTTCACAACGAAATGGGTGTTTTCTTACATCAGGGTTACATAAATGCGCTGTACAATCCCTTCAGAAATATTGTCCAGGAACAACAGAGATGTGTAGCATTTCATATAAATGAAATACTACACATCTCTGAAACTTTAGCACGTGCTATTGTTGTTACGCATAAAGGTCACTGCACTTAGAGAGGTTCACCAAAAAGCATGAGAGAGCCTACAGTCACTCAGGTAACATTTCACAAAAAACCTGAACCCCTCCATGCCCCGCCCCCGTAAGGTTATGTAAGTGTTAGTCTAACTTGTTATAGCGTAGGTCTGCTCTCATTCCTCTCAGTGTGAGTGGGCATGTGCGGTCGTTACCGACCCTCCCCCACTGAGATTGCGAGGGTTTGGTGTCCCTGTTGTGCGCCTGCGCAAGGTTAGCATTGATGTGCCACCAACCTCTCCAAAGAAAAAGAAAAAATCCCAAAGGCGTGTTCCGTACTCCAGTAACTCACCTAATGGATTGTTTTCTTTTGAACTGTCGTGTTTTTAAACACTCTCTCTCTCCCTCTCCTTGTTGTTTTTTCCACAATCCTGCTTAACCATGAGAAAAGCTCGCCTGTTTGTTTTGGTATCTCTGCCTTAGCTGCTGGTGTTTTGTCTCGCTCTCACCTGCCCCCTGCCTGCCCCCTCTCCTGCAGCCAGGAGACGTAAACGTCTAGCGCTTCGGGGTTTTGCTTCAAAAAAAACCTGAAGGGGAACACTGCATCTGTGGGTGTTGTTTTTTTTCACAGTTCAGGGCTAGGGTCGACCTGGACTCGTCCGCTCACTCTATCTTGGAAGAACGGGCGGCAGGACGTTCGCGGGATGCAGAGATTGACGCCTGTCAGCGAGATTGCTTTTCGAACGGAATCCCGTTACGATAACCTCCTGAACGACGCTCAAAAGAAAAAAAATCCGACCCGGCTGTCTTTGGGAAGCCTGCGCTCGTTCTTTGTCTGTTCAGGTCAACGCAGCCCAAAAGGTAAACAGCGCTAAAACAAACACGCAAGCCAGTCGGTCGGGTTATAGGTTCCGTTATTATAACCAAAGGCCGCCGTTCTCGGACGAGGGCCTTCGCACGCGCGACCGATTCGCTGTCGGTCGTCGGCGGGTTTCGTTTCGCCAACACCGTGTTTGCGTTCACGCCGGTTTTTAAAAATTTTTGCCGAGGGACCAGGCGCGCGGAAGCGGGCCATACCCAGAACGGATGAGAGCGGTAAAGCACTTCCGGCCGGGCCCCGGAGTGGACGCACCCGGTTCAGCGTCGTGATATTTTCGCGGGATGGGGGCCCCCTCGTCGCAGTCTGGGCCCCTCTTTTTTTTTTTTTTGTAATTACAGCCATCCGTCATCCAACCCCGCGGCACGTGCTCGGAGAACACCTAGGCTCCTTTTTCCTTGTCAGAACCGAATCCGCCCAGAATTACGGGGCTGATTTTCAGTTCTGTACACGTAACGAGTCCTCCGTTCCATGTCAGAGACCTGGACCTGTGTAGTAATTGAAGTGCCGGGCTGATCGATCGCGGGTAATATCCCCAGCTGGCCCCTCGCACAAGTTAATTCTGCAGTTTGCCGGAGTCGAACACAGCTGTGCCCACGCTCTAACTTACACACGTCGTTTGAATATTCCTGTTTTTAATTTGCCTAACGTAAAAAAGTGTGTTTTTCTTTTCTTTTTTTTTAACGGGCTTTAATGTTAAACCGTCATGTCGCAAGTCACTATTCCAATGCAGTTCCTTGGTATATCTTGTTAAAACAAAATGGCAGGCTGAACGTTTCTTTGTTTCGGTTTCGTTAGCGATGTCTTACATCTTGCTTTGTTTTCCCGTGGGTGAGAGACTAACCGTGGCGCGGTGATGAGGCGCTGGCAGGTGTGTGTGAGATCGGAGGGGGTAGGCGGGTCAGCGTCAGCAGGGCCCTGATTAGACCCGTATCGCCGCTGTCGCGGGTCCCGTCTCTCTGCTAATTAGAGCTGACGGGAAGGCCGGCACGCGCGGCTCCAACCCAACCTCTCCTCTCCACCTCTCTCCTGCCCCTCTGCTCTCCACCCCTCTCTCCCCCTCTCTCTCCCGCCCAACACGGCCACTCTACCCTCCACCTCCCCTCCCCCTGCTCGCGGCTCCACCGAAGGCGGTGCCGGCGCAGCCTGCCCGTCTCCGTCTGGTCACGCGCCCTGCGCGATGACTCGCCACGGACCTGTACTGCGCGTCGGAAACGGAGCGGGGAGAGGAGAGGCGTTTTCGATCGGGCCCGGCCGGATGCCCTGCCCTCCCCCTCTGGCCCGCCCGTCACCGCGCCCGCGGTAATGAACACATCTCTGTTCGCCGGGAGGCTGGAAATGTCGGCTACCGACAGCCTCTCCCTCCCCCGCCCCCTTCCCCGCACGGCGCGTGTGAAAGGTGGATTCTGGCACGGGTGCGGTCGGAGGGGCCCCGGCTCCTGGCAGGGCGGGCCCCCCGTTAAAATCGGCCCTCGTATTTCACGAGCCTGTCAGAGCCCCCGCTTTGCGTCGCGCTGCCCGTTCGGCATTAAAGGAGACGTCGCGCTGAACTGTCAGCGTCGCCCGAGCCGCGATGATAAACTGTGAGGCTCCGGGACACGCAGCGCGTCTTAAGGAGACGAGATCCAGACCCCTCCGAAAGGAAAATGACAGCAATTACCCGTCCTCCTCCTCCTCCTCCTCCAGCCGAAGGTCTGCGCGAGGAGGTGCCGGGTTCTGGAACACCGAGCACCGTGGCCCCCCGGGGGGGGAAAAAAAAGGGGGGAAATGGCGCGGCGAATCCTAATAACCTGTCGCGCGGGAAACCAGAGCGAGATAGAGAGAGGGAGGGAGGGAAGGAGGGAGAGAGAGAGAGAAAGAGAGAGAGAGACGGTGGAGGGGGAGGGGGAGGAGGGGTCTTCGCTTCAGAAGGAGGGCTGGAGGTTAAAAGTTTAAAAACGAACGCTCCAGAAACGCGTCCCGCGATTGCGGAGCGGCGACGCTCGCCCGGGGGGGGACGGCGCGCGACCAGCTGTTTTCGGAAATCCCTTTCTCCGGGGAGGAGGGCGCGGGAGGATTCGCGTCGACTTTTTGACTTTTTTGTTTTCGTTTATTGTTTTCGGAGGCGCGCTCGGTCGAAGCCCGCGCTGCGTGCGCCGCGAAGGCTTCCGGAACGGAGAGATCCCAGATTTTAAGCTATCTGCCATCTGCGCCGGCGTTTATCTGCGGCGACAGGCCTGAAACCGCCTCGCGCCCGCCAGCGCTTTTCCCGCGGACGCCGCGGATGCGCCGGCCCGATAAAGAAGCAATTAAGCCGCTGCTTTTTAATAGCAATCTCTTATTTAAGATCCCCCGCTGTTCTTGGAGTGTCCCTGTGACATTGGGGAAAATCATTCTTTATTTCTTCCCGTTTCTCCGTCGTTGTTGCAGAAACTTTTATTTTCGTAGGTCGTCTTAAGTTTGTTTTGTTTGTCTTTCACTCTTTTTGTATGCCCGCGCCTCTCTTCATTTTGTCCCCGATTGCCCTCTCTCTATCACCACCCTCCCCCCGCCCACCCCCCACCCGCCATCCACCCACCCGCGGATGGCGCCCTGCGAGCCGTGCCTTACTTTTGACCCTCGCGCTTCTGTACCGTAAACACGTTCATCTGATAAGCCGCTCGTATTACGGCAAATAAGCCTCCTCTTGCATGATTTACCATCCCGGGGGAACAATGGCTTTATTGTTTTATATAGAGCAGGTTGGCTCCGACGCTCCCTCTCGGTCGCGGTGGTTGAGCGCGTACGCTCTTGGCGCCTGGCACCGCCGCCGCCGCGTCCTCGGCAGGTCTCCGCCTTCAGCAGGCCAGGCCGCGCCCATCCGCGCCCCCCCCCCCCCCCACCATCGTCACCGCCGCAGCTGCCCGCCAGCACTTAGCTCTGCGGTTAGCGTGGCTGTTCGGTCGGTCCTGGAGCTCATGTTGCCAATAAGGGACCCTCCTGAGGAAGGGCATTCCTGTCTCTGTTCAGGTATAACAAAACACCTGTCCTCGTGCCGTATGCGGGGGAACACCCTTAGCACAGCGAAGGCCCCCCCACTGTCGTATCCCCCCCCCCCCCCCCCTCGTCCGCGCATTGCTAAGAGAGCTGCCTGGGCCGTTTGTACCGCCTCTTAAAGGGAACACGTGTAGCTGGCGAAGGCTTTCTCCTGCGTTATGTGTAAACACCGACAAACAGAGCGGCACAAGGGAGACGTCTTCAAAGGCCGGGGATTCAGACAGCAGTCGTTAAAGGCTTATTGGAAGCCTCCAAATTTACTCTGTTATATAAGCTTGAGTGTGCGTGTGTGCGTGTTTGTGTGTGTGTGTGTGTGTGTGTGTGTGTGTGATGCACCGGCATCTGTGAGCCTGTCTTTGTACGTGCGTGTGATTTTCTGTTTATGTGTGCATAGCTGTGTCTGTGTTTGTATGAAAGAGAGAGCGGGAGAGAGAAATTAGCAATGCTAATTGAGGATATCAAGTGAAGGTCACAAGTTTGCTCCGTGTCTGAGAGTGGTGGGGGGGGGGTTAGCTGCAAGCCATGACACTCCTGGGTTTTGATGTCACGCCTCTCCTCTCTGTGTCTAATTTCCGGGTGACATCCTCAGGCCTGTCGGTGGAGCTGTAGTAAAGGGGGACGGCGTGACCATCTGCGTCAGCGTTTGTTTTGGCTCCGTTTGGGGCGAAGAAGACAGCCGCGAAGCGCGTGGCTAATACTCTCACACGTGCTCTGACAATGCGGGCGTTCCGTTCGCAGGCGGCTCAGCGCGGAAAAAAAACGCGTCCTCTTCTTCCCTCACGGCCTCATCAATTACACCCCCCCCCCCCTCCCCGAAAGGGTCTCAGGGTCACCTGGCCGTGTTTCTCGAGGCGGGTAATCCGTCGCTTGGTCGCGCACGTCCGAGACGACGCGAAGACGACGCGCGGGTCCAAAGAATTTGCTGCGCCCGGCGGGGTCGATGGAGTCGTGACTGGAAACCAATGTCACGGACGTCGGGTTCTCGTAAGCCACCTCATTTGAATTCTCCTCCATTTGAACTGTGCATCTCCTTAATGGACATCAGACCCGAATTCTATAACCGTTACAGTTTCCACTCTCTTCCCGGCCATCTCATACCCCCACAGGCCTTTTCCCCCTCGCTGTTGGAATGAATCCGTGCGACTTTAAAAGCGGTGGTGGTGTTGATCACGGTATTTCATCCACGAGCCACCCGTGGGTTATTCATCCATTCCTTTCAGAGGCCAGATAAACTCTCATTCTCATTCTCCTTGAAGACCTGTCTCCCCCCTCCCCCCTACTCTGCCATTACCTGCAAAAGGTTAATTGTAGCTCTTTTTTAATTTGCAACAGAGGGAGATCTGCTGCTCCTATTTTACAAATTGGAAGGGTTTGAGGAGGAAGGTTGGGAGGTCTTTAATGGAGGATGACAGCTTTGATGCTTTCCACAAATTCTGTGAGGAGAGTCGGTACTCCCCCGCCACCACCGCCCCCCCCCCCCCCACCCCGCCCCAGGCGGCGGCTCGGGAAAACAACAGATGTGCCATTAATTAAAGCGTGGCGTCCTGAAGGCAAACATGGGGCGGAAGAGCCAATCGGAGACCTCGACACGCATGCTGAAACTGCCCTCTGGGGGGGGGGGGGGAGGGGTGTGTGCCCGCGACAGGCCTGCCCCCGAATGCCTCTTACGGCCAATGTAAACGTAATTAAGCGGGGAGCGCCAGGGCTCGGCCATATTTTCCGGGGGGGGGGGAGAACGGAACGCCGTCAGCTCAACAGCTGGTTCCAGCAGCCCGCCGCAGTCCGTTCCATAATGCGCTCTCGCTCATGATGACTCTCGCTTCATTAATCTGATATTTATCTGGTGTTGTTCAGATTAGCTGGCGGAGCGTGCAGACAAGGAGCGCTCCTCCAGCACTGATTCCCAAAAGTTACTTAGTCTTGTAGATTCCGCATAGATTGATTTCCAGCTGTTTTTAATTTAATTTAATTTAATTTAATTTAATTTAATTTAATTTATTTTTCTAGTCGTTCATAGGAGGTGAGGTTTTGGGGTTACATTTAGAAAAATAGTTAAATTATAAATGCTTAATAAATTAATAACAGTATCATGCATTAGAATACGACTGTGAATATTGTGATATTAAGGTGCAGGAAGCTTGGGTAGATTGAGAGTATACAAGGTTGATGTGTGCGCTGTTGAGAAGGATTGCAAATAATTACAAGTATTGATACTATTGAATTCCTCAGCAAAGAAACCTGGCTTCCTTCATATTTTACTATTTATATTACACTAATATTTATTCATGTTGGACGTCAGTAATGTAGTGCAAAGGAAAGTAGTGTAGTTATTCTTCATTAGTTATGTAATGTAGTTATGTAATTAAACTACATTTCTGAGTTTTGGGCTTTGTTCGCACTAGCAGTCTGAACACCTCTGGTTTAGCTGTTGGGAGATGAAACACTGCTGACAATAAACGCTTTGCTCTGTTCATCAGAATTCCCAAAAGTCATCCAATCTCTTCCAACCAGTCGTCATATCAGAAATATTCCCTTCTAGTGACGGATTCTGTGGGAAATATGTCTCTCTGTAACTGATGCTCAGCCACAGACTCCAGGCTTGCTTATCAGCGCCAGAATGAGCAGAAAGTTAGCCTTGTGAAGTTTTTCCGAGACTTTTCTCTCCCCTCAGGAGACTGGAGAGCAGAGGAAGTGCAATAATCTTTGGTGTAATGTGTCCTCCTCTTGATGCGAAGGCTTGACTCGCTGTCCATGTGGGAAAAAAAGCACCACAAAGGACTGCTGCATCCTTCCAACAAGCTGCAGATTCCGTTACGCTGGCACGTATTCTCCATCTCCGCTCAGCTGCATGCACGCTTTTAGCCTTCTCGGTACTTGAGATGGAGAGAAAAAGCGAGTGAGAGAGCGAGAGAGAGAGAGAAAGCACGCGCGAGAGAGAGAGATGCCCTCACTGTCGGCTCTGACACGCACACAGCGTCCAGGTCAGAGCAGAGCCGTTGGCTGGTCTGGGAGGTTGGGTAATTACACAGCGAGAGCTCTGAGGGGAGCACAGGCACGCAGACAGCTTGTCCGTCTTCACTCGTGGCGCGGGAAACGGAAAAGGGCTCCCGCCATTGGCTGTGCACTTCTCTCGGCCGCCAAGCCCAGCTGACACACGCATTCCTCACCCTGCTCCCCCCCCCCCACCTCCCACTCCCGTCTTACAAAATGGCGTCCCAGTCACGGCCAAACGTGATCCAAACACCGCATTCGGCACACGTTTCTCCTCCTTCTATCTTTCAGCCGTCAATCAGGCGCAGCATCAAAAGGCATACTTTGCGTGAGGTAGGCCAGCATTTTTAAAGAAATACAAAAAAAAAACAAAAAAAAAAATCACCACCTCAACGACATCAGCAGGAGGTGTCGGTAATAAATTTCACGTGTAGGCAGAGAGAGCGGCTCGTGTCAAGCTGTGAGAGAGGCTGCTCGGCAGAATTGCATAACACAGAACCCGTAATAAACCTCTTTACGACGCCCGTCGCCGACTGCAACCGGCAACATATGTGTCCTTGCAGAGTAGGGTTTTTAAAATTTAAAAATTTCGTTTATATGAGAATGTGGAATTTTGGGTGTGTTCTGTAAAGGAGAGGCAGCTTGGACACAGATTGACTTTGTCTCGCGTTCCATCGCACGCTGGGAAAACAAGATCGCCTGAGTCCCCCGAATGACAACGCGATGACAAAGAGCGGCAAACTTTGGCAGGCGGAGTGACGGGAGCGGAGAGACGGGACATGTCGGAACTCCCTAATTTTTTTTCTGACTGACAGCCTTTGTTGTATACGGATTAGGCTGGTGGGATGGGGTGGGGAGGGGGCGGTAATCCCCAGGTTCGGAAATTCCTCCGCGTAGCCGAGACAAGGTCGACTCCTTTCTTTTTTTTTCTTTTTTTTCGCCGGCGACACTGTAATTCCGCCCGACAAATAGTTTGAGGGTGAGATAATGCGCCAGCGTGCCATCACCGCGCGTTCACAAGCGCTCAACGCTCGTATCCAGTTTCAACCCAGAAAGAAGAAAAAAAAAAAAGTTGACGTATGTAGCCGACTTAAGTGCAATTACTCGGTCTGTTGTTAAGAATGCTACTAATGCAGTCTTTGGAGCTGTTGGCTATCAATTCATCGCCTGAAACCTCACGGAGGGTATAGGGTTTCAGGCCGGGCCGGTGTTTTTTTTTCTCTCTCTCACCCTCCTCTCTCCCCTTCACAAATAGGAATATGGACATGTTCTTTTTTAACCCGTCAGAATAAACAAAAGGCCTCTCTGAAGGACATTCTTTGGGAGGTTTGTCTGCATTTAAAAGCCTTGGGAAAGAATGACATTTTTGCTGCTCCGTTGCGTGTCAGCTATGCGGACCGTCAGTGCCTTTGATATGTGGGTCAGAAGAGTCTTTTTTTTGGTGCTTCCCAAAAGAAAGGTCTTTGGGTTCTTCCGCGCCCTTGAAATATTTAAGTGACAGTAAAGACTACAAGACCCGTGTAACCCAATGCATGTCTCATGACATTTACTCCATGAGTGAAAAGCCAGTGAAGCTTGCGGCATTTTCAATGTGTTGGAGAACACATGCGTTGAGGAACACAGGAATTGCATGACCTCAGTGGAGTCGCCGTGGGACCTCAGTGGAGTTGCCGTGGCTGTTACGCACTTGTTTGTGAGAAGGAATTGGTGAAATGTGACTGAATATGTCCTGTCATTGCCACAGACCTTTATTTGTCATTCCCTGTCCAAGCGTAGAGAGTGTCAGCCTGACAGGATATGGGGCGCGAAAAGGAAAGGTGAAGCACCTCGGTCCGTCGCCACCTGGTCCCTCCGGTAATGACATCACTGTTTCTGCGTGGAGGGAGCTGTTGGTGGACGGTGGGAACCGTTCGTCGAAATCATTTTACGGCGTTAACGTTTATCTCTGTGAAATTATCCTCGTTAAATGAGGAACTGGTATCGCTATCTACCTTTGGCTGTGTAACTCCAGGAACTGTGGCAGCATAAAACTGTTGGACTTTGCATCCAAATAACTATAGTCATATCTCAAGGTTTGGGAATGGTTATTGTAAATGACAAGCATGAGTGAGTTCCAGTGAACTCTGCACAACAAACCATTTTTTTATTGTGAAGTATCAGATTGAAGGAATAGCTTGTTGTGGATTTTTGTTGCATAATTTTGAATGATAGTAATCACAACCTTTGTCCTTTTTGTTTCAGCAAAACAGATCTGAGCTTATATAATGCACAGCATTGCATATCATTGTGTGATTAGTAAATGCGATTACTGTCAATTGTGGCATCTGTATGTTGCATTCTAATTTAGTGATTATCAGCTGCCTTTAAAAACTTTGATATTAGATGACATTAGAAATATAGTTGAGTTATACATTGGTCTATTTTAATGTAGTGAAGATACATTTTATATCAATCCCTTGCTTTCAGTGCAGGAATGCATGTAATGTATGTAAATGATTTTAGTGATGGAAAAAATTGGGTACTGCGATAGCTCTCTCTCTACACAGCCATGACAATTATGCATTCTAGCCCAGCTGTAAGAGCGTAGCCTCTGAGCTATACAGTTGTGTTTTAAATACCTCATCCAGTCCTGACACCGCATCGACACCGAAGCTGCGCGAGCTTAAAGAAGTCCCGGTAAAGCGCGTCTCAGCGTTCTCAGGCGTAACCGAGCCGATCTGAGCGAGCGGAGCCGTCGTGGCGCCGATGACGTCACGCTAGCAAGCCGCTCACGCCTCCTTCCTCCGGCTCCCGCGCGGCGGCAAACGGCGAGAAAACAGAACCCTCCGGCGAGCCGCTGGCGCTCCGAGGTCTCGAGCTGTTCCCCGTCCGCCGCGGCGAAAGGGGGGCGCGCCGACCGGCTCGCGTAATAATCCCCCCCCCCCCCCCGGGGGAGATTTCTCCGCCGCGTTCCCACCGGGTGCTGTTACAGCACTCCGGAATGCGCCGATGGGTGGAACAGCCGCGAGGAGAGGCTTTCTGGAGTCGCCCGCGTACGTTTGCGTTCCCCCCCCCCCGCCGTCTTAATCCCGCCCTCCCTGCGTTGCTGGCTTGTTCTGGGCCCTGTGTTGGAGGGCCGCCCGGTTCCTCACCGTGCCTTTGGCTTGAGCTCGCGTGTTCAGGGGGAACGCGTCGCCAGTGGTGACCGGGGGGATCCTTCTGCAGACGCACTTACTGTAAGAACCCAAAGACGAGTGTGTTGGGGGAAAAGCGTTGGGGGAAGCGTGCGCATGCGTGTTCGTTCAGTCACCTCTGTCTGTGTTGCCTTGTGTGGGGCCTGTGCATTTGTTTAGGCCTGTGTGTCTGAGCCCTCTGTTAAATGAATGCATTTAGCCTATGTGAAGAAACACCCAAAGTATTATGAAACTCCACTATTCAGATTTCAAAGATGCATGCTGGGAGAAATTCTCTAGCGTGCCGCAGTTTCTAATTGGTTTGCTCTCTGCTCTCTTTGAGTGGAAAGATGGATCTGTCACCACCGGCTTGTCTCTGGAACAGGGTGGCTGTTATTAAATTAACTCACATCATGCAATAAGGCTCCAGATGTGGGATGCGCTTTTTGGAATCGGAAATGCACCAGTTTGAATTGTGCCCCAGGTTTTGCGTGGGTTTAGCCAAGGCCAAATGCGGTTACACATCTGTTATCACCCATGCGCGGTGCCCGGGAACCAATGTGTCGTTTTGACCGCACCGCTGCATCTTTACAGGCTCGTGTTTTCAGACTCAAAGCACCAGAGAGCGAACGGCAGAGTTTCTGACAAATCGTGCGCATGCTAATATATACATGCCATTAGAATTATTCGCTTTTCAAATGGGGAAATCAAAATTGAAACTCTGTAGAAAATGCGTGCATGTGGGAAGAGAGCATTTTTCATTCTGACAGACACTGATATCTGATGCAGGGTATTAGTAATATCCTTCCCTTCGGAAGGATTATGTAAATGTTAATTTTTATTTATTTTTGTTTTCGCTAATAGGCTTCAACATTCCATCGGTGTCACTGTAATCATACGGCTTATATCTTGCTGCTTATTTTTTATTTTTTTGCCTGCCAGATATGAAATGGTAAGCTGCTGCTATGCTGTTCGGTTATTGTTATAAATTTTTTTGACTTCATCTGCGTAAGCGTGTACGCGTGTACGTGCGCACGTGAGCGTGTACCTGTCAGGCTGCGTCCGCCCCGTGTAAAGGGAGAGCTGCAATCCGCGGTGACCCGCGTTCTGTCAATCAAACGGACCGCGTGCCGCGAACAGGCCCGTCTGCGCGGACGTCCCCTCTCCCGCCGTGCGCGGTTGCTGTCAGATGTCATTTTCAGCACAGCGACCGCTCGGCGCGAGAGGAACCGCCGTGCGGAAGAGCTCCCCCCCCCCAACCCACCCCCCCGGCGCGCTTGTTGCCGACGGCAGCGCGGTCTGAACTGCCGTCGCCGCATCCTCTGGAATCGGGTTACCGCCCAACGCAGCCTGCGACTCGCATCAGTGTCAGATTGCTCCCTCTCATCGATTCCAGGCGGCTAGCTCCCCCAACCTCCCTCCCCACCCGCCCCTCAACCCAAGTGGCATCGCCCGGGCCGGCGCTCCGATTGCACCGGTTTGTCACCGTAAAACACCGCGCGCCCGTCGAGGCGCCGGGCGGCTTGATCCGCGCGGCTCGGCGGCCTCCACCCGGAACCCGGACGCCTTAACTCTCCTCTCGGGGGAGAAGGCTCGCGCCAGCCGCGCTTTCCGATGTTCGCACGTGCCCTTTCTGTCGAACCTTCCCTCCCTCCCTCCCGTTAAAGGGGGAACGCAGGCTCCCGAACGCGGAGTCGCGCTTCGTTCGTTTTCCAGCCGCCCGCGCCGACGAGCTCTGGCTGCGGAACTTCAGAGTTAGTTACTTCTGCGTGCAACGGGATAGCGAACGCGGGATTTCAGCTATCGATTCCACTTCGCCTCATGAATAATTTGTCAGGGCTCATGTTTGACCGCACTTAGCCCAGCAGACGATCCGGGTTGGAGAGAGAGAGAGAGAGAGAGAGAGAGAGGGGGGGGGGGGGATTTTATGCAGGGAAAGGGCCAGAGCAATGAAACTGCTCTCAGGGGTGCCCTACCATGCAGATGCACACCTTAGGCCAAAACACTGATTTCACTCATTTCTTGCCAGGATCTGCAAACCCATCGGCAGGATGACTTGAAACCCTCTACTGACCTCTATCGAATCCTCCTCCTTTTCCCCTGTCCCTCTGTGTTAACTCTATACCCCCCCCCACCTTCCTGTGTTACAGAGACCCAGATACCTCACGGGTTCCCCACCATAGACATGGGCCCCCAGCTGAAGGTGGTGGAGAAGACGCGCACGGCCACCATGCTGTGCGCGGCCAGCGGGAACCCCGACCCCGAGATCTCCTGGTTCAAGGACTTCCTGCCCGTGGACATCGGCGGCAGCAACGGCCGCATCAAGCAGCTTCGCTCAGGTACAGACTCCGCCCCCCGCCACCCCCTCCTTTCTGCGCACGCGTCCTCATAACAGGAGGTCAGGCTCCTGCCGAATCTTCAGAGTAAGACGGCTGTAGGATTACCGTTGTCACAGAAGATGCTGGGGGGGGGAGTGGAGTTGGAGATTTGCAATGGCGTCACGGCAACAGAGTCCGAAAACTCCGTTCGCCCTCTCGGAGTCCCTGCCGTTCGGACGCGCCTGTTTAATTCGGCTGTGTTCAGCTCCTGTGTAGTTACCCTCGCGGAGCTGTGTTAAGGGAACCTTCGACGCGACCCCCGCGTCTCCCCAGGAGCGAGCTTTGATCCCTTTTTTTTTTTTTTGCGTCCGTTTGACGCTAACGACGTCTGCGCGTCGAGTCGAGCGAGCCGGGCTCGTTAAGAGGACGCGGGAGGGCGGCGCTCGTCGAAGCGGAAAAGGAGAGAGAGAGAGAGCCCGCCGTCGTTCCGCCTGCGGCGCGCGGAGGCGGCTGGCTGCGCCTCCAACTGTGCTCCCTGTTTAGCCTCCCTGTTTAAATCCTGCTAATGATGAACAGGGAGGGTGCGGGGAAATGGGAACGCAAGAGCAGCGGCTTAAGGTCACTGAATCTTTTTATCGGAGGTGAAAAAATCCAAGTTCAGTAGAAGTGGAAGACCTCCCCTAGTATTTTGTTCCAGTCACCTGGATTTGCTAAATTCGCACAATTCTTCAGCCAGGAGGTAGAACTAATTAGTGAAATCTGCTAGCTGGCTGTGTTCATGGGTAGAAGAACCAAATGGCTGGACTTTTACTTTCTGATCCCTGGACTTTCCAAGACTTTTAGTGCTTTTAGTACATTTAAAACCCTTGTTTTTGCACTTGGCACTTGGTTACTCTCCAACAGGCATTAAGCTGAATAGTAGATGGCTGGACACGAAGGCTGAAGAGATACTCTCAGCACCAGGGGCCTCTCCTCTGGCTCCTCCTGGATAGGCTACTGAAAGCAAGTGAAAAGAGCATGAGAAGCTGTCTAGAAGATTCTTTTAGCTTTGAACTTTCTGGCCACCTGGTGCAAAATTTGGTCCTCAGGTTGGGTCAGATAGCCTATATAAAATCTTATCAAAATCTCCATGCTACGCTTTATTTTAATTGGTTTCTTCATAACAGGTGATCTCCATATTAAAGGTTTGAGCCTTGGCTGTGTCATTAGCCAAATATGGCTGGAGATCCACAGTGGCCGTGCACATCTGGTCTAGTCCTGCCTCAGGTAATATTAGTTCCTATCAAAGTCACAGCACACACCCACAGACTACCAGTCATCGTCTGTGAAAGATATACTTCCCACCAGATCAGCACTAGCTGCCTCCTGTAGTACTACACGCACTTTAGAGTGTAAAATAGTCACTGGTTTGTTGGCAAATGCGTCGTAGGAGTGAACCTGCTTGAGCTGCAGAGGTTCTCCCACTACAGTGTGGCAGAGTGGTGATTGCCTATTGTGGAGTAAGAAGAATTAGAAAAAAATACATTACATTTTTTATATTTGGCCTCTTCGTGAGCATTTAGATTTTAGACATTCACTGTATTGCATGATATAAACTAATGAATTAAATGCGTTTATCTTGGGATCACGACAGTCGCTACCGCGCGCTGTGTTCATACAGCGGGGGCCGCGCGGTAAAGTAAAGGCTGCAGTCTGCTTGGGGCCTAGCGGAGCAGTGCTGGCCTGAAAGCAGTGGATTAGCGGCTCTCGACGGAGTTCAATTTCCCCGGTCAGCCCGGCTCCTTCAGCCGCACTTAGCATTCATGCGGTCGCTCCGACCGCGCGAGTCCTTTGACTCAACGAGTGGCTGTTCGTAAACCCGGTCCTGACTCCGCCGTGTTTCTTAAAGAGCCGAGGGCCAATTTGCTTGCCTTCAAAGCGCGCTAAGTGTGCCCGGCTAATTCCGTAGGCCGCATTTCCTGTAAGGACCGGGGCCGCGGACACACTTGACGCAAGGCGGTGAGATTATATGCACGCCGGTCGAAGACGAAGTCCGCTCTCCCGCCCACGACTTGCGTCGCTACCGCCGAGGCGTGCCGTCCTGATGTTCTCCGAAGGACCGACTTCAACTACGTAACTCTGCTTCTCTCTCCAGGATAAGGGTGGTTTATGTGTAACAGAAGTTCAGAGCATTCTAACTAACTGAGCAAACCGGACGCCGAAGGACGACGGGAAAACCAGACGAAGATAAATAAATAAAAGTTTAGCTAACGCCGCGCTGAAAGTTTGGCGTGTTTCGGTCGTGCCGCATTGAAGGCTGTCCGCGGCGGCCCTCCCAGATCCAGGTTAGACCGCTAACTGATCCCGCGCGCGATGCGGGGAGGTCTCGTCTGCCAGTTTTCGGCGTAACTCAAAGCCGTGTTGTGAACAGCTGCGGCCGCCCTCTCCTCGAGACTCAAGCACTCGCAGCTTAAGGAGGTTCCCCCCCCCCCCTCTTCTCAACCCTTTCTCCTTCTCTCTCTTCTCCTTTTTTTCCCCTGAGTGGCAAGTGGTTGGTTTTATTATCTGGATCCTTTGTATCTGTGTAGTAGCCAACAAACTCCACTGTCCTCCTGCATATGACCAGATATGCTACGCTGTCCCTTTACTAACACATTTCTGTATTTTAGAGCCTGTGCAATAGGTGGCTGCCTAAACAAAAACAGTTCCGGGCCCTATTGAAATAATAATTGGAGAAAGAGAATAAGCCTAGTGTTTCATAAAACTGGGCTGGTAACTGAATAGACTTGGCTGTGCCTCCCCACTGTGTCAGTCCCTGGGTAGTGCCATGATAACAGATAGCTGTGCATCAGCCTCTATTTATCTTTACCATTGATTTTCCTTACCCCGTCTCGAAACTGATATTTAAAAAAGTGGAAATACACATTACCAGTTTCCTTCCTTCTCTTGTTTTTCTCTTTCTCTCCTTCTGTCCTCTTTGTACTAACGCTTCTCTCTAATCTTATTTGCATTCAAATTACCTCACCAGGTGGTACACCAATCAGAGGTAAGAATGCTGTAAAGCGCTCTGTCGACTCGCTCCATACCTTCCTCCTCCTCCTCCTCCCTCCGCCCACTGTTCCCATCTTCAGCTTTCTCTCAGCTCTAACACCTCCTCTGCTTCAGCTCACGCTCCCCTTTGTTGTTCTGTCTTGTTTACTTGCTTCAAACAAACAAACAAACAACTAGCCTAATAACGACGAACGGAAGTCGCCCCCTTGGACTGAGGGTCCCCAAGGGGGGGCGCTCCTTAAAGGGGCTGTTCGCCGGGACCCTGGGGTTCGATCAGGAGCATCAGCACGGTTTTCGGGAAGACTCGAACCGTGCATATTTGTCTCTTTCACGCATGGGCAGGGTTTGAAGGGGAACATTTTTATTCGCGGCCTGGCGCACACAAAAGCGATCCTATTCTTCGGAATAGTTCTGTGAAAAGCTGTCTTGAAAAGCCTGAAATGATTAATTTACATATGAGTTGGGTGGTGATTGACACTGCTGGAAATAGAAGCCTGTGTGGGTTTGTAAGGGGTGGCCAGATGTGACCTCCGTCTCGAAAGTGTCTGGATTTTACAGAGTGGAAAAAAAGGACGTAATGTATTCACAGTTAATTCATTCAGTTAAACAATGTTTGTGAGGGGAAGTGGAATATTCGGTTGCTGCTCTATCCTGTGTGCTCTAGGCGTAAGCCTGGTGAGAGTTGGGTAACTGGTTAATGAGCCCCTTTACAGTGACATGTTATCACAATCAAATGATGAACAGGGCTGGACTGAACATTACCCTTGGTCAGCAGGCATCGCAGTCACCACTCTGAGGAGAGCAAACTTGCTTGTTTAAGAGGCTCGCTTTTTAAACGGGCCGAATGTGCCTTGAAATATGTGCCAAACACACTTACGGGTTTAAGTAGGCCGACAACCCACCCGATTGATTGTCTGCACTTCCACAGAATTCAGAAAGAGCTTTGCGGGCAATTTAAGTGGAGAAGAAATACGGTGAAGTGCGGTATAAGCCTTGGAAAGGCCTGTGTGTTGTTATTCCAAAAGAACAGATGTATTTCAGAAACTTGCACCATTTTACAGTGGAGTTTTGACTGTAGCCTGGAGAGAGTGTAGATGTAGTAGGCCCTGCAGAGAGCAGTATGTTAGGAAAAGCCGGTATGTTGTTATTCCAAAAAGACACGGTTCTGTTTCAGAAATTAACGCCGTTTTACAGTGAAGTTTTGACTGTAGCCTGGAATAGAGTGTTGATGCAGTCGCCCCCCGCAGAGAGCAGTTGTGTTTGCGTGTTTATGCTCTTAGCCTCGGGGCGGCCATTTTGAGCCATACCGCACCGCACGACCAACGGTTCTCTGGTTCCCTTGACCTCAAGCAGAAAGGCCCGACCGTGCCGACCGCTCACCGCGCCAAACCCATCCTGGATGTCGCCATGCATCCATCCTCTTTATTTCTGTCAGTTTATTTTTTCTCGGTACCGAACATTTCCGTAACAAAACTCATCCCATGTCGCATTTTTCGGAACCCTTCCAAAAATTGTATGTATTCTGACATGTATTTACTTCAGTGTGTTTCACCGTCTGCGCACTGCATGATGTCTGATGTCTGTGACGCATCTCTGGTTAACAGCCATGCACAGGCTAGCCGCTGGAGCTAGTTCAGCAATGTCACTGTTTATGCCGTTTAAATTGAAGCTCCGCTCTGAATATGTACACAGTTTAAATCTTAGGCGCAGCTGTGCATGCATTGTAAAATAAATATGGAGTAAAGGTAATCGTGGCAGAGGGTCCAGGTAAGTATCTGTCACGCTTATGATGTGGCCATTGTGTTTCCAGATAGGTCATGCTGGACCATGTTATTGTGGAGCTCGTCACAGGGGTTTTATTTTAACATCAAGGATTATCAAAGGGCTTTTTTCCCCCCCACTGGAGCTCATTTGATTTTTTTTTTTTTTTTTTGAGACCAAACAGACTCCCAGCGCAAGTAATGATAGCAATCAGTGTTGAACAATCCCAGGATTGATTGCCAATTTGCAGCCTGTATTTTTAGTGGGGGTTGGAACTTGGGAGCTGAAATGTGCCAAGGTCTGAGCCAACCCTCCAAGGTCTGAGCCAACCCCCCAACCCCACCCCCACCACCCCCCACCCCACCCCACCCCACCATACCCCGCTCCTGCTGCCACAGGACTTGAGAGTACTGGGGCAGTCTTAGTGTGATCCCCATAACACCCCTGACTCTCCAAAAGTAGTTCAGCCACTCCATAATACATGTGACTACAAGGACAGGGATTGATGATTTAGTTTCTGAGCTGAGGAATTATCCCCAGCCCTTTTTAGGCTTGCTCCCCCCCCCCCCCCGTAGTGCCAGTGAGTTTGAAAGACCAACTGTTTTTATACCTTTTCGTCTTTTATCGCTCTTTTTTTTCCTCCGTCATGTGAGGAGCGAATTTGTTCACTGTTAATGGACTCCCCATTGAGCGAGGGGGTGGGGGGGGACTTCTTAATCTTCGTTCTCTGTGAAGACCCCCGCGTGCCTCTCTTTTTCCGCTTCCCTCCGACTCCGAACTGGAGGTCGATAGCGAACGCCGTGCTTGAGTCACAGCCCGCCGGCGCCGGGCTGAACTTGCGTGGCGACAGTCGTGAGGGTGACAAACAGCGCTATGGCAACACCCTCGCGGCAGCGTTTTTCACCTCCGACTGGTTCCATCGCCCGTCGGGTAGAATAGGTGAAAATGGCTCCCGCTGCTGCATACGATCTGGAACGCCCCCCTCCCCCCCTGTATGTTATTTTATCGATACAGTTGCGCGCAGTTGATTAATTGGCCACTGTGTAAACCATGGACGCGGTGTAGTGTTTCACTGACTCTTTTTTTTTCCTGACACTGAATAATGTGGACGTGTTAGCACACACATGCTGCTTCATCAGCTGTTTATATACCTCTCACTGTGCATTTCTACTGCCGCTGTTTCAGAAAGCACTCATTGGTTTTGTGCGCTAACAGACCACGTTTAAAGGCTTTTGCATGAGGAGTCCTCCATCTTGGTATCAGCAAAGGATGGAACATGCGTTTTTGTCTGCCTGGGTGGGAGAGGGTGGGTTTGGGGGCGGAGTCAGCCTGTGTCATTCGTGGGAGTGACGATACCTTCTCTGTCCTCTCCTCGCCTCCCCCCCCCCCACCCCCCTCCCAGGAGCACTGCAGATCGAGAGCAGCGAGGAGTCGGACCAGGGCAAGTACGAGTGCGTGGCCATGAACAGCGCCGGGACCCGCTACTCCGCCCCCGCCAACCTCTACGTGCGAGGTAAGACCCCTCCCCCACCGCGCCCAACTGCGGGACCCGCCCCCCACCACCTCTCGCCATCGTAATGCAGAGTTTTTGCCAGCCTCACCTCCAGTAACTTTCAGAGTGGAAGTGAGAGCCACTAACTGTAGGCTCAGAAACAAAGGTATGGATATTACCTGTGCCCTAGATGGGCACCAGAGGCACCAGGTATTATATGGAAGTAAAGGCGTGTGTTTTGATTGTCAATAGTTTAAAAACATATTTTGTCATTTAACTTCCTTGACGAGAAGCTTTTGAAAGTTTTGACGTCACCATATCATTCCACGCACCTCACCGGTCCTGACACTGGGGATCTGCGGAAGGTCAACCAAGATTTCTCTACGGGGCCTGGTTGATGCTGAGATTATTCGAGTGGAATGTAGATGGTAGTTTTCCTGTTTGTGTTTTTCCCCCCTCTTTGACAGGACGCAGGTTACGGGATCTCATCACTTGGAGGGGGTGGGGGGTGTACAAAATTTCGAACATGGGCACCCTTTTCAGGTTCTCAAAGGCAATTGCAACACCTTTACTAGAAAAGGTTTTTTTTTCTAACCACCCCATCATGTTTGGTCAGTGGCTGTGGAGAAATTGGTAAACATGGAATACCATTCTGCACCTCTTCCGGCTGATAACTAGGGCCCTACTAACGCCTCAGTGTAGGAATACCCCCCAAATAGCAGCAGATAAATTCTTTGGCTCGAGTATAATAGTTACGAGAAATTCCTGTAGCTGCTCTCAAGACTCTTAGTAGATAAGCACCTCCACCGTGTATTCAGCCGTATCTTTAAGCGGCCTCAGCCCCTGGCCTGTATTGATATATTAGTTCGCTCCTTACGAGCATTTATCCGAAAATGAAAGATGTTCTGGCTCATCGTGGATAATAACCGTGCTACATCAGTTCTGGCTCCATTTCATTTTCTTTTTGAGATAAGGTTCACCATTAAATCCCATGTTGTGTTCACCCCAAAGAAGGCTGAATGGGATAAGTCCATGGCGCTGTTTCAGAAGTCTTAAGAGTGAAATATTTATATGAGTAATACTGTGTGTGAAGTAGACCTGGGTCAGAAGATTTGAAATAATTTAACCATTTATACGGCAGTTTAGGCTTTTTAAAGAACTATCCAACTTCTTTCATGCAATTGCAGAGCATAACATTTTTTTTTTTGAGAATTCTGAAATAAATCTCAAACCGCCATTAAAATTTTGCTGGAATTTAAAGTTAGCATTTGTCATTTTTATTTGACAAGGTGTATTGCACTTATTGTACGTCGCTTTGGATAAAAGCGTCTGCCAAGTAAATGGAATGTAATATAATGTGTTGTCAGGTATGTGGTTATAATAGTTAATTTGTTGTAGATGCGGCAACAAGCTTTTCAGAATGACAACATCATTGCAGCAGATGTTTCTTTGCTGTATGACAAAAGCCATTTATATGCATCAGTGTATCTTGGATTCATTGGAGGAATGTATCCTCTATAGCAGGCAGAGCAGCAATAACAAGGGGGTTTGATGAACATCAAACCATCTGCAGCAATGAGAACGCGAAAAAGCCTTAGATGCCACAATGGTACATTTTCAATTCAACCCCATGAGCATACAGTATTGCCATGCTTTCTAATTTGTTTCTTTGTTTTTTTTTTTTTTGCGGAAATATAATAATACTCAATAAGTTCTACTCTCTCACTGGAGAAAATGAAAAAAATACTAAATGAGCCCTATTTTAATCTGGGTTGTAGTCGCGCCAATAAAATGCATTGTCGAGGAATATGGCACATGATATTATAAACAGGATTCAAAGTCAGATCCCAGCATTGAGGTGAGTCACTCGGTGAGTCAGTTTTTCCTCTAGAAAAATTGTTATTGCCGTGTCGCATCGTAGTTGCACACGTTATCATCTGCAGGTATTTTAGCGATAACACCTGCTCCTCGTGTCGTGTCAATTAAATAGCTATTAGTGTTATTGTCTGCCTAGTCAGAGCACATCATATAGCAACTAATCATCAGAAGCCTCTGCGGCAAGCATAGTCCAGTCCACGAGTTATTTTTATGGCCCTTTCCTGACCCCCACCTACAACCACTCCCACTCTTGTATAACTCTACCCGCATCCATCTTACCTTAATGGGGAATGAGTTTCTATCTTCCTTAGGGAGAAAAATGACAGTCCTAGCCAATGAACATTGTTGAGGTGTAGAGAGATTGGTTATGCTTGACTACCTGACTGCAAGGCTGTCAGGTGGAGGGGGTGAGCCCGTGGAATGAGCGAAGAGGGTCCACGGCTTCCATGAATCATACGAATCGTGCGCAAGCCGTTCTCCTGCAGGGCCGATAGGGAAAGTGTGTGTGCGGAGATCGCATTTATAAAAGGCTCGCAAAAAGAGAATTCAGCTGTCCCGCTACGCAGCCTCTACTGCAGTGATCTTCGCTCTCATCACGTGCGTTTGCAGTGTTGGAATAAACATGGAATTAAGATCTGTTATGCGATGCCGTGGCATTTAATGTGTGAACGCAGCAATGCTAGCACGTCACTTGATCGACTTTGTGTTTGCACGTGTTATATACCAGTGTGTGTTTTTTTTTTTTCCCTTTTTGCAACATGTTCTGAGGATAAATATGAATCAGACTCATGCATATACTGAGGTGCAGTTTTAAAGGGGAAGAATATTTATGCAAATTGCCTTTCAGAACTTGAAGAACCTGCTTTGCTAGAGGTCAAAGTGCAAAGGGTTCCATTTCATGTTTACAGTGTAAAAAAATGTGAAAATGCATGTTCCTTACCCTCCATCCTAACGTCCACAGTGATTGTTTTGTCGTCATTGTGGCAAACTCAGCTTTCCCCCTTCATTACATAGAGCGCAAGGTAATCGATCAACACATTCATTAACAGGCAAATCCAGCTACTGTAATCAGAGACAGACCCTCCACCCATTGGTCTCCACTAACGACTTGTGCTTTGCAGCTTTCAAAGGGAAGCGGATCTTTCCCGTCTTTGCGTCTGCTGTCTTCTTTTTAAGCCGTGGACTTTTGCGTGAACTAACACAACCTGTTTCTCTCTCCATGCAGCTGTAGCGCCGGGGGTGGTCTTACCACGTTTTCACGTTTGTCTGGGGCAGGGGTAGCGCGGGGGGGGGGCGGGGGGGATCGGCGGTTCACAAGCCTCTCTGCTTGCTTCACTTTATCTGTCCGTCTTTCCTTTCCTGTGCCTGTCTGTGCCTGTCTGTGCCTGTCTCGGCTCTCCTCTTGGCGTCGTTCGTCCCGTTGCTTGTGGCCGCTCTTTGACGGAAAGGCTCCACCAGTGCGGGGTGACGAGTTGCGTATACGCGCAGTATACGCAAGCTCCCGTTAGCCAGACGCTTATCCTGCGATGAAAAGAAGTTTTGACCGTTTTGACCGTTGTCCGCACTCGTTCATGCTCTGTCATAACGTACTGCAAGATTTTCCACGTCTGTGTTTCACATTGAGCGCTTTGCCATGCCAGTGTCATTTTGTGCGTGTGTCGGGTGTGAGTCGTGCGTGTATATGCATACAAGCTTGGGTGCGGTTTGTGTGTTTGTGGATACCTACCACTGAAAGAACAGCTGAACAGAATACATCTGTTGTTCACTGAATCTGTTAGATAGACTTTCTTTCTCATTTGTGCATTGAGTATGGGTATATATATACCCTTGGAATACATGGATAAAGAGTTTATATCTTAAAACCACCTGCTTGGTTCTGTCTTCAGACACAGGAGCTTTTCCTGCTGATAACCAGGTTGAAACAGTCATATGTGTAACTGGCACACCGTATGTGCTTGTTGTCTCAGATGCAATCCCGAAAACATCTGAGCTTTTTGGTGACTAAGTCACGTAGCAGCTGTGCGTGGTGGGACGTGGCACAACGTAATGACATGACTAATCCGGATTCAGTGGGCCTGTATGTATTCATATCTAGATATCCAGATTCTGTTCATTGGCTTTGCTAAAAAAAAATTTTTTTTAAGTCAATGGACAGAATTCATTCAGACGGTGCTTCTGGCCTGGTTGTGAGTGTCTGAATGTTCTTTTAATGTAAAAAAAAAAAAAGGTGTCTGCAAGCGGTGAGTGTCCAAGGCTGCCGTCCTTCAGTGGTGGTAGACCTCGTGTGAGATGGCCGCTCAAGTCAGCCAAAGAGAGTGCGTGTATGTGTGTGTGTGTGTGTGTTTGTTGATGTTCTGTGCCCTTGCTTCCGTCTTGTTTTAGTCACTCTCTCTTTTATGGATAAGCAGAAGATTGGCCTGTTTTACTCTCTCTGTGTTTCTCCTTGTCTTCCTCTTTTTTCTCTCCCGTTTTGTTTCTTCTTTTTTTTTGTTTAAATTTTTTGATTTCCCTTCCACCATCACCATCGCACCCCGCCATCCAAAAAACAATCCCAAAATCCACCTCTCAGATCAGCGGGAAGGTTGGTCCTTTTCACTTCTTCCCCCCCCCCTCCCCTCCCCTACGCCGCAGGCCCTGAGCGGACTGGAGCCGGCTCCTGACTGGGCCCCCAAGGGCCCGTCCCACCTTCTCTTGGGGCTCCGCCCCCTGAAAATACTCCCGACAGTGCATCCCAGACCCCGCCCCCACACTGCCCTGCCCTCCCGCCCCCATCCCAATCCCTGACTCCATCGCCGCCCCCTGCCCCTGCCGTGCTGGTTCCCCGCCCCCTCCCCCCTTTTCCCTTGTGAGAATGCTTGCATGGGTCGGCCGTCGTCACGGCGGCGCAGTCCGCAGTCCGTCCTGTCATCCGCCGCTCTGTCCTCACGCGACCGCCCCCCCCTCCCCGTCTCCGTGTCACGGGGCGTGTCTGTTCAACCCATCGCCCTTTTTTTCTTTCGGTCAGTCTGGACCCACTGCTCGAGCCCCGCTGCTCTCTCCACCGCAGGCCTTGCTTGCAGCCGCTTCCCCTCGCCGCGGAAACCCCCGCCGTCGGAGCTCTGGCCTCCGCCGCCACGCGCCTCGCTCGTGCCTGTTCTCGGAGCGGCCGACGCCCAGCTTCGACGGCCGCCTCGCCTTCTCGTCCGCTTCTTTTTTTTTGGGAAGTGCGAACGGCGCTGATTATTCACTGCTGTCAGCAGGAAGTTTGATGTTCAGGCGCTCTCTAACGACCCTCTTCAGTCAGAGTGGAATTAAGGCTCTGACGGAGGGGATTAAGAATGCAGATTGTCAATCTTGTTTTTTTTTTTTTTTTTTGAGGGTTACACAAGAATTGGCAAAGTATAGTTATAATAATATGGTTTTTTTTTTTTACTAAGTTGTTTTATTTAAGAACAACAGTATGGTCTCAGATTATGGCAGTGCCACGGTGCAGTCTTGCGTTATTCCAGGGCAGTGCGGCTAAGGTCAGGCTGCAGAGATAAGCACATTTTTCAAGCGTGAAGGGTTGACCCAGTTTACGTACAAAGTTCAAATTTAAATGATCGCATTTATTACCCCCCCCCCCCCCCCCACCCCCAGACTCAACTGCTGAGCCTATTTATTAAGCAGCGTTGTGTTATTCTAGTTAACAGCTAAAAGCTTTTTTAAGTTTTCGAGCATTTAATCTCGTTAAAGCAGCTCGGGTTGTTTATTTTGGAATCTAGCTTTTGTGGGCCCCAGATTTGGGTCCCAGAACAAAGGGTGCTGAGAGAGGACAGACAGAGAGTATTTTTATCATTTCTGCTCAAGCCCCTCAAGGATCATGCATGGTCTTTTTTTTTTTTTTTTTTCTTGCAGACCGTTTTATAAGCCGAAAAGGGTTGAGCTCACAAACTGCATCTCTGCGGGGGGAGGAAGTCGAAATCCTTTTTTTTTTTTTTTCTTTCTCCTCCTCCCCTCCCTCATCCTATATTTTTCTCCTTTAACGCCACTTCAGTTGTCCTCTGTGGCAAATCCCAAATCAGCTTTGAAATATGGAAATACTGAAATGAGGCGCTGGGCTTCCCGACAGTTTTGATTGCTGCTGAGTGTGACGTCCCAGAATCGGAAGCCATTAACAAAGCTTCCTTAAGCGTTCACCGAGGAGGCATTTTCTCGGCCGCGCGTTTTAACCTTAATCCATCGTTCACGTCCTCCCCTCGCCGCCGTTATCTCCGCTCCGCAAAAAACGACCGCTGATCCTTATCTAGCTCATTACCCATTTCCCGCCAGCCGGTTTCGGCGCCGTCCCTTAGCGTTTATGGCTTTTAACGCGCCCACGCTCGCCGAGGTGAGGTCGCGGCGGTGCCGTCCGTTCGCCGGGCCGCACCCAAAGGGCGAGCGTTTCTCCGCGGGCTCCAGCGTTTTTTTCGGCGCCTCCCTTCCGGAAGCCGGCCCGATCGTTTATTAACGGGTCCCGTTTGAAGGGTTCGCATTTTGAATAAGGAGACGCTGGAAGGCGAACGCGGCGATCGGTGGGAGCCAATCACGGAGCGGAGTGGAGCGGCGGCGTCCGCGTTCCCCGCCGTGAGAGACGGGCTCGGGCCGCGCACCCGTGCTCCTCGCTCGCTAACCGACGCGACCCGCCGAAAAGCTCCCGCACTCCTCCTCGCAGGGGGTGGTGGACCGAGCCGTTTATTTATTTTTTTCCGGAACGTGGGGGAACCCTCCTGCCCCCCCCCTCTGTTAAAGGGACAGCGCTTCGGCTTTGTCCGGGGGACGGTGTAGAGTGATGCCCCCTCGGGGAGGTAAGATGCCTTTCAGATGCCCCCCCCCACTCACCCCCCGCGCCCTGTGGTGAAACCGGAGAGCCGCGTGACATCCAGCCGGGGCGGGTATTACATCACCCCCTCCAGGTCACGGCAGAACAAGAAGCCGTTAAACCCGAAACCTCCGCCAGCGCGGTGTCGGTTACTGGCCGTCTGAGCGCCGGGCATGCAAACGGGTTTCAGAACGGCGGCGTTCATCAGCGTGCATGCTTTGCGTAGTTCTGACTCGTCGTTCTTGTTTTCGATCCGGCGAGAGCCCGCTGTCGGGACAGCGCATGGTTTTTTTGAAATCCGCGAGCTGCTTGCAAAAACCCGCCGTGCGCCACAGGGTCAGGGTCCCCCCCCCCCTCGGACGGGAGCCGAGGTTTTTTTAATATGGATGGGGGGAGAATAGGGGCTAAAACATCGCAGGCCTTTACAGCTGCGTCGCCGCTTCCCGCCTCCCTGGCTAAACGCGCCGCAGGGTCACCGGGAGCTCTCGGAGAGCCGCGTCAGACGGCCGCCGCCGCGAAACGGCTTTTCGGAGTTCGCGGAGAGGCGTTTTGAGTCTTTCGGGCGACGGGCGGGAGTTCTCCGGGGCGCGGCCTAGCCGAGCCTCAAAGGGCCGCCGTGATAGTGCCCGTGCGGCGTCTTCACACTCCCGAAACAACGCACCGCCGGCAGGCCTCGTAGCGGTCGGCGTTCACTGGCAGGGCCGCCATTTTGTTTCCGCGGTCCCATCCTGTTTCCAACCAGGTTTTGGGATAAAGCATATTAAAGTTTGTCAAACATTTCATTTTGGCTATTTTTAACATTTTTTTATTCGTATATTCACAGCGAGGCAGTTTTATGGATTGTTGTATTTGAAGGCCGTTTTAAAAAAATGTTTTTAATGAAAGCGGGCTCAGCTTTACTTTTTGTTCTCCATTTTCACAAGCTCTGTCCTGCAGGCATGCTTCCCTTGCAGATTGTGTGTTGATGTCAGCGGGCTGATGCTTGCCTCGCCCCTCAGCTTCTGCATGCCTTGCTTGAGAGCATCCATGTGCCACTGGGCCTGAAGAGCCCCCCCCTCCCCCTTCTTCCCCCCCTTTCTCAGGACCAGAATGCACCTCTCCTCCCTCTCTCTTTCCCCCGTGACCCGCCTCCTCTGGCCTGCAGCATGTCGACGAGCAGGGGATCAGTGTCTGCTTCACGCCAGCTTCTGTGCACTAACTCCGCCTTTGACACACTCAGAAACACCCGCGGTCGGCCCCCCCCCCTACAGATCGGTCACCGGGCCACGCCCACTCCTGACGAGTAGGGCGTGGCTTCTTTTTTTTTTTTGGGAGGCCCCCGTTTGCCGTCCAGCAGATCTTTCTCATCCTAACTCGAGAGGGCCATCATGTTGTGACCATTTTCCATGTCCATGGGTAACGTCATCTTGTTTATTTACGCAGTGACTAACTCAGTCTTTCTCTTACGCTACGTTAACAGCACGATAAAGCCCGCGAAGGCTCTCCTGTACAGAGACAGAGCGTTCACTCTAATCTCTTACTGCTTAACTGTGGCCCCCTAAGTTAAGGGACCCTATGGCCCGGAAACGGATTGAAAATCAAGGCAAACTACAAAGAGCAAAGTAGGCTCAGAATCTCAGGGTTTATGGGATCTACATCAAAGTCTCACACAAGCACACTTGCGCACGCGCACAAACACACACGCATCGCATGCACGCACGCACGCACACACTCTCTCTAAGCTGTAAATGTTTTCTAGACACAAGGTAAGTGAGCACAGCTGTAATGTTCAGGGCAGTAATGAAATAATCAAGAATTTACTAATTAACCGATTTGCTGTGACTTTTGCAAAACAGATCGCAGCCAGCAGCGTTTCCTGGAATACGTGGAGGGAAACCTTTCTGGCTGTGATGTGTTTTGCAAAAGTCCCAGCAAATCGGTTAATCACGAAAACACGTAACGGGATATGTAAATTCAGTCGAGCGCAGATTTCCTCCAAATTATGGAAATGTATTTTTTTTGTAGTATGTGCAACTGGGTCTTCAGATGAAGCACACGATGTATTCTTCCCGTTATTCCCCTGGTCCTTCGTTTCTGTCCCAGCTGGCTTAGCGCTAGCAGCATTGTTTCTGAGCAGAACAGACCTCCCCCGACACACGGGACACGTTGCATTCAAGTCACATAAACACTGAGATTTTTTTTGTTCAGATACAAAAAGGCCTAATTTGTCCCCGGCCTGTTTCAGATTTTACTTTCGAGATACGGTATCAGTTTGCCTGCTGACTAACCAGGCTGTCAGATAAATATGTATTTCTCGTCCTTTTTTCTCACGGTAAGGAAAATGACCGAGTAATTGACACTCCTGATGATGAAAGTAAAGTGTTTACAGTAATTCTCTGAATGTTTTCCTCGTATACTGAAGCACATACAGAAGTCTGCAGTGCGTTTGTCCAAACCGGTTTTGCGCTGGTTTTAAACAAGAATTAATGGTGGTGAGGGGTTATTTTTAGTCTCCCTCCCAGTCGGCATTGGACTGTCGCTCACGAGAGATTCTAAATGGCTGAATTTTCTTTGGGGGGGCTGGGGGTGAAGAAGTAAGAAAGTTGTCATAAAACCCAGGGGTCCATTAGGAGCTGCTCTGTTGAGAGCGGATAGATGCAAGTGCTGCAGACTCTGTCTGTCTGTCTGTCTGTATGTGTATGTCTGTGTGTGCGTGCGTGCGTGCGTGCGTGTCTGCGTGCGCACGTCTGTGTGTCATGCATGGTAGAAGACAAATGAGAGGAATGGAAAGGCCCGGTTTCTGCTGTTCTTAAAAAAAAAATTTTTTAAAAAGAGGTTGACTGTTGCTGTTGTGATGGTCCTCGCTTCACTTAAAGACTGAGACCAGGCACCATCCACACCATCAGTTTCTCCTTCGAACAGATGGCTGCTGATCGAAAAGCACTTATTTCCACGTGCGGCCAGCTCTCAAACTCCAGATTCACGCTTTGATCCTTTGCCACGGCGACAAACAAGAAGAGCACTTAACTGGGGAAATGGAAAGGCTGCGGTGCGTCTTCCAGTAAGTGGCGCCTTCAGGAGCGCTAGCCTGTTAGCTGCTTTATGGCCAAGTTTCAGTCTCGCCTGTATTTAAACTTATAAAATGAGCTCGTGCGAAACGGGAGGAAAAAAAAAAAAGAAAATCTTTCGCCGCGTTCTGGGTCATTTCCCCTAGACCCACGTCATTAGTCGCTCATACTTGCTTTGTGTGCTCGTCTTCATGAGGACGGCTAGTGAGGTCAGCTCATATGCATATCGAGGGTCGGGGGGTCCGGTCTGCCCGCCCGTGGACTCCCTCATAGACGGAGACTGAACATGTTACCCCAGTGCAACTGCAGAAGGTTAAGACTCGCGTATTTAAGTTAACTCTGTTAAGTGCAGGCCTTTTCAGAGTACCTCTGGGCAGGTCACTCAACCATTTCACAGTACAGGAACTTACATTGACTTCTCACCACAAGATGATAGGAGAGGATCATTTTTCTATACGTGAGCCTTAATAACATCTGTGGTCAAGTCCACGTTATTATTGGCCCTTAAATATGTTCTCCTTCTGTGCTCATGAGAGAATCCAGCAAAGTCTAATTCATATTATCATCATTAATAATAATAATAATAATAATAATAATACTTTTTATAAGATTCTTGTATTACAACCCAAAGCATAAAATACAACAAAACAAAGCTGTATAAACACATAAATAAGAAAACAAAGCCTTACAAATAGAGGAATTACAGGTGGTTATACAACAGACAAAAAACAACAATCGCCACACACAATTAAAAGCGGGATGAGCAAACAAGGCAGCAGCAACATTAAAGAATCGCTAGCCGTAGGTGTTAAAGGCTTCCGTGGAGCGCTGGGTTTTTAGGACTTTCTTAAATCCACCCAGGGTGGGCGCATTGCTTAGTTTGACAGGCAGAGCGGTCCACCGTTGTGGCACAGACAGGCAAATCCTACATAAAATGCTGCCTTGTTTGAAATCCTCGCACCGTCTTAGAACCCTATTCTCGTTCGGAGGTCTCTCTGCGCCCTCCCTCCCTCCCCGCTTTTCGCACTGAGCAAATTTTGAAGGCTATATCAACAGAGACCCAGGAAAGACTTCAACAAACATGCAGCCGGCTTTTAAGCCCCGGAGGAGCGGGCAATGGGGGAAAGCGTGAACCAGGATTTTGAGCCTCAGAACGAATTTGCGGTAAAAAAACCCAAACGAACAGACGAACGCCGGGCCTTTCCGCGAGTCTCGCCGGCGGCGGCGGCGGCGCCCCCGCGCTCCCACCGCTGCGTTTCTGACACGCGCCTCTCCCGGTCTGATTTGGCAGTCCGCCGGGTGCCGCCCCGCTTCTCCATCCCGCCCACCAACCACGAGGTGATGCCGGGGGGCAGCGTCAACCTCACCTGCGTGGCGGTGGGGGCGCCCATGCCCTACGTCAAGTGGATGACGGGCTTGCAGGAGCTGACCAAGGAGGACGAGATGCCCGTGGGCCGCAACGTGCTGGAGCTGACCAGCATCCGCGAGTCCGCCAACTACACCTGCGTGGCCATCTCCTCGCTGGGCATGATCGAGGCCACCGCCCAGATCTCCGTCAAAGGTGAGCTGTCCGTCGAGGGGGCGAGGGGGGCGGAGGAGACCGTTGCCGGGAGACGAGGTGATATAGGTTCTCTTAAAACCCGCAAATTAGAATTAGTTGCTGGTGTAAAGACCGAAAGCAGTCTTCCATATTGGCTTCGGTTGTGACAATTGCCGTGATCAATATGTGTGGACTTGTGCCTGGAAGGCAAGAATAGCAGGGAGTCCATTGAATTCGATCTCGACGCCCAGGGAATCTGCATTCCAAACAGAATCCACGAGCGTAATTCGTTCTTGATGAATGTCTTCTGAGAGGATGTGGGAATGGATCCCATGCAATTTGCTTTCAATGGTTATTTCACCATTATAAATACATGCGCTCATTTGACATTTATTCTGGTTTCCGGATTGATCGAAATGGATTACTGACTGCACTATAAATCCCCCGTTTCATTCAAAGTCTCTTGCCCCCCATGCCCCTGGGGGTATAGTTTCTCTGAGTAAGAAACGTATAATTCGAAGGTGTTTTCTCATCGTGTACTTCACAGTTGAAACCCGAGAAACCAGATAATCAACTGTTTTAATGAATCAATTAATTGCTGAGGAGCAAGAAAAATTAGCATATCTTCTGAAACAGGGTTGGCCTTCCCTGCATGGTTGGCTTCCCTGAACAGCTTCCTTCTTGGCTGCTTATAAATTGTTCTCTATATTTTGTTACCGAGTTGTCCTTAAATCTGTCCTCCTCAAGTGCATTAGCTACAGCAAATAGATATATTTTATTTTTTTGGGTTTTGGGCAAAAGAGCAGTATCTGGTACTTCAAGGCTTAAGAACATAAATCTTATCGTGTTATTATGAATTCTTTCACTACAACATTATCAGTCTGGCTGAGAAAATAAAAGCTCGCCCCATTTTCAACTTGTCTTGTGAAAAAATTTCTCCAGCCAGCACAACTCCTACATTATCTCTCTAAGAGATAACGCGTGCAGCTGCCCTTTTCACAAGCAGTTTGTCCCGCTTCTTGGAAGAAAGTAAACACGAAAACCACGTACACCCTTGGCCAAACGGGGACTCTCCGGGGATGACGGTGTGCAGCGGGGCTGCCCAACCCTGTTTCTGGAAACCTACCGTCCTGTAAGTTTTTCACTCCAACCCTAACAAAGCACGCCTCATTCAGCAGCTCGAGATCTCCTTGAGCTGCTAATTAGTTTGAATCAGGTGAGCCAAATCAGGGTTGCAATGAAAACCCACAGGATGGTGGATCTCCAGGAACAGGGTTTGGGGCAGCCCCTGGTACACGGAGTGCGCGTTCTGAAAATGAATGTTCGCGCCAAGGGTGATGCTAATCAGCGTGGCTTCGGTTCTTCCAGAATTGTCCGTCGATCGCGGCGATTCAGGGATCGAGATAACGTCGCGGAGAACGAAAGACGCGCGGTCCTTCTGGTTGTCCTGCGTGTCGAGGCGGAACAGATGTCCGGACCGCGCGGAGCAGCTGCCGCAGCCGTGCCCCGGCTTCCGCGCCCGAGCGCGTTCGGTTCCGGCCTGGCCCCTCTCTCCCTCTAAACGAGCCATTTGGATTCGCCTAAGCGCCACAAACAGACGATCGGGAAACAATTTGCTGTCATTTGTCGGTGGAATTCTATTACACTGCTGCCGGTTTCCATTTGGCTTCGCCAGTGCATGAATGGGGGGGGGGGGGGGAGAGAAAAAACCGCATCAAGCCCAGACACGCATTCCGTTCGCTGTGCAGAAAAAATGATGTCACTTCCCTGCGTTCACAGTTCAACAAATATATGTGAAGTGTTATTAAAACTCCCTCCCGTAAACGTGATGCCTCTTATCCCTCCTGTTGTTTAACTCCTCACAGGAATCCAGTTTGCAAAGGAACCAAAATGCTAAAAAAATGGAACTAGTACAAACAGTCGAACGTGAACGCTTTCGCATCTGTTCAGCTTTGACCGTTTGCTGTTTTGGAATTTGGAACATTTCTCTCTCGTTCACTATGACACCATTTCGCAACCTTTAAGGGTGTTTTATGTGTTTACGGGTGCAGTTTCTTTAAACTCAAAAGGGCGGTTTGCTAGTTCACTGCGTTTATTTGAAATTATTATGCATTTATGTACTTCAGGAGGCAGATTGGGTCACGGATATAGATATAAAACACGCCGGTTCGCAGTTCCCTTTGGCCGCTGTAGCCTGATTGAGGCATTGTTAGAAGCGTACGCGAGCCTTGTCCTTGAGTTGAGGCTCTGTGAGCCTGCCGCCATTGTCAGTTATTGCTGGCAGGGCAGACTTGCATTCACAAGTGTTGTCGGTCAGCTCCAGTGCCCTTTCGCGGTTGTCGAGACGGGTCGGCGGGAGGCCGGTCGTTAACTGGCGCCCTCCCGGTGTTTTTTCCGCAGCCTTGCCGAAGCCTCCCGCGTCTCTGATCGTCACGGAGACCAGCGCCACCAGCGTGACGCTGACCTGGGACTCGGGGAACCCGGAGCCCGTGTCGTACTACGTGATCCAGTACCGGGCCAAGGCCTCGGAGAACGGCTTCCAGGAGGTGGACGGCGTGGCCACCACGCGCTACAGCATCGGCGGCCTCAGCCCCTACTCGGAGTACGAGTTCCGCGTGATGGCGGTCAACAACATCGGGCGGGGCCCGCCCAGCGAGGCGGTGGACGCCCGCACGGCCGAGCAGGCGCCGTCCTCGCCGCCGCTGCACGTGCAGGCGCGCATGCTGAGCTCCAGCACCATGCTGGTGCAGTGGGAGCCGCCCGAGGAGCCCAACGGCCAGATCCGCGGCTACCGCGTCTACTACACCACCAGCCACCAGGCGGCGCTCAGCACCTGGCAGAAGCACAACACGGACGACAGCCGCCTCACCACCATCTCCGGCCTGGTCACCGACGTCACCTACAGCATCCGCGTGCTGGGCTTCACCTCCGTGGGGGACGGGCCCCCGTCCGACGTCCTGCAGGTCAAGACCCAGCAGGGAGGTGAGTCGGTCCTCCGACCCCAAGGGGGCGCTGCCGCGCCAGGTGCATTCACGTGGCTAACAAGAAGCCACCTACTCTGATAGGGACAGACTCCTGCACCATAGAACATAACACTGCAGTGTTTTTTGGGGACGTAGCCACAGATCACGAGATGCTGAAAACGGAGCCCGGGTAATACATCAGCTCCCAGGTTTGGCCTTCCGCTTATCGGGGGGCGAATCACAAACAAGCGCCGAGCGGATTGGCCGCGCCCGGCTTCCGAGAGATCGCAAGGCTATCGGGCGATTAATTTACAGCCGCTTATCAGCCCTCAGGCTTCGCAGCCTTTTATTTAAACGTTTTATTAGAGCTGCCCGAAGCAGCGCCCGGCGAGTTCGGGAGGCGGCCCCTCGACGCAGGCGAAGCGAGCGTGCGGTATCGGGGGGGTGCGGCGGAGGAGGCCAGGCGCCACCGCTGACTCGCGCTGTCATTTCGCAGTGCCGGCCCAGCCCTCCAGTTTCGAGGCGGAGGCGGAGCTGGACACACGGATAATGCTGACCTGGCTGTGGCCCGTCCAGGAGCCCATCACCAAGTACGAGCTCATGTACTGGGAGGCCGGCTCCGGGAACAAGGTAAGGCGCCCGCCCCCGGGAACCGCGCCCCGCTCCCAAACCCCTTTACCCCTTTACCCCTGGTGCCCGTGTTTGTTTAGCCGCGCCGCTGTGAATCAGTCTACATCGACTTCATCGACGGCCATCGTACCGTGCTGTAGCCTCACAGGAAAAAAAAAAAAAAAGACCACGGGCAAATCCGACGCGCTCACCACGAACTGCTACAGCGTGCGCTCGCGTCTGAGGGAGCGTGGGTGCACGCTTTAGCAGTTTGTCAGCGAGTCATATTCGCCCGCTGTCCGCGAGCCCGTGGAAAGCAAGGAAAGTAGACAGCCGTTAGGAAGTCAGTTACTGTAGCCGTTAGCCTCCGTGGCTGTTAACCTCTGCGCGGGGGATGGCTGTCGGAAGGCAGGGACTTCGTGCTAACGTGCTACAGATCCACACACACCCTCCTCCCCGGTGGCTGGGGTTCTGCGATGGCGGATATCGGCTCCGCCTGACGCGTCGCAGCCCTCGCTCGAATAATTAATTGGCATATCTGATTTCTCCGGCGGTTCAAAGAAAGGTTCTTCTCATCAATCTTCCGGCCGTAACCTTTCGCAGCGCGACGGGCGATGTGGCCACTGAGAGAGGGGAATTCTCGAAGATTGCTAATCGATACGTCATTATACACACTACAGTAGTTGTCCCGCGTATCTGCAGAACCAACATGTATTTCACTTTGGCATTTAAACTTGTCAAAAGGCGCACACTGTCTCTTTCCCCCTTCCCCCGCATGCCTCGAGAGTTAATTTATAGCGACCCGGTGGAGCTATTTCAACTTGATTCATGCATATTTTAAAAATGTATGAAAGGGACGCGTTCCAAAAATAATAATGTATGTTTTATCTGTTTTCCGTTGTATTAAAGTGCACTGGAATAGATGCCAGCCAGTTTAAGTCACTTTTTTTTTTAGTGCATCCCAGCATTTCTGGTTATGATTTTCTCAATCGTTCGCTCGCCATGGTTTCATTTGTTTAAAATTTGGCCCTTAACTTGTTGCTGAGGGTTGGGGGGTTGCTTATTTTTCTGTACCTTTGAAGTGATTCGTTCTCGTTTTCGAAACCGTCGCTTGTTTGTCGCTGACGCGGTGCGAAAGATGCGCAAACGAACGAAAGCGCTATCGAGCGCGGCGAGGCGGCGGCTCCGGTTGTCACCCTCGTTCGCCGGCGGTCCTTTTGCCAACGGGGTGTCCTCGCTGTGTGAGTTTGGAATACGTGCCGTCGCGGTAGAAAATACCAGCCCGGCATTCTCTGTGCTGTAAAAGCCTGAGTGCCACAGCTGGCCAGTCTGGACAACGCTAACTGTGTAGCTGATGACAGGAGCGCTTCTTATTTCACTCCCACTGCTTTTAAGTATTGCTATCATGCTTTATGTATTCATTCATTTATTTATTTATTTATTTGGCACCTTTCGAGCAGCACCTTACTGTAACAAAGAAAGCAGTAAAAACAGAACCAAACATAAAAAGTTAAGGCAATATACAGATAGTAAAAGCAATTTCAATATACAGACAGCGGCGGAGGGAAACAGAAAGGGGAATAAATGAATAGACATTAAAGCGAATGTAAAAATGTGTCTTCAGAGCGTAAATTAAGACATTAAGAGCTAATCTATAAAAATGCGCCTTCGGTTTGGTCTTAAAAAATGACACTGACTCAGCTCTTCCACTGTCCGGGGGGAGATTGTTTCTGTGCCGCTGTTAATTCTCTTGTTATAGCATGTTGTTGTCATTTTATTAATTTTTTTTTACTGTTGAACCTATTGAATACTGTTTCTATTGCTCAGTAAGCCGCTGTCCACAGTAGCATCTGCAAAAGGAATGTAAGCTTCTGCCAAACGAAGGTGATATTGATATAAGACGATATAAGACGTCTTTGGCGGAATATCGCGTGGGTGTCCGCCCTACTGTCGCTGTCACCGCGAGCCTCGCTGAGGGGAGGGGTTGGGCGTCTGTTCTCCCGCAGTTCCACGTGACCTTCGACCCCGCCGGCTCCTACGCCATGGAAGGCCTGAAGCCGGACACCCTCTACATGTTCTCCCTGGCGGCCCGCTCCGAAGTAGGCCTAGGGGTCTACACTCAACCCATAGAGGCCAGGACCGCACAGTCCAGTAAGTCAACCCTCCCATCCGAACGCCCACGCCTTCTACCCCTCCTACCCCCCTGGGCCCTCTATCGAATTTGGCTTTCCGGGCCTCTGAAACCTTTCCGCGCCGCGGTTGGTTCTCCTGAGCTCCTGGGACGGCTTTGTTCACTGACAAATGGGTGGCGAGGTACGTTCACTGTGGGTAAATGCGCTGTGGTTCTGTGATCGGAATGAAACGAGGTGTTCTCGAAAAACAAGCGTTTCATGATCCGAGACGCTTGTGGTTTTTATATCGGAGCAGCAAAGCGCGTTTGGTACGCCCGGTCTTAGCTGTTCGTCTGCTGGAGAGCAGGAGAGCAGCCGCACCGCCAAGAAGGTAGAAGAAGGATGCGCCAACCATGTTCTTTGGAAGCTGTGGAATGGATGTTCCCTTTAAGGCAGCCATGTTATCATCTACTGTAAACGTCCAACACAGAGGGAGCGAGAGAGGGGACAGCATGCGCTGAAGTTCTCCGATGTCTTTCTTGAGCTTTCTGAACGCTCAGCACGCTTGGACGTATACGGATATCTCCAGGCACACGTTGGCAGGTTGTGGCACTGTGTTCTCTGCATCCGTGGAACGAGGGGACGAGGCGTACGAATTTGTTTGAGTGCGCGTTTAGCCAAGACGTTTCTGTCCGTCCCCAAGTCGTAACTGCGCAGGTGATCAGACGGAACGATGAGAGTAACTCACAGCAATGCACTCTTTCAGGCAAGAGTTGACCGGTTACCAAACGGAGTCTCTCTTGACTTCCCTTTTTTTACCTCTAGTAATGTGAAGTTAGCGGTTTTCGACAGAGCTGCCTCTGCCTAGCGGAGCTGAACTTATTGAAATGTGTATGACGGTTTTCCAGAAGGGATCTGAGCATATTCTAAGTCGTTTGTTTTACTTGTCAACCGTGAAAACGTCAGCGCACCCAGGGTTCAGATCCCACAGGAAGCGGGGCTGGGAACCAAGGCCCGAAAACGTGCCTCTGATTCCGGCTCCTCATCTCCGTGCCTTCTGACAGCGATTCAGCGTCCCTGGAGTCGTGCTGGCGTGTCACGTGGAGGAGCATCTCTCTCTCTCTCTCCCTCTCTCTCTCTCTCTCTCTCTCTCTCTCTCTCCCTCTCTCTCTCTCTCTCTCTCACTCTGCTTTCTGTCTCTGTCTCTCTCCCTCTATCTGTTTCTCTCTCTCGTGCACTCTGTCTCTGTCTCTAGCGTTCTCTCTCTGTGTCGCTGTCTCTCTTGATCTCTGTCACACGCTTTCTGTTTCTCTCTGTCTCAGTCGCTCTCTGCCTCTGTCTCTCTTTCACTTTCTCCCACTGATGCTCTCTCTGACTCCCACCTTCCTTTCACACTCTCTTTCTCTCCCCTCCCCCCATTTTCTCTCCCACCAACTCTTCTCACACACACACACACACACACACACACTCTCTCCCCCCCCCCCCCCCCCACTGACAACTCATGTGACACACCAGCAGGAGTCTCGCTCCACCTCGTTCTCTCTCTTTGAACCCACACATCATGTGAAATCTGTTTCTGTCCAAACGTGTGAAATTAATTAATTTAGGGTAGCTGGCACCGCCATGCTGCTCCGGTCACTAAAAACGCAAGTTGGCATGTGAAGGATATGCTTCCTCTTCCAGTCCTCTCCCTCCTCCCATTTGTTTGTTTTGTTTTTTTTTCCCCAGAGTTTCGGAGCCCTGTATTACTGTACTGCCTTGCGTTGTAAATGCTGTTTTGCACCTGCATGTACACATACCACTGTCTTTTGATGGCCCCCATTTGTTTTTTTTTTTAAGTCTTCGCCATTGTTTTTACCATCAAGTCTTTTGTTTGACTTCTGGACTGTGGAGAATTGGCAACATAATTTTTTCAAAATAAGAGTCTCAATGTGAGCCTCCAGGACTCACACAGCACTGAGAGCTGTAGATGAATATTGGAGGGGGGGCGGGGGCTGAAACCCCTGAAACCCATCTTGTGCTTTGGGGTCACGCCCACACCCTCCACACGTTGACGTTACAGTCAGCCATATTTAACCCTTACTAGCCCCGGCTTACCAGCTACAGGGGGCATCCAGCTGCAAGTTCTCAGCTCTCAGTGTGTGATAAACCATCGGGACTTCAAGGGCCTGATTTGCTAAGATCGTGTGCAAAACCTTTTTGGTGCACTAAAAGCCAGTAACATAGCCAATGATTGGTCATGGTGTTTGTTTTGCACCAATCGTCAATTGTGTTATTAGCTTTGTGTGTACTGAAAGGCTCTTCACGTGCTTAGTTTTAGTAAATCAGGCCCTAAGTGTAATGCAAGCAGTCGAGCAATGTTTGCAGAACTATTTGGTCGTCATGACGATCATGTCAGTGAAATGAGAATGTTTCCCGAAGCGCCTGCAAAGAAGCCGGTGCGTAAATGAGCCATTTCTCCCGGTCCAGAAAGAGACGCCCCCCCCCCCCCCACCCCCCCTCCTCCTGCTTGATCCACCCCCTCCCTCGGTTGTGTTCCGCAGCCCCCTCCGCCCCCCCTCAGGAGGTGCGCCTGGTCAGTCTCAGCTCCACCAGCGTCAAGGTGAGTTGGGTGCCGCCCCCCGCGGCCAGCCGGCACGGGGCCATCGTGCGCTACACCGTGGCCTACCAGGCGGCCGGTGGGGAGGACGCGGAGCGCCGCGAGGTGACGGGCGTGGGGCCCGACGCCACCAGCCACGTGCTGGAGGGCCTGGAGAAGTGGACCGAGTACCGGGTGTGGGTGAGGGCCCACACGGACGTGGGGCCCGGCCCCGAGAGCCCCGCCGCGCTCGTCCGAACCAGCGAGGACGGTACGTGTCCCCCGGACGCTCCGCCCGTCCCCCGTCCCCCCACGCTAACTTCGCTGTCCGCTGTTCCTCTCGATGGCCTGCCTGCCTGCCTGCCTGCCCGTCTGTCTGTCTACTTGCCTGTTTGCCTGCCTGCCTGTCTGTTTGCCTGCCTGTCTGTTTGTCTGTCTATCTGTCTTGTCTGTCTGTCCCAGTTCACTGTCTCTAGCTGGCCAGGCTGCAGGAGGCTACCTAAGCGCTGTATGAATGGGTAATGTATAAACGGTTAACTACTTACATCAGACAAAGGGAACATTCACAGGACAGGAAATTGTGTTTTTGATTTTTTTTTTAAAACCCACTTTGCCATTCAATGCAAGATGAATGAAATGAAAGTCCTGGGGGTTTTTTTTTTTGGCTTTTTTTCACCCGTTATTTTGTTTTTAAAAATGCGAACGGTCGAACTGGAACCCAGAGACAAACCTGCTCTTTTCCCGCTCGTCACGGTCGAAGCGTTCCCATAAGCGGGCGGGGCTGTCCGGATGCCTGGAGGCCGATGTGGCCTATCGCACGGCCCTTTCCCCGATAGAGCGCGCAATAGGTCGCCGCATCAACGCTAAGCTCCTTCACTCCACGGTAGCGGTGGCGGTGGCTTCCGCGATAGGCCGGCCGTCGCCGCGGCTGACAGACCAATCTGAGGACAGCCGGCTCTGGTTCCGCCGTCTTCTCCGGGTTTTGGGGCGGGGGAGGGGGGGTGACCTTCCAGCATGGACCGGATTGACCCAGCACTGCCAGTGCCCCCCCCCCTCCCCCCCCCCTTAAGAAACAGCAAAGGCTTTGTTTTAGCTAACGGGATTTTCCACACCCTGCCGAACGCGGAGCCTCTTCTGCGCGCTCGCGCGGCTAGCCGAGCCCGTGCTAGCCGCCCGCTTTTCCGCCACTCCAGCTGCCTTCTCCGTGACACTCTCGCCATTTTTAATCCTTTATTTTTCTTTTATCTTCTTTCCGCCGTCTGTACCCGCCGGCTTTTTTTAAACCCCGTCCGCCGACGCCGCGCCTCTCTCTCTGACCGAGGCTGCGGTGCCCCTCGGGGTCCAGATTTGCTAAATCGGGAGGCGTGTCTCATCGGGCCTCTAAGGCTGGGCTCCGTAATTAATTTGTCTTAACGCACTGAAACGGGTCCGATTCCGCCACTCTGTAATTAAAGAAATCCAGCGTCTCTCTGGAGCGGGGTCCGTCCTCGATTCCCCCGGAAAAATAAATAAATAAAAAAACGTCTCCGCCGAGCTCCGCCATAATCTGTCGTGCCTGGGAGCACAGGCTAGCCCACGGCTCGGCTCGTCTCCCTCCTAAACGAAACCTTATTGGTTGGACTGAGAACGAGCTTAACCCCCCCCCCCCCCCCTTCCCCCCCTCCACCCCTCAAACGAGTGAGCCGATATGTTCCCCCGCTCTCTCTCCCGGCTCATCGAATCACCATCGAGCCGCTCTCCGTCTGCTCCGTCCTGACCACCAGACCGGGCGTGGCGAGATTTTTCCCTCGCGCCGGTGCTTCGTGGGAAAAAAAGGGCATTAGCAGCTTTGCTGAAGTGGCCAGAGCGACCGCGTGCTAAAGTAGCTTTAGAAACCGACGAAAACCTGCTGTGGCTTAAGCGGAAAGAAAGCAGGACCTGGCAGTTCATTTTTTTTGTCCCCCTGTGGGGAACACAAGTCTCTGGTGTTAAGCTCTAGAACCGCGTAGTCCGCTGTGCCGTGAACTGCACCACGTTCGGTGACAAACAAAATAAACAATATTTTTGAAAAATGTTTTCCCCCGCAACATGTTTCTGTCATCCAAGACTCGTTATGTCGGAAAAATTAAAAATACGTAGAACTTTTCTGCCAGGAGGATAAACAAGAACAGGTAGAATCGCTCTACCCAAGCCAAAGGCTGTGTACACCATTACCGACTCCATTTTCACTAAAAAATATCGCACACCTATAAGTCTGAATCATTTACCCGGAGGAGATTTTTGCTTATGTAATTTATTTGGGACAGAGTGACTGAAGGAAAAATACTAGCGAAACGAGTTTTAACGAGTGAAGGATTTGCTCTCTTACTGTGCTGCGCATGTCACGCACAGTGTCTCTTGCACACGTCCTAGGACTTTTACATCGGTCAGATCAACTGATTTCATTTGATCTTTTCATTTTATGCAGTGTGGCAAACGATTCCTTCAGAAAAAGGTTGCGTTTCGACAGTGACAGACTGACAGGTAAAATAAAATAAGTGCGATTCAGGCGCTGAAAGCATTCACACCTAGTCAAAGGCTCAAAGCCTGCATGGAATTACGGTAAGTTTAACTAAAAAAGAAAAAAAAAAACCTGAACACATGTTTTCAACAGCATTAACTGATCAAGAGATTGGTTGGTTTAAAAAACACCCATGATGCACTGGGGCCCCCAGGACAGATTTGCAGAATGTCTGGACTGCCCAACTGTTCTCACGCCGGGCCTCATAATAACACAGGGGCGAGGAGGGCCGTCGCGCTGATCGTTTACGGGGTTGCCGCCGCCGCCACCGCCGACCGGCTCTCCGTCGCCGTTCCCTCCGAGCCCACAGGCCGCGGCTTCTCGTCCGCACGTCCGCGTACCGCCTCACGCTATCGCCGCGCTCCCAAGGTCGAGGCCGAACGCGGAACGGAAGTAAACGCCCGTGAGACGTCACTGATAAAACAGAGCCGCTCCCGCGTGTTCCGGTCCACGCCGGACCTTCCTGCTTTCGCAAATTCACGGTTCGCTGATCTGTCTCGCCCTTTATTATTCTTGCTTTAGCGAGGCCACAAAACAGAAAGGATTGCGTTGAATAATGCTGATAATATGCAGATCTGTCGCACGCAACGTGGGAGATAAATCACATTTGTTTACTTCAGGCACAAACTATTCGTTTTTGTCCCCTGTAGGGGACACAAGTCTCTGGTCTAAATCTCAGGACCCATATATTCTGCTGTGCTGAAACCTTCACTACAAGGGATATTCAATAACAATAAAATAAATTATATTTTTGGAAATATTTTCTCTGCAGCGTGTTTTTGCCAACCAAGAGAGTTGTGTTACACATAAATGAAAAACAATTTAAATACTGAAACTTTCTGTCTGGGAGGATTTAGGAACAAAACATTTCTGCTTAGCTAGGAGTAAACATTGTTAGTCACTCTCTGGCTGTTTTTTGAAAGATACTCTTGCACAATAAGCTCACCTATTTTCCCTTGTCTGAGGGTAATCCCGCTATCATACCTGGCATTAGCCTGCTTTCTGTTGGATTGGGACGATTTACTATAGAAAAGCCTCCAGTTCACCTTAGGTGTAAGTTCCCTAAGGCTAAGGCATACCAGTGTTAACACAGCTGCTCACTGCTATGTGTGTCTCTACCTGAAACTTTATACTAACTTTTCCAGAAATTTCTATCAAGTCCTTTTGTGCTGAGTGTGCTTTGCTTTAATTATGTCCGAGCGGTACATTGTTTTTCGGTTGGATGCCTCAGGTGCTGCTACGGATCTGAAGATTCGGAGAACAGGCGGGAGAGCTGGCGCTTAGCAACCACCCCGCCCCCTCCCCACCACCCCCCCCAACCCGCCCCTCTCCCGGGAGGAGTCCAAACGCTGTCGGCATCTGTTTGTTTTTTAACGTTCCCCCCTTCTTGCTTGTCCCCCCTCCTCGCTTCCCCCCCCCCCCCACCGCGCGCAGTGCCGGGCGCGCCCCCGAGGAAGGTGGAGGCGGAGCCCGTGAACTCCACCGCCGTGCGGGTGACGTGGAAGGCGCCCCTCTCGGCGAAGCAGCACGGCCAGATCCGGGGCTACCAGGTCATCTACTCGCGGCTGGAGGACGGGGAGCCCCGCGGCCAGCCCAGCATCATGGACGTGGCGCTGCCCGAGGCCCAGGTACTGCCCTTTCCCCCCCCCAAAAAAAAAAAACGCCCTCCGGCGGCGAGTCAGCCGCCTCGCCTTTCTCACCCCGTCCGGTCAGCCGAGGAGCCGTCGGCGGAAACAAATTTTAATTGGCTTCTTGGCCGAGGCGCTCCAGCCGTTCCCTTTGAATGGCGTGTCTGTTGTCTTCCGCTCTGCGCCGCTGTACTGCCAGGACTTAGCAGATTAGCGCTCCCCCTCCACACCATGGCGTGAAAAGTTCAGCCATTCTGGGCCAGTGTGTGAAATAAGGTCGCCTTCCATATTTCAAAATGCTCTTTGTTAACAAAATCCTTTCCGTTTGGCTGGAGACAGACAGGCGCGGTTGTCAGTAAGGACAGTAAATAATAAAAAGTTGAAACGCAGACCAAGTCATAAGACGGATCGCACATGGGTATATGATATTACCACTGCTGTCTTATTAAGTTTCGGGTACCCCTTTGTGATTTAATATTAAAACAAGCGCACTGCTTTGTTATTCTCCATTGTTTTCCCTCGCTTCCTCCTCAACTCCATATCGCCTGAAGAAGTGAGGTTATTCTGCGAGAGACGGAACAGAGTTTTAAATCCTGAACCCCGAGGTTCATAAATTCACGGAGATACAAGCCACCCTTTTGTCGAAGACCGCGTCCGATGTCAGGCCTCCGATTGTTATGCGGGAATTAGCTTGCGTAAACACGGCGTTCGCTCTCGCGCGTTCTCCCGTCCGACAAGCGTTTCCAATTTGCCTGAGCGAGCGTAGCCCCGCCGCCGAGTTGACTGGGAAGAGTTTTGACAGGAGGCGCTGTGAGGAAGTGTAATCGTAAAAAAAAAAAAAGAAAACTAAAATAAAACGCACGCTTGATTTAACAGGCCGGGTCCGGTAACCTGCGGGGGTGTGGCTCGTTAACAGCTGTCCTGCCCAAATGGAGCCATTTCCTGTCAATTAAGGAAATAAACAGTTGCTAAATGTTTGTTTATTTCTTATTTTATTGGTTTATTTCTATGCTATGCTGATACTGAGAAGAAAAGTGAACTGGACAACACCGAAGTCCGTAGAATAATGAAAATGGTACCAGCTGCTTACATACAACACCTTATTAAAGTGGCTTGGCCTTTATCTCTTTGGAATACAGTCTGTAATACTCAGTATTAATAAGATTTGCTCTGAGAGATATAACCTGTTGTGTTTATGGCTTACAGTGATCGCATACAGCAACATGGCACAAATCAAACATGGCAAATAACTCAAACAGAAGAGGAAGAAAAAGCTTGCAGTGGATGGGGATGGGGATCTAATGCGTGTTCTTTGCCTGTGGTCCGGACAAGGCATTAAAATATTGCGAGACCTAGGAGAAACAGGAGAGCGTTTGCCCTTGAACTTCATATCAATCACTGCAATGCAATTTTTTTTTCAAGTCAACATCCGCATCTTTTCCTCTGACGCAATCCTGCTTCGGTTCTCTCTCCCGAGGTGATTTCAAGGTCGCTCTCTCGAGCGGCCGAGTCTGATTCGCTCCCCTCCCGCCTCCGCCCGGGCCACTCGTTAAATTAACGGCGTAACGACGCCTCGTAACGGCTCTTCGGTTTCCCCCATTTCCCGCGAAGCGAAAGGCTCCTCCCCCCGCTTTTACAGCGAAGGTGGCCTGCGGGCTCTTTTCTGACTCATCTCAGCCCGTGCACTGCATTGGTAGAGGTACACGCATCCCTGAGCTACGCTAGCTGCTGCTGCTGTTGCTCTGCGGTCCCCCTCCTGAAATGTCGCCACTCAGTCGCACTATCGCGTGGCCTCGCCTCTGATGAGTTTTTACGTTCTTTTCGGGGCGTTACCGGCGGGGCCCGATCACGCGAGCGGATTTATCGCCCGTCGGCCCGGGACCCCGGCCCGGGCTCGAAGCCTCGTTCGCAGCAGGCCCCCGAGATGGACCTGTCAGACGTTGTTTACTACGGGCTCTGCGGCGTCGTTTTCACGAGAGGGCTCGCGCTCGCGTCTCCGTTCTACGACCTGACCAGGCGAAGCGTGAGCCAGTTCACGTTTTTAGCGCCGCTCACCATCGCTATCGAGCTGCTAGGTGGATTGGAGCAGCTTTTTTTTTTCGTTTTCGGTTTCCTCAAACTATTCATACGGCTGGTAGTTTGCAGCTGGTGTCAGAGTAGAAAATGTCACTCTGATGAAAATCAATTTGGGATGAGACCTGTCTGCTGGGGCATCAGCAGTGAATGTGTGGCCGCGAGCTGCTGTGATTAATTGATTTCGGCCTTGGCCCCTGGCCCGAATCATTTTGAAGAGGCCATTTTGGCGAGCTAGCTTCTTTTAAAAAAACTTTTTTTTTTATGCGACTGCTGCCCTGCTTCGCCCCCGTGTTTCTGTGTCCCGCGTCCTCGCGCCGCCGCCGCCGAAATCCGGCCTGTTGTCCCGCGAGTCTTCCGGCCTAATTCTGTCGTGACTGGTCCGCGTTTTTTGCCGTCACGCGAGTTTTCAAAAATTTAAGCAGAGGCGAGCGGAATCTGAATGAACCCGCTGAGAAATATCAGCGGAGTGTCTAGGCCGGAGTCCCAGGGGTGAGGTTTTTTTTGTTTTTTTTTCGGTGCAGACTGCTTTGTTTGCCCACGTCATGGAGTCGTCTGGGCCCAGAGCTGTCTGCTGTTAATAACATCCCCTCTTTTTAGCACAAAGCGGTAATGGAGGGAAAAAATGATATCAAATTACCGTCCGCAGAGCTTGCTGACGTGCAGGCATGTAAACCCTTAATTGCTTGCAAACTACTTGCCTCCACTTTATGTTGTGGTCCTTTTTATGCTTGGAATTCGTTCAGGACATAAATCCCCCCGTTTTTGTTGCCTCAAGTGGATTCCTGGCTTTTGAGAATTCTCCTTTATCGGGCTTATTTTCACACCTTTGTACACCCAAGAACGTGATTGAACCCCCGCACCGATTGGCTGCGGTGGTCTGAACTCTGTCCAATCGGATAAGAAACCCACTTAAGTAAACACCTCTCCCTTTTTCGGGTCACGGAAAGCGAGGGAGCCTGCTTATGCAATGTTAGCCTGAGTGCTCTGGATGTGCATATGTTACTGTGTGCATATGCGCTCTTATGGGCCTGCAAACTAGCATTGCCGTGTGTATTGAAATCCTTACCTGGAACTACCTATTTTCCCCTCCACCTCACTGTGTAATGGAGTGGTGTACTTCCAGTCACATCTGCTTAGGTGAAATACAGTGGAACCTCTGAGATGCAAACACATTATAAATGGAGGTGGTTTGGAACGGATATTTTTCCATGTTTAAAAGCAGTGTGAAAATTCACCAAGAATTTGAATCCTTTATTTTTTGTGCAATCAAATGCTTCACTTTGCTGTAGCCTTAAATTTGAATAAACAATTTAATTTTTTTCTTATAAATCGTAGTTTAAATGAATGACCTAATACAGTGGAAATCCATGTCAGCTTTCCAAACCCCTGAAGACAGCAAGGTCATTGAAAATGGCTAAATTACTGATTTTTATTTTATGTTCCTGTGCTCTTTTGTGTGAAACAATGTATTTGCCATATTGTATTTTTTTTTGCAAGTATGACTGGAAATTTTATGGGAAGTTCCTTTTTTCCATCAGTGAAAATTTGGAGCTGGAAAAGTACATTCTTGATGGGCTTTAGTTGTCTGGTTTTAGATTTGGGTTATTCTTTTCTATTCATTGCAAAATTCATAAAATTCACCGTACTACACGTAACAACCTTGACAATAATTTAGCGTGCAATTTATTGTAACAATCCACTTCATAAGCATTGTGCTGCCAAAACGTTCTGACAGTTCAACTGTATTGCAGAAGATTTAATCGCGTATAATTGAGGAAAGGCAGCAAACGCTCAAGTATTCTCATTTTTGCTGTTGAAGAGCAAGGCCTAACGCTGCATATTAAAGGCAACTGCAGCCTTCTGTAATCTTATTGCCAAAAACCAAGCAGCGTGGTTAAATTATTCCTAAAATAGGCCTTCGGAAAACACTGGGAAAAAGTTACAGCATACTGCACAAGATTATGCGGTTATGCAGTCAATTTTCTAGCATACCACGTAACACGACTTATGTGGTTAATTTTAGCTGAGCACGTTTGATTGCCTCGTTGTAATTTGGGGGTTTCAAACTGAAGTCTCGGAGGGTCCCCTCTGGTTTCTCGCTGCGTTTCAGCACTTGAGCTGTGAACACGAGTTATTGATTGGCTGTTATTACAAAGGAGTCCTCACACCTTGTTTCCAAGACCTAAACTGCTGATTGAAAGGAAAGCACACGAGCCTGCAGGCACTGCAGCCCTCCAGGATTGGATTTTAGATCACTATTATAGTTATAATTCATAGATATCAGTCAGTGATCATGGTGGTAATGGTGTTAAATTGGCCCGGCTGTGGTCCGATGGTCCTAACTTGAGTCTTTTCGCTTCCTGGCCCTTGATGTTGCGCAACTGGACACCCGTCGATTATTTTAGGGATCCTATTGGACGAGCTTGAGCGCGCAGTGCCGCCATGCTTGCAAGTAGGGCGCACGAACGCGTGGCCCGCAGCCACTGCACAGTGATCTGACGTGTCAGTTGTTAATGGCGATCGTCGGCCGTTTTCAAAGCTGTACAGCCTTAAGACCGAGACCCTGGCTATGAAACTGCGACGTCAAATCTGTTTTGCTGTACGGTTCTGAATGTCGTACAATCTGACATGAGCAAAATGGAATCTTTCCATGATGGGCGTCTCTGAAGAATCCGCTTCATCATTCGGCCAAACAAAATCTCCAGCAGAGAGCTCTGTAGAAGAATTGGCTGTCCTTGTCAGAGGGTTGTCCTTGAAATCAAACGCCGGCGATTCAGATGGCTAGGTCGCGTGCAGTACTCAGAACAGACCAGCTTTGCGTCCTGAAAATTGCGTTAACATGTTGCCCTGTGATAGATTGGCGGCCTGCCCATTCCTGCCTCTCACCCAATGCATGCTGGGATAGGCTCTAGCACCACTCGCGACCCTGACCAGGATAAGCAGGTATAGATATTGGATGGATGGATGGATGGCCTCCATCTGGTGAAAGGAAACCTGGATGGCCCAAAACCACCTGGCGTAGTATGGTCTTCCCCGAGCTCAAGGAGGAGCCTAACCTCACCTGGGGGGAGACACAGTACGCAGCACAAGATAGGGCCAAGTGGAAAGTGATTGTTGCGGCCTTATGTCCCACAGGGGATGGAGAGGGATGAGAGTCAGCCATTTTGGCTCTCTTTGTCACAGTTAGGGAGTCCAACACGGCAGTCTTCTGACAAACATTCTGCAATTTCACACAGATGGGCGTGTGCGTTCTTTACAGAAAATCACAGGCAGACGTCGCTTTTGATGCGCCAACTTTGATGTTCCCTTATGGGCTGGTTTGGATCGTGTGTAAAGCTGAGAGAAAAAAAAATCTACTGATTACCAACAGAGGTTTGATACCTATTTTCGTCTCCTCTTTATTTGTCTGGTGTGTGGTTTTTTTTGTCCTCAAATACAACTTTATAACCTTTTGTGGAAGGTGGGAAATACAGTGGAACCTCCTCAGATATAAACCCTTTGGGAATGGGGTATGGGGGGGGTCTTCGTAATTTTGAAAAAGAAGTCAAAGTCTTGACCGTAGATGACAATGGGAAGTTTTTGTTTTTTTTGCCAATTGAGAACGGACAACGTTTTTCATGGGTTTCTTCCATTCCATACGGGGTTGCAAACAGTGATAAGTTCTAATTAGTTAAGTATATATGGTATCACCCAATACAGTGATTTTAATTAGATTCGTGGAAGCTTTACTGATTACACTGCTTTATTTTAAATCCTATATCTATATAGCACTAAGCAGATCTCTAGATCAGTTTGTCACATCATCTTTCTGAATGATGTTGCATAATAGGACCAAAAATAACATCTGTAGTTGACAACTGTTAACAAAAAACTCTATCATCAAGCACTCTCAAAAACAAAAAAACATTCCAAGTGTTAGAAAGCTGAAATGTCATAAGGAACGTATTCATGTGAGAGAAACTGACCTAAGAAAAGCGCTAAGTTTGATACACTAGTCTAGGCTTTGAGTTTAAAACAGCAGAGGGACCGTTCGAGCCGTATGGTGAAAGACACAGCGTCAGTTAGGGAACACTGAAAGTGAGACTGCTGTCTGTCGACGAGCAGGCGGCTTCTGACTACTCAGTTCAACTTAAACTGCTTCAAGCAAAGTGACTTGATAAATGCATCCATCGATGTGTTATGCAATGCATTGGAAAGTGTGCATTATTTTACACGAGTAGCTTACTGCTGTTCCATATAAGGATTCATAACCATGTTTCGGCTGACCAGACCATCATTAACTCTGAGTTTCTGCTTTCCTAACTTCACCCTGAGTGATCTCTCACTTCAGGAGTTTCACTGGCGGAGAGAGAGAAGGCAGTATGGTATTCCCAGAATACCCTGCTGAGGAGAGAGGGCAGTATGGTATTCCCAGAATCCCCTGCTGAGGACAGAGGGCAGTATGGATTCCCTGCATCTGCTACTGAGGAGAGAGGGCAGTATGGTATTCCCAGAATACCCTGCTGAGGAGAGAGGACAATATGGTATTCCCAGAATTCCCTGCTGAGCACGGGGGGCAGTATGTTATTCCCAGAATCCCCTGCTGAGGAGAGAGGGCAGTATGGTATTCCCAGAATCCCCTGCTGAGGAGAGAGGGCAGTATGGTATTCCCAGAATACCCTGCTGAGCATAGAGGGCAGTATGTTATTCCCAGAATTCCCTTCTGAGCACAGAGGGCAGTATGGTATTCCCAGAATCCCCTGCTAAGGAGAGAGGGCAGTATGTTATTCCCAGAATCCCCTGCTGAGGAGAGAGGGCAGTATGTTATTCCCAGAATCCCCTGCTGAGGAGAGAGGACAGTATGGTATTCCCAGAATCCCCTGCTGAGGAGAGAGGGCAGTATGGTATTCCCAGAATCCCCTGCTGAGGAGAGAGGGCAGTATGGTATTCCCAGAATACCCTGCTGAGGAGAGAGGTTAGTATGGCATTCCCAGCATGCATTTTGGGAAGGAGCTGTGACTGCAGAGGGCCCCCCCCCCCCGTTTCTCACCCCATCACGGCTGCTTTTAAACTCCACACTCGGCTGCACCAGTGGCTTTGCGACCTTGGCCACCTCAGAAACCGAGGCTGACAGAACACAGAGTCGTTTTCCTCCTGCCAGCAACAGCTGCTCTCTTTCAGTCCGCCTCTCAAGATTTTTAACCAGGATACATTTTTTATTTTTAAGTCCCTGAGTTTACTTTTGTTCGCGTTTTGCTAAAGCAGCTGGCATCTTGGCACCAAAGGCAGAGTTTTTGTGATATCCTCAAGAGAGAAAAAATATTCCGAAACGAGAAAGGATTACTGCTGAGATGAGACGTTGGGCACGCCAAAACAGAGCCTTAAGAACTTGGTTGGTGTCCCACGTCCAGATCTAATGTTGCAGACAAACGCAGCAATTAAACGCACGGCGAACCCGTTCGTCATTCGGCTAAAGGGGAGCAGGAGCGGCTAGCGTTTTAAAGCCTCCGTTATTAATGATTTTTCTTTTATTTTCTTTTCTGTTTTGTTCCCAGCCCAGGGTGCAGTGCCGCGGTTTTGATGATTAAGAACCTGACTTAGGCGGTCACTGGCGGGCTGCTTTTGTTTGTTTGGCTTGCGATGGCGCCTCCTTCGTGACGAAGAAGCTTTTGAAGGAGCACGAGGAGAGAGAGAGAGCGGCCGCGGCGTCTTTTTATCCGCCGTCCGTCAGCGTCGGGGTCGGGCCCGGACCGGAATGCGGATGCCGCGCCTCGCCCGAATCGATCCTGCGGCAGCCCCGCGCCCCGCGTTCGCGAGATGTTGCGTCATAGAGGCGAAGCGCAAAATCGAATATCCATCGGCCTTTTATTTATAAGACAGACGGTCCTTCCTGTGCGAGGCGGGGGGTCCGACGGGGGGGGGCAGAGGCCGCTTTTTCGAAAGAGGGAGGTGGGTTCTAGCAGAGGGAATGGGGCGAACGGTGCCTTGGAGAGGAGGAGGCGGGGGGGGGGGGGAGTGTAATCCCCAGGCTCGTTGCTGAATAAGCAGAAGGGTAGCCGCTGAAGGTGAAATTTCATCTGGAGTCACTGGCAGACACGTAGCGGCAGTTCTGAGCGAAAGCTAAATCACCCGTCTCACCTCTCTCTGGCTTTGTCTCATGCTCTCTCGCTCTCATTCACTCACTCAGTCCTGCTCTCTCTCTCTCTGTCACTCAGTCCTGCTCTCTCTCTCTCTCTCTCTGTCACTCAGTCCTGCTCTCCCGCTCTCATTCACTCACTCAGTCCTGCTCTCTCTCTCCTGTCTGTCACTCAGTCCTGCTCTCTCTCTCTCTCTCTCTGTCACTCAGTCCTGCTCTCTCTCTCTCCCCCTCTCTCTGTCACTTAGTCCTGCTCTCTCTCTCTCTCTCTCTCTCTCTCTCTCTCTCTGTCACTCAGTCCTGCTCTCTCTCTCTCTATCACTCAGTCCTGCTCTCCTCATCACTCCACTCTCTCTCCTTTCAGTCCTGCTCTCTCTCTCTCTCTCTCTCTCTCTCTCTCTGTCTTTCAGTGGCTGAGTGGCTGCCTTTGCCTGGAACTGTAAGCTCTCTCTCTCTCTCTCAGACACACACACACACTCTCTCTCTTTCTCACACACTCTCTCTTTCTCAGATACACACACACACTCTCTTTCTCACACACACTCTCTCTCTCTCTCTCAGATACACACACACTCTCTCTTTTTCTCACACACTCTCTCTCTCTCAGACCCTCTCTCTCACTCTCACTCCCTCTCTCTCACACATACTCTACCAGGGGAAATGTAGGGGATATGTGCTCTGGTAAATGAAATATGAAATGAAAAGCCATAAACAGAGTATTGGCAACAGCAATGAACAGGAGCAGTGAGTGCATTCCAAAGATGAAAAAAATGAAAGTGAGATCACACGTTTGTCCCGTTTACCCTCTCATCAGTCACAGACCCCCCCCCCCCCCCACCATCCCCCTTGGTTCATTTGGGCGTTGATGTATGAGCGCACACGCACATACATACACACACACACACACACACCAGCATGCACTGCAAACAACACACAGCACCATACATGCACACAAACAGCACACACACAACACACATCACACAACCACAAGCCACACAACACACGCACACGGCAATACACTCCACACATACATCACAACAAACACGCATAACATCAACACGCACACACACATACACACAAACGCACACACACACACACACACACACACACACGCACACACACGAGGCCCGCTCTCCATCCCCTCCTTTCTCCTCAGCGCACCGCTACACTCGCGCGCGGTGTGATTCGCTGTCTAACCGCGCCCACGCAGATCGGCGCGGGAGGGCCCGTCATCCCTCAGCGCGAGGACACGCCGCAGGTGCCGTCGCACGTCTCCCCCTGAGGAGAGGAGCGCGGCGCTGAGGAGCAGCGGGGAGGTGCTGCTCCTCCGCCCCCCGCCGCGCTCCTAGACGCTCGCGCGCGGCCCCACCCGCGTAGCCGCGTACTGCGGCGCGCTCCTCTGGCCGCCGAAATTGGTGATTTTGTTGCGCGTTCGTTTTGCTGAGAGGCAGACCGCCTGCAGCTCCGCACGCGAGCTTCTGTCCCCGAGGTCTACGCGCCGGGCTGAGGCGCGACAGAGCCGAGCGTTCGGGCGCCCCGGCGGTAGCGACGGACGTCCCGGCCGACGGGTAACGACGTCACGCGCTTCCCGCCACCGGGAGGTCCCACGCCGAAAACGAGCCGACACGCCCGCGTGAACCAGCCGGCCAATAAACGAGCGTCGAAACGAAAGTCCGAAGGTTTCTCCGCAGGGGGGACAGTAAGTCTCCCGCCAGAAAGTTATCACATTGCAGTAGACCTGGGCTGAGTTGTAAACGGCGGTGGAGACTGGGTGACACTTTAGATGTGCACGTTTTTTTATTTTGCTCACGTGGCTGTCAGGGAAAGCAGTCAAGGTTTCTGTTCAGCACAACCATGGTGGAATAACAAGGCAGTGCGCTACAGCGACTAAGATTCGCCTTCAATAGGCACGTGTTCTTGGGGCCGTTTCAGACGGTGCAGTACTTTGCGATTCGCCCGATGACACGCTTTTGTTTCAAAAGAAAACATATTAATCTGTTTTGTCTCTAGAATGTGGATGCGCATTACAGGTGAGGTCTTCATGCATAACATGCTGTGTTTTTTTATTTTCTGCATCCCTTCATCTAACTGTTCAGTTCCCTCCAGGTGAACAGGTGAGGATTCGGTTCACTGTGACACCGGGCGTTCGTGACATCATCCACTGAACCTTATTGAAGCAAGATTACCGCTCGCTCACAGTGCCTGCGTTACCCTGCCCAACCAGCAGGCGGCACTGTGTCGAACGGCCATAAAAACTCCACCCACCTCCGCAAATTTTTATAATTTCCCTCTAAAAAGCTAATTTTTTCCTAACAAAATAACTTAATTTCCCCTGAGAATGCATGCTGAGATGCAAGTCCCTTCTTACAGCTGTTCCTCTGTAGAAGAAGAAAAAAAAAGTCAGACTTTTTTTTTTGCCTTGTGTCATGTTGACTCCTCTTTCTCCCTCGATCTGTCTCTCTTTGTCAGTGGAAAGCTGAAGAGTCAACGGACTATGTGAGTAGCTGACGTGTGTGCTGGCTTGTGTGGCGTTTGGGTTTTCTCTCCCCCCCCTAGCGGGACTGGATCATTGGGAAGCTGGGAAAAAAAACCCGCCCCCCCCCCCGCCCTCTGTCTGGCTGTCTCTGTCTGTGCTTTCTGTCTGGCGCTCTCTGTCTCTCATAACCCCACGCAGGGAGCAAAGGGAACCTTTTCTGTCTGTCATCTAAATGAAAGTCCTTCTGATGCTTAAATGGGCTCGGAACAAGCAGCTTGCGCGGCAGCATGAAACGCCGTTTCCTCTCCCTTGCCTCTGTCAACAGTAGGAGGTCCCCCCCCCCCCCCCACTCCACCACCTCACCTCCTCTTTGCTAAATCC